>NC_069369.1:42747500-43997500 GCF_021730395.1 Mercenaria mercenaria | reverse complement strand
TCGATGGATGGATTTTCAAATAACTTGGCATGAATGTGTACCACAGTAAGACGACGTGCAGTGCGCAAGACCCAGGTCTGTAGCTCAAAGGTCAAGGTCACACTTAGACGTTAAAGGATAGTGCATTGATGGGCGTGTCCGGTCCATATCTTTGTCATCGATGGATGGATTTTCAAATAACTTGGCATGAATGTGTACCACAGTAAGACGACGTGCAGTGCGCAAGACCCAGGTCCGTAGCTCAAAGGTCAAGGTCACACTTAGACGTTAAAGGATAGTGCATTGATGGGCGTGTCCGGTCCATATCTTTGTCATCGATGGATGGATTTTCAAATAACTTGGCATGAATGTGTACCACAGTAAGACGACGTGCAGTGCGCAAGACCCAGGTCCGTAGCTCAAAGGTCAAGGTCACACTTAGACGTTAAAGATCATTTTTCATGATAGTGCATTGATGGGCATGTCCGGTCCTTATCTTTGTCATTCATGCATGGATTTTAAAATAACTATGCATGAATGTGTGACACAGTAAGACGATGTGTCGCGCGAAAGACCCAGCTCCGTAGGTCAAAGGTCCTAAACTCTAACATTGGCCATAACTATTCATTCAAAGCGCCATCGGGGGCATGTGTCATCCTACGGAGACAGCTCTTGTTTGCTCCAGTCTTCCCGAAACTTTGTCAGAATGTTTGCGTTTCATGAAATCTTGGACAGTTCTAATCTTGGTCATGTGATTTCAAAAACTAGGTCACTAGGTCAAATCAAAGAAAATGCTTGTTTACACTAAAGAGGCCACATTTTTGGTCCAATCTTAATGAAAATTGGTCAGAAAATTTGTCTCAATGAAATCACTAGGTCAAACATATTTACACTGTTATGGTGAGTTACTCAGGTGAGCGGGCTAGGGCCATCTCCCTCTTGTTTTAAACTCATGGTATATTAGAAATACACCAGATGATTTTATGTTCTTGTTGCTTTTTCAGACATGATACATGAGTTGTGTCAGGATGCCCAGTTTATTACTACAACATTTAGACCTGAGCTGCTTGAACATGCTGACAAATTCTATGGTGTTAAATTTAGGAACAAGGTATGATATTTTATGTAGGATGCACATTTTTTCAAGAGTTCTTAAAGAATTCTGTTTAGAAGAAATCTTTATAGCATGTTAACACCAAGTGTAAGCTTTCACTGCTAAATTAGGTCAGTTTATTAAACTTGCCTTCATAATTGTGGGGGCACACAGATTTGTCCTTAACCATCCATCTGTCTATCAGTCTTCCAAATTTATGTTGTACATATCTCAAAAAGGAATTGATCCAGAGACATTAAACCTCACAGGATTGGGACTTCACATAGACCAGATTATTGCCCTTGACTTTGTTCGAAATATGCATTCAGTAAAGGGAGTGGGGGCACCAGTGTCCTATTGACACACCTAGTTTTTAGCTCACCGGAGCACAAAGTGCTCGGATGGGCTATTGTGATCACTCAGCATCCATCTGTCCATCCACACTTATCTTCAATCAACATCTTCTCTGAAACCATGTGGTGAAAGTTGATGAAAGTAGGCCTGAATGTTCTTTGGGTGGTCTTCTTTCAAAATTATTCAGACCCGCTTGGTTAGTTAGGGATTGCCAGAGCTAAAAATAAAAAATCTTCAAACTACATGTAAACCGCTAGTCTGATTTTGAAATAATTTCACACAAATGGTCCTTATGTACCTTGTACCAAGATTTTTCAAATTATTATGTCTCCCACCACACAGTGGTGTGGGAGACATATTTATTTACTCCTGTCTGTGTGTCAGTCTGTCTGTCTGTCACAAAGATAGTCCGATCTTCACCAAACTTGAACAAAATATGTTTGCCAGTAAGTCCTCGGCCAAGTTAGATAACTAGCCAAATCGGCCCAGGCACTTCAGAATTATGGCCCTTGAATTACCAAAAAAACGCTTCAATTTCTTGCGCATTTTTGACACCAAAAGGAAGCCTATACTACTTATAATAAAAGTAGTGTTAGGGTCCTTTTGTTGTCAAAAATGCGCATGCGCTCTAGTAGTATAGGAGTCCTTTTGGGGTCCTTTATGTGCATGTGCTCTAAGTAAACAGTATATAAAGACTGACCTACTATTTAGATGATTAGGCAGTTGTGGGAGACATGCGCTTTTCTCAAAAGCAGCTCTAGTTCTGATTTGACAAAAAATCATGGCCGCTAGGGGGCACTTTTCCCAATATGTATATAATGGAAACTTTAGAAATCTTCTTGTATGAAACTGATGGCCTGATTTTAAAAAAAAATTCACACAACTGTCCTTGCATGACCCTCTGCCAAGTTTGTTCAGTTAATTTTGATTTGTCAAAAAACATGGCCGCCAGAGGATGTAGTAACTTTGTCCTAGGGTAAAATGGGGTAACTGGAACACTTAAAGATACACTTTGTGTAATATTTTAGAAAAACAAAATATAAACGTGGTTTATTGATTATGTCACTATGCGCAACCTATTTTGGAGCTCCAGTTTGTGTGTATGTTTTACATTGAGAAGCCCTAATGAAATATATGACAAATATAAACTTTTACAAAATCTCATAACCTGTGCGTCATTATAAATTAATCAAACATTGGTCAAGTGTCCCAGTTTACCTCAAACCAGTTGGGGCAGATGGTGGGCTATTCAAATCACTCTGCATCCGTCGTCCGTCCTTCCAATTTCTCGTTATCGCATCTCCTCAGAAACTACTGGGGGGATTTTGACCAAACTTTGTCAGAATGATGTATTGGTACCCTAGATGTGTCCCCCTGAAAATCAGACTGGTTCAAATATTTCTGAGTGAGTTATGGCCCTTTGTTTATTTTCATAATTTACATAGATTTATATAGGGAAAAACTTTGAAAATCTTCTTGACATGTCCAAAACCACAGGGCCTAGAGCTTTGATATTTTGTATGTGACATCATCTAGTTGTCATTAAAGATTGTTCAAATTATTCCCCTAGGGTCTAATATGGCCCCAGCCCTGGGGGCACATGGTTTACATAGACTTTAAAAATCTTCTTGTCCATAACCTACAACATTCATATTTGGATCACATGTATAGTTTTGAGTGGCTAGATGAATCTTGACATGAGTTGACCTTGATCTTGACCTAGTGACCTACTTTCACATTTCTGTAGCTACAGCCTTCAGATTTGGACCACATGCATAGGTTTGTGTACCGAAATAAACTTTGACCTTGACATTGACCTAGTGACCTACTTTCACATTTTTGAAGGTACAGGCTTCAAATTTGGACCACTTGCATAGTTTTGTGATCCGAAATGAAATTTGACCTTGATTTTGACCTATTGACCTACTTTCTCATTTCTCAAGCTACAGCCTTCAAATTTGGACCACATGCATAGTTTTGTGTACCGTAATGAACTTTGACCTTGACATTGACCTAGTACCTACTTTCACATTGTTGAAGGTACAGGTTTCAAATTTGGACCACATGCATAGTTTTGTGTTCCGAAATGAAATTTGACCTTGATTTTGACTTTGTGACCTACTTTCACATTTCTCAAGCTATAGCCTTCAGATTTCAAGCACATGCATAGTTTTGTGTACCAAAATGAACTTTGACCTTGAAAATTGATCTAGTGACCTACGTTCACATTTCTCAAGCTACAGCTTTCAAATTTGGACCACATGCATGCACATGCAGAGGTCGCGAAAGCCGTTGGACATTTCCGGTAAATTTTGATCCAGTCAGCCGCGAAATAACAAGTTCACAAGACTGAGTGTCCGATAAAAATTGCAGGTCAATATGATAAAATAAGAAGAAAGTCCACCACGATATTGCTAAAGTTTGAACAAAAACAACATTGAAACATGGAATCCCACGATATTGTTGCCAAACAATATTTTAGTAAGCGCTTGTTTGATTGGTCCTTAAAATAGAAACAGCGGAAACCCCTCACGACATCACGACAATTCTAAGAACGCGAGTTATCATTGGATGCATTGTTCCCACTTATTGTGGATGGTACGGGAACCAGATGGGAATTCCCAGAAATTCGGATTTCAGTGTCAACGTGACTCCGTGCAAACAACAGACTAATGTTGGGGAAAAGAAAGGGATGATATAGAAAATGAATATGAATAAAATCTGTTAAAAGATCCTTATGAAGCAAAGAATGCAACCAAGAAGAATCCCGTACGAAGTGTGTTGCCTGGTCACCACAAGGAAACCAGGCGTAAACTTTACAAGAACCAGGCTAACTGCAGTATCAAAGGAATCATATGAACCAAGCGTAATAAACTTTGATAATGTGGCAGGTGAGTCCAATAAGTCCAGGGGTGTTCAAAGATAATCCTTCATAGATCTATTGTGCAGCAAATATTGGATTTACCTGTATTGGAAAATAAACAGTGTCGACTGTATTGAGGTCAACTGCCACATTATCAAAGTTTATTAGTATTTTCTCAATATTTGTTGTTTGTTTTGTTTTTTTTTCAATAAAAACAGGCAGTTATTCGAATTTCATTTAAATGGTAAAGTTTTACTGATCTTCATTGTATTTTAATGTGAATTTGATGCAACTCAAAAGAAAGCCCGTAAATCAAAATCCCATTCAAACATTGCATTCAGTTATTCAAATGAATCAACTATTAAAATTACCTCAACATATTTTCATATATTTATCTGTTTTTCGACAATTCGACATCGTACCGAACAATACTAACAGCGAATCCGAAGTCTAACAACATCGCGTAACAATGAATAAAGATATACTGGTTAAGGACCACCAAATCCGGACGACCACCAAACCGGACAGTTTCGTAGGTGCTAAATTTTGCTGTATTTTTAGCAATCTTTTATAAGTCAAACACACATTTGATTTTTTAACAATGATGTGGAATTATATCTGACAAAAATAACTTATTGAGGAGGAAATTTCATTTTTTGATTTCGTCATTCATACTGAAGCATGAAACTATCATGGGGGATTTTGGAAATCCGCACTGTATTTCTTACTATCATATAGCAGTTTTCCAAACAAAAAAATCTTAATAAAATTTATATCTTTCAGGCCAATAATGAATACTTTGACTTGTTTTCACATCACATAGCAAAATGTCATCAGTACAGAGGTTCCCATAAGTTGTAAAAAAACTGTCCATATATACGGTACTGCCAAGCAGTGAAAGTAGGTGGTTTAGTTGACCCTACATTCGGCCCTGGAAAGGGCATTAATCATTCGTTAGGGGTAAACAAATTAAGTCTTCTTCTTGAGGGTGCACCTAACTATGTTCTTGTGAAATTTCATAGTTGTAATGAAGGTAATGAAAGAGAAAATGGCGAAAAACCTCTAAAAGTGTCCGGTTGGTGGCCCCCGACCAGTAAGCAGTCAGTAAAATCAACGTTCTGTACCATTCGCGAACAAAACAACCATTGCAATATGAGTTTTAATTAAAAACTACAAACTAACCGCCAAAGTTGTACTTACATAGCACATCTGCCATACTCCTTGTTTCAAACTTTTTTCTTTCTAAAATATCTAACTGCTACCATTTTGCTTCGTACGTCATATGTTTGCACATACGCGCTCTGATTGGCTCACTATTTTTACCTGACCAATCGGTGACTTAATTGTACTACGGGTTTTTCCAGAGTCGCGTGATTTGTAATTTGACAGCTACTTTGATCGAATAAAAATAATAAAGTGTTGGAGACAACCTTGGCTTTACAGGAATTGAACTTTGCCGGTTAGATTATTGTTTTTATTCACCATTTGTATTGCAATGGTTGCTTTGTCCGCGGAAGGTCTAGAATGTTGTCTTTACTGACTGCGTATAGCTTGATATGTTGTTACACGATGTTGTTAGACTTCGCATTCGCTCTGTGTTTTGTTCGGTACGATGTTGAATTGTCGTAAAACATAAATATATGAAAATATGTTGAGGTAATTTTAAAAGTTGATTCATTTGAATAACTGAATGCAATGTTTGAATGTGAAAATATCTGATAATATTTTTTTCATGGCCATGTAAAGAAAGTAGTTGAAAACATAGCTTCTGCGGGGTAAAAACCCTTGTCTAGGGAGTAGTTATATTAGTATTTTTTTTTTTACATAATTATGGCTCTAGGACTCAAAAATAAGTCATTAAACTTAATCCTCTCATGTGCTGGACCCCTTTGGCGTAAATGATGTCCTTACGATTCATTTGTCCCCAGTCAACTCGTTCCCATTTTTACAGTTGGTCTGACTCTCCATGTAGAAATTTACTCATCCTGCCTAGTAAACTATTGTTTTTATGCCCCCAAAGGGAGGCATATTAGTTTTCAACTGTCCGTCCGTCCGTTAGTTTGTTCGTTCGTTCGTCACAACGTTAACTTTTTGCATGAAGGCACTTTACTCGCGAACCACTGCACCCAGGACCTTCAAACTTCACTTGCTGATAGTACTTATTGAGTACACGACCACTACTGACTTTGGGGTTACCAGGTCAAAGGTCAAGGTCACAGGGGCCAATGTTAGCTTTTTGCATGAAGGCACTTTACTCGCAAACCACTGCACCCAGGACCTTCAAACTTCACTGCTGATAGTACTTATTGAGTACACAACCCCTACTGACTTTGGGGTCACCAGGTCAAAGGTCAAGGTCACAGGGGCCAATGTTTATTTTATGCATGAAGGCACTTTACCCGCGAACCACTGCACCCAGGACCTTCAAACTTCACATGCTGATAGTACTTATTGAGTACACGACCCCTACTGACTTTGGGGTCAAAGGTCAAGGTCAAGGTCACCAGGTCAAAGGTCAAGGCTCTTCGGGGGGCATTTGTCACCATTAGTGACAGCTCTTGTTGATACAAAGTGTACAAATTATTTAAAACAAATAGAGTGGCAATTTTTATTGACAATCCTAGCTTTTCTGAGGGTCAATACATGATCAATATGTGTAATTTAATATTCTTTTATTTCCTAATTTATTTTCAGCTAAACTATGAATTTGAAGAATAATTAAAGCTTAGTCATACTCACCATGGCATTGGCATCACCTTAGAATAGTTAAGTTTTTTGTTCCAGTCTGCATTTTGAAAAAAAACAAAAACTTTTGAGATAATAAGACATGCGCCAACATTTACTCCAAATATAGCTTGTAATATCTAATTGATTTACGTAAAAAAAAATTGTCTGAAGAAATGTTGAATTGTCCGTTTTAAGATTCTTTAAAGTATGAGATCTCTGTTATAAAAATAATCAGAGTCAGAATTTCTGCAACAGAAAATATCAAAGTATAACTTCAACGCATCATAAAAATGTCTAAGTGTCATTCTACATGTTCTTCGCATATCTGCAGATTCTTCGCAAAGTAAAATTTTTTTTATGGAGAATATGCCTCAATTTTTCTGCAGCTTTTAAAGGCGTACCCAGGGTGATATGAAATATACACTCAGGAAAGGGCCGGTGAGTATGGGAGGGGGGTGTACCCATCCTGCGTACGGGGGGTACGGGGACCTCCCCGCTCGAAATCTTTGAAAAATTTACTATATTAGCTTGTGCCTATTGTGTGTAATAGTTAAGCCCTTGGATTTTCCACATTTTCTCCACTTCTTGAAATGCAATGCTGAAAAATGCATGAGCAAAGGGTATAATATAAAATCTCAGGTTGGCATATTTTTAGCTCGACTATTTGAAGAATAGGGGAGCTATCCTACTTGCCCCGGCGTCGGCGTGCGCATGAGCGTCACACAAATGTTAAAGTTTGCGTACCACCCCATATATTTTCAAAGTCCATTGAGATATTGCTTTGATATTTTGCATACTTGTTTACCATCATGACACCAGTCTGTAAAAAGGAGGGGGCAACTCTATCAGGCATTTTGACTGAATTATGGCCCCTTTTCGACTTAGAATATGCTTATTGTAATGTTAAAGTTTTACTCATAGCTTATATTATACTATCAAGCACTGAGAATAATCGAGCGCGCTGTCCACTGACAGCTCTTGTTTTATTTTGCTGCTTATAGCTGTAAAGAAATAGGGACAATACTTACAACGCAAATTTTATTAATTCAGTCATTAATGTCTCTCCATAATGTTTACTGTGTTATAAAAAAAGATTGACTTTTGTCAGTGGTATCACTGATTTCATTTGCATTGCTCATGAAAAAAAAAATCGAAGTCCAACTTTACCATTATTGTTTAGGCCTTTCGAAAGGGAAAAAACATTCTAAGTCAGTCTTTACGCCGCTTTCTACAAGTTCAAAGTAAAACTTTACACCTCTCACTAAGAAACAAAAATTCTAAGTCAAACTTTATGCCTCAGTTTGTCTAACATGAAAAGGTTACGCCAGGTTTGTTAATGATTACGCCTGGTTTTCCTGCGATTTACGCCCGTAAGTAAAATAGAAATACATGTCCTGCTCCTTTACGCCTGGTTCTTGTCATGTAACAACCCATTACGCCTGGTTTACGCCTCAAAACCAGGCGTATTACGCCTCATTACTTCGTACGGGATAACAGCACACTCGGTTTGATTAAGTCTGTTCATGAGAGGTAATGAAATTCAAAAGTGCAACAGCAGGACTGTATTACTATTACACATAATGTTGAATGGACTCCATGATCCAAAAGGACCAGAAAACAACACTGAATCCAAGTATGGGGAGACTTTTTACAGCCTGAAAACTTAATGTCTGAAATCTGTTTCAATTGATATGTGAGATGTAAATCATGTAATTTGTGTAATGCTGTCAATATAGGCTATGTATAAATACCAGTTTTAAAGATCGGATATCAAATTTACTAAAAAGAATTCGGTCTGGTAAAATATTATTCGGTCCTGTAAAAGAATCATGTTTACCAGACAGACTGTCCTGTGAATTTTCAGGGTCTTTTGTGAACACTGCACATGCACAGTTTTGTGTACCGAAATGAACTTTGACCTTGATTCTGACCTTGAGCTAGTCTTGAAATTTGGAACATTCAAAAATGGCTCAGTGGTGGTAGTTGTATTGAAATTGCATATAATACAGTTGCATTTAAGATAAATGAAACCATTCATGTCCACAGATTAGAAAAGAACATAGCACAGTAGTATTTACAATTTCTGATTGTTTTGCAACACAAAGATGAACAAAGAAGTCATTAGATCTGGGTTTTTTACCCAAATAGTATCGTTATTTGTTTGAATACATGTTTATTGTCCCCAGCCTTTTTCGAAGAAGAAAAGGGGGACATAGAAATGCGCTGCATCCGTCTGTCCGTCACACTTCGTGTCCTGTCCATAACTCTGCCATCCATGAATTTGAAGGGATTTTGAAATAACTTGGCATAAATACTTCCCTAGCTCCAAGGTCAAGGTCACACTTAGAGGTCAAAGGTTAACAGGGTCTATTTCGTGTCCGTTCCATAACCATTCGTCAAAGGATTTTGAAATTACTTGACACAAATGTTCCCCATAATGAGACGTATCGTGCACAAGACCCGGACCCCTAGCACCAAGGTCAAGGACACAGTGGTCAAAGATTAACAGGGTTTGTTTTGTGTCTAGTTAATAACTCTGCAATTCATCAAGGGATTTGAAATTACTTGGCATAAATGTTCCCCATAATGATACGACATGTCATGAGCAAGACCCAGACCCAAAGCTCTAAGGTCAAGGTTACACTTAGAGGTTAAAGGTTAACATGGTCTGTTTCTTGTCCGGTCAATAACTCTGCCATTCATCAAGGGATTTTAAAATTACTTCGCACAAATGTTCTCTATAATGAGTTGATGTGTCAGCGCAAGACCTAGACCCCTAGCTCCAAGGTCAAAGAGAACTTTTTTATGCCCCCGGCATCTACTGATGCGGGAGGCATATAGTGATTGTCCTGTCCGTCTGTTCGTTCATCCGTACAAGGTTAACCAAATGGGACCGTTTCGTCTAGCATCAGTACCCCTTACTAGAATGACTTGATACTAATGCAGATGTAACCTGTGACCATTCCTCATCATCAAACATCACCTGACCTCAGTTTGACCCTGACCTTGACAAAGTGACAAGGTGAGCTTTTGTGATCGCGCGGTGTCCGTCGTCCGTCCATGCGTGCGTGCGTCCGTCCGTAAACTTTTGCTTGTGACCACTCTAGAGGTCACATTTTTCAAGGGATCTTTATGAAAGTTGGTCAGAATGTTCATCTTGATGATATCTAGGTCAAGTTTGAAACTGGGTCACGTGCCTTAAAAAACTTGGTCAGTAGGTCAAATAATAAAAAAACCTTGTGACCTCTCTAGAGACCATACTTTTCATTGGAATTGTATGAAAGTTGGTCTGAATGTTCATCTTGATGATATCTAGGTCAAGTTTGAAACTGGGTCAACTGCGGTCTAAAACTAGGTCAGTAGGTCTAAAATAATTAAAATCTTTTGACCTCTCTAGAGGCCATATTTTTCAATGGATCTTCATGAAAATTGATCTGAATGTTCACCTTGATGATATCTAGGTCAGTTTCGAAACTGGGTCACGTGTGGTCAAAAACTAGGTCAGTAGGTATAAAAATAGAAAAACCTTGTGACCTCTCTGGAGGCCATATTTTTCATGAGATCTTCATGAAAATTAGTGAGAATGTTCACCTTAATGATATCTAGGTAAAGTTCAAAACAGGGTCACGTACCTTCGAAAACTAGGTCCATAGGTCAAATAATAGAAAAACCTTGTGACCTCTCTAGAGACCATATTCTTCAATGGATCTTCATGAAAATTGGTCAGAATTTTTATCTTGATAATATCTAGGTCAAGTTCAAAACTGGGTCACATGAGCTCAAAAACTAGGTCACTATGTCAAATAATAGAAAAAACGACGTCATACTCAAAACTGGGTCATGTGGGAAGAGGTGAGCGATTCAGGACCATCATGGTCCTCTTGTTTTACTTGGGTTGCTTTGTATTGGCCATCTCTTGGTTAACCAAATGGGATTGTTTCCTCTAGCGTCAATACCCCTTACTAGAATGACTTGATACTAATGCAGATGTAACCTGTGACCATTCCTCATCTTCAAACATCACCTGACCTCAGTTTGACCTTGACCTCGTTTTGGACTTTGGTTGCTTTGTATCGACAAGGATGCCAACGGGGGCATCAAGCGTTTATTGAACGCAGCTTCTTGTTTCTTTTTAGCTCAACTGAGCCAAAGGCTCATGGTGAGCTTTTGTGACCACTCAATGTCCGTCGTCCATCGTGTGTCCGTCAACATTTTCTAAAAAAATCTTGAAAACCACTGGGCAGAATTACACCAAACTTCACAGGAATGATCCTTGGGTGGTACCCTTCCAAAATTGTTCAAAGAAGTTCATTCCATGCAGAACTCTGGTTGCCGTGGCAACCAAAAGGAAAAACTTTAAAAATCTTCTTGTCCAAACCTGCAGGGCATAGGCCTGTGACATCATCTAATGGTCCTCTGTGAAGATTTTTTAAATTGTGCCCCTGGTGTGAAAAGAGGCCCTGCCCCGGGGGTCCCAAGTTTTACAATGACTTGTATAGGAAAAAACTTCAAAAATTTTCTTGTCTAAAACCACAAGACCTATGCCTTTGATATTTGGTATGTAGCATTGCCTAGTGGACCTCTAACAGGATTGTTCAGATGAAGCCCCTGGGGTGAAAAGAGGCCCCGCCCTGGGGGTCTCTTGTTATATGAGTTATATAGGAAAAAATACTTAAAAAAAAATTATCAGATCATATTTCCTAGACTGTTTAATTATAATTACCTGATGTACCCAAGTGATTTACGGGTCACCTTACTGTAACCTTGACCTACTGACCTACTTTCTTGTTTTTTAGCCCACCATCATCAGATGGTGGGCTATTAAAATCACTCTGCGTCCGTGGTCCGTCCGTCCGTTAACAATTTCTCGTTATCGCATATCCTCAGAAACTACAAGGGGGATTTTGACCAAACTTTGTCAGAATGATGTGTTGGTACCCTAGTTGTGTCCCCCTGAAAATCAGACTGGTTCAACAGTTTATGAGTGAGTTATGGCCCTTTGTTTATTTCTATATTTTACATAGATATATATAAAGGCAAAACTTTGAAAACCTTCTTGTCCAAAACCACAGAGCCTAGGGCTTTGATATTTGGTTTGAAGCATTATCTAGTGGTCTTCTACCAAGATGATTCAAATTATTTCTCTGGGGTCAAATATGGCCCCGCCCTGGGGGTCACATGGTTTATAAAGACTTATATAGGGAAAAACTTTGAATAACCTCTTGTCCAAAACCACAGGGCCTAGGGCTTTGATATTTTGTATGTGACATCATCTAGTAGTCTTCTACTAAGGTTGTTCAAATTATACCCCTAGGGTCAAATATGGCCCCGCCCTGGGGGTCATATGGTTTACATAGACTTATATAAGGAAAAAACTTTGAAAATCTTCTTGTCCAAACCACAAAGCCTAAGACTTTGATACTTGTAATGTAGCATCATCTAGTGGTTCTCTACCAAGTTTGTTCAAATTATCCCCCTAGGGTCAAAAATGGCCCCGCCCCGGGGGTCACATGGTTCATATAGACTTATATAGGGAAAAGCTTTTAAAATGTTCTTGTCAACATTCAAATTTGGACCACATGTATATTTTTGAGTGGCAAGATGAACCTTGACACGAGTTGACCTTGATTTTGACCTAGTGACCTACTTTCACATTTCTGTAGCTACAGCCTTCAAATTTGGACCACTTGTATATTTTTGAGTGGCAAGATGAACCTTGACATGAGTTGACCTTGATTTTGACCTAGTGACCAACTTTCACATTTCTGTAGCTACAGCCTTCAAATTTGGACCATATGCATAGTTTTGTGCACTGGAAAAAACTTAGACCTTGATTTTGACCTAGTGACCTACTTTCACATTTTTGAAGGTACATGCGTCAAATTTGGACCATATGCATAGTTCCGTTTTTCAAAATGAAATTTGACATTGATTTTGACCTAGTGACCTACTTTCACATTTCTCAAGCTACAGCCTTCAAATTTGGACCACATGCATAGTTTTGTGTACCGAAAAAAACTTTGACCTTCACGTTGACTTAGTGACCTACTTTCACATTTTTGAAGGTACAGGCTTCAAATTTGGACCACATGCATAGTTTCATATTCCGAAATAAAATTTGACCTTGATTTTGACCTAGTGACATACTGTTACATTTCTCAAGCTACAGCCTTCAAATTTGGACCACTTGCATAGTTTTGTGTACCGAAATGAACTTTGACCTTTACATTGACCTAGTGACCTACTTTCACAATTTTAAGGTACAGGCTTCAAATTTGGACCACATGCATAGTTTTGTATTCCAAAATAAAATTTGACCTTGATTTTGACTTAGTGACCTACTTTTACATTTCTCAAGCTATACCCTTCAAATTTGGACCACATGCATAATTTTGTGTACCGAAATGAACTTTGACCTTTACATTGACCTAGTGACCTACTTTCACATTTTTGAAGGTACAGGCTTCAAATTTGGACCACATGCATAGTTTTGTATTCCGAAATAGAATTTGACCTTGATTTTGACCTAGTGACCTACTTTTACATTTCTCAAGCTACAGCCTTCAAATTTGGACCACTTGCGTAGTTTTGTGTACCAAAATGAACTTTGACCTTAAGATTGACCTAGTGACCTACTTTCACATTTCTGTAGCGACAGGCTTCAAATTTAGACCACATGCATAGGATTGTGTACCGAAACAAACTTTGACCTTGACATTGACTTAGTGACCTACTTTCACATTTCTCAAGCTACAGCTTTCGAATTTGGACCATATGCACAGTGTTGTGTACGGAAATGAAATTTGACCTTGAGCTAGTCAGTAAGTCTTGAAATTTGGAACACTCAAAAATGGCGCATTGGTGGGCGCCAAGATCACTCTGTGATCTCTTGCTAAGATAAGCCTTAAAATTTGGATGACATGTACAGTTTTGCATACCAATCTTAAAACTGCCTTTCAGTAACCATGAATTTGAGCTACTGACCTACTTTCTAATATTTTAGCATCAGTTTGCCATTTGAAACATGAGGCTCATATTACTTAGGTGAGCGATTCAGGGTCATCATGACCCTCTTTTGTTTTTTGTCTGGTCACAAAATGATTCATACCTAAACTATTCTGGCATATTTTGCACAGACAACTGCAGCATTTTTGGGCTTATTTTGGGGGCATTTGTCACTAATAGTGACAGCTCTTGTTTAGTTCTGCACAGAAATGTTCCACATGATTAGACTATGTATCACACAAATGACCTATGGTTGTCGGTCAAAGGTCAGTGTCACTGTTGAAGGTCAAGTGAAAATTTGTTTCTGCTCCAATACTTACTACACAGAAGTAAAATTGTTTTTTCACCAGTAGGGGACTTCTATATTGCCACTGCACTTGTTATTTCTATTTTACCATTTCAGGTGAGTCACATAGACTGTGTGAGTTATGAGGAAGCACAGGATTTTGTGGAAGATGACACAACACATGGTTAGATTGTACCAACTCTTGTATAGTTTGGTAGAAACTGTAGAATACTTGCTGATGTTTATTACAGATGTTGAAGTTACTAACAGAAAGTTTCATTTTATTCTCTCTATAGGAAATAAACTGCTAGAAGTTTTATATTTGATAGAGATTGTCATTGTTATACCCCCCAACCCCTTCAAAGAAGGAGGGGTATATTGTTTTGCAGATGTCAGTCTGTCCGTAGACCAATCTGTTTCCAGATGATAACTCAAGAATGCTTGGGCCTAGGATCATGAAAGTTGATAGGGAGGTTGATCATGACCAGCAGATAACCCCTATTGATTTTGAGGTCAGTAGGTAAAAGGTCACAGTGACCCAGAACAGTTAAACCATTTCTGGACGATAACTTGAGAACATTTAGGCCTAGGATCATGAAATTTAATAGGGAGATTGATCATGACCAGCAATGACCCCTATTATTTTAAGGTCAGTAGGCCAAACGGCAAGGTCACATTGACGCAGAACAGTAGAACTTTTTTCGCCAAATAACTAGAGGATGCTTTGGTTTTAGATCACGATTTGATACAGAGGTCACTTATGACTGGTAAATGACCCATAATTTCGAAGCTGGGGTATATTGTTTTGCAGATGTCGGTCGGTCGGTATGTCAGTTGTTCTAGGTCACAGTGACCCGGAACAGTTAAACAGTTTCCAGATTATAACTAAGAACGCTTGGGCCTAGGATCATGAAAGTTGATAAGGAGGTTGGTCATGACCAGCAGATGACCCCTATTGATTTTGAGGCCAGTAGGTCAAAGGTCTAGGTCACAGTGACCCGGAACAGTTAAACAGTTTCCGGATCAGGGCTCCGGAAATTTTGAGAACTCAATCTGTCCGAAACAGAAATCATGACATCGGCGCTACCCCACCCACCGCATTACCAATATACCATATTTGTAAAACGTGATAGAGTAAAGAAATAAGCATGTCATGCATTAAGAATGATTTACCGGTCACCGCGAGTTACCATACAATGAAGACAGTTATTCAGTGTTATATGTGATAGTTACTTTGTTTAAATTTCGATGTTTTTCCGAGAAAATATTTACAGGGATAAAATTGACAAGGCATTGACACTGTGTACCTAACTAGTCTAAAAGCCAACGCACGTGACTTCGGTACCGTATTCACGGCAGATACTTTGTGATGTTTCCTCATTCTTTGACGGAATTTTATAAAATACAATGCGTCAGTGTGACATATTCTCTGCCAAACATCCTCAGTTTTTAGCTCACCTGTCACATAGTGACAAGGTGAGCTTTTGTGATCACGCAGTGTCCGTCGTCCGTCCGTCAGTGCGTGCGTCAGTAAACTTTTGCTTGTGACCACTCTACAGGTCACATTTTTTGTGGGATCTTTATGAAAGTTGATCAGAATGTTTATCTTGATGGTATCTAGGTCAAGTTCGAAACTGGGTCACGTGCCGTCAAAAACTAGGTCAGTAGGTCTAAAAATAGAAAAACCTTGTGACCTCTCTAGAGGCCATATATTTCAAAAGATCTTCATGAAAATTGGTCAGAATGTTCATCTTGATGATATCTAGGTCAAGTTTGAAACTGGGTCACGTGCCATCAAAAACTAGGTCAGTAGGTCTAAAAATAGAAAAACCTTGTGACCTCTCTAGAGGCCATATATTTCAGAAGATCTTCATGAAAATTGGTCAGAACGTTCACCTTGATGATATCTAGTTAAAGTTCAAAACTGGGTCACGTGCCATCAAAAACTAGGTCAGTAGGTCAAATAATAGAAAAACCTTGTGACCTCTCTAAAGGCCATATTTTTCATGGGATCTGTATGAAAGTTGGTCTGAATGTTCATCTTGATGATACCTAGGTCAAGTTCGAAACTGGGTCACGTGCGGTCAAAAACTAGGTCAGTAGGTATAAAAATAGAAAAACCTTGTGACCTCTCTAGAGGCCATATATTTCATGAGATCTTCATGAAAATTGGTAAGAATGTTCACCTTGATGATATCTAGGTCAAGTTCGAAAGTGGGTCACGTGCCATCAAAAACTAGGTCAGTAGGTCAAATAATAGAAAAACTTTGTGACCTCTCTAGAGGCCATATTTTCAAGGGATCTGTATGAAAGTTGGTCTGAATGTTCATCTTGATGATATCTAGGTCAAGTTTGAAAGTGGGTCACGTGCCCTCAAAAAATAGGTCAGTAGGTCAAATAATGAAAAAACGTTGTGACCTCTCTAGAGGCCATATTTTTCATGGGATCTGTATGAAAGTTGGTCTGAATGTTTATCTTGATGATATCTAGATCAAGTTTGAAACTGGGTCAACTGCGATCAAAAACTAGGTCAGTAGGTCTTGAAATAGAAAAACCTTGTGACCTCTCTAGAGGCCATACCCTTGAATGGATCTTCATGAAAATTGGTCAGAATGTTCACCTTGATGATATCTAGGTCAAATTTGAAACTGATTCACGTGCCTTAAAAAACTAGGTCAGTAGGTCAAATAATAAAAAAGCCTTGTGACCTCTCTAGAGGCCATACTTTTCATGGGATCTGTATGAAAGTTGGTCTGAATGTTCATCTTGATGATATCTAGGTCAGTTTTTAAACTGGGTCAACTGCGGTCAAAAACTAGGTCAGTAGGTCTAAAATTATTAAAATCTTTTGACCTCTCTAGAGGCCATATTTTTCAGTGGATCTTCATGAAAATTGATCTGAATGTTCACCTTGATGATATCTAGGTCAGTTTCGAAACTGGGTGACGTGTGGTCAAAAACTAGGCCAGTAGATATAAAAATAGAAAAACCTTGTGACCTCTCTAGAGGCCATATTTTTCATGAGATCTTCACGAAAATTAGTGAGAATGTTCACCTTGATGATATCTAGATAAAGTTCAAAACAGGGTCACGTACCTTCGAAAACTAGGTCAATAGGTCAAATAATAGAAAAACCTTGTGACCTCTCTAGACCATATTTTTCAATGGATCTTCATGAAAATTGGTCAGAATTTTTATCTTGATAATATCTAGGTCAAGTTCAAAACTGGGTCACATGAGCTCAAAAACTAGGTCACTATGTCAAATAATAAAAAAAACGACGTCATACTCAAAACTGGGTCATGTGGGAAGAGGTGAGCGATTCAGGACCATCATGGTCCTCTTGTTTTCATTTTTTTACTTCATGAATCGGTCTGAAAAGTCAAAAATCGGTCCAAAACCAACAAACCGGCAAATTTTCGGAGCCCTGTTCCGGATGATAACTCAAGAAAGCTTGGGCCCAGGATTATGAAAGTTGATAGGGAGTTTGGCCATGACCCCTAGTGATTTTGAGGTCAGTTGGTCAAAGGTCAAGATCACATTGATGCAGGACAGTAGAACGTTTTTTGCCAAATAACTATAAATGCTTTGGTTTAAGATCACATTTGATACAGAGGTCTCTTATGACTGGTAAATGACCCATAATTATGTCTCCCCCCACTGGGGGAGACATTGTTTTTGCCCTGTCCATTCATCCATCCATCCGTCACACTTCATTTCCGATCAATAACTGGAGAACCATTTGACCTAGAACTTTCAAACTTCATAGGTGGCAGGGCTTATGGAGTAGACGACCCCTACTGTTTTTGGGGTCACCCCATCAAAGATCAAGGTCACAGGGGCCTGAACATGGAAAACCATTTCCGATCAATAACTTGAGAACCACTTGACCCAGAATGTTGAAACTTCATAGGATGATTGGTCATGCAGAGTAGATGACCCCTATTGATTTTGGGGTCACTCTGTTAAAAAATCATCAGATCATATTTCCTAAACTGTTTAATTACAATTTCCTGATGACCATGAGTGATTTTTGGTCACTTGACTGTTACCTTTACCTACTGACCTACTTTCTTGGTGAGCTTTTGTGATCGCCCTGTGTCCGTTGTCTGTCATCGTCAACAATTTGACTGTTAACACTCTAGAGGTCACAATTTAGGCGCAATCTTAATGAAACTTGGTCATAATGTTGCCCTTAATAAAATCTTGGACGAGTTCGATATTGGGTCATCTGGTTTCAAAAACTAGGTCACCAGGTCAAATCAAAGGAAAAGCTTGTTAACACTCTAGAGGTCACAATTTAGGCCCAATCTTAATGAAACTTGGTCAGAATGTTATCCTCAATAAAATCTGGGATGAGTTCGATATTGGGTCATCTGGGGTCAAAAACTAGGTCACCAGGTCAAATCAAAGGAAAAGCTTGTTAACACTCTAGCTGTCACAATTTTGGCCCAATCTTAATGAAACTTGGTCAGAATGTTATCCTTAATAAAATCTTGGACAAGTTCGATATTGGGTCATCTGGGGTCAACAATTTGACTGTTAACACTAGAGGTCAGAATGTTACCCTCAATAAAATCTTGAACGAGTTTGATATTGGGTCATCTGGGGTCAAAAACTAGGTCACCAGGTCAAATTCAAGGAAAAGCTTGTTAACACTCTAGCTGTCACAATTTTTGCCCAATCTTAATGAAACTAAAAGGAAAAGCTAGTTTACACTGTAGAGGCCACATTTATGACTGTATCTTCATGAAACTTAGTCAGAATGTTAATCTTGATGATTTTAAGATCCAGTTTGAATCTGGGTCATGTAGAATCAAAAACTAGGTCACCAGGTGAAATCAAAGGAAAAGCTAGTTTACACTGTAGAGGCCACATTTATGACTGTATCTTCATGAAACTTAGTCAGAATGTTAATCTTGATGATCTTTAGGTCAAGTTCGAATCTGGGTCATGTTGGGTCGAAAACTAGGTCAATTGGTCAAATCAAAAGAAAAGCTAGTTAATACTCTAAAGGCCACATTTATGACCATATCTTAATGAAACTTGGTCAGAATGTGGCTCTTGATGATCTTTAAGTCAATAGGTCAGGTAATCGCTACCTGGCCTTCATGGCCCTCTTGTTTAAGATACAGCCTTGAAATTTGGATGACTTGTACAGTTTTGCACACCGATCTTGAAACTGACATTCAGTGACCATGAATATGACCTACTGACCTACTTTCTAATATATTAGCATGAGTGTGCCATTTTAAAAATGTGTCTCGTATTACTCAGGTGAGCAATTCAGGGTCAACATGACCCTCTTGTTATTGATTTGAGGTCGGTACGTCAAATGTCCAGTGCACAGTGACCAAATAATTTCTGTTCATTATATTTTTATTTATTCTTTACAAATTTAGAAATAAAATCACATTAAATCTTTAAAATATAGATTTTAGCATTTGAAAGCATTCACCAATTATAGGTTTCCAGACATTTTCAAACTTCATAACATCTTCATGAAATATAAGGTATATAGTTATGATTTATATACATTATTAGTATGTTGCCGTTTTTAGCCCACCATCATCAGATGGTGGGCTATTCAAATCACTCTGCGTCCATGGTCCGACGTCCGTCTTTCCGTCCTTCCGTCCGTTAACAATTTCTCGTTATCGCATCTCCTCAGAAACTACCAGGGGGATGTATTGGTACCCTAGTTGTGTCCCCCTGAAAATAAGACTGGTTCAACAATTCTTTAGTGAGTTATGACCCTTTGTTAATTTCTATAATTTACATAGATTTATATAGGGAAAAACTTGAAAATCTTCTTGTCCAAAACCACAGAGCCTAGGGCTTTGATATTTGGTATGAAGCATCATCTAGTGGTCCTCTACCAAAATGATCCAAATTATTTCCCTGGGGTCTAATATGGCCCCTCCCCGGGGGTCACATGGTTTATATTGACTTATATAGGGAAAAACTTTAAAAAACCTCTTACTCAAAAACACAGGGCCTAGGGCTTTGATATTTTGTATGCGACATTATCTAGTGGTCTTCTACTAAGATTGTTCAAATTATTCCCCTAGGGTCAAATATGGCCCCGCCCCGGGGGTCACATTGTTTGCATAGACTTATATAGGGAAAAACTTTGAAAATCTTCTTGTCGAAACCACAAAGCCTAGGGCTTTGGCATTTGTAATGTAGCATCATCTAGTGGTTCTCTCCCAAGTTTGTTCAAATCATCCCCCTAGGGTCAAATATGGCCCCGCCCTGGGGGTCACATGGTTCATATAGACTTATATAGGGAAAAGCTTTTAAAATCTTCTTGTCAATAACCTACAACATTCAAGTTTGGACTACATGTATGGTTTTGAGTGGCAAGATGAACCTTGACACGAGTTGACCTTGATTTTGACCTAGTGACCTACTTTCACATTTCTGTAGCTACAGCCTTCAAATTTGGACCACATGCATAGTTTTGTGCACTGAAAAAAACTTTGACCTTGATATTGACCTAGTGACATACTTTCACATTTTTGAAGATACAGGCTTCAAATATGGACCACATGCATAGTTCTGTGTTCCAAAATAAAATTTGACCTTGATTTTGACCTAGTGACCTACTTTCACATTTCTCAAGCTACAGCCTTCAAATTTGGACCACATGCATAGTTTTGTGTTCCGAAAATGAAATTTGACCTTCATTTTGACCTAGTGACCTACTTTCACATTTCTCAAGCTACAGCCTTCAAATTTGGACCACTTGCATAGTTTTGTGTACCAAAATAAACTTTGACCTTAAGATTGACATAGTGACCTACTTTCAAATTTATCAAACTACAGCCTTCAATCTTGATGCACATGCATAGTTTTGTGTACAAAGAACTTTGTCCTTGAAATTGATATAGTGACCTACTTTCACATTTCTCAAGCTACAGCTTTTGAATTTTGACCACATGCACAGTGTTTTGTACGGAAATGAAATTTGACCTTGAGCTAGTCAATAAGTCTTAAAATTTGGAACTCTCAAAAATGGCACATTGGTGGGCGCCAAGATCACTCTGTGATCTCTTGTAGTTAGATGTTGTATTGGCAAATGTCCAAAGGTGGGATACGTTGGTAACTCTTGTAAATTCTTTTTTGTCTTACAGCTAGTCTAATCTACAGGTTTTCTTACATGAGTGATGTTATAGATATTGGACATAGGATAAAGACTGGCTCAGATCACTACATTGAGTCATAAAAATGTAAAACAAAAGATGTATGACAGTCTAGGAGCTAGTCTAACATTTTTAGCTCACCTTGAGCACACGAAGTGCTCAAGGTGAGCTTTTGTGATCGCCCTGTGTCCATCGTCAACAATTTGACTGTTAACACTCTAGAGGTCACAATTTTGGCCAAATCTTAATGAAATGAATGAAATAAAATCTTGGATGAGTTTGATATTAGGTCATCTGGGGTCAAAAACTAGGTCACCAGGTCAAATCAGAGGAAAAGCTTGTTAACACTCTAGAGGCCACATTTTTGTGCCCCCCCCCCCCCCCCCCCCCCCCCCCAATGAGTGGTGGGGCCATATAGATTTGGTCTTGTCCGTCCGTCCGTCCACCTGAAGTTCGTGACTCGCCTAGCTCAAAACGTATTTGATATAAATTGATGAAACCTTGCATGAGTCTTTATCATGATATGAACTTGCGCACCTTCTGTTTTTCGTCTGGCTCCGCCCCCTATTTTCAGAGTTGTGGCCCCTGAAATAGTCAAAAATGCACATTTTCACCTTGTGACGTGCCTAGCTCAAAAAGTATTTGATATAAATTGATGAAACCTTGCGTGAGTCTTTATCATGATATGAACTTGCGCACCTCCTATTTTTATACGCCCGTTTGAAAAACGGGACGTATTTTGGGAACGCCCCGGGCGGGCGACATCCACAGACCTTGTCCGGAGCATATCTTCTACATGCATGGAGGGATTTTGATGAAACTTGGCACAGTTGTTCACCATCATGAGACAGAGTGTCATGCGCAAGAACCAGGCCCCTAGGTGTAAGGTCAAGGTCACACTTAGAGGTCAAAGGCCTACTGACCTACTTCCTTAATATTTTAGCATCAGTTTGACATTTGAAAACATGTAGCTCATATTACTCAGGTGAGCGATCCAGGGTTATCATGACCCATGATGACCCTCTTGTTAATACATTGTGCCCTTATTTTGAAGATGTTCTATTGGCTTGCAATGTTTTGTGAGAAATGTGGTTTGTGTTGAAGTTGGTAACTTTGTAATATATCTTGTTTCTTGGAAATAAAAGCATGAGAAAGTATTTTGCAACCATGCAGACTGTTTACTAAATGCATATGTATACTGTCGGTAGATATAGTTGTCCAAAAACGCTGTCCCCTTAACCAGCAGGGGTCTTTGCATTGCCTAGCAATACTTCCTTCTTCCTTTCGTTTGTTTATACATTCTTTGTCAACCATGTCACCTTTGTTAAATTGTATTCATGTTCAAGTATATTTGTAGTAGACAAGAATTGTTCTATACTTAAGGAACTTTTTGATGGCAGTTATTTGTGTTTAATGTTGTATTGATGTATGTATTTATGAAGTGAAAGTAAAAAGAGGAATGGAAATATTGTTCATTTTGAATGTGGATGTATTTTCATGTTGTAGATATGAAGTAAATAAACTTTGAAATAATGAGATTTGTTTTTTGAAAGACAATTTTAAATGTTTTATTTCCTGTATTTAGTTTTGAAACAATCAAGGCCTTCACATAGTTGATTGTCCTAACCTGCCCTTGTGTTACATTCCTGCACCATTGAACTCTGAACAATGATAATCCACATGTTTAGGTTCCTTCTAGTGTGCTTATTAGTCCCCTGCTGGTTGAAAACCAGTTTCAGGGACTATAGGAATGCGCTTTTCGGTCCGTCATTTCGTCTTTCCGTCCGTCCGCAATTTCGTGTCCGGCCCATAACTCATAAAATTTTGTCATCCATGAAGGGATTTCAATATTACTTAGCACAAATGTTCCCCATGATGAGACGACGTGTCGTGCACAAAACTCGGACCCCTAGCTCAAAGGTCAAGGTCACAATTGGAGGTCAGAGGTCAACAGGGCTTTTGAGCTCGACTATATGAAGTATATGGAGAGCTATCCTACTCACCCCGGCTATGGCATCCTTCTGTGTCCCCACCTTGGTTAAATTCTTTATACACTTTCTCTTTTTATACACCCGTTTGAAAAACGGGACGTATTATGGGAACGCCCCTGGCGGGTGGATGGGCGGGCGGCATCCACAGACTTTGTCCGGAGCAAATCTTCTTCATGCATGGAGGGATTTTGATGTAACTTGGCACAATTGTTCACCATCATGAGACAGAGTGTCCTGCGCAAGAACCAGGCCCCTAGGTCAAAGGTCAAGGTCACACTTAGAGGTCAAGGGATACAAGAATGAAAACTTTGTCAGGAGCATTTCTTCTTCATGCATGGAGGGATTTTGATAACCAGGTCCCTAGGTCTAAGGTCAAGGTCACAGAGGCCAAAGGTTAGATATAAGAATGACTTTGTCCGGAGCATTTCTTCTTCATGCATGGAGGAATTTTGATGTAACTTGGCACAATTGTACACCATCTTGAGACGGAATGTCATGCGCAGGTCCCTTCTTTAGAATTACTTCCCTTTGTTGTTACTATAAATAGCTTGTATTGAAAGTTTTTCATTACTAGTCGTAGGGAAATAAATCGAGACCACTTTTCTGTAGTACAACATGCATGTTACATCCAATTTTGAGGTGTATTTTGACCTATCTCTACCTGGTAAGGATTTTTGTGCAGACTTACAATTTTTTTTTTTTTTTTTTTTTTTTTTTTTAAAGATTAACTTCCCTTAGTTGTTACTATAAATAACTTATATTGTAACTTTTTTCATAATTGACCGTAGGGAAAAACTAAGACCACTCTTCTGTGGTACAACATAGATGTTACTTCCAAATTTTAGGTGTATTTTAAGGTGTTTCTACCTGGTAAGGAGTTTTTTTGTGGATTTAGAAAAACAAAAGAATTACAATAATTACTTCACAACCACAGAATTAAGATTCCATTTGCAAATACAGGTGCTTTAAGTGTAAAGAAATTTGCTATGACGGGCGTATATTGTGACATTCTGGCACTCTTGTTTATTACTGGCTATAGGGGAAAATCGAGACTACTTTTTTAGCCCACCATCATCAGATGGTGGGCTATTCAAATCACTCTGCGTCCGTGGTCCGACGTCCGTCCTTCCGTTAACAATTTCTCGTTATCGCATCTCCTCAGAAACTACCAGGGGGATTTTGACCAAACTTTGTCAGAATGATGTATTGGTACCCTAGTTGTGTCCCCCTGAAAATCAGACTGGTTCAACAATTCTTTAGTGAGTTGTGGCCCTTTGTTTATTTCTATAATTTACATAGATTTATATAGGGAAAAACTTGAAAATCTTCTTGTCCAAAACCACAGAGCCTAGAGCTTTGATATTTGGTATGAAGCATCATCTAGTGGTCCTCTACCAAAATGATTCAAATTATTTCCCTGGGGTCTAATTTGGCCCCGCCCCGGGGGTCACATGGTTTATATAGACTTATATAAGGAAAAACTTTGAAAAACCTCTTATTCAAAAACACAGGGCCTAGGGCTTTGATATTTTGTATGCGACATTATCTAGTGGTCTTCTACTAAGATTGTTCAAATGATTCCCCTAGGGTCAAATATGGCCCCGCCCCGGGGGTCACATGGTTTACATAGACTTATATAGGGAAAAACTTTGAAAATCTTCTTGTCCAAACCACAAAGCCTAGGGCTTTGGCATTTGTAATGTAGCATCATCTAGTGGTTCTCTACCAAGTTTGTTCAAATCATCCCCTAGGGTCAATTATGGCCCCGCCCTGGGGGTCACATGGTTCATATAGACTTATATAGGGAAAAGCTTTTAAAATCTTCTTGTCAATAACCTACAACATTCAAGTTTGGATAACCTGTTTTGAGAAGCAAGATGAACCTTGACATGAGTTGACCTTGATTTTGACCCAGTGACCTACTTTCACATTTCTGTAGCTACAGCCTTCAAATTTGGACCACATGCATAGTTTCGTGCACTGAAAAAAACTTTGACCTTGATATTGACCTAGTGACCTACTTTCACATTTTTGAAGGTACAGGCTTCAAATTTGGACCACATGCATAGTTTTGTGCACTGAAAAAAACTTTGACCTTGATATTGACATAGTGACCTACTTTCACATTTTTGAAGGTACAGGCTTCAAATTTGGACCACATGCATAGTTCTGTGTTCTGAAATAAAATTTGACCTTGATTTTGACCTAGTGACCTACTTTCACATTTCTCAAGCAACAGCCTTCAAATTTGGACCACATGCATAGTTTTGTGTTCTGAAATGAAATTTGACCTTCATTTTGACCTAGTGACCTACTTTCACATTTCTCAAGCTAAAGCCTTCAAATTTGGACCACATGCATAATTTTGTGTACCGAAACAAACTTTGGCCTTTACATTGACCTAGTGACCTACTTTCACATTAAAGAAGGTACAGGCCTCAAATTTGGACCACATGCGTAGTTCTGTGTTCCAAAATAAAATTTGACCTTGATTTTGACCTAGTTACCTACTTTCACATTTCTCGAGCTACCAGGGTTTTTTCTAGCTGGTTTGGGAACATAGCCTATACCCCCAAAATTGGGAATTTTGACGCGTAAATGTTCCAAATTGGGAGATATTTAGTCCCATAGGCTATAGTAAGGATGTGTTTAAGCACATTCTCATACACTTGTTTCACATTGTACAACCTCTTTAACATACTTCCATTACAAAATTGTCAATAACTTGGTCAATGTTTGTGCAGTTTTGATGAAATTTTTTTCAGGATGTAGACTGGGAATTTTTGCACTCATTTTGGGAAAAAATCATACTTTTTTGCATTGGGAATATAGCCGAATAACGGCTATAAAAACGGCCAAAAAAACCCCTAGCTACAGCCATCAAATTTTGACCTCTTGCATAGTTTTGTGTACCGAAATGAACTTTGACCTTAAGATTGACCTAGTGACCTACTTTCACATTTCTGTAGATACAGGCTTCAAATTTAGACGTACATGCATAGGATTGTGTACCAAAGCAAACTTTGACCTTGACATTGACCTAGTGACCTACTTTCACATTTTTGAATATACAGGCTTTAAATTTGGACCACATGTATAGATTTGTATTCTGAAGTGTAATTTGACCTTGATTTTGACCTAGTGACCTACTTTCACATTTCTAAAGCTACAGCCTTCAAATTTGGACAACTTGCATAGTTTTGTGTACCAAAATAAACTTTGACCTTAAGATTGACCTAGTGACCTACTTTTAAATTTATCAAACTACAGCCTTCAAACTTGATGCATGTGCATAGTTTTGTGTACAAAGAACTTTGTCCTTGAAACTGATATAGTGACCTACTTTCACATTTCTCAAGCTACAGGTTTCGAATTTTGACTACGTGCACAGTGTTTTGTACGGAAATGAAATTTGACTTTGAGCTAGTCAGTAAGTCTTAAAATTTGGAATTCTCAAAAATGGCACATTGGTGGGCGCCAAGATCACTCTGTGATCTCTTGTTTATGCTTTACTTTGTAACACTGAAATGCACATTTGGTTTTCAATTTTAGACAAATGTCATTAACAGTATTCTGCAAGCTTTAGGTGAATGAAAGTCACATTTTCCTGAAATATCACAAGTCTGCAGGCAGAATTTGAAAAAATGAAAACTTGCTTATTTCCTAAAGTAAGTTTCTCGTTATTAGCCCACCATCATCAGATGGTGGGCTATTAAAATCACTGCGTCCGTGGTCCGTCCGTCTGTCCGTTAACAATTTCTCGTTATCGCATCTCCTCAGAAACTACTTCGGGGATTTTGACCAAACTTTGTCAGAATGATGTATTGGTACCCTAGTTGTGTCCCCCTGAAAATCAGACTGGTTCAACAATTTATGAGTGAGTTATGGTCCTTTGTTTATTTCTATATTTTACATAGATTTATATAGGGAAAAACTTTGAAAACCTTCTTGTCCAAAACCACAGAGCCTAGGGCTTTGATATTTGGTTTGAAGCATCATCTAGTGGTCCTCTACCAAGAGTATTCAAATTATTTCTCTGGGGTCAAATATGGCCCCGCCCTGGGGGTCACATGGTTTATATAGACTTATATAGGGAAAAACTTTGAAAAACCTCTTGTCCAAAACCACAGGGTCTAGGGCTTTGATATTTTGTATGTGACATCATCTAGTGGTCTTCAACTAAGATTGTTCAAATTATACCCCTAGGGTCAAATATGGCCCCGCCCTGGGGGTCATATGGTTTACATAGACTTATATAGGGAAAAACTTTGAAAATCTTCTTGTCCAAACCACAAAGCCTAGGGCTTTGATACTTGTAATGTAGCATCATCTAGTGGTTCTCTACCAAGTTTGTTCAAATTATGCCCCTAGGGTCAAAAATGGCCCCGCCCCGGAGGTCACATGGTTCATATAGACATATAGGGAAAAGCTTTTAAAATGTTCTTGTCAATAACTACAACATTCAAATTTGGACCACATGTATATTTTTAAGTGGCAAGATGAACCTTGACACGAGTTGACCTTGATTTTGACCTAGTGACCTACTTTCACATTTCTGTAGCTACAGCCTTCAAATTTGGACCACATGTATATTTTTGAGTGGCAAGATGAACCTTGACATGAGTTGACCTTGATTTTGACCTAGTGACATATTTTCACATTTCTGTAGCTACAGCCTTCAAATTTGGACCACATGCATAGTTTTGTGCACTGGAAAAAACTTTGACCTTGATTTTGACCTAGTGACCTACTTTCACATTTTTGAAGGTACATGCGTCAAATTTGGACCATATGCATAGTTCCGTGTTTCAAAATTAAATTTGACATTGATTTTGACCTAGTGACCTACTTACACATTTCTCAAGCTACAGCCTTCAAATTTGGACCACATGCATAGTTTTGTGTACTGAAAAAAACTTTGACCTTCACATTGACCTAGTGACCTACTTTCACATTTTTGAAGGTACAGGCTTCAAATTTGGACCACATGCATAGTTTTGTATTCCGAAATAAAATTTGATCTTGATTTTGACCTAGTGACCTACTTTTACATTTCTCAAGCTACAGCCTTCAAATTTGGACCACTTGCATAGTTTTGTGTACTGAAATGAACTTTGACCTTTACATTGACCTAGTGACCTACTTTCACATTTTTAAGGTACAGGCTTCAGATTTGGACCACATGCATAGTTTTATATTCCGAAATAAAATTTGACCTAGTGACCTACTTTTACATTTTTCAAGCTACAGCCTTCAAATTCGGACCGCATGCATAGTTTTGTTTACCGAAACAAACTTTGACATTTACATTGACCTAGTGACCTACTTTCACATTTTTGAAGGTGCAGGCTTCAAATTTGGACCACATGCATAGTTTTGTATTCCAAAATAAAATTTGACCTTGATTTTGACCTAGTGACCTACTTTTACATTTCTCAAGCTACAGCCTTCAAATTTAGACCACTTGCCTAGTTTTGTGTACCGAAATGAACTTTGACCTTAAGATTGACCTAGTGACCTACTTTCACATTTCTGTAGCTACAGGCTTCAAATTTAGACCACATGCATAGGATTGTGTACCGAAACAAACTTTGACCTTGACATTGACCTAGTGACCTACTTTCACATTTCTCAAGCTACAGCTTTCGAATTTGGACCACATGCACAGTGTTGTGCAGTGAAATAAAATTTGACCTTGAGCTAGTCAATAAGTCTAGAAATTTGGAACACTCAAAAATGGCACATTGGTGGGCGCCAAGATCACTCTGTGATCTCTTGTTTTATTATTGTGTTTCTTATTATTTTATTATTGTGTTTGATCAACAAATATTTTTCTTTTCATAGAAATACCAAAAATAGGTATACCTTTAAAAGTTTATTAAATAAATTACACTGTTTCCCCTTCTCACTAATTGATACACATTTAAGGTAGACTGACTCTCCAATAAACAATGACCCTTGTTTATGTAATAGTTATAGTATGTGTGAGAGTGTGTCACCAGGATATATCAGAGCTAGGGGTACATCGAGGGTATTTTTCTCTGCACATATCATCGAGGCCGGTAGGCCAAGACAGATATGTGCAGAGAAAAATACCGAGATGTACCCCTAGCTCTGATATATCCTCGTAACACACGAGCATTACATATTATAACTGTTTTATTGCATAGTTTTATCATTAAGATTTATATATTATTTTCATTTAAATTTGTTTATTATTATTTTTACTCTTTTGATTCCCTTTCTGCGCCTCGCTGACTGAAACACTAAAACTTTTGTTTTAGAAAATGTGTTCCCCAGATAAAAGTATCCAACAGATTTCTGCATTGGTTTTAAATCTTTGCATTTCATTGGCCAAACATATTGTAAAACATGTTGTTTTGTTTCGTTGTAAAAAAAAAAAAATCAAAGAAAAAGAAACATTTGAGAAATCTCAGAATTTCATATATTTCATGTATTTCTGAATTTGGCGATA
This sequence comes from Mercenaria mercenaria, assembly GCF_021730395.1. NCBI lineage: Eukaryota > Metazoa > Mollusca > Bivalvia > Venerida > Veneridae > Mercenaria > Mercenaria mercenaria. The sequence continues at coordinate 43,967,582 of NC_069369.1, read as the reverse complement.
ACTATCGAGTTTTTGAAATATTCTAGTTTATTTATCGCATAGTGCGGCAGTTTTCCTTTGATCTTTGCAGTATGTTAAACATGGTAACACACATTAATACTACAAAATCTGTGCTGATATTTTACAAAACTGTTACGATATATATCAACACTGAAATCTCTATAGAGTTTCATTAGAAAAAAAACTGTTGCGATATATATCAGCACAGTAAAACTGTTCCGATATATATCGCAACACTTTTTCTCTGTTGAGGTCCTATCAAGGGAGTATAATTTTTTCCTTTCAAAGAAAAGATGATTATAGCTCCAATTTACAGTTCACAGAGAAAGAATTGTCACAAACACCTACATTTATAAAGTGAAATAATATATAAACTAGAATATTTCAAAAACTTGATAGTTATCACCAAATTCAGAAATACATGAAATATATGAAATTCTGAGATTTCTCAAATGTTTCTTTTTCTTTGATTTTTTTTACAAACAAAACAACAAGTTTTACAATATGTCTGGCCAATGAAATGCAAAGATTTAAAACCAATGCAGAAATCTGTTGGGTACTTTTATCTGGGGAACAATTTTTTCTAAAACAGAAGTTTTAGTGTTTCAGTCAGCGAGGCGCAGAAAGGGAATCAAAAGAGTAAAAATAATAATAAACAAATTTAAATGAAAATAATAAATAAATTTTAATGATAAACTATGCGATAAAACAGTTATAATATGCAATGCTCGTGTGTTACCAGGATATATCAGAGCTAGGGGTACATCTCGGTATTTTTCTCTTCACATATCTGTCTCGGCCTACTGGCCTTGACGATATGTGCAGAGAAAATACCCTCGATGTACCCCTAGGTCTGATATAACCTGGTAACACACTCACACATACTATAACTATTACTTATTCTTTTACTTTATAAATGTAGGTGTTTGTGATAATTCTTTCTCTGTGAACTGTAAATTGGAGCTAAAATCATCTTCTCTTTGAAAGGAAAAAATTATACTCCCTCAATAGGACCTCGATAGAGAAAAAGTGTTGCGATATATATCGGAACAGTTTTACTGTGCTGATATATATCACAACAGTTTTTTTCTAATGAAACTCTATAGAGATTTCTGTGTTGATATACATTGTAACAGTTTTGTAGTATTAATGTGTGTTACCATGTTTAACATACTGCCAAGATCAAAGGAAAACTGCCGCACTATGCGATAATGGAACCATACTGTGATAGTCATTAGCCCCCAACTGTGCTGGTGAAGACAGAAATCCCTTGGCCCACTGCCAAGATCTAGGCTTTTAATTCTTTAGAAAATTTAAACAGCTTATACATGTAAAATTCTGATGCAAGTTGTAAAACTAACTGCTGCTAGCTTTGTATGAATCGGTGAGTCACCATGGCGCGGGAAATTCAAATCACGGAAGGGTTCCCTGCTTGTTGATTGACACTCAGAAACTTTTTCGCTATATTTTGAAAAATTGAGCTGGATGGGCCCCCATTTTGTTTATATCCTGAAGTTCAGTAGGGACTATTAAATTGAGAAATGCAATAAAATCGGGCATTGTTCTTGCAGGCTGTTCAAAGGGTGCAAAATTGATGATTTTGGCATGCTATTTTTAATGGATTGTGCAAAACTTCCGTTTTGATAACTTTCTGTATTCTTGTATGAGAGTCCTGATCTTGCCATTAATTAAAAGCACAAAACATGCACGCAATTTATAAAATGGCCAGCCTGATTTTGCTGATTAGGGAAGTGCAATATTGCGACTCGCTACATGTAAGCCTGACCGTGCCCACATGGTTATTGATCGGAAATGGTTTTTCATGTTCAGTGACCTTGACCTTTAATAGAGTGGCCCCAAAATCAATAGGGGTCATCTACTCTGCATGACCAATCATCCTATGAAGTTTCAACATTCTGGGTCAAGTGGTTTCTTAAGTTACTGACCGGAAATGGTTTTCCTTGTTTGGGCCCGTGTGACCTTGACCTTTAATGCAGTGACCCCAAAATTAATAGGGATCATCTACTCTGCAAGTCCAATCATCCTATGAAGTTCCAACATTCTGGGTCAAGTGGTTCTCAAGTTACTGACCGGAAATGGTTTTCCATGTTCAGACCCCTGTGACCTTGAACTTTAACTGAGTGACCCCAAAATCAATAGGGGTCATCTACTCTGTATGTCCAATCATCCTATGAAGTTTCAACATTCTTGGTCAAGTGGTTCTCAAGTTATTGATCGGAAATGGTTTTTCATGTTCAGGCCCCTGTGACCTTGACCTTACTGACCTGAAATGGTTTTCCTTGTTCGGGGCCCCTTGACCTTTAACGGAGTGACCCCAAACTCAATAGGGGTAATCTACTCTGCATGACCAATCATCCTATGAAGTTTCAACATTTTGGGTCAAGTGGTTCTCAAGTAATTGATCGGAAATGGTTTTCCATGTTCAGGCACCTGTGACCTTGACCTTTGACGGAGTGACCCCAAAAACAATAGGGGTCGTCTACTCCATAAGTCCTGCCATGCTATGAAGTTTGAAGGTTCTAGGTCAAATGGTTCTCCAGTTATTGATCGGAAATGAAGTGTGACGTACGGACGGACGGACAGGGCAAAAACAATATATATCCCCCAGAGGGTGGGGGGGGGCGGAGACATAATAACATGGCGAGTACGTCGTTTCATAGTATAAACACAGTTACACATTTCTTGAAGTAAACATGAATAAGCAGAGACAGCATAATTCTATCACTATGCTTAACGTATAATCACAAATGATAGTATATTAGGTGTTATATAACACATTTCCTTGGAAACATGAGTAAACAGAGACAGTCTGATTTTATCACTAAACTATACGTATAATCATAAAATGACAGTATATTATGTGTTAAGAGAGAAAAATGATGAAAACTTTGATCCATAATTTAAACACAATTACACGTTTTCTTCGAAGCAAACATGAGTAAACAAAGCCAATATGATTTTATCACTAAAGTATATTCACAAAAAGGCAGAATACTATGACTTTCGAGAAAGTAAAACATGGCAAAAACGTCATACCATAATTTTAACACACATTTCTTGGAAATAAACATGCTTCAGGCTTTCTGAGCAAAATCTTCACGCAATGAAAAGTAAAGAAACAAAACATTAAAAAATCGAAGAAGAGTTGAAACTTAAAGAGAAGCTATTGAAAGAAAAATCAAAAGATCACATCAGAATTACGTCACATTGCGAAAAACTTGAAACAAGGAACTTGAACTAACCTTGAAAACTTTAACCTCAAGAATTGAATTGCTTGAAAATAAGCCAACCAACAGCTCCAGTTCAAATACAAGTATTCACCAACCAAGTGCAGCTGATAATTTTTCAATTTTAAATGCAGTCCATGAGAAAGTAACAAATTTTATTCTTAAACAAGTAGATAAACAACTTGAAAACCTAGATGCTGATACAAATTCACCAAGGACAAATATTAGGGTAACTAAGGCTAATGACAGCAACTTAGAGGCAGGACCAGACGCTACTAAAGAAGATGGTGCATGAAAGACCAAAGATGAAATCTTTGTACAAATACCAAGAAACAAACTTCATGAATCTCTCTTGGGACAGTGAGTGAGTGTGTTCGGGTTTAACGTCTTTCTCAACAATTTTTCAGTCATATGAACGACGGTGTCTACTTGTAGCAGTGAGCACAATGCCCGACTTTATAGTGCTGCCTCACTGGAATATCACGCCGTAGACACATGACATGATACCCCACCCAGTCACATTATACTGACACCGGGCTGACCAGTCCTAGTACTATCCTCTTAATGCTGAGCGCCAAGTGAGGAAGCTACTAGTACCATTTTTTACGTCTTTGGTATGACGCGGCCAGGGATCGAACCCACGACCTCCCGCACTCGAAGCGGACGCTCTACCACTAGGCTACCGAGGCGGTCTCTTGGGACCGAATCTTTATTGTGCTCCAACCCAGATGGAAGTAGGTAAGGACAACAATAAACATCAACAAGGTTCAACGCAAAGAGGTTGTGCAACAACAGATAAGCGTGTAAACCAACCAACATCTGTACATGTAAACCAACATACAACAGTAACACGTCCTAATCAACGTAGATCAGGGATGCTGTCTCATGAAGTTACAGCTGGAAATGAAACTCAAAGTAAACAAATTCCGGTTACACACACCGTTGAATCTACAAATATGTCGCGTAACACCAGGAGTGCTCCTCCTTCATTAAACCATACACAGACCAACGAAACGTCTTTTAATACCAAGTCTTTTTTAGGGATGTATTAGTCCCGTCACAACGGGACACTGTAACAAAAAAAATCAGTAAAAAATGTAAAAACATTAAATCTTGTCTCAATTAATTGCAAATTCGGTTGCCATAGTTGAACTTCTGAAATCTGCGGACATTGTTTTTATACAGGAACACTGGCTGTTTGAATGTAAAATTCATAATATTGGAGAAATGTTCAGTGGGGTAAATTTAGCTGCTAAGGGTACAGACTTTTATCATCCACTGCAACCGTTACAACTTCCTCGGGGATATGGTGGTGTTGCTGCGATTTGGCAAAATGAACTCAATTCTCTTATAAAACCTCTTTCAGATGGCAATGAACGTATGCAATGTCTCGAAATAAATTTATCAAATGGTGACAAACTCTTGTGCATATCCGTTTACTTACTTTCACGTGGAAAACATGACTCTACGGAAGAATTTTTAGAGTGCATAGACATTTTATCAGAAATATGTACAAAATGCCAGCTAACGCATATGATTGTAATTGCAGGTGACTTAAATGAAAATATTTCACATAAAGTTACAGACAATTTATCTAAGAGATCACTGTATTTGAAAAACTTTGTAGATAATTTTGAATTTAAGTATACAAATAGTGGTAAGACTGTCATTTCCCCTCTTGGGAATGATTGCACAGAAATAGACTATTTTCTCGTTTGTGCTAACGGTTTTTCTTACACAGACAAAAAAGTACTGTCAAACTTTGCGCAAAATATCTCAGACCATCATCCAATTTTTATGTCAATTGAAGTACCAGTTTACGGTAAAGATAAGAGGAATTCAATGAAAATAAAAACAGTTGCAAAAAAAAACAAAGACAAATATCAAACAGGGAATGCCACGTACCAAAAACGCAGCCTCCCCAAAACGAAACCCACAGCACGCAGACGCGCACACCACAAACACACACACACACATACACGCACGCACTCACAAAGCCAACACAATAGGACAAAACGAACAAACAAAGGAACACAGTGGGGCACCGCCTTGGAACGGTCAGTGGCAAAAACACCACCGGGGAGCTTAAACTGGTTTATGGTGCGCACCCAACCTCACTCTTACCCCCACCATGTTCCAAAGACACGGGACAGTGTAAAAAAAAAGTAATCCCCTCCTTCTTGACAGAGGCCGAGAGTTTAGAACGAATAACCGACTAGAAATAGATGGGATAAGATTGACACTGAAGTATATGAGAAAGCTGTATCTGAATCTCTTCAAAGTAAACGTGACCTGAATGTTACCGAAACCGCAAACTCTACCTGTGAAGGATTGGTTGAAGTGCTTAAATTTGCCGGAGACAAAGTCACCCCAAAGCGTATAATTAGGAAATCTAAACCAAAATTAAATGTATGGAATGCAGAAATTTCAAGTAATATGAGAAAAACAAGAGAGTCTGTAAGGAAATGGGCAGCAGAAAGAAAACCTAATGACCCTTATCACCCGGCTTGTATACATAGGAAATCTTGTAAGAAACTTCTTAGAAGTGCTATTAGGAGAGAACACGCACGAAGAGACTTGACTGATAGAAGGAAGATCATGAATGCACGTACAGGAGACTCAAAACTCTTTCACTCCTTAGTTAATAAGCAACGGAACAGACTTTTAAATTTTATCGATGATCTTAACGTAGGTGATACATTGTACTCTGATGAAAATATTGCACAGGGTTTAAAGCATCATTTTGAAAACTTAGCACGGGAAAGTGTCAACGACAAATTTGACTCTGCTTTTAATTCTCAGGTGAAGTTTGAGGTAAACTGTATTCAGAGCATTGTTAAAGACAAACCTGTAACTCCAGTCACAAAAGAAGAATTGACTGAAGCAATACGGAACATAAATAAAGGTAAATCTGCAGACATCAACGGATTAACAATAGAACATGTATTATATGCTGGATCAGATTTTAAAGACATTCTATTAAGATGCATAAACCGTATTTTTGAAGAAGGAGAAATCCCAAGTTCCTTAAAAATTGGATTACTGACTCCAATATACAAAAATAAGGGTAGTGCAAACGACTCTGTAAACTATCGTGGAATTACCATCTTGCCTGTTTTTGAAAAAATTGTTGAAATTATCTCAAAAAAACGTATCATCTCAACAATTGACCATTCACAAAGTGTTTATCAGAGAGGATTTACTAAAAATACTTCTCCATTATATGCATATTTGATAGTCGAAGTAACCAGAGAGTGTAAAGATAAAAACATTCACTGTGACCTTGTATTTCTTGATGCCAAAGCAGCATTTGATGTCGTGAACCATGAACACTTATTACGTCGTCTTTTTCACATTGGTATTAATGACAGACATTGGTCATTGATCAAGAGTCTTCACACAGAATCAACTAGTGTTGTTAAATGGCAACATAAAAGGTCAGAACCATTCTCAGTATATCAAGGAGTGAAACAAGGAGGCGTAGCTAGTGCAGATTTTTACAAGGTTTACGTAAACCCACTGTTAAAACGTTTGGAAGAAGCAAACATAGGCGTATCCATTGGTGACATCAACTGTTGCTCTAATGCGTGTGCAGATGACGTGACACTTAACTCTTACGATCACTCAGAGACACAAATTTTGATTAATATTGCTGAAGACTTCGCAAATTCAGAAAGGTACACTTTACAACCAAAAAAGACGAAAGCACTACAATTTTCGAGTAGAAGAAATTTGAAGAATTCTGATAATCAACATCAGTTTGAACTATACAATAGTCCCATAACCAATGTACAAACTGCAACTCACCTTGGTGTGAAAAGAAGCAATACGTTAACTCAAACTTCTGAAATTCAAATTGACCATAACATTGAAAAGGCACGTAAAACTATATACAGTCTGATGGCATCTGGATAACATGGAACAAATGGTTTAGACCCAGAAACGTCACTTAGCTTGTACAACAGTTATGTGTTTCCTATCTTAATTTATGGTCTAGAGATTGTAATTCCGAATAAAACACAGTTATCTCGTTTAGAACGCTTCCAAAAAAAGATGTTAAAACAAATATTGTCTTTGACAACAAATACTAGTGATACAGCAGTGTATATGCTATCTGGTGTACTTCCAATCAAACATTCACAAAATAATTCTGACAACTTTTAATAATATTTGTCTACAATCTGAACAATCGGTAGAAAAGCGACTCTCCAGGAGACAACGTTCGGTGAAATCTCCTGAAAGTAGCAGTTGGTTTATTCAAGCAAAGAAGATACTGATAAAATACTCACTTCCAGAAGCAGATAAAATACTTAATGGGGTATATACAAAATCAAGGTGGAAACAGTAAACATTAATGTGAATCTTTACTGGGAATCTTCAATTATGGATGCAGCCGGTGAATGTAAAACATTAGAATATCTGACCCACTGCTACCGTCCAGGAAAACTCCATCCATTGTTGCGTATTCCGGTGAAATCTAACAGATGTTTGAACAGAATTCCCATCAAATTGAAACTGGCGACATCAACTTATATCCTGCAATCTACACGTGTAGCATTCAACCAAAATGAAGTTGATCCGACATGTAAACTGTGCTTCGAAGACAGTGAAACAACTGAACACTTTGTACTACAATGCTCCGTATTAGAATCACAGAGAGATGTATGCTTCCCTGAAATAAGTCAAGTTTTAGAAAAAAACTTATAATATCAAGTTTGATAAATTATCAACAGACAGTAAATTGCAAGTGTTAATTGACTGTACATTCCTAGTGGAGAAAAAAGACCGATATTGTCATGATACTACATGTATTGAACAGTTCCAAGAATTAGAGTATTTGTGTAGAAGATATATCCACAATATTCATTGTATAAGATACAATTCATTGTTTGCTATTACCCAAAGAAAAGGCAGAAGGGTCAAGGGTCACCACTTCCGGTAATAAGTAGAACATAAATACAAACTGTTTGACGTTTACAGAAAAAAATTATTAAAAACAAAGCGTACATAGTAATATTAATAATACAATTGTGTTGTACATAAATGTTCACCGTGCGGTACTGGATTATATACAAGTATATATTCATTGTGTAGTGGTGGATTTATTCCTACGATTCATTACGTCACTACGACGGTTCTTCCAGACGGGAGGTATTGATCAGAAGAAGATTACAGATAGCCTGGTTCTGACAACCCTTCCACTAGCCAATCAAGAGCTAACTTAAAACATTCTGCAAGCTTTAAAAAGCCTTGGTTTTTGATATCTACAATTTTTATGTCGAAAGATGTTAGATAGCCGGTTAGCTCAGTCGGTAGGGCACTTGCTTTGTAAGCGAGAGGTCCCAGGTTCGAGCCCTGGATTGACTGCAAATTTTTCTTACTCTTTGACATCCGAACAAGTTGTTTGATTGGTTCAAATAAAAATAGATTTGCGAAAATAAAAATAGCAATATTGGAAAGACGAATGTGAATGGGTCATCTCAGATCTTCGTTTAGAAGATCAAGTACTTTAGTCAGATTGTCACTAGGCCTAACGTATAATCTCAAAAATGGCAGTATGTTATGTATTTCGAGAAAATAAAAATGGCGAGTACGTCGTTCCATAATTTAATAACAGTTACGCGTCTTCTTGGAAACTTGAGTAAACAGAGACAGTATAGCCAGAAATTTGTACAAACCGGACAGAAGTTGCGAAATTGTCATTTGTGCAGGAAAGAAGCGCTTACCATAATGTCCAGTACTGGACAGGTAAAGTGACATACGTTTAAGATATCATGCTTTCTGTTTATGCAGGTAAACTTGTGTTTGGTTAAATTTCAACAGAGCACAATTGTCTGAACAGTGTACAAACTCATTACTGTTTTTTCAGGCAAGGGTGGAAAAAAACTGGTAGACAATGAAAGCAGTAACATTTTTATTAAAAAAAAAAAATAAACAATGAGACAAACATTTCCAACATCTTTGGACGGTTCAAAAATCCCATGTTAAACATACGATAAAGCCCGAAACGCGTGACAATGTTCCGAATGTAAATCGGGTGAAGTAGGCGCTCTATGTATAGAGTTAGATTATGCGTCTTGATACTGTACCAGAGGGGTCGGTCAATTGTGGGTTATTGATTACACTGGGCGAGTCTATTTTACTTATTACTTGAGGATGAAAAAAACGTGTTTTTTAAATGTTGCTCTTAAACAAGGAACAAGGGTGGCGGTTGAACAACAAAAAGTACAACAACAGTTAATTCACAACAAATCGTACGGTATGTTTTATAATCAGTAGAAGCAAGTCGTATTTACGCTTATGAGACCTGTTTCACCCATAAGTAAAGAATTCACAGGTCCATCATGAAATATTTTCCCCATCGCGCATATACTTCACCTATTCCATTTGATCGCAGGCCGCGATCAATAACTAGGGTTAACATATATTCACAGAATGATGGTGGGTATGTTGATGTGTTTCAGAAAAAGAAAAACAACAACAACAAAAAATCGTTCAATAGTTTAAACTCAGTTACACATTTTCTTGGAAGTAAACATGGGTTAACAATGACAGTATGAATTTATCAATAGACTTAACGTGTTATCACAAATGGCAGTATGGTATGTGTTTCGGGAAAAAAAAGAGCAAAAAATAAACCCACGGCGAGAACGTCGTTCCATAATTTAAACAGTTACACAGTTACATGAGTAGACAGAGACAGTATGATTCAATCGCTAGACTTAATGTTAATCACAAATCAACAAGATGGCGGTATGTTTTACGTTTCAAAAACAAAACAAAAAATAGATGGTGAGTAGGTCGTTCCATACTTTAAACACATACAGTTTCTTTGAAGTAAATATGAGTGAACAAAGAAAGATGCTATCACTAGACTTAATGTTTGATCACAAAATGGCAATACGTTGTTCCAGACAAATAAAACATGGCGAGTATGTTGTTCCATAATTTAAACCCATAATTTAAACACGGAACACGGATACACATTTTCTTGGAAGTAAACAGAGACAGTATGCTGTCTCTAGCTAACATATACATTTTTATAACGGGCAGTTGATTTACATTCATTTCGTACTGACTGATGAAATTTGAAAAAAAAAAAACTGAAAAAAATGATATTATCATCAGTGAACGCTTTGTGTAATACAATGAATACGGCCAAAATTTTAAAAAATAAAATAAAAAGAGTGTGTGATTACGATTTGGAAGAAATACATGTATTAAGGCCTATGCTATTTTGAAATTATGAATTAGGTGGGTGGGGTACATGATATTATTTCTGATTAATTTCGAAGTTACTGTAAAACAAACGTTATTCCAATGTGACAATACATCAAAACCATGAAGTGCTGAACTCTTACTTTAATTTAAAAAGTAAAGTGGGAAAAGTTATCAGTATGTTCGTGTCACAATTTTCGGGGTAAGTATTCTATGTCATCGTGCATAACTGCGAAAAACTATAACATACATAATAAAGCTAAACTATCCGTGTAAATGAGCTGAGAGCTATTTTTCTATTTCCGTTTATTACTTTTCTAAAAAACACATTACAATTTACCAGGTGTTGGCAAAATTTGTCATTTTTGTGCACATGCCTTTACACATTAAAGAAGTCCGAACTATAGGTATGGTGTGCGAGAGGGGCCTGAGCGCTTACGTATTGCTCATTTACAGGAATTGTACTGCTCATATATATATGAATTTTATAGGTAGATAAAATTATTTATGTCATTGTTGTACATTTGGAGCAAATCGGTCCTATTCTGAAATATGTTAATTTATATACTACGGTAAAAGCCAATCAATGAATTCATTTTATACCGTTGAACCAATCGTGAAACGGCATCTTCCTTCTTCGTCAGCATTTAAGAGTGAATAGCACGCTTCTTTCTTTAATTTTATTTTGGCTAATTTCTGGTTTTATCTTACCACCACATGCCATTCCGCCTCCTCTTTCAAGTGACAATTTTCTAATTTTGAAAGATTTCTCTTAATATGCAAATTCATCTACATTTCTTGATATGCTTTCGGCGGTTATATCCGCCCTAATATGTGAATATATATATTTGTTATGGTATTGGACTGTAACTCCATTCAGATATGAGAACATATCTATTTGTTAAGGACGATATGTTTCGCCCAGATATGTGAAAATATAAATTTGTTAAGGTATTTTTCGGCGGTATTTTCTGCCCAGACATGTGAAAATATATATATTTTGTAATGTATTGTTTTGCAATGGCGGTATTTTTCGCCCAGATATATGAATATATATATTTGTTAAGCGGTATTTTTCGCCCAGATATGTGAAAATATATATTTGTTAAGGTATTGTTCGGCAAAATAAATATTGCCCTTTTTCAGTCAACACTGTTCACTCTTATATTTTCCCATACATAGTCCTCAGGGTCAGTGCTTCGTTGTGAACAGATGCACATAAATAACTTTATCATAATTCCGCAAAGTGCAACAAAAGAAATAGCAGTATTAATTTTGTAATAATATTATTTATTTACAAGGTATGTCTGACAAATGACATCGAGAATTCTAACTTTAGAAAGCTGCATTTTCAAGTACCTGAATTTTTCCACTTTGGTTAAAAAGAGTTTTTTTTTACAATAGATAATGACTGACTACAGAAGGTAATAAAAATACCATTGACCTAGAGAATGCTACAACCTACTAAACTTCAGAGTTTATTTAAAATTATATTGAACACGTTTGCTTTAATTTAAGGTGAAAAATAAACTAGAACTCTATGATAAAAATCGAATAAATCATTTTGAACATGTTAGACAGTGAGAAAGCAAACATATCGTACGTATCATTTAGCATGGATGATTTGAACTGTGAATATATACTTTTTACACTTAACATTTAATTCCACGAGTACACACATATACATATATATTTACCTTTACCCTTTATACAATAGGAATATATTTGTTTTACCTGTAAGATTAAAGCATAACCCCTCGTGAACAAATAATGCATGTGGCGTTCACTGTTGATATATAATTGTAATATTATATTTTGACGTTACACTGAAACAAACAAACCCTTTTTGCATATTCATTTATATAAAACAAACAAACAAAAACGGGAACAATGTTTATTTTGTTTGATTGTGAGTAACACCGAAACGACACAATGAACTTTTCCCAGGTTTTGTTGGTGGTGAAAGGCTCCAGGGGTCCCTCCAGACATTTTTTGAGGCTCAGACTAGTACCTAGATCGAGACACTAACCTCAGTTGGATGGCTTCCTTACGTGAAAAGTTTCACACCTCAAGTGGGGTTTTGATCCCACGTCGGTGATGGGCGAGGAATTCGAAGCCAGCGGCCATGGCCATCAAGTTTTTCTTTTGCGAGTATAAAACATAAATATTCAATTAAATTTCGTAAACATAACTGACAATGACATTTACCACGTCGGAAGTTACAAATGGTTTGCCGAATACACCATACTTTTAAATACAGAAGTTTACACACCATGTGGGTCGGAAAGCACGAAATTTACGTTCTTGAACGTATATGTGAATAGTTACTTTTGAAATGTAAACAAAGGCATAAAAGTAACTGTTTTCATGTTCGTGGTAAGGATCGACTTGTGATTGTCAATGTTCCCGATACGGAATATATATGAATGTATAAACACGAGCCGTTTCATCTTACAGGACTTACAAGAACATAGTAAGCGGTTGTTTATTTATTGTATTTATGTTCTAGTAACCTTTGACACTGATTTCGAGGACAGACCGGGTTTGTGACATATACATGTTTGTTGTTGGGCTGGAAAAAGATAGATCCAAAATTTATACTAAAAGCTATATTGCATAAATGTTTCGTTATTTCTGTGCATACAATTCGGTTGTTTGAAGGTTAGAATATCAGAAAATTACAGGAAATAAAACATGTCTTTGAAAAAGTACCGATCTTTCATCATTTGTTTGGTTGGCGCATGACTACAAATTTAATGTTAGTAGGCCGTGATGTCCATGAAGCCGTGTAAAGTGATAATTTGGATGACACGTTGGTTTTATTTTGTAATTGTGAGTGATTGTTAAGTGATCAGAAAGATCGGACAGTGGGATGTTATAAAAAAAGTGATGTTTTATTTAGATTAGAAAGTCAATCGTACTCTACAATAAGGAAATATAAGGTAAAATACTCCTTTTATTTCGTTCACTGAAGAAAACATGGCGGACACAGTTTTGTAAAAGAGCGGTGCACGTGTGATTCGTGTAACATAGTTTAACGGCGTTTTCTTAGAAAGCTAACGCTCAGCTCATTTACACCGACATATCCTTGATTGAAGAATATATATATTGTATATATATGAGATACTTACGGTACCAAATACTTACCCCGAAAATTTCTATGCATTTTCTTCTAGTGCACTGTTGGGACATGTTTTTGAGTGTCATTGATACTTTATAATTTATTCGGAGATACATTTTCTTATAATTATTAGTTTCTTTTTGATCCCCGTGCATTTCTTGCGTTGTTACGACAATCTCAGTTTTACATACGAATTTTGCATTGTCGAAATAGCATAGTCCTTAACAGATACGCTAGAGACCTGTTTAACCGGAAAAAGTAAAGCTAGACTTCTGCATATGACATACAAGAAAAATACAACAACAAAAACCCCAAGGATACTATGTGATGATGATAACTATGGTACAGCAATAGTATACTGTTTCGCGAAAGTTACGCGAGTCCGTGGTTCGATCTGAATGATTCTACATCGGCCCGAGATTCGAGTCTGTGGACAGATTGGCTGTTTGTTTTTACCATTATAACGCCATCCTGTGTCCATACTCCGCTTACAGACCTGTTTTTCAGCCATAAACGAGCTTGCGAAAACAGATCGGCGCGTGTCCTGGTGAGCTCTTCGTTCATGAAAACTCTCCTGTAGCCAACATCTTTCAGTTTGGTTCTAAGTTTATAAACATTATAAACATCGGTATGAGACAAACTTAACTATGATATCCCTCGGACGACTCGAAGACTGAGGTGCAGATTTCTGTTTGGGTCTACCCAGTCTGTGGCAATGATCGATGCCCTCCAAGGATACCTCGGCTCCAATTTTAGAAAATAAATTGAGGACAATTTCGTAAGTAGACTCGCTTTCGCCCTCAGGAACTCCGGTAATTCTCAAACAGTTTCGCCTGGAATACTGATTCGCCCGGTCTTGGTCAACAGACAAAGAATCAATTTTCCGCTCAAGGTGCACTACTTTTTCTTCAAGAGAGTGTACTTTTTCTCGAAGGGTTGAATTTTTGAGTTCCAGGGAAGAAACCTTTTCCTCGATGCCCTTCAGAACACCCGAAACGATGCTTCCAATCATAGATGAAATTTGGTTTTCAAACGACGACTTCAGAACTTCGCCGATCTGTGATATATGCTCAGGACTAAGCTGAATAATATTTTCATTATCACCAGTTTCACTATCGACAGAAAATGTGCGTGACTTTTTAGTCCGCCTGATCCAGTGGTGAAACAGCACTTCGCTTCTTATCGCTGCAGGTTGGAGTATCTTTCGGCATGATGGATATGTAACGTTATTTATTACCTGTAGTACGGTGTCGCTACGTATGACCTTGTTGATTCATTTATTATGTGCTATAAAGCATTGAATCTACGTTTTCATAACTGAAAAGAGGAGTTTAATGTGTGGAAGCAATATTAGCTATTTGCAGAATTTGGAAGATAAAACGAACTAACTACAAATAAACTTATGCAAGGCCGCAACGATAACGGACAATACTGATGTGACAACGTCTCATATACAGTGTTGCAAAGTCTTAATATCATAATTACCATTTGAACTTGTAGAAAATTCATATGTACATTTTATTTTTACATTGAGAACATTTCTTAGACACTTTCATAAATGACTTGATAACGTCGTATTTGAGCCGTGCCATGAGAAAACCAACATAGTGTCTTTGCGACCAGCATATTGATTCAGACCAGCCTGCGCATCCGCGCAGTCTGGTCAGGATCGATGCTGTTCCCTGTCAAAGCCTATTCCAATTAGAAAAACCGTTAGCGAACAACATGGATCCTTACCCAGATTGCGCGGATGCGTAGGCTGGTCTGGATCCATGCTGGTCGCAAACTCACTATGTTGGTTTTCTCATGGCGTGGCTCAGTTTGTCGTTATCATTTTACACATTAAAGTCTTACGCAGGCTGGTGTAAAAGTATTTGAAATGGATGCATACAATTATATACAATTTCAGCATGAAAATAAAACGTAAAGTTAATGCTCTACAATAGAAACAAGAATCTTCAGGTGTTCGCTAAAGAAATACTTACACTTAATTTAAATACCAGTGAATGTTGTAAGCATTGTTGGTGACTCCTACACAGTAGTGGTGTTCAGCTGAAACATTACTCATACACTCAGTTTTAAAAAAGTGTATACATGTTATGCATTTCAATATTTACATTTTGCGTTAAAAGTGGGTTGAGAACCTGTAAGGTTTTAATACTTGGAAGAACATTACAATTTTATACAGAAAATTTCATTATTTCGCATTGTATTCATAACCCAATTTCCCTATTAAATTCACGAAACTTGTGTTTTACTACGAAACGCCATATTTATGCAATTTATTGCATTACCTTTTAAATATCTTTTCCAAACTAAATTCATTAAACTCTTGCAGTTACTCGAATCTCTTTTACTTTGTCGTTTTACTGAATCGCACTTTTCCTTTCTTTGAATTGGAAGTCATGCAAATATTATTTATTTTAATCTCAGACAAATTTGCATTTTACTGCGTCCCTTTCTCAAAAAGCAAAATAAACTTGCTTTTCAACATTCTCATTAAATCAGCCCGCCCGCTTAGCTTAGTAGGTAGAGCGTTGGTTTACGGATCGCGTAAAGAAAGAAAGCCATCCAGTACACTTGCACTAGGTCGTTTGCTCTACCAAGATGCCCGTCCGTAGAAGAAATAATGTTCAGCGGGGCACCTATGGCCTTCCATTACTACGAACCTTAATAACTTTTATCAGAGTGACGTAAAACGCTTCATTAATGTTACAAAATCGACTCAAAATAGCTTATACGTTCACACTTATTAAATATTCACGTAAGAACACGTTGTAGTAAGCAAGTCTACAAGATAGATTAAGCCCCGCCTATGATATCATATTCCATTATTGTTTCTGTATGTAAGATATATACATATTTCTATAGAGAGAGTGTGAGTTTATACTTTGGATGCAACACACATATTAAATATATAAACCATCCTTCGGGTCTTGTTCTGTTTGTGTGTCAATAAGCCATCTCAATAAATTAATACATATATATTACAATGACGATATATATTACAATGGCGACGATGATCGGATTATTTTAAAACTGAGGATTAAGTGATTTTGTGACAATGGAAAATTTACCTGCGTTTCCCAAATTTGATGTTTACGCTGACGAAAATTCCCTAGGTGTTCGGTGGGACAAATATGTAGATAAATTGGAGAATTTATTTGTTGGGCTAGGTATAAATACAAGAAAAAGGAAAAAGGCACTGTTACTGCACTATGCTGGAGATGATGTATATGACATTTATGATACGTTAAATCTGCATGGAGAGAGTGAAAATTACGATGAAACAAAAGCTGGACTTACGAACTATTTCAAACCTAGAAAAAACACTCAGTTTGAAATTTCGAATTCAGGAATATTAAACAGTTGCACGGTGAAATGATTGACCAATATGTGACTAGATTACGACAAAAAGCTAAAAACTGTGAATTTTCGGACACTGAGTCAGAAATTAAAAGCCAAATCATACAGGGTGTTATTTCGCAAAAAAATGAGAATGAGATGTTTGCAAGATTCAGAAAAATCACTTAATGACTTACTTACAATGATGAGAACAATGGAAATTTCGAAGACTCAAGCAACAAGTATGTCAAAGGACACTAGTAGTCAGCAGGTAGTGCGTGTAAACAGCAATCCATATTTTAGTCGGAAATCAAAGGGATTCGTACCACAACGTTCGCAACAACGTTCTAGTTCATATCAAGGTTTACCGCAAGCAGGCTTGTCGTCGGGAAGGCGAATCAGTCCTCACCAAACTAGCAAGAAATGTCGTAACTGTGGAGGAAAATACCCACATATATCACGTTGCCCCGCGCTTGGAGCAGAATGTAATTATTGCCATAAGAAGAACCATTATATATCTGTTTGTAGAAAACGTAAGAAGCAGGTGACATTGATCGAGGATGAACAGCCGGATTTAGAAATTTTAACAGATGAATACGAGACGGATTGCAATTCGGATGAATGTGATGTGCTATTTGGATTCATGTTAGATAGAAAGAAAGTGCCAAAGAAAAGAATAAAATTAAATGGTGTAGATGTGAATGTTTTGGTTGATAGCGGGTCATCGATCAATATTGTCAGTGAAATTGTCCTTAAGAAAATGAAAAAATCACCGGAAATCAAGAAAGCGACCACGAAAGCGTTCGCATTTGGACAGAAGTCTCCACTGCCATTCCAAGGTAAATGTTCTTTGCTTGTTGAGTCGGACTCAAAATTCGTGACCAGAGATTTCCATATCGTTACGGGTAATAAAGAATCATTGATTAGTTATGAGCTGTCAGTAGAGCTTGGGATTTTACCGCAGATACAATCTGTTCAAACCAAAGACGAATATGAAGGACTTACCGAAGAATACTCGCAAGTTTTCACTGGGTTAGGATGTCTGAAAGACAGAAAAGTTAAGTTTCACATTGATGAAAGTGTTGTGCCAGTAGCTCAGCCTCCTAGGAGAGTGCCATTTCATGTGCGTGAGCAAGTTGAGCAGGAACTTAAAAGTTTGGAGGATATGGATGTTATTGAAAAAGTGGAAGGTGTACCAACACCATGGGTATCGAACCTGGTAGCTGCTCCAAAACCAAATTCACCGAGAGAAGTAAGAGTGTGCATAGATATGAGGAAAGCCAACACCGCAATTAAAACAGAGAAAAATGTTAGTCCGACGGTGGATGATATAATCTTAACGTTGAACGGCGCAAAAGTGTTTTCGCGTCTCGATCTGTACAAAGCTTTCCATCAAATTGAACTGGATGAGTCATCACGTGCAATGACAACGTTTCAGACACATGTTGGACTTTTTCGATATAAACGTTTAAATTTTGGAGTGTCAGCAGCACCGATTCTGTTCCAAAATGAGCTTCGTCAAGCACTTCAGGGTCTAACAGGCGTGTTAAACATTGCTGACGATATCGTATGCTACGGCAAAACGCGTGATGAAACATGATATCAATCTGCGAGCATTACTTCAGCGTCTTCAAGAACGGAACCTGACATTGAACAAGAAAAAATGTTCGTTCGGACAATCAAAAATCAAATTCTACGGATACGTGTTTTCGGAATCGGGAATTTCACCTGATCCTGACAAGGTAGATGCAGTAAAAAACATGGACAGACCAAAATCTGTATCCGAAATCCGTTCATTTCTTGGTCTCACAAACTATTTGTCTAAGTTCATAGATGGCTATTCAGTCCTAACGGAACCATTACGACGACTTACTCATCAGGATGTAAAATTCGAATGGAATGACGATCAGGAAAAATCGTTCACTTCACTAAAAGAGGCATTGACTAGTGACAAAGTCATGACGTATTTCGACCCGAGGAAAGAAACTGAACTCTGGGTAGACGGCAGCCCAGTAGGCTGTTCAGGAATACTTATTCAGAAAGGAAAAATAGTGTCGTATGGAAGCAAAGCTTACAATTCAGTACAAGCGCGCTATTCGCAAACAGAGAGAGAAGCTTTAAGTGCTGTTATCATGATTCAACATTTTCATTTGTACTTATTCGGCAAGCAATTCAAACTGATAACGGATCACGCTGCACTTCAATCAATCTTCAACAACGTAAAGAATATACAGTCACCAAGATTAGAACGTTGGCGTTTGAAGTTGTTAACGTATGATTTCCAGACGATTTATAGACCAGGTAGTCTAATGATCTCAGATTATCTTTCCAGACATCCGCACGCGAGACACGCGACCAACACAGTAGCCGAACAATATATCAGTTTTATCACTGATAACACTTTGCCAGATGCATTGAAGCTATCAGACGTAGCAAAAGCTACTAAATCAGACTGTGTATTAAGTTGTGTCAAGAATGCAATAGAAACAAATGACTGGAAAAATCAGAAATGCCAATCCGATGAAAGTTTTCGTTTATACGAAAATTTAAACAAGAATCAAGAACTTGCAGTTGCATATACCGATGAAGGATATGTGTTGTTACGGGGTACACAGCTTTGTATACCAGAAACTTTGCAAAAACAAACAGTGTTACTTTCGCACGAGGGTCACCAAGGCGAATCAAAGTGCAAAGGATTACTTCGGGAATATTGTTGGTTCCCGCATATGGATAAAATGGTTGAAGAAGCATGCAAATCATGCATTGTGTGCCAAGCTGCATCACCAGGATGTACTCCAGATCCGATAAAACCTACACCTCTGCCACGAGATGTGTTTTCTGAAGTCAGTTGTGACTTTTGTGGACCATTCCCGGACGGGTACCTGTTATTAGTGGTAATATGCGATTATAGTCGTTTTCCAATAGTTGAGAGAGTCAGGTCAACATCCGCAGAAACTGTCATACCGCGTTTGGAATCAATATTTTCGATATTTGGATATCCAGACGTATTGAGAACGGACAATGGACCTCCATTTCAGAGTCGTACTTTCAGAGAATATGCTGATAAGTCGGGATTTAAACATAAACGAATTACTCCATTGCACCCACAAGGAAATGCAATAGTCGAGCGATTCATGGCACCATTGCAAAAATCAGTCAAAACCGCAATAGCATCAGGTCAAGATTATAAGAGAGCGTTGAACAGATATCTAATGAATTTTCGCAATTCGCCACAATCTTCAACACAAAAAGCTCCAAGTGAATTAATGTACAATCGGAAAGTAAAAACGAAATTACCATCAATGACATTTGAAAAGCAAGACACAGATGTTCGCGACAGGGACAGTCTGTCAAAATCGAAAAACAAACTTTATGCGGACAAAAACAGAAGAGCACAGCCAAGTGCATTGAAAATTGGAGACCGTGTGTTACTAAAACGAGAACAACGTAACAAATTTGAGACAGTGTTTGACCCTACACCTGGCATTGTCATTGCTAGGAAAGGTTCAATGTTAACAATCAAGCACAGAGGAAAGGAAATTACACGAGACGTGTCAAAGTTCAGGGTAGTTCAAGGTGGTCATGAGCTGGCGCAGACGAAACCTGCAGATACTGTATTTGCACCACGTCAAAGGTCGCAAAGGAAACGACGACCGCCTAGACGTTTTGTCAATGAATGATTGGATTAATCAGTGACATAATTTCACATGTTTCAGTGCACAGGATTAGTCACCTAAGTGTTGTGTGGGCCATAATAATGCCCTATTTGCTACCATAGCAGTGTAGTCATTTTATATTCGCTTGCTGGATTTATTATTCTTTGGACAAATGATCAGTGTGTGAAAATATTATGTTACTCTTGGGAATTATTACTTGTCTGTTTCACAATTACATTATAATTAGTACTTGGGCGGTAGAACTCAAAACTTAATTTATAATTTTGATAAAAACAACAGTTGATTGTACACATTTTAGGGTTTTGAGATAAAACACGAAACTGTTAGATAACGACGGAACATTCCGAGGACTTTCCCAGGATATTTCAATTTACAGTGACATTGTAAAAGTACTTAGCTAAAGCAGATGCTCTATAAACTGATTATGTTGATAACAAGCGTTAATGAACTTTGCTGAAAAAAAAGAGGAGATATTATGATAATAGACTTGCTAACTAGCTTATATCATTAGAACAGAATTTTCATGTTTTGAGTATATATTTGAACTTTGATTATTTTAAACAATTTATGTATTCTGATTATTGATGAGTTCTAATCTAAAGGTAAAGGAGGATGTAGTAAGCAAGTCTACAAGATAGATTAAGCCCCGCCTATGATATCATATTCCATTATTGTTTCTGTATGTAAGATATATACATATTTCTATAGAGAGAGTGTGAGTTTATACTTTGGATGCAACACACATATTAAATATATAAACCATCCTTCGGGTCTTGTTCTGTTTGTGTGTCAATAAGCCATCTCAATAAATTAATACATATATATTACAATGACGATATATATTACACACGTAACAACTGATTCATGCGCAATCAGTTAATCAATACTGTATATCATGATGCATTACTTCCAGAGCCTTGCTATTTCGTAACAAATGTTTTCGTCATCATGTGCAAGCGTGTCACTCATTTTGTCCGCATATAATAATTATTATTACTTGCGAATGTATTAGGAACCTGAGACGTCATAACTCGTAACCGCCCAAGGCGCAGGTGTCCTCAGGACGGATATTTATATTCGATTCATAAACACATGACTGAAACTTCTGCATATCATATACAAATAAGCGTTTTATTCTGACAGATTATTTTTTGCATACCGTATTTTACAAATGATAGAAGAAAAAAAGCAAATATAAAGACTTTATTTGCAGCACTCTTTCTCATAGTAGGGTATGTACGCATAGCGCGGGAATTTACGTCCATAAGCCGTTCAAGTGACTTCATGACGTTTCAGTGAAGCACAATAACAAATTCCCACTTTAGTTTTATCGTTTCTAGCGTAACGGTATGTTCTTTCCGTAAAATAACGTCTTTTTGGACCGAGAAATATACTTCATGTAAAAGGAACGGAGAGAAGCTCTCATGGTACCTGAAATTTCTTAGTTCACATAAACAATACCATATATAATCAATGCATAAAGCGCTAGTTGTCATTAACAGAATGAGAGCCATCTTTTGCCGGCATGGGTAAAATCAACGGAAACGCGACTCCGGTGTGCAAGAAATATTTTTCCATATTGACGTTCCAGTTTCATATCGGGTGCGTGTCGTCAATTGTGACGTCACTTTTATGGATTCATGAATATCGTCCTATTTTTAAGTTCTTTAACCACGACATTTTCAGTTCAACTCTGACTAAAAAACAAAATTTATATCATTGATGTAATGAATAATACACGTGTAGTAATTATAAAAAGATTATTGGATTTGCATCGAGAAATATACAGTCATTTTTCCTAAGTGAAAATATCGCGGCACATAATTACTTTACCTCAGATGTCATGAAAAATAAATCAGTATGCACGTCCGTTATTGACAAAAAACAAAACAATGTAGAAACCAAATATAAAGTATCAACGGAAAATTCAGCTCACTATACTATCAATCTTTATCACACAAAGTGTTCTCTTTTGATAAATGGAAAGGGAATTCAACTATTTTTGAGTGTTGACATAATTGAAATCTTGGAAATACTGGAGAATAAACTTCTTGAGCAGGACTGTTCACTTAGCTCTTTCAATGAACAAATCAAACAGAATATTATAACATGTTTGGCATCTGAATCCATCTCCGAAGAAGAACCAGTGAGTGAAGCGTCGACTACATCTGATCGTGCTCTAGAGCAATCAAATGAAGAAAATTCTAGCTTCATTTATAATCAAAGTAATGACTGTGTTGAAAGTCACGAAGATGAGAGTGATAATGAAATCTTTCAATGCACAAACAAGAAAAAAGAAGATAGTGTTGGAACATGTCAATATGATGTTGAGATTCTACAAATACTTAAGGAGGTGCAGTTGGATATTTCGGATATTAAAAATAACTATTCGATCACATTGAAAGTACAAGTGCCAACTTCGAACGATTGCGCGATGAGGTTGTAAGTATCAAAAGGCAGTCTTCCCAGCGAACCGATACTACAGATAGGAAAATAGAAACAGTACAAGCAAACGTACAGGAAGCGCATTATGACATAAAATCGTTCAACGAAAGTATACAAAATAGACTTAAGTCAATTGTTGATCAAATTAAATCAAGAACAATCATAAATAATCAACGCGGTCCGTATCAACAGTCTTCAGGTTCTGACAAAACCTTGAAATCAAATAAAACGATACACAAGTCGGAAGGGTTCAAGCGCTCTCATTAATAACATCGACAAGTCAGTAAACATTACTAAAAGGCCACCAGCAATGCAACAACATACACGTGTCTACGAGGAACACCAATATGGAGATTCCCGTCATTCAGACGTAATGCTACGTAGAAAACAGACCCGTACCCCACGACGGAATCAACCTATGCATAGCAACCGAAATAATTACCAGAACCAGAGTATGTGGTACAGGCAATATCAGCGTCCCCCAAGAAGTACGAATCAACGTCGAGATACCCGGGGAAATCCTTTGTGGTGTGTACACTGCAAAATGAATAACCATCACACTAGTGAGTGTGGACGGACCACATGGAACAAAAATAACTCGCGTTATGACTATTACAGTCCTGAAATGCGATATAAAACAGGATGGGGAGGCAATAGTCGTTCGACACCTATGTTGCACCGAAATCAATAGGACAAAGGCGACAAACACTCTTACTGCGTCAAAGATGAAAACATTTACGAACATTTAGCTCAGCTGTGCTCATGTTGTAATAATATAAGTTGTAAACGTACTTCTGATATTCCACAGGGTAAAGATATATGCGTTATTTTGAGAAAAAAAAATGATATAAATAATTATCGAAGGATGTATAACCCCTTAATATTATTTCAATGGTCACAATTATTACAATTGTTTATAAGAATGTGTGATTTATTCTCGTCTGCATCTAAATGTATTTATTCACAGTCTTATATTTACATAAACCGATATCACAGTCGGTTAGATATACTTGAGAATGACGAAACGAAGGGTTCTAATTCAAACAGTACTGTAAATTTATATAATCTCAAATTCATATTTTCTGAGTGTTTAAATGATATTTCAAACACTCCGGTGTCAACATAACAATAATTTAAACTCTATTCAACATGTTAGTAGACAGTTTGCCATCACTTTTTCTCATGAAAATAATTATGCAAATACGAGTGATGATGATAGTAGAAATGATAAAAAGCCGTTTTGTTATACAATTAAGGGATTACATGTAGTAAATCTAAATATACAACACATCCTTAATAAACTGGACGAACTTAGGCAATATTTATTAAAACAATGTCCAATTGATATATTAGGACTTTGCGAAACATTCTTATCAGATAAAATCGATGATTGCAATTTACATATTAACTAATGGCTACGTCTTTGAGCGAAAAGATCGTTTGTTGAAAAAAGGTGGTGGTGTACTAGTTTATATATCGAATAAAATCCCATATATACGACGCTATGATTTAGAGACGGAAAATATGGAATCCATTTGGATACAAGTAAATTTATGCAGAAACAAACCATTTTTGCTAAACTTTGCATACAGACCTCCTAACTCTACTCAGACATGGACAGATTTGTATGAGCGCCAGTTCAATAAAGCAGATCATAATAATTGTGAAATTCATGCACTCGGAGATTTTAACATTAAATATATAGTCCTAATAATAAAATAAATAAATTCAGTAACAAAGGTTGGGAATCATTTATTCCTAAATTTGGACTGACTTAGCTCATTAATACTCCGACAAGGATTGGTAAAAATAGTTCGTCAATCATTGATCACATCTATACCACAAGGAAAGATTTGATTACTGACATAATAGTGCCTGAGTATGCAATCAGCGATCACTACCCAGTGTCGTTTACGAGATCAACTAAAAGTAATCTTTTGAAAAAGAATAGACATGATACAATAATTTATAGATGTTTCAATAAATTTGACATATATTTATTTCAAAAAGATTTGGCAAGCTCACCGCTTGAAACAATTGATACAATAAGAGACCCAAATGATGCCTTAGAGCTGGAACAACTGATACGTATTAGACCTTCCTGCTTAGAGTTATTATATCACATATTGAATAACATACTTCTTAAGCATGCACCGATTAAGGAAAAAAGAATTAAGAAAGAAACTCAACCTGACTGGTTCACAGATGAAATAAAAGAGGCAATCTATCTAAGAGATTATTTTTACAAAAGTAAAGACCTCGACAATTACAAGAAAACCAGAAATAGAGTGTCATATTTAAAACGGAAAAGTAAGAAAACATTTAAAATAATGCAGTAAAAAACAACAAAAGCCCAAGTTTCCTATGGAAAAGTTTAAAATATATGTCCAATACGGATAAATCTAATCAGGGAATAATTATTCCAAATACACTAGTAACAGAAAACAATGAAGTAGTAGACGGAGAACTTGATATAATAAATGCCCTAAACGAACATTTTATAAATATTTCAAATATAATTGAAAAAAAACAAAATTTGTCAGTGACAATTTTTCAAATTTAAAACATCATCTAGATGAAAAATTATCATTTCACAAATTTGAGATTGATTTCATTACTCCTTTGGAAGTAAAAAATATCATATCTAAAATTGATCTTAAAAAAAACTACTGGGATAGAGGGAATAAGCCCAGAGATTCTACATGACTACGGAGATTTCATAACTCCAGCCATCACATCTATAATAAATAAAAGCATACACAGTGGTGTTTTTCCCGATAAATTAAAAGATGCTTACGTTATTCCAATTTTTATAAAAGGGAATAAGCAGAATCCAAGTAATTATAGACCTATATCCCAATTTTACCTACCATATCTAAGATATTTGAAAGGCATATTGCTTCACAGTTGCAATTGTATTTCAAAAAGACAAATATATTACACAAAAAAAAAAACAATCAGGTTTTCGTCCTACACATTCATGCCACACTGCTTTAACACTTTTAATTGATACTTGGTTAAAAGATGTTGACAGTGGTAAATATGTAGGGTCCGTATTTCTTGATCTTCGAAAAGCAGTCGATCTTGTCGATCATGAAATATTACTACATAAACTAAAGCTTTATCACTTTACAGATAACTCACTGAAATTATCTGAATCATATCTGTCGAAAAGAACTCAGCTAGTTAAAATTAGAAATTTATATTCTAAAAAACTGTTTGTAAAGTCTGGAGTTCCACAAGGCTCGATTTTAGGACCCTTACTATTTATATTACATATAAATGATATGACACTTATTTCAGACACTTAATATTGACATGTATGCTGACGATTCCACTGTGCATAAATCCGACACTGACATTTCAGTTATAGAGCAAGAGCTCCAAAGTAATCTAAGCCTCATTAAACACATGGTGCAAAATTAATAATATGTCATTACATCCGGAAAAAACAAAATGTATGCTTCTAAGTACAAATTATAAAACGAAACAAGCAAGGAATCTTGAACTGTTTATCAATGGAACTGTGATGTATTGTCTTATAAGTTGGTATATACATCTACTCATAATATAGTTGTATGTTTGTATGTATGCTTTGTCAGTATATAATATACTCTAGAGCTAGTCACTCGGTGTTGTTTCTTTCTTCAAGTACATGACATGGTGTTT
This sequence comes from Mercenaria mercenaria, assembly GCF_021730395.1. Lineage (NCBI taxonomy): Eukaryota > Metazoa > Mollusca > Bivalvia > Venerida > Veneridae > Mercenaria > Mercenaria mercenaria. The sequence continues at coordinate 43,940,859 of NC_069369.1, read as the reverse complement.
GTTAATTCACAATTATAAAAAGATGGATGAATATAAAGTGAAAACACCTTCTATAAACTGGGATCTAGAGACTTAAAAACGGAATTTAAAAAGTTCAAAACGCACTGTAATTTCATGTTTGGTGGACCTTTAAATTCAAAGTCGGAAGAACAGAAAGTAAATTATTTGATGTTATGGGTAAGAGAGAAAGGAAGAGATATTTATTATACATGGACTCTAAGTAATGATGACAAAAAGAAATTGGAACCTCATTTCACAAAACTAGAAGAATATTGTGAACCAAAGTCTAACGTAATCTATTCACGATATTTGTTAAAATCGAGAGTACAGAAACAAGATGAAACTTTTGAACAATTTGTCACAGATTTGAAATTATTGATAAGAGATTGTGGCTACCCAGAAGACAGATATGATGAAACTGTGCGAGACCACATAGTGTTTGGAGTAAAATCGCATAAAATTAGAGAAAGCTTAATTAGGAAAGGTTCAGATTTAAAACTGCAAGATTGTTTGGACATTGCCAGAACTCATGAAAGATCTCAAACACAAGTAAAAGAAATGGAGTCGGAAGACAAATCCTTGCATGGAATCAAACGAAAACCTCCAGTATCAAAGAAAAAAACATTCCAACCAAAACAATCAGGAGCGAAATACTTTCAACCAAGGATATGCCTTAAATGTGGATACCAGCACACCACAGCTACATGCCCTGCTAATGGAAAAACTTGTTGGAAATGTAAGAAACCCGGACATTTTGAGAAAATGTGTAAATAAATCTAGATACGGTAAAGTACACATGATGGACGACTTTTCAGAAAGTGACAGTGATACCAGCGGAGAATTTGAATATATGGGAATTTCGACAAGTGACAAAAGTGTAAATTCTGTTACACATGACATGACAGTGCAAGTAAGAGTGAATGGAATTTGCATACCTATGCAACTGGATACAGGTGCAAAGTGCAATGTTATGAGTGTGAAAATTTTGAAAAACTGGGAATTAAAGGAAATATCAAGAACACAAGGGTTAACTTGAAATCTTATAGTGGACATACGATGAAGTCCATAGGTACGTTGTCTTTACCTTGTATCATCAATGATAGTTCCCACGAGATCAAATTTCATATCATTCATGAAAAAGCACCTACGGTAGTTGGCGTTGAGTCATGCATCGCGCTAGGACTGGTAAAGCGAGTGTATGGTGTACAGGAGGAAACAAAACAAAATGCCAATGTGAGAAATGAATTTGTTGAAGATAAATTTCCAAATTTATTCAAAGGTATAGGATGCCTTCCGAAGAAGCATCATATTGAAATAGAAGATGCAAAACCCGTTGTAAACCCGCCGAGAAATGTTCCAGTAAAACTGCGTTCGAGGGTCAAGGACGAACTCGGCAGAATGCTTGAAGAGAAATAATTGTAAAAGAAAATGAGCCTACGGACTGGGTAAACAATATGGTGACTGTAGTGAAACCGAACGGTTCTCTTAGGATCTGCATGGATCCATCCGATTTGAACAAATTATCAAAAGGCCACACTATCTATTGAAAACAATAGAAGATGTAGTCACAAGAATTCCAAATGCCAAAGTATTCTCGAAGCTTGACTGTGTATCTTCATTTTGGCAAGTTGAGCTAGATGAAGAAAGTTCGAAATTATGCACCTTCAACTCGTGCTTTGGAAAATTTCGATTTTTGAGAATGCCATTCGGAATAAAAGAAGTTTTGCAAAGATTAGAAGATAATAATCTTAAGCTTAGCAAGGACAAATGTGACATAAGGAAAAGCTCTGTGTCATATGTTGGACATACTTTGACAAGTGATGGATTAAAACCGGACCCTGAGAAAATAAGAGCTGTGCTGGACATGAAACCTCCTCAAAACAAACAACAAGTGAAAACTTTCATTGGATTTATTCAATACCTAAGTAAATTTCTTCCAATGTTATCGGAGAAAACTGAAATTCTTCGTAGAATTCTAAAAAAAAGATGTTATTTTCTACTGGGGACAACAAGAAGATGAATGTTTGAACGAATTAAAACGCATGATTACCAATACACCTGTGTTAACATACTACGACCCGAAGCTAGACGTTACGTTGCAATGCGATAACAGTTCTAAAGGACTGGGATGTGCGATCCTCCAACGTGGCAAGCCGTTAGCATTTGCAAGTTGTGCTCTAACAAAAACTCAAATGAATTACAGTCAGTTGGAAAAAGAAATGCTTTCGATAGTATTTTGTTGCAAGAAATTTCATCACTACTTATATGGGCAAGAAAAGATCTTATGTGAAACTGATCATAAACCCCTTCAGTCGATATTTCTGAAACAAATCCATGAAATTCCAGCTAGACTTCAGAAAATGCGATTCGAGTTGACAAGATACAATCTGAATGTTATTTATATACCTGGGAAGTATATGTATCTCGCTGATGCACTTAGCAGATCATACTTGAGTGACAGTAACCAATGTTCTGTTGAAGATTATGACATATTGTTGTGTGACTATATTTCTGTCTCAGACAGTGACAGGGAAGCAATAGAATCTGCCATGAAACATGACAATGAAATGAACATGCTGAAACATGTAGTAAAAATGGATGGCCTGATAAGAGATATGAGGTAGATATGCAAATACGTGCATATTGGAACTATAGAGATGAAATTACGCAAATCGAAAACTTACTGTTTAAAGGAACAAAGTTGATAATTCCAAGAGCAATGAGAAAGGTCATGATTGAGAGAATACACGAAACGCATCTTGGGACAGTGAAATGCAAAGCAAAAGCTAGAGATGCTTTGTTTTGGCATTCGATGACCAAAGACATTGAAGAAAAAGTCAGCCGTTGTGGAATATGTGCTCGATACCAATCGAGGAACCCAAAGGAACCTCTAATTCCACATGAAATTCCTGACAGACCATGGAGTAAAATAGGAATTGATATTTTCGAGAGAAAGGGTCATTCGTATCTAATCTCAGTATGTTATTACTCTAAATGGCCTGAAATTTCAAAGTTAGAAAATACAACAAGTCAATGTGTGATTGGATATTTAAAATCACATATGTCGAGATATGGAATACCAGACGAGGTGATAAGTGACAATGCCAGAAACTTTACAAGTTTTGAATTTGAACAGTTCGCTAAAAGCTATGGATTTAAACACACAACCTCGAGTCTGAACTTTCCAAGTTCAAATGGTCAAGTGGAGCGTTGTATTCAAACTATCAAACGGTTAGTCAACAAGAATGATCTTGATCCAAGTTTAGCAGTAATGGATTACAAAAATACGGAACTAGATGGAGTAGGTCTGTCACCTGCACAATTGTTCCTGAACCGAAGATTGAAAACAATGTTACCCATTGCTAAGGAACTATTGAAACCTGACAATTCTAAAGAAATATCAGAGAAACTCTCAAAACGTCAGCAGAAACAGAAATTATATTATGATCGGCATGCTCAAAGAAAAGCCTTGAAACCACTTCAAAATGGTGAAAATGTAATGTTTCGTCATAATGATAAATGGCAAGAAGGAAAAGTGAAATCGAAACATGACACTCCGAGATCTTATATTGTGGAGAACAAGGACGGAAAACAATATAGGCGAAATCGCAGACATTTGAGATCTAGCAAGGTACCGTTTCAAATTGAGCCTGATATTCCACCACAAGCATCCTTAGATGACAATACGCAAACTATGCAAAATGCATCCGAGCCAGACCAACAACAACATACAGACGCACACATCTCGGAAAACCTGCCAAAACCTACGATTACGACGAGATCTGGTAGAGAAATCAAGCAGCCAAGCAGATTTCGTGATTATGTTGTTAGTGCAGTAGATAAGACGAAAATTGTTATTTCTAGTGGTTAAAATGTTAAAAGTTTTAATCATAAATCATAGAATATCACAAAGTGCAAAGATTCTATTTGATGGATTTAAATTCGCTTCGATGGATTTAATAGTGCTTATTACTTAATCAGCTTTTATGTAATTGCATTTATGTAAAAATGTTGAATGAATGTTAACTTTCTAAGCTGGTCAAATCTACAAAATGTACAAACTGAGAATTTACAATTTTTTCTTAATTATTCATATCTAACGGAACAGATTCCAGAGAAACTTATTATACTTAATTATTTCATACTTAAATTATCATTGATATCATTCCAAGTTCATTGTTTCTTAAGATTAACTTTATTACAGAACTATCTTATCTGACTGTACACAGTGAAAATGAGTTTATAATTGCCTGGATTTATAGCACTGCCCACACACAAGACAGTTTATCGCTAGTTAATGGTTTACATTATCAGTGGAAGTTAGTTGAAATACAGCTGTGAAGTTCATCTAAGGACATGAGAAATTTTCTGAATTTGCTTTACTGTAAAATCTTACAACTTTGAGTTAATTTAAAATTTAATTAAAATTTAATTTAATCCTATTATATAAAGAAAAGGGGATGTGATGTATTGTCTTATAAGTTGGTATATACATCTACTCATAATATAGTTGTATGTTTGTATGTATGCTTGGTCAGTATATAATATACTCTAGAGCTAGTCACTCGGTGTTGTTTCTTTCTTCGAGTACATGACAGGAACGATAATTGAAAATGTAACAAGTCAAAATATTCTTGGAATCAGTATAGATAATAATATGACGTGGCATGCACAAGTTTGCAATGTTGTGAATAAACTTAACTCAAAGGTTGCACTTTTAAAAAGAATTTCGTACTTTTTGGCCGATGAAATGAAGATGTTATATTATAATGCATATATTATATCAACCATGGACTATTGCAGTACTGTATGGGGGCTTGCCTGTAAATCAGATACTGATAAAATATATAATATACAAAAGAGGGCAATTCGTGTAATAACAAAAAATCGTATCGCAGGTAGCGTGTTTAAAAATCTGAATCTGCTCACTTTTGAAAACAGATGCAATTACCACATGGCTGTACTGGTTTTTAAATGTGACCATAACCTTGTACTAAAATATATGTCTGAATTATTATCTTTTGCTCATAACGATAGATATAATCTTCGTTCCTCGACTCGTAAAGATCTTTCTTTGTTAAAGCCCCGAACAAACTACTTGAAACAAACATTCTCATACAAAGCCACACATTTATGGAATTCCATTCCATCAAACTTCAAGATAATATGTTAACGTTTAAACGAAAAATTAAGGATTATTTATTACAAGAACAACGTTACTGATACTGAGATTTTATTTATTTATTTATTTATTCTTTTTTTTCTCAAATCTTCATCAATTATCATGCATTTTATGTCGTATAGTGTAGCTTTTAAACTTTATGATATTGATGGATGAATGTACATGTATGCAAAATGAATTACACTGATTTATTCTCCTGGTAAAATCATTTCAAATCGAGTTTGTTTTTAAAGTGTGTTTGTCGTTAAAACTGTGCTACTGATACTCTTATTGTTGTAGATACTGTGTTTTAACATTTATGTAGAAATGTAGAAGGCCATATTGGAAATAATGCACCTGTCAATATTTTGCCCGCCCGGGGGGGGGGGGGGGGGGGGGGGGGGGGGGGGGGGGGGGGGGGGCGGGCATACACGGGACTTTAGACAGAAGACCATTTCCGACAGGCGGGAATTTGACAAACAATATTGTCTACGGGTCCCGGGAATTAGACTTTGGCCGCCTTTTACATCCCGGGACTCGGGAATATCGACAGCGTATTATCAAAAGGGTAGTAACCTCCGAAAGACCGAAAGACGACGGCGAAATGGCAGTGGCTAGAGAACCGGGATCGGTTCCCTAGACAGCGAACTTATTCGTCCATCCCGGTTCTCTAACCAAAATAGCGTGCATAGGCTAGGGAGCCGGAATTTTATTTCTATGCATAATGCTGCTAAAATCCACTTTGTTTCTTGGTAAATGTCATGCATATCTTAATTAATTTTACCGTGCCCTTGCATTTATCTGCGTTTACTGTGTGCCATATTGGAATGATAAAAACAGTACGAATAAATGCGTGAAAACTCACTTTCCCGTTTTTAAATGTTATTAGTCCCCTACTGGTTGAAAACCAGTTTCGGGGACTATAGGAATGCGCTTTTCCGTCATTCCGTCCGTCCGTCCGTCTGTCCGTCCGTCCGTCCGTCTGTCCGTCCGTCCGTCCGTCCGCAATTTCGTGTCCGGTCCATAACTCTGTCATCCATGAAAGGATTTTTATATTACTTGGCACAAATGTTCCCCATGATGAGACGACGTGTCATGCGCAAAACCCGGACCCCTAGCTCAAAGGTCAAGGTCACAATTGGAGGTCAAAGGTCAACAGGGCTTTTTTCCTGTCCGGTCCATAACCACTGTCTTGTAAGCTGTACGGCCGTAAATGTTTAGACACTTCCAAGATGGCGGACGCTGAAAGTCAACACAGGTAGGTGTTCCAGTTTTTCATTAATAACATGTTTTCTTCAACACTTTTACCAGCCACATTTATAGCAAATGATAGCGGGATAACATGTTCCTCCTCGGCATTATCTAAGAGTTTGTTGATTTCATTGTTTCTCGAATTATATTGACGCAAAATGTGCCAATCTGATGAAATTAAAATCGAATCGAGGAACGCACATTATTTTCGGTCGTATCTTATTCAATATTTATATCTGTTTGAATATTTCTGTGGTATTTTGAAGCTTTTTACTGGTTCTTTACGATGGTAATGCTTGATTTTACGAAACATATCTGGAAATATAAACTTTTTTACGATTTTTAAATTGTCAATACAGCGGCGTAGACTATACCAACATATTCATGCTGAGCGGTGTAGACACGTTTTTTTGTGAACGGTTTATACATAGAATTAAGCGAAAAAACTGAACGGTGTAGATACAAGTTTTGAATGGTGTATACATTGTTTTCCATTATGGGTTTATGCCATTCACGTGTTATTACTGTTGACACTCAGAAAGAAGTTAACGTATCTGACCATTTGTTAACGTATCTGACAGCAGTAATTTTCGTTTTTAGAATAAACATACATTGATTTATACAACTGATGCTAACGGTTGGCTATAAAATGGGTTAACGTATCTGATGATTTTGTTAACGTATCTGATGATTTTTTTCTGTGTACAATCAAATGCATATCTATGTCCAGACTATTCATCAAATGTCAGTGAAAAGGTGCTTTGCGCAGGTAATTGTTACATACTTTCATTAAGAACGTATGCTAAAATCTGTACTTTTTCATTTTTCAGGTCTATAATGGCGAAAAGTCGAGCTTAATATAAAAAAGAATATATAGAGAGAAAAAAGAAGAATGATTAACCATACCTGGAAAAGGAGCTAAAGGAAACCGAGAGTCCATTCACAAGCACAAATTCGTTTGAGAATGATACAACAAGAATGCAAATGATGCCTAGATCACAACATGATCTGAATCTTCTTGGAGTAAAAAATCATTCTAGAAAAGTAATAAAAAACTGGAGATGTCAAATGCAATTATTGCTGAAGGGAGAGAGGCAGCACAAAAAAGCAGTCAATGAAAAGAGTATGAGGAGAGTAGTCAGTGGAAGAATAGTAAAAAAGTGTAAGTGTTAGACACAATCAGAAAGCAAACAGGTCTTGGTAGAAAAGGGCTGAAAAGTTCCAACACAAAAATAGTGAGACCTATTTGTCGAAAACGACTCGACGAAGAGAGAACATGATGAAAACAGAAATCATTTAGTTCCTTGAAAGGGAACATCATGTCAGTATTCAGATGCCTGGGAAAAAGATACCAAAGCCCATGAACCAAGGTGATAAGAGACAAGTGCATATCCTCAATCATTATCTAGAGAATATATATCAGAAGTATAAAGCAGAAAACCCAAACATAAAGATTTCTAAATAAAGTCCAAGACAGTAAAGCCGACAATGAAAACGTAAAGTGACAGATGAAAGTTTCCTGTTGTTGGATCATTTGTTTTGGCTAAATATGAGGGCAAACAGTATGTGGGCAAAGTCCTATAGGTCGACTCCAATGAAAAGGATGCACATGTTTCGTTCATGGAAAAGACCCGTGTCAAATGGTCGATACCACTGTTCAGATGGCCTTCAAGAGCTGATGAATTGTGGATAGACTTTGAAAACATCATATCTTTAATCGAAGAACCTTCCCCCGATGGCCAGACCAGAAGGCAGTATAGATTAACCGTAATAAATGATTAATTTTTAACTGTTTTTTTTTTATTTATTCATTTTACTGATGTATGGACATTATACAGAAACGATGCAGTAGAAAAAATTGTGAGGTATAAAAATCGGTCAAACAATATGCATATGTTATGATAATGTTTGTTGTAATAGTTCTTTTTCACATTTCCATTCATTAGATGTGTTCATTCATTCATTGTTGCCTTTCATCAGATATACCTCTGGTTTACGCATAAAATTATTATCATATTTATACAAACATAAAATAATTAGTATAAATCAAGTAAGGTAGTAAGCAAAAGATTTTTTTAATATAGTTACCTTTGTAATATCATAGTTATTGTAAGATTTGTGTTAAACAATAGCGGTGTAATTTTGAAAAAGATATGAAAGTGGTCAGTTAACAAGAAATGTTTCATTTGATTACACTATGCAAAACGTAGAACAAAAACGAAACATTGTTAATTTTGATTTACATACATAAATGTTTCTAAATTTCCATAACAAAGTTTTACATGATACAAAAGTGTAATTTTGTCAAACTTAATTTCACTGATTAACGTATCTGATGAGAAAAGTCAACACCTTTAAAAATATGATTTTTTTGGTGTATTAAGTTGGTTGGGAATCACCCATTATCAGTTTTATGAAACTTGTATGTTGTAATTTCAATGAACATTGAGATAGGTTTGATCAGATTTACTTTCATTTTTCCCATTTTCAAAAATGAAGTTAGAACTTTAAGTGAATTTGAACGCGTAGTTAATTTACATATATTTTTAAATGGCATTTTTAGCATAGCCGAAATTAACTTGTATCTACACCGTTCAGTTTTTTCGCTTAATTCTATGTATAAACCGTTCACAAAAAAACGTGTCTACACCGCTCAGCATGAATATGTTGGTATAGTCTACGCCGCTGTATTGGCAATTTAAAAATCATAAAAATTTTGATATTTCCAGTTATGTTTCGTAAAATCAAGCATTACCATCGTAAAGAACCGACAAAAAGCTTCAAAATACCACAGAAATATTCAAACAGTTATGATTACTGAATAAGATACGACCGAAAATAATGTGCGTTCCTCGATTCGATTTTAATTTCATCAAATTGGCACATTTTGCGTCAATATAATTCGAGAAACAATGAAATCAACAAACTTTTAGATAATGCCGCGGAGGAACATGTTATTCCGCTATCATTTGCTATAAGTATGATCGTTAAAAGTGTTGAAGAAAACATGTTATCAATGAAAAACTGGAACACCTACCTGTGTTGACTTTCAGCGTCCGCCATCTTGGAAGTGTCTAAACATTTACGGCCGTACAGCTTACAAGACAGTGATAACTCTCCCATCCATGAAGGGATTTTAATATTACTTGGCATAAATGTTCCCCATGATGAGACGACTGTCATGCGCAAAACCCGGACCCCTAGCTCAAAGGTCAAGGTCACAGTTGGAGGTCAAAGGTCAACAGGGCTTTTTTCCTGTCCGGTCCATAACTCTCCCATCACTGAAGAGATTTTAATACTACTTGGCACAAATGTTCCCCATGAGAAGACGACGTGTCATGCGCAAAACCTAGACACCTAGCTTAAAGGTCAAGGTCACAATTTGAGGTCAAAGGTCAACAAGGTTTTTTTCCTGTCCGGTCCATAACTCTCCCATCTATGAAGGGATTTTAATATTACTTGGCACAAATGTACCTCATAATAAGACGATGTGTCGTGCACAACTTTCAAACCCCTAGCTCAAAGGTCAAGGTCACACTTAGCAGTCAAATGTCAACATAGCATGAACAGGGTCTGTTTCGTGTCCGGTCCATAACTCTGACATTCATTAAGGAATTTTAATATCACTTAGCACAAGTGTTCCCCATGATGAGACGACGTGTCGTGCGCAAATCCCAGACCCCTAGCTCAAAGGTCAAGGTCACAATTGGGGGTCAAAGGTCAATAAGGTTTTTTCCCTGTCTGATCCAGAACTCTGTCATCCATCAAGGGATTACAATATTTCTTGGCATAAATGTTTCCCATGATGAGACGACATGTCGTGCGCAACACCCAGTACCCTAGCTTAAAGGTCAAGGTCACACTTTGAGATCAAAGGTCAAGAGGATTTTTTTCCTGTCCGGTCTATAACTTTGTCATGCAAAGCAGGATTTAGATATCAGTTGGCACAAATATTCCCCTGGATGAGACAACATGTCATGCGCAAGAACCAGGTCCCTAGGTCTAAGGTCAAGGTCATATTTAGAGGTCAATGGTCAAATTCAAGAATGACTTTGTACGGAACATTTCTTCTTCATGCATGGAGGGATTTTGATGTAACTTGGACCAAATGTTCACCACCATGAGGCACCCTTGTTTTTAGAATTACGTCCCTTTGTTTTACTATAAATAGATTTTATTGTAACTTTTTTATTACTGGCGGTAGAGAAAAATCGAGACCACTTTTCTGTGGTACAGCATGCATGTTACATCCAATTTTTAGGTGTATTTTGACCTATCTCTACCTGGTAAAGAGTTTCTTGTGGACTTATATTATATAGATTTTTTTTTTTTAAAGATTAATTTCCCTTTGTTGTTACTATAAATAACTTACATGATAACATTTTTATAATCAGCCAAAAAAATTCAATATGAAAACAACTATAGGTTTTTATATATATAAATTTTAATCCAAGTGTTTTGTTATAACATATTGTATATATAGTACAATATTGTTTATACATCATTGACAGATATCAGTTCATTATGTTATACTGCAGTAGAGAAAATTAGGTGCCTTCCAGTAGGGGACTTTGTATTGCATGGCAATACTTCATTCACTTGTTTGCTTTCAACATGTACTATGTTAAAATCATTTCAATATAAAATAATATTGATTTGTATTTGTGACATTACATGCTTATAGATGTTCATGCGGATTCTTTGATCAGTTTGTAACACCTCGGCATTTCACGTTCAAAGATATGTGATCAATATACTATTCTAACATGGCTCGGTTTGATTTCCAGTTAAACAAAGAAGAAAATCAAGCTCTGTATATTCTGCGATAAACAACGGTTGACGCGCGAACCGGTAAGCGAGCATTATGACGCATGACGTCCGATACATTACTCCTCACGTAAATGAAGTCCAGTACAATGTTTATTAAGATATATCAATGAGCATGTCAGAATGAAAACAATCAAGGCCTTCTTGTTATTTATCGTCTAATTTACCACGGTTCATCGTTCAGATGCTTCAGTATTTAACCACTCGGGCTAACGCCCTCGTGGCTCAATTCCTACGCATCTGAACTCTGAACCGTGGTAAATCAGACGATAAACAACTCGAAGGCCTTGATTATTTGTTAAATTAACAGAAATTACTTAATTTGTTTTAACTGTTTCTTTTATTGTTTTAATTTTACATTTCAAGTTTATTTCGGCTTCCTCCAATGCTTACGATTTCCGCATTCATTCGTATTAGTTTATTTTATCATTCCAATATGGCGGACAGTATGCGGCGAGTACACTTTGGAGACATGGTAAACACAGATAAATGAAAGGGCATTGCTTACTGAAAATTGAAATGTTAAATTCATTAAGATAATACATGCATAATACTTACCAAAAGAAACAAAGTGAATTTCGGCAGCTTTATGCATAGAAGTAAAATGCCGGTTCCCTAGTCTATGCACGGTACTTTGGCTAGAGAACCGATTCCGGTTCTCTAGCCACTGCCAACTATTCGTGTTGTATTTTTAAAATGCAGACGATGGAGGATTTTTCGAAACTTTCTTCGGAAAAAACCGTGAGATGGGACGAAGCCATTGCCCCAGAATTAGAAAAAATATTCAAAGGTATACCAGTACAGGGATTGTATTCTCCATTTTTTTCCACATATATCCAGACTGTACTAATAATGCATAGAATTTAGCGGTTCTGGTTGTGGTAGTCGTCGCACAACCAAATCCTTCCATAAGAAAACCTTGCATGGCCCAATCGTCATTTAAAAAACTGATTCGACTTTGAAATGGTTTTTTGAGCTTCTAAAAGCAAATTCATTCGGAACCCAGTTGAGTACCATATAGGTGGAGCTTAAGGGTCAAAATGGCTCAAATACTCAGAAACAGATGAAGGTAACAGGAAACATATATAATTTGTTGGAGACCATGTTGATTCATTTTTTCTTCTACTTCTATCTGATACTCGAAGACTTCATGTATAATAATAATAATAATTAATATTATTATTATTATTATTATTATTATAGTGATCAAACTCATTCCATGTGGGTCTCTGAAAGGGGTATGTAAAATGGGGGACTGTACAAACGTTGACTGATGATAATTTCGTCATTTACACTGTTGAGGATAATATTGAATTGAAATTTTCTAACAAATGCAACAGTCATTGCGGATCAAGTAATAAAAAGTGACCGATGTCCGGCCTGCATATGTCGACAATGCACATGCGCCAATGAACCATACTCTTCCCCAGTAATTCCGGATACAGATTTTCTAAACAAAGTAATGTTACCCATTTTATTCATATAGACTATTTACCTATTTTGTTTTTGTTTTCACCAGTTGGTGTTGTAGGTGGTTGCTATTAGATGTTGTGTTCGATTTTGAAAATAATGAATTGTAATAGAATAAATTGAAGGCACAGGTGTCCGTCCAGACTTGGTGCCCATATGGGTGCCACCCCTTCAAAAAAATATTATAAACACTGTTTTAAGCTTAAAACCAAAAAAAGTGAAATTTTTCCCTATATAGCACTCTAAAATAAATCAAGGCCGTCGCGGACGGTCACTTTTTTGGCCAAGCATGATATCATGCGGCTGTAATTGTCCGGACCAGATTTTTGCATTAACTTTCATCTTTTGCTTTTTTTTTAAAGTGTCAAAATATTGCCTTGTTAATGTAACTATCCACCAAGAGTAATATCGGTCATGAATGTCCGAAGGTGTGAAAATAACGGGTGAAGACAAAACACTGACCGGACCACTCAAATCAACAGACTACTGACCAGTCAGTTAACAGACCAGAGGGTACAATTTGCAGACCACTGGTTTACTGACCAGATAAGATAAGGAGTGATTATGAGAACTGATTAATAGCATACATTTGTTAATGTGTTATTTACTGCTTGCTAATTAGCTAAGTAGCGGTAGTGTTATGTTAAGTAGCTGGTCAGTTATTTAAGGGTAATTAATACAAAATATGTTGATTTTTGGTAGTCTATTTTTCACAATTGGTTTACCTTGATTTATTTCCAATTAAGTGATGACATTATAGTGTGAATATTAAATATACATTATTAAAAAGAAGTCAGTTGTTGATCTATTAGATTAAATTCGATGTCTATAAAGAAATGAATGTAATGTAGATTCTCCTCAACATTCTGTGGAATTAAAGTGATTTTCATATTGTAAATTGTCAGGGAAAATGGAAAAAGTCTAAGCTGAAGAACATTTTTTGTGAGTTTTTCAATTTCTCAATAAGAATTTATTTTTTTTAACAATAACAACAACAACAACAAAAATATATTAATTTACATGTATATTGATAAGAAATCATGTTAAAATAAAATGGAAGGAAAAATAAAGAAACTGAAACTTGTCTTAGTCATGATTTGAAGTACATATTTACCGTTTATTCGTTTTTAAGAAAAGTCTAATAATTATATCTTCCTCTTCCTTTTATATTTTTTGTAAATTGTCTCTTAAATGACAAAATTCAAACAGGCGTAAACTTTCAATTCATTTTTTACTTGCAAGGAAATCTTATGAATAACTAAGATAGGAGCAATCAGGGTCTTGCAAAAAATGAATTTATTTTTTATTTCTGAAAGGCCCTGTTGGAATCAAATGTACAAAGACTGATCAACTTATTTAATACTTCAGTATGCTTACAAATTATACAAAACTGTATAAGTTATCTGTTCAAAAAAACTTACTTGTCTTTTCAAGCATGATTAAGATTTTAGATATCAGTTTAGCATAATGCAGAGTCAAAAGCAGCCAGGCAAGGGAACAGTTGCAGCAAAATATTGATGATTAAGCATTCTAACAAAAACTGTCAAATGAAAGCAGACTCAATTTTTTAAAAATGTTTATTAACAAAGAAATGTCAACATTGTATGGTACATGCTCCATGAAAATGGTTTTTTGAATAAACTAGGGTAACTTCAAAACAAAGTCCCAACAATATGCACATGTCTACTCTATGTTGATGATTTATACAAAGTTTCATTTAAGACAGGATGGAAACTGTAGAAGTTGAGTACACAAGGTACAGATATAGGAAAAAGGGGCATATCAAGAGGGCTATCACTCACTTGACTTTCAGAGCTAGAGAGCATACCACTTTGTAAAACATACATAATATGCACCAAGTATCGAATGTTCCAGAAGAAGTAGAACTCATTCATAAATTAGTGTTGAACAGATGATAAACATTTCAAAAGCTGTATAGTTCTTATATCTTTAACATCTTGGTGGGAAAAACACAATACGGAGCAGACTTGGGGTGTTTTGTAAGATCTATTTACGGTGGTTCTTACTTTTTATTAAATTAGCCCCTAAAAGGGGCCAAGGGCTCCCATTTGCTTAAATTGGAGAGGACGTAATATTGATGCTACAGACAAAGTTTAATGATGTATCCAGAGGTTCATAAGAAGATATTATGTATTTAGCTCTAATTGTCCCTAAAAAAGGAATGTGTACCTCCACTTGGGAGAAAGCCTAACATTAATGCTTCGCAACAAGTTTGGTGAAGATCCCACAAGCTGTTCATGAGAAGAAGTCATTTAAAGGTACTTCTACTTTTGGCTGCAGCGGCTATTAACATCTCCAGATTCCGGGGGAAATTGTATCTTATTGTATTATGAAACACCTGAAATGGATTGAAACCAACTGATAATGCAACAAGCCGTTCAATAAAGGCTGCAAATAATATTTTAAATCCTACAAACAGACAATGTGAACTCGATTGAAAAACGTGGGGAAAAAGACGTAACGTTTTAACTGTGGCACTGCTTAAACTTCCCATTGGCAACTTTCACAGCATTGTAGCATAAAAATGAACTCGGTATATACAAAGTCAAGGAATTTTATAATCTTATTCTATTCAAAAGCATTTCAGGAACATTTTTCAGAAAAGTAAAAAAAAAATCTATGGAGGAGAGAACGAGCAGTAAAATGTTTAATAAGAAGTATCATTTTTTCGTTACGCTTTTTTGTGTGTAACATGCATTCATGTATACAAGTGTGACAATAAAAATCGGAAAGAAATCGGAAAATGGCTTACAAAATTAGATACACTTTAAATGAAATTTATAGTGTAGAAAACTTTTTTGTGATTAACTTATTTTTCCCTGACATACAAAATTTTGATGCACAAAATCTGCACGTGAAAATGGGGGTTATAGGGAAAAATTAAGACAATACAGCAAAAACGATGTTGGAGACCCCCTATTTTTTTCGCACATTTTACAGTAAAATGATTTTTTTGGGTAAGTTTTTACACACTATTTAGTCATTCCTCTCGAAAATAAAAATTTGGCAGAAAGATTTTGGCATGATTTTTGCATAAAGTAAGCATTCCTTCGGCAAATAGTCAGTGTGCATATTTGAAAATTACATCAGCGTTAGGTCTCAATGGGCATGTTATATTAAACGAAAAAAAACAACTTTTTAAATTAAATGGACGCCCCGACACTAAATTAATCGCCGTAAAAATGTCAACGTCACAACCAAATAGGGATGGGCTAAAACGTAATTTGCATAAAAAGTGTGCATTTGATCTTTTAAATAATTGTGCACCATGTGAAGATCAGCTTTTGCTATTATTTAGTGATGTTATCAAGGATGCAACTTGTTTTTGAAATTCCCGCTCATTATGCCTTCTTTACTTTAAAAGTATTTTACTTTTAGATCTAGCAAAGAGCCCTCATTTGAAGAAGTTTAAGTGTTCATGAATATGTCATTTTTGTATTTGTCGCTCTAGCGACCCTTAAAAGGGACTAAAAGTCCCCATTTGATTAAATCTGGGAGAAGACTTTAAAATGACGCTAAAATTAAAGTCTGATGAAGATCCATCGAGCAGTTCATGAGAATTATTTCCATTTTATGCTCAAGCGGCCCCTAAAAGGGGCCAAATGCCCCCATCAGCAGTGTAACTGCTATTACTGCTGGCAGTAATTGCAGTAATGTCAGTATTACTGCCATTACTGTTGGAAATTATTTCAGTCACATCGGTTTAAGTCATTATATATTCTAATATGTCTAACAATGCTTGAATGATAAAAATGACATTATGTTGACGTGATATTTAGCACCATGTATGCATGGAGAAATAGCTCTTTCGCATTTGATCAAATATTTTAATTAATAGCATGTTTAAAACGATTTGTCATGTAGCATAACTGTCTTATACCGTGTTCACACTAGCAGAACGGTTTTATTTTTATTAGGCACTAATTGGCTATAATTGGTATTTGACATTCAAAACCCATCAAAATATAATCTACCGGTAGTTTGCGTCCACACTAGGCAAAGAAATGTGGTTTAAATATATACATGCAATGTTGGAAGTTAACAAATATCTTGCAATAAGCAAAAAAGGTTACAAAGAATTGAGGCTAACAGAAACAAGAAGGGGTCATCAATATTTAAACTTCTGTGTTCATCTAAGTATTTCTGTTCATTCCATCTATTGTCCATTTTGAGCGTCAGCATGACTCCATATCGCAATTTAATGTTTTTGTTTCAACAACAGTCCAATTACTTTTGCCAGCCACAGCATCAATTGTTTGATACAAAAGAGAAACACATGGTATTCTTCCTCCAAAAGGTAAGATCTGTGGATTTGGGATTGTAAAACCAGTTATAACCCACATTTGTAAAATAATGTAGCATTACTTTTTAATGTAGTATTAAAACAACCTCCCGAGGTAGTTTTAATGCTACATTACAGAAACCACTTGACCTTTACAAAATTCACGTTTTACACCACATATAGTGTGGACGCAAACGAGTTTAAAAAATAAACCCAAGTTAATGTAGGATTAAAAACATAGTCTGAACACGGTATTAATTAATTTACACACAGAGAGAGTTTGTTATTAGCTGTGCAGAATAATTTGCCATCATTTGCGTCCTAATGGAACCTCTGACGTATTACCATTTCTAGCCCTGGTTGTATAAACAGAGGAGCATGGCGACATACCATTTGGCGCCATACATGCACCAATAAACAGTTCTATAATATCTCATCTAAATTTTACAATAAAAGACATTAGAATCGAAATAATTTATAGTAAAACCGTGTTTTAAAGCAGCATGCCTCTAGATTTGGCTAAAAAATAATCTTTCTTTCAAATTGAAGTTTTGGTCATATTACGAACATTAGAATATGAATTTTTGTTTCTAAAATATTTAAAAAATTCCAAATCAAGAAAAAAAGATTGCCGCGTCGGGAATCAAACCCCGGAGCGTCGCGGCAATAAAGACATTTTCCCGTCGCGCTATAGCTGAAGTAGTGAATAATGACTTCAAAATATAGATATTTATAATCGAGACAGTTTACCTGGAGTAAAAGCGTGACAAACGCTTTTCGATTTTCATCGTAAAAAATAGTAAAAACAGCAAATTCTCATGTGTTTCCGTAACATAAAGTTTGTCAAAAATTAAGTTTTAAAGCCTTCTTAGGAAATATAGCATTTATTTCAAGATATCTAAAAAAAGATTTTTTTTTTTTTTTTGTGGAACGATCTGGAGGCATGCCGCTTTAACACTGTTTATACACTGTGGACGGTTATATGTCAAGCGTGATAATTTCACAAGGGTGCAGCCTTCCAAAACATCCTCAGTTTGCTGCATATATTGTCTTTGTGTGTATGTGTGTTTTCCCTGCTCAAGTGTTAAAGACATAGGAACTATACAGCTTTTGAACTGTTTGTCATCTGTAAGCCTTGTTGCCCAACCAAGATAGAGTTATTTTAGCTTAAGTTATTTAAGATATTAATTTATAGCAAAACCATGTTTAACACTATTTATATACGATGGGCGGTTATTATAAGTCGGGCGTGATAATTTCACGAGGGTGCAGTCTAAGTGAAATAATTTCATACGACTTATAACTAGTTCAGGGAACAAGGGTAGGAAAATCAAATTTTAAAAATATCCCACATAATTAATTGCTTAATAAACAGAAATATATGTAAATCATCAGTCTCATCATGTTAACATTTCAAACAAAGCCATTTTTACATTAGAATCCTATTAAAATGGAATCAAAAGAAATATAAAATGTTCTCAAGGTGAGCTATAACAAAATATATGCTATGTATTTGATAGTATTTAATGGACATTTTTGTTTCATAAATAAATACTTAAACTGAAAAAAATACTTGCAAAATTTATTCTTCAAGATACAGCACATTAAATGCACAGAAAATAGTGATAAATACTGCAAGTATCTATCTGTCATAAAAGTTAACAGTCATACATAATGTACCAGTTACCCATATTATTGGTCCAATAATTTCAATTAAACTAATTGATAACAGTATAATATCAATTTTATGCATAAACCATATATCTACATGCTAATTGTTACACACTGTGACTCTAATCTGGCTAATCATTGGAGATATTTAATTATAACTATTTTGCATCTATAACTTGTCTTTTTATAAATATATATTTACCCTTACAGAAGCAAGCCTCTGTGGCGTACATGCTGCGTATCTGCTGTGTATATGCCGCGAACACAGATGTACGCCAGAGGAGTACATTTTACATACACCGCATGCCGCGTACATGCCGCGTACTATTTCGACGAGTACACAGCATGTACGCAGGAGGTCACTAGTACACTTCAAGTACGCAGCACAGACTCTGAAAATTTAAGGAGTACACTGCATGTACGCAGGAGGGACTTGTACAAGAAAATAGTACACTGCATGTACACCGCAGATACTTCGAAATTTATAACACTTATATTTAGTTGCATTAAAGTTGTTTCCCCTTGATGCAGTTACGCCATTTTCTTCAGATGTTTACCAAATTACATGCTACAAAAATTGATTTATTTCATTGAAAAGTGGATGAAGAAAAGCATACTAATTTATTTGATAACATCAATCTACATTATTTTGGTAAGGGTAAATACTTATTGATGCATGTCACTTATCTTTTTTCTGTTTTTTTTCTGTCCAAATGATCAGCATTTGCATAAGAAAGTTGGTGGGGTAAGGAATTTACATTATCACAGCAGTTTCGCCACAAGAGTACACAGCATGTATGCAGCAGGAGTACACAGCATGTACGCCGCAGGACTCGGGCCAGGAGTACACAGAATGTACGTCGCAGGAGTACACAGCATGTACGCCGCAGGAGTACACAGCATGTACGCCGCAGGGGTAGTACACCGCAGGCTCATTTGCATGTGAAAAGTGTATGTGCCGCGTACATGCTGCGTACTATTTCCCGCATACTAAATTCCTCCAGCGTACATCCTGTGTACTATGTAGTCCACAGCATGTACGCAGCAAGTAGTACGCGGCAGAGCTCATTTGCATGTCAAAAGTGTACTACAAACGTACTATCGGTGTATGTGCGGTGTATATCCTGCATACTATTTAAAGCCCTTGATTTCAGTACACATCATGTACGCATCATATACGCTGTATGTACACAGCAAGAGTACGCAGCAGGCCTTTTTCTTCTGTAAGGGTAGTGTCCTTGGTAATTTATACTAATACTTGAAAGGGAAATGATTTTTAAAGAAGAAAATAAAGTAGTAAAAATGGTATCATAAACTGATAAACGACTTGCCATCTGAAGGAAATAATACTTTTTTTTTTTAAATGGAAAATGTCTTCAATGTTTGACACTGTGTTCAACTTTTAAAAGACATTTAACAATTTAAATACAAGTGTATAACCTTTTAATAAATTAAGATACTCTATAGCCTGTGCAAAATGAAAACAAACTTTGTCTGCTATCTTGTTCAATTCAACTCAAGATTTCAGTATTCAAGAAAACTGACATTAAAAATTTTATGGTATTTACTTTCAATGTAAAAAAAATGAGGTATTTTGTTTATTATTGCATCTTGCTAATGAAATCTTTTATCTAAATGCATTTCCACTACCCCCCATGAAAAGGCTCAGTCAAACCAAGTCTGCAACAGTTTAATTTTCATCGGGTTGAGCGACCTCTGGAGTTTCCACTTTTTCTATATATCATTATAAACATACATATGGCTTTGTTTAATAATTTTTTTAGAAAAGTTCTGGAGTATGTTACATCTATCTGAAATAATAAAGACAATCCTGGTTTAACAAAAACTATATATTACATGGTTTTCCCTTGTTTTCAGCTTTAAAAATCGCATTTAATATAAAATACAATATTAAAATAAAAAAAGAAGATATCCAAACTGTGAACAAATTTCTTTAGCAGCCTGACTTTACTTAGACACTTAAAAATTCTCATTGATAGGTGCTAAGAAACCTTTAAGTTTCGCTCTCTTTTTTTGCAAGAGAATTGATTTAGCGCTATAAGAGTGTACAGTATTTCAAACAAAAACTGCAATACATTTAATTCACATATACTGTACTTCAGCATGTATAGAAAATCTCCTACTTATTTTGGAAGTAACAAATCTTGAGTTTTTAATGTTAAATAATATTAATAACATTTCTACAGTCAAACAATTTATGACAATTAGATTGGAAATTTGCAATAGGTATTGTATTAAAAATAGTCAAAACTGTAAAATATTACAAGTAATTTTCATCTTACTTCCAAATGTGAAAGAATGCTTGTCTTAATTGAAATAACTCTACATCAAAAAAGTTTTCTGAGCCAGTATAATGATAACATAATCGCAGCTTTTTAAAAAATATTAAAATATGACAGTAAAGTGCTTTAAAATTTCATTGGTTATTTGAACTGCAACCAAAGTCATGTCTAACATTTATGTTTTCTTTGCATTTAATCTAAAATGTTTCTTATCTTATCTGGTCAGTAAACCAGTGGTCTGCAAATTGTACCCCCTGGTCTGTTAACTGACTGGTCAGTAGTCTGTTGATTTGAGTGGTCCGGTCAGTGTTTTGTCTTTACCCGAAAATAACTTTGACACTTTCCGTGTCAAATTTATCAACCCTGCTTGACTGGATTAATCATAACTAAACAATTTCCTGATCATCCGGGACCTTTCATCCAGTATGATATATAGGACGATTTCTTTTATAGTCTATAATAATTGTTTAAATAAAAAAACATGCCATATGTTTAAAAAATGGTAATCAATTGTGTTTAAAACAAAACTTACCGAAAGCTAATTTCTTCTAATTATTACTTCAGATATGATTATCTTAAATAATGACGACATACATATCAGCTATAATAAATACATCAACATTTATAGCAGTCTGCTAAAATTGGCCAAATGTTGGAAAGTTATCCTTGAAAAATAACATGAAATTGACTGAAAATCTTAACAGAAACTGCTTTCAAGATGCACGAAAAACAAAACGCACTTACTGGCATCCCAAATGTAAATATTTTCTCGGGCCCCGAGAGAACCCCGAACCCCCCTTAAAATAATGATAGGGTTGGGGTGGGGATCCACCTCTCTCCACAAATTGGCCAAATGTTGGAAAGTTATCCTTGAAAAATAACATGAAATTGACTGAAAATCTTAACAGATGCACGAAAAACGCACATACTGGCTTCCCAAATGTAAAAATTGTCTCAATATGATTATTTATCTTAAAAAATTGCTTTTAATCAAACGAAATTCCGACATACATCAACATTTATAGCCATTTGCTAAAACTGGCCAATGCTGGAAAGTTATCCTTCAAAAATATCATGAAATTGATTGAAAATTTTAACAGAAAATGCTTTCGAGATGCACGAAAAACGCACTTACTGGCATCCGAAATGTAAAAATTTTCTCGGCGGGACAACCCCGAACCCCCCTTAAAATAATGATAGGGTTGGGGTGGGGATCCACCTCTCGTGCTCCCACACCCTCTCCTTCCTCGGCACTCGTGGGACGCCATTTAGTAATATTTCAAAATATGATTATTTATCTTAAAAAATTGCTTTTAATCAAACGAAATGCCGACATACATCTCAACTATAAAACAATACATCAACATTTATAGAGATTGGCTAAAACTGGCCAATGTTGGAAAGTTATCCTGGAAGAATATCATGAAATTGATTGAAAATTTTAACAGAAAATGCTTTAAATATGCAAGAAAAACGCACTTATTTGCATGCCAAATCTTGAATTTTTCTTGAGGGAGAACCCCCGAACATCCGTTAAGAGAAGCGATAGGATAGGGAAGGGGAAATCCCTCTCTCCTGTCTTCAGCACTCACGGGACGCCGAAGGCCGGACCACTTATACGAATCCGGCGACGGCCCTGCTCTTACATGGAAAAGGTGCTTACAAGTGTTGCCGTAACACTATGGAGGCTACTAGGACACGCTGTGGAACAACCAAAATGTCCAGTTCAGTACCAATGCAAGCTACCCAGCTGCCATTTACACATCGGACATTTAGAAAACAGTAAACAATCCTATTCTACCTACTATACAACCTTAAATAACTTATGTACATTTGAATTCTGAGACGCCAACAACGGAATAGGTTTTCTACTTTCGGTTTGAAACAAAATGGCCGATCGTCACTGTTATTTTGCAAGTGTCTAGACAATTTAGCTAGTTTGAATTTAAATGTAAGTTATTTAAGGCTGTTTACTAGGCAGAACAAGATAGTTTACTATTTTATAAATGCATGATGTGTAAATTGCAGCAAGGTAGCCTCAACTGTTACTGAACTGGACATTTTGTTTGTTCCACAGCGTGTCCTATATAGTTAACGTCCATAGCGTTACGACAACACTTGTAAGCACCTTTTCCATCTATATACTGGGTGCCGACCAGTCACCGGACAGAAATCGGGGTTTTTCCTTTGCCATTTTATGAAAAAGTAGCACTAAAACATGAAATTTGCACCGTTTAATCTTCAGCTCATTTGTCATTTGAAAATTAAAAAACATAATCAATCAGACGTAAAACATTGGATATTTTGAGGCTCAAAAGGGTAATGAAACGCACCTCATAAATCAACATGGCGGAATAGTCACCGGACACATATTTAGAAGACTGATAATACTATTTCACGATGGCATTTTTCATGATAAAACGTTGAACATGTCCTTCTGTCATCTGTGCCTTCTAAAACATGTTTTCATAGGCACATTCAAAGGGTTAAACTATACACAGGGATGAACTACGTAACAGCAGTGTTTTACCCGTGTTACCATTTAAACGAAATTCTATCAGCAGAAAATATCTCGGAGCTTATTCCACTCGCGATCACACTGAGCCAACAAAATCAAATCTATTTCAGTTTGTGCTGTTTTCAGAAAACCAAAAAAAAATCTATAAATGTGTTTTAATAGAATTGAGGCCCAAACTGGGGGTAAATATATATAAATCGATTGTGTTTTCTGGCCAATAGTCACCTCTCTTTCAGTATTCAACACGTGGCCCAAGCAAATACAGACGTTGATTCATTTTGTAAAAGTAGTATTTTTACTTATATATTAACTAACTGTGAGGAATGAATTAAAAAGTAAACTGTCGTCTGCAGTTCCTTGCTATAATTGTTTAAGACCCACTTGGTGCTCCTTAAAGTAATGAATATTGCGCATGCGCCCTGCCATTCCAATGCCCCAATGTCAGAGGACAGCAGTTTTGCAAACACATGTGATATATGGTACAACATTCTGCGTTTATACGTACTTGTCAGGTCAATGCTGATATATGACAGTCAAAACAAAATGTCGAATGTTTCTGATTAGCTGATAACTGCGATATGATCGAAATAAAGTCGCGTTTGTCCGGTATATATTCCTATCCGGTGACTGGTAGGCACCCAGTAGGGAAAAAAATCTTTTTTTGTTTTGTTTTAGGATTTAAACAGTGTTTTAAACTCTTTTTTTAGGGGTTTGGGGAGGGGGGGGGGGGGGGGGGGAAGGTGGCACCCATATGAGCACCAAGACTGGACGGGCATCTGTGATTGAAGGTGACTAAAAGGTGATTAAAAAAAGATAATAGAATATTATTATTACTGCTGGTACTGATGATAAATCCGGACTGATGATAAAGTCAGTCACCTTCAATTTATTCTATTACAATTGAATATAAACAATCATTGAAATTAGGATTTCTAATCACGAGCCAACCTGGCTCAGAATGTATGTCTGAAATCTCAGCCAGGTTCAAAACTGTTTGGTCAATGTCTGCACATGTTGTTGCGAGTGTGCGAGTAGTGTGTCCTTAATTTTTAGTGTTTACACATATATGGTTCAATCTTAATTAAACTTGGTCAGAATGTTTTTCTGAATGGTCTTACCATCACTGTAGAAACTTGGTCATGTGGGAGCAGAAACTAGGTTACTATGTGTACATTGCATTTTGTAGCTCGATTTTTCTAGGAAAGTTATAGCTTATACAATCAAAGCTATTCAGTTGAAACTAGGTATGTGTATTCAGTTTGACTAACGCTACCATATATTATATGCATCATTTTCAGAATTATGCCCTTATGTACTTGAAAATACCCATTTCATAAGGTTTAAGTTTTTTCTAAGTTTAATCATTTGAATATTATCCTTTTTTATTATACTGAAATTCTAAATATATATGCATTGGGACTATACCTACCTTACTTAAAATGCCCATTACTCTGGAATCACTATTTTCCAAATAATTATTGTGTACCTTTTCACTGATTTTTTCTTTGTTTTCTCGTAACACGTTAATCAATTGAATAAGCTCTTAGATATTTAAATCTACCTTTTAACGTGGTTGGTGGTCATTTAGTTCAAGGCCTCTACCCCTGGGGCATTTGATGTACCAACCAGGCTCTAGGGTGGGGATTTAGACAAAAAAGGTTGTCTCTAGGGTGGGGATTTAGACAACAAAATTTTTGGAATGTCAAATTCCCCTAGGTCAGCCCGCCGCCCCCCTGGGCGGGCAAAATATTGACAGGTGCATAAGTTGTATGTATACTATGTACTCTTAATATGTCACCTTCTTAAAATAAAGTTATTATTATTATTATTAGTAGTAGTAGTAGTAGTAGTAGTAGTAGTAGTATTTCTGCTGTAGAAGCGTGCATATTTCTCGATACAAATCTAATACAAATGTACCCTACAATTACATGCTCACTTTATGTTGCTTCGTTGCGTATGTGATTCAAAAAGATATGTTTGCAGACTTAATTATTATTAAGGTGTGCGCTTGCAATAGTATAATAAGTCAACTCTTTGCCACCGCGTACATTTTGCTTTCATTTGGACTAAGATATCTTGGGGAAACCGTTAAATGGAAAACCGGATAGAAAAATACTACACACTTTGAACAAAATCTGATTTTCAGTCACATTTAGACTTGCTGGTACATTTTACAAGAATATAAGTAATGTGTTTAGCCGTAAGACTTCGATGAGTGTCAGTAACGCTTGCCTATGTCGCGTTTAGAGTTAGTAACATCATCGGTTAGAATGAGGAACATGATATTAAATAAATATTGCCTGTTTATGATAATGCAGTTGCAGAAATATTTTTCTAAGATTGCCTTCAATCGATCATTGACTGTCTGTAAGTATTGTTTTTGAAAACGTGTAGTATATTTTTTATTTTGGAAAATAGCAAAATACTTCTATTTTCTCAAGTAACAGACGACTGTTCTTAAAATCTAAATGTTTTAATCAAATTACGCGATTACTTTTAAAACCTGAACTCATGTTCATGCAAAGACACAAGAAAATACAATCAAAAAAATTATTATATATGAACATTTTATATGCCGCGTGGTATTGAGCGATACCGTAACCAGACATCGTTGAGATATGTCACATGATATCGTTGAGACATGACTTACGTTGGAACGTAGTTCTCCCGGAGTGGGTTTACCGGTCAGGTGATTTCAGTACTGAAGTTTATATATTGTTTACAGGTATGTTAAGCCATCCGTAACACGGGTAAAACTATGTCGAAAAGAGTATTCATAAAAAGTCTGACCTGATTGAAAAACTCCTCTAAAATTTTCCAATCACACTGCCGTACACATAGCTCAGAGAAAGTCCCACTGAAGCAATTCCGTAAAAAATCAAATTAGCACAAATCCTAATTCAAGTCCAAATTACAAAATTATTGTCCGAGAATTCAAATACGGCTAGTCCGCCTTCACTTGACCGGAAGTTTTTGATTTTTTGATTATTTTGTCATTAGGAATGATATAAGGGCAATTTTGCATCATTTTGCGAAAATAAAATGTCCCCACCCCCTATTTTCCTATTTCATGGGGACCCCACCGTCCAAACACCCCTAACGCACAAATTTAGCCAAAATTTACAAATTGTCGCTACGAGACAAAGAACGTACAATACATCCGTTTTTAGCATTTTCTGGCACGATTTAACGTATTTTGTCATTAGGAATGATATAAGGGCAATTTTGCATCATTTTGCGAAAATAAAAGTCCCCATCCCTTATTTTCCTATTTCATGGGGTCCCCGCCGTCCGAACATCCCCCTGATTGACGAAATGCCTAGCTGGTGGGCCAAATATGCGCTATGTGGGTTAATAATGAAAAAAAGAAGATGTTTTTACTGTACCAGAACCCTGTTAATGGTGCTAGAATCTAAAAAAAATCGTATGCGTGTATACTGACTTTTATGCTTTTAAGTGTCCTCACCGTAACATTTTTTATCTGCTGTGCCGTCAGGTAGCGTTTTAAGTCCCCAGAAAGTTTAGAATATCAAAGAAGAGGTTCTAGACTATGTGAAACCGCACAATTTTAAGATTTCTTTCGAAATTTAATATTGACAGATTTCCCTTAAGGTAGCAGGGTACACTTAGATTCGAAAATTTTGGGCAAGGCCGGGCTTACATGTAGCGAGTCGCAATATTGCACTTCCCTAATGAGCAAAATCAGGGTGGCCATTTTATAAATTGCGTGCAAGTTTTGTGCTTTTAATTAATGGCAAGATCAGGACTCTCATACAAGAATACAGAAAGTTATCAAAACGAAAGTTTTACACAATCCATTAAAAATAGCATGCCGAAATCATCAATTTTGCACTTTTTGAACAGCCTGCAATGATCCCGCTGCAGGAACAATGCCCAATTTTATTGCATTTCTCAATTTAATAGTCCCTACCGAACTTCAGGATATAAACGGAATGGGGGCCCATCCAGCTCGATTTTTCCAAAAATAGCAAACAAGTTTCTGAGTATCAATCAACAAGCACGGAACCATTCCGTGATTTGAATTTCCCGCGCCAAGGTGACTCACCGATTCATACAAAGATAGCAGCCGTTAGTTTTACAACTTGCATCAGAATTTTACATGTATCGGCTGTTTAAATTTTCTAAAGAATTAACAATCATTATCTCTCACTTTAATTTACAGACATCCAAAATCACGAAGTTCTAATCATAACAAATATTGACCGGGGGCCAAAATTCGAACTGTACCCTGCTACCTAAAGGAGGAAGAAAACATTCTGACTTCCGCTGATTTGAGATGCAACCGCATATTCGTATCCCCCTGCATCCGTATAGGTTATAATGCAGTAATTCGGTGAAAAAGAAGTCCCTAATAAATAGATCCAAATTTTTCCATTTTTCCCGCATTTGCGCGTAAATCGGGAGCCAAATGGGCATTATTTCACTCGTGGAATGAATTTTACATAAAATATGACACTTTTCATGCTAATATTCGCATGTTTTCGAGTTGTTTACGTGAAAACGAAAGTAGGGTGTTTATTCTGCGGACCGCATTCTGAAATGCGTTTCTTGGATATCTTGTGGAAAACAGGTCTATGACGGAGTGAAAATCTAGAAACAGTAACAAAATTGTTCTGAAGTAGCTGAATTTTATATGAAACAAAGAACAATTTCTTTTTTGGTATATAGCCTATAAGTGGCAAATCAGTTATTTTTCTCAAAGTGCCAGTAGACAGAGCGGAATTTCATAATTCTATTTCTAATCACGTATAACAACATTTGGGCACAAAACAGAGACTTATTTTTGGATTTTTTTCTATTTTTTTACCAAATTTTCGCACATTGGGTGATAAATTCGCGAAATCTGGTGCAGATCAAATCCCGTATTTGTATGATTTAGACATGAAATCACGATGGATTTGTTAAATCCTTGGCATTTTAGATGAAATAGTGCTCACTTTACCTTCTGTGCATCAAAACATTTGCTGAACTAATGTAAAACACTCGAAAAATGCGAAAACTCGCACATGAGGTGACATTTTTGGCCAAATATCGGACATGGGATGGCCTTAGAAAAACGCGAATTTCTCGACTTTAACTTATGACTTGTAAGTGGAACTGCGCAGGTTGTCTTTAATGAAGGTTCTCTGAGAAATAAATGCAAAAATTGCTGAAAATTAAATAAAACAGTTCCCCTTATAAGTGGCAAATCAGGTATTTTTCTCAAAGTGCCAGTAGACAGAGGAGCGGAATTTCATAATTCTATTTCTAATCACGGATAACGACATTTGGGCACAAAACAGAGACTTGTTTTTGGATTTATTTTTTTTTTGTACCAAATTTTCGCACATGGGGTGATAAATTCGCGAAATCTGGTGCAGATCAAATCCCGTATTTGTATGATTTAGACATGAAATCACGATGGATTTGTTAAATCCTTGGCATTTTAGATGAAATAGTGCTCGTTTTACCTTCTCTGCATCAAAACATTTGCTGAACTAATGTAAAACACTCGAAAAATGAGAAAACTCGCACATGAGGTGACATTTTTGGCCAAATATCGAACATGGGGTGGCCTTAGAGTAACACGAATTTCTCGACTTTAACTTATGACTTGTAAGTGGAACTGCACAGGTTGTCTTTAATGAAGGTTCTCTGAGAAATAAATGCAAAAATTGCTGAAAATTAAATAAAACAGTTCCCCTTATAGGTTATAATGCAATAATTCGGTGAAAAAAAATGTGCTTCCGTGGTGTAGTCGAAAGAAGTCCCTAATAAATAGATCCTAATTTTTACATTTTTCGCGCATTTGCGCGTAAATCTGGAGCCAAATGGGCATTATTTCACTCGTGGTATGAATTTTGCATAAAATAGGAGACTTCATGCTAATATTCGCATGTTTTCGAGTTGTTTATGTGAAAACGAAAGTAGGGTGTTTATTCTGCGGACCGCTTTCTGAAATGCGGCAATATGAGGGTACCTGACTTCAGTTGACTTGCATTTCACTGCATACTATTCAACACCCCTTTTTCGTTTCGTTTTCTTGAAGCAAATGCATGGATATCTTCTGGAAAATAGGTCTACGACGGAGTGAAAATCTAGAAACTGTAACAAAATTGTTCTGAAGTAGCTGAATTTTATATGAAACAAAGAACAATTTCTTTTATTGGTATATAGCCGTAACTAAAATATGGCTACATTTATCTCCCTTTATACTATTTCAGTTTCGCCAGCATCACATGTCTACTTTGAGTCAAATGATCATAATACAGCTGGGAAAATTGCAAAATGGCGGCGAACTGCTGAAACATAGCAAAATAATATATAAAAGTTGAAAATTACCGTAAAATCGATGCTAATAACTCCTACCTCACTGGCAGTTCTAAGTCTGTTCCATATTCTCTTCGTTCTGCGGCAACAATCTAGTTAAGGCAGCTTGTCTTAGCACGAGTGCATGCTCAGAAGTAAGCGTACACGCCAAAACAAGCTTGAGAATGTGTTTCTAAGCGCATATTTTTACAAGTTTGTCATCACAATTTGATATTTATGACAAATATAGTTCATTAGGCCCATGTGTACATGTCTTGTTATGGGCCAATTAAACCAGCCTGGTTCAAATGAGCCAGCCTGGTGCAAACAGGCCATCTCTCTGACCTGATAACGTCTTCGTTTCTTTTTTCTTTTCTTTTTTGTTTATATACGAACGTTGACAAACAATGACATTGATGGTTGTTATGGCGCCAAAAGAAGTTATCACATAATTTTCGGTTATAATAATAATAATAATAACTTTATTTTCTGAAGGTTACATACTAAGTGTACAAATACAGATATTATACAACTTATTTCCAGTATGGCCTTCAACTGATAATTACGTTCACACATACACACAATCATACAGTCAATTTATAATTAAACATTTATACAAAAATACACATATCAGAATTACTTAAATTTTCTCGACAAACACATCTCAAATTAAAGAAGTCTTAAACAAACGTAATGTAACAATAACTATGTTTTAAAAGAATTACCATGCGTCAGAAAGATTATACATGACAATTAAGATGTACAAAAAAGAAAGTCTGTCCCATAAAATAATAAATAGTTCCAGATTTGAATAATAAGATAATGTGGATATTATTATTATTGGAAACGAATACAGTAACATCAATTCAACAAAATTCTTGTAATTACAAGTAATTAATTGCTAAAAACTATTGTAACAAGAGAAAAGTCTTTAAATCATGCTTGAAAGCAGTTATATTGTTATTATGAAGTTTAATGTAAGAAGGAAGTGAATTCCAAATGTGAGCAGCTTTGTAGCTAAATGTTTGTTTCAGGTAGTTCGTTTTAGGTTTAACAATAAAAATGTTTACGGTTGAGCGCAGACTGTAATGATCATTATGAACAAAATGTAGTAAATCTGAAATCACTGCGGAAAATGGTTCCGTATACGGGAGTGTACGCATTCCGTATACTCCTAATATACATGCGTATACGGAAACATTTTTCCCGTATATGGAACATATACGGGAATCCCGTATTCTTTAATTGGGCATTCATTTTTTTCTCACATGGATCCGTTCATTCATACTTAGCATAAATACGTTTCAACAGTTTATGTCAGTATTCAAAGTTAGGGATTGTCAAGGTCTAAAAGTATGTTTAAGGCGTAGGTTTTGATCATACTTTCAGGAAAGATACCTTTTATATGATATTCGTATATTAGACATATACGGGACCGTATACTCCCGTATATGCACATATTTTTCGCAGTGAATGTATATAGGACAATCTCCTGTTTTACTTTTGTACACTAATAATGAAATATGGTATTTGCACCTGCTCTCAAAAGACAGAAGTTTTGAATTTCTTAATACTTCATCAAAGTTGCTACACTTTGATTTTGTAATTATTTTTATAGTGCGTCTCTGCAAAGATGTAATTTTATCAGTGTCCGATTTGTGACAAAGTCCCCAGACATTGCAACAATATTCCATGGTTGACATAATATATGCATTGTAATACAATAGTTTCATCTCATCTGATAAGAAAAAAGCAATTATTCTAATGGCCACGGTACTAACGTGGGATTGCCAAGACAAAGTTTCATCGATATATACACCTAGAACTTTCTGACACTTCACGTTTTCAATGACCGAACCGTCTAAAATTAACTCAAGTTGTTTAGTATGTTTTATTTTGACTCTAGTGCTCAATACCATACATTTTGTTTTTGAAGGATGAAGTGTTATTTATTTTACACCAATTATGGACACTATTTAGGCTATACTGAAGTTCAGACTGAATTTTTGTAATACTGTTGGCGGATTTATGTAAGGTGGAGTCATCAGCATATAGATCAGTGTTGGTAGTATTTGAAATTAACGCCGTGTCTTTGATATATATCAGAAAAAGAAGGGGTCCTAGTATGGATCCTTGCGGAACACCGGATTGTAATGGCAAATATAATGTTCAAAGTACTTAGCATTTAGAATTATGTGTCCATTCTTCAAGTGTGTCACATAAGTCACCGAGAAATCACCATTTTTCGGACTAAATATCCATTTTTTCACATATCGATTCACTGATTTTGAAAATACTTACGCCATCTTCCCAGTGGGCATACGACGTCGTAACGACGTTGATACGGCGTCGGATACAGACGTCGATTCAACGTTGCATTTTGGTTGAAAATGGACGTTTTTAGACGTCGAATTCTGACGTCGATTCAACGTCGGTTTTCTGACGTTGGTTAGACGTCATATTTCTTATATTGATAATATCGGTTTTCCTTTCCAAGAAACAACATTTATCATTTCATCTTTATAAATCATTTTATTCATAATGTAACACTAAAATTCTTTTCAATCGACATATATCGTCATGATAAATAAGGTCAACATAAATTCACTGTAGTCAGTGGAGAACTTTCTGTTTGTTTGTTGAATCTCTCAAAATTTCACAATTATCTGTGCAAACTTCATCTGAAATATATAAAATTTGAATGTTCATTTATTTCAAAGGCATTCTTAAAGTTTAAATTTTAAACATAATATTCAATGTTAACTCTTCTATCAAGTATGTTTATATGTTTTATTTTATAGTTAAAGTTTCTTGTTCTTACGAATTGTATGAATTTTCTAAGACGGATAATTATTGATATGTTAAGTCAAATTATTAAGAAATGAATATTAAAGTACTTACTTTCTACAAATAATCCATACTATTGCTCTAAATGTCTTCAAAACTCTCGCAAATGTATCAAATTACCATGAGAATGCGTAAACATCTCTGCGAGTTGCGTGTGTCTAACTAAGTTACATGTGTTATGTTCAACGCTGGGTCAGATTTCATAACTAATGTTCCCGTTTTGATCCAGGTATATCATCTGACATCATAGTTTAAAACTGAGCCAAAATGAAAATTCTTGCGCCAGACCAATTTAGTTTGTTAAATGCATACTAATAAACACTAACCTATACTTAACATTTACATCGTGTAAAATAAAATTGAAATTATGATTTTGTTTTGAACTCAAATGTGTCCATTCAAGAAACGAGTTCATCATTGGAAAATATAATTTTTGTTTTGCTGCGAAATATTAAAAATATCCGACATGTATCCAACGTCGCTTATGCGTCTGCTATCGATGTCTGTTAGACGTCGTGGTTTCAACGTCTTTTCGACGTTGCATTTAGGTCGCCGATGTCGCGACCTAAATTCAACCAACATCCAACGTCGATTCGACGTCGTATGCCTGCTGGGTTTGTTTACCGGAAGCGACATTTATATTAGATCGTGGCCAATGAACGAAAAGTTCAGATGGTCGCCCAATTCATGTGTACATAGGCAAATTACTCAATACAGAATATACGTCTTTATCCCGCTAGTTAGTTTTGAATAACATAAGTGTAACAAAAAATATTTTGAGAGAAAAGAAGAGAAAGGAATGGACCAAGAATACTGATGTATACAACTGTAGCGGTTCTCGTATCTGGTGGCCTCTGTGGCTCAATTGGTAGAGCGTTGGCACGGTAAGCCGAAGGTCCAAGGTTCGAGTCCCGGTCGAGGCTGCACATTTTTCCTGAGACTGTTACACAACAATTTGTCAGAGACCATGCACCAGTTCGAAAAAGTACAGGGAACTTACTTGGAATGAGGTAAGTGTATACCTGGGAACAAGGTAATGTTTGTCCGTTCTGATTCTGTATTTGTCTGTTGAATACTAGTAAGGAACTCAGTCTCTGAGCAAAAATTATCCAGGAATGTGTGTGCGCTTAAATCATTTAGTCACAAGACATTGTCTCTTTGAAACTGGTTATAGTGTCACAATTCACTGCACTTTCTGACAAGTTGTTCCAGTCAATAAATGTGTGCGGAAAGAATGTAGTCTATTTCACTGATATGTCTATCGAATACAGTTAATATATAGTATCTAACGCGTGGAAGAGTCTAGAAAGAATGAATATTTAAATATGTCTGTATCTGGCACTCCTTTGATTTTAATCTGCTTCTGATGTTTATTACGTAATGTGTGTTGGTTGAACTCGATGTAGTGATCGGCGGGGATAGCTACCAGGTCGTTGACGATCTTGAAGAGGAGAGTGAGTCTTTGTTCCCGTCTTCGTTCTTTGAGCGGTTTCCAGCCAAGTAGGTCCATTATTTTGGAAACACTACTTGTACGGTGATAGTCATTATGAACAAAACGCGCTGCACGACGATGAATGTTTTCTATGCGCGCTATATCTTTTGAGAAATATGGATCCCACACTGTTGATGAATAGTCCAGCACTGATCTTACAAGTGAGATATAAGCTGTTTCCTTGAATTGTTTGTTACAGTTCTTCAAATTCCTTCGTATAAATCCAAGAGTTGAGTTTGCTCTGTTACATATTTTACCGGCGACTACATTTGATACGCTTTAGGATTCTGCAGCTGGTAGGAGATGTTATTAAAATGTGACAATGAAAAAATGATATTGTAAATAAAAGAAAAATAAGGCACTTAATGAAAGGCTTACATAAAGGAATTAGGAGCTGATAATTGCAGAAGATTTTTATTATTTCAAAAGATAGCTTTTAGGAAAATAGGAAACATGTATAAAGAACGTATCCCTATACTACGTATCAATAGCCCTATCACGTGATCTGAACACAACTGTATAAAGAACGTACCCCTATACTACGTATCAATAGCCCTATCATGTGATCTGAACACAAACATTCTCACTACACTGCAGAGAGAATACCTTTACAATGGGTATACAACCATGTCAGATTAATAACCACAGTTAATCTATTACTTATCACTTGCTAATAAATAAACAATTAGACCCTCAACCTACACAGAATCCTAATTTAATCTCAGTCTTTACAACATTCTACATAAAATTTCAGAAATGGCCTCTAGTAGTTCTTTGAACTGGAGTAAAAAAATTAAATGGAATTCTAAAATATTGCTGATTACAAAAACGAAAGAGAAAATAAAACAGGGTCTTTGAAAAAGGGAACATTTTTTTTATTGAAAGTTATGTACACGATGCTTTTGTTTGTAAAACAGACAATAAATTCATTCTAAAAGCAAAATGTTGTCGAAGTCAGAGGAAAAATAAATTACCACATACATTATCTGCAGAGATATATCTAAAAAAAATCAAACATTCTTGACGGACAATGCAGCTGTATTTCTGGATAAGTGAAAAATTGTGTACTTTCATTTAAACAATTGAAATTTAATTAATTTTTTGTGTGTGATTTATTCAAGATAATACTAGTTCATCTTTGCAATGTGTACAAATGGTATGTGTATAAACACACTGGCTGGGAAACTCTCTGGATACCTGCTTCGGATAACGTGACAAATTTGTCGATATGGAGTATATGAATATCATTAAATTTCGTGTTTTTTTTTTTTTTACTTTATTGTAAATTCAGTTCTCCGGCGATTTGATGCTTTGCATCAAAATTTTACTTGTTGACGTGTGTAGCCCATTTCAAATTATCACTGATTGTTACTCCAAGATAAGGCTTTTCTTTCACATGTTCCAAGATATGATTGTCCAATGAATGATTAAAAGTAAATGGCTTCTTGCTACGATGGATGGACATGATGTAACATTTGGAGGCATTAAAGCGCATTCCCCACTTTTTGGCCCAGATCTCTAAGGCTTTCAGTTCTTCTTACAGTTGTATTTGATCTTGGATACTTTCAATTTTGCGATACAATAAAAGTCATCTGCAAATAGTCTAACGATGGATTTGACACAACTTGGCAGATCATTTATGTGTCACAAGAAGAGCAGAGGCCCTAACACAGTGCCTTGTGGCACACCCGAGTCCACGGAACATAGAGTTGAGAATTCACCTTCAACTACTACTTGTTGTAATCTGTTCATTAGAAATGATTGTATCAAGGTGTTAATTTTTCCATCTATACCATAATTCTTGAGTTTATAGAGTAATTTTCGGTGAGGCACAGTATCAAAAGCTTTACTGAAGTCCAAAATTGCCGTGTCAGTTTGTATTTCAGAATCAAAATTTTTCATAATATCATGCATTGTTATTATCAATTGACTTTCACATGAATGTCCACTGCGAAAACTATGTTGTAGCCCTGTCAAGATTTTATTTTGTTCCAGGTGATTCATTATGTGACGACAGATGATATGTTCTTATAATTTGCAACATACACACGTTAGAGAAACTGGTCTGTAATTGGCCACTGCATGTCGATCGCCTTTTTTGAATATTGGACTTACGTTGGCGTTTCTCCAATCTGATGGTAAAGTTCCTGTGTCCAAGCTTAGTTGAAATATATGAGAAAGCACTGGTGATAGTTCTTGTGCACATTCTTTTAAGATGATATCTGCAATTTTATCTGGGCCACATGCTTTGTTTGTATTAATGTTTTTCAATAGCTTTTCAACTCCTGCAGGCTCAATATTGATGTCACTTATTTTAGGATATTTGTGTTTGATATTCATTTCAGGTAGTTTTTCATTTCTCTTTTCCTTAGTGAACACAAATTTAAATTGTTCATTCAAAATATTTGCCTTATCTTTGCTGTCTTGGTGTAAAATCCCATTTTTCTTAATTCCAGAAACACCAACATTGTCCGTTCTCTTTGACTTCACGTAATTCCAAAAAGGTTTGCTATTTCCAGATTCTAGGGAGTCATTTAGCACCGAATTTACATAGTTCCAATGATGGTTCAGTTTTTTTGTGGACTTAGAAAAACAATGATGGTTCAGTCATGTAAACAAGCCCAAGAAGTGATTTTTTTCAAAATAGAATATTTTTACTGCATTTACAGCATTTTATTATACATTTTGACAAAATTTTCTACATTTTATGTGTATTGAAATAAAGTTTTATCAAATGAATTTCTCCCGCCATGCGAACGATGTAAACAGGGGGTCATCTCATTCACACGAAAATTACTTAAATAAAGTATCAATATTCATGTTTTTCGTCCGATGATTTGGTGGAACTAAGATAGTTCTTGAAAAAAAATCTGATTGGATATACATGTTTCCAGTTATGGAAGGCCATACACTCCATAATGTTATAATGGGAGTCTATGGGAAAACAATTGGTCGGAAGGTCTTTTCATCCCAAGACACCCAAAGACACCCCAAAACACTACAAGATACCTAGGATATTAATTTATTTGTATCATTTATTAAAAATATATATCTTAAAGGCATGCTTATACAGTTAAGATAACCTTCAGAGTAGATTTGTTCAAGGAAATACATCTAAGAACATCAGCTGAAACGAACTTGTTATTAATGTGAAAGGGAGGTAAAGCCAACGTTACTATGTAAATTTCATATTT
This sequence comes from Mercenaria mercenaria, assembly GCF_021730395.1. NCBI lineage: Eukaryota > Metazoa > Mollusca > Bivalvia > Venerida > Veneridae > Mercenaria > Mercenaria mercenaria. The sequence continues at coordinate 43,903,513 of NC_069369.1, read as the reverse complement.
ATTTGATTCCCTTGGATATAGTCATTCTGCAGATCCCGAACGCCCTTACAGTTAAAAACATTTTTATTTTTTACTCAAAATTTACAAACATATTTTACAAACACAATAACATCTGAATGAAAGGGAAATAACTGGATCTCCTTTAGGCCTTATCATAGTTAAGCTTTTTGGATTGTTCCCCTTGAATTATTATGTTCTAAAGTTTCCTTTTTTATGATTCAGAAAAAAAAGAAAATTATCACCTAAAACATTAAAATATGTTATTATTTTGACATTTTAATACTAAACTATTGTTTTTTAAGGTGTCTTTGGGTGTCTTTGGGTGTTTTGGAGTGTCTTTCTCTAACCATTTACTAAGCTACTGTACACTTCCGTACACTTCGGATACTTTCGGCAGCTTTCGTAAGATGGCAAAAATCAGGTCAGGGATGCGTACTACTTTCTTTTACTAGGTTAAATATTACTATGCTATAGATGTAATCGTTTCACACTTCGCTTTATCAGCTAGTGCGCAATTTATTCCACATGTATGAGGTTTGAGTAAGTATTCTTTTGTAACATTCTTTTTCTATCTACATGGATGCCTGGGATTACTTTTGTCGCACTTGAATATATACGAGTGCACAGCTGATCATTGTTTATTTACAACATTGTTTATTTACAACTAAGTCTGGTATTTCGTCCGTTCGGCTGGTTATTCGGTACGTGACTTCGTAAGATAGTTGGATACAGGAATCACGTTACATGGTAAAGTTATATGTATAATTTCTTGTTAATATAAATCTACTTTACAAGTACAGAGTTGTAACTAGATATAGAAATGAAAATGTAAACAAATATGGCGGGATGGAGCCTAGTCGAAATAATCCAAGATACAAGATACAAATTTTATTTAAAGTCGGTGTTAATATACAGACAACATTAGCTATGTATAGCTATTGACCGAAATAATCCAAGATACAAGATACAAATTTTATTTAAAGTCGGTGTTAATATACAGACAACATTAGCTATGTATCCGACGCATGCACTTTATATTATATTGTGACAGTAAAAAAAATGGCTGCAAATGTCAGAAATTAAAAAGCAGCCACTCAGCAACAGTAAGCAGGTCAGGGAGATGGCCTGTTTGCACAAGGCTGGTTCATTTGAACCAGGCTGGTCCAGTTGGCCCATAACAAGACGAAATTATGTCAGATGGTTTGACCCCTTAAAATTGACCCCAATTTTTGTGGTTAGGGGGATATTTTTCTGCAGTTGAATTTCTTAATGTGCATGTAAGTCATAATTTGATAAAAGCTATATTGATGGACTTCTACCCCAGTAAACACCTGACGTCGTACCGACGTTGGTTAGACGTTGGATTTTGATCGCGACGTCGGTGGCCTGAATCCAGCATCATATCCATGACGTCCTATAGACGGGTAGAAGACGTTGGAATTAGTTTGGATAGAAAGTCTGATAAATGTTTTTAGTTATAAAACAGTGTTCCCACTGGCATTTAAAGTTGGGGGTGAAAACTGATGTTTTCTTGCACTTTTGCACCCCCTCACTAAGAGTTATATAACAGCTGTCTCCAAAACTGGGGGTGCAAAGTACCATTCTGGGGGTGAAAAACTTCCATTTGGGGGTTTCTGGGAACACTGTAAAACTTACTGGTATAATTTTGCTAGTGTACAAATGTAGTTTAATGATGTTTACTTGTTTTCATAAAGGCCTGGACATGCGCTTATTCATAATTTTAACATGTCAAAAACATTGCGGAATCAATACTAATTTAACTTGGGTATTGATTACATTTCAAACTCTGAACTAAAATAAATGTATTAAATCCATATAATATTTCAATGAAACTTCAAAGTTTTGTTGCTTGTAGCATCATCTGGGGCATGTGTAGTGAAAAATCTTAATTTGATTTCTAAAATAGTGTGATATTTAGAAATAAAGTCACTATATGTTCATTGTAAATATACTTCGTTATAATACCCAAGTGGAAACTGGCAGGTACTCGAAAATGCAGCTCTCTAATTGGTCAGTTAGAACCCCTAATGTACGGTGATGTCATGATCAAGCTATGAATAAATAATAGTTCATTCGCACATCAAACATTATAGATTATGTAACAATATCGCATGAGATTGTCTATTTTCGGAAACGGATGTTTTCGCGAATTTAAACTGTTCAAGAAAAATGCATTCTATACACATGTATAAATTATTCTAAATTCACCTAAGGATCTTCTCTTCTACACATGTTGACTATTACTAGTATTAGTCATACAACTGTACATTTGCGAGATAAGCCTGCATTGGTTTACACAGTCTTCCTGTAATTTGATATTTGTTGGGATAAGATAGAGCAAGTTTATAAATGCTTTACACAAAGGGAGTGATTCGCAATGTGAGTAACAGATTTTTAGCCCACCATCATCAGATGGTGGGCTATTCAAATCACTCTGCGTCCGTGGTCCGTCGTCCTTCCGTCCGTCCTTCCGTCCGTTAACAATTTCTCGTTATCGCATCTCCTCAGAAACTACGGGGGGGGGGGATTTTGACCAAACTTTGTCAGAATGATGTATTGATACCCTAGTTGTGTCCCCCTGAAAATCAGACTGGTTCAACAATTTTTTAGTGAGTTATGGCCCTTTGTTTATTTCTATAATTTACATAGATTTATATAGGGAAAAACTTTGAAAATCTTCTTGTCCAAAACCACAGAGCCTAAGGCTTTGATATTTGGTATGAAGCATCATCTAGTGGTCCTCTACCAAGATGATTCAAATTATTTCCTTGGGGTCTAATATGGCCCCGCCCCGGGGGTCACATGGTTTATATAGACTTATATAGGGAAAAACTTTGGAAAACCTCTTGTTCAAAACCACAGGGCCTAGGGCTTTTATATTTTGTATTTGACATCATCTAGTGGTCTTCTACTAAGATTGTTCAAATTATCCCCCTTGGGTCAAATATGGCCCCGCCCCGGTGGTCACATGGTTTACATAGACTTATATAGGGAAAAACTTTGAAAATCTTCTTGTCCAAACCACAAAGCCTAGGGCTTTGGTATTTGTAATGTAGCATCATCTAGTGGTTCTCTACCAAGTTTGTTCAAATTATCCCCCAAGGGTCAAATATGGCCCCGTCCTGGGGGGTCACATGTTTTATATAGACTTATATAGGGAAAAGATTTTAAAATCTTCTTGTCAATAACCTACAACATTCAAATTTGGACCACATGTATGGTTTTGATTGGCAAGATGAACCTTGACATGAGTTGACCTTGATTTTGACCTAGTGACCTACTTTCACATTTCTGTACCTACAGCCTTCAAATTTGGACCACATGCATAGTTTTGTGCACTGAAAAAAACTTTGACCTAGTGACCTACTTTCACATTTTTGAAGGTACAGGCTTCAAATTTGGACCACATGCATAGTTTCGTGTTCCGAAATGGAATTTGACCTTTATTTTGACCTACTGACCTACTTTCACATTTCTCAAGCTACAGCCTTCAAATTTGGACCACATGCATAGTTTTGTGTAGCGAAACAAACTTTGACCTTTACATTGACCTAGTGACCTACTTTCACATTTTTGAAGGTACAAGCTTCTAATTTGGAACACATGCATAGTTCTGTGTTCCGAAATAAAATTTGACCTTGATTTTGACCTAGTGACCTACTTTCACATTTCTCGAGCTACAGCCTTCAAATTTGGACCACTTGCATAGTTTTGTGTACCGAAATGAACTTTGACCTTAAGATTGACCTAGTGACCTACTTTCACATTTCTGTAGCTACAGGCTTCAAATTTAGACCACATGCATAGGATTGTGTACCGAAACAAACTTTGACCTTGACATTGACCTAGTGACCTACTTTCACATTTTTGAAGGTACAGGCTATTAATTTGGACCACATGCAAAAAAATTGTGTTCTGAAGTGTAATTTGACCTTGATTTTGACCTAGTGACCTACTTTCATATTTCGTCCTTGAAATTGATCTAGTGACCTACTTTCACATTTCTCAAGCTACAGCTTTCGAATTTGGACCACATGCACAGTGTTGTGTACGGAAATGAAATTTGACCTTGAGCTAGTCAGTAAGTCTTGAAATTTGGAACACTCAAAAATGGCACATTGGTGGGCGCCAAGATCACTCTGTGATCTCTTGTTAAAAATGATACTTATTTTAATAACTATACTTATTAATGTTCCGTATTTTTTCAAAGATTGATCAATGCATTTTTGTTTGTTAGCCCACCATCATCAGATGGTGGGCTATTCAAATCACTGCGTCTGTGGTCCGTCCGTCCGTCCTTCTGTCCGTCCGTTAACAATTTCTCGTTATCGCATCTCCTCAGAAACTACCAGGGGGATTTTGACCAAACTTTGTCAGAATGATGTATTGGTACCCTAGTTGTGTCCCCCCTGAAAATCAGACTGGTTCAACAATTGTTTAGTGAGTTATGGCCCTTTGTTTATTTCTATAATTTATATAGGGAAAAACTTTGAAAATCTTCTTGTCCAAATTCACAGAGCCTAGGGCTTTGATATTTGGTATGAAGCATCATCTAGTAGTCCTCTACCAAGATGATTCAAATTATTTCCCTGGGGTCTAATATGGGCCCGCCCCGGGGGTCACATGGTTTATATAGACTTATATAGGGAAAAACTTTTAAAAACCTCTTGTTCAAAACCACAGGGCCTAGGGCTTTGATATTTTGTTTATGACATCATCTAGTGGTCTTCTACTAAGATTGTTCAAATTATCCCCCTAGGGTCAAATATGGCCCCGTCCTGGGGGTCACATGGTTTACATAGACTTATATAGGGAAAAACTTTGAAAATCTTCTTGTCGAAACCACAAAGCCTAGGGCTTTGGCATTTGTAATGTACAAATGTAGCATCATCTAGTGGTTCTCTACCAAGTTTGTTCAAGTTATCCCCCTAGGGTCAAATATGGCCCCGCCCTGGGAGTCACATGGTTCATATAGACTTATATAGGGAAAAGCTTTTAAAATCTTCTTGTCAATAATCTACAACATTCAAATTTGGACCACATGTATGGTTTTGAGTGGCAAGATGAACCTTGACATGAGTTGACCTTGATTTTGACCTAGTGACCTACTTTCACATTTCTGTAGCTACAGCCTTCAAATTTGGACCACATGCATAGTTTTGTGCACTGAAAAAAACTTTGACCTTGACATTGACCTAGTGACCTACTTTCACATTTTTGAAGGTACAGGCTTCAAATTTGGACCACATGCATAGTTTCGTGTTCTGAAATGAAATTTGACCTTGATTTTGACCTAGTGACCTACTTTCACATTTCTCAAACTACAGCCTTCAAATTTGGACACATGGATAGTTTTGTGTACCGAAACAAACTTTGACCGTTACATTGACCTAGTGACCTACTTTCACATTTTTGAAGGTACAGGCTTTATACCTTAGCAGACGTGCTATTTTTAGAACTTGTTTCTGGTTGGTTCAAATTTAAACATAGTGTTTTACAACGAGTACTTCCTCTATCAAATATCTGGTTCCCTTTAACTTTTGTATATGACATAATGTGTGATGCTGGGAACCAGCTATCCACATAATAAACTCAAATTAGCCAGAAATGTCCCAAAGTCTATTATTAACAGCAATTCAACAATAATTATAACAAAGATAGCATGAAAAGGGAGTCGAGCACTACCTGTGCTTATGTGTTACGTTAGAAATACATCAAATATACAAATTATTCTGACAATAGGTCAAGTTCAAATCTTGGTCATGTGAGGTCTCCAGGTCACCAGGTCAAATCAAAGGAAAAGCTAGTTAACACTTTAGAGGCCACATTTATGTCCATATCTTAATGAAACTTGGTCAGAATGTTGATCTTTAGGTCAATAGGTCAGGTGAGTGATACAGGGTCTTCATGGCCCTCTTGTTTTATAAATGAAAATAGACAGATGGCTTCCACTCAGTATCTTTAGTTTGAATAGACCTGCTGTCACCAAACTTGGTGTGTTAACATGTTTTATTGAGACAAAGGTTAGGATGGAATTTCAGGTACTCAACTGTTACTAAGATCTGCAAACATCAAAAAAAAAAAAGGTTTTCGTAGCATTGCCCCATTCTTTGTTCTTACATGTAACACTTGAACCTAACATGTGAATTGAGAGATTTAGTAGATAAATAGGGAATATCTTGAAATTACATTTCCTGCACATTCATTACCTTGTTAGGGGACAAACATCATGGTTGTGAAATGAATAGTTCTGTTAATCCATATGTCTCTTATATCTGCTTTAGACAAAAGCATCATGAATATGCGAATACCAAAGTACCTGTTGGATAGTGATCCACTGTTGACAAACATACCAGAAATGGAAGTTGCCCTGGAAGTAACAAATACTGAATGGACAGCTGAGGAATTAGAAAGTGCTGAAAGACAGGTAATTAAGGTCTGCGCTGTGCAACTTTTTCAAGAGTTTGTGTTTTATTCCGTGGGTTTTACATACAGGACAAAGTTTACTCACAAAAGACACCAAAAAAATGTGTAAGCACAATAAACTCGCAAAATGGCTGAAATGACAAAAGTGGAGGTAAATTTCTGTTTTAGGTTTGCCATTAGAGATATGCAACTTCAGTTATTTGACAGTATGGTTACTCCAATAGTATTTTATGGTTCGGAAGTTTATGGATTTGAAAAATATATTACTGAAGACTGTTCATTCAGTTTTTAGCTCACCTGAGCCCAAAGTGCTCAAGGTGAGCTTTTGTGATCGCCCTGTGTCCGTCGTCAACAATTTGACTGTTAACACTCTAGAGGTCACAATTTTGGCCCAATCTTAATGAAACTTAGAATGTTACCCTCAATTAAATCTTGGATGAGTTCGATATTGGGTCATCTGGGGTCAAAAACTAGGTCACCAGGTCAAATCAAAGGAAAAGCTTGTTAACACTCTAGAGGCCACATTTATGATAATGCCTCTATGAAACCTGTTCAGAATGTTAATCTTGATGATCTTTAGGTCCAATTTGAATCTGGGTCAGGTGGGGTCAAAAACTAGGTCACCAGGTCAAATCAAAGGAAAAGCTTGTTAACACTCTAGAGGCCACATTTATGACCATATCTTCATGAAACTTGGTCAGAATGTTTGTCTTGGTGATCTTTAGATAAACTTTGAATCTAGGTCTTGTGGGGTTTAAAACTAGGTCACCAGGTCAAATCAAAGGAAAAACTATGTAACACTCTAGAATCCACATTTAGGACTGTATCTTCATGAAACTTGATCAGAATGTTAATCTTGATGATCTTTAGGTCAAGTTTAAATCTGGGTCATGTGGGGTCACAAAAATAGGTCACCAGGTCAGATCAAAGGAAAAGCTTGTTAACACTTCAGAGGCCACATTTATGACTGTATCTTCATGAAACTTGGTCAGAATGTTAATCTTGATGATCTTTAGGTCAAATTCGAATCTGGGTCATGTGGGGTCTAAAACTAGGTCAACAGGTCAGATCAAATGTAAAGCTTGTTAACATTCTAGAGGCTACATTTCTGACCATATCTTAATGAAACTTGGTCAGAATGTTCATCTTGATGATCTTTAGGTCAGTGTTAAATCTGGGTCAGGTGGAGTCAATAACTAGGTCACCAGGCCAAATTAAAGGAAAAGCTAGTTAACACTTTAGAGGACAAAATTCATAACCATATAATAATGACACTTGGTCAGAATGTTAATCTTGATAATTGTGCCCCCCCCCACCCCATGAGTGGTGGGGGCATATAGATTTGGTCTTATCCGTGCGTCCGTCCGTCCGAAGTTCGTGACACGCCTAGCTCAAAAAGTATTTGATATAAATTCATGAAACCTTGCATGAGTCTTTATCATGATATGAACTTGCGCACCTCCTATTTTTCGTCTGGCTCCGCCCCCTATTTTTAGAGTTATGGCCCCTGAAATAGTCAAAAATGCACGTTATCACCTTGTGACGCGCCTAGCTCAAAAACTATTTGATATAGATTCATGAAACCTTGCATGTGTATTAATCATGATATGAACTTGCGCACCTTCTATTTTTAGCTCGACTATTCGAAGAATAGTCTAGCTATTCTACTCACCCTGGCGTCGGCGTCACACCTTGGTTAAGTTTTTGCATGCAAGTACATACAGCTATCATTTAAAGGCATATAGCTTTGAAACTTATTTATTCTTTTTCTAGGTCAATTACCAACCTCTCTGGGTCAAGTCCCATAACTCTGACATGTATTTTGAGCAAAGTATGCCCCCTTTTGGACTTAGAAAATTTTGGTTAAAGTTTTACATGCAAGTTACTATCTCCAAAACTAATGCAGATATTGAATTGAAACTTCACATGTGTCTTCGGGGTTATAAAACTAGTTGATAGCACCAAGTCCCATAACTCTGACCTTCATTTTGGCCAAATTATGCCCCCTTTTGGACTTAGAAAATTCTGGTTAAAGTTTTGCGTGCAAGTACATACAGCTATTACTAAAAGGCATATAGATTTGAAACTTATTTTTTCTTTTTCTAGATCAATTACCTACCTCACTGGGTCAAGTCCCATAACTCTGACATGTATTTTGAGCAAATTATGCCCCCTTTTGGACTTAGAAAATTCTGGTTAAAGTTTTACATGCAAGTTACTATCTCCAAAACTAATGCAGATATTGAATTGAAACTTCACATGTGTCTTCGGGGTTATAAAACTAGTTGATAGCACCAAGTCCCATAACTCTGACCTTCATTTTTGCCAAATTATGCCCCCTTTTGGACTTAGAAAATTCTGGTTAAAGTTTTGCGTGCAAGTACATACAGCTATTACTAAAAGGCATATAGATTTGAAACTTATTTTTTCTTTTTCTAGATCAATTACCTACCTCACTGGGTCAAGCCTCATAACTCTGACATGTATTTTGGCCAAATTATGCCCCCTTTTGGACTTAGAAAATTCTGGTTAAAGTTTTGCGTGCAAGTACATACAGCTATTACTAAAAGGCATATAGATTTGAAACTTATTTTTTCTTTTTCTAGGTCAATTACCTACCTCACTGGGTCAAGCCTCATAACTCTGACATGTATTTTGGCCAAATTATGCCCCCTTTTGGACTTAGAAAATTCTGGTTAAAGTTTTGCGTGCAAGTACATACAGCTATTACTAAAAGGCATATAGATTTGAAACTTATTTTTTCTTTTTCTAGGTCAATTACCTACCTCACTGGGTCAAGTCCCATAACTCTGACACGTATTTTGGGCAAATTATACCCCCTTTTGGACTTAGAAAATTCTGGTTAAAGTTTTACATGCAAGTAACTATCTCCAAAACTACTACAGATATTAAATTGAAACTTCACGTGTCTTCGGGGTTATAAAACTAGTTGATAGCACCAAGTCCCATAACTCTGACATGTATTTTGGGCAAATTATGCCCCCTTTTGGACTTAGAAAATCCTGGTTAAAGTTTTGCGTGCAAGTACATACAGCTATTACCAAAAGGCATATAGCTTTGAAACTTATTTATTCTTTTTCAAGGTCAATTACCAACCTCACTGGGTCAAGTTCCATAACTCTTAACATGTATTTTGAGCAAATTATGCCCCCTTTTGGACTTAGAAAATTCTGGTTAAAGTTTAACATGCAAGTTACTATCCCCAAAACTAATGCAGATATTGAATTGAAACTTAACATGTTTCTTCGGGGTTATAAAACTAGTTGATAACATCAAGTCCCATAAATCTGATATGTATTTTGGTCAAATTATGTCCCCTTTCGAACTTAAAACTCTTTTGATATTTAACATTTTGGGTAATAATTTCCTGCTTCTGTGACAATATTTCGAATAGTCGAGCTTGGCTGTCTTAAATGCACATTTTCACCTTGTGACACTCCTAGCTCAAAAAGTATTTCATATAAATTGATGAAACCTTGCATGAGTCTTTATCATGATATGAACTTGCACACCTCCTATTTTTCATCTGGCTCCGCCCACTATTTTTAGAGTTATGGCCCCTGAAATAGTCCAAAATGCATATTTTCACCTTGTGACACGCCTAGCTCAAAAGCTATTTGATATAGATTCATGAAACCTTGCATGTGTATTAATCATGATATGAACTTGCGCACCTCCTATTTTTCATTTGGGTCCGCCCCCTATTTTTAGAGTTATGGCCCCTGAAATAGTCAAAAATGCACATTTTCACCTTGTGACTCGCCTAGCTCAAAAAGTATTTCATATAAATTGATGAAACCTTGCATGATGCTTTATCATGATATGAACTTGCGCACCTCCTATTTTTATTTGGCTCCGCCCCCTATTTTTTGAGTTATGGCCCCTGAAATAGTCAAAAATGCATATTTTCCCCTTGTGACACGCCTAGCTGAAAAAGTATTTGATATAAATTGATGAAACCTTGCATGAGTCTATATCAAGATATGAACTTGCGTACCTCCTATTTTTCGTCTGGCTATGCCCCCTATTTTTAGAGTTATGGCCCCTGAAATAGTCATAAATGCACATTTTCACCTTGTGACGCGCCTAGCTTAAAAAGTATTTAATATAAATGGTTGAAAACTTGCATAAGTCTTTATCATGATATAAACTTGCACACCTCTAATATTTTGGCAGGTTCCACCCCTGTTTTTAAAGTTATGGCCCCTGAAATAGTAAAAAAACGCACTTTTTCACCTAATTATGTGCCTAGCTCAAAAAGTATTAGATGTAAATTCAGGAAACCTTGCAGGAGTCTTTATCATGATGTGGCCTTGCACTCTTGGCATTCTTCTTAAAAATCTTACTCTTATTACAGAGTTATGGCCCTTGAAATAGCCAGAATAGTGGATTTTTTGTTTGTGATGCTCATAGCTCAAAAAGTATAGGGCCTAGAATAATGAACCCTTTTCATAAAATGTTTGTTGAGGCTATACCCCATTAAGACTGCAAACATTTGAATTATTGCCCCTTATTTGTGACACATGTACCTGTGGGGGGCACACCCTGTGTCCTACAGACACATTCTAGTTTTTATACGCCCGAAGGGACGTATTATGTTATGACGCTGGTGTCCGTCTGTCCGTCCGTCTGTCCGTCCGTCTGTCTGTCCGTCTGTCCGTTAGCAATTTCGTGTCCGCTCTGTAACTCTTGAACCCCTTGAAGGATTTCAAGGAAACTTGACACAAATGTTCACCACACCCAGACGACGTGCAGAGCGCATGTTCCGGATGTCTCGCTTCAAGGTCAAGGTCACACTTAGGAGTCAAAGGTCATATCAGTTTGTTTCGTGTCCGCTCTGTAACTCTTGAACCCCTTGAAGGATTTCAAAGAAACTTGACACAAATGTTCACCACACCAAGACGACGTGCAGAGCGCATGTTCCGGATGACTTGCTTCAAGGTCAAGGTCACACTTAGGGGTCAAAAGTCATATCAGTTTGTTTCATGTCCGCTCTGTAACTCTTGAACTGCTGGAAGGATTTCAAAGAAACTTGGCAGAAATGTTCACCACATTGCAACGATGTGCAGAGCGCATGTTCCGGATGACTCGCTACAAGGTCAAGGTCACACTTAAGGGTCAAAGGTCATATATGACTTTGCTTTGTGTATATTGCTCTGCATTGCAGTGCTCTTGTTTTTATTTGGCAGATCTCTTTTTTTGTACTTACAATAATTTTTTTTTTAATTACTTCCCTTTTATGTTACTATAAATAGCTTATTTTGAAACTTTTTTATTATTGGCCGTAGGGAAAAACCGAGACCACTTTTCTGTGGTACAACATGGATGGTACCTCCAATTTTAAGGTGTATTTTTACATACCTGTACCTGATAAAGATTTTTTTGTAGACTTTGAAAAAAATTTTTGTGGACTTAGATTTGTTTTTTGAAGTTTTCCTTTTGTTGTTCCAGTCCTTTGGGGCTTCAACAGTCAAGTTCTTAAAATTTTGCTCCTATCCTATGATGTAAGCCTTCGGGCGTATATTGCCCCGCTTGGCGGCGCTCTTGTTAGGTCAAGTTCGAATCTGGGTCAGGTGGAATCAAAAACTAGGTCACCATGTCAAATCAAATGTAAAGCTTGTTAACACTCTAGAGGCCACATTTATGATAATATCTCTACAAAACTTGGTCAGAATGTTAATCTTGATGATCTTTAGGTCAAGTTCAAATCTAGGTCAAGTGGAGTCAGAAACTAGATCACCCAGTCAAATCAAATGTAAAGCTTGTTAACACTCTAGAGACCACATTTATGATAATATCTCTGTGAAACTTGGTCAGAAGTTAATCTTCATGATCTTTAGGACAAGCTCAAATCTAGGTCAAAAGGAGTCAGAAATTACATTTTGTAGGTCGCCCAGTCAAATCAAAGGTAAAGCTTTTTAACACTCTAGAGGCCACATTTATCATTATATCTTAATGAAACTTTGTCAGAATGTTAATTTTGATGATCTTTAGGTCAAATTCAAATCTGGGTCTGGCGGGGTCAAAAACTAGGTCACCAGGTCAAATCAAAGGAAAAGCTAGTTAACACTCTAGAGGCCACATTTATGACTGTATCTTCATGAAACTTGGTCAGAATGTTAACCTTGATGTTCTTTAGGTCAAGTTCGAATCTGGGTCATGTGGAATGTGACCTACTGACCTACTTTCTTCTCTTTAGCTCACCTGAGCACAAAGTGCTCAAAGGTGAGCTTTTGTGATCACCCTGTGACCGTAGTCTGTCCGTCAGTCGTCCGTCGTCAACAATTTCACTGTTAACACTCTAGAGGTCACAATTTTGGCCCAATCTTAATGAAACTTTGTCAGAATGTTACCCTCAATAAAATCTTGGACAAATTCGATATTGGGTCATCTGGGTTCAAAAACTAGGTCACCAGGTCAAATCAAAGGAAAAGCTTGTTAACACTCCTGAGGTCACAATTTTGGCCCAATCTTAATGAAACTTGGTCAGAATGTTACTCAATAAAATCTTGGACAAGTTCGATATTGAGTCATCTGGGGTCAAAAGCTAGGTCACCAGATCAAATCATAGGAAAAGCGTGTTAACACTCTAGAGGTCACAATTTTGGCCCAATCTTAATGAAACTTGGTCAGCATGTTACTCTAAATAAAATCTTGGAGAAGTTCGATATTGGGTCATCTGGGGTCAAAAACTAGGTCACCAGGTCAAATCAAAGGAAAAGCTTGTTAACACTGTAGAGGTCACATTTATGACTGTATCTTCATGAAACTTGGTCAGAATGTTAATCTTGATGATCTCAAGGTTCAATTTGAATCTGGGTCATGTAGGGTAAAAAACTAGGTCACCAGGTCAAATCAAAGAAAAAGCTAGTTAACACTCTAGAGGCCGCATTTATGACCATATCTTAATGAAATTTGGTCAGAATGTTAATCTTGATGATTCCTAGGTCAGGTGAGCGATACAGGGCCTTCATGGCCCTCTTGTTTAAGATAAGCCTTGAAATTTGGATGACATTTACAGTTTTGCACACCGATCTTAAAACTGACTTTCAGTGACCATAAGTATAACCTACTGACCTACTTTCTTAATATTTTAGCATCAGTTTGACATTTAAAACATATAGCTCATATTACTCAGGTGAGCGATCCAGGGTCATCATGACCCTCTTGTTTTGGTTTAACGTCATCTTTCAACAGTATTTCAGTTATGTAACGGCGGGCAGTTAACCTAACCAGTGTTCCTGGATGCTGTACCAGTACAAACCTGTCCTCTGCAAGTAACTGCCAACTTCCCCACGTGGATCAGAGGTGGAGAACGAATGATTTCAGACACACTGTCTTTTATCAAATCGTCATGGAGAACATACGCCTCGCCCAGGGCTTGAACTCACGAACCCGAGATCCCTGGATCTGCGCTCTCCCTATTGAGCTAAGCGGGCGGGCTCCCAAAACTGTTGAAGCAAGCAGTGTATCTCAGGTGAGCGACCTAGGGCCATAATGGCCCTCTTGTTTCAACTGGAGCTAAAAATAGAAATACATTTTTAGCCCACCATCATCAGATCGTGGGATATTCAAATCACTCTGCGTCCGTGGTCCGTCTGTCATTCCGCCCGTCCGTCCGTTAACAATTTCTTGTTATCGCATCTCCTCAGATTCAGAAACTACTGGGGGGGATTTTGACCAAACTTTGTGAGAATGATGTATTGGTACCCTAGTTGTGTTTCGCATTTCTCAAGCTACAGCCTTCAAATTTGGACCACATGCATAGTTTTGTGTATTGAAATGAACTTTGACCTTGATCTTGACCTAGTGACCTACTTTCACATTTCTGTAGCTACAACCTTCAAATTTGGACCACATGCATAGTTTTGTGTTCTGAAATAAACTTTGACCTTGATTTTGACCTAATGACCTACTTTCACATTTCTCAAGCTACAGCCTTCAGATTTGGACCACATGGCACATGCATATTTTGTGTACCGAAATGAACTTTGATCTTGAGATTGACCTAGTGACCTTCTTTCTCATTTCTCAAGCTGCAGGCTTTAAATTTGAACCACGTGCATAGTTTTGTGTTCTGAATTGAAATCTGACCCAAATATGGCCCCGCCCCGGGGGTCACATGGTTTATATAGAGTTATTATGCCCCCCTTCGAAGTAGGTGGGGTATATTGTTTTGCAGATGTCGGTCTGTCGGTCGTTCGGAATATAGACCAATCCGTTTCCGGATTGTAACTCAAGAACGCATAGGTCTAGGGTCACAAAAGTTGATAGGGAGGTTGGTCATGATCAACAGATGACCCCTATTGATTTTGAGGTCAATATTTTAAAGGTCAAGGTCACAGTGACCCTGAACAGTTAAACGGTTTCCGGATGATAACTCAAGAACGCATAGGTCTAGGGTCACAAAAGTTGATAGAGAGGCTGGTCATCACCAGCAGATGACCCCTATTGATTTTGAGATCAGTATGTCAAAGGTCAAGGTCACATTGACCAGGAACAGTAAAATGGTTTCCAGGCAGTAACTCAAGAACGCTTGGGCCTAGTGTTAGGAAAATTGATGGTTAGGTTGGTCATTATCAGCAGATGACCCCTATTGATTTTGAGGTCATTAGGTCAAAGGTCAAGGTCATATTGGCCAGGAACAGTTAAAACGGTTTCTGATCTTGTCTAAAACCACAGAGCCTAGGGCTTTGATATTTAGTATGAAGCATCATCTAGTGGTCCTCTACCAAGATGATTCAAATTATTGCCCTGGGGTCTAATATGGCCCCGCCCCGGGGGTCACATGGTTTATAGAGACTTATATAGGGAAAACTTCGAAAAACCTCTAGTCCAAAACCACAGGGCCTAGGGCTTTGATATTTTGTATGTGACATCATCTAGTGGGCTTCTACTAAGATTGTTCAAATTATCCCCCTAGGGTCAAATATGGCCCTGCCCCGGGGGTCACATGGTTTATATAGACTTATATAGGGAAAAACTTTGAAAATCTTCTTGTTGAAACCACAAAGACTAGGGCTTTGATATTTGTAATGTAGCATCATCTAGTGATTCTCTACCAAGTTTGTTCAAATTATCCCCCTAGGGTCAAATATGGCCTCGCCCTGGGGGTCACATGGTTCATATAGACTTATATAGGGAAAAGCTTTTAAAATCTTCTTGTCAATAACCTACAACATTTAAATTTTGATCACATGTATTGTTTTGATTGGCAAGATGAACCTTGACATGAGTTGACCTTGACCTAGTGACCTACTTTCACATTTCTGTAGCTACAACCTTCAAATTTGGACCACATGCATAGTTTTGTGCACCGTAAAAAAATTTTGACCTTGATTTTGACCTAGTGACCTACTTTCACATTTCTCAAGCTACAGCCTTCAAATTTGGACCACATGCATAGTTTTGTGTACCAAAAAAACAAATTGACCTAGTGACCTACTTTCACATTTTTGAAGATACAGGTTTCAAATTTGGACCACATGCATAGTTTTGTGTACCGAAATGAACTTTGATCTTGAGATTGACCTAGTGACTTACCTTCACATTTCTGATTGTACAGACTTCATGCTAGACTGGCTCCCGTCCCTATGTTTGTATTTATTTACATATATATCAGTTTTCTTCATTAAGAGGGAAGTAACTCCAGAAGGTTGTTTCTACATTGGCATTTTTTATTGCCCCTGGCTCCAAACATAGGGACTGGTGAAAGTTGGCTAGCAGTGTCTCACAAATTTGTGAGACAAATTCCCATTAATTTCTTTTAGTGACTATCTGCTGCTATTACTGTGACGTGTTACCTAAGGGTTTCATCATTTAATGAGCCGCAGCTAATTTACAGATTTATGGCCTGCCATCAGCATGTATTGGCTTATCAGACAACAGGAATGTGCTTTTACATATTTATCAGAGGATTTGTGATCTTATGATCAAGAATTAAATCATTTTAAACTTCACTTTTAATGATGAAATGGATGAAGCTATACTTAAAGGTTTTAAAATGTGAACAAATAAGACCAAACCTAGAGCATGTTGTAAAAAAATATTTAAAAGGAAATTATGTTTTATTCTGTTCACTAACTGGCAGTGGCAAAATCTTAACTTTAGAAATTGCCCCAATTGCATTAAATTTTGCTTTTTTCCATTAAGACAGCACACAATGTACCATTGTTGTTGAGTCACCTATTGTACCTTATGTGACGTCCCATAGTTCTGACATGCATTGTCCAAATTATGCCCCCTTTTAAGTAAATTTTGCATGCAAGTTCCCATCTCCAAAAACGAATGCAGATACTGGATTGAAACTCTATAGATATTTTAACATTTTAAGATAAAGTAATATTCCTGCTTCTGGGAAAACAATTTGAATAGTCGAGCATTGGCTGTCTTACGGACTGCTCTTGTTAAGAATAACGCTCCAAAACACATAGACCAAAAAATTAGAATAACAGTAATTTATAATTTAAACGCTTTATAATACACACAGTTAATCACGGACTGTGATGCACTGGTTTAAAACTTTGTGTAAAATTTCATTTAGAACTTTAAACTATGAAGTCCAGCATCTGTCATGTCATTGGAAATAAAATTGAAAATAATCTACTGACTTGGTGTCATCAAGAACTGGCCGTAGCTGAAGACATCTCACTGTCGACTAAAACAGAATTCAAGGCGCTAAGTTAATATTTTTTCTTTGTTTCATAACAAAAGAATCATTTAAATACAAACTTTTCTCCAGTGAAACAATATTAATACAGTACATCCTCTCCAGAGCGGCCCTCTCTTAAGCACAAACCTTTCTATAACAACATCATCAAAATTACCCTAAGCTTAAATATACCATCACGTTTACCTCTTCAGAACCACAACCTCTACATAACAGTCAATATTTGTATCTCCCAAAGGATGTTGCTCTACAGAGGTTGCACTGTACCCAAATATTGCTCAATTGTGTACCAGTACAAGTCTGTTTTTCTTGACCATGAAACACAAGCGCTGTCTTTCTTTTCTGTTTTCTTTCATTTCTCCACATAAAATACATTTGAACTCTTTTGATGTAAGGGTTAATTTTACCATAACAGTAAACACTTTCTGTAGTTGGAGTTTCCATATTTAACATTTGATAAAACCTAAAAATTCATAAAAAAGATAATGAGTTTATGTTACCTCCAAATGATTATCCACATACAATATTTTACTTTTACATTTACTAGTAAACTGTTGAATCAAACTCTTCTGGAAAATATCAACATCTCAAATGACCCCTATCAAATTGGTAAGGAGAACTTGTCATTACATAGGATAGTTAATTGTCTCACATTTGATAGGGTTCTAAGTAGTTAATAATTTACAGGGGCAATCTAGGGTTACACTGGCCAACTTTCACCAGGCTGTATGGTTCAGCCATCAGATAAAACTGTGCTATTTTAGAGGCTTAAAAGTTTCTTATCAAATGTTTCCAGTATTAATATAAAAAATAACCATGCAGCCAGGGAGCCAGGCTAACTTCATGCATATTTTTGTGTTCTGAATTGAAATTTGACATTGATTTTTACCTACTTCCTACTTTCACATTTCTCAAGCTACAGCCTCCAAATTTGAAGCACATGCATATTTCTGTCTACCGAAATGAACTTTGACCTTGATATTGATCTACTACTAGTGACCTACTTTCACATTTCTCAAGCCACAGCTTTCAAATTTGGACCACATACACATTATTTTGTACCGAAATGAAATTTGACCTTGATTTTGACATTGAGCTACTCTTGAAATTTGGAACATTCAAAAATGGCTCCGTGGATGGCACCAAGATCACTTTGTAATCTCTTGTTATGCCCCCCCTTCAAAGAAGGAGGAGTATATTGTTTTGCAGTTGTCGGTGTTCGTCGGTCGGTCGGTCGGTCGGTCGGAATGTAGACCAATCCGTTTCCGGATGATAACTAAAGAACGCTTGGGCCTAGGATCATGAAAGTTGATAGGGAGGTTGGTCATCACCAGCAGATGACCCCTATTGATTTTGAGGTCTGTATGTCAAAGGTCAAGGTCACAGTGACCCTGAATAGTAAAACGGTTTCCGGATGATAACTCAAGAATGCTTGGGCCTAGGATCATGAAAGTTGATTGGGAGGTTGATCATGACCAGCAGATGACCCCTATTGATTTTGAGATCAGTATGTTAAAGGTCAAGGTCACAGTGACCCTGAACAGTTAAACGGTTTCCGGATGATAACTCGAGATCGCTTAGGCCTAGGGTCACGAAAGTTTATAGGGAGGTTGGCCACGACCAGCAGATGACCCCTATTGATTTTGAGGTCAGTATGTCAAAGATGAAGGTCACAGTGACCAGGAACAGTAAAATGGTTTTTGGGCAATAACTCAAGAACACTTGGGCCTAGTATCAGGAAAATTGATAGTTAGGTTGGCCATGACCAGCAGATGACCCCTATTGATTTTGAGGTCATTAGGTCAAAGGTCAAGGTCACATTGACCAGGAACAGTTAAATGGTTTCTGATCTTCTTGTCCAAAACCATAGGGCCTAGGGCTTTGATATTTGGTATGTAGCAAAATCTAGTGGTCCTCTACCAAGATTGTTTAGATTATTTCCCTGGGGTCAAATATGGCCCCACCCCGGGGGTCACATGGTTTATATAGACTTATATAGGAAAAAACTTTGAAAAACCTCTTGTCCAAAACCACAGGGCCTAGGGCTTTGATATTTTGTATATGACATCATCTAGTGGTCCTCTACTAAGATTATTGAAAATATTCCTCTAGGGTCAAATATGGCTCCGCCCTGGGGGTCACATGGTTTACATAGACTTATATAGGGAAAAACTTTGAAAATCTTCTTGTCCAAACCACAAAGACTTTGGCTTTGATATTTTGTAATGTAGCATCATCTAGTGGTTCTCTGCCAAGTTTGTTCAAATTATCCCTCTAGGGTCAAATATGGCCCCTCCCTAGGGGTCACATGGTATAGACTTATATAGGGAAAAACTTAGAATCTTCATTTCCATAACTAACATCATTCAGATTTGGACCACATGTATAGTTTTGAGTGGCAAGATGAACCTTGACATGAGTTGACCTTGATCTTGACCTAGTGACCTACTTTCACATTTCTGTAGCTACAGCCTTCAAATTTGAACCACATGTATAGGTTTAATTGTGTACTGAAAAAAACTGACCTTGTTATTGACCTAGTGACCTACTTTCACATTTTTGAAGGTGCAGGCGTCAAATTTGGACCACATGCATAGTAGTTTTTTGTTCCAAAATAAAATTTGACCTTGATTTTGACCTAGTGACCTACTTTCACATTTCTCAAGCTACAGCCTTCAAATTTAAACCACAATCATAGTTTTGTGTACTGAAATGAATTTTGATCTTGAGATTGACCTAGTGACCTACTTTCACATTTCTGAAGGTACAGGCTTCAAATTTGGACCACTTGCATAGTTTTGTGTTCTGAAATAAGATTTGACCTTGATTTTGACCTAGTGACCTACTTTCACATTTCTCAAGCTACAGCCTCCAAATTTGAAGCACATGCATAGTTCTGTCTACCGAAATGAACTTTGACCTTGAAATTGATCTAGTGACCTACTTTCACATTTCTCAAGCCACAGCTTTCAAATTTGGACCACATAGCTTTCATGTTTTGTACCAAAATGAATATTGACCTTGAGCTAGTCTTGAAATTTGGAACATTCAAAAATGGCTCAGTGGATGGTGCCAAGATCACTCTGTAATCTCTTGTTAGGTTGATAGGTTAAAGGGCAAGGTCAGATTAAACCAGAATGGTAGAACTTTTGTTTACAGTGAGCATATAATTTCTTTTCCTTGTGCAATTACTGAATGCATCAAGGGGGGCATTTCGTGTTCGACGAGCTCTTGTTAAGTTAAAGGTCAAGGTCAAATTAAACCAGAATGGTAGAACTTTTGTTTACAGTGAGCATATAATTTCTGTTCCTTGTGCTATTACTAAATGCATCAAGGGGGGCATTTCGTGTTCGACGAGCTCTTGTATAGAAAAAACTTTGAAAATCTTCTTGTACAAAACCACAGGGCCTAGGGCTTTGATATCTGTTATGTAGCATCATCTAGTGGTCCTCTACCAAGACTTTTCAAATTATCCCCCTAGGGTCAAATATGGCCCCGACCCGTGGGTCACAAGTTTTACATAGACTTATATAGGAAAAAAAAGTTTAAAAATCTTCTTGTCTGAAACCACAACTCTTAGACCTTTGATATTTGGTTTGTAGCATTGTCTTATGGTCCTCAACCAAAATTGTTCAAATTGTACCCCTGGGGTGAAAAGTGGCCCTCTGGGGGTCCCAAGTTTTATATAGACTTATATAGGAAAAAGCTTTAAAAATCTTGTCAGAAACCATACGACCTAGGCTTTTGATATTTGGTATTATGCATTGTCTAGAAGTTCTCTACCAAAATTGTTCAAATTATGCCCCTGGGGTTAAAAGAAGCCCCGCCCTGGGGTCACTTAGTTATTATGTGAGTTATATAGGAAAAATACTTAAAGAATCATCTGATCCTAATTCCAAGTCTATTTAATTATAATTATTTGATGACCCCAAGTAATATGATGTCACTTGCTTGTGACCTACTGACCTACTTTCTTGTTTTTTAAGATACAGCCTTGAAATATTGATGACTTACACAGTCTTGCACACAAATGGTAAAACTGAATTTCATGGACCATAAGTGTGACCTACTGACTTTCTTAATATTTTATCATCAGTTTGACATTTGAAACATGTAGCTCATGTTACTCAGGTGAGCGATCCAGGGTCATCATGACCCTCTTGTTATATTTACCTCATCCTGGGCACATATACTAGTATTACTTATATGTGCTGCAGAAGCCCAGGATAAAGTACTCCAAAGATAAGTAAAAGAATTTTTTTTAAGTATTAAGTTTTTTTTACATTTTATTAGCCCGCCATCATCAGATGGTTGGCTATTCAAATTACTCGGTGTCTGTGGTCCGTCATCCTTCTGTACGTCCTTCCGTCTGTTAACAATTTCTCGTTATCGCATCTCCTCTATTTTGACTAAACTTTGTCAGAATTATGTATTGGTACCCTTGTTGTGTCCCCCTGAAAATCAGACTGGTTCAACAATTTTTGAGTGAGTTATGGAAAATAATGAACAACTTGAATCATTATCTCATTAGTGTCTGCAGACTTTCTGACCCTTCTACAGGTAAGGCCATAAAAAACCAGTTAACTACTTGGAGGGCCACTGGATATAAAATTATATTAGAAATCACAATAAACAAAGGGCCATAACTCACTCTGTTTATTTTGATTTCTAATATAATTTTATATCCAGTGGCCCTCCAAGTAGTTAACTGGTTTTTTATGGCCTTACCTGTAGGAGGGTCAGAAAGTCTGCAGACACTAATGAGATAATGATTCAAGTTGTTCATTATTTTTCTGTTACACCTCAGCAGTGAATGGATAACCCTAGTAGTTTGATGATTAATTTGTTTAGTACTCAGATTTCTGGGTTTAATTATTAGTTATAATATAAGTAATTATATGTGTATTCTCTGTTTCCATAATAAGAAAAAAAAATTGCATATAACTCAATAATGGTGTCATCTTTCTTGTTTAGGGTCAGGGTCACTTATTTTGATCTAGTGACCTACTTTTTAGCTCACCTGAGCACAAAGTGCTCAAGGTGAGCTTTTGTGATCGCCCTGTGTCTGTCATCGTCCGGCGTCGTCAACAATTTGACTGTTAATACTCTAGAGGTCACAATTTTAGCCCAGTCTCAATGAAACTTGGTCAGAATGTTACTCAATAAAATCTTGGACAAGTTGGATATTGGGTCATCTGGTCCGTCATCCTTCTGTACGTCCTTCCGTCTGTTAACAATTTCTCGTTATCGCATCTCCTCTATTTTGACCAAACTTTGTCAGAATTATGTATTGGTACCCTTGTTGTGTCCCCCTGAAAATCAGACTGGTTCAACAATTTTTGAGTGAGTTATGGAAAATAATGAACAACTTGAATCATTATCTCATTAGTGTCTGCAGACTTTCTGACCCTTCTACAGGTAAGGCCATAAAAAACCAGTTAACTACTTGGAGGGCCACTGGATATAAAATTATATTAGAAATCAAAATAAACAAAGGGCCATAACTCACTCTGTTTATTTTGATTTCTAATATAATTTTATATCCAGTGGCCCTCCAAGTAGTTAACTGGTTTTTTAGCTCACCTGTCACAAAGTGACAAGGTGAGCTTTTGTGATTGCGTGGCGTCCGTCGTGCGTCCGTCCGTCCGTTCGTGCGTGCGTGCGTAAACTTTTGCTTGTGACCACTCTAGAGGTCACATTTTTCATGGGATCTTTATGAAAGTTGGTCAGAATGTTCATCTTGATGATATCTAGGTCAAGTTCGAAACTGGATCATGTACGGTCAAAAACTAGGTCAGTAGGTCTAAACATAGAAAAACCTTGTGACCTCTCTAGAGGCCATATTTCTCAATGGATCTTCATGAAAATTGGTCAGAATGTTCACCTTGATGATATCTAGGCCAAGTTTGAAACTGGGTCACGTACGGTCAAAAACTAGGTCAGTAGGTCTGAAAATAGAAAAACTTTGTGACCTCTCTAGAGGCCATAATTTTCATGGGATCTTTATGAAAATTAGTCAGAATGTTCAACTTGATGATATCTAGGTCAAGTTCGAAACTATGTCACGTGTGGTCAGTAACTAGGTCAGTAGATCTAAAAATAGAAAAACCTTGTGACGTCTCTAGAGGCCATATTTCTCAATGGATCTTCATGAAAATTGGTGAGAATGTTCAGCTTGATGATATCTAGGTCAGGTTCGTAACTGGGTCATGTGCGGTCAAAAACTAGGTCAGTAGGTCGAAAAATAGAAAAACCTTGTGACCTCTCTAGAGGCCATATTTTTCATGAGATCTTCATGAAAATTGGTGAGAATGTTCACCTTGATGATATCTAGATCATGTTCAAAAGTGGGTCACGTGCCTTCAGAAACTAGGTCATTAGGTCAAATAATAGAAAAACCTTGTGACCTCTCTAGAGGTCATATTTTTCAATGGATCTTCATGAAAATTGGACAGAATTTTTTATCTTGATGATATCTAGGTCACATTTGCTCAAAAACTAGGTCACTATGTCAAATAATAGAAATAACGACGTCATACTCAGTTCAACACTGGGTCATGTGGGGATAGGTGAGCGATTCAGGACCATCATGGTCCTCTTGTTATGGCCTTACCTGTAGGAGGGTCAGAAAGTCTGCAGACACTAATGAGATAATGATTCAAGTTGTTCATTATTTTTCTGTTACACCTCAGCAGTGAATGGATAACCCTAGTAGTTTGATGATTAATTTGTTTAGTACTCAAATTTCTGGGTTTAATTATTAGTTATAATATAAGTAATTATATGTGTATTCTCTGTTTCCATAATAAGAAAAAAAAATGCATATAACTCAATAATGGTGTCATCTTTCTTGTTTAGGGTCAGGGTCACTTATTTTGATCTAGTGACCTACTTTTTAGCTCACCTGAGCACAAAGTGCTCAAGGTGAACTTTTGTGATCGCCCTGTGTCTGTCGTCGTCCGGCGTCGTCAACAATTTGACTGTTAATACTCTAGAGGTCACAATTTTAGCCCAATCTCAATGAAACTTGGTCAGAATGTTACTCAATAAAATCTCGGACAAGTTGGATATTGGGTCATCTGGGGTCAAAAACTAGGTCACTAGGTCAAATCAAAGGAAAAACTTAACACTCCGGAGGTCACAATTTTAGCCCAATCTTAATGAAACTTGGTCAGAATGTTACAATCAATAAAATCTTGGACGAGTTCGATATTGGGTCATCTGGGGTCAAAAACTAGGTCACCAGGTCAAATCAAAGGAAAAGCTTGTTAACACTGTAGAGGCCACATTTATGACTGTATCTTCATGAATCTTAGTCAGAATGTTAATCTTGATGATCTCAAGGTCCGTTTTGAATCTGGGTCATGTAGGGTCAAAAACTAGGTCACCCAGTCAAATCAAAGGCAAAGCTAGTTTACACTTTAGAGGTCACATTTATGACCATATCTTAATGAAACTTGGTCAAAATGTTAATCTTGATTATCTATAGGTCAAGTTCAAATCTGGGTCAGGTGGGATCAAAAACTAGGTCACTAGGTCAAATCAAAGGAAAAGCTTGTTAATACTCTAGAGGCCACATTTATGATCATATCCTTATGAAACTTGGTCAGAATGTTAATCTTTATGATCTTTAGATCAAGTTCAAATCTGGATTAGGTGGGGTCAAAAACTAGGTCACTAGGTCAAATCAAAGGAAAAGCTTGTTAACACTGTAGAGGCCACATTTATGACTGTATCTTCATGAAACTCGGTCAGAATGTTAAACTTTATGATCTTTAGGTCAAGTTCGAATCTGGGTTGTGTGGGGTCAAAAACTAGGTCACAGGGTGAAATCAAAGGAAAAGCTAGTTAACACTTTAGAGGCCACATTTATGACCATATCTTAATGAAACTTGGTCAGAATGTTAATCTTGATGATCCTTAGGTCAGTAGGTCAGGTGAGCGATACAGGGCCTTCGTGGCCCTCTTGTTTGTTTTTTACCTACAACATTCAAGTTTGGACCACATGTATAGTTTTGAGTGGCTAGATGAACCTTGACATGAATTTACCTTGATCTTGACCTTGACCTAGTGACCTACTTTCACATTTCTGTAGCTACAGCCTTCAAATTTGGACCGCATGCATAGGTTTGTGTACCGAAATAAACTTTGACCTTGACATTGACCTAGTGGCCTACTTTCACAATTTTGAAGGTACATGCTTCAGATATGGACCACATACATAGTTTTGTGTTCCGAAATGAAATTTGACCTTGATTTTGACCTAGTGACCTACTTTCACATTTCTCAAGCTACAGCCTTCAAATTTGGACCACATGCATAGTTTTGTGTACCGAAATGAACTTTGACCTTGAGATTAACCTAGTGCCCTTTTTCACATTTCTCAAGCTACAGGCTTCAAATTTGGACCACATCCATAGTTTTGTGTTCTGAATTGAAATTTGACCTTGATTTTTACCTAGTACCTACTTTCACATTTCTCAAGCTACAGCCTTCAAATTTGAAGCACATGCATAGTTTTGTGTGCCGAAATGAACTTTGACCTTGAAATTGATCTAGTGACCTACTTTCACATTTCTCAAGCTACAGCTTTCAAATTTGGACCACATGCATGGACCGAAATTAACTTTGACCTTGATTTTGACCTAGTGACATTTTTGTGCTTTGCTCACAGCATATTCATATATTGACCAGTCTCTCTGATGTTTGGTATGTAAGTACCTTGTATGGAGCCAAAATTACCAATTGGTATTAGAGGTCACTGGATCCAAGGACTGTGATGACCTGGATTCTGACATAGTTACGTACTTTTAGGATTTTGTGCTAGTCTTGAAATTTGGAACATTCAAAAATGACTCAGTGGTGGGCGCCAAGATCACTCTATGATCTCTTGTATTATTCTAAGTATAAGTCAGTAGATGCCGGGGGCATATAGTGATTTTCCTGTCCATCCGTTCGTTCGTTCGTCCGTCTGGTTAACCAAATGGGACCGTTTCGTCTAGCATCAAATCTCCTTACTAGAATGACTTAATACTAATGCATATGTAACCTGTGACTATTCCTCATCTTCACACATCACCTGATCTTAGTTTGACCTTGACCTTGACCTCATTTTGGACTTAGGTTGTTTTATATGAGCCATCTCCTGGTTAACCAAATGGGACCGTTTCGTCTGGCATCAATACCCCTTACTAGAATGACTTGATACTAATGCAGATGTAACCTGTGACCATTTCTCATCTTCACACATCACCTGATCTCAGTTTGACCTTGACCTCATTTTGAACTTAGGTTGCTTTGTATGGGCCATCTCTGGTTAACCAAATGGGACCGTTTCGTCTAGCAGCAATACCCCTTACTAGAATAACTTGATACTAATGCAGATGTAACCTGTGACCATTCCTCATCTTCACACATCACCTGACATCAGTTTGACCTTGAACTTGACCTCATTTTGGACTTAGGTTGTTTTATGCCACCGGGGTCATCAAGCGTTTATTGAACGCAGCTTCTTGTTAAATTTCCTTATGGTTGCCATTCTTCTGTGACAAGACCATATTGTGGGGGTATAAGTCACTCCTGTGACAGTTCTAGTTAAGGGTGAGCTATTAGTAAAGGTGGATAGTCTGGCGTCCATCATTTGGCATGCTGCGTCAACATTTTTACTTAAACATTTTCTCCTCTGGAACTACTGGTCAGAATTACACCAAACTTAGTCAGTAGCATCCTGGCTTATGAACCTTTATCAAGTTTGTTTAAATGGTTCACCTTGGCCCCTTCATTCAGGGTGAGCTATTAAGATAGGTGGATAATCTGGCGTCCATCTGGCATCCTGCATCAACATTTTTGTCGAGCCCGCTTGCAAATGCAAAGACATAGTTGTCCAAATTGCTGTTCGATGTATGTGCGTCTGTGTGTGCATGAATCCGTCCGGATTTGTTTGTCCGGACCATAACTTCGTCATGTCAAATCTTATCTGGCCCATAACTTTGACAAGCATTGAGGAATCTTGTTTATATTTTGCATGAATGTTTAACTCACTGAGACTGACTCTATCTCGGAGTTCAAGGTCACAGTTATGGGTCAAAGGGCGGGCTCAATATGTTGCCCGTGGGCATCTAGTTTACTTAAACCTTTTCTCCTTTGAAATTACTGGTCAGAATTACACCAAACTTGGTAAGTAGCATCCTGACATGGACCTCTAGCAAGTTTTTTCAGATGGTTCATCTTGGCCCCTTGTAGGGGCCGCCAGAGCTAAAAATAGAAAAACCTTTAAAGAACTTTTCATAATCTGCTGGATGGATCTTCATCAAACTTGGTCTGTAGCATCAATTTAAGGTCTTCTTCCAAGTTTGTTCAAATGGGGGCACTTGGCCCCTTTTTGGGGCCACTAGAGCTAATAATAGAAATACCTGTAAAGAACTTCTTCTCATAAACCTTTGGATGGATCTTCATCAAACTTGGCCTGTAGCATCATTATAAGGTCCTCCCCAAATTTTGTACAAATGGGGGCACATGTAGGGGCCACTAGAGCTAAAATAAGAAATAGCTTTAAATGACTTTTTCTCATGATCCGCTAGATGGATCTTGACATCAAACTTGGTCTCTAACATCATTATAAGGTCCTCTGAAAATATTGTTCAAATGGGGTTACTAAAATGGCCCATTTTTGGGGCCATTAGAGCTAAAATAAGAAATACCTTTAAGTGACTTCTTCTTATGAACTGCTAGATGGATCTTCATCAAACTTGGTCTGTAGCGTCATTATAAGGTCCTCCCAAGTTTGTTATCCCCCGCCGATGAAATCGGGAGGTGGGTATTGAAATGGCGTTGTCCGTCCGTCAGTCCGTCTGTCCGTCCGTCCGCAGCCATTTCTCAGTAACTACTTGGTAGAATTTCATGAAACTTGAAATAAACATGAACCAACATACTGCGATGATGCCCGTCAAGTTTTTTTTTTGATTGATCAATTTCCCTCAGAGTTATTGCCCTTGATTTAATAAAAAATGTCCGTCTGCAGCCATTTCTCAGTATCTAACAGGTAGAATTTCATCAAATTTGAAATAGACATGAACCAAGATACTGCGCTGATGCCCGTCGAGTTTTTTTTTTTTGAAAGGTCAATTTCCCTCAGAGTTATTGCCCTTGATTTAATGAAAAATGTCTGTCTGCAGCCATTTCTCAGTAATTAGCAGGTAGAATTTCATCAAACTTGAAATAGACATGAACCAAGATACTGCGACGATGCCCTTCAAGATTTTTTTCGATTGGTCAATTTCCCATATAGTTATTGCCCTTTAATTGTTTAAAAATCCACAGATCTGTACATAACAAACCAACCAATTGGAAGAATTTCATTAAACTTCTTTCATTCTTTTCCATGAATATTTATTATAAACATGTGATGTTGTGTACTTACACCTGGTCACCACCTTACCTTGGTCTCCCCCCCCCCACCCCCACCCAAACAAACCATTCATTTTCTTTTAATTTGATTTTGACTAATGAAATTATTTGCTTCTTGGTAACATTCTTAACTTTTTGCTGGATATATTTTTTTGCTGTTTCTCAACTCTTACCCTTTCGGCGGGGGATTCCAATTCATCGAATTTGCTTGTTCAAATGGGTTCACTTGGCCCCTTTTCCGAGCCACTAGAGCTAAAAATAGAAATATTTTAAAAGACTTCTTTTCATGAACTACTTGATGGATCTCTAGCAAACATGATCTGTAGCATCATTATAATGTCCTCACCACATTTTGTTCAATGGGGGCACTTGACCCCTTTCAAGGGCCGCTAGAGCTAAAATCAGAAATATCTTTAAACCCCTTCTTCTCATGAACCACTATATGGATGTTCATCAAACTTGATCCATAGCATCATTATAAGGCCCTGGCCCAAATTTGTTCAAATGGGGGCACTTGGCCACGTTTTGGGGCCACTAGAGCGAAAAATAGAAATACCTTTAATTCATTAAGGACGCAGATCGCATTTACGCGTTCATTTTAGCTCTTATTGAGTACCGCATGTCGTATTTATCCGTCAAAAGATAACAAGCGTGTATGCCGAGGATCGCATAAATGCACTATCCACCTGATAGTACTGTATGCCGCATGACGTGATTTTACGTTTGTAAGAGTACTAACGATTGGACTGCTGTCAAAGTCAGCCAATGAAAATATTTTACACTAAAGATTTATAAAACCCGAAAGCGATTGAAACAATCAAAATATTTATTATCTAAGCATGTATTTTCAATATACTCATCAGTAAATATCGAAACTAGAAATTTATTTCTAGGTATTGCCTGTTTTATCTTCTCATTCTATTATACTCATTCTATAGTCTTTCTTTTTGATTCAGTATTTTCAATTTTATAAAATAAAGTATAATTCTGTTCTTTCATAATGTCATTTGCTTTAAAGTTTAGCAATAAATGATATTTGAATAAATATAAAGTAATCAAATAATGGCTGTTTTTCTATGTCGAATCTTTCTTGAATATTGCAGTTTTTCTATGTCGAATCTTTCTTGAATATTGCAGTTTTCCATATTATGTTACTTCAGTAGGCCTGTAAAACAATTTTGCAAATTAAAATAATAGTATTTTAAATTTTAAATTATTGAATAGGTCATAAACTGTAGTTTCAGTTGTGAAAATTTCAGTTTTATTTCATTTGTTATAAACAGATGTTTGTCCCTAATATTGATCAAAGGATGCCTAGATCTTATCAATTATTGATTATCAGTGAAAATCCACAGGCATACAAAGCAGATAAATTGATAAGTGGCTCAGGAATGTATCGGAAAATTGATACCAGTAATTAAGCAGCGATATGACTGCAGGTATTAATGAGTTAAAAGACTTCTTTTCATGAACCGCTTGATGGATATTCATCAAACTTGATCTTTAGGATTATTATATGGTCCTCTCCCAATTTTATACAATATTTAGGGCCTTGATGGATCTTCATCAAACCTGGTCTGTAGCATCAATATAAGGTCCTCTCATAAATTTGTTCAATTTGGGGTGCTTGGTCCCTTTTAGGGTCAGATAGTTAAGGTCCTCTTCAGGTGAACGACTTAGGCCCATTTAGGCCTCTTGTTAATGAAGTGCTTAAAGGATTTTCACCAAACCTGGTTAGAAGCAAGGTCAGATGATCATAGTCTTCTTCAGGTGAGCGACTTGGGCCTCTCGTTTGGCTGTCACAGCAAAATATAGAAAAAGCCTTTAAATAACTTTTATTAGTCCCTAACTGTGGAACACCTTAGGGGACTGTAGGAATGCCTTCCGTCAGTCCGTCCATCTGTCCTTCCGGAAATCTGGATCCTGTCATAGGCATTCCACGAAAAGTATTCAAGCTGTTGTTCATAAAACTTTGTTTGTGTATAGAGGGCAATATGTAGATAATGCATGTACATGACTTATGCTAAGCAGCTTGTAGGTCTAAGGTCAAGGTCACTATTGAAGGTCAAGTAAAATTGTTTCCACTACATAACTTTTATATGGATAAACGTCCCCCATGATCATACAATGTGTCAACACATGATCTGTTTGGTCGGTTAAAGGTCAAGGTTACTGTTTAAGGTCAAGTGAAAATTTGTTTCTGCCCCATAACTTTAAATTGCATTCAGTTGAAGGATTTTTGTACCCGCCGACAACAAAGTTGTAAGAGGGGGTATACTGGTTTCAGGTTGTCTGTCTGTCTGTCTGTCCGTCTGTCCGTAGACGCAATCTTGTGCGCACCATCTCTCCTTATCCCCTTGACAGAATTTAATGAAACTTCACACAAGTGATCAGTACCAACAGTAGTTGTGCATGGGGCATATTAGGTTCTTTCAGAAAAAAATTTTGCAGAGTTATGGGACTTTGTTTTTTTGTTACTATACTATATACATAGACACAATCTTGTGCGCACCATCTCTCCTCATCCCCTTGACACAATTTAATTAAACTTCACACAAGTGATCAGTAACAACAGTAGTTGTGCATGGGGCATGTTAGGTTCTTTCAGCGACAAAAATTGCAGAGTTATGGGACTTTGTTTCTTGTTAACATACTATGTACATACAGTCTGCATATGCAATCTTGTGCGTGCCTAATCTACCAAACCCTTGCACACAATTTAATGAAACTTCACACAAGTGATCAGTACCAACCCTAGTTGTGCATGGTACATGTTACATCCTTTTAGATAAATATTCTGCATAGTTATGGGACTTTGTTTTTTGTTACTATACTGTATACATACAGTCTATATACATACAGTCCACATAATTATGCAATCTTGTGTGCGTCAAATTGCAATGTACTGTGTCAGTGCATGCGGGGGGTACATTCATCACCTTTAGTGATAGCTCTAGTTTTTATTACTGCACAGAAATGTTTCCCATGATTAGACTATTTGTTGCACATATGACCCACAGTTGTCGGTCAAAGGTCAAGGTCACTATTGAAGGTCAAGTAAAAATTTGTTTCTGCTTCGTTAACTGTTGTTGTACTTTTAGTAGTTCAACCGCCACCCTTGTTTAAGAGCAACATTTAAAAAACACGTTTTTTTTCATCCTCAAGTAATAAGTAAGTAGACTCGCCCAGTTTAATCAATCTAGACGCATAATCTAACTCTATACATAGAGCGCCTACTTCAACCGATTTACATTCAGAACATTTTCACGCATTTCGGGCTTTATCGTACGTTTAACATGGGATTTTTGAACCGTCCAAAGATGTTGGAAATGTTTGTCTCATTGCTTATTTTTTTTTAATAAAAATGTTACTGCTTTCATTGTCTACCACTTTTTTTCCACCCTTGCCTGAAAAAACAGTAACGAATTTGTACTCTGTTCAGACAATTGTGCTCTGTTGAAATTTAACCAAACACAAGTTTACCTGCATAAACAGAAAGCATGATATGTCACCATGCGCGGATCCAGAGGGGGGTGGGACCGGGGGTCCGGACCCCCTCTGGAAAATCTTTAAAAAAGGAAAGAAGACAAGAAGGAAAGAAAATGTTTTTCGAAAAAGGCAACATTAGGACTGCATGTAAAGTATATGCGGCTGCTGCTACATACGACCCTGACATAATTCATATTATTTATCTAAAAGAAACTAAGAATTTTACCTTCAAGAAAGCTTGATTTTATCATTTTCCCAAATTTAACAGGTTAGTCCATAAAACTGTCCCAGAATGCAAAAAATGAAGTGCTAAATTTCAAAATTTCCAGAGGGGTGGAGGGGGGGGCAGGGGATTAGACCCCGTCTGAGAAAATTGGCTGTGTCCGTGCATGGTCACTATACCTGTCCGGTACTGGACATTATGGTAAACGCTTCTTTCCTGCACAAAAGACAATTTCACAACTTCTGTCCGGTTTGTACAAATTTCTGGCCGCAATAAACCATTTTGACTTGTAACTTTAATTGCATAGATGGATTATCTTAATACTGCACAAAAATGTTCCCCATGATGAGACAATGTGTTGTGTACATGATCTATGCTTCTACCCTTACCTCTTATCTTTGTAGGTAAAGGTCACTATTGAAATTTAAGTAAAAATAGTTCTTGTTTCTTAGCTCCTAAATGCCTTGAAGCATTTTTAGTCTTAACACTGTTGCCAACAGCCACAAGGGACAAAACACTAACAAAGTTTTATACCAGTAGGGGACTTTTGTATTGCCACTGCAATACTCGTTCACTTTTAATGAACTTCTCAAAGGATGTTCACCAAACTTGGTCAGAAGCAGGGTCAGTTGGTAAAAGGCCTCTTCAGGTGAGGGACATAGGCCATATGTGGGCCTCTTGTATTCAATTTGTTTTGATTTTGCAAAAACAAACATGTCCTTAATATTATGCCATTTAATGTACATGAAAACAGCATTAATACATTAAAGCTACTCACCCACAGTTTGGGTGAAATTTTTCAACATGTTGATTTCCACCAAGTTTGGCATAGAATTTATATATAACACTGTAAAATGATCTAGTGGGTGAAAATAAAAGTAACATATTGATAAAAATGCAAGAAGAAAGTAAATTTTCTGCATTATTTAACAGGCATTGCAACTGTTTACTACCAGTGCTGCACAATATTTTTGGTTATTTATGAAAATATCTTGCAAAAATCTTATGTGAATAAGTTTGTACCACTAGTCACTTTCAGAGTACTCACTTTTTATGGAATTTGGAGAGAAACTATTTTTTGACTAAAATGTGTGGGTTAGTCCCTTTAATACGTAAAGGGAAGAGATGGAGTTTGTGTAGGTACATTACAACAACATACATATTGACAATAATGCAGGTTGAACAAGTTTTGATGGAGGAAGCTTTTATTGAGGCATGCTTTGAAGAAATGCTTGAAGAGGAAGAATCCCAGTGGTATCATTACACAGTTAACCCTCCACCAACAGTGCAGTACACAACATATATGCCAAACTTTCAGTACATAACACATGCTGCCATAGAACAATATCCTGTGACTTTGCCTCAGGGACAGAGTATCAACAGTGCTTATTTCCAACGTAATGAACAGTATACAAATGACCAGTGGTACATTTTGGTAAGTAAATTTGGGAAATGTAACTGACAGTTTTATACTAGTTTTAAGTGGTTGGTTGTGTATAATATGTGCCGACAGTTTTGTACTAGTTTTGTGTGGCTGGCTTTGTTTAAGTGCAACTGTAATTGAAAGTCTTGTGCAAGTTTTGTGTAGTTGGTCCTGTATTAGTGCAACTGTGACAGTTCTGCACTAGTTTTGATGTAATAATCATTCTTATGCTATATTTTGGAAGGAATAGATTTATGTTAAATTAGCACTGTCCTCGTATTTCTAGGGTATTACATATAAAAACATTCTTGGTTCCGTCCAACATAGGTTCGCCTCAACCAATGACGATATTATTAATAATAATCATAATAATATTGTTCCATTATTCAATTAGTCATTTTTGAAGTTAGATGAAGAAAGAATATGCATGAGTTTTTTTTAGCTGAGTTTTTCTGATCACTTGATGTCCAGCATCTGTCTGTCTGTCTGTCTGTCAACATTTAGCTTGTGTATGCAATAGAGGCTGTATAACATTTAGCTTGTGTATGTGATAGAGGCTGTATTTTTCAACTGATCTTCATGAAATTTGGTCAGAATGATTACCTTGATGAAATCTAGGCCGAGTTTGAAAATGGGTTATCTGGGGTCAAAAACTAGGTCACTAGGTCAAATCAAAGAAAAACCTTGTGTATGCGATAGAGGCTGTATTTTTCAACTGATCTTCATGAAATTTGGTTAGAATGATTACCTTGATGAAATCTAGGCCGAGTTTGAAAATGAATCATTGGGGTAAAAAACTAGGTCACTAGGTCAAATCAAAGAAAAACCTTGTGTATGCGATAGAGGTTGTATTTTTCAATTAATCTTCGTGAATTTTAGTCAGAATGATTGCCATGATGAAATCTAGGCAGAATTTGAAAATGGGTCATCTGGGGTCAAAAACTAGGTCGCTAGGTCAAATCAAAGAAAAACCTTGTGTATGCGATAGAGGCTGTATTTTTCAATTAATCTTCATGAATTTTGGTCAGAATGATAACCTTAATAAAATCTAGGCCGAGTTCGAAAATGGGTCATCTGGGGTCAAAAACTAGGGTCTCAAGGTCAAATCAAAGAAAAACCTTGTGTATGCGATAGAGGCTGTATTTTTCAATTAATCTTCATGAATTTTGGTCAGAATGATTAACTTGATGAAGTCTAGGCCAAGTTTGAAAATGAATCATCTGGGTTAAAAAACTAGGTCACTAGGTCAAATCAAAGAAAAACATTGTGTATGCGATAGAGGCTTTATTTTTCAATTAATCTTCATTATTTTGGTCAGAATGATTGCCTTGATGACATCTAGGTCAAGTTCGAATATGGGTCATCTTGGGTCACAAAGTAGGTCACTAGGTCAAATCAAAGAAAAACCTTGTGTATGCGATAGAGGCTATATTTTTCAATTGATCTTCCTGAAATTTAGTTGGAATGATTGCATTGATGAAATCTAAGTTGAGTTTGATTAAGGATCATTTGGGGTTAAAAAATAGGTCACTAGGTCAAATCAAAGAAAAACCTTGTGTATGCCATAGAGGCTGTATTTTTCTATTAATCTTCATGAAATTTGGTCAGAATGATTGCCTTGATGAAATCTAGGTCAAGGTCGAATATGAGTCATCTGGGGTTAAAAACTAGGTCAAATCAAAGAAAATTCTTGTTTATACTCCAGATTTTTGCCCCAATTTTAATGATAATTGGTCAGAATATTTTTTCCCATGAAATCACTAGGTCGAACATGTTTACACTGTTATTGTGGTGTTTCTCAGGTGAGCGGCCTAGGGCCACCCATGCGAAAAAGGAACAGGAAATCCTGGGATTATCCCAGGAAGTCCCAGGACTATCCTGGGATAATGTCCTGAAAATATCTCAGGAATTCCTGGGATAGTCCTGGGACTTTTCACACCGTTAAATGGGAATGGGACAATCCCAGGATTTTCCTGTGAACAGGAAAAAAACAGGACACCAGAACACCAAGAAATCTATGCTGTCCTGCTATCCTGAAAATCCCAGGAATGTCCTGGGATTTCCTGATGTCAGGAAATAAAAGTACAGTAAAATTCCTACTTACGACCACGCCGAAATTACGACCGCACCGCTAATACGACCGATTTTGCAAAGAACAGAATATTTCCTTCTTAAAACCAATGGTCGTTTGTCCGAAAATGCGACCAGACCGCTAATCCACTAATGCGACCACCAATTTCAGAACTATTTGATTTTTTCACACTTAATTAATCACCGCAATTACGACCACTCAAATTTTTCTGTATGTTACCGCGAATCGCCACGGGAATTAACACGTGCGACATCGTGTTAACACGTTATGCGTGTACATTGTGTATTTATCCGTTAATTGCTAACAAGTCTTTTAAACGTTATCAAAACAACGTATCAAACTGTTTGATTGTCTGAAATTGTTATTTAAAGATGTTTGGTGTTTTACATCGCTATTTTAACATAAGAAATTGTTGAAATAATTAATTTGTTTGTAATTAGACGAATGCCCGCTGATCGAACTGACTGGATTAAAACGGATTTAATTAGATCTAAACGGTGTTTGTTTGTGTTTATTAATGTAAATACGTTTGTTTTCAGCGGAGAATGAAGTTTGAAATTGTTTGATATTGTTGTAATTGTCTTTAATTGAACAAAATTCAAATCATTATCAGTTAAGTGCGTCCTTAATTAATACACAGTTTGAGTATTTAAGGCTAAAGAAATTAAAGAAAATAAAGCTACATATAAATTTAACACTGTGTTTGCCATTATTGCGTCTTGATTGTATTTCAATGTGTTATTATCTGCCAGACCTTCCCCGTATAGCCTTGTCCACTAATCAGATCAGACCGCTAATAAGACCAGTTTTACAAAGAACCATGGGTGGTCTTAATAGCGGAATTCTACTGTATATATTGTCCTGTTCTCAGGAAATCCCAGGAATGTCTTGAGAATTCTTGAAGTCAGGATATCCCAGGACAATTGTCCTGTCCCTAGGAAATTCCAGGAATTCCTGATGTCAGGAAATTTCAGGAGAATTGTCCTGTCTTCAGGAAATCCCAGGAATTCCTGTTGTCAGGAAATCTCAGGACAATTGTCCTGTCTTCAGGAAATCCCAGGAATTCCTGTTGTCAGGAAATCTCAGGACAATTGTCCTGTCTTCAGGAAAGTTTCCAGAACATGTAATTGAATACCTTGTAAACATGATTTGAAATTCTCTTTGGCGGGAAATACAGTTAACAAATTGAACGAATGTTAAATTTCAATTGTATTTACAGCAAGAATAATAATTAAGGATTATCATTTCCAAATAAAAAAAAAATTCTAGTTAAAAAGTATACATCATGTACATTGAAACATACAACCTGTCATAGCAGAAATGTCAATTTATCAGTTCAAATAAAATTATGTGCATACATGGCAAAAACACTAGGTGTAATATTTAGTCTAGAAACATCAAATTATGAGCTTCATATTGAGCAAAAAGCTCTTATCATTCTATGATCTGTTTACTTTTAAGAGTGAAACTTCCTTTGATCAAACATGTACAGATAATCTAAACAGTACTAACATATTTCACTCTTACCACTCTTTAACGCTCTGATTGATTTTAAAGAAAAATACTTTTCTAAATAACTTACTGGTATTGTTTTGTAAAATCATTAAATGAAGGTATATATTTAGTATTATTTCTAAAAGTTTAAAACAGAAATAATTTGCTAACATACCACAAATATAGAATATATTCCTGTTACTCCTACAACACCACAGCACAAGTGCTTAATGATGCAGTTTCTCCAAAAACATGGGTCTTCAACACCAGGATGTAATTAACTTACTAGACCGTTACAAGATCATGTTTCAAATTAATTACCATCTTTCAATCTGTATCTTTTAGAAAAAGTCCTGTCTTTTTCCTGTGAACAGGACAGTTTCCATCAAAAGTCCTGTCTTTTTCCTGTGAAGAGGACAGTTTCTATCAAAAGTCCAGTCTTTTTCCTGAGAACAGGACAATTTCTATCAAAAGTCCTGTCTTTCAGTGTTAAAGTCCTGTCTTCAAGACTTTTATGCAGCCTTGCTAAAAGAATCTCAGGATATCCCAGGATAATCCTGGGATTTCCTGAGAACAGGAAAATATTTCTGCACGGGCATCTTGGCCCTCTTGTTTTTTCAGGCACTGAAAGTTAAACAAAACCTACAATTGATAGAAAACACGTAAAGGGTATGTTTCCTATAGTTAATGTTAGCCTGTTTTAGACTTTAAAATACGATTTTGGTAATAATTGTCATTTGCCAGAACAAGCCACATTTTTATGTCATGTTTTATTTCGTTTTTAAGTACAAATTATTTCTACTTCTCCTTGTGCCAGAAAGTCCAATCTTTATGCCCCCGGGCATACAGAGATTGAACTATCCTTCAGTTTGTCCATTTGTCCATCCGTCCCTATGAACCAGATTGCCTATAGCCCACATTAATGACCCGATTTAGCTTATAATCACACTCAACAATCCTTGTGACAAAACAGACAAACTGACCTATATATAGATGACCTTCACCTTCATACATAAAACCTTATTAAACAACATTTTTGATCCTACAGCCCTCATAACTGACCCAATTTAGTTCATACTCGCATTTAACAAACCATATGGCATAACCTAAAAAACTGACCAATATAAAGATGACCTTCACCTTCAACATCAGGAAACAACATTTTTGGTTCTACAGCCCTCATAAATGACCCAGTTCAGTTCATAATCACATTCAGGATTCGATGGATATTTGACGTCTTGAAATTTGAACATCATCAAATCATAGAAAGAAAACGTTGTTTTATATGAAAGTTGCACAGCTTAAAAAGTAGGTATAATTTTCTGAAAGCTGATTGTCAGTTTACTGATGGATGGTTGAATTCCCGAAAAGGGACCACATTAAGGGGCCACACTTCTGGACAGTTCAGTGCCTTTAAAAACTCACCGTTTTCAAAGAAATGTTATGTATCTTCGTTTTGATGCAATTGCAGCAATGTCTGAGTGCTGAAATTTCTAATAGATTAAATATTGTTTTTTAAAAATTTTGAAAATTGTTTTATTATTTATAAATGGAATTCTTTTTTAAAGGGGGATAACTTCTTGTGAATATTTGATGATAGGGACAGTATGGGACAATGCATTTAAACATATATGGGACAGTTTGTTTGTTTGTTTTGGGTTTAGCACCGTTTTTTCAACAGTATTGCAGTCATGTAACGGCGGGCAGTTAACCTAACCAGTGTTCCTGGATTCTGTACCAGTACAAACCTGTTCTCCGCAAGTAACTGCCAACTTCCTCACATGAATTATCAGAGGTGGAGGACGAATGATTTCAGACACAATGTCTTTTATCAAATCGTCACGGAGAACATACGCCCTGCCCGGACAGAGATTTTTGGTAAAGATGTTTGTTTACCAACAATTATGAGACGTTCAGTTTTCGGTTCATAATACCTTTTTTTAGCTCACCTGTCACATAGTGACAAGTGAGTTTTAGTGATCACCCTTCGTCCGTCGTCAGTCCGTTCGTCCGTGTGTCCATCAACAATTTCTTGTCTGTACAATATTGGTTTCATTTATGATTTTATTGTACCCCCGACAACAAAGTTGTAAGGGGGGGTATACTGGTTTCAGGTTGTCTGTCTGTCTGTCCGTCTGTCTGTCTGACGCAATCTTGTGCGCACCATCTCTCCCTATCCCCTTGACAGAATTTAATGAAACTTCCCACAAGTGATCAGTACCAACAGTAGTTGTGCATGGGACATGTTAGGTTCTTTTAGAAAAAAAAATTGCAGAGTTATGGGACTTTGTTTTTTTGTTACTATACTATATACATAGACACAATCTTGTGCGCACCATCTCTCCTCATCCCCTTGACACAATTTAATGAAACTTCACACAAGTGATCAGTACCAACAGTAGTTGTGCATGGGACATGTAAGGTTTTTTCATAAAAAAATTTTGCAGAGTTATGGGACTTTGTTTTTTTGTTACTATACTATATACATAGACACAATCTTGTGCGCACCATCTCTCCTCATCCCCTTGACACAATTTAATGAAACTTCACACAAGTGATCAGTACCAACAGTAGTTGTGCAAGGGGCATGTTAGGTTCTTTTAGAAAAAAAATTTGCAGAGTTATGGGACTTTGTTTTTTTGTTACTATACTATATACATAGACACAATCTTGTGCGCACCATCTCTCCTCATCCCCTTGACACAATTTAATGAAACTTCACACAAGTGATCAATAACAACAGTAGTTGTGCATGGGGCATGTTAGGTTCTTTCAGCGACAAAAATTGCAGAGTTATGGGACTTTGTTTCTTGTTAACATACTATGTACATACAGTCTGCATATGCAATCTTGTGCGTGCCTAATCTACCAAACCCTTACACACAATTTAATGAAACTTCACACAAGTGATCAGTACCAACCCTAGTTGTGCATGGTGCATGTTACATTCTTTTAGATAAATATTCTGCATAGTTATGGGACTTTGTTTTTTGTTACTATACTGTATACATACAGTCTATATACATACAGTCCACATAATTATGCAATCTTGTGTGCGTCAAATTGCAATGTACTGTGTCAGTGCATGCGGGGGATACATTCATCACCTTTAGTGATAGCTCTAGTTACTGAATGGATCTGATTCAAACTTAAACAATTGTTCAACATCATTACCCTTATCATATGACACAAGGTGCATAACTCTGGGACCAATTTTTCATGAATTATTTCCCCTTTTTACTTAGAATTTATGGTTAAAGTTTTGATGCACTTCCACTCTGTCTCTGTTATTACTGAATGGATTTGATTCAAACTTAAAATAGTTGTTCAACATCATCACCCACACCATATGACGCAAGGTGCATAACTCTGGCACCAATTTTTCATTAATTATTCCCCCTTTTTACTTAGAATTTTAGGTTAAAGTTTTGATGCACTTTCACTCTGTCTCTGTTATTACTGAATGGATTTGATTCAAACTTAAAATAGTTGTTCAACATCATCACCCACACCATATGACACAAGGTGCATAACTCTGGCACCAATATTTAATGAATTATGCCCCTTTTTGATTAGGATATACTTATATAGTGTTTTGATACATTTTATCTTTACCTCTCTGATTACTTTAAGTTGATATTTTTGACATAGACTCAGGCTATTGTGTAATATCTTCATCCACAATTGGAGTCATTAAACACTCTAGTGACAGCTCTAGTTTCCTCAGATGTGCCCAGTTTCACTATCCAGCATCGAAATAGTCGAGCGCGCTGTCTCCTGTGACAGCTCTTGTTATACGCCCACAGGGACGTATTATGTTATCGCCTCGGTGTCCGTCTGTCTGTCTGTGTGTTGGTTAGCAATTTCCCTTCCGCTCTGTAACTCTTGAACCCCTTGATGGATTTCAGAGAAACCTGACATAAATGTTCACCTCATTGAAAAGACGTGCAGAGCGCATGTTTCGGATGGCTCACTTCAATGTCAAGGTGACACTTAGGAGTCAAAGGTCATATGACTTTGTTTTGTGTGAATATTGCTCTGCATTTGCGTTGCATTGCAGTGCTCTTGTTTTTATTTGGCAGATCCTTCTTTTGTTCGCTTACTTTTTTTTAGCTCACATGTCACAAAGTGACAGTGTGAGCTTTTGTGATCGCGCAGCGTCCGTCGTCCGTCTGTCCGTCCGTCCGTGCGTAAACTTTTGCTTGTGACCACTCTAGAGGTCACATTTTCATGGGATCTTTGTGAAAGTTGGTCAGAATGTTCATCTTGATGATATCTAGGTCAAGTTCGAAACTGGGTCAACTGCGATCAAAAACTAGGTCTAAAAATAGAAAAACCTTGTGACCTCTCTAGAGGCCATATTTTTCAATGGATCTTAATGAAAATTAGTCAGAATGTTTACCTTGATGATATCTAGGTCAAGTTCGAAACTGGGTCACGTGCCATCAAAAACTAGGTCAGTAGGTCAAATAATAGAAAAACCTTGTGACCTCTCTAGAGGCCATATTTTTCATGAGATCTGTATGAAAATTGGTCTGAGTGTTCATCTTGATGATATCTAGATCAAGTTCGAAACTGGGTCACGTGCTGTCCAAAACTAGGTCAGTAGGTCTAAAAATAGAAAAACCTTGTGACCTCCCTAGAGGCCATATTTTTCTATGGATCTTCATGAAAATTGGTCAGAATGTTCATCTTGATGATATCTAGATCAAGTTCGAAACTGGGTCACGTGCAGTCCAAAACTAGGTCATTAGATCTAAAAATAGAAAAACCTTGTGACCTCTCTAGAGGCCATATTTTTCCATGGATCTTCATGAAAGTTAGTCTGAATGTTCACTTTGATGATATCTAGGTCAAGTTTGAAAGTGGGTCACATGCGGTCAAAAACTAGGTCATTAGGTCTAAAAATAGAAAAATCATGTGACCTCTCTAGAGGCCTTATTTTTCAATGGATCTTCATGAAAATTAGTCAGAATGTTCACCTTGATGATATCTTGGTCAGGTTCGAAAGTGGATGATGTGTGGTCAAAAACTAGGTCATTAGGTCTAAAAATAGAAAAACCTTGTGACCTCTCTAGAGGCCATATTTTTCAATGGATCTTCATGAAACTTGGTCAGAATTTTTATCTCGATATCTAGGTCAAGTTCAGAACTGGGTCACATGAGCTCAAATACTAGGTCACTATGTCAAATAATAGAAAAAAATGACGTCATACTCAGTTCAAAACTGGGTCATGTGGGGACAGGTGAGCGATTCAGGACCATCATGGTCCTCTTG
Source organism: Mercenaria mercenaria (assembly GCF_021730395.1). NCBI lineage: Eukaryota > Metazoa > Mollusca > Bivalvia > Venerida > Veneridae > Mercenaria > Mercenaria mercenaria. The sequence continues at coordinate 43,860,971 of NC_069369.1, read as the reverse complement.
TTTTTAATCACTTCCCTTTTATGTTACTATAAATAGCTTATTTAGTAACTTTTTAGCTCACATGTTACTTTGTGACAAGGTGAGCTTTTGTGATCGCGCAGCATCCGTAGTCCGTCGTCCGTGCGTAAACTTTTGCTTGTGACCACTCTAGAGGTCACATTTTTCATGGGATCTTTATGAAAGTGGTCAGAATGTTCATCTTGGTGGTATCTAGGTCAAGTTTGAAACTGGGCCACATGCGGTCCAAAACTAGGTCAGTAGGTCTAAAAATAGAAAAGCCTTGTGACCTCTCTAGAGGCCATACTTTTCAATGGATCTTCATGAAAGTTGGTCAGAATGTTCACCTTGATGATATCTAGGTCAAGTTTAAAACTGGGTCATGTGCCTTCAAAAACTAGGTCAGTAGATTAAATAATAAAAAAAACCTTGTGACCTCTCTAGAGGCCATATTTTTTATGGGATCTATATGAAAGTTGGTCTGAATGTTCATCTTGATGATATCTAGGTCAGGTTTGAAACTGGGTCAACTGCGGTCGAAAACCAGGTCAGTAGGTCTAAAAATAGAAAAACCTTGTGACCTCTCTAGAGGCCATACTTTTCAATGGATCTTCATGAAAATTGGTCAGAATGTTCACCTTGATGATATCTAGATCAAGTTTAAAACTGGGTCACATGCCATCAATAACTAGGTCAGTAGGTCAAATAATACAAAAACCTTGTGACCTCTCTAGAGGCCATATTTTTCATGGGATCTGTATGAAAGTTGGTTTGAATGTTCATCTTGATGATATCTAGGTCAAGTTCGAAACTGGGTCAACTGTGGTCAGAAACTAGGTCAGTAGGTCTAAAAATAGAAAAACCTTGTGACCTCTCTAGAGGCCATACTTTTGAATGGATCTTCATGAAAATTAGTCAGAATGTTCTTCTTGATGATGTCTAGGTCGAATTCGAAACTGGGTCATGTGCCATCAATAACTAGGTCAGTAGATCAAATAATAAAAAGACCTTGTGACCTCGCTAGAGGCCATATTTTTTCATGGGATCTGTATGAAAGTCGGTCTGAATGTTCATCTTGATCATATCAAGGTCAAGTTCGAAACTGGGTTAACTGCGGTCAAAAACTAGGTCAGTAGGTCTAAAAATAGAAAAACCTTGTGACCTCTCTAGAGGCCATACTTTTGAATGGATCTTCATGAAAATTGGTCAGAATGTTGACCTTGATGATATCTAGGTCAAGTTCGAAACTGGGTCACGTGTCATCAATAACTAGGTCAGTAGGTCAAATAATAAAAAACCTTGTGACCTCTCTAGAGGCCATATTTTTCGATGGATCTTCATGAAAATTGGTCAGAATTTTTATCTTACTGATACCTAGGTCAGGTTCAAAACTGGGTCACACGAGCTCAAAAACTAGGTCACTGTGTCAAATAATAGAAAAAACGACGTCATACTTAGTTCAAAACTGGGTCATGTTGGGACAGGTGAGCGATTCGGGACCATCATGGTCCTCTTGTTAATTATTGGCCGTAGGGAAAAACCGATACCACTTTTCTGTGGTACAACATGGATGGTACCTCCAATTTTTAGGTGTATTTTGACATATCTGTACCTTGTAAGAATTTTTTTCTTTTTAGCTCACCTGTCACATAGTGACAAGGTGAGCTTTTGTGATCACCCTTCGTCAGTCGTCTGTGCATGCGTGCGCGCGTCCGTCCGTCAACAATTTCTCGTCTGCACGATAGTGGTTTCATTTATGATTTCATTTTAACTAAACTTGCACACAACTTGTATCACCATAAGATCTCGGTTCCTTTCTTGAACTGGCCAGATCCCATTATGGGTTCCAGAGTTATGGCCCCTGAAAGGGCCAGAATTAGCTATTTTGACCTTGTCTGCAGTATAGCAACTTCATTTATGATTTGAATTTAACCAAACTTGCACAAAACTTGTGTCACCATAAGATCTCGATTCCTTTTTTGAACTGGCCAGATCCCATAATGGGTTCCAGAGTTATGGCCCCTGAAAGGGCCAAAATTAGCTATTTTGACCTTGTCTGCACAATAGCAGCTTCATTCATGATTTCATTTTAACCAAACTTGCACACAACTTGTATCACCACAAGACCTTGATGCCTTTCTTGAACTGGCCAGATTCCATCATTGGTTCCAGAGTTATGGCCCCTTAAAGGTCCAAAATTTGCTATTTTGGCTGTGGCAGCCATATAGAGACTTCATTATGCCCCCCTTTGAAAAAGGAGGGGTATATTGTTTTGCAGATGTCGGTCGGTAGGTCGGTCGGTCGGTCAGAATGTAGACCTATCCATTTCCGGATGATAACTCAAGAAAGCTTGGGCCTAGGATCATGAAAGTTGATAGGGAGGTTGGTCATAACCAGTAGATGACCCCTATTGATTTTGAGGTCTGTATGTCAAAGGTCAAGGTCACAGTGACCCTGAATAGTAAAACGGTTTCCGGATGATAACTCAAGAACACTTTGGCCTAGGATCATGAAAGTTGATAGGGAGGTTGATCATGACCAGCAGATGACCCCTATTGATTTTGAGGTCAGTATGTTAAAGGTCAAGGTCACAGTGACCCTGAACAGTAAAACAGTTTCCGGGTGATAACTCAAGAACACTTAGGCCTAGGGTCACAAAAGTTGATAGGGAGGTTGGTCATGACCAGCAGGTGACCCCTATTGATTTTGAGGTCAGTATGTCAAAGGTCAAGGTCACAGTGACCAGGAACAGTAAAATGGTTTCCAGGCAATAACTCAAGAACGCTTGGGCCTAGTTTCAGGAAAATTGATGGTTAGGTTGGCCATGACCAGCAGATGACCCCTATTGATTTTGAGGTCATTAGGTCAAAGGTCAAGGTCACATTGGCCAGGAACAGTTAAATGGTTTCTGATCTTCTTGTCCAAAACCATAGGGCCTAGGGCTTTGATATTTGGTATGTAGCAAAATCTAGTGGTCCTCTACCAAGATTGTTCAAATTATTTCCCTGGGGTCAATATGGCCCCACCCCTAGGGTCACATGGTTTATATAGACTTATATAGGAAAAAACTTTGAAAAACCTCTTGTCCAAAACCACAGGGCCTAGGGCTTTGATATTTTGAAAACCTGAGTTATTAGATTGGGGTAGATGTTGGTCGGGCGGGCGGGCGGCGGCGGCGTCAAACTGGTGTTTCCGGTCAATAACTTTTGTTTCGGTAAAGGTATTTGAATAAAACTTGGTATGTATGTAGCTTATATCAAGACAAAGGCTGGGATTGATTTTGGGGTTTCTGGGGCCAAGGTCAAGGTCACTGTTACTTAAAATAGAAAAAGGGTTTCTGGTCAATAACTTAACTTAGGAATGAGCTATCATGATGAAACTTGGTGTATAGAAAACTTATATAAAGTTGTAGCTTGGGATTGATTTTGGGCTTTCTGGGATCAAGGTCAAGGTCATTGTTACTAAAAAAAGGGTTAGGGTTAGGTTAGGGTTAGGGTTAGCATATCTTCTACCTGCATGGAGGGATTTTGATGAAAATTGGCACAATTGTTCACCATCATGAGACGGACTGTCATGCGCAAGAACCAGGTCCCTAGGTCTAAGGTCAAGGTCACACTTAGAGGTCAAAGGATACAAGAATGAAAACTTTGTCCGGAGCATATCTTCTTCATGCATAGAGGGATTTTGATGTAACTTGGCACAATTATACACCATCATGAGACGAAGTGTCTTGCGCAGTTCCCTTCTTTAGAATTACTTCCCTTTGTTGTTACTATAAATAGCTTATATTGTAACTTTTTCATTACTAGACGTAGCGAAAAATCGAGACTACTTTTCTGTAGTACAACATGCATGTTACATCCAATTTTGAGGTGTATTTTAACCAGTCTCTACCTGGTAAGGATTTCTGTGTGGACTTACAATTTTTTTTTTGTATTTTTTTTTTTTTTTTTTTTTATTATTTTTTTTTAAGATTAACTTCCCTTAGTTGTTACTATAAATAACTTATATTGTAACTTTTTTATAATTGACCATAGGGAAAAACCAAGACCACTTTTATGTGGTACAACATAGTTGTTACTTTCTAATTTTAGGTGTATTTTAAGGTATCTCTACCTGGTAAGGAGTTTTTTTGTGGACTTAGAAAAACAGAAGAATTACAATGATTACTAAACAACCACAAAATTAAAATTACATCTGCAAATACAGGTGCTAGAGTAAAGAAATTTGCTGTGACGGGCGTATATTGTGACATTCTGGCACTCTTGTTTATTCTTATGAAAAGTGTTGAAAACCTGGTTTCATGGCATTGCCGCGTTTCTTGTGTATATGACATCATCTAGTGATCCTCTACTAAGATTATTCAAATTATTCCCCTAGGGTCAAATATGGCTCCGCCCTGTGGGTCACATGGTTTACATATACTTATTTACAGTGTGCATATAATTTCTGTTCCTTGTGCAATTACTAAATGCATCAAGGAGGGCATTTCGTGTTCGACGAGCTCTTGTTTATGGTTTGATTTGATACAAACTTCCAAAATATCTTCAACAATAAATCTTGGATTCCATGATGAATCTGTCAGATCCAATCGTAGGTTCCAGAGTTATTTTATATCTGATTACCTCCCCTGATTGTAATCAAAATGGATTTATATCAGTAAGTACTTATAGGACTTATTTGAAATTTCATTATTGTCATTAGTTGGACTGAGACAATCAGGGTAGATAACTATGGACTGATTTTATTTCAAATTACCTCCCTTTAGTATGCCCCCCTTCGAAGAAGTAGGGGTATATTGTTTTGCAGATGTCGGTCGGTCGGTCTGTTCGTCGGTCGGAATGTAGACTAATCCGTTTCCGGATGATAACTCAAGAACGCTTGGGCCTAGGATCATGAAAGTTGATAGGGAGGTTGGTCATCACCAGCAGATGACCCCTATTGATTTTGAGGTCTGTATGTCAAAGTTCAAGGTCACAGTGACCCTGAATAGTAAAACGGTTTCCGGATGATAACTCAAGAACGCTTGGGCCTAGGATCATGAAAGTTGATAGGGAGGTTGGTCATGACCAGCAGATGACCCCTATTGATTTTGAGGTCAGTATGTTAAAGGTCAAGGTCACAGTGACCCTGAACAGTAAAACGGTTTCCGGATGATAACTCAAGAAGGCTTAGGCCTAGGGTCACGAAAGTTGATGCGGATGTTGGTCATGACCAGCAGATGACCCCTATTGATTTTGAGGTCAGTATTTTAAAGGTCAAGGTCACAGTGCCCCTGAACAGTAAAACGTTTCCGGATGATAACTAAAGAACGCTTAGGCTAGGGTCACAAAAGTTGATAGGAGGTTGGTAATGACCAGCAGATGACCCCTATTGATTTTGAGGTCAGTATGTCAAAGGTCAAGGTCACAGTGACCAGGAACAGTAAAATGGTTTCTGGGCAATAACTCAAGAACGCTTGGGCCTAGTGACAGGAAAATTGATGGTTAGGTTGGCCATGACCAGCAGATGACCCTATTGATTTTGAGGTCTGTATGTCAGAGGTCAAGGTCACAGTGACCCTGAATAGTAAAACGGTTTCCGGATGATAACTCAAGAATGCTTGGGCCTAGGATCATGAAAGTTGATATTGAGGTTTATCATGACTAGCAGATGACCCCTGTTGATTTTGAGGTCAGTATGTTAAAGGTCAAAGTCACAGTGACCCTGAACAGTAAAACGGTTTCCGGATGATAACTCAAGAAGGCTTAGGCCTAGGGTCACAAAAGTTGATGCGGTTGTTGGTCATGACCAGCAGATGACCCCTATTGATTTTGAGGTCAGTATGTTAAAGGTCAAGGTCACAGTGACCCTGAACAGTAAAACAGTTTCCGGATGATAACTAAAGAACGCTTAGGCCTAGGGTCACGAGAGTTGATAGGAGGTTGGTCATGACCAGCAGATGACCCCTATTGATTTTGAGGTCAGTATGTCAAAGGTCAAGGTCACAGTGACCAGGAACAGTAAAATGGTTTCTGGGCAAAAACTAAAAAAATGCTTGGGCCTAGGTCAGGAAAATTTGATGGTTGGGTTTGGGGCCATGACCAGCAGATGACCCTATTGATTTTGAGGTCTTTTAGGTCAAAGGTAAAGGGTCACAATGGCCAGGAACAGTTAAACGGTTCTGATTTTCTTGTCCAAAACCATAGGGCCTAGGGCTTTGATATTTAGTAGTAGCAAAATTAGTGGTCCTCTACCAAGATTGTTCAGATTATTTCCCTGGGGTCAAATATTGCCCCACCCCGGGGGTCACATAGTTTATATAGGTAAAAACTTTGAAAAACCTCTTGTCCAAAACCACAGGGCCTTTAGTGCTTGATATTTTGTATATGACTCATCTAGTGGTCCTTTTACTAAGATTAATCAAATTTTCCCCTAGGGTCAAATATGGCTCCGCCAGGGGTTACATGGTTTACGTAGACTTATATAGGGAACATTTTTGAAAATCTTCTTGTCCAAAACCCAAAAAGGGATATGGCTTTGATATTTTGTAATGTAGCATCATCTAGTGGTTCTCTCCCAAAGTTTGTTCAAATTAAATCCCTCTATGGTAAAATAGGGCCCCCGCCCAGGGGTCATATAGTTCATATAGACTTATATAGGGAAAAACTTAGAATTTCATTTTCCATAACTTACATCATTCAAATTTGGACCACATGTATAGTTTCAGTGGCAAGATGAACCTTGACATGAGTTGACCTTGATCTTGACCTAGTGACCTACTTTCACATTTTTGAAGGTACAGGCTTCAAATTTGGACCACATGCATAGTTTTTTGTTCCAAAATAAAATTTGACCTTGATTTTGACCTAGTGACCTACTTTCACATTTCTCAAGCTACAGCCTTCAAATTTAAACCCACAAGCACAGTTTTGTGTACTGAAATGAACTTTGATCTTGAGTTTGGGACCTAGTGACCTACTTTCACATTTCTGAAGGTACAGGCTTCAAATTTGGACCACCTGCTTAGTTTTGTGTTCCGAAATAAAATTTGACCTTGATTTTGACCTATTGACCTACTTTTACATTTCTCAAGCTACAGCCTTCAAATTTGAACCTTTAGCATAGTTTTGTGTACTGAAATTAACTTTGATCTTGAGATTGACCTAGTGACCTACTTTCACATTTCTCAAGCTATAGCTTCAAATTTGGACCGCATGCATATTTTTGTGTTCTGAATTGAAATTTGACATTGATTTTTACCTATTACCTACTTTCACATTTCTCAAGCTACAGCTTCCAAATTTGAAGCACATGCATAGTTCTGTCTACTGAAATGAACTTTGACCTGAAATTGATTAGTGACCGCTTTTCACATTTCTCAAGCCACAGCTTTCAAATTTGGACCACATACACATTGTTTTGTACGGAATGAAATTTGACCTTGATTTTGACCTTGAGCTAGTCTTAAAATTTGGAACATTCAAAAGGGCTCAGTGCATGGCGCCAAGATCACTCTGAAAATCTCTTGTTAGGTTAAAGGTCAAGGTCAGTTTTAAACCAGAATGGTAGAACTTTTGTTTACAGTGAGCATACAATTTCTGTTCCTTGTGCAATTACTGAATGCATCAAGGGGGCATTTCGTGTTTGACGAGCTCTTTTTCAAATTAAAATGGGTATATCTCCGTAACTAATGAAGATACTGATCTGAAAATTCATTTATGTCAACAGGTGGACTTGGACAATCAATGAAGATACATATTGACTGAATTTATGACAAATTACCTCCGTTTATTTTTTATCTAAATGAATACACCTTAGCAGCTTCTAATGAGATTGGTTTGAAACGATCATATCATTTTAAGCAATGGTACTCAGGTGAGCGATACAGGGCCATCATGGCCCTCTTTTTGTTTTTGGTTTAAGCAATGGTACTCAGATGAGCGATATAGGGCCATCATGGCCCTCTTGTTATGGAATAATCATGTCTGTTTCATGAAAGTCATTATGTTCATTTGTTAATGACAAACTGTTAAATATTGCACAAATGGAAAAATGAGTTCTAAAATTGAAAAATATGCAACTTTTTCGTTGATTTACTTATTTGTAGCTCACCTGTCTCATAGTGACAAGGTGAGCTTTTGTGATCACCCTTCGTCCGTCATCAGTCCGTCTGTCTGTGCGTCTGTCAACAATTTCTTGTCTGCACGATAGTGGTTTCATTTCTGATTTTATTTTAACCAAACTTGCACACAACTTGTATCACCATAAGATCTTGGTTCCTTTTTGTGCCCCCCCATGAGTGGTGAGGGCATATAGATTTGGTTTTGTCCGTCCGTCCGAAGTTCGTGACGCGCCTAGCTAAAAAAGTATTTGATATAAATTGATGAAACCTTGCCTGAGTCTTTATCATGATATGAACTTGCACACCTCCTATTTTTCGTCTGGCTCCTCCCCCTATTTTTAGAGTTATGGCCCCTGAAAGAGTCAAAAATGCACATTTTCACCTTGTGACACGCCTAGCTCAAAAAGTATTTGATATAGATTCATGAAACCTTGCATGAGACTTAATCATGATATGAACTTGTGCACCTCCATTTTTTCGTCTGGCTCTGCCCCCTATTTTTAGAGTTATGGCCCCTGAAATAGTAAAAAATGCACATTTTCACCTTGTGACACGCCTAGCTCAAAAAGTATTTGATATAGATTCATGAAACCTTGCATGAGTCTTAATCATGATATGAACTTGCGCACCTCCTATTTTTTATTTTGGTCTGCACCGTATTTTCAGAGTTATGGCCCCTGAAATAGTCAAAAATGCACATTTTCACCTTGTGATGCACCTAGTCCAAAAAGTGTTTAATATAAATGATTGAAAACTTGCATAAGTCTTTATCATGATATAAATGCACACCTCTTATTTTTTGGCTGGCTTCACCCCCTATTTTTAAAGTTATGGCCCCTGAAATAGTAAAAAAATGCACATTTTCACCTAATTATGTGCCTAGCTCAAAAAGTATTTGATGTAAATTTGTGAAACATTGCTTGGGTTTTTTATCATGATGTGTCCTTGCACACTTTGGGATTTTCCTGAGAATCTTGGGATTTATTACAAAGTAATGGCCTTGAAATAGCCAAATAGTGGATTTTTTGTTTGTTTATGCTCATAGCTCAAAAGTATATGGCCCAGAATAAAGAATCCCTTTTTATAAAATGTTTGTGAGGGTGTACCCCATTAAGACTGCAAAACATTTGATTATTTTCCCCCTTTTTTGTGACAAATGTACCAGTGGGGGCCCCACCCTGTGTCCTACAGACACATTCTAGTTTGAACTGGTCATATCCCATTATGGGATCCAGAGTTATGGCCCCTGAAAGGGCCAAAATTAGCTATTTGACCTTTTTTTGCACAATAGCAGCTTTATTATGATTTGATTTTAATCAAACTTGCACACAACTTTTATCACCATAAGATCTTGGTTCCCTTTTTTGAACTGGCGAGATTCCATATGGGTTCCAGAGTGATGGCCCTGAAAGGGCCAAAATTAGCTATTTTGACCTTGTCTGCACAATAGCAGCTTCATTTATGATTTGAATTTTTAAACAAACTTGCACAAAACTTGTGTCACCTTTAAAATCTCGGTTCCTTCTTGATCCGGCCAAAATCCCTTAATGGGTTCCAGAGTTATGGCCCTGAAAGGGCCAAAAATTAGCTATTTTGATCTTGTCTGCACAATAGCAGGCTTCATTTATGATTTTATTTTAACCAAACTTGCACACAGCTTGTATTTACCATAAGATCTCGATTTCCCTTTTTTTACGCCCAAGGGCGTTATTTTGTTATAGCCTCGGTGTCCGTCTGAATGTTGGTTAGCAATTTCCCATCCGCTCTGTAACTCTTGAACCCCTTGAAGGATTTTCAAAGAAACCTGACACAAATGTTCACCTTATTGAAACGACGTGCAGAGCGCATGTATGGGATGGCTCACTTCAAGGTCAAGGTCACACTTAGAGGTCAAAGGTCATATGACTTTGTTTTATGTGTATATTGCTCTGCATTTGTGTTGCATTGCAGTGCTCTTGTTAGCTCACCTGTCACAAAATGACAAGGTGAGCTTTTGTGATCGCGCGGTGTCCGTCGTCCGTCCGTGCATGCGTGCGTCCGTAAACTTTTGCTTGTGACCACTCTAGAGGTCACATTTTTCATGGGATCTTTATGAAAGTTGGTCAGAATGTTCTTCTTGATGATATCTAGGACAAGTTCGAAACTGGGTTACGTGCCTTCAAAAACTAGGTCAGTAGGTCTTAAAATAGAAAAACCTTGTGACCTCTCTAGAGGCCATATATTTCACAAGATCTTCATGAAAATTGGTCAGAATGTTCACCTTGATGATATCTAGGTCAAGTTCGAAGCTGGGTCACGTGCCGTCAAAAACTAGGTCAGTAGGTCTAAAAATAGAAAAACCTTGTGACCTCTCTAGAGGCCATATATTTCATGAGATCTTCATGAAAATTGGTCAGAACGTTCACCTTGATGATATCTAGGTCAAGTTCAAAACTGGGTCACGTGACATCAAAAACTAGGTCAGTAGGTCAAATAATAGAAAAAACCTTGTGACCTCTCTAAAGACCACATTTTTCATGGGATCTGTATGAAAGTTGGTCTGAATTTTCATCTTGATGATATCTAGGTCAAGTTCAAAACTGGGTCACGTGCGGTCAAAAACTAGGTCAGTAGGTCTAAAAATAGAAAAACTTTGTGACCTCTCTAGAGGCCATATATTTCATGAGATCTTCATGAAAATTGGTCAGAATGTTCACCTTGATGATATCAAGGTCAAGTTCGAAAGTGGGTCACGTGCCTTCAAAACCTAGGTCAGTAGGTCAAATAATAGAAAAACCTTGTGACCTCTCTAGAGGCCATATTTTTCATGGGATCTGTATGAAAGTTGGTCTGAATGTTCATCTTGATGATATCTAGGTCTGTTTCGAAAGTGAGTCACGTGCCTTCAAAAACTAGGTCAGTAGATCAAATAATAGAAAAACCTTGTGACCTCTCTAAAGGCCATATTTTTCACGGGATCTGTATGAAAGTTGGTCTGAATGTTCATCTTGATGATATCTAGGTCAAGTTTGAAACAGGGTCATGTATGGTCAAAAACTAGGTCAGTAGGTCTAAAAATAGAAAAACCTTGTGACCTCTCTAGAGGCCATACTTGTGAATGGATCTCCATAAAAATTGGTCAGAATGTTCACCTTGATGATATCTAGGTCAAGTTTGAAACTGGGTCACTTGACATCAAAAACTAGGTTAGTAGGTCAAATATATAACCCTGTGACCTCTCTAGAGGCCATATATTTCACAAGATCTTCATGAAAATTGGTCAGAACGTTCACCTTGATGATATCTAGGTCAAGTTTGAAACTGGGTCACGTGCGGCCAGTAACTAGGTCAGTAGGTCTAAAAATAGAAAAACCTTGTGACCACTCTAGAGGCCATATTATTCATGGGATCTGTATGGAAGTTGGTCTGAATGTTCATCTTGATGATATCTAGGTCAAGTTCGAAAGTGGGGTCAAAAACTAGGTCAGTAGGTCTAAAAATAGAAAAACTTTGTGCCCTCGCTAGAGGCCATATATTTCATGAGATCTTCATGAAAATTGGTCAGAATGTTCACCTTGATGATATCTAGGTCAAGTTCGAAAGTGGGTCACGTGCCTTCAAAAACTAGGTCAGTAGGTCAAATAATAGAAAAACCTTGTGACCTCTCTAGAGGCCATATTTTTCATGGGATCTGTATGAAAGTTGGTCTAAATGTTCATCTTGATGATATCTAGGTCAATTTCGAAAGTGGGTCACGTGCCTTCAAAAACTAGGTCAGTAGGTCAAATAATAGAAAAACCTTGTGACCTCTCTAAAGGCCATATTTTTCATGGGATCTGTATGAAAATTGGTCAGAATGTTCACCTTGATGATATCTAGGTCAAGTTTAAAACTGGGTCATGTGCCTTTAAAAACTTGGTCAGTAGGTCAAATAATAAAAAAACATTGTGACCTCTCTAGAGGCCATACTTTTCATGGGATCTGTATGAAAGTTGGTCTGAATGTTCATCTTGATGATATCTAGGTCAAGTTTGAAACTGGGTCAACTGTGGTCAAAAACTAGGTCAGTAGGTCTAAAATTATTAAAATCTTTTGACCTCTCTAGAGGCCATATTTTTCAATGGATCTTCATGAAAATTGATCTGAATGTTCACCTTGATGATATCTAGGTCAGTTTCGAAACTGGGTCACGTGCGGTCAAAAACTAGGCCAGTAGGTATAAAAATAGAAAAACCTTGTGACCTCTCTAGAGGCCATATTTTTCATGAGATCTTCATGAAAATTAGTGAGAATGTTCACCTTGATGATATCTAGGTAAAATTCAAAACAGGGGCACGTACCTTCGAAAACTAGGTCAGTAGGTCAAATAATAGAAAAACCTTGTGACCTCTGTAGAGACCATATTTTTCAATGGATCTTCATGAAAATTGGTCAGAATTTTAATCTTGATAATATCTAGGTCAAGTTCAAAACTGGGTCACATGAGCTCAAAAACTAGGTCACTATGTCAAATAATAGAAAAAACGACGTCATACTCAAAACTGGGTCATGTGGGAAGAGGTGAGCGATTCAGGACCATCATGGTCCTCTTGTTTATTATTGGCCGTAGGGAAAAACCGAGACCACTTTTCTGTGGTACAACATGAATGGTACCTCTAGTCTTTAGTTGACTCTTGACATAAATATACCTTGTAAGAATTATGTCTCCCCCAGGAGACATATTGTTTTTGCCCTGTTCGTCCGTCCGTCCGTCCGTCCGTCACACTTTATTTCCGAGCAATAACTGGAGAACCATTTGACCTAGAACCTTCAAACTTCATAGGGTTGTAGGGCTGCTGGAGTAGACGACCCCTATTGTTTTTGGGGTCACTCCGTCAAAGGTCAAGGTCACAGGGGCCTGAACATTGAAAACCATTTCCGATCAATAACTAGAGAACCACTTGACCCAGAATGTTGAAACTTCATAGGATGATTGATCATGAAGAGTAGATGACCCCTATTGATTTTGGGGTCACTCCGTCAAAGGTCAAGGTCACAGGGGCCTGAACATTGAAAACCATTTCCGATCAATAACTAGAGAACCACTTGACCCCGAATGTTGAAACTTCATAGGATGATTGGTCATGAAGAGTAGATGACCCCTATTGATTTTGGGGTCACTCTGTCAAAGGTCAAGGTCACAGGGGCCTGAACATTGAAAACCATTTCCGGTCAGTAACTTGAGAACCACTTGACCCAGAATGATGAAACTTCATAGGATGATTGGTCATGCAGAGTAGATGACCCCTAACGATTTTAGGGTCACTCTGTTAAAGGTCAAGGCCACAGGGGCCTGAACATGGAAAACCATTTCCAATCAATAACTTGAGAACCTCTCGACCCAGAATGTTGAAACTTCATAGGATGATTGTTCATGCAGAGTAAATGACCCCTATTGTTTTTGGGGTCACTCCGTTAAAGGTCGAGGTCACAGGAGCCTGAACATTGATAACCAGTTCCGATCAATAACTTGAGAACCACTTGACCCAGAATGTTGAAACTTCATAGGATGATTGAACATGCAGAGTAGATGACCCCTATTGATTTTGGGGTCAGTCTATTAAAGGTCAAGGTCACAGTGGCCTGTTCATGTAAAATCATTTTTTGGAAATAACTTGAGAACCACTTGACCTACAATGTTGAAACTTAATAGGATGATTGCACATGCAGAGTAGATGACCCCTATTTATTTTGAGGTCACTTGATCAAAGGTCAAGGTCACAGGAGCCTGAACAGTGACTTGAGAACCACTAGGCCAAGAGTGTTGAAATTTAGCGGGATGACTGGACATGCCAAGTAGATGATCCCTATTGCAGCCAACATCAGTGTCTCTTTGACTTTCGCTCCTGACCCCTTTTGACTTCTTGCCTATAGGACTTTGCATTGGGGGAGACATGCGCTTTTTTACAAAAGCATTTTCTAGTTTTTTTTTCTTTTTGGTTAAATTTCTTCCCTTTGTTGTTCCTGTCCTTTGGACTTTGATATTTTTTCTGAGGACCTTCTTGTCCTCAAGTGCAATGATAACAGGTGAGCGATATAGGGCCATCATGGCCCTCTTGTCTAATATATTGTTGTAAAGGCTTGTACCCTGTATCTTATACATGCATATACCAATGCATGATTACCTCCCCTGATTTTAATAAAAATGGATTTATCTGAGTAAGTATTTATAGGACTCATTTGAAATTTCATTATTGTCATTAGTTGGACTGAGAAAAACAGGGTAGATGACTATGGACTGATTTTATGTCAAATTACCTCCCTTTGTTTCAAATTAAAATGGGAATATCTCTGTAACTAATGAAGATACTGATCTGAAATTTCATTTATGCCATCACAAGGACTTGGACAATCAGTTTAGATATAAATTGACTAAATTTATGAGAAATTACCTCCCTTTATTTTTTATGTAAATGAATATACGTTAGCAGCTTTTAATGAGATTGGTTTTAAATGTTATTTAAGTCTTCCAGGGTAAGGAATAGTCATGCTAGTACGAAAATGCAGCATTTGAGCCTAGGACCCTCGGAGATTGGCCCTGACTAGTACGTGACCTATAGGTCAAAAGGAACTGTTACAAGAACATATTTATCCTGATGATATTTAATGTGTATGCCTATGTGATCTATGTCAAAACTTGATCTTATCATTAAGAGCAATGGTACTCAGGTGAGCGATATAGGGCCATCATGGCCCTCTTGTTTCTATTTGTCTGCCATACGCATTTTTGACAGATTGTCATTTGCAATTAGACCTAAGGGAAACAACTATTGTAAGCAAATGTGCATAATGACTTTTATGAAATAGACATAATTGATCCATAAAAAGAGAATTATAAACAGTAAAATTAAGTTTTTACAATTGTTTGCAAATGAACAACATCTTTAACGAGATTCTAGATTATTCAATACATGTTTCCCGTTGTGTCTCGTACTGTCTCATATTTAGAATTATCTCAAAAAGTTATCCCCCTTTAAAAACCAGTTCAATTTGTAAAGAAATTAAAATAAATAAACAATTTTCAAAATTCCTGAAAACGATGTATTAACCTAGTTTTTCGAAATTTCAGCACCCGGACATTGCTCCAAATGCATCAAAACAAAGATGTGCAAAAATGTGTTGAAAATGGTGAGATTTTAAAGGCGCTACACTGTCCAGAAGTGTGGCCCCTTAATGTGGTCCCTTTTGGGGAATTCAAGCATCTATCAGTTCATTGACAATCAGTTTTTAGAATAGTATACCTATTTTAAAACAACTTTCTTTCTATGATTTGATGATGTTCAAGACATCAAATATCCATCGAATCCTTCAGCAAACCTTATGGCAAGACTTACAAACTGACTTTTATATAGTTAACACTCTAGAGGTCATATTTATGAACCTGTCTTCATGAAACTTGGTAAGAATGTTTGTCTTGATGATTCCTAGGCCAACTTCGAAACTGGGAAATGTGGGGTCAAAAACTAGGTCACCACTCAAATCAAAGGAAAAGCTTGTTAACACTGTAGAGGCCACATTTATGACCCTATCTTTTTGAAACTTGGCCAGAATGTTTATCTTGATGATTCCAAGGCCAAGTTAACAGTTAGGTGAGCAATATAGGGTCATCATGACTCTCTTGTTTTATAGGACATTATTGTATATACATCATTGACATATCAGATCATTAGGTTACATGGCAGTTGAGATAATTAGTCACATTCCAGTAGGGGACTTTGTATTGCATGGCAATGCTTCGGTCACATGTTTTATCAGCATTTAGTGTTTCAATACTGGCAGACCAAGTAATGTTTTGTAAAAATCTTCTCATGTATTGGTGTCAAATTAATGCAATGATCTTGATTCATGCACATACACAAAGCATATTATACATTTAGTTAATATCTCATGGTGAGCTTTTGGGACCACTCAATGTCCGTTGTGTGTCATCCATCCGTCAACATTTTCTAAAAAACTTCTTCTTGAAAACCACTGGGCAGAATTACACCAAACTTCATAGGAATGATCCTTGGGTGGCCCCCTTTCAAACTTGTTCAAAGAATTGAATTCCATTCAGGACTCTGGTTGCCATGGCAACCGAAAGGAAAAACTTTAAAAATCGTCTTGTCCAAAACCGCAAGGAGTAGAGCCTTGATATTTAGCATGTGACATCATCTAATGGTCCTCTATGGAGTTTGTTCAAATTGTGCCCCTGGGGTGAAAAGAGGCCCCACCCCGGGGGTCCCATGTTTTACATAGACTTATATAGGAAAAAACTTTAAAAGTCTTCTTGTCTAAAACCACATGACCAAGGCCTTTGATATTTGGTATGTAGCATTGCCATGTGGTCCTCTACCAAAATTGTTCAAATTATGCCCCTGGGATGAAAAGAGGCCCTGCCCCAGGGGGTGTCGAGTTTTACATAGACTTATATAGGAAAAAACTTTAAAAATCTTCTTGTTTGAAACTGCAAGACCTAGGCTTTTGATATTTGGAATGTTGCATTACCTTGTGGTCCTCTATAAAAGTTGTTTAAATTATGCCCCTGGTGTGAAAAGAGGCCCTGTCCTGGGGGGTCTCAAGTTTTACGTAGACTTACATAGGAAAAAAAAATCTTGTCTGAAAGTTCAAGGCCTAGGCCTTTGATATTTTGTATGTAGCATTGCCTAGTGAATCTCTAACAAGACTGTTCAAATTATGCCTCTTGGGTGAAAAGAGGCCCTGCCCTTGGGTTCACTTATATATGAGTTATATAGGAGAAAATACTTTAAAGATTATCAGGTCATATTTGCTAGACTGTTTAGTGATAATTACCTGATGACCCCAAGTGATTAGGGGTCACTTAACTGTGGCCTTGACCTACTGACCTACTTTCTTGTTTTTAGCTCACCTGAGCCAAAGGCTCATCGTGAGCTATTGTGACCGCTCAATGTCCGTCGTCCGTCGTCAGTCGTGCGGTGTGCGTCGTCCGTCGTGTGTACGTCAACATTTTCTAAAGAAATCTTCTTCTTGAAAACCGCTGGGCAGAATTACACCAAATTTTTGGCACACATAAAATAAATAATTATAAGGCTAGAATAGAGCTGTTCTAAGCGTTCAAAACCACTAATTCTCAGGAGCTTCCGGGGAGCTTTGCCCTACCCTGAACCCACCGGTCCCCAGCAAAAGTTTCAGGGTTTTCAATATTCCATACTTTCACCCATGAACTTCACAGGAATGATCCTTAGGTGGCCCCCTTTCAAAATTGTTCAAAGAATTGAATTCCATGCAGAACTCTGGTTGCCATGGCAACCAAAAGGAAAAACTTTGAAAATCATCTTGTACAAAACCGCGTGGCCTAGGGCTTTGATATTTGGTATGTAGCATCATCTAGTGGTCCTCTACCAAAAATGTTCAAATTAACCCCCTAGGGTCAAATATGGCCCCACCCCGGGGTCAGATGGTTTATATAGACTTATATAGGGAAAAAACTTTGAAAATCTGCTTATACTAAACCACACAGCCTAGGGCTTTGATATTTGGTATGTAGCATCATCTAGTGGTCCTCTACCAAAATTATTCAAATTATCCCTCTAGGATCAAATATGGCCCCGCCCCGGGGTCCCAAGTTTTACATAGACTTTTATATGAAAAAAAGTTTAAAAATCTTCTTGTCTGAAACCACAACACTTAGACCTTTGATATTTGGTTTGTAGCATTGTCTTATGGTCCTCAACCAAAATTGTTCAAATTGTACCCCTGGGGTGAAAAGAGGCCCTGCTGTGGGGGTCCTAAGTTTTATATAGACTTATATAGGAAAAAACTTTAAAAATCTTCTTGTCTGAAACCATATGACCTATGCTTTTGATATTTGGCATGATGCATTGTCTAGTAGTCCTCTACCAAAATCGTTCAAATTATGCCCCTGGGGTTAAAAGAGGATGATAACTCAAGAACGCTTAGGCCTAGGATCATGAAAGTTGATAGGAAGGTTGGTCATCACCTGCAGATGACCCCTATTGATTTTGAGATCTGTATGTTAAAGGTCAAGGTCACAGTGACCCTGAACAGTTAAACAGTTTCCGGGTGATAACTCAAGATTGCTTGGGCCTAGGATCGTGAAAGTTGATAGGAAGGTTGGTCATGACCAGCAGATGACCCCTATTGATTTTGAGGTCAGTATGTCAAAGGTCAAGGTCACAGTGACCATGAATGGTAAAACAGTTTCCGGGCGATAACTCAAGAACACTTGGGCCTAGGATCAGGAAAATTGATAGGGAGATTGATCATAACAAGCAGATGACCCCTATTGATTTTGAGATCATTTGGTCAAAGTTCAAGGTCAGATTGGCCAGGAAGAGTTAAACGGTTTCTGGACGATAACTTGAGAACGCTTGGGCCAAGGGTCATGAAAGATGATAGAGAGGTTCATCATGACCAGCAGATGACCCCTATTGATTTTAAGGTCAGTAGGTCAAAGGTCAAGGTTACAGTGACCCGGAACATTTAAACCGTTTCCAGACAATAACTTGGGAACGCTTGGGCCTAGGATCATGAAACTTGATAGGGAGGTTGGTCATGACCTGTAGATGACCCCTATAGATTTTGAGGTCTGTCGGCTAAAGGTCAAGGTCACATTGACCCAAAACAGTTAAACCCTTTCCGGACGATACCTTGAGAACGCTTGGGCCTAGGATCACTAAACTTAATAGGGAGGTTGATCATGACCAGCAGATGACCCCTGTTGATTTTGAGGTCAATAGGTCAAAGGTCAATGTCAAATTGAACCAGAACAGTAGAATTTTTTGTTTACAGTGAGCAAATAATTTCTGTTCCTTGTGCAATTACTGAATGCATCAAGGGGGCCATTTCGTGTTCGACGAGCTCTTGTTACTATGTGAGTTATATAGGAAAAAATACTTAAAAAATCATTTGATCCTATTTCCAAGACTGTTTAATTATAATTACCTGATGACCCCAAGTAATATGATGTCACTTGACTATGACCTTGACCTACTGACCTACTTTCTTGTTTTTAGCTCACATGTCATGAAGTGACAGTGTGAGCTTTTGTGATTGCGCAGCGTCCGTCGTCCGTCCGTGCGTCCGTGCGTAAACTTTTGCTTGTGACCTCTCTAGAGGTCACATTTTTCATGGGATCTTTATGAAAGTTGGTCAGAATGTTCATCTTGATGATATCTAGGTCAAGTTCGAAACTGGGTCAGGTGCTGTCAAAATCTAGGTCAGTAGGTCTAAAAATAGAAAAACCTTGTGACCTCTCTAGAGGCCATATTTTTCACAAGATCTTCATGAAAATTGGTCAGAATGTTCACCTTGATGATATCTAGGTCAAGTTTGAAACTGGGTCACGTGCCATCAAAAACTAGGTCAGTAGGTCAGATAATAGAAAAACCTTGTGACCTATCTAGAGGCCATATTTTTCATGGGATCTGTATGAAAGTTGGTCTGAATGTTCATCTTGATGATATCTAGGTCAAGTTCGAAACGTGGTCAGCTGCGGTCAAAAACTAGGTCATTAGGTCTAAAAATAGAAAAACCTTGTGACCTCTCTAGAGGTCATACTTTTGAATGGATCTTCATGAAAGTTGGTCAGAATGTTCACCTTGATGATATCTAGGTCAAGTTCGAAACTGGGTCAGTAGGTCTAAAAATAGAAAAACCTTGTGACCTCTCTAGAGGCCATATTTTTCACAAGATCTTCATGAAAATTGGTCAGAATGTTCACCATGATGATATCTAGGTCAAGTTCGAAACTGGGTCATGTGCCGTCAAAAACTAGGTCAGTAGGTCAAATAATAGAAAAACCTTGTGACCTCTCTAGAGGCCATATTTTTCATGGGATCTGTATGAAAGTTGGTCTGAATGTTCATCTTGATGATATCTAGATCAGTTTCGAAACTGGGTCAGCTGCGGTCAAAAACTAGGTCATTAGGTCTAAGAATAGAAAAACCTTGTGACCTCTCTAGAGGCGATACTTTCGAATGGATCTTCATGAAAATTGGTCAGAATGTTCACCTTGATGATATCTAGGTCAGGTTTGAAACTGGGTCACGTGCCTTCAATAACTAGGTCAGTAGGTCAAATAATGAAAAAACCTTGTGACCTCTCTAGAGGCCATATTTTTCATGGGATCTGTATGAAAGTTGGTCTGAATGTTCATCTTGATGATATCTAGGTCAGGTTCAAAACTGGGTCACATGAGCTCAAAAACTAGGTCACTATGTCAAATAATAGAAAAAAATGATGTCATACTCAGTTCAAAACTGGGTCATGTTGGGACAGGTGAGCGATTCAGGACCATCATGGTCCTCTTGTTTAAGATACACCCTTGAAATTTTGATGACGTACACAGTTTTGCACACCAGTCGTAAAACTGAATTTCATTGACCATGAATGTGACCTACTGACTTTCTTAATATTTTATCATCAGTTTGATCTTTGAAACATGTAGCTCATATTACTCAGGTGAGCGATCCAGGGTCATCATGACCTTCTTGTTTAAGATACAGCTTGAAATTTAGACGACATGTACAGTTTTGTACACCGATCTTAAAACTGACTTTCAGTGACCATACTGACCTACTTTCTTAATATTTTAGCATCAGTTTGCCATTTGAAACATGTGGCTCATATTACTCAGGTGAGCAATCCAGGGTCATCATGACCCTCTTGTTTATATATTTCTTACAATTTATTAAATATTTCAGACAAGTAAACTGAATCCAGAGGCTCCAGAATTCATTCCACGCAGTGTAGCTTCATAGCACAGATTCTGCAGCTGTATTGTTTTAGTACTACAAGGGCTTTCAGCTAAAATGCCTGCGTCTGAACAAGAATTCTGCTTCATCACAAAAGTGCTACTTAGTATTCCCAAAAAAAACCACCCAAGCAGAGACAAAAAGGAAAAAAAAGTTCAAACAAAAATGAAGTGTTAAACCAGAAGCATGAGATTTGTTTACTGAAATTCAACATTATAGGTAGGATGTACAGTGTGTACAAGAACCAGTGACCCTTGCAGTGTTACAGCTAGTGATATCCTTATTCAATAATTGATTGGTTTGAACTCAAATAAAACCTCACTTATATAGTGATGCACTGAGATCTGTCCTTGGGACTATACAAAATCAGCATCATCTTGGATTTTTAGCTCACCTGAGCATGAAGTGCACATGTTGAGCTTTTAGGATCATTGGGTGTCCATTCCTCTGCTGTTGTCCACAATTTTTTTAAAGAAAATCTCAAAACCCACAATGCCAGTTTCAACCAAACTTCACAGGAGTGTTCCTTGGGTGGTCTTTACAGAAAATTTTGCAGATCTTCTCTGAAGCTTCTGGCTCAATTTGAAAATAATTTAACAGAAATTATCCTTGGGTGACCCTCAACAAAAATCATACAAATCATTTTGTTAGAAAAACAAGGCTGCCAGGGCACTGGAAAGATTTTTCCTATTTAGCTATATGGAAAACTTCAAAATAATTTCAAAGCAGTGTACTTTAAGTGACCACTCTACTGAATTCCTTCATATGACCATTTTCTTTAAAAAAAACATGGTCACCAAGGGGGTTTGCCAGTTTTCCTATATGGCTGGCTATATGGAAGATTTTGAAGATCTCCTCTGAAACTGCTAGCTCAATTTGAAAACAATTGCACTGGAGTGATCTTTGGGTGGCCCTCCACTAAATTCCTTTATTAAAAATCATTTTGTTTCGTTTAAAAAAAACATGGCGGCAAGGGGGCAGGGCTAGTTTTTCCTGTACATGGTTATATAGAAAGGTTTGAAAATTGTGTCCTCTCAAACAGCTAGTTAGATGTCAGAATAATTCCACAGCAATGTTCCTTGGTTGACTCTGTACCAAATTCCTTCATGTCCTGTTGATTTCCTGACAGAAAATTCAGGAGTTTTAGCTCAGCTGAGCACAAAAAGCTCAGGGTGAGCTATTGTGATCACTATCCATCCGGCATCTGTTTGTTTGCCTGAGATGACATCTCCTCTGAAACACTCCGACTTATAGTGGAAGTTAATGAAACTTGACCTGGATGTTCCTTGAGTGGACTTCTTTCAGAATTGTTCAAACCTTTCTGCTTAGTTGCATATGGGGGCCACCAGAGCTAAAAATAGAAAAATTTCAAACAACACCTCCTCCTAAACTGCTAGTCCAATTTTGAAATGATTTCACTCAAACCAACCTCAAATGGTCCATGTGTAACCATCTACCAAGATTGTTCAAATTATTCCAAATCGTCAAAAAACATGGCCACCAGGGTGGTGTTGGCCACTTTCCCCTATATGTATATGGTGGAAACTTAAAAAATCTTGTTATATGAAACTGCTGGCCCAATTTTAAAATAATTTCACACAAATGGTCCTTATGTGACCCTCTACTAAGATTATTCAAATACTTCTGATTTCTCAAAAAACATGGCCACCAAGGGGCGTGGTCATTTTTCCCAATATATATATAGTGGAAACTTAAAAATTTACTTGTATGAAAGTACTGGCCTGATTTTAAAATATTTCACACAAATAGTTCTTGGGGACATGGTCTCTTCCTAAAAATGGTAGAACCGATTTTGAAATAATTTTACGCTAGTGTTCCTTTTTGTTACCCTGCATGAAGACTGTTCAAATTATTTTAATTGCTAGATCTAAAAATAGAAATACCTTTAAACCACTTACTCTAATGAACCATTAAATTTTGATGGATCTTCATCAGACATGGTTTGTAGCATCAGTGTAAGGTCCTCTCTCAGTTTTGTTGAAATGGGGGCACTTGGAACTTTTAAGGGGCTGCTATAGCTAAAATTAGAAATACATTGTACCTTTAAATGACTTCTGCAAACTTGGTCTGTAGAATCATTGTAAGATCCCTTCTCATGTTTAATTAAATGAGGGCACTTTGTACCTTCTAGGGACCGCTAGAACTTAAGATAGAAAAACATTTAAACAACTTCTCATGAACTATGTGATGGATCTTCATCAAACTTGGTCTGTTGCATTTTAGTAAGGTCCTCTCACAATTTTGTTCAAGTAGGGGATTGTGGCCCCTTTTAGGGGCTGCTAGATGTTAACATACAAAACATTTTTCCATGAACTGCTTGATGGAGCGGGGGCCACTAGAGCTAAAAATAAAAAAACCTTTTAACAGCTGCTTCTCACGAACCAGTGGATAAATCTTCATCAAAATTGGTTTGTTGCATTATTAGCTCACCTGAGCACAAAGTGCTCAAGGGCGAGCTATTGTGGTCAGTGGTTGTCCGTCGAAAGTCGTCCGTCAACATTTTCCTTTAAACAACATCTAAACCACTAGGCCAATTTTGATAACTTCACAAGGATGTTTCTTGGATGGTCTTCTTCAAAAAATTGTTCAAAGAATTGAATTCCATACAGAACTCTGGTTGCCATGGCAACCGAAAGGAAAAACTGTCCAATACCACAGGGCCTAGGGCTTTGATATTTAGTATTTAGCATCATCTAGTTGTCCTCTACCAAGATTGTTCAAATTATCCCCCTAGGGTCAAATATGGCCCTGCCCTTGGGGGTCACATGGTTTATATAGACTTATATAGGGAAAAACTTTGAAAATCTTCTTGTCCAAAACCACAGGGCCTAGGGCTTTGATATTTGGTATGTAGCATCATCTAGTGGTCCTCTACAAAGATTGTTCAAATTATCCCCCTAAGATCAAATATGGCCCAGCCCTGCGGGTCACATGGTTTACATAGACTTATATAGGGAAAACTTTGAAAATCTTCTTGTCCAAAACCACAGGGCCTAGGGCTTTGGTATTTTGTATGTAGCATCATCTAGTGGTCCTCTACCAAGTTTGTACAAAATTGTCCCCCTAGGGTCAAATATGGCCCTGCCCTGGGGTCACATGGTTTATAAAGACTTATATAGGGAAAACTTTGAAAATCTTCTTGTCCAAAACCACATAGCCTAGAATTTTGGTATTTGGTATGTAGCATTGTGTAGTAGTCCTTTTCCAAGATTCTTGTCTTAAACCATAAGGCCCAGAGCTTAGGTATTTAGTATGTGGAATGCTGTAGTGGTTCTGTACCAAGATTGTTTAAATCATGACCTGGAGTCAATATATGCCACGCACAGAGGGTTCCTTGTTTTACATTGATCTATATAGGAAAAATCTTTAAAAATCTTCTTGTCCAGAACCATAAGGCCCAGACATTAGATATTTGGTACTTAGTATTGTCTAGTGGTCAACTATCAGGTTTGTTCAAATCAGACCCTGGGGTCAAAATTGACTGTGCCCTGGGGTAAAGTTTTACACTGGCTTGTACAGGGAAAAACCTTTAAAAAATCCTTTTCTGAAACTATAAGGCCCAGAGCTTAGGTATTTGGTATGTGGCATGCTCTAGTGGTTCTCTACCAAGACTGTTCAAATCATGACCTTGGGGTCAATATAGGCCACGCCTGGGTGGTCCCTTGTTTTACATAAACTTATTTGTTTTTGAAGCAATGGCAAAGAAATTTGGACCACAAATATAATGTTTGATACAGATTTCAATACTCATCTTGAATAGTCATAATCCTGACCTACAGACTTACTTTCTTGTTTTTAGCTCACCTGAGCACAAAGTGCTCAAGGTGAGGTATTGTGATCACGCTTGTGTCCGTCTGTGCGTCCGTCCGTCCGTCCGTGCGTCAAGTCGTCTGTGGTCAACAATAATGTTTAAACGACATCTCCTCCAAAACCACTGAATGGATTTTGATGAAACTTAATTGATTACCTGTTCGTCTGATTTCCCGCACCAATTTGACGGGAAATGAAAAAAAAATATTTTAATTATTTTTTTATCGGGACCTATACATTGTATCTAATGTTTGATGCTGTCATTATGTATATATTGATGCATACTCAGACATTGAATGATTTTAAGATATACAATTTTGAATGTTATACAATATCCCTCAATAATAAGATGACATTTTTTTTTTCGCAGTTAATGTTTAAAGTCTTAGAGAAAGATAAATGTATTGGTCAAATGCAAAAATCTCCAAACCTTTTTGATTATTTAAATTGTCAAGGAGAGTATGTAATAATTATATTTCCTATCAACATATTTAACCCTTATATAATAACCTACTAAATTTAAACAATGTATTTGTCCAACTTAAGAGCATATTAAGGGTTTAAAATGATGTATCCTGTAGTAAAGTCTTGTCTTTTGATTGTATTTCAATGTTAAATTTTATTTGTTTGTTTAGTTAGTTACATGATGTGTTTTATCCTGTTTCTTTTGAGCTTATAGTCCTGTTCAATAAGGGTTGTTATCTCCCCTGATTTATTACTCCCCTTGCGAACTCTTCAGTGCCAAAAGATAAGATCAGCATACATTCAAAATATTGGGGAGTAAACATGATTAACCGAATTTGCATATATGTAACAAATTGCTGATCACAATCTGTTGACAGAAATTGAATATTTATCATGTTTATATGATAATTGATAAAAGTGTAAACAGCATGTCATCTGGTCTAATCTTGCATTATCAATTATGTGAGAAATTCTGTTACTTAGACTGTAATATTAAATAAATGAAATCATGAGTGTCCTGATATCCTAGTTTTATGCAAGATCTGAAACAAAATTCTAAGCCTTACTGATTTTATTCAAAGCAAAATTTCATTAAATACATGTATAGCTGACATTCATTATTTAAAGGAGCTGAAAATAAATGCCAAACGTACAACGGTACATTGTTAAAAAGTGAAGCGAGTGCGGATTTCCTGTTAAATATTTCAGAAGTATTACAGACTTACAGAGCAGATACTTGCTTGTTTCAGTTTAAAATTGAAATATAGTTCACTGATTAGAACATCATATTTAATATTTCTACAAGTGGGCAGCCACAAGAGAGCATGTAAATTCTGGTGTCCACGTGTGAATTAAATTTCACCTAAAAGTATGAATAAGTCGCTTTGACAAAATGTGAAGTTATTAGAAATAATTAAAGGTACGAAAATTTTCATGTGTATATATATGTGTAAATATTTTGTTGATTCACTGAATAAATGCTTTAGGTGTTTAATTTAAGAAATAGAGTATGTTTGCTATTTGAACAATGAAAAATATGCCCCTTCGCTCACCCTGCTGGTTGCAGTTACATTTCATTAATGAAATTGTTCAACAGGATTACAAATTGTTAATATGCAGGAAGACCTTTGTTCCCTAAAGTGAACCTGGTTAAAGCAGTCAGTTACCAGTGTTCAATTTCATGATAGTTTGAACCTCATTTAAACAGCCACATTTATCACTTTGACCGAAAGACATACTGTACTTAAGTTACTTATCCGAATGTAGATATATATTTTAAACCAGTCACTACCTTTGAACTTAGAACATCTAGTAAGTTTAGAAAAGGATTTAGTCCTGCTGGCCAAAACATTTTTAGACTGTAGCATTTTAAGGGAAACAGAAGGGAAACAAAATTTTATTTCATAGTGAAACATTAATTTCAGCGATTGTTTTCCTTCTTTATATGCCGTAGTTCTTCCCAATTCAGTCGGTACCTGACCTTTTTCCAAAGTGACAAAAAATTCGCTGAATTTATAGATAGTCCTTTTCAGGCCATTTTTTGACAGCTTATATACTGATCATGAGCTAACCCTCCAGTCATTATGCCATCTCAGTGATATTGAAATTACTCCCATTTGACAATTGTTGGGTTTTGTTTTAAAAAGTTAAAAACTATTTCAAGAATGCTCTCAAATTCATGAAAAATGTCAGCTAGTTGTTAAAAAATATAAGGAAAAGAATGTCATATTGTGTTCGGTGAAATATTTTAACTATTTAAGAGACGGAATTGCTCTTCTTGATTAGTATGTAGGGAAGTTCCATTTTAGGATGAAGAAGCTGCTAAAATAAACTAAAAATACCCACTACTTTATGACATTTAATTATTCACATAGAAATAGTTCAAAAGTTAGACAGTTACATATTTAGTAACAAGTCACTGAAACATTGTTTACTGTAAGACATAATGAAATTTAACATTTACATGTTAGTGGTTGTTGACAAGTATTCAGTCTTTTTCAACTTTAATACAAAGATTTTCCCCGTTATACATGCTCTGAAAACAACTCTTAAATGAATGCTACTTTGTAGAATGAAATTAAGTTTGGCAACATTTCATTCCAAACGCAAATTAGATCCTTCCAACAGAATGTCCCTTCAAAGTATATACAAAGAAGTCTTGGGCTCAGGTATTTTCTCTCCAAGAGGAGTACAAATTTAAAAAGTCTAATTGTCGTTGTTTGTAGCATTGATGGTCCTCGATATGTATTTCACAAAGTGGCCTCATACCTAATTTAACAAGTCCTTTAGCACGTTTTATTAATTATGGCCTATTTCCTGGCACATGTGCACCCCTATCTCTTCAATAAACCCTCAATTCACGCACTGAATGTTTGTCAAAGTCAATCGATTCATCATTATTCTTTGTTCGTCGCCATTTTCTGATATTATTTGCTCACCGGAAGTAGCTTTTATCAATAACGACAACTAACGCAAGGGAAGTAACAACCTTATTGAACAGGACTATACAGGTATATTGTTTATAACTTAGATAAACTATTTCACAAAAATTCAGAGTTGAACTTGTACATGTATGTCTATTACTTCATTACTTGCTGCTTAGAGGTTGTTGAGTACTTAATAATGAATAATTTAAATTTTTTATCTTCGATTGCCGTGGATTAAATGACATTAAAAAAAGATGTGATATTTTAAACTTATTAAAGGGTCAGAATGCAGATATCTGTTGTTTACAAGACACACATTTTACTAAAGAAATGGAGAAAAATATATATGCAGTTTGGGAAGGGGAATGTTTTTATAGTCATGGCAAATCAAATGCTAGGGGTGTTTGTATATTAGTTAGAAAAAATTTAAATATCAAAGTAAACAGTATAGAAAAAGATAGCAATGGTAATTTGTTGGCTTTAGATATTTCATTTGAAAATCATAGATTTACTTTAGTTACACTATATGGGCCAAATATAGATAGTCCAGACTTTTATAACTATGTTTTTCATGTTATAGATAAAATTGGAAATGATTCTTATGTAGTATGTGGAGACTATAATTTAGTTTTAAATCATGAGCTAGACTATTGCAATTACAAATCTAGAAATCATAACGTAAAGGCTAGAAAATTATTGTTAACACATATTGAAAGCAGAAATTTGGTAGATCCTTTTAGAATATTACCTGGAGAAAGTAGAAGATTTACATGGAGGCGTATTAATCCTTTACAACAAGCCAGACTAGATTTTTTTCTAATTACTGAAAATATGTTGAATTTTGTTAGAAGTTCAGATATTTATATTAGTTACAGATCAGATCATTCTATTGTAAATACTTCTTTATGCTTTGAGGATGTCAAACATGGTAAAGGTCTGTGGAAGTTTAACAATTCATTGTTACATGATATAGAATACTTAGAGTGTATAAATAATAAAATAGAAGAAATAAAGAAACAATACTGTGTACCAATATATAATTTTGAAAAATTGTCAGACATAGATGATAAGAACTTACATTTTACCATTAATGACCAATTATTTCTAGAGACACTTTTAATGGAAATACGTGGTAAAACAATATCGTATGCCAGTTTTAGAACTAAAAATAAAAATAAACAAGAACAAATATTGTTAGAGGAAATAAAGAAATTGGAAAATAATTTAACAACTGAAAACAAAGTAACATTTTTAAATTGACAAGACAGATTAAATACACTAAGAAATGAAAAAATAAGAGGTTACATGATTAGATCACGTTCTGTTTGGATTGAAGATGGTGAAAAAGCTTCCAGCTTTTTTTATAATCTAGAAAAGTATAACTATTCAAGTAAAGTAATTCCCTTTATTGAAACAGAAGATGGTTCATATATATATATAACCAGGAGAAAATTTTGAAAGAAACTAGTAACTTTTACAAAAAACGGTATTCTCAAGTTAATACGTTAGACAACTATAATATGGATGAAGATCTAGATAAATGTAATGTTCCTAATCTATCACCAGAACAGTCTTCAGCATTAGAAGGTTTATTGTCATAATTATGAAGAAGTCTCTAACACTTTGAAAAACATGAAAAATGATAAAAGTCCGGGCTCCGATGGTTTTACAACAAATTTCTTTAAAGTGTTTTGGAAGAAGTTGGGTGTATTTGTAGTGAGAGCTTTAAATTATGCTTTTCACACCAGCAGTTTTTCAGTTACACAAAAACAAGGTATAATAACATGTATTCCGAAAGAAAATAAACCAAAACAGTTCCTGAAAAATTGGAGACCAATTACATTGTTAAACATTGTTTATAAACTGGCTTCAGGTAGTATTGCTACCAGAATAAAATCTACGTTAGATAATCTAGTTGCTAGAGATCAAACTGGTTTTGTTAAAGGACGTTATATTGGGGAAAATACCAGACTTTTTTATGATGTAATGAAGTACACTGAAAATAATAATATCCCAGGTCTAGTTATGTTAATCGACTTCGAAAAAGCCTTCGATACTTTGTCAATCAATTTCATACAGAAAACATTTTCCTTTTTGGTTGCGGGTTTATCCCGCTACCAAAGTTAAAGTGTATTTCTGACAATCATATCATCTTTATTTGATTCCGAATCACATCCAAAGGATGTTCATGTGCTTCACAAAATAGTCCCATTCATGAACAATGCGGATGAATTTTCAATGAACAAGCAGTTCTTATTCAACCTGTATCCACTAGCACTAACCATTTAGATTAATAAGATCTATCAATGATAAGGTATTCCAGCTGATGGTTACATCACAAGCTAGGTCAGGCAGAGTTCATCTTAGATATGAGGCACATTAAATTTGTATTTGTTTCTCATTCATGTATATTCATATACTAGCATTTAAACAGAAATTAAATCTACCAAAAACCCGCAACCATCAGACATTTCAAGGCTTTGATTTAATTTTGGTCTAATGATTAGAAAATGGATCACAATGTTCTTAAATAATACACAATTATCAGTACAGTTAAATGGATTTTTATCAAATTTTTTCAGCTGCGGCCGTGGTTGCCGACAGGGTGACCCGATCTCGTATATTTTTATTCTCTGTGCTGAGATACTGGCTATAAAAATTAGAAATTGTTCAAATATTAAAGGTATAGTTATTGATGGAACAGAATATAAGATTTCTCAATTTGCAGATGACACCTCATTATTATAAGATGGTTCGGATAAATCTTTGAACTCAGCACTTGACTTATTGCATGATTTTTCCCTTCACTCAGGATTAAAAGTTAATTTTGATAAGACTAATGTTTATTTGGATAGGCTCTCTTAAATATAGCACAAGGTCAATAAAAACATAATGGAAACTTTTGTGGGGTACAACTAGGTTTAAACTACTGGGTATTATATTTGATGTTGATCTAAACAAAATAGTAGATCTTTTAAAATTTTCAAGATAAAATCAGTAGAACTGTAGAAAGTATATAGAAAACTAACTCCAATTGGTAGAATTATAATAAGGCTATATACCAATAAAAGAAATTGTTCTTTGTTTCATATAAAATTCAGCTACTTCAGAACAATTTTGTTACAGTTTCTAGATTTTCACTCCATCGTAGACCTATTTTCCACAAGATATCCATACATTTGCTTCAAGAAAACGAAAAGAAAAAGGGGTGTTGAATAGTATGCAGTGAAATGCAAGTCATCTGAAGTCAGGTACCCTCATATTGCCGCATTTCAGAAAGCGGTCCGCAGAATAAACACCCTACTTTCGTTTTCAAGTAAACAACTCGAAAAAATGCGAGTATTAGCATGAAACGTGTCCTATTTTATGTAAAATTCATTCCACGAGTGAAATAATGCCCCTTTGGCCCCCGATTTACGCGCAATTGCGCGAAAAATGGAAAAATTAGGATCTATTTATTAGGGACTTCTTTCGACTACACCACGGAAGCACATTTTGGACCGAATTACTGCATTATAACCTTATAGTTGTTAAATCATTGTTACTTCCCTTGTTTACACATTGTCTGATATCGTTACCAAACCCAAGTGATCAAGTCTTACAGGAAATAAATAATATTTTTTATGATTTTGTATGGGAAGGTAGAGTAAAAATCAAGAAAACAATTATCATTAAAGAATATAAAGAAGGAGGCCTGAAAATGATAGACATATTTTCATATACATACAGCTTCAAAGTATCATGGTTCAAGAAATGTGTTAATGGAAGTGAGAGTAATTACTTTAGATTAGTTAGAACCTTGTTTGATATATATAAAGTATTTAATACTGGTAAACTGTATGCAGAATATACTACAAGAAAACTCACAAATTTTGGATTGATGTTTTAAAATGTTTTATTAAATTAATAGAGTGTTCACCAATTGATACAGCTGAACAATTGTTAAATATGCCACTATTCTATAATCATGAAATTCTCTCTGGTGGAAATGGTATCTTTATAAAACCACTCCATGATAGAGGGATTCGATTTGTTAGTGATATTATGTCAGATTCTGTGTCTTTTCTTAGTTTGCAATATTTAGAAACAATTGCTGGAAGTAAAATAAACTTTTTGCATTATGAGATATTAAAAAGAAGTGTAAAAAGTTTTATATTAAGTAAAAATAACAACTTTGGTATTGATTACAATGTGGTACATCCTTGTATCAGTAGCTATTTAATGCCTGTAATTCTGAAAAACTATTTATAGTATATTTATAAAAAATAATGAAAAACCAACAAGTCAACTAAAATGGAACTCTTTGTTTAATATTAGTCTTTTAGATTGGGAATATATATATAGCTTACCTTTCAAAAATATACAAGAGATTCATATATTCAGTGATTTCAAACTAGAATAGTACATAGAACTTTAGGTACAAACTCTTTGTTGCATAAAATGAATATGAGAAACGATAGTTTATGTACATTTTGCAGAATGGAAGAAGAAACTTTATTACATTTATTTTTGAATTGTCAAAAATAGTTCAAGAACTACTTAGCGGAATAAAAGACATATGTACAAATGTTAATATAAATATGGAACGTATGAAAAAAGAATGTTTTTTACTTGGATCCTTCAGTTGTAAACCCAGAAATGTTGAATATGATATTTTGTTTCTGGAGATAAAAAGATATATATATTTGTGCAAAAGAGAAGGAATTATACCAACTGTTACTGGAGTTAAGAAGAGCCTTTCATTAGCATGGGAAATTTATAAGAATATGAACATTACAGATTTAGAAAAACAAAACTGGTCAATTGTAAGATTATTCATCAGATAAATGTTTGTAATTAGATATTATTACAATTATACTTCGTAATACTAAGCCTCAGTCTGTGCAAGCTCGCTCAGCATCATTATTTTTCATACATGTATAACCACTTCTTCTTTTTCACCTTTTTGATATGGTTTTGTTAAAAAGAATGTTCCTTGGGTACCAGTTTATGACTTTTTATATCATACTTGATATACATATGTAATAGTATTGTAATATGAAAATATTGATGTTTAAAATAAGTACAATATTATAATATGTTGTGTGTAAGGTTAATTAGGGATGGTTCTCCGACCCTAGTTATACCTATGACGGGGAAAATAAACGGGGTTACCCATTTGGGGCCTCAAAAAAAAAAAGGTGGAAATACCGAAGTTTAAACGCACCTAGCTTGTAATTTAGGCCAGCATTTTTTAATGTTCTAGTTTACGGGAGCGCCGACCGTCCATATTTGCTACTGTCAGTACAAGTTTAACTGTATGGTAGTGGTTTTGTTTCATCAAGGTGAGGAGACGCATGAAAATGGCGGCCTGCATGAATGAAATTGCGTAAAATTAAATTAGGAAAAATATACTAGTTAACAGACAATAATCTTTGGAATAAGTTGGTAGTGATAAGTATTGTAAATGAATTGGAGCTGTGTAGAAATTACAGTAGCTAAAGCTCAACATAGGGAATAATGAAGTAAAACTACGAAAAATGACGTTCACTAACAATGCTGTCCAGATGTTGAAAAATCTGACGTATCACATGTACGAGATTTGTTGTCTGTATATTATAATTGGACAACGATCAAATTCATGTGGGACTGCCAGAAAAATACCACAATTGATAAAAAGGAAAGAAACCAAAGAAATGGGGAAATGGAAGAGCAAAAGTGAGTATCAGCTTTTAAAAACTTTTTCGTTTTCTTTGAAGTATTGAGGTTCTTTTCCTTTGAAGTATTGAGGGTCAGAGAAGAAAAAAATAAGTAATATCACAATTGTAAGTAATTATGTTCAAAACAAACTGCATTTTCAATGTATAGTGATTGATGTCTCCTGCAAATGTAAACACGTGATAAAAAATTCAAACTAGTCCAAATAATTATTAAATTTGACGGTCACATTAATGGTTGTTTTATATTTCTGTCGGGCAACCTAACCGAGTGGAGATCCCCAGTGGAGATATTGCGCATATGAAAAGCTTATCTCAATATTCCGAGGATCAAGTCAAATTAGTTTGACTAAAGTTCTAACCATGCAGGTACCCTAACTCAAAAGATAATTATCAAACATGAAACTCCTGGCAATATTCTCATGTCCACTTAAGTATACTAATAAAGAAGACCCATTGAAAGTATGTATGGGACAAACATTCAGACACTAATTGCCACATGTGCCTTTTACACTGAGGAACACAATGACATATCCAGTAATAAATGTATTTTAGGACTCAACTTACTACGTCCAAGTCCCATCTCAGTGAAGAGTCTTTTCTCCGAAACTGTTGTTTGAACATCAGCCGATGAGGTTATTTTGTACACATTTTTGCTGAACCAAAATTAAGAGTGTTTCGGCTTGTCATACAATATAGGTGGAAATACACTTTATTTGGTGTTAAACATGACACAAGCCATTATTTACTTTTTTTATTTCATCGCTCTTCGCTGGCATCAATAAATGATGATTTGAAAAAAAAATAATTTTTTTTTTTTTCGCTTGCTTGCCCCAAATATTTTTTTTAAAAATCCGAAGAACAAGGCATCAATTTGGTGTGGCCTAATGCTTGGATAGTCCTCTACCAAGGTTGTTCAAACGGTTCCGCTTGGTTGCCTTTAGGGGCCGCCAGAGCTAAAAATAGAAAAATCGACATCTTCTCCTAAACCGACGGTCTGATTTTGAAATAATTTCACACAAATGGTCTTTATGTCACCCTCTACCAAGATTATTCAAATTAAACTGATTTGTCAAAAAACATGGCCGCCACAGGGTGTGGTCACTTTTCCCTATATGTATATAGTGGAAACTTTAAAAATCTTCTTGTGTGAAACTGCTGGCATGATTTTAGAATAATTTCACACAAATGGTCCTTGTGTGACCCTCTACCAAGATTGTTCAAATTATACCGATTCGTAAAAAAACATGGCCTCCAGAGGGCGTTGTCACTTTTCCCTATATGTATATAGTGGAAACTTGAACAATCTGGTGTGGAACTGCTAGTCCGATTTTAAAATAATTTTGCAAAAATGGTTCTTGTGTGACCTTCTACAAATAGTACTCAAGTTTTTCTGATTCATCAAAAAACATGGCCGCCAGAGGGCTTGGTCACTTTTCATCAACAATTTTTTAAACAGTATCTCCTCCAAAACCACAGAATGGATTTTGATGAAACTAAACAAATGATTTCTGGATAGCCCTCTTTCAAAATTGTTCATATGGTTCCAGTTCATTGAACATAAGGGTCTTTTTGGTTAAAAATAGGTTTTTAGCTATCAGACTTTAAAAATCCTTTTCTCTAGAGCTTTGATATTTGGCATGTGATATAAGGATTTGACTCTACCATACTTATCTGAATTATTACCCTAAGGTAAAAAAAATGGCCATGCCCCTGTAATTAACATGTACTTTAGGCTTTTATATAAGAAACATTGAAAATCTTCTTCTCTGAATCAACAATAGCTAGAGCCTTGATATTTTGCATGTGATATCAGATTTGTAATTGCACGGCCCATCAGGGCCGGGCATATAGAGGTGGTTTTAGAATGTGCAATGGGTTCGGATTTGACAATTTTTTTCCCTTCGAGTCATATTTCTGTTAAATTTTCGTTTGACACTCAGAAAGTAAATATTCTAACGTGTAATCGCAACAATAATGGAATTAATATTATTTAATTTTGTTTCTTCTGGTTTATATTTTGCAATATTTGCAGAATTTGCATTATATTGAATCGGATTTGATCAATTTCAGCCTTTCAAGTTATTCGCGCTGGGCCATTCGCGCATGCGCAGTAAAATTATGTCATTCTTGCATAAAGTGTAGTCAGTGTAACGTCCTTTTCTATTAAAATATTTTGAAGTGGATTTTGTCAAGAACAAGGTAAGTTGTTACCAACAATATTGTTTTTGATAACAATGCATTTTGAGTACCAATTCACATGCGTTGATCAAAATTTTAGAATAAACCGAACTCAGCGAGTCACCCTAAGTGATGACCTACTTATACTGGGTATACCAATTACCGGGATATACATATTACCGTGAATGTCCTGTTCTGACACTTAACATGAAAATTGCTTTACAATTTTTCTCTCATTATTCATGCTCAATGTGCTCAGATTTTTAGCAAAACTATTTTTGAAAATTGGAGTGTCTTTCTTTTTATTTCACATTGATCCCAGAAATTAAGGAATTTAGCTAAGTGACTGGTCATTATGGTTAACCTTTGCAATTTTTCTCCGCAAATTTTCATTAAACTTGCTTATTTCTGCCATATGTGTTTCATATTTAGTTTGGCCCATTGTAAAATAGAAATGCTTTCTTTGTCTTAGATCAAATTAACAACTTCTTTAGATTGAAAGTTGAAATTCACGGTAATAGGTATATGCATGAAAATGCTAAAATTCCCCACCTCTGTTCTTTGAATGACAGTAGTGGAACTTTTTCGTGGGGTTTTGATGATTTTTTGCCAAAAGTCTTGAGCTAAAATATAAATTAATTAAACAGAATAGAATTTATCCTTTCAAGCAATCATTTTGTTATAAATAGAGTCCACTGAATATAAGACTCACGGTAATTGGTATACCCAGTATACACTATCAATAGGAAACATAAATAAATAGCATGCTTTAGAAGACTTTTTGCTTAGATAGACATTTTATTAGGTTTATACAGGTGAGTTGCAGTCAAAGTATCATTTTTTAATATGTATAAATGTGAAGTTTTTAAAGACGGAATAATGTAAACAATAGACCACGTGATTTTTGGCGCGATTTTACTACACAGACATGTACATATGCTACTTTTGGCAGGTGGCGCTGTGTAAGGTTTTTCCAATTATGAAATGAAGCTATTTATAAACATATCCCAATGTCTGAAGGTTACGAAGTAGGCCTTGAAAAACAAAAATCAAACAACACCAAATCATAGAAAGAAAGATTTGTTTGACATGAAAATTGAGGAGTATGTAAAACATGCATATTAATTTACAAAACAAGTGTCAGTATACTGATATAAACATTGAATTCCAGAAAATGACTGCCTATAGGGGCCCCACTTCCGGACAGTCAAACGCCTTTAAAAACTAACCATTTTCAAAGAACTGTTACAAATGTTCGTTTTGATGCATTTGCAATAGTGTGCGAGTGGTGAAATTTCACGTAACAAGGTGGAACACTGTTTTCAGCAATTGTTTATCTTTATTTCTTTACAAATGGCATTCATTTTCAAAAGGAAACAACTTTTTCTCGATGATTACTTAAAATAATCGGAAAAAGTTATCTCCCTTTGGAAATGAATGTCATTTGCACTTAAAATAATTGGAAAAAGTTGTCTCCCTTTAAAAATGAATACCATTTGTAAAGAAATAAAGATAAACAATTGCTGAAAACTGTGTTCCATCTTACTATGCGAAATTTCACCACTCGCACGCTATTGCAAATGCATCAAAACGAACATGTGTAATTGTTCTTCGAAAATGGTGAGTTTTTATCAAGGTGGAACACATTTTTTCAGCAATTTTGTTGTATGAGTTTTGTTTCTCAAGGCCTAATTCTCAACCTGAAACAGTTACTGAAACATAAGGCATTTTAATTTATCAATTTGAGACCGCGTCAGAACTTTTGACTCTGTGTCTTAGAGAGAATTTTCTCTTGTACATACTTCCTGATAACAAGAGGCGCGAGGCAGTATGAAGAGATAGATAGTCGAAATAATCCGATGTATAAGCTTGTCTAAAGAGATCACAGGTCTAGGATTTTGTAGGTTCTGTAAAATTATAGATAGAAAAATCTTTGAAATCATGGATGGTCCATATATGTACTGTACAGTATATATTTTAAAACGAAGAAATCCTAAAATAGACCATGTGACTTATGGCGCGAATTTACTACAAATGTACATATGTTACACTCGGCAGGTGGCGCTGTTCAAGGTTTTTCCAATTATTAAAGCGAACTATTGTTAAACATAATCCAATGTCCTGCACAAGGGGGCATTTCGTCTTATTATAAGGTCCAATGATAGTCCAGATAACGGGCGATTTGAGACCTCGTGAAAAATTTTGACTCGCTGTCTTCTGGTACATACATGTACTTCCTGATGATAAATAACAACCACTACTTTTCTGCTAGTTTTGATTACAAGACGAAAATTGTGTTTTGGACTCTTGTAAGTCTATGAATGTATTGAATGACAAATCAATGCTTTTGACATAAAATTAAAGTGATAAAGATTTATATAGGCCCTAGATTATGACACTAACACATTTTTTCAGGTTTTTCTGCATGAGTGACAGCAGCTGTAATTGCATATTTTGTGCTACATTGATTTGATTTATTTGAAGATATCCCCAGTTTTTAACAACTGCCCTGTTAAAAACTGGGGATATCTTCAAATAAATCAAATCAATGTATCACAAAATATGCAATTATAGTTTTTAACAACTGCCCTGATCCGCCCGCTAAGCTCAGTAGGTAAGAGTGTTGATCTACGGATCTCGGGGTCGCGAGTTCGATCCTCGGGCGGGGCGTATGTTCTCCGTGACTATTTGATAAACGTTGTGTCTGAAATCATTAGTCCCCCACCTCTGATTCATGTGGGGAAGTTGGCAGTTACTTGCGGAGAACAGGGTTGTACTGGTACAGAATCCAGGAACACTGGTTAGGTTAACTGCCCGCCGTTACATGACTGAAATACTGTTGAAAAACGGCGTTAAACCCAAAACAAACAAACAAACAAAACAACTGCCCTGACCTCCCAGTTATGATCAGAAGTTAATTGTTGAATGTTGGGAGTATTTCCGTAAATGTAGATATGGATTTATAGGGAGATTACGCAACCACTCGATGAAAAATGAAAATGTAATTTTAGTCCCATTCAAATACACTTAGGTGCTTTCACTTTGAAAAACAGTGTATAATTTCCAATCTGCACACTTTCCCGTCTTAAAAATCATATAGTATTTAAGATACCCTGTATGACTACAATTTAGGTATACATGTACTGTAAGGCCAAATAAATGTTTCCAGTAACATGCTAAAGAAAAATAGGTAGGTAGCTGGTCAGTAATTTTTAAAAAAAATCTGGATTTTATTATCAAGTGGGACCTTTCGGAAACTATTTTTGTGTACAAAAATATGAATAAGGGAGTTATTCCTTTAGAGCATCAGTAACAGGGATATAAACTAGCTATTTTTATTTAGGGGCCCAGACTGTCAAAAACAAATGTTTAACATTAGGTATATGGGCATTTTCTCCAACAATTTAGGGTCCCAGCCCAAAATCTAGGAACCATGGGCTACTGGGCCCCTGCTCGGGGTGTAACAATATGCTAGTCTCACGATACAATATGTATCGTGATACAGATGCAACGATACGGTACATATCGTGATACGAATTGAGTATCGTAAGTAAGCATTTATGTGACAAAATAAAAATTAAACACTATCTATACTCTTGGAATGATACATTTCTTTAGTTACTATCTTTAACACTGATTGTATGAAAGATATCATGCAGTATTTCTAGTTTTCACTTATCGTTTCTGTATTGTGAAACAGACCTATGATTCAATACCCGTATCGCCAAACTGATGTATCATGATAAAATGAATTTCGAAATAACAGGCCTATGATACGATATGCGTATCGCCAAACTGATGTATCATGATAAAATGAATACCGATGTATCGTTACAGTTACCTTGAGTAAGTTGATTTTTAACATCACTGACTATGTTTAAAACATAAAAAGTGCAGTTTTTCAACTTTTTGTTAAAACATATTAAATTAAAAAAAAAACTTTATTAATATTTTTGAGAGAATTTCAGCAGCTCAATAGAAAAAAAGGTGGTAAATCAGCTTATATACAGAGTTGACATGGTAGAAAACTTGAATGATTACTAATATCCCCATTACCATTTTTTCGCAATTTCATGCTCACTTTCAGCTTTAAAAACCGCAAATCGAACATTTATCTTAAGTGATATTGCTAGGATATTGCAGTACCACTGGCCAGATAGCTCAATTGACCTTACGCCAGATAGCCTGTAGCCACGCCTACCAGTTTTCAGGGGGAACAATTCATGCTAGGCCCGACAAACAAAGGAATCAAATGGCGACGGCAGAAATATTTTGCCGGACATTTTAGTTGATTTCGGCGTACGCTACCTCAATTCACACGTATTTCTAAAGTGAAAAGACAAACCACAATCGTTAATATGTGGATGTTCTGTAGCGAAACATAAATTCTACAAAAAACAACGATACGTTGTTGTTAAAAGCCGGGAACTGCACCCGAGTATGAGGAAAACTAAACAAGGCAGGGGGCCGAGCGGAAAACACGTAAAAAAGACGGAAATCTCTGAAACCATTATAGCTGATTTTGTGGGTTTTTTTTAATTGTCCGTTTCTTTTTCATTATAGAAACGTCAAATTTCGATCTCCCGGAAATCATGTAGGGTATGACTATATCAAGCAGACTAGAACATTGATTTTTATTAATTAAGGTTGAAATCAGACTGTGGATTCTGAATCCTATTTCAAAATAATTAGATAAATTAAATAAGGTAATTTACATGTAAAAATTGTCACTTGTGTCATTTAAGAAACGTCGGATTTCGAAATACCGGAACTCATTTAAGATGCTCATATCATTGTTCAACATTATTCAGATACATAGCATTTAATGTCTAATACTTAGACATGATGTGTTTTAAGTATAAGTAAAGAAAGTTCTCTTATTAGAATTAAAACGTGTAAATGATAAATAATTAAGATATAGTCCAAGGCGATGATATAGTCCATACTCAT
Organism: Mercenaria mercenaria; assembly: GCF_021730395.1. Classification (NCBI taxonomy): domain Eukaryota; kingdom Metazoa; phylum Mollusca; class Bivalvia; order Venerida; family Veneridae; genus Mercenaria; species Mercenaria mercenaria. Next base: position 43,820,566 of record NC_069369.1, on the reverse strand, counting down.
ATTTCAAGACATATACCGGCGCATCGCAGCTTAAAACAATGTTTGAGCCTACCAAATTTCTTTATACAGAATGAATGTATAATTTTTTGTTTAAGAACATATCTTCCTTTATACGAAATATGCTATTTTTTCTGGAATTTTAGACAAAGTTTACGCTGTCTATTAAAATGAAATTTAGAACGAAAGCACACAGCGAGTGCTAAGTCAAAACTTTGAGCGCCTGGAAAATTGTTGATTAGACTCATTAAAAATAATCTTATATTAATCATAGTTTTTTATCATGTTTATTATTTGTTGTATTATCACCCAGGTATGACTTAACATACACCAGTGGGAGATTGATGTAAACCTTAAAAAATGCATAAATCATGTTTCCGGTACATTAAGGCATAATATTTACACGTTACCATTCAAATAATATAGAACATCAAATACTTGTGTTTTATCAGTACATACCAGTTACTCTGGTAACTGATGGAATATTTTTACTATAGAATAAAGAATACTAGGCACTTTCGTTAAAGAAGAAAGTTAATTTTCATAGAATTTTACACTGATTTAAATGAAATAATTAAAACGTTATAACACAATGAGTGCTAAGTCGAATTGCTTTGCTTTTAAACACTCTTATAAGATTTTTAAGATGACGTCCACAGAGCCTGATACATCGTTGACAATATTCGAGGTCTGAGCGTGGATTTGGAAAAGGGAAGCGCTCTAGTATTACACTCTCTTCCCTGTGTCTGATGTAAAGGTGTCGTAACGTCACCTTTTTACCATTTTGGACGATTTTTCAGTGGTATTTATATTCTTTGACTGGCGAGTCCGGCACTAAGTTTGACGGACAAAATGGCGGCTAACAACAAGGCTTATCAGTTCTGTTATCTGATTGGTCAGTTGGAACCTGTCAATCAACACTGGCGTAAGGTCAATTGGCAGAGCAACCCAAAATTGAGGAAATTACGTTTGGTAATTTGTGTTTTGGGGAGGTTCCAGGTTCGAATCCTGGTCTGGCTGTGCAAACTGTCACGTTGTGAAGTTAACTTTTTTCCAGTTTTTTTTATAGAAGATCTACAGGTAAAATATAAAAATGCATTTTATTTACTTATACTGCTGTAATACTGTATTTACCTTGAAATAAATTTATTCCCCACTATTTTGTTTACTCTTGGGGGCATATTTGTACTCTTTGGTTTTTTTTAGCTCTTGTGATCACTCGATGTCACATTTAGCTTGTGTATGCGATAGAGGCTTTATTTTTCAACTGATCTTCATGAAATTTTGTCAGAATGATTATCTGGATGAAATCTAGGCCAAGTTCGAAAATGGTTTTTCTGGGGTCAAAAAACTAGGACACTATGTCAAATCAAAGAAAAGCCTTGTGTATGCGATAGAGGCTGTATTTTTCAATTGATCTTCATAAAATTATGTCAGAATGATTGCCTTGATGAAATCTAGGTCGAGTTTGAATATGGGTCATCTGGGACCAAAATGTAGGTCATAGGTCAAATCAAAGAGAAACCTTGTGTATGCAATAGAGACATTATTTTTCAATTGATCTTCATGAAATTTTATCAGAATTATTGCCTTGATAAAATCTAGGTCAAGTTTGAATATGGGTCAAACACTTTGTTTTTTTGGGCCGTGCGACCATCTATTTGCTGCATCTTGCAGCAATTTTTTACTTGTTTCTATTGTAATTATTCAAATTATTGCCCTAGGTTCAAAAATGTGTGTGACATGTATATAATATAGGCTAACATAGATCAAACCTAACTGTACTTTTACAGACACACTTGAAGCCTTGTACAAAGGTGAGCGCTTAAGGGTCAATGACCCTCTTGTTGAAGTTAAAGCATTGAAATTTGGACCACAGGTATTTTAATTTTTGGTACACTGATTTCAGTACTCGTCTTGAATAATCATGACCTACTTTCTTGTTAGCTCACCTGAGCACAAAGTGCTCGGGGTGAGCTATTGTGATCGCTCACTGTCCGGCTGTCCACACTTTCCTTTAAACAACATCTCGTCCTAAACTGCCAGGCCAATTTTGATGAAATTTCACGGATGTTCTTTGAATGATCTTCTTTAAAAACTGTTCAAAGAATTAAATTCCATACAGAACTCTGGTTGCCATGTCAACCAAAAGGAAAAACTTAAAAATTCTTCTTGTCCAAAACCACAGGTCCTAGGGCTTTTGATGTTTGGTATGTAACATCATCTAGTGATCATCTACCAAGGTTGTTCAAATTATCCTCCTAGGGTCAAAATATGGCCCTGACCTGGGGGTCACATGGTTACCATAGACTTATATAGGGAAATTAAAAATTCCCTATAAAAATCTTCTCCCAAACCACATAGCCTAGGGCTTTGATATGTAGCATCATCTAATGGGCTTCTACCAAATTATCCCACCAGAGTCAAATATGGCCCTGCCCTTGGGGTCACATGGTTAATATAGACTTATATAGGGAAAAACTTTGAAAATCTTCTTGTCAAAAACCACAGGGCCTAGGGCTTTGATATTTGGTATGTAGCAACATCTAGTGGTCCTCTACCAAGATTGTTCAAATTATCCCCCTAAGGTCAAATATGGCCCCGCCCTGGGGGTCACATGGTTTACATAGACTTGTATAGGGAAAACTTTGAAAATCTTCTTGTCCAAAACCACAGGGCCTAGGGCTTTGATATTTGGTATGTAGCTTTGTCTAGTGGTCCTCTACCAAGATTGTTCAAATTATTCCCGTAGGGTCAAATATGGCCCAGCCCTAGGGGTCAATGGTTTATATAGACTTATATAGGGAAAAACTTTGAAAATTTTCTTGTCCAAAACCACAGGGCCTAGGGCTTTGATATTTTGTATGTAACATTGTCTAATGGTCCTGTACCAAGATTGTTCAAATTATCCCCCAAGGCTCAGTTATGGCCAAGCCCTGGGGGTCACTTGGTTTATATAGTATTATATAAGGAAAACTTTGAAAATCTTCTTGTACAAAACCACATGGTCTAGAGCTTTGATATTTGATATGTAGCATTGTGTAGTAGTCTTTTACCACTTTACCACAATTGCTCAAACCGCCTCGGCAGGCTAATGGTAGAGCATCCGCTTCGAGTGCGGGAGGTCGTGGGTTCAATCCCCGGCCGCATCATACCAAAGACATAAAAAAATGGTACTAGCAGCTTCCTCGCTTGGCGCTCAGCATTAAGGGGATAGTGCTAGGACTGGTCAGCCCAGTGTCAGTATAATGTGACTGGGTGGGATATCATGCCACGTGTCTACGAATTCCATTGAGGCAGCACTATAAAGTTGGGCATTGTGCTCACTGCTACAGGTAGACACCTTCATTTATATGACTGAAAAATTGTTGAAAAAGACATTAAACCTGAACACACACACACACTCACAATTGCTCAAGTTATCCAGGGGGAGGGGGATTTCAATACTCTTCTTTAATATTGTTAACCCTGACTTACTGACCTACTTTCTTGTTTTTAAAGCTACAGCAAAGAGATTTGGACCACCTGTATAATTTTTAACAGATTTCAGTAGTTTTCTTGAATAATCTTTACCATGACCTACTCACCTAGGTTTTTGTTTCTAAAGCTTTAGAGGTGAGTGATATAGGGCCATCATGGCCCTCTTGTTTTTGAAGGTACAGCTTAGGAATTTGGACTATGTTTTAACTTTTGATACAGATTTCAATACTCATCTTTAATATTGTTAACCCTGACCTACTGACCTACTTTCTTGTTTTTGAAGCTACAGCAAAGAAATTTGGACCACATGTATAATGTTCAATACAGATTTCATTACCTATCTTGAATAGTCTTCATCTTGACCTACTGCCCATCTCTCTTGTTTTTGAAGGTACAGCGTAGAAATTTGGGACCACCTATATAAATTTTGATACAGATTTCAATACTCGTTTTTAATACTCTTAACCCTGACCTGCTGACCTACTTTCTTGTTTTTGAAGCTACAGCAAAGAGGTTTAGACCACCTGTATCATTTTAACAAATTTCAGTAGTTATCTTGAATAATCTTTACCATGACCTACTCACCTAGTTTTTTGTTTTTAAGGCTTTAGCAAAGACATTTCTTCAAGCAAGCAGCTAAACTCAGGTGAGCGATATAGGGACATCATGGCCCTTTTGTTTGGTCCTTCCTCATTTTTGTTTGAATGGGGGCACTTGGCCCCTTTTAAGGGCTGCTAGAACTAAAAATAGAAATACTTGTAAAACACTTCTCCCATACTTTTGTAGAATGAACTGACTGTTATAAATTGTATTTCTCACACCCCCAAAAAGTATTTGTATGTAGTGAGTAAATGCATTAATACAATCTATGAATTGATATTATTATTAAAAAGAACAGAACTGAATTGTTGTTGAAGTATTCTTGTTAGCTCACCTGAGCCAAACGCACAGGGTGAGCTCACCGTCGTCCGTCCGTCCACACTTTCCTTTAAACAGAATCTCCTAAACCATTAGGCCAATTTTAATGAAACTTCACAGGGATGTTCCTTGTATCATGTTTTTAAAAAATGTTCAAAGAATTGAATTCCATATAGAACTCTGGTTGCCATGGCAACCGAAAGGAAAAACTTTAAAAATCTTTTTGTCCAAAACCACAGGTCATAGGGCTTTTATATTTAGTATGTTATTTATTTGTTGGGATTAACGTCGCACCGACACAGTTATTGGTAATACATTCCAGCTTTGATGGCGGAGGAAGACCATAGGTGCCCCTCCATGCATTATTTAATCACGAGCGGGCACCTGGGTAGAACCACCGACCGGTCCGTAAGCCAGCTGGATGGCTTCCTCACATGAAGTATTTAGTATGTAGCATCATCTAGTGGTCCTCTACCAAGGTTGTTCAAATTATATTGGTTCTTTACCAAGGTTGTTCAAATTGTTCCCCTAGGGTCAAATATGGCCCCGCCCTAAGGGTCACATGGTTTATGTAGACTTATATAGGGAAAACTTTGAAAATCTTCTTGTCCAAAACCACAAGGCATAGAGCCTCAATATTTTGCTTGCAGCATCATCTAATGGTCCTCTATAAAGATTTTTCAAATTATGCCCCTGGGATGAAAAGAGGCCCCGTCCCGGAGGTCCCAAGTTTTACATATAAAACTTTAAAAAAAATCTTGTCTGAAACCAAAAGACCTAGGCCTTTGATATTTAGTATGTAGCATTGCCTTTTGGTTCCCTACCAAAATTTTTCAAATTATGCCCCTGGGATGAAAAAAGGCCCCGCTCTGGGGGGTCTCAAGTTTTACAGACTTAAATAGGAAAAACAGTTCTTGTCTGAAAGCACAAGACCTAGGCCTTTGATGTTTGGTATGTAGCATTGCATTGTGGTTCTCCACTAAGATTGTTCAAATTATGCCTTAGAGGTGAAAAGGGGCCCCGCCCCGGCCGGGTCCCAAGTTTTACATAGACTTACATAGGAAAAAACTTTTAAAAATCTTCTTGATTGAAAATTCAAGGCCTAGGCTTTTGATATTTAGTATCTAGCATTGCCTAGTGGCTGTCTTACAAGATTGTTCAAGGTATGCCCCTGGGGAAAAAGAGACCCCGTCCAGAGGGTCATATAGTAATCTTCAAGTAATGATTACATTTTACACATTATGATTTAACTTCTGGTGATGTTTATAACATATACAGATTAGTCATTTCTACATTAGATGCAGCTGAGCTTTATTCCTGACTTGGTTCCGTTCCGTTCCGCAAAGTACCAATAGCTATATAGGTAATGGTATTTTGTGGAACGGAACGGAACAAGAAATATTTTACTTGATGTGATTTCAGCTTGTACCACAGACAACCGAGTGACTAGTTTCAAGCACTGCTTCTGCAACAAATACATTTTGCAAGCATTGGCACCAATGCTCAGTTTCTAATTTTGTAGATTGTACACAGAATCAGAGTAACAAGTATACACCTAAAATCTGTAAGTGAAAAGAAGAATAGTCTTGCTGTAATCTTCAAGTAATGATTACATCTGACACACTATGATTTAACTTCTGATGATGTTTATAACATATTCAGATTAGTCAGTTCTACATTAGATGCATCTGAGCTGTATTCCTGACTTGGTTCCATTCCGTTCCGCCAAGTACCATTAGCTATATAGGTAATGGTATTTTGCGGAACGCTCTGGAACAAGAAATATTTTACTTGATGTGATTTCAGCTTGTTCCGCAGACAACCAACTGATTAGTTTCATGCACTGCTTCTGCAGCAAATACGTTTTGCAAGCATTGGCACACATTCTCAGTTTCTAAATTTGTAGATAGTACATAGAATCCGAGTAACAAGTATACACCTACAATCTGTAAGTGAAAAGAATAATGATCTTGCTGTAATCTTCAAGTAATGATTACATCTGACACATTATCATTTAACTTCTGTTGATGTTTATAACATATTCAGATTAGTCAGTTCTACATTAGATGCAGCTGAGCTGTATTCCTGACTTGGTTCCGTTCCGTTCCGCAAAGTACCATTAGCTATATAGGTAATGGTATTTTGCAGAACGGAACGGAACAAGAAATATTTTACTTGATGTGATTTCAGCTTGTACCGCAGACAACCAACTGATTAGTTTCATGCACTGCTTCTGCAGCCAATACGTTTTGCAAGCATTGGCACACATTCTCAGTTTCTAAATTTGTAGATAGTACACAGAATCTGAGTAACAAGTATACACCTACAATCTGTAAGTGAAAAGAATAATGATCTTGCTGTAATCTTCAAGTAATGATTACATCTGACACATTATCATTTAACTTCTGTTGATGTTTATAACATATTCAGATTAGTCAGTTCTACATTAGATGCAGCTGAGCTGTATTCCTGACTTGGTTCCGTTCCGTTCCGCAAAGTACCATTAGCTATATTATATTAAGGTAATGGTATATTGCGGAACGGAACGGAACAAGAAATATTTTACTTGATGTGATTTCAGCTTGTACCACAGACAACCAACTGACTAGTTTCATGAACTGCTTCTGCAACAAATACGTTTGCAAGCATTGGCACACATTCTCAGTTTCTAAATTTGTAGTACATAGAATCCGAGTAACAAGTATACTGGCCACCTACAATCTGTAGTGAAAAGAAGAATGGTCTTACTGGAATCTTCAAGTAATGATTACATCTGACACACTATGATTTAACTTCTGATGATGTTTATAATATATTCAGATAAGTCAGTTCTACATTAGATGCAGCTGAGCTTTATTCCTGACTTGGTTCCGTTCCGTTCCGCAAAGTACCAATAGCTATATCGGTAATGGTATTTTGCGGAACGGAACGGAACATGAAATATTTTACTTGATGTGATTTCAGCTTGTACCACAGACAACCAACTGACTAGTTTCATGCACTGTTTCTGCAGCTCATACGTTTTGCAAGCATTGGCACACATTCTCAGTTTCTAAATTTGTAGATTGTACATAGAATCCGAGTAACAAGTATACACCTACAATCTGTAAGTGAAAAGAAGAATGGTCTTGCTGTAATCTTTAAGTAATGATTACATCTGACACACTATGATTTAACTTCTGTTGATGATTATAACATATTCAGATTAGTCATTTCTACATTAGATGCAGCTGAGCTGTATTCCTGACTTGGTTCCGTTCCGTTGCGCAAAGTACCAATAGCTATATAGGTAACTGTATTTTGCGGAACGGAATGGAACAAGAAATATTTTACTTGATGTGATTTCAGCTTGTACCACAGACAACCAACTGACTAGTTTCATGCACTGCTTCTGCAGCTCATACGTTTTGCAAGCACTGGCACACATTCTCAGTTTCTAAATTTGTAGATAGTACATAGAATCCGAGTAACAAGTATACACCTACAAACTGTAAGTGAAAAAAAGAACAGTCTTGCTGTAATCTTCAAATAATGATTACATCTGACACATTATGATTTAACTTCTGGTGATGTTTATAACATATTCAAATTAGTCATTTATACATGAGATGCAACAGAGCTTTATTTCTGGCTTGGTTCCGTTCCGTTCCGCAAAGTACCAATAGCTATATAGGTAATTGTATTTTGCGGAATGGAACGGAACACGAAATATTTTACTTTATGTGATTTCAGCTTGTACCTGGTGACAGACAACCGAGTGACTAGTTTCAAGCACTGCTTCTGCAACAAATACGTTTTGCAAGCATTTGCACCAATGCTCAGTTTCTAATTTTGTAGATAGTACATAGAATCCGAGTAACAAGTATACACCTACAATCTGTAAGTAAAAAGAAGAATGATCTTGCTGTAATCTTCAAGTAATGATTACATCTGACACACTATGATTTAACTTCTGGTGATGTTTATAACATATTCAGATAAGTCAGTTCTACATTAGATGCAGCTGAGCGTTATTCCTAACTTGGTTCCGTTCCGTTCCGCAAAGTATCAATAGCTATATAGGTAATGGTATTTTGCGGAACGGAATGGAAGAAGACATATTTTACTTGATGTGATTTCAGCTTGTACCACAGACAACCAACTGACTAGTTTCATGCACTGCTTCTGCAGCTCATACGTTTTGCAAGCATTGGCACACATTCTCAGTTTCTAAATTTGTAGATAGTGCATAGAATCCGAGTAACAAGTATACACCTACAATCTTTAAGTGTAAAGAAGAATGATCTTGCTGTAATCTTCAAGTAATGATTACATCTGACACACTATGATTTAACTTCTGTTGATGTTTATAACATATTCAGATTAGTCAGTTCTACATTAGATGCAGCTGAGCTTCATTCCTGACTTCCTTCCGTTCCGTTCCGCAAAGTACCAATAGCTATATAGGTAATGGTATTTTGCGAACGGAACGGAACAAGAAATATTTTACTTGATGTGATTTCAGCTTGTACCACAACAACCAACTGACTAGTTTCATGCACTGCTTCTGCAAGCTAATACGTTTTGCAAGCATTTGGCACGCATGCCAGTTTCAATTCTGTAATAGAAGTACAATCAGAGTACAATACACCTAAACTGTAAGTGAAAGAAGAATGTCTCTTTGTAACTTCAAGTAATGACTAACAGACAATGATTAATCGAATGCAATAGGTTATTTTTTATCAGAGATGGTGGTCTGATTAGTTTGAAAGCATTGTTTTTTACATTTTGATTATACCCCGTGGGGTGCCTCTTTACTTGTTCCGTTTCATTCCGTTCCGTTCCGTTCCGCAAAGTACCATTAGCCATGAGCATGTACGTGTGCATCACACCAATTACTCACAAGGAAATTCATTGATGCAAGCATCAAAGACGCGGCCAAGTGTTGTGTCTGAAGTACGTTTATTGCAATATGAGAAATCACCTAATCATTACTTTATTCATCTGACCGGCTACAAATTATCAACATTAGCACATGAAGCAATATATGTTATAAACTGTTTAAAACATGAGGAATAAACATGATAGAAAAGTATTACCATGCAATACAAATCCTCTGCTTGCAATGACATTGACATTTCGAGTAGGTGGTCCCTTTACATACAAAATTAAAGTTATTATTTCACTAAGGCCAGCACCTGTGAAATCTTATATGCAGGAGCGTGTGTATGAAGTTTCACAGAAATGCAGTTTGTTGGAAAATGAGGTGTTGTTAAAAGATAATTATTTCAAAGTTGTGGTTCACAGAAACCATTATTTTTATTATCATGTAATGTAATGAGTGTTTTCTATTCATTGATGAAGTTTCATAGTCCTTAGTCACCTACATTATAGATTTCAGAATGCAGATTATACACAGCATTTTACTGTTTCCGTTGCCAAAACAACCAAAAATTTTGTCCAAGAAAAGAATGATGTTACATGAGTAATCTCTATATTGCCCCTATTCACAAAGCATGAATCTTTCTTGTATACTTTTGGAATATCATAGAATTCTTTTTTTTTTTTGACGAACGATTAACTTGAAGTCCTCGTTGAACCGTAAATAAGATAAAAGGTTAAAAATAAGTTAACAGCGGCACTTCCTTCATTCATTTCAACATATATAATTATGCTTATTGATTCCTTTATTTAATTTGTTAATACGTATTACAATGAATTTTATGCAGGCAAAGTGTAATTTTCCGTATTTTTATTTTTTAATATTCTCTTCGAAGTTTACTGAAATGGTATTGTAAAATACATGAATGCTCACTTGTCCGCAATTCACACGTTGCGGTATATCTGTGGTGTTCTGTTAATAGAAAATGAGATAGGTAAGTAGGTCATGCTAAGATCAGAAATAGAAAACTTGACTTACAGAGTAACCTCCCATATCAATAAATCGGATCAACATTTTGACGAAATTGTAAATAAAAAAATATTTTCTGCTCTACAAATAAGGGGAGGAAAGACAGATAACATTGTTTTATATCACATAATAAGTTGCATTACATACTATTTTTATGTTTTCTTTTTGCCATTTTTTGTTTATTCACTAAAATTTAATGTGCATTGTCGTTGGTCATTTTAAAAACTATTCACTGTGTTCAGTTTATCACTCCGAAACTATTCATTACCATCTTTACAGGGTCCGAAATAAAAGTGTATCCCATATACTCAACGCCGCCTCCTGGGCGGCGTCGAATTAATGATTTCATCTAAGAACTTCAAATTCGGACAAATGGATGGCTATCATTGAAACCTTCCCTGCGCGGATAACAAAATAGATTCAATATTTTTATCTACAAAATATCGCATTCAAATGTAAAAGTAATCTCAATTCGAATTGTGTACAAACATTGAACCCTACCCATGGGTATGGTGTGGGTCAAAGTCAAGGTCAGCATTGCTTGAAATAGATTTTTCAATTTTTGCTCATAGCACATTCATATATTGACCAATCTCTTTGATATTTTGTATGTAAGTACCTTGTATGGAGCCAAAACTACCAATTGGTATTAGAGGTCACTGGATCAAAGGACTCTGATGACCCGGATTCTGACATAGTTACCTACTTTAAGGATTTTGAGCAAGTCGTGAAATTTGGAACTTTCAAAAATGGCACAATGGTGGGAGCCAAGATCACTCTGTGAATGACCTGCTTAAAGGATTTTCACCAAACCTAGTTAGAAGCAAGGTCAGATGGTTAAGGTCTTCTTCAGATGAGTGACTTAGGCCCATTTGGGCCTCTTGTTTCTTATTTGTTGTTGTACGATCTGGAGGCCAGTGCCTTTAAGGCAGTTTGCGTCCAGTACCCTGTTACAAACACTTCAGTTTTGAATAAACAACTCATTCTTTCATTCTTATGTGTTTCCATAACATAATCTGTCAGTAACTAAGTTTCAATTCCTTCTTAAGAAATATAGCAATAGTTTTCTAATATCTAAAAATTTCCCTTTTTGTGCCCCCTTTGAGTGGTGGCATATAGATTTGGTCTTGTCCGTGTGTGCGTGCATTCGTTCGTCCGTCCGTCCGAAGTTTGTGACGCGCCTAGCTCAAAAAATATTTGATATAAATTGACGAAACCTTGCATGAGTCTTTATCATGATATGAACTTGCGCACCTCCTATTTTTCGTCTGGCTCCGTCCCCTGTTTCCAGTATTATGGCCCCTGAAATAGTCAAAAATGCACATTTTCACCTTGTGACGTGCCAAGCTCAAAAGTGTATCATATAAATTGATGAAACCTTGCATGAGTCTTAATCGTGTTATGAACTTGCGCACATCCTATTTTTCGTCTGGCTCCGCCTCCTATTTCCAGACTTATGGCCCCTGAAATAGTAAAAAATGCACATTTTCACCTTGTGACCCGCCTAGCTCAAAAAGTATTTGATATAAATTGATGAAACGTGCATGAGTCTTTATCATGAAATAAACTTGTGCACCTCTTATTTTTCGTCTGGCTCCACCCGTTATTTTTAAAGTTATGGCCCTTGAAATAGTCAAAATTGCACATTTTCACTTAATGTCGTTCCTTGCTCAAAAAGTATTTGATGTTAATTCATGAAACCTTGTATGAGTCTTTATCATGATGTGACCTTGCACACTTGGCATTCTTATTGAGAATATTAGCGCTTATTACAGAGTTATGGCCCTTGAAATAGCCAAAATAGTGGATTTTTTTGTTTGTGATGCTCATAGCTCAAAAAGTATATGGCCTAGAATAATGAATCCTTTATATAAAATGTTTGTTGAGGCTATACCCCCTTAAGATTTCAAACATTTGAATTATTGCCCCTTATTTGTGACAAATGTACCAGTGGGGGCACATCCTGTGTCTAGGGTTTTTTTTGTTGTCTTACGATCTGGAGGTCAGTGCCTTTAAGTTATGATGCTCTTTTTCTCTATCTAAGTTACTACAAAATGAATTTATTCAACTTGAAACAGTTGTTCCACATTATTGATCACATGATATCACACATGGTGCTTTACGTTTGCAGAAAAATTCCATGAATTATTGCCCTTTACATAGTGAAAAACTAGAAGATGCTTTTGTAGAAAAGTGCACATTTCCCCCAGTACATAGTAGTAATAGGCAAGAAGTCAATAGAGGACAGGAGCGAAAGGCAAAGAGACACTGATGGTTGGCTGCAATAGGGATCATATACTCGGCATGTCCATTTATCCCATGAAGTTTCAACATTCTGGGTCAGGTGGTTCTCAAGTTTTGGATTGGAAACAGTTTTCCATGTTCTGGCCCCTGTGACATTGACCTTTGATCGAGTGACCCCAAAATCAATAGGGGTCATTTACCCTGCATGTCCAATCATCCTATGAAGATTGAAGGTTCTGGGTCAAAAGGTTCTCAAGTTATTGATAGGAAACCGTTTTCCATGTTCTGGTCCCTGTGACCTTGACCGTTGATCAAGTGACCAAAAATCATTAGGGGTTATCTACTCTACATGTCCAATCATCCTATGAAGTTTCAACATTCTGGGTCAAGTGGTTCTTAAGTAATTGATCAGAAACGGTTTTCCGTGTTCAGGCCCGTGACCTTGACCTTTGATCTAGTAACCCTAAAAATAATAGGGGTCACCTACTCTATAAGCCCTATCACCCTATGAAGTTTGAAGGTTCTAGGTCAAATGGTTGTGCAGTTATTGATCGGAAATGAAGTGTGACAGATGGATGGCCCCTGTGACCTTGTCCTTTGTTGGAGTGACCCCAAAAATGATAGGGGTCATCTACTCTAAGTCCTATCGTCCTATGAAGTTTGAAGGTTCTAAGTCAAATGGTTCTCAAGTTACTGATCAGAAATGGATTTCCATGTGACCTTGACCTTTAATAGAGTGACCCCAAAATCAATACGGGTCATCTGCTCTGCATGTCCAATCATCCTATGAAGTTTCAACGTACTGGGTCAAGTGGTTCTCAAGCTATTGATCAGAAATTATTTTCCATGATCAGGCCCCTGTGTCTTTGACCTTTAACAGAGTGACCCCAAAATCAGTAGGGGTCATCTACTCTGCATGTCCAATCATCCTATGAAGTTTCAACATTCTGGCTCAAGTCATTCTCAAGTTATTGATCAAAAATGGTTTTCCATGTTCAGGCCCCTGTGATCTTGATCTTTGATATAGTGACCCCAAAAACAATAGGGGTCGTCTACTCCATAAGCTTTGCCACCCTATGAAGTTTGAAGGTTCTAGGCCAAATGGTTCTCCAGTTATTGGTCGGAAATAAGTGTGACGGACGGAAGGACTGACAGACAGGGCAAAAACAATATATCTCCCCCTGTAGGGGGTGGGGGGGGGGGGACATAATGAAAATAAGTCTGGTGATTGTTAATCAAAATAGGTCCTGTACTGGAAAAAATCAATCAAAACTTCATAAATAGTCCTTTTCCACAAAAAATATGTGACGTCAAAAATCAGTGTATTGTAGCCATGTAGCAGGAACTGTTACTGTGACTAAATCGTGAAGCATAGGTATTCTGTGAAATCTTCTTTTCCCATAGGTCAAATTTCCGCGTATTTCGCGCTAGGAATGATAGTACGCAAATTTAAGACCGCGCTATCATTTATCCCTTAAGTACATTAATAGTTATCCATGTTTTACGCTTGTGTATTTTTTTTTATTTCAGAACATCACAGCTTATCAGCAATAAGTTAAACATTGTCTTGATAGAAAAGTATATTTTTTTTACAAAAATTGAATATGTAAATGTATTTAATTAATGAGATACTTTGCTTACCATTTTTACACGCTTCAGATACTTACACCAGTGTAATGTCCTTGTCATCCTTTAACAAGTGCTACAAAGTATTTAATATGATAAGGGATTATTCGCACATGGTATTGTTGTTTTCGAGTAATTAGACAAGTGCCATTCATAAAGAGACTTGAACCCCCTGTTTTAACTTAATCGATCCTGTGTTATTTTGTTACACTTTACATAATTATAGTGTCAATTTACAACAATTATCTGTTGGACTGCCATATTGTTTATTCAACAGGGTCATGAAACGGACCGCTCTAATTGACAGGTTCATAATGCAATGGTACCTGAAAATGACACATGCAGCGCTGGTGCCTTAAAAAAGTGTTGTTTTTAGCTCACCTGTCACATAGTGACAGCGTGAGCTTTTGTGATTGCCCTTTGTCCGTCCACAATTTCTTGTGAACACGATAGAGACCACATTTTGCAGTCAATTTTAATTAAACTTGCACACAACTTGTAATGGCATAATATCTCGGTTCCTTTCGAAAACTGGCCAGATCCCATCATGGGTTATAGACTTATGGCCCCTTAAAGGACGACCAAATTTGCTATTTTTGGCTTGTGGACACGATAGAGACCACATTTTGCAATCAGCTTTAATCAGACTTGCACACAACTTGTATTGGGATAATATCTCGGTTCCTTTCGAAAACTGGTCAGGTCACTTCATGGGTTCCAGAGTTATGGCCCTTTATAGGGCCAAAATTTGCTATTTTGGCTTGTGAACACGATAGAGACCACATTTTGCAATTACATGTAACTTTAATCAAACTTGCACACAACTTGTATTGGCATAATATCTCGGTTCCTTTCTAAAACTGGCCAGATCCAGTCATGGGTTCCAGAGTAATGGCCCCTTAAAGGGCCAAAATTTGCTATTTTGGCTTTTGCAGCCATACAGAGAATTTTACCTTTTGAACACGATATCACTGACATTTTATATTTGATTTAATAAATTTTCTATTTTGGCCCTTTCATACAAACTTGCACAGAATGATCATCTTGATGATCTCTAGGACTGGATCAAAACTGGGTCATGTCGGGTCAAAAACTAGGTCATCAGATCAAATCAAAGGAAAAGCTTGTTAACATCATAGAGGCCACATTTATGACCCTATCTTCATGAAACTTGATCAGAATGTTTATCTTGATAATTTTTTTGTCAAGTACGAAACTGGATCATATGGGGTCAAAAACTAGGTCACCCGGTCAGATCAAAGGAAAAGCTTGTTTACACTCTTGTTCATTTGATGTGCATGAAACATGGTCAGAATGTTTGTCTGCATGAAATATCGGATGAACTTTTATCTGGGTCATGTCGGGTCAAACTCTAGGTCACCAGGTCAAATCAAAAGTAAGCTTATTTACACCCTAGGGGCACATTTTTGACACTATCTTCATAAAACTTGGTTAGAATGTTTTTTATCATGAAGTCTTGGATGATTTCAAATCTGGGTCACGTGGGGTCAAAAACTAGGCCACTTTTTATGCCCCCGGCATCTACTGATGCGGGAGGCATATAGTGATCGTCCTGTCCGTCCGTCCGTCCGTGCGTTCGTTCGTCCGTCCGTCCGTACGAGGTTAACCAAATGGGACCGTTTCGTTTAGCATCAATGCCCCTTACTAGAATGACTTGATACTGATGCAGATGTAACCTGTGACCATTCCTCATCTTCAGACATCACCTGACCTCAGTTTGACCTTGACCTTGACCTCATTTTGGACTTAGGTTGCTTTATTTGGGCCATCTCTTGGTTAACCAAATGGGACCGTTTCGTCTAGCATCAATACCGCTTACAAGAATGAATTGATACTAATACAGATGTAACCTGTGACCATTCCTCATCTTCAAACATCACCTGACCTCAGTTTGACCTTGACCTTGACCTCATTTTGGACTTAGGTTGCTTTATATGGGCCATCTCCTGGTTAACCAAATGGGACCGTTTCGTCTAGCATTAATACCGCTTACAAGAATGAATTGATACTAATACAGATGTAACCTGTGACCATTCCTCATCTTCAAACATCACCTGACCTCAGTTTGACCTTGACCTCGTTTTTGACTTAGGTTGCTTTGTATCGACAAGGATGCCACCGGGGGCATCAAGCGTTTATTGAACGCAGCTCCTTGTTTGCTCTAATCTTCCCGAAACAGAATGTTTGTTTTTCATGAAATTTTGGACAAGTTCGAATCTGGGTCATGTGGGGTAAAAAACTAGGTCACTAGGTCAAATCAAAGAAAATGCTTGTTTACACTCGAGAGGCCACGTTTTTTGGTCCAATCTTAATGAAAATTGGTCAGAATATTAATTTTTGTCTTCATGAAATCACTAGGTAAAACATGTTTACACTGTTATGGTGTGTTACTCAGGTAAACGACCTAGGGTCATCTTGGCCCTCTTGTTTTAGCTCACCTGTCACATAGTGACATCTCCTTTCATCCGTCAGTCTGTCCGCAACTTTTTGTGAACACGATAGAGACCACATTTTGCAATTGATTTTAATCAAACTTGCTCACAACTTGTAATGGCATAATATCTCGGTTCCTTTCGAAAACTGGCCAGATCCCATCATGGGTTCCAGAGTTATGTCCCCTTAAAGGGCCAAAATTTGCTATTTTTGACTTGTGAACACGATAGAGATCACATTTTGCAATCAACTTTATTCAAACTTGCACGCAACTTATATTGGCATAATATCTCGGTTCCTTTCGAAAACTGGCCAGATCCCAGTCTTGGCCCCTTAAAGGGCCAACATTTGGTATTTTAGCATTTGAACATGATAGAGATCACATTTTGCAATTGATTTTAATCAAACTTGCACACAACTTTTATCTTGGTTCCTTTCTAAAACAGGCCAGATCCCATCGTGGGTTCCAGAGATATGGCCCCTTAAAGGGGAAAAATTTGCTATTTTTGGCTTTTGCAGCCATATAGAGATGATTTGATACAAACTTGCAAAATATTTTTAACAACAATAGATATTGGATTCCATGATGAATCTGTTAGATCCAATCATAGGTTCCAAAGTTACGGCCCCTGATTTGACCCATGAAAGAGCCAAAATTTGTTAATTTTTACCTTGTGAACACGATAGAAGTGACATTTTACATTTGATTTTAACCACACTTACACGCTACTTAAGTCACAATAAGATCTCGGTTCCTTTCGAAAACCGGCTAGATTCCCTCATGGGTTGTAGAGTTACTGTTCCTGAATTTGGCCCTTTCAGCCATATAGAGGTTTAATTTATGCTTTGATTTGATACAAACTTGCACAGAATGTTTGTCTTGATGATCTCTAGACCAAGTTCGAAACTGGGTCATGTGGGTTCAAAAACTAGGTCACCAGATCAAATGAAAGGAAAAGCTTGTTAACAATCTTGAGGCCACATTTATGAGCCTATCTTCATGAAACTTGGTCAGAATGTTTATCTTGATGATTCCTAGTCCAAGTTCGAAACTGGGTCATGTGGGGTCGAAAACTAGGTCACCACTCAAATCAAAGGAAAAGCTTGTTTACACTGTAGAGGCCACATTTATGACCCTAACTTAATGAAACTTGGTCAGAATGTTTATCTTGATGATTCCAAAGCCAAGGTTAACAGGTGAGCGATATAGGGGCATTATGACGCTCTTGTTTCTTTCTGAAATTGAAAATGCACGAATTTAAGTCTGTGCAAAACTGTTTTCTTGCCGTTTGCGTAAAATTTCATGCCAGCGAATTCAAATGATACCACAGTATGCATTTCAAATAATACAACATAGCAAAAACCAATCCTAGTATCATTGCAATTCCGGACACTTACCACAAATTATTTAAGCCCCTCTTGCTTTTCATAGAAGCACACAGTCAGGTTTAATCTATATGGTATATCATGACATGTATAAACAGTTAATATATCACACTATTCCATGGAATGACTAATTTGGCAAACTTGCACATAGTTATGTTGAGTTTTTTATGCCCCCCTTCGAAGAAGGAGGGGTATATTGTTTTGCAGATGTCGCTCCGTCGGTATGTCAGCCGGTCGGTAGACCAATCGGTTTCCAGACAATAACTCAAGAATGCTTGAGCCTAGGATCATGAAAGGGAGGTTGGTCATGACCAGCAGATGACCCTATTGATTTTCAGGTCAGTAGGTCAAAGGTCAAGGTCACAGTGACCTGGAACAGTTAAACCATTTCCAGACGATAACTTGAGAACTCTTGTGGTTAGGATCACAAAGCTTAATAGGAAAGTTGATCATGACCAGCAGATGACCCCTATTGATTTTGAGGTCAGTAGGTCAGGGTCAAGGTCACAGTGAACTGGAACAGTTAAACCGTTTCCGGACGATAACTTGAGAACTCTTGGGGCTAGGATCACAAAACTTAATAGGGAGGTTGATCATGACCAGCAGATGACCCCTATTGATTTTGAGGTCAGTAGGTCAAGGTCACAGTGACCTGGAACAGTTAAACTGTTTCCGGACAATAACTTGAGAACGCTTGGGCCTAGGATCACGAAATTTAATAGGGAGGTTGATCATGACCAACAGATGACCCCTTAGTAGGTCAAAGGTCAAGGTCACATTGACCAAGAACAGTAGAAATTTTTTGCCAAATAACTAGAGAATGCTTTGGTCTAAGATCACATTTGATACGGAGGTTGCTTATGACTGGTAAATGACCCATAATTATTGATTTGAGGTCAGTATGTCTAACATCCAGTGCACAGTGACCAAATAATTTCTGTTCCTTGTGCAGTTACTGAATGCATCAAGAGGGGCATTTTGTGTTCTACAAGCTCTTTTGAGGAACAGGTAAAGCTATTGGGATCGCCTGTTTGTCGGCATCCCAATATTGACAGTCATTTTTTAGCTTGACTATTTGAAGAATAGGTAGAGCTATTGGACTCACCCATTAGTTGGCATCAACAAGTGCTTATGGTGAGGTATTGTGATCACGTTCGTCCGTCTGTCGTCAACAATTGTATTTAAACGACATCTCCGAAACCACTGAATAGATTTTGATGAAACTTGGCATGGATGTTCCTGAGATGGTCCTCTACCAAGTTGTTCAAACGGTTCCGCTTGATTGCACATAGGGGCCACCAGAGCTAAAAATAGAGAATTCTTCAAACAAAATCTCCTTCTAAACCGATCGTCCGATTTTGAAATAATTTCACAAAAATGGTCCTTATGTCATCCTCTACCAAGATTGTTCAAATTATACTGATTCATCAAAAAAGATGGCTACCAGGGGGCTTGGTCATAGGATGATTGGTCATGCAGAGTAGATGACCTTATTGCTTTTGGGGTCATTCTAGTAAAGGTCAAGGTCACAGGGGCCTGAACATGGAAAACCATTTCCGATCAATAACTTGAGAACCACTTGACCCAGAATGTTGAAACTTCATAGGATGATTGGACATGCAGAGTAGATGACCCCTATTGATTTTGGGGTCTCTCTGTTAAAGGTCAAAGTCACAGGGGCCTGATCATGGAAAATAATTTCCGATCAATAACTTGAGAACCACTTGGCCCAGAATGTTGAAACTTCATAGGATGATTGATCATGCAGAGTAGATGACCCCTATTGCTTTTGGGGTCACTCTATTATAGGTCAAGGTTGCAGCAACAGAACATGGAAATCCATTTCCGGTCAGTAACTTGAGAACCACTTGACCTAGAAATTCAAATTTCATAGAGTGATAGGACTTTCAGAGTAGATGACCACTAATGTTTTTGGTGTCACTCCATCAAAGGTCAAGGTCACAGGGGGCTGAACATAAAAACTCTTTTCAATCAATAACTTGAGAACCATTTGACCCAGAATGTTGAAACTTAATAGGATGATTGGACATGCAGAGTAGATGACCCCTACTGATTTTGGGGTCACTCGATCAAAGGTCAAGGTCACAGGGGCCTGAACATGGAAAACCATTTCCAGTTTGTAACTTGAGAACGACTAGGCCCAGAATGTTGAAACTTAGTTGGATGATTGGACATGCCAAGTAGATGATCCCTATTGCAGCTAACCATCAGTGACTCTTTGACTTTTGTTCCTGTCCCCTATTGACTTCTTGCCTATACGACTATTCATTGGGGGAGACATGCGTTTTTCTACAAAAGCATCTTCTAGTTTTAAAATAATTTTACACATATGGTCTTTGTGTTACCAAGATTGTTCAAATTATTTTGATTTGTCAGAAAACATGGCCGCCTGAGGGCATGGTCACTTTTTCCTATACATTTGTGTATGTCTATGTAATTATTCAAATTATTGCCCTAGGTTAAAAAAATGTGCATGACGTGTACGATGGTTGTCCTAAAATAACGTGACAAATTGCGTGTTTTGGAAAATGTACAAACTAAAGGTACAAAATTTTACCATCATATAATATAACCTATTATGAGTAAATACATATATTTTCATATCAGTATCTCTAAAAACGAGATTTACAGAGAACTTCAAACACAATCACATACACCTGACTGGCGCAGGTCCCAGCGTCAAAATAACTTCAAAACGCCGTCAAAGTTATTCCTTTTCAAAATACTCCCCGACATGGTCAATACAAAGTGTGTCTCTTTACCCATGGCGTATACACACGTTGAAACCAGTCTCTATTCAAACTACGGTTAAACCTCTGTGTCTCTAACATAAGATCATGCAGATCATCAAATCTGTGGCCCCGTAAATGGTCTTTTAACTGCGGGAAATATGCATAGTCTAATGGCGCCAAATCCGGTGATAGGGTGGGCGCACAAGTCTGTCAAAACCAATCACTGCTAATTCCAGCTCGCACTTCTCTGCTGTATGTGAAGGCGCGTTGTCATGATGGTAAATAATAGACTCGGGATTTTGATACAGGGTGGGGTGTTTCTTCCTTAGAGCATTCATCAAGTCACGTCGGATCACCTAATAAACGATTCAAAACGGACGTCTTAGAAATGAAAGTTAAGATTCTTTGTTTCGTTTTGTCCTGTGGATGAAAAGTTAATGTTTATGGTTTACCATTTACCTAACCTTATCAAATCCGAATTAAAAGAAAATAAAAAGCTTAATTACCTTTGAGTAGTAAGTTGAATTTACTGTTTGGCCAGTCGGGACAGCTGTAGCACACCAGTGTAGTCTAGGAACACGATGAACATATTCTCCCCCAAGGATTTTGTCATTCGTGCCTTTTTTGGTGGTGGGGTGTCGGGTGTTTTCCAAATACTAGATTGTCTTTTTCCTTCAGGCTCGAAATAGTGTAACCAAGTCTCATCTGTCGTAATGATCCTTTGTAAAAATGTGTTGTCCATCTCGTGACGCCGAAGAAATTCGACGGATGCATTCACTCGCCGCTCTTTTTAATCCCCCGCCGTGGCGGAGAGATTATAGGAATGGTCTGCGTCCGTCCGTCCGTCCGTGCCCGCGAAATGATGGTTAAGTGACTGCATAACGGTCCTTTCTCTTTGATGTCATTCATTCCGTTCTGTTTATGTGACTATTTTTCCTTTTATGTGACTGTTAGAACAATAGAGAGAACAATGGGGGAGTCACATAAAGACCGTTTCGTTAGAACTTCCGTCCTTCCGTCCGTAACACTTTCGTGGCCGCTCCATATCTCCTAAACCCCTTGAAGGATTTTCATCAAACTTGGAACAAATGATCACCTCATCAAGACGATGTGCAGAACCCATGAGTGAGCCTTGTCGGTTCAAGGTCAAGGTCACAACTCAAGGTCAAAGGTTTGAGCCATTTTGTGTCCGCTCTATATCTCCTAAACCCCTTGAAGGAATTTTATAAAACTTTGGTCAAATGATCACCTCATCAAGACGATGTGCAGAACCCATGAGTCAGCCATGCCAGCTCAAGGTCAAGGTCACAACTCAGGGTCAAAGGTTTGAGCCTTCCATTTTGTGTCCGCTCTATATCTCTTAAACCCCTTGAAGGAATTTTATAAAACTTGGGTCAAATGATCACCTCATCAAGACGATATGCAGAACCCATGAGTCAGTCATGCCGGCTCAAGGTCAAGGTCACAACTTAGGGTCAAAGGTTTGAGCCTTCCATTTTGTGTCCGCTCTATATCTCCTAAACCCCTTGAAGGATTTTCATCAAACTTGGGTCAAACGATCACCTTATCAAGGCGATGTGCAGAACTTATGAGTCAGCCATGTCGGCTCAAGGTCAAGGTCACAACTGAAGGTCAAAAGTTTGAGCCTTCCATTTCGTGTCCGCTCTATATCTCCTAAACCCCTTGAAGGAATTTTATAAAACTTGGGTCAAATGATTACCTCATCAGAACGATGTGCAGAAATTATGAGTCAACCATGCCAGCTCAAGGTCAAGGTCACAACTAAGGGTCGAAGGTTTGAGCCTTCCATTTGGTGTCCACTCTGTATCTCCTAAACCCCTTGAAGGATTTTCATCAAACTTGGGTCAAATGATCACCTCATCAAGAACTCATGAGTCAGCCATGTCAACTCAAGGTCAAGTTCACAACTGAAGGTCAAAGGTTTCAGCTCTGTATCTCCTAAACCCCTTGAAGGATTTTTATGAAACTTGGGTCAAATGATCACCTCATCAAGACGTTGTGCAGAATTCATGAGTCAGCCATGTCAGTTCAAGGTTAAGGTCACAGCTAATATCAAAGTTTTACCCTTTCACTATCCCGCACAGTCTGTCTTCTGTCTGTATCCAAAAGCTCCCGAATTCATTGGACGACGCCGTTGTCTATAGTCTTCGGTCTACCAACATTTAGTTTGTCCTTATCCCCTGTCTTTCCGTCTGAAAATCTGTGATGCCATTTGTATACTAAAGCTCTCGACACATTTTTGTGCTTGTCTACAATTTTCATCTTCTTGTAAGTTTCAACTGGTGTCATTCCGAGGCCGACACAAAGCTCTATGACTGTTCTGTGCACCGCCTTGTCCGTTGACGTCGCCATTTCTGCGTAAATCTAGAAGCAGATTAACCCGGGAGAACTGTCACTGCACACGCATGAACAACGTCAGATCTTAAAAACTTCCACATATGACGTTAAAATGTATGACGTCAATGTGCACGGGACTTTTAGCGCCTAACGCAACGGGTTGTTAGGAAACTGAGACAAACATCACAGAAGACAGCCTATTAAAACGTAGCATTTTTGAGCTGCGCCGGTCATACCAATTTGATCATAACACAAGTCTGATATTTTTAGCCCACCATCATCAGATGGTGGGCTATTCAAATCACTCTGCGTCCGTGGTCCCTCGTCCTTCCGTCCGTTAACAATTTCTCGTTATCGCATCTCCTCAGAAGCTACTGGGGGGATTTTGACCAAACTTTGTCAGAATGATGTATTTTTACCTTTGTTGTGTCCCCCTGAAAATCAGACTGCTTCAACGATTTTTGAGTGAGTTATGGTCCTTTGTTTATTTTTAGCTCACCTGAGCACGAAGTGCTCAAGGTGAGCTTTTGTGATCGCCCTGTGTCCGTCGTCCGTCGTCAGTCGTCCATCCGTCGTCAACAATTTGACTGTTAACACTCTAGAGGTCACAATTTTGGCCCAATCTTAATGAAACTGGTCAGAATGTTACCCTCATAAAAATCTTGGACGAGTTCGATATTGGGTCATCTGGGGTCAAAAACTAGGTCACCAGGTCTAATCAAAGGATAAGCTTGTTAACACTCTAGAGGTCACAATTTTGGCCCAATCTTAATGAAACTTGGTCAGAATGTTACTATTAATCCAATCTTGGAAGAATTTGATATTGGGTCATCTGGGGTCAAAAACTACGTCACCGGGTCAGATCAAAGGAAAAGCTTGTTAACACTCTAGAGGTCACAATTTTGATCCAATCTTAATGAAACTTGATCAGAATGTTACCCTCAATAAAATCTTGGATGAGTTCGATATTGGGTCACCTGGGATTAAAAAGTAGGTCACCAGGTCAAATCAAAGGAAAAGCTTGTTAACACCCCAGAGGTCACAATTTTGGCCCAATCTTAATGAAACTTGGTCAAAATGTTACCATCAATAAAATCTTGGATTACTTTGATATTGGGTCATCTGGGATCAAAAACAAGGTCACCAGGTCAAATCAAAGATAAAGCTTGTTAACACTGTAGAGGCCACATTTATGACTTGGTCAGAATGTTACTCATGATGATCTCAAAGTCAAGTTTGAATCTGGGTCATGTAGGGTCAAAAACTAGGTCACCAGGTCAAATCAAAGGAAAAGCTAGTAAAACTTTAGAGACCACTTTTATGACCATATCTTAATGAAACTATCTTGGTGATCTTTAGGTCAATAGGTCAGGTGAGCGATACAGGGCCTTCATGGCCCTCTTGTTATAATTTACATAGATTTATATAGGGAAAAACTTTGAAAATATTCTTGTCCAAAACCACAGGGCCTAGGGCTTTAATATTTGGTATGTAGCATCATCTAGTGGTCCTCTACCAAGACTGTTCAAATTATTTCCCTGGGTACGAATATGGCCCCGCCCCAGGGGGTCACATGGTTTATATAGACTTATATAGGGAAAACCTTTGAAAAACCTCTTGTCCAAAACCACAGGGCCTAGGGCTTTGATATTTTGTATGTGACATTATCTAGTGGTCCTCTACCAAGATTATTCAAATTATTCCCCTAGGATCAAATATGGCCCCGCCCTGGGGGGTCACATGGTTTACGTAGACTTATACAGGGAAACACTTTGAAAATCTTCTTGTCCAAACCACAAAGCCTAGGGCTTTGATATTTGTAATGTAGCATCATGTAGTGGTTCTCTACCAAGTTGGTTCAAATTATCCCCCTAGGGTCAAATATGGCCCGTCCCAGGGGTCACATGGTTCAAATAGGACTTATATCGGGAAAAGCTTTTAAAATCTTCTTGTCCATAACCTACGACATTCAGATTTGGACCACAATCATATATAGTTTTGAGAGGCAAGATGAATCTTGACATGAGTTGACCTTGATCTTGACCTAGTGACCTACTTTCACATTTCTGTAGCTACAGCCTTCAAATATGGACCACATGCATAGTTTTGTGTTCCGAAATGAAATTTTACCTTGATTTTGACCTAGTAACCTTCTTTCACATATCTGAAGCTACAGGCTTCAAATTTGGACCACATGCATATAGTTTTGTGTTCTGAATTGAAATACGACATTGATTTTTACCTAGTACCTACTTTCATATTTCTCAAGCTACAGCCTTCAAATTTGAAGCACATGCATAGTTTTGTGTTCCGAAATGAAATTTGACCTTGATTTTGACCTAGTAACCTACTTTCATATTTCTCAAGCTACTGCCTTCAAATTTGGTCCACGTGCCTAGGTTTGTGTACTGAAATGAACTTTGACCTTGAGATTGACCTAGTGACCTACTTTCACATATCTGAAGCTACAGGCTTCAAATTTGGACCACATGCATATAGTTTTGTGTTCTGAATTGAAATATGACATTGATTTTTACCTAGTACCTACTTTCACATTTCTCAAGCTACAGCCTTCAAATTTGAAGAACATGCATAGTTTTGTGAACCGAAATGAACTTTGACCTTGAAATTGATCTAGTGACCTACTTTCACATTTTTCAAGCTACAGCTTTCAAATTTGGACCACAGCATGGACCACATGCACAGTGTTCCGTACCAAAATGAAATTTGACCTTGATTTTGACCTTTAGCTAGTCTTGAAATTTGGAACATTAAAAAATGGCTCATTGGTTGGCGCCAAGATCACTCTTGTTTAAAGATAGCGTCTTTGTATATATTGTATGTGACATCATCTAGTGGTCCTCTACTAAAATTGTTCAAATTATTCCCCTAGGGTCAAATATCGCCCCGCCCTGGGAGTCACATGGTTAACATAGACTTATATAGGGAAAAACTTTGAAAATCTTCTTGTCCAAACCACAAAGCCTAGGGCTTTGATATTTGTAATGTAGCATCATCTAGTGGTTCTCTACCAAGTTTGTTCAAATTATCCCCTAGGGTCAAATATGGCCCCGCCCCGGGGGTCACATGGTTCATATAGACTTATATAGGGAAAAACGTCATGTCCATAACCTACAACTTTCAAATTTGGACCACATGACTGTATAGTTTTGAGTGGCAAGATGAACCTTGACATGAGTTGACCTTTATCTTGACCTAGTGACCTACTTTCATATTTCTGTAGCTACAGCCTTCAAATATGGACCACATGCATAGGTTTGTGTACCGAATCAAACTTTGACCTTGACATTGACCTAGTGACCTACTTTCACATTTTTGAAGGTAGAGGCTTCAAATTTGGACCACATGCATATTTTTGTGTTCTGAATTGAAATTTGACATTGATTTTTACTGAGTACCTTCTTTCACATTTCTCAAGCTACAGCCTCCAAATTTGAAGCACATGCATAGTTCTGTGTACCGAAATGAACTTTGACCTTGAAATTGATCTAGTGACCTACTTTCACATTTCTCAAGCTACAGCTTTCAAATTTGGACCACATGCACTGTGTTGTGTACCGAAATGAAATTTGACCTTGATTTTGACCTTGAACTAGTCTTTAAAATTGGAACTTTCAAAAATGGCTCAATGGTGAGCGCCAAGATCACTCTGTGATCTCTTGTAAAATCTTCTTGTCCAAAACCACAGGTCATAGGGCTTTTATATTTGGTATGTAGCATTATCTAGTGGTCCTCTACCAAGATTGTTCAAATTATATCCCAAGGGTCAAATATGGCCCCACCCTGGGGGTCACATGGTTTACATAGACTTATATAGGGAAAACTTTGAAAATCTTCTTGTCCAAAACCACAAGGCATAGAGACTCAATATTTGGCATGTGACATCATCTCAAAAGAGCCCCCCCCCCCCCCCCCCATCACCCCACTAAGTTTTACATAGACTTATATAGGATGTTTTAAAAAAATCTTCTTGTCTGAAACTGCCAGGCCTAGGCTTTTGATATTTGGTATGTTGCATTGCCTAGTGGTCCATTACCAAGATTGTTCAAATTATGCCTCTCGGGTAAAAAGAGGCCCTGCCCTGGGGGTCCCAAGTTTTACATAGGAAAAAACTTTTAAAAATCTTCTTGACTGAAAGTTCAATGCCTAGGATTTAGATATTCAGTATGTAGCATTGCCTAGTGGCTCTCTAACAAGAGTGTTCAAGTTATGCCCCTGGGGTGAAAAGAGGCCCCGCCTCGAGGATCACATATTTTTTATATGAGTTATATAGGAAAAATACTTCAAAAATTATCTTGTCATATTTCCTAGACTGTTTAATTATAATTACCTGATGACCCCAAGTGATAAGGGTCACCTAACCATGACCTTGACCTACTGACCTACTTTCTTGCTCTTTAAGATACAGCCTTGAAATTTGGATAACACACCTGATGCTGAGTCACGACCCTGTGCAACGGGTCACGAATACCCTGGTGCACCGACCATAGATAACGAGCAGTTCCCGGAGCTTGGCACTCCATCTACGCCAGCTACACCTACATTGCCACGGCTGGCAAACAATGTTGACCACCACCCTGGTCAACAGTCACAATCAGGCAACGGTGCACCACCCTGTACCACCGGCACCAACAGTATGCAGTCGACAAACATGTCGGTGCAAGCTGAAGCTGAAGGCCCATGGCAGACCCAGGGTCCCAAAAGACACAAGGCAGCAACACCAGTGGCCAACCCTGCCACTATGTGCTTTGTGGCCATGACACTACGCACAGTGGCATGTGTATGTCCTAAGCAGAGGGTACAAGAGATATCCTCAGCTTTCATAGCTTATGTAGGGGAGTCATTCATTAAGTACCCATCCACCAAGGGAGGATGTCTCATCTTGAGGATAAGAAATAAGTTGAACCTGGCCAAGCAGTTCACATATGAAAAATATGACTTCATACTAGAGCCACTGAACACAGAAAAACGCTCTAGTTAAAATACCAAAATCGAATCAAAAGGGATCATACACGTGAAAGTCAATTAACTACAATGACAACATTAAGCAGTTTGCCAATGAGAACAACATGAAGGTATATCACCGGGGCTTTGAAATAATCAATGGAAGAAAGGTGCCATCATCAACAATTAAACTCGCATTTAGTTCTGAAAAAGCACTGCTGAAGGTGAAACTTAATGATGGTACACAAGTCCCAGTATACCCTTCATTGTTATCTCCCCTCCGGTGCAACAAATGTCAAAAGCACGGGCACTCTGCAAAGAAATGCACATGGAAATAGATCTGCCCCCACTGTGCGGGACCCCACTTACATTACGAATGCCAATATCGCAACATTAAAAATTGTGCAAACTGCAATGGCCCACATAGCGCTGCCTACGAAGGATGTATAGTATACACCAACTACCTGCAAATCATTCATAAGAAAAACCAGGCAATTAAAATGAATATGAGGTCAGAATGAAAGATGCTGGTCTCACATCCGCAGAAGCACCAAACTCTAACACCCAAACACAACAGTCATACAACAATCATGAATGTGTACGTAAGTATAAGGTAAAAGTGATCATTAAACACCTAGCACCTAAGTTACAAGGTCAACAAATAGATGACCAAACACTTGAAAAAGTGGTTGATGAAGCCATATCACAGGGTAACACCACCCCAGTGCAACAGGAGGAACCACAACTCACTGGGGCGGGGAAAGCCCCTATCCCACCCACTTCTACGCAAGCAGGCAGCGCACCCAGATACCATAACAGAAGGTTACCTGGACCCCGCCAATTCAATAGGGTACACAGATATGCAAGGGTACAATGGGTCGCAGACGCCCTCGGTTAGTTCCTCACCACCACCACCACCACCCCAGTGGTATGCCGGATATGGTCCCTATTAGGTGACATCAGATTTAAGTTAAAATAATAAATGCTTAACAATAATCCCCATACAATTAATTGTTTAATAATGTCCGGTGTAAGTTCCAAGACGGCAGGTGATCGAAATTTTAATATTAAGTCTTGGAACGCCCGGGGGTTTGCAGGGGACAAAAACACAAAGGTCACTGAATTAAACAGCTTCCTTAAGTCATCTACAGATTCAGTACATGCCGTGTGTATTCAGGAAGCATTTAACCATTGTAAAAACATATCACCACCAAAACTTTATGACTATGAAATAGCCACATATCAAAAACGAAAAGATCAAAGAGGAGGCGGCAAAATAATATATGTTAAACAGGGCATCAAATACACATCAGTTGAGAGATCAATAATTACCAATGAATATGAAATTTTTAGTCACAGCAAAAACATAACAATTTACAATTGTTATGTACCATTCAAAGATTATAACACTGAAGAACGCTATCAAAGGATGTTCTCTAACATACGAAACTACTCAGTAATTCTGGGAGATTTCAACATTAAAAATCAATTCTGGAATCCCCCAGACGATCAAAGGTGTGACTCGGCCTCTGAGACAATGTTAAATTTATCATCACAAAAAAACTTAGTTATCCTAAATGACGGAAATATAACAAGATTAGTAATTTACCAAATCAAAAGGATTCAGCATTAGATTTGGCATTAGTTTCTCATGCTTTGGCACAATATGCTTTCTTTGGTGTTATTAATAATACTTTTGGCAGTGATCATTTTCCCATATTGCTGGGATTAGAATTTGTAATAAAAACAGAGGCGATTCATACCACCCGTTAAATAAGTAAATATAAAATAGGTAAAACAGACTGGGACCAATATCACGACTTTGCAATCAGGCATTTTCATTATAACACTGAGGGAAAGACAGTGGACGAAAATCACACACGATTTATTAATGATGTCTATAGCATTAGTAAAAAGAGCATTCCAATGGTCAAAAACAATAATAAGAGGAAAAAGGTTATACCCTGATGGACTGAGGAATGTGCAAATGCGGTTAAACAAAGGGAGAATGCAAGGAAAAATTATAGTTAAAATAAGAATGATGAAAACCTTCAGAAATATAGGTCACTACGTAATAAGGCAGTAGAGATCATTAAAAAAGCAGAACGCACCAGTATTGAAAATTACATAACGCAAATAAATCACAAAACAACATCAAAAGAAGTATGGAACGTTGTCAATACATTCTCTAGTTCCATTGGCACACTTATGAATGACAACAAACCGGTAGTTATGGATAAGGATAAGACATATCTCCTGGTGCAACACTATAAGAAAACCAGCAGTAACGATAATTACAGTGCTTAAATTTTAGAAAAAAAAACCAACGTAAAGAGCAACAATATGATCTCTACAATGATAAAATAACACTGACCCACACGATGACATTGAGTATAATAAACCATTCTCCCTCCTTGAATTAAACATGGCCCTTGATCAATGCAATAGTTCTGCCCCAGGCGAAGATGCGATCCTTTATGATATGATCAAAAATTTACCAATACATGCCAAAGAAAAACTTTTAAATCTATATAATCAGTCTTGGAAAGAAGGCACCACCCCCGAAAGCTGGGGCGAGGCCATCATAGTACCAATACTTAAGCCCAATAAGGATAAAAATAACCCTGCTTCATACCGCCCCATCTCCCTAACGTCAACCCTTACTAAGGTCATGCAAAGAATGACAAAACCAAGACTGGAAACTTACATTGAAAATAATAATTTGTTCTCCCCATATCAGTCAGGATGTAGGAAGGCCCATTCGTGCGAAGACCACCTCTTTCGTTTCGAATCAGACTGTAAAGAGGCCCACCGCAAAGGTTACTACCTGCTAGGCATATTTTTAGATCTATTAGTAATGCATTCCCGTTTGATAGGCACTGGAATAAAGGGTCTCTTCTAAATCTAATATCTCTAGGCATTAAGGGGAGAATGCTTACATGAATTGCTAATTTCCTGGAAGGCAGAAAAATTAAGGTAAAGGTCAATGGTCAATTTTCGGATACAGTGGAACCCGACAATGGCACACCCCAAGGAAATGTGATTAGCCCGCTGATCTTTAATCTTATAATGAACACTCTAAACACGGCTATAGATACACACAACAACAGTCTCTCCCCTCCCCTCCCCGGTGACCGGGCCGAACTCGCCCAAATTGTAGACGATGGCGCCACATGGGTCTCCTCATCAAACCCACATAGTACATTAATAAAAGGACAAAAGGTCCTCAAAGTTATAGAACAATGGAGTAACGAATGGGCATCAACCCTAATAAAACCCAAGTATTAATGGTGTGCCGGCAGCCATACCTTAAAATACTGGCAAAATCGAATAAAGCAACGCCGGAGCTTAAGTTATGTGATAAAATAGCCCAAAAAGCCAAACTCCTAGGAATGTACTTTTGTAAAGTTAGGGGAATTAACTTCTGATTTTATTATGATAATTAATAAGTCAACCAACAATTCCATTTTACTACATTCCTTTTATTTTGTATGATTCTAATAAGTTCATGTCCATCATATTAAACAACAATTACATTTTCAAACATTATTCAGATCTTTCACTTCATTATCTTATTACTATATAATTTCTAAATTTCATATCTTACTCCAAACTTTGACCTAAACAGTTCTAAACTTAAAAGTATTCTGTCCTAAGCGTTTCTTAATCTTAAGGTATTCTGTCTACAACAATTTACAAACTTGAGCAGCTTCCGAACTTAGCCACACCTACAGATATCATATCTCACAGGGCTGACCCTTTCTAAACCAATCAATGCCTTTGTAAAAGAATAGATAGCTGTCAATATTCATTAATTAGGGTACTAATGATGATTCCATCTTTTTCCCACCAAACTAAAGATCAAAGGCACTTTCACCTATGTGTGACTTTTAACAAGTAATACCATACCAAATTGCAGTATGTATATCATGCTGCTTCCTAGACAAAACCAACATGGAACATTATGTTATATCAAAGACAAGCTATGTAAAATTAATTAGCTCACACTAAGTGGCTAATATCTATACTTAATTCTGTCCATACCATAATTAATATGCAGCTGGTGTGCATTCATGATTTGACCCAACAACTTCATAAAAATTTATCAAATATTAATAATGCATGATATCAAAATCATCAAAAATAATATTCATAATCATAACTCCGTGACATATCCTCACTCCATCAAAAATTTGCTCCGCAAATCAATATCATTAAAGTAAGATTTGTAATGTCCAGAAATATCAACAGGTAGCAATTAAAACATATGATAATAGCAAAGTATGTACATAGTAAGGAAATGAACATTAAATAATCAAATTTTCAGCAAATGAAGGTTTCAATAGCTAAGGTGTACATCTGAAACTTAAAGCTGGCTTTTCAAATTTCACATCATACATAATATATACAAATGAAACATACTATCAATGAAGAAGACATGATTCAAAATTGATGAACATGAACAATAAAATAAAGCAAGAAAACAAAGCAAATATCATAACATAATCATAACCATGTAAGTATCTCAAAAATCATCTTCATGAAAAAGTCTTTGTATAGATAATTACAATAAGATATACTACACTATAACACTTTATTGTTCTTTATACATGTATGTCTCTCTCTTTTTTTTGTAGGTCAATCATAATTTCTGATTGCAACCTAAGTATGCCACGTAATATCATGACATTGTTTGTTGACTAATAATTTATAATGATGTATTTTCTATTCAGTTGTGTTTGCGCCTATATCCAACCAAAGAATATTACTATAGATTCTTAGAACTTAAGACAGTTTTATATTGCTGTTGCTATGTAGCATTTATCTATTTGTAATTTATGCCTCGTAATACCTCATTCATGACCATGCTAAAGGCAGAACTTGAATTCATGAGTCCTAAGTGTAACCGATTGAACTCCCATACTCCTTGATGAGTGACAAAACCTGTCCTATCTTTTGTTCCAGGATCTAGGGAAATTTGAAAAAAACTTGGGCCAAATCAAGCACAGAATAAATACTTGATTTTGACTGACCTAACGAATCCACAACATCCTGAAAATGAGTATTAGGGAAGCTAACTGGTTTAGTTACCTTGTTAACGCCTCTAAAATCAACCGCAAACCTGTATTCACCCGTCTGCTTTTTAGCAACTAATACTACTGGACTTTGCCATAAAGTACTTGACGGACTAATTATCCCATGTTTTTCAAGACCTTCAGTTTGACGCTCAATTTCACGTCTTTGTTCAGGTGTAACCCTGTACGGACGTCTACGGACTGGTGCAGCATCACCTGTTTCTATTTTGTGAGGATAATAATGCGTATGGCCTAACTCAGAAATATCAACAGCAAATACTTCTCTATTTTTGCCAAGAAATGCCATTAATTTGGTCTTTTGCTCATCAGTTAAATTTGCATTTGACAGGTCAATACCAATAGACTTAGCAATTTCAATATACTCCTCCTCAGATTTATTACATTCTTTGTTGTCATAGCTTACTGAACTCTCATCAACCTCTTGAACTATGCAACTTGTATCTATTCTGTCAACTCTCGCAACCGGCTCATTCTTATTCATATGCACCTACTCATCATTGGGATTCATAATTTGCACAAAAGAAGTGCCATTTTCTACCCTTCCAATCACCCTACCATCTATAACCTGACTCTTACTAGGCAAAGTCCTAATTGGGTCAATAATGGCCAAGCCATCACTATTTTGCCCTTTTACCTTAATCTTAGTAACTGTAACAGACTGAGGTGGAATGCTTATTCTGTTTACCAGTCGAGCTAACCTTGACTTACAAGGAGACGAAAAAAATTGTGCAGTGACCATACCCCCTTGAATTTCAATAACATCATTTCCAAAGTCTACCCATGCTTTTTGGTCCTTCAAGAAGTCCCGACCTAAAATAACAGGCATATTCAATTTCTTGAATATGTAAAATGTCTGGGTGAGGGTAAGCCTACTTATAGTCATGGAAATTACAACTTTTCCTGTTATTTTCATATTGGTGCCACCAACAGTCTGGGCATGTCTTATCTCTGAATTCTCAATTTTGTAATCATTGCTCAAACCACTTCTTTTGTACATATCATAAGTTATACATGACAAAGATGCCCCACTGTCTGCCATAGCAGCAACTGAAAATTTCCCAAGTCTGATATCAATCAAATTCTTTTCATCTCCTAACTGATACTATGAGTGGTGGGGGCATATAGATTTGCTCTTGTTCGTCCGTCCGTCTGTGCGTCTGTCCGAAGTTCGTGACGCGCCTAGCTCAAAAACTATTTGATATAAGTTGATGAAACCTTGCATGAGTCTTTATCATGATATGAACTTGCGCACCTCCTTTATTTCATCTGGCTACGCTCCCTATTTTTAGAGTTATGGCCCCTGAAATAGTCAAAAATGCACATTTTCACCTTGTGACGTGCCTAACTCAAAAAGTATTTGATATAGATTCATGAAACGTTGCATGAGTCTTAACCATGATATGAACTTGCGCACCTCCTATTTTTTGTCTAGCTCCGCCTCCTATATTTAGAGTTATGGCTCCTGAAATAGTCAAAAATGCACATTTTCACCTTGTGACACGCCTAGCTCAAAAAGTATTTGATATAGATTCATGAAACCTTGCATGAGTCTTAATCATGATATGAACTTGCGCACCTCCTATTTTTCATCTGGGTCCACCCCTTATTTCCAGAGTTATGGCCCCTGAAATAGTCAAAAATGCACATTTTCACCTTGTGACGCGCCTAACTCAAAAAGTATTTGATATAAATTGATTAAACCTTGCATGAATCTTTATCATGATATGAAATTGCGCACCTCTTACTTTTTATCTGCCTCTGCCCCCTATTTTCAGAGTTATGGCCCCTGAAATAGTCAAAAATGCACATTTTCACCTTGTGATGCACCTAGCTCAAAAAGTATATGATATAAATGGATGAAAACTTACATGAGTCTTTATCATGATATTAATTTGCATACCTCTTATTTATTTGCTGGCTCCTTCCCCTATGTTTAAAGTTATGGCCCCTGAAATAGTCAAAAAATGCACATTTTCACCTAATTATGTGCCTAACTCAAAAAGTATTTAATGTAAATTCATGAAACCTTGCTTGAGTCTTTATCATAATGTGACCTTGCACACTTGGCATTCTTCTTGAGAATCTTAGCATTTATTACACAGTTATGACCCTTGAAATAGCTAAAATAGTGGATTTTTTGTTTGTGATGCTCATAGCTCAAGACGTTTGTGGTATAGAATAATGAATCCTTTTCACATTTTTTTTGAGGCTATACCCCATTAAGACTGCAAACATTTGAATTATTTCCCCTTATTTGTGACAAATGTACTAGTGGGGGGGGGGGGGGGGCACACCCTGTGTCCTACAGACACATTCTAGTTGTTTTTGTTTTGCCCATCCCCCAATTTATGTGAGACAGGCGTAAGTCCCTATTTTTTATATCTAAATGCATCCTAGCTGTATGTCTTATACAATTACATTTTGGGCATGTGGCAAACTTAAAGAAGCAATCAGAAGGTTTATGATTAGACCTACCACAATGATTGCACTGCTGTCTATTGTCACTCTTGTCCCATCACCTGTACGGTCTATCTGTCATCTCGCGTCCTCGAAATGGTCTGCTTGTCTCACTTTTGTTTATTGTCACATTATTATTCCTGTAAGTCCGTTTGTATTGGCTATTTCCTTCTACACTCTCTGCCCTTTTTGCATATTTTACAAGTTCTTCAATCGACTGTGACTCTTTCATCATAACATGACTTTTTACGTCATTATTTAATCCATGTATGGTTTTGTCCATAATGTCCTCATCACTTTTGTCCAAATCACGTCCCAAACTAGTAATCAATTCCACGTAATTTTGAACACTATCAAGTCCCTGTTCGGCGTTCACATATTTCTTAAAGAGATTTGCTCTATTTTCTATATTTCCAAACCGAGTCACAAATGTCTGTTTCAACTTTTCAAAATTGTTCTTCACCTCTGGCTTCAAATTCATGAACCGTGATTCTGCTTCTTTAGGTAATGCTATGCATAATTGTATGCACTTCTGTTCTTCTGCCCATTGGTTAATATTTGAAAGTCCTTCAAATTTTTGGATATAGAACTGTGCACTTTTTGATGTTTCGTATTTTGGCGCAGAGCCCTCCATTTTCGGTGCCCTTGGCATTGCTATCTTAACAACGTGGATGTAAACAGTAATCCAAACAGAATTTTATCAAACATAATTCCAGTTTTTATCCATATTTTTGACTCTATTCCTCAGAATCACTACCACTTAGATTCTCGTACCATATGTAAAGTTAGGGGAATTAACTCCTGATTTTATTATGATAATAAGTCAACCAACAATTCCATTTTACTACATTCCTTTTATTTTGTATGATTCTAATAAGTTCATGTCCATCATATTAAACAACAATTACATTTTCAAACATTATTCAGATCTTTCACTTCATTATCTTATTACTATATAATTTCTAAATGTTACCCGGTCAGTAGGACACTTACGGATAAACGTGTGTTCTCTTCAGGTCTCTGAAAGGGCACGCAAACAGCACAAATAAATAAAAAAGTAGGAGGACACAGATTTTCAGTTCTCACTTCAAAATCTTTACTCTCAGTGCGCATTTCAATAATTCACAAATTCATTATTCAAACGAAATATGGAAAATGATAAATGAGGGAATGCAGAATAAACATTGAATAACATAACATGTAAATTATTTACCTGAAAGGGCACGCGAACAGCACAAATAAATAAAAAAGTAGGAGGACACAGATTTTCAGTTCTCACTTCAAAATCTTTACTCTCAGTGCGCATGCGTGACGTACATTGGCGGCTAGGTAAATAAAAGAGGCCCGTCACCTATTTTTAGTTTACATGTTAGTTATAGGAATGAAATGGTGGAATATAGGGCTGTACTTATATAACAAAAAAATGAGTGTTGTATGGGGATGATAACTGATGAGATGGAAAAATGGATGAATATGTGTATAATGATATATAGTGATGTGACATTTATATATAGAATACCAATGACAAATGACCCCGTTACATAAATTTCATATCTTACTCCAAACTTTGACCTAAACAGTTCTAAACCTAAACGTATTCTGTCCTAAACGGTTCTTAATCTTAAGGTATTCTGTCTACAACAATTTACAAACTTGAGCAGTTTCCGAACTTAGCCACACCTACAGATATCATATCTCACAGGGCTGACCCTTTCTAAACCAATCAATGCCTTTTGTAAAAGAATAGATAGCTGTCAATATTCATTAATTAGGGTACTAATGATGATTCCATCTTTTCCCACCAAACTAAAGATCAAAGGCACTTTCACCTATGTGTGACTTTTAACAAATAATACCATACCAAATTGCAGTATGTATATCATGCTGCTTTCTAGACAAAACCAACATGGAACATTATGTTATATCAAAGACAAGCTATGTAAAATTAATTAGCTCACACTAAGTGGCTAATATCTATACTTAATTCCGTCCAGACCATGATTAATATGCAGCTGGTGTGCATTCATGATTTGACCCAACAACTTCTTAAAAATTTATCAAATATTAATAATGCATAATATCAAATTCATCATATAAATGAACTAGTAATTAGGTGTGAAAAAAACATTAACCTCTTGAGACTAATATCAGGAACAAATGGGGAGCAAATAAGAAAACTAAACTATTGTTACACAACTCGGTAATTATGAGCAAAATCAACTATGGTAGCACAACATATGCATCAGCCTGTAAATCACAATTAAATAGCCTAGAAGCAATACAAAGCAAGGCCTTACGAGTAGTTATTGGTGCATATAAATCCACTAATAAAATGGCAGTACTAGTAGAAATGGCCCAGCTACCATTATACCTAACAAGAGAGGTCAGTATGCTGAAATATTGGGCTAGGTCAAGCCGCCTAGTTGAAGCTTTGCCCATAAATAATACAATCAAAGCACTTAAAAAGACTGCCTCAGTACCATCGAAACGGTTAATCAAAGTACTGAGAGGACTGATGGGGGCAGTGCTTTGCAGTTTCAAGACTTGATGTAACCCATTCATGTCAGGGAAGCAGTTGTTCATCGACAAACAAAAACCTTTCATTGCCAAGTCTGATAAAATGAAAAAGATAAAGCTATACAATGTATTTCAATTTCTTCAATACTTCCGTTTGCACTCTATGTCCCGACATCATGTGTTCTTGACAGTCCAACAAAAGCAGGCAAACTTTGTAACACCTTATGAAAGTTTGGAAAGAAAGTCAAAATATTCCACTATGTGAAAGTTTAAAGGAACAGGATTTCCTTGAACTGACATTGAAAAAAAACTAGGCTGTGTTTTCTAATGTGTACAATACTTATCAATTAAAAAAGTCAGGAATGTTTTTCTGTTAAAAAATGCATAATTTTAATAAGAAGTCGTCATAAGTTAACACACAAACACCTGTAAAAATATTTTTATAGATCTACCTTTTCCCATTCCAACTATTGCTAAAATTCAGTAACTGTTTTCGTAAAAACATACATATGATGATATTATTATTCATATTGTTTGTTATGTAACTATTAATATCATAATATAAGAAATACATTAAACACTATAAAAACCGTGATTCGTCATATCAATGACCCTACCGAACTGGCGTATACAGTTAGGTTCGAGTAAATTAGGATACGCCATGGAAAAAGAACAAGATTTCTGGCGGTTCTGCCTTCGAATATCACCATCAGAAACCATTTGCACCCTCAGATAGATGAAATACATTAATCTGGTAACATAAATGTACATCTGCAGGGATGATTACTAAGAAAATGAGGCCAAAATATAACGGGCACCTGTGGCAAGTTATCATCGCGGAATGGCGGATTACCTCCCATAGCAAAAATTACTCGGTCTGAAAAATGATAACTTGAATACGTATATTTACGCGCAATTATAAAAGTATCTTTTTTCAAGGATTTCCCGAACATTATATAGAGACTTACCCTAAGCCTTCTTTACACAGGGAAACAATCCGTTTATATAGCGAAATTGTTGAGTGAACACCGTTTCTTAATACTAATCCTGCCAATGTTATATCAGTGAAAAGAATAAGTAACCTATCTATGTTAAATGCCACCATGTATGATAACACAGTTAGGCATCTAACAGTCTTGAAATTGATTTCTTTGATTTTCTCATATTTCTAGATATTTTTCCCATACTTTGACGCATATGTATTGGTAGTTGAGATTGTTCTCTTTCCAGCAGTAGCCTTTTCAACATATTTCACCTTGTGAAATTCTGTGGGTTTTGACTTTTTTTAAAAAAAAAATCGTCTGTTTGTTGACAAATTTTACCACAGAAAATGTCCCTTTTTCCCCAGGGCAATCAATTATTTGATCTTTACATAGTTTTGTATTCAGGTTGGTAATCCATGTGGCAAGTATGCATGCTTTTTTCATGATAAGAGGTAAAAAGTGCATAGTTTGCATGAGGTTCTAGGTCAATAGCCACCTAAGCCTATCATAAAGTCTTTGCAGAGTTGTCTCCATTTTTCCAAATATTTCACCCGGGATCATTTTTTTCAGCTCAAATAACTCTTTTTCAGGAAATGATATTTTAATAAATTTTTTAACTCCTTGTATTTTGGTGCAGTTAACTACACATATATTTAATATAGATAGCTCCTACTTGAAGTTTATATTTTTAGTTACAATGCCTACATTATATGTTAAACACGTCATATACATAATGTTCTGATCTTTAGACTAATGAATCGGGCACATGTTCAGTTTGGGAAATGCCGTACTTTTTCAGAATAAGTGCGTTTCAATTGGCCCTATAGTGAGGTCGGATTTCT
This sequence comes from Mercenaria mercenaria, assembly GCF_021730395.1. Classification (NCBI taxonomy): domain Eukaryota; kingdom Metazoa; phylum Mollusca; class Bivalvia; order Venerida; family Veneridae; genus Mercenaria; species Mercenaria mercenaria. The sequence continues at coordinate 43,780,600 of NC_069369.1, read as the reverse complement.
GGAAAAAGTAAAAAAATATCTCCCCTGATTTGCCGGGTGGCATGGTGGTTGCTATTGAAATTACTGCATGCCCGCAAGATTCTGATGCCATAACTTTTGACAACATCTCCATGGATACAAACCTTCCCTAGATGACATGTATATTCAGGATGCTCTCTCCAATTCACAGAGCATATCCATATCGACAGACTCTTTGCGAAACCGGCGATTCTTTGCTATAAACAGATTGGCAGTTATAAAAAGTCAGATATACACACCAAATTAATTAAGCTTTAATGTTTCCAGATAGTCATTAGCATAGAGCCTCTCTGTGCGTAATGCAGAGAGCCTGCCTGTGCATAAAAAAAATCCGCCGATATGGATATGCACCGTGCAATTGTATATTAAATTTTAGTAACTATTTGAAATTCAATTCATTTTTATGCAACTTGTGTGGACAAGACATTTTGATTAATGATTTACAGCTCATTTCGATATCAAAATATATAATTATACATAATATACAATCACGAATAAGGACGGTCCGACCAAGTACATAAATATGCCTTTAAGCTTTCAAATGTTCTTAATAGTTGGTGTAAAACAGAAGTAATCTGTTCATACTTGATTTTACGAATTCAAACAATGAGAGAAAAAAACTACTGCCGATTATTTGATTAGATAACATGATAATTATAAAAGATCAAACTGTCCCCGAACCAAATAAATCATAAATTCAAACTGACGAATAAGTAATGAATTTTTTCTACCTATTCTATTTCAAGTAAAACACTTTATTTTATTTATTTATTATTATTATTATTATTTTATATAGTATTAATTTTTATAAATAACATATCTCTTGAAAATATTTCCTTAGACATGCGAAAAGTATTTCATTTCAGCACTGTATTTTCTGAATTAATACTTTAGAAATAACACCTGCTCGGAAAAGATATTTTAACAGATTGCGAATCGGGATCTATAGGATGTTGCCGCATATTTATAGATTCGCCTACTGATAAACGGTACTGATCGCCGCAAACTGATAAAGTTTCTCCGTATACACATCCGCAACGGTGTCGAGGCACGGCAATGAAAAAATCAATAATCTATCGGCTTAACAGTGGCGTTGCAATTGCTCAGTAGTTGCTATTTTCACGCAGAATCAAGAACACATTTTTTTGAGCGTATTGAAACTAGTTATTGGATTTCAGAATAGGGCACATGATCAAAACAAGTGTCGGTTTCAGAATCGATCACGTGATCAAATCAAGCGTCTTTATTATTCTTACGCTTAAGTAGATCTATTATAATTTATATTTACAATGCAGTTTAGTTTTCTTCAGATACTGTTGTTAATATAATATAAAATGTGTAGATCTATTTAATCATATCTGGATCAAAAATATAATTGCAAAATGCAATATTAAAGTTATGTTTGTTAAATACTTTGGAACTTGTTTTCTTTGTGTTGTCAGGTTGGTCATAAGCTCGACAAGAAAATTGAACGACGGTTTGTTAAATCTGGGGGCACTGCCCCCAAAAACGGTTACACTGGTAGAAAAGAACTCGAGATACAGCCGTATGCTCGAGAGGTTAACAGGTTATTAGATAAATATCAACTAAATGGAGTAAATGTACAAGAGCCGGTGTTCACATATAATGCTTGGATTAAGGTCACGACCCCTGATTTAAGTCTTAAAGGCTTCATTAATAAAAAGGAAGATATCACCCTGGCCAAAAATGTAACAGAATCGCATATAATGAAGCATTACAGGTCACATCAGCGTATTTATACAGACGGAAGTAAAAATCCCAGCGAAAAAAAAGCGGGCGTGGCCTTTGTTGTTTTTGATTCCTATGGCAAAGAAATTTGCTCGTCGGCCCTCAAACTAGTCCCTAGGGTCTCCATATTCACGTGTGAGGCAATAGCCATTCAATCGGCACTGAAATGGATACTCGAAAATAGGCCCAATAACATAGCTATATTCACCGATAGTTTGTGCTTCAATCCATAAGTACAGGCAGGTCACAATCAAGATCTGAAATAATAATTGATATCATACATAAAATCAGCCATCTCAATAAAATAGGTATAAACGTTTCCCTAATATGGGTCCCGAGTCATATAGGCATTATGGGAAACGAAAGGGTCGATCAATTAGCAAAGCAAGGGTCCGAAAATGGAACCCAGCAGAAGGTCAAATTTGCAGTCTCAGAAGTAAATAGCATAATAAAGGCCAAATAAAGGGAGTTTTTTTAAGACACAGTGCGCTGCGCCCTTTCAGAACACATTCCCAGTAAGATGCAAATTTACAGCACAAACACCGGCCATGATAAGATCATAACTAGATTAAGGCTGGGGCGGAACGGTCTGGGCTGGGAGAACTACTCAGATAAACATCTATGCCCACACAGTTCAGAATACGAAACATTCAATCATGTATTCTTTGACATACATAAAGAGTGTACACGAAATGCCGAACACAGATTGGAACTTGAATGTGGACTCCTGAAACTTGGGTTGGTCTGTATTGACAGAAAAACTCTCCTCTTCCCTCCAAAGGAAGTGAAGCAACAGGTCTACAGCCTCCTAATAAATTTCATTACCAAAATAGGATATCTAAATAGGATATAAACAAAACATCAAATAACACATAGTTGGGGCCTGACCAAGCAACAAATTTATTACATTTTGCCTTATTTTAATAACACAAAGTACCAGGGGGTTTAAATCTCTATATGCACCTCGTCTGGGGATACCTTGTAAGGCTTGCGGCACTGGTATAAGCAATAGAGATGATATAATCTCAGGGGAAAGGTGTATAAACATATAAAAACTCAAAATTTTATTCAAAAAGAGATGGCGCCAATAACCGGGGGGGAGGGGGGGGGGGGGGGGGGGGGGGGGGTGAGCTCGTATATGCACCTCGTCAGGGGGTACCATGTAAGGCGATATATCCTCAGGGTGAATTAGGGCGTTGTCAATTAAAGTTGCAGCGGTCGGGCACCATTGTGTGTACCAAAACATGGTATCAGGAGCTGAGTCTTAAACGAGCACCAGAATAGCCCGAAAGAGTATTATTATTATATAATTCCTTTGCTTTACGATGATTTAACTAAAATAACATTTCAACCTGGCAATCGCGGCCGTTGTAACATTAAATTTTGATCCCATGGGTCATTTTTGACCCTGCAAACATTTCAACATTAAATTTTGATCAAAAAGTCGTTGAGACCTGATCAGTCGTTAAATTTTGATCAATAATGGGGTCATTTTAGTTAAATTTAAGTTAAACGCCGGAGATCGTCTGTTTGTAGTAGAGAAACACACTGGAAAGAACCAGAACTATCGCAGGCTTGCTGGATAGCTTCTATAAAAATAATTTCACAAGGCCAACCCTGGGCTCAAACTGACAACTTTGCCGAGGTAGGCGAGATCATCTATATGTTGGACAGGAAACTGAGGGAACTGTTAACGAAAGTTTAGTCTAACACAATGATTATCGACAGGTGGGTGGGTGTGGGCACACCGAGACTTCCACACAGGGAGCACCTTTTCCGATCATAACAAGATATAAGGGATATGTCTGTGAATTTTAGTGATACCTCTGTAACACATAGAGATATATGTTCACGTTGTAAAGATATGTCTTTATGCGTCCTAATGCCAGGTTCGAAATATTTTTATCTCATAATTAGGATGTCATTTTACGAATTTGTATAATCTACTGTTTTAATTCATTTATAGAATGTACAGATATGGCTTTTAGATATAGTCTCTTATAATTCTGTTTAGAATGAACTCATGTTTTAATGGTTTTATATGGTGTGTATAAATTACTACAAATCGACCTGTACCCGTTAAGAAGATCTTTCCCGTTTGATGCTTTGCCCGCGTTTCAGTATGAACAACTTCAAACAAAAACACCGATAGTTTGATAGTGCCGCAATATATACGTCACAGTTGGTTTTGTAGGCCAATAAGAAATTAGTTCATCCCGCTGCATTCCCCGATTTCTAAAAAGTTTTTACTGTAAAAAGACAATAATCAAAAACATTCAATTTTACTCACCTTGCTCGTTATTTTTGTAAACATCCTGCGCAATGCCTGCGCCGTCGGAGGCGGGATGCCTTCATTTCAGTGCGGCACATTTTGTGCCGCAGGCAACGTTTCATACCCGTGATGTAATGATAAAAAGAATTAAGTTTCTATTTCATAGCATTCTTTCATTAGACGGATGTTTCCGGTATGGACTCTCCTATACGTGTCATACGCACAATTGCAGTATATGCGCGTGCGCACTGTCCAACACAAATACAAGGGGCCTCCGTGGCCGAGTGATTAAGGTCACTGACTTCGAATCACTTGCCATACACCGATGTTGGTTTGAGCCTCACTCAGAGCGTTGAATTCTTTATGTTAGCAAGCTTTTACATCTTTATCCTAGATCTAGACTGGATATGTTCCAAATCGTAATTAGTGTACTTTATATGATTAAAAGGGCCTTAATTCAAAAGCCATATGTTGTTTAATTTCCTATTGTTTTCTTTGCTTTTTCTCCCAACTTAAAGACAATGTTTATAAATAGAAAGTACCCTTGTATGAAATCCTATGTCAGATGTTTTCGGCGGTTAATTTTCGTAATAAACTGGATCTCATAATGTTGTTTAACCATAATGAAGTTTGCACCGCATATACACTTGAAATCACCGCAAATAAAGTTGAAAGTATCGAATATGAAAATTGAACCACTACACATAATGAAAAGAGGACAAACGAAAGGTGAAACAACCGCATATACCGTTAAAAGCACCGCATACACACTAGAAAGCACCACATATAAAGCTGAAATCACCGCATGTGCAGCTGAAACCACCGCATGAATATGTAAAACTAATCCATATACAGTTGCAAGTACCACGTTTATCATATAAAGTTATAAACACAGCATATGTAGTTTAAAGCGTCGCATATAAAGTCAAAAGCGAAACATATAAAGTGAAAATCACCGTATATACAGATAAGAGCACCCCGTATACAGTTAAATCCGCATATAGTTAAACGTACAGTATATAGAGACTTACCCTAAGCCTTCTTTACACAAGGGAAACAATCTGTTTATATAGTGAAATTATTGAGTGAACACCGTTTGTTAATCCTAATCCTGTCCATGTTATATCAGTGCAAAGGAAAAGTAACCTATCTATGTTAAATGCTATGCATGATAACACAGTCATGCATCTAACAGTCCTGAAATTTATTTCTTTGATTTTCTCATACTTCTAGATATTTTCCCATACCTTGACGCATATATATGGGTAGTAGAGATTGTTCTCTTTCCAACAGTAGCCTTTTCAACATATTTTACCTTGTGAAATTCTGTGGGTTTTGACTTTTGAAAATAAGTCGTCTGTTCGTTGACAAATTTCACCACAGAAAATGTCACACTTTCCCCAGGGCATTAACTTATTTGATCTTTACATAGTTTTCTATTTAGATTGCTAATCCATATGGCAATTATGCATGCTTTTTCCCTGCCTAGAGGTAAAAAGTGCATAGTTTGCATGAGGTCAATAGCCACTTAAACCTACTATAAGGTCTTAGCAGAGTTGTCTCCATTTTTTCCAAATACTTTACCCGGGATCATTTTTTTTCAGCTCAAATAACTCTTTTTCAGGAAATTATGTTTTAATATTATTTTTCAGTCTACTTACTTTGATGCAGTTAACTACACATATATCTAAAATAGATAGTTCCTACTTGAAGTTTGTAGTTTTAGTTACACTGCCTACCGTATACACAGTTAAATGCATGTAGCATATTCAGATAAAGGCGAAGCATATAAAGTTGAAAGCACCACATAAACAATTGAAACAATCGCATACAAAGTTAAAGATACCGCACAATCAGATGAAAGCATTGCATATACACCTGAAAGGATCGTATATAAAGTTAAAAACACCGCACATACTGATGAAAGCACCCCATTTACAGTGTTAAGCGCATCATATACATGTATAAGCACTGCACATACAAGTTGAGGCACTTCATACACTGATATATGTACAGCATAAAGTGCTATATCAACATCAGAAGACAGCTATGGCTTTCCATACAGATGTCTAAAATAACACTCCATATACGCACTTCATGTATGTATAAAAATATGAAAACATGCGTAGAACGGCAGAAAATAAATACCTACAGGCCCGAGCAGGATTCAGCCTATTAATGCCAGTTACTTTTGGCCGATGGATGATGACTTTTTGACCTCAATTATTCGTCATGACACCATGTATGATTTAAAGCAACAATTTGTTAAAGTGTAAAAAACATTCATCCTGAAATATGAGAAATAAAACTTTGGCAAGAAAGAGAAAGTCAAGAGGGACCATTTACAAAAACTTTAGAGGATGCTTTTGTCCAAGTTTAGCGAACATCCATCAAGCAGTTAAGGGGTCAGGTACAACCGTTTAAACATCCTTGAGGTTAACACCAGGATGCTACTTACAAGTTTGGTAGCTGATCCATCAACTAGTTCTTGAATTTTTCTCAAAAAGAATTTCATATTTTAGGTATTTGCGGTTCCTTTAAAAGGGTCAAGTGAAATCTTGTGAATAAACTTGAAAGAGGTATATACAATGATGTTACAGACCAAGTTTCGTGAAGATCCATATGCATGAAGCCGTTCAGGAGTGTTAACAAGATTTTTCTATAATTATGTCTCCCACCACACAGTTGTGTGGGAGACATATTGATATACTCCAGTCTGTGTGTGTGTGTGTGTGTGTGTGTATCTGTCTGTGTGTCTGTCTGTGTGTCTGTCACAAAGGTTGTCCGCACTCTAAGTCGAACATTTTTCATCCGATTTTCACCAAACTTAAACAAAATGTGTTTGACCATAAGACCTCAGCCAAGTTCGATAACTAGCCAAATCGGTCCAGGCATATTGGAGTTATGGCCCTTGAATTACCAAAAATCAGCCATTTTACTCTTGTCCGCACTCTAAGTCAAACATTTCTCATCCGATCTTCACCAAACTTGAACAAAATGTGTTTGACCATGAGACCTCGCCCAAGGTCGATAACTAGCCAAATCTGTTTTGGAATTTTGGAGTTACGGCCCTTGAATTACCAAACATCGGCCTTTTTACTCTTGTCCGCACTCTAAGTCAAACATTTCTCATTCGATCTTCACCAAACTTGAACAAAATGTGTTTGACCATGAATCCTCGGCCAAGTTCGATAACTAACCATATCGGTCGAGGCATTTTGGAGTTACGGCCCTTGAATTACCGAAAAATCAGCCTTTTTATTCTTGTCCGCACTCTAAGTCAAACATTTCTCATCCGATCTTAACCAAACTTGAACAAAATGTGTTTGACCATGAGACCTCGGCCAAATTCGATAACTAGCCAAATCGGTCCAGGCATTTTGAAGTTACGGCCCTTGAATTACCGAAACATCTGCATTTTTACTCTTGTCCGCTCTCTAAGTCGAACATTTCTCATCCGATCTTCACCAAACTTGAACAAAATGTGTTTGACCATAAGACCTCAGCCAAGTTCGATAACTAGCCAAATCCGCCAAGGCACTTTTGAATTATGGCCCTTAAATTACTGATTGGATCCACTCGTCCAGACCATCTACTTGGATCCACTCGTCTAAACCATCTAGAGAAACTAGACATTTTTCATAGGGGCAGCTGTGGGAGACATGCGCTTTTCTCAAAAGCATCTCTAGTTTAATTTAGTGACCAAGTTTTTAATCTCAGGTTACACAATTTTGTCATTGACAAAGACTTCAAAGGGGAAAAAGATTCTGGCAAAGATTTATAATGTTCAAATAAAAAATGTGGCCTGTAGAGTGTAAACCATGTTCAGCTATGATTAGAGCCAGTACTGCACCTGACCTAGATTTCACAGGGACAGAAAATCTGACTTAGTGTTATAAAGATCAAGTATAAAATGAGGCATTTGATCAGTGACATAGTCTATGACCTCAGGTAAACCAGATTTCAAACAGAACAAGCAAATTCACTAAATTTATATCCCCGTGGAATAGGTTGTTTTGTGAATGGGGGACTATATTCTGAAAGATATGTTATATATTTAATTTCCAGATATACACAAGTTATGTACAACAGGACCGTGCAATGGTTTGTTGGTTCCTATTTTTCATCAGATCAAGGAAAAAAAATTCTGGCCTATATTATAGACCTTTTTACACAGAGCTATTTGCTTAGCAACGGGAAACAATTTTCGCGCATGCGCACTCTACGTAGGGCAAAAAGACGTGACTGCACAATATAAATTACGTTAGAATTATATTGTATTTCAATCTATTCGATCAATAATGAGTTTGTTTTATAGTAAATATCCACCGCAAGATAAAGGAATATATATATGGATCTTTATAAACCCACAGCTGATATACTTTAACTAATTAATACACTATTTTTTCAGCAGTTTTGATCTGGACAAATGTAGGTTAAGAAAAAAGGAAAAAATATTGTTAATTTAGTTATAATAATGTTTTTGTTCTTAACTTACCACCAGTCGCAATTAGCTTACATGATACTTGAAATATGATTACATGTCGAAGTTGAAAATAAAACTGTCAATTAAAAAAGTTCAGCCTATTAGTATGTATATAGTTATACTCAAATGGTTATCAATTCATTCCGTATTAAAAAAAATAAAATCATCTTAAAATTGTTATTTTTTATTTCTATTAATTCTTCGAATTTGAAAGGGTTTTTTTTATATGAAAATATCAAGTGGTTCGGATGTTTAATGCAGCGGCCAGATTTTATACAGATGGGGCGTGTAGCGGGGAGGGGTGTTTTGCGCTAAGTCTTACATCGATTTTTTATCTGTTCTACTCTTTGTGGAATTCAAGTTTATTCATAATTATTCTACTAAATTACGGATTATGACTACTGCGCACGATACGTTTTCGATATGAAAATGGTCCAGCATGTAAATACAAGAAATAGAAAAAAAAGAGATTTGTATCAGTATGTTTTTATAGTCCTTGATTTGATTCATATCTTACAAATTATATTTTTTTGTAACTACGCTTTCATCGTTTTAATAGGAAACTTCCATAGATTTTAAAATACTAGAAATGTTTATTTTTGATTCAAATAAACAAACAAACAAAAAAACCCAGCTCCGCCACATGATATGTTAATCCGTGTGCGTTCTTATATTATGGCATTGTTGATCGGATGCATTAAAGCATATCACATCAAAGCCCTCTTATATGCTTCATTAAATTTTATGATCCGCTCTAATTAGGGGACACCCTCGAAAGGGTCTTGATTACCTAGGTGTCCTATTATTTTATCATGTCATTTGCGTAATAGTTACGTAATGATTTCCGGTGGATCACTTAAAACAGCAACTTCAGTGACATGGAGCCGCGACCCCCAAGTATTGAAGATGTCATTCAAGTCGGAATAAAATATATCCAACAACTATATGAAAAAATGGGAAAAAATAGATATACATTGTACTTAAAAAGTATGACATTTTTAAATGCAAGGAAAAACTTTTATATGTGTATGATGTGTGGAAATGGACTGGAAATGCTTGTTCTTTTCTGACGAAAATAAGAATAGCCTAAAGCATGCTTTTCAGGTAAGATATGATTAAAAAATATACATGTCTTTAACCAAAATATATTGTATAATAAATTACTTGACTGAAATCATCTTTATAGTGGCAAAATAATTCGTAATGGTATGATATTTTTATGTAGGTTTTCACTCGTCCTGCTACAATTTGTACTCGTCCTGCAATGAGTTTTCACAGACAGCCCGTTATAAACGGCACATATCGGAATGTCCTTTGCCCTAACTGACCGGGGCGGATTTTAGAGTAGCGAACTTCAGTTTATTATATTTTTGGTCAAAATTCGCACTCGCCCTGCACTACAGGAAGTTCCACTCTGCTCAAATAACCGTCTTTTCAGAAAATGGTACTTTTCAGACTGAGCACTTTGATGCAGTTAACTACACACATATCTAAAATAGGCAGTGCCTATTTGCATTCTGTATTTTAAATAAAATTAGTTCCAGGCCTAAACCGATATCAACACCTAGATTTTCGTCCATAATAAAATTACCAATCGCCATACGGTGAACTTTGACATCTGATTGTTTTCGCAGAAAATGTGTCTGAAAATGTTCAATAATTTATAGCCGTCAGAAATTACTCAGAGCGTTTTCATCAGATGATATCAGGTAATCAGGGCATATAATGCACATCAGTACAAAATAAAGCTTATCACTACAGGCAAATAAGGTAAAATTGGTTCACTAGTGGACAAGACTAAAGTTCAAATATTTAATGCACAAACACGATCTTCATTAACAGCCGAAGCTAATTAATGAAATATGATAGCTAAATTGATAGCAGAGGCCCATAATACGAACTATCCTAGTTAATTTGCGGAGGGAAATATAACAGAAATAGAGCCTGAATGCTGGCCGTTATAGAGGTTGCGGATATAGTATTCTGTCCGTTATAGAGGTTGCGGATGTAGAAATAGAGCCTGTATGCTGCCCGTTATAGGGGTTGCCGATGTAGAAATAGAGCCTGTATGCTGGCCGTTATAGGGGTTGCCGATGTAGAAATAGAGCCTGTATGCTGCCCGTTATAGGGGTTGCCGATGTAAAAATAGAGCCTGTATGCTGCCCGTTATAGGGGTTGCGGATGTAGAAAAAGAGCCTGTATGCTGCCCGTTATAGAGGTTGCCGATGTAGAAATAGAGCCTGTATGCTGCCCGTTATAGAGGTTGCCGATGTAGAAATAGAGCCTGTATGCTTCTCGTTATAAGCGTTGCGGATGTAGAAATAGAGCCTGTATGCTGCCCGTTATAGGGGTTGCCGATGTAGAAATAGAGCCTGTTTGCTGCCCGTTATAGGGGTTGCGGATGTAGAAAAAGAGCCTGTATGCTGCCCGTTATAGGGGTTGCGGATGTAGAAAAAGAGCCTGTATGCTGGCCGTTATAGGGATTGCGGATGTAGAAATAGAGCCTGTATGCTGGCCGTTATAGGGGTTGCCGATGTAGAAATAGAGCCTGTACGCTGCCCGTTATAGAGGTTGCGGATATAGAAATAGAGCCTGTATGCTGCCCGTTATAGGGGTTGCGGATGTAGAAACAGAGCCTGTATGCTGCCCGTTATAGTGGTTGCGGAAACAGAAATAGAGCCTGTATGCTGCCCGTTATAGAGGTTGCAGATGTAGAGATAGTGACTGTATGCTGCCCGTTATAGAGGTTGCGGATACAGAAATAGAGCCCGTATGCTGCCCGTTATAGAGGTTGCAGATGTAGAAATAGTGACTGTATGCTGCCCGTTATAGAGGTTGCGGATATAGAAATAGAGCCTGTATGCTGCCCGTTATAGAGGTTGCGGATGTAGAAATAGTGACTGTATGCTGCCCGTTATAGAGGTTGTGGATATAGAAATAGAGCCTGTATGATGCCCGTTATAGAGGTTGCGGATGTAGAAATAGTGACTGTATGCTGCCCGTTATAGAGGTTGCGGATATAGAAATAGAGCCTGTACGCTGCCCGTTATAGAGGTTGCGGATGTAGAAATAGTGACTGTATGCTGCCCGTTATAGAGGTTGTGGATGTAGAAATAGTGACTGTATGCTGCCCGTTATAGAGGTTGCAGATACAGAAATAGTGACTGTATGCTGCCCGTTATAGAGGTTGCGGATACCGTTATAGAGGTTGCGAATGTAGAAATAGTGACTGTATGCTGCCCGTTAGAGAGGTTGCGGATGTAGAAATAGAGCCTGTATGCTGCCCGTTATAGAGATTGCGGATGTAGAAATAGTGACTATATGCTGCCCGTTATAGAGGTTGCGGATATAGAAATAGTGACTGTATGCTGCCCGTTATAGAGGTTGCGGATATCGAAATAGAGCCTGTATGCTGCCCGTTATAGGGGTTGCGGATGTAGAAATAGTGACTGTATGCTGCCCGTTATAGAGATTGCCGATGTAGAAATAGTGACTATATGCTGCCCGTTATAGAGGTTGCGGATGTAGAAATAGAGCCTGTATGCTGTCCGTTATAGAGGTTGCCGATGTAGAAATAGTGACAATATGCTGCCCGTTATAGAGGTTGCGGATGTAGAAATAGTGACTATATGCTGCCCGTTATAGAAGTTGCTGATGTAGAAATAGTGACTATATGCTGCCAGTTATAGAGGTTGCGGATGTAGAAATAGAGCCTGTATGCTGCCCGTTATAGAGATTGCGGATGTAGAAATAGTGACTATATGCTGCCCGTTTTAGAGGTTGCGGATGTAGAAATAGAGCCTGTATGCTGCCCGTTATAGAGATTGCGGATGTAGAAATAGTGACTATATGCTGCCCGTTATAGAGGTTGCGGATGTAGAAATAAAGACTGTATGCTGCCCGTTATAGAGATTGCGGATGTAGAAATAGTGACTAAATGCTGCCCGTTATAGAGGTTGCGGATGTAGGAATAGAGCCTGTATGCTGCCCGTTATAGAGATTGCGGATGTAGAAATAGTGACTATATGCTGCCCGTTATAGAGGTTGCGGATGTAGAAATAGAGTCTGTATGCTGCCCGTTATAGAGATTGCGGATGTAGAAATAGTGACTATATGCTGTCCGTTATAGAGGTTGCGGATGTAGAAATAGAGCCTGTATGCTGCCCGTTATAGAGATTGCGGATGTAGAAATAGAGCCTGTATGCTGCCCGTTATAGAGGTGGTTGCGGATGTAGAAATAGAGCCTGTATGCTGCCCGTTATAGAGATTGCGGATGTAGAAATAGTGACTATATGCTGCCCGTTATAGAGGTTGCGGATGTAGAAATAGAGCCTGTATGCTGCCCGTTATAGAGATTGCGGATGTAGAAATAGTGACTGTATGCTGCCCGTTATAGAGGTTGCGGATGTAGAAATAGAGCCTGTATGCTGCCCGTTATAGAGGTTGCGGATGTAGAAATAGAGCCTGTATGCTGCTCGTAATAGAGGTTGCGGATGTAGAAATAGTGACTGTATGCTGCCCGTTATAGAGGTTGCGGATGTAGAAATAGAGCCTGTATGCTGCCCGTTATAGAGATTGCGGATGTAGAAATAGTGACTGTATGCTGCCCGTTATAGAGGTTGCGGATGTAGAAATAGAGCCTGTATGCTGCCCGTTATAGAGATTGCGGATGTAGAAATAGTGACTATATGCTGCCCGTTATAGAGGTTGCGGATGTAGAAATAGAGCCTGTATGCTGCCCGTTATAGAGATTGCGGATGTAGAAATAGTGACTATATGCTGCCCGTTATAGAGGTTGCGGATGTAGAAATAGAGCCTGTATGCTGCCCGTTATAGAGGTTGCGGATGTAGAAATAGTGACTATATGCTGCCCGTTATAGAGGTTGCGGATGTAGAAATAGAGCCTGTATGCTGCCCGTTACAGAGGTTGCGGATGTAGAAATAGTGACTATATGCTGCCCGTAATAGAGGTTGCGGATGTAGAAATAGTGACTGTATGCTGCTCGTAATAGAGGTTGCGGATGTAGTCATGCTTTGAGTTACCTGTTACATCTAACCCACTTCTAAATACTACCAAACCACATCTAAATATTACAAAACCAACTCTAAATACCAATCCACATTTTATTACCAACCAACATCTAAATACCAATCACTGCCTACAACTCTGTAGACAGAACTGCTGGAACATAGAAAAACATTGTTCAAAAGTTATTTTGAATAAAGTACATCCCGAAGACGTCCGTTCGAAAAATCCAAAGTTTTAATACATACCTAGAGCGTTAAAGTGTAACCATTTTATTTACTTTTACAAAACGCATTAGAATTACGCCCAAGAGTGTTTAACGGCAGTTGATATCAAAATATTACATGCGCGGACAACTAAAGTGTTGAAAATGCCCCACGTACAAAAGAGTTATTATTAGCTTTCCTGAAATAATACTGCCTTTTAAAAAAGTAATGATGAAATATAGAAAAGGCACTCTGTAGAAAGTATTGGGATGCTATCAAAACTTTTATTTGTATAAATATGATTATAATTTGTTGGGACAGTGGGGTGGGCCTCGGCTGCTGGTATAATATCAAACACACTGATTTGCAATGTCAAAACAATTACAGGGCTATCTCAGTTATAAACTGAAGAGTGTATATCTAATAAAACCAAAACAGATATGGATAACTGTTATTCCAGTGCAAAACGTGAAATCTCCTATTTTGGACCTATATATATAAAGAACAGCTATTCTCGTTCATCAGGAAATTCTGATAATAATGGACTGAAAGGTAAGTGCTGTCGCTCTGATACTTATATACATATACACATTCACAACTGAAACGGCATGGATATACCGAACATTATCCTACATTCAAGATAATCTGATTTTCATATTAAAATAGTGAATATGTTAAACATTTGGAAAGAATGGCAAATATTTTGTAGGTTGGAAGTCTGAAATCCTCAAAAGTTGCTGTAGTATCAAACACAATGTCCGGTATTCCCACACTGTCATGCACTGTTTTTATACCCCCACAAAACGAAGTTTAGGGAGGTAAATAGGAGTGAGCTTGACGGTCTGTCGGTCGATCCTTTGGTTTTCATGGTTTCCGGACAATGACTCATGAAAGGCTTGACAGATTTAAATAAATTTTGGTATTATTGTTATTTGTAATTCATTATTGCTGGACGAACATCATCATCATCATATAAATTGGGGTGAATTTCAGCTGTGTTATATTTTTATTTTTAACTCACCTGTCGCGTAGTGACAAGGTGAGCTTTTTTGATCGCCCTTTGTCCGTCATCCGTCCACAATTTCTTATGCACACGATAGAGACCACATTTTGCAATTGATTTTAATCAAACTTGCACACAACTTGTATTGGCAAAATATCTCGGTTCCTTTCGAAAACTGGCCAGATCCCGTCATGGATTCCAGAGTAATGGCCCCTTAAATGGCAAAAAATTTCTATTTTAGCTTGTGAACATGATAGAGACCACATTTTGCAATCAACTTGCAAACAACTTGTATTGGCATAATATCTCAGTTCCTTTCGAAAACTGGCTAGATCCCATCATGGGTTCCAGAGTTATGGCCCCTTAAAGGGCCAAAAATTGCTATTTTTTGGCTTATGAACACGATAAGAGACCACATTTTTCAAATGAATTTAATCAAACTTGCACACAACTTGTATTGGCATAATATCTCGGTTCTTTTCGAAAACTGGCCAGATCCCATCATGGGTTCCTGGGCTATGGTCCATTAAAGGACCAAAATTTGCTATTTTGGCTTTTGCAGCCATATTGAGACTTCATTTATGTTTTGATTTGATACAAACTGGCAAAATATCTTTAACAACAATATGTCTTGGATTCCATGATGAATCCGGCAGATCCAAACATAGGTTCCGGAGTAACGGCCCCTGATTGACCCCTGAAACAGCCAAAATTCGTTAATTTTTACCTTGTGAGCATGATAGAAGTGGCAATTTACATTCGATTATAACCACGCTTAACAACTTAAGTCACAATAAATTCTCATTTTCTTTCGAAAACCGGCTAGATTCCATCATGGGTTCTAGAGTTACTGCCCCTGTAAGGGACAAACTTTTCTATTTTGGCCCTTTCAGCCATATAGAGGTTTCATTTATGCTTTGATTTGATACAAACTTGCACAGAATGTTTATCTTGATGATCTCTAAGTTCGAAACTGGGTTATGTGGGATCAAAAACAAGGTCACCAGGAAAAATTTATGACCCTATCTTCATGAAAGTTTGTAAGAATGTTCATCTTGATGATTACTAGGCCAAGTTTGAAACTGGGTCATGTGGGTCAAAAACTAGGTCGCCCACTTAAATCAAAAGAAATGCTTGTTAACTCTCTAGAGGACATATCTTTGAACCTATCTTCATGAAACTTGGTAAGAATGTTTATATTGATGATTTCTTTACCAAGTCCGAAACTAGGTCATATAGGGTCAAAAACTAGGGTCATCACTCAAATCAAAGAAAAAGCTTGTTAACACCGTAGGGGCCACATATATGACCCTATCTTCATGAAACTTGGTCAGAATGTTTATCTTGATGATTCCAAGGCCAAGTTTTACAGGTGAGCGATATAGGGTCATCATGACCCTCTTGTTTTATTTTCCTGTACATAGCTTTTACCTCAGTAGTTTAAGTACATGTGTATTATATTTTATACATGTAATACGAGTAAAAAAGATAAAAAAATGATATAGTAATATTTAATTGACTTCTTTTTCTAGCACTCACCTTTTAAAAACATAAACAATGAAATTATTTGAAAATATTTTGAGTACTGTCAAACAATTGCTTACAGACTGAAGAGTTCCATTAGGTTTTTAAACGTTGGTCGTACATGTAAAACTGCCTGTGGATTATGACAGTTTTCGATTTACAAGGCGTTGTCAAGCGTGCCAAATGGTTTGACCACCGTCACGTGATTTGCCTGGAGGCAAGGCTGATTCCGGCCTATTGATTTTACACAATGCTTTTAAAAGTCATGCCTTGGAAACAACAGCTATCTCTTTCAGAGGTATACGGTTAATCGCTCTGTCGCAACTTCCAAGCGAGAAAAAAACTGTCAACAAAGGTGTGTGTCATCATATTTTTTTTTCATTTTTATAAAGCATTTTATCAGATATCAAAAATCGGAGAATGGTACGCTTTTACTTTACAAACAACTTAAAGCTGGCAAATTTATTCTTGGTTTGTGGTCGTGGTCGTGGCGATATTTACAAGCAATTCATTGTCACATGTTTGCCTTTTAACTGATATCAAAAAGGAAACCGAGTAGACTTGAGATAGCTCTTAGGTATACACTGCATTAAGAATTAAAGTTTGCACCGAAAAGCGTTTGGGAGTAGGAATATTTACCTTCTACAGTGAGAGACAGCTGTGTCGTGAAATAGATAGTCATAGCTAAAAAGTTAACACTACTAACATAACAGGATAGTAGCTAACTATCCAATAACGAGATACAATTCATATACAGTCGAAACTCGGTATCTCAAACTTGCTTACCTCGAAATTCCGCTTTAGTCGAAGAAATTTTAAAGTCCCGTCAAATTTCCTTCTTCATATATATGTTATTCAACTTCGGTTACGTCAACATTTGACTTACCGAGACTCCGGATGTGTCGAAAGGGATTTTCAGTCCCGTCAATAAAATTCAAGTGCATTGTAAACTCGGTAAGTCGAAGTGAGAAAAATATGCGATAAAATTTCGCACATGTCATTGTAAATGTGGTTGGTTTTTAAAACATGTCTATGTTTATTGCCTAAGCAGAAAGCCGTGATGCCGACATATCAAAGGTGCGGCGATTATCAAAGTGAGATGACGTCATCCTTGTTTGCACGTGCCATAATGATAATTGTTTGATGTAAACATTAGATTTCTTTAATCAGCAGACATTTATTTTTGAGACAATGTGAAAATTGCTTTTAATTTAAATTAATGAATTAATTGGTTTGACCAGTTGGGATATTTAATAAGGATTAAGAGAAGAGGTAGTCGCGATGAGAGTGTATAAAAATTAATTTTTTGGGGGAAAGCATCATTCGTTCAAAATGTCAAATCGAAATGCTGTCAATCCTCTGGGAAAGAAACGTACTACAAAAAGGAAACTTAACTCAAAAACATTTGAGGTTGGTATCATTTTTAATTCTTCGAAAAACTTAAAACTTTGATAAACACGAACTGTACGGAATCGTGTACGCGTAAATTGCCGACAGCGCATACACGGCATCAAGGAAACAGTTTTGATTTTTTCGTCCGTAAACGTCCCTTCTCATAACTCGAATTTCGGTTATCTCGAAATAAAAAGCATGGTCCCTTGAAATTCGAGATACCGAGTTTCGACTGTATGTATATATACGTAGTTTTAAACTTGGTTAATTATAGGGTCTAATTTAATTCGGAAAGGCAACAGTTGGGTCCAAAGTCGATCGTCGGGCCACGAAGTGGAAAAGTGGGTCTTTTGGCACCCAACTGTTTTTTACCACTTCACCAATGGTCTGGGGTGGGGGGGGGGGGTGGGGTTACCCCTATGAAACTAGCCTAATGTGTTAGGAACCGATAAGTGGGTCTCTTTGATTATAACTGATTGGTAGGTCAAAATTTTATATACAAATTCTTTTTTGTTCTTGATTTAGTGCAGTTTTCCAATAGTATTTCCGTCATATAACCGAACCAGTGTTCCCGGATTTTGTACCAGTACTAACTTGTTCTCCACAAGTAACTGCCAACTTCTCCACATGAATCATTGAGACAAAATGTCAAATGGTCATGGAGAACATACACCTCGCCCGAGGATCGAACTCACGGCCCACAATCCACAGATCTGCGCTTTCCCTATTGAGGTAAGCGGCGGGCTATATTCTTATGCTACTATTACTCTTAAATGAATGAAATAGAGGAAATGAAAACAATAGACAAGTTTACAGGGTGTTGCCGGTTAGTCCCGGCGCTCTAGAATCTGACAAACACTCCTTTTCTTGTCAGTTTAAGAACCACATGTAAGGTTTTTACCATTAAATAGTTTAACTCCATTGATCTATGACTCCAAGTTTTATAACAATGGCTTTGAATTTTGTTTGCATTGCGAATTATAGTTGTAAAATTAAATCTGGAAACCAATGATATCATAATTACTTATCTTGGGAGGACATTGCACGTACATACCTGAACATTTTTCTATTAACAAGAGACGTTACGATTTTATCATTGTATGGTAACGTTAAAATGCACTTGTAATTTTTAAGATCTGAAGACATGAAGATGCATCACTAACTACCTCAATATTTGAAGATTCGAACACCAGACTGAAAGCACAGCATTAACGATATATTCAATTATTTTTTCGAATATTGTGAACCATAGTCATTTGGTTAAGTATTCTTTCACTCGGGATATTTCGTTGTTCCATATCCAGTCGACTTATAAATTAATTTACAAAACAAATGTCAAGCTTGTATTAGCCGAGTTCTTTGGTTTGAAAGTTTTGGGCATAGTTCCAGCACTCATCATGTTGACTCAGTCACCGGACAAATGGTCGTATTTGGACGACCTTACAGCAATCCGTCAAATTCCCCAATAGGCAAGCGCCAATAGGCATAATTCAATAAACGCCCCAGTAGGCTAAATTCAATAACTGCACCCAAAAGGCTAAATTCAATAGCTGCCCCAATAGGCAAGCCATAAAAGGCTAAATTCAATACAAACCCAATAGGCTAAATTCAATAACTGCCCCAAAAGGCTAAATTTAATAAATTGCAGTTAAAAGCCGAACTTCCAATTCCGGACTGATCCTAGGAGTCAGTGATCAAGCCATACAAATGTCCATGACTAAACATGAATTTCAGATAAAAGACTGTTTCACTTTCGCAGTCAAAGCGATTTAAATAATTAGAATAACAAAACTAAGTATAGTAACTTCTGTTCGGATTTCGCTGTCTGCCGTATAATTAACACAAAATGTCATTACATCTGGGAACCATGCCGTTAAGTCTGTTATCTCCGAATGCGAAGTCCATTCGCTTACTACAAGGAAGCATCTGTACTCCTTTACGAGTCATGAACTGCAATAAACAAAATAGCACAGCAGCACAAAGCATGACTATTCACTACACTACACACATATAACTTTAAAAACAAATATTATAAATACTGGGCGGGTTTGGTGGGTGTTTCAAATATTTTTTTTTAAATCTTGATCGTTCTTGGACCCGATCTTGTATATTTTCTTGCTCAAACTGTAAAAGCAAGTAGTAAGGCGGTGTTCACATAATTTTTATCTAGGCCCACTGATTCCCTAGAATTTAATCGAAGATCCAACAAGTGTATCTTTTAAAAAAGCTAGGAAGTGGCTCGCTTAGCTCTTGTTATGAGATGACATGGATGGAGCCCAAAGTGATATGCCATTGAAAAAGGGTCAATGAACGTTTTTAGTAATACCTCAATATAAGAGAAGTGTCCACATAGTCCCGACGCAAATTTTGTCGTCACTCATTACCACCAAAGAAGCAATCTGAATCATTCTGCCTAAAAATAAAGATAAACATGTATCCAGTCCCTGGAATATTTCCATTGTAGATATCATAATGGCATTCGTTTCAGATACGCAAGTTTCTAAGTGCTCAACTGGCTCAGTTACCCAAAGTTTCCCTAATTGTTAAGCTCGTTTCTGCAATTAGGGAGAAGCGATTGATGCAATATTCTACTTGCCATAAATTGGCCCTTTGCGTGTCATTTAGCTCTTTCTGTTCCTTAAAGATGACCGCGGCCTAGTAGGGCACAATGGCTTTTGTAAGCCAGCTTTCGATTGGTCACTTTTAAGGTTACATACTACCAATTCAATTCCTTCTTTATTTCATATAAACAATGAAATATTGAGACCTCATTTTCCGTACTTTAGAGCATTTCAATGATATGAAAACCATATATAAACATCATTTAGTATGACATGTCTTCTTACCAAAAATAGAAAAATATTGACATGTTATGTACAAATAAGAAAAGTAATCTGTTCTGAAAAAACATCACCCTCTAAAAATGCTCCCATGAAAATAGCCGTTCAGCCATTACGCGTATGTAGACATTTTCTCAAACAATAAAACTAATACCTGGAAATTCACAATGAAAATTGTCTAGATATTTCTCAATACAATAAGCAATAAAACTAAGCCAAAAATATAACTGCCATTTCCTCGTATGACTCGTTATATCAGTTTTCATCAACAGCATGGAACTACGTTTTGGACTACTTCACATGTAACACTAAGTAGTCACTTCCTGTTTGGTGTAATCAGTCCTTTATAAAACGAATCGACATTTCGTTTTAGGTTGCTGGCTTGCTCTTTGTAATTGAAAGAAAAAGCTGGGAGCCAGGAATTGGAGATGTTCGGTGTTTTAGGTAGTTTTCATAGTAAAATCCTATCGTAATACTGTCTCACCGAGGCGAGCCGTTTATCTATTAATGATAAACGTAATTACTTCAATTACGCTGGTCAATTTGGTTAACACTGTCTTTCTATACATTTATATACTGTAATAACATTCTGTTGCTCTTATTTGTTGTTCCTGAATGAAGTCGGGGATGGCGTCAGCAGTTTTTTTTATTTCAAAAGAGGACCACCACACGTACATTTATCAATATTATACAAATGGGATTTAAGTGTATGGGAATGTTAGCGTATGATTCAAACCTGTGAAGACAAAGCTATCTCATTGGCGACATGACTCTCTTTTACGACAGAGCTGTCTCTCAAAATAAAAAGTAAATATTTCTACTCCTAAACGCTTTTCGGCGCACATTTGATTCTTAACGTATTGTATACCTAAGAGCTATCTCGAGCCTACTCTGTCAGTCAGACAATTATAGTGCTTTCATGACGACATAGCCCAGTTCACTGCTAAATCAGCTTGCTGGTAAATGTCGTGACGACCACAAATCAAATATAATTTGCCAACTTAAAGTCAAAAACTAGGTCACCAGGTCAAATCAAAGGAAAAGCTTGTTGACACTCTAGAGGCCACATTTTAAAATATATCTATATGAAACTTTGTCAGAATATTAATCTTGATAATCTTTAAGTCAAGTTCAAATCTGGGTCAGGAGGGGTCAAAAACAAGGTCACCAGGTCAAATCAAAGGAAAAGCTTGTTAACATTCTAGAGGCCACATTTAAAACCTTATCTTAATGAAACTTGGTCAAACTGTTAATCTTGACTATCTCCAGGTCAAGTTCAAATCTGGGTCAGGTGGATTAAAAAAACTAGGTCGCTAGGTCAAATCAAAGGAAAAGCTAGTTAACAATCTAGATGCCACATTTTTGACAATATCTATATGAAAATTTGTCAGAATATTAATCTTGATGATCTTTAGGTCAATTTTAAATCTGGGTCAGGTGGGATCAAAAACTAGGTCACTAGATCAAATCAAAGGAAAAGCTTGTTAACACTCTAGAGACCACATTTATGACTGTATCTTCATGAATCTTAGTCAGAATGTTAATCTTGATGATCTTTAGATCAAGTTTGAATCTTGGTCATCTGGGGTCGAAAACTAGGTCACCAGGTCAAATCAAAGGAAAAGCTAGTTAACACTCTAGAGGCCACATTCATGACCATATCTTAATGAAACTTGGTCAGAATGTTAATCTTGATGATCTTTAGGTCAAGCTCGAACCTGAGTCAAGTGGGGTCAAAAACTAGGTCACCAGGTCAAATCAAAGGAATAGTTAGTTAACACTCTAGAGGCCACATTTATGATCATATCTTAATGAAACTTGGTCAGAATGTTGATCTTAACGATTTTTAGGTCAAGTTAAAATCTGGGTCAGTTGGGTCAAAAACTAGGTCACCAGGTCAAATCAAAGGAAAAGCTTGTTAACACTCTAGAAGCCACATGTATGACTGTATCGTCATGAAACTTGGTCAGAACGTTAACCTTGATGATCTTTAGGTCAGGTTCGAATCTGGGTCATGTGGAATGTGACCTACTGACCTACTTTCTTGTTTTTTAGCTCACCTGAGCAATGCTCAGTGCTCAGGTGAGTTTTTCTGATCGCTCGATGTCCGTTGTCCGTCGTCTGTCGTCCGTCTGTCTGTCGTCTGTCAACATTTAGCTTGTGTATGCGATAGAGGCTGTATTTTTCAACTGATCTTCATGAAATTTGGTCAGAATGATTACCTTGATGAAATCTAAGACGAGTTTTAAAATGGGTCATCTGGGGTCAAAAACTAGGTCACTAGGTCAAATCAAAGAAAAACCTTGTGTAAGCGATAGAGGCTGTATTTTTCAGTTAATCTTCATGAATTTTGGTCAGAATGATAACCTTGATGAAATCTAAAACTAATTTGAAAATGGGTTATCTGGGATTAAAAACTAGGTCACTAGGTCAAATCAAAGAAAAACCTTGTGTATGCGATAGAGGCTGTATTTTTCAACTGATCTTCATGACATTTGGTCAGAATGATTACCTTGATGAAATCTAGGCCGAGTTTGAAAATGGGTTATCTGGGATTAAAAACTAGGTCATTAGGTCAAATCAAAGAAAAACCTTGTGTATGCGATAGAGGCTGTATTTTTCAATTAATCTTCATGAATTTTGGTCAGAATGATAATCTTGATGAAATCTAGGCCGAGTTCGAAAATGGGTCATCTGGGTTCAAAAAGTAGGTCACTAGGTCAAATCAAAGAAAAACCTTGTATATGCGATAGAGGCTGTATTTTTTAATTAATCTTATAAATTTTGGTCAGAATGATTACCTTGATGAAATCTAGGCCGAATTCGAAAATGGGTCATCTAGGATCAAAAAGTAGGTCACTAGGTCAAATCAAAGAAAAACCTTGTGTATGCGATAGAGGCTGTATTTTTCAATTGATCTTCATGAAATTTAGTCAGAATGATTGCATTGATGAAATCTAGGTCAAGTTCGAATATGGGTTATCTGGAATCAAAAATTAGGTCACTAGGTTGAATTAAAGAAAAACTTTGTGTATGCGATAGAGGCTATATTTTGCAATTGATCTTCATGAAATTAAGTCAGAATGATTGCCTTGATGAAATCTAGGTCAAATTTGAATATGGGTCATCTTGGATCAAAAAGAAGGGCACTAGGTCAAATCAAAGAAAAACATTGTGTATGCGATAGAGGCTGTATTTTTCAATTGATCTTCATGAAATTTGGTCAAAATGATTGCCTTGATGAAATCTACGTTAAATTTGATTATGGGTCATCTTGGGTTAAAATGTAGGTCACTAGGTCAAATCAAAGAAAACCCTTCTGTATGCAATAGGGGCTGTATTTTTCAATTGATCTTCATGAAATTTGGTCAGAATGATTGCCTTGATGAAATCTAGGTCAAGTTCGAATATGGGTCATCTGGGTCAAAAAGTAGGTCACTAGGTCAAATCAAAGAAAAACCTTGTGTATGCGATAGAGGCTGTATTTTTCAATTGATCTTCATGAAATTTGGTCAGAATGATAGCCTTGATGAAATCTAGGTCAAGTTCGAATATGGGTCATCTGGGTCAAAAAGTAGGTCACTAGGTCAAATCAAAGAAAAACCTTGTGTATGCGATAGAGGCTGTATTTTTCAATTGATCTTCATGAAATTTGGTCAGAATGTTAGCCTTGATGAAATCTAGGTCAAGTTCGAATATGGGTCATCTGGGGTCAAAAAGTAGGTCACTAGGTCAAATCACATAAAATACTTACTTATACTCAAGATTTTTGCTCCAATTTTAATGATAATTGGTCAGAATATTTTTTTCCATGAAATCACTAGGTTAGACATGTTTACACTGTTATGTTGTGTTATGGTGTGTTTCTCAGGTGAGCAACCTAGGGCCATCTTGGCCCTCTTGTTAAGATACAGCCTTGAAATTTGGATGACATGTACAGTTTAGCAAACCGATCTTAAAACTGACTTTCAGTGACCACGAATGTGACCATCTGACCTACTTTCATGTTTTTTAAGATACAGCCTTGAAATTTGGATGACAAGTACAGTTTAGCACATCAATCCTAAAACTGACTTTCAGTGACAATGAATATGACCTACTGATCTACTTTCTTTTTTTTAAAGATACAACCTTGAAATTTGGATAACATGTACATTTTTGCATACTGATCTTAAAACTGACTTTCAGTGACCATAAATATGACCTACCGACCTACTTTCTTAATATTTTAGCATCAGTTTGACATTTGAAAACATGTAGCTCATATTACTCAGGTGCGCGATCCAGTGTCATCATGACCCTCTTGTTTAATATTCAATAAAATGCTTTTAAAATGTCAAAAATATGATGGCACTCATCTTTGTTGACAGTTTCTTTCCCGTGACATGTACTAGTTCGGACGTTTCGACAGAGCAATTTGCCGTATACCTCTGAAAGAGGTAGCTCTGTTGTTTCCCAGGCGTGTAAGTTGACCATGTTCTTTGTTATCATCCGCCGAAGGTTGGCGCTGTCGGTCCGGCTGTCCGTGCATCCGTCTGAAATTGAAAATGCTTATAATTCAAACAGTATTTTAGCAAGAGTGCCCAAACCCTGCATAATTTCTAATTAGCACTTGACCTTTTCTCACATAAAGCATTCTCCCCTGGACCCAATAAAATCAGAGTTTTACCCTTAATTTGGTAAAAACATGGATTTTGACGGTATCTAAGTAACCTAATAATGGATTGGATCCTCATGTAAATTTACATATATGTAGATCACTATAGGGCGGTGGCGTTTGCGCAAGTTCCTCAGAATCACTTCAGTAACTTCAGAGTAATTACCCTTTAATTGTTTTACAATCCATAAATTCCCACTTAACAAAGTAATGGATATTCATGAAATTTTATACAAATACAGAACACTCTATGGTGATGGTACATGCACATTTTCCCTCAGGAACTCTTTAGTAACTGCAGAGTTATTGCTAATAAATTCCCACTAAACGAAGTAAGCCATTTATGGATCTTCCTGAAACTGAATGCGAGTATAGATGACTAAAGGACAGCGGTGCTTGCGCAAGTTCGTCAGGATCTCTTCAGTCACTGCAGAAATATTGTCCTTTAATTGATTTATAATTCATAAATTCCCACATAAGCATTGACTGATCTTGAGGAAACTTAATACGTAGATCACTGTCGGGCAGTTGTGCATATGCAATTTATGTCAAGATAACTAACTTTAGAGTTATTGTCCTTGAACTATAATTTCCAACATAAACCAAGTAACCACCAAAAAGAATTCATTATTTAAAGTAATTGAACAACAGAATAGTGCAATGATCAACCTTTGTCAGGATCTCTTCAGTAAATGCAGAACTATTGTAGATGGCCCTTTTCATTTAAGGTCAGTGCACGAATACCAGTACAATATGCACAGGCGGAGGTGGGATGGGGAGGGGCTCATACAGTTTTGCCAAAAAATTCCTTCCTCTTTCATTTTCTATTACCTTATGCACGTATTTATATCTAAAAAATAACTCGCATATGATCAAATCAGTCAGTGTACCAGTTAACCATGGTGCACTTCTTTTGTACATTATTTGTCTAATGTCTTAAAATTAAATATCTTTTGAAATATAGCCCCCTCATTCACAAAACTACCTATTCGGCGTCGGGATATAAATTATCTGAATTAGATTGTTTTTAGCGAGCTCGAGAATCGAGCTTTACGGTAACGCAAGTATAAGTTTCACCGGAAGCTAACAGGCAAGGCGCCCCTAGCGGACAGGAAGTAGTTCTTTCCGCAGTGGATACAGAACGTCGTTCGATTTCTGAAAAATACTTATCACTCAAAAATCATGCAAGAAAACTTTCCAGTTAGTTAAGAATGATTATTTTCTTTTAAAAGATAAAACATTGCCGGGAAAGAAATTGGAAAATATTGTCATTAATAACCCAAGCCAGTACAAGAACGCGGCGAATAGGAAGTGACGTCAGCTTCAAGTTTAAAGTTAATTTTTTCACATCAGGTCATATAATGTGCATGTGATGAGCATATTGATACACATATTGAACCAGTATAAAGAGCGTGACACCGGCTTCTTGGAAAATTTGCAAAGTATGATATTCGCTGGAACAGGTATGATGACACTGAATGTAAACTATGTTTTTCTAGTGAAGTTGTGAATATTTTCTTTGTAAAACTTTTTTTTAAAGTTAAACCTGATTTCTTTGAGCTCGCTTTAAGGCTTTGCCTTATTTCATATTATGAAATCGACTTACTTAACGTTTTTTCGATATTTTCTAGAATATCAGATTTTTCAGAGATATATATTCCCGTAAATAACTGTATCAATGAAAAGCCTTAAAGGGGTGTTTAATTTTTGTATGGAAAAGTTACGATTCACTAAATACAATTCTTTAAACTAAAAGATGCTTTTGTAGAAAAGCGCATGTCTCCCCCAATGCATAGTCGTATAGGCAAGAAGTCAATAGGTGACAGAAACGAAAGTCAAAGAGACACTGATGGTTGGCTGCAATAAGGATCATCTACTTGGCATGTCCAATCATCCCACTAAGTTTCAACATTCTGGGCCTAGTGGTTCTCAAGTTATGAATTGGAAACGGTTTTCCATGTTCAGGTCCCTCTGACCTTGACCTTTGATCGAGTGACCCCGAAATCAGTGAGAGTCATCTACTCTGCATGTCCAATCATCCTATTAAGTTTCAACATTCTGGATCAAGTGGTGCTCAAGTTTTTGATTACAAAGAGGTTTCTATGATCAGCCCCTTGTGACCTTGTCCTTTGATGGAATGATCCCAAAAACGATAGTGATCATCTACTGTTCATGTCCTATCACCCTATGAAGTTTGAACATTCTGGATCAAATGGTTCTCAAGTTATTGACCGGAAATGGATTTCCATATTCTGTCTGCTGCGACCTTCACCTTTATCAGAGTAACCCCAAAATCAGTAAGAGTCATTTACTTTGCATGTCCAATCATCCTACGAAGTTTCAACATTCTGTGTCAAGTGGTTATCAAGTTACTGACCGGTAATGATTTTCCATGTTCAGGCCCCTATGACCTTGACCTTTAACAGAGTGACCCCAAAATCAATAGGAGTCATTTACTCTTCATGTCCAATCATCTTATGAAGTTTCAACATTCTTGGTCAAATGGTTCTCAAGTTATTTATCGGAAATGGTTTTCAATGTTCAGGTCCCTGTGACCTTGACCTTTAACAGAGTGAACCCAAAATCAATAGGGGCCATCTACTCTGCATATCCAATCATCCTATGAAGTTTCAACATTTCGGGTCAAGTGGTTCTCAAGTTATTGATCGGAAATGGTTTTCCATGTTCAAGCCCATGTGACCTTGACATTTGATGGAGTGACCCCAAAAACAATAGGGCTCGTCTACTCCATAAGCCCTGCCAACCTATGCAGTTTGAAGGTTCTAGGTCAAATGGTTCTCCAGTTAGTGATCGAAAATGGAGTGTGACGGACGGACGTAACTGAAGGACGGACGGAAGGACAGGGCAAATACAATATGTCTCCCCCAGTATAACTAACTCCTTTCCTCTTCTTTCAAAGTCTGTTTTCAAGATATTAAGTTTTTACGCCGCCATTTTAGGGATGGGACAGATTTTGAATAATACCTATTGAAACGCAGTACAGTAAAAGAAAAAACAATGATATTGAGAAAGGGCATGAGGACAGGAAGAACGATTATGACTATATAGTAGACATTGTATTAAAAGAAATAAAATTCAGAATGACAGGGAATAGCTGAAATGCTGATGTACAATATACAAAATACTACAAATATTGTTCAAAAGTTGTTTTAATATGGTGAATACTTCTCCAAGTCCACGATCTGCTGAATTGGGGTGAGGGGATATAGCCTCAAATACACATATTTGCCCTCATATATGTGTATTATGACATAAATATGAAATACACATGTTTGCCCTCATATATGTATATTATGACATAAATATGAAATACACATGTTTGCCCTCATATATGTGTATTATGACATAAATATGAAATACACATGTTTGCCCTCATATATGTATATTATGACATAAATATGAAATACACATGTTTGCCCTCATATATGTGTATTATGACATAAATATGAAATACACATGTTTGCCCTCATATATGTATATTATGATGTACCTATAAAATACACACTTTGACCTTAATATATGTGTATTTTGACGTAACCGATACACGTTTTAACCATGAAATGTGTATTATTAGAAATATACACTTTAACATATTGACCTTGTCGTAAAATAACAAAACCTTATCGGTGCAAACAGCTGATGTGAGCCATATGGATGCTTTAAAGTGGCTCTAAATTGAATGTATCAGTATTAATCTTAGAGGATTAAGATAAATTGTTAAACAGCAAACATACTCCTATTCTTGTACACAATACATTGATATATTTGGTCTTAAAGTGTTGTATATTTGTGATATATTATACCTAACTACATTTGACACTGAGAATTTCAAAAGACACTATTTAAAAGTCAATATTACATTTAACACCAGTTTTGTTTAAAATGCAAACACATATATTATACATATTATGAACAAAATGATTTACTTAACATCATAATTCAACATACTTTATTCACACTCTCTGTTGTAATGTATAAGCTGACCTTTATATTTATATAAATTGTATTTATAAATAAAGATGAGCAGTTGATAAGCTCAAATCTAGAAAATAAAACATATGTTTTTTTCGTGTATATATATTTTGATAATATTATACCAAGTTGTTGTGTGTGATGTCTAAATAAAAATATTGAGAGAGAAAGTATGGTTAAGTGAAATTTATTCATGAAACAATCAAAAGATTTTTAAAAAGAAGTGTATTTTTTAATATTAAAAGAAGATTTTTTCTCTAACAAATAAAACATGAATCAATATAAGATGACATCATAGCGTTATTAGTACAACAGTTACGTAGGTAGGACTCGCACAAAAACAATTGAAGAGTTGAGAGATGAAGTATTTGAAAACTTTAATAGAAAAAGTGGAAACTCCACAGGTCGCTCAACACGACAAAAGCAAAAATGTTGCAGGCTCGGTTTGATTGAGCCTGTTCATGGACGGTAGTCCCACCGTTACATAACTGAAATACTGTTGAAAAAAGGCGCTAAACCCAAAACAACAACAACATGGACGGTAGTGGAAATGTATGCTACCGTCCACGCCCTCTAGCCCCGGGTTGAGCAGAACTCAACATTTACACATGCTACAAGTACAAAAACAATTTTGAGACATCCACAGATGAGTTCATACGGCGGTGCACATGGAACTTTTGATACACTAGCGTGTAATTTAATGAAAAGTGGCGTATGGTTCCCAGATAAAATAATGGGTTTGCCTTAAACGTGAAAACAATGGACAGAACTAAACAAACTGGAATTTAGAAAGGGGATCTGAGGTTATGAAGCCTGCATATCACAGGAACTACCAAAAGACAAAATTAAAAAGCAAGCATCATATCCAAGGGGTGATTATACAATACCCAGAGCTATGAAAACAGGAGTATTGGAACCACCCAGGCCGAAATGTTCAAGCTGAGAAACTAAACAGTACCAATAACACGACATAAAAGTCGTGCTGAACGATCTGAGAAGATCAAAATATAACAGCCCTGATTTAAAGTCACAATACATCAAACAGTTTAGACAATTTTATACAAATTTTATTTAAAAAATAAATGAATGTCCTGAAAAAATCCTCAACATAGGAAAATAAAGACTGCAAAGCGTTTGAGGGAAAATGAAGATTTTTCAACTGATAAGGGGACTCAATTTGCAGCGAAAAAAAGAAAGAAAGTATTTACTGGAAAGTATTATGGATGACTATATATTGCCTTAAATATCAGAAGATGAAACGTCCAGCGTCCGTAGATCTGCACTCTCCCCATTAAGCTAAGCCGGCGGGCTGGTGCTGATGGTGGTGTGGTGGAGGTGATGGCAATGGCGCCGATGGTAATGATGGCGGTGGTGGTGGCGTTGGCGGCGGTATAGGTGTGGTGTTGTTATTTTCAGAATTTTATTTTTTGTCTAAGAGTTCGTTTAGCGATAATTTAATATTTTTTTGTAATGTTTCGGGCTTCATTGATGGCGGCGACGATTTTAGGAAGAACTTGTTTTATGGATGGCTACCACCGCCGATATCACCATCACTACCTCTGTCACCAGGCCCCGCTTTCACTAACGTTCTCAAGTCAAAATCTCAGCTCAAGTCTGAGAAAAATCTCAACTTTGATTCTCAGCTTGAGATTTTTCTCAGATTGGCTTTCACTAAAAATCTCTCAGTAAAATCTCAACTTCCGCGCTGAGATTTTTCTCAGATTTCTTGAGTCAAGTGTTGGGCTGTCTCAGTGCTTTTCTCAAAGAAACAAAATGGCGACTTTTCGACGATACAATATACGCCGCCGCCGTAGTCGGTGCCAGTTTCACGTTGAGTTCACCAGCATGACATGGATGACAACAAACTTCGTCGGAGACGGTAATTTCTTAATTTCAAGGGAAGTAATCCAAGTAAAACTAAAATGGCCGATTGTTGCTAGGGACACTGTTTACGCTTTTAAAACACATGCAGCAATTAATTTACCACAAGGACAACATTTTCAAACATTTTTACTGTTCCTAAAATGTTTCTTTCTCGTCTTGAATGCTACACAACTTTGAAGACAATATTTATTAAGTACAGTAGACGTTTTACTGTGCCTATGTTTCGTACCAAAAATGCTCGTACCGAGATATATTTACTTGTGCAGTAACGTCCATAGAAGTCCTTATTCTTGTGAAATTTCGTTTCACAACTTGGGGGTTATCATCAAGGGGTGATAAAAATGAGCAATTAGTGGTTGGCTCAAAGCCGGGACCCCTTGTTTACAGGGTGTGCACACTATCAACTGAACTAACCAGCTGAAACAATTCCCCCTTTGTGGTAATCAAGTCCTATACCATAAGAAACTCCCCAGCTATATAAA
Organism: Mercenaria mercenaria; assembly: GCF_021730395.1. Classification (NCBI taxonomy): domain Eukaryota; kingdom Metazoa; phylum Mollusca; class Bivalvia; order Venerida; family Veneridae; genus Mercenaria; species Mercenaria mercenaria. The sequence goes on along the minus strand of NC_069369.1, from coordinate 43,749,068 downwards.
AGTAGTGTACATAGAGGGGACTATTCCTGGATAATGCCTCTAGTTTATAAAACTGTCACAGTCCAATGTGTGCATCTAGTTAATTGAACAGATTGAGTATAATGTGCAGTCAGTCTACTGTAGGGCTCAATCTTGGGGACCCTCTCATACAGGACTAGTACTCTACCAACTAAGCTAACCTACTGCTTAAACAAAATCTCAACTTTGTAGTAGTCAAGTCCTGTTGCCTCATAGGCCTCAGTAGCCAAGTGGTAGATGGCCCACCACTTCAGTGGGATATTGTAGGTTCAGTCTCTAGCCATGTAAAGTGATAAAAGTTATTACATAATGGCATGATATTACATACGGCTTTATACGCCAGCTTGTTTATAAGTAATCACTCATTAATAAGCATTTGGAAATATTTTGTTCTGCATTTTGCAGTGCTGTTAACTATTAACATCTATACTTTAGATAGTTCACATTTAGCAAGTGGCAAATAGCATGATGTAATTGAATAAGCAGAAAAACTGATGGACACAAAGACAATGAAAAATATTTAAGTTCTAATAATTTATTAAAGTTAACAGAAATTTTTATAAGTTGACAACAGTTTTATTCATTTATAAATAAATATGGCATTTCATAATTTGATCTAAAATATTGGTTGAACATTTAAAGTACAATATTTTTCAAATCTTTCCAAAAATATCAGAAAATCTTTACTCTATGCTATTGATAAAATTTATATTACCAGTAAGTTGTTAGATTTCAGTATGATTTACATCAATAATTTTAAGTAAAATTTTATATTTCACTGTCATTGTCTTCTCAGATAAATTTGATCTTTTAAAAAGAACTATGAAATGCCAAAGTGTACAGGTTATCATTTTCATTTCTTTTATAATTTTCATTTACTGTTCCAGTTCACTATGTTCCTTTGAAAATGTTTATAATTAACTTCTGTTCACATGTTAAAAGTTATGTTGTTGACTCAAGTTGATGGTGTTTCTCTTACTGATGAGTCCTGGAAACACTGTATGGGTCACAAAATTAAATTGGGACGAAACACACCTGACAACAGATGTTGATAAAAACAATCAGTTGCATTTATAACCAACTGAAGATAAAAATAAGAAAATGTTATAACTTAAATCCAAAAACATTTTTAAAACATTGCATGTATTTTCAAATTGATCTGATTTTCAGGTGTGTCTAAGGCTGTTTTCATTCAAATGACATAGTTTAATAATAAGTTTTAATAGTTAAATGTGTTATTGCCTCCCTATTCCCATAAAGGAGTGCATTGTGATGAAACAATGTTAAAATGCTCACTATTCCAATAATTAGTTAACCAATAATAGTAGATGGTTTTGCAGTTAACAAGAACTGCCACTTTGACACATAAATTCGAAAACAAGAAATTAATGTGTCTTATATTTCTAACAAAAAAGGTGGCAGCCACATTTAAATTTAATGTAAACAAAGATAATGCCTTCAACAATGTGTATCTATCGGCTATATTGTTTTTTTTTTATTAATAACTAAGCTTTTCCTTTTCTCTCACCTTATTTTAATTCAGTTCAGTTTTATAAAGTGTTTTGGAGCAAGTTACATTATATCCAATCAATGTAGTCAACAAATGTTTGCAATTTCAGTTGAATGGCTCAAGCAGTTTTAATCCTTATCATGCTGTTCATGGTTGGTCCTACCTTTGCGACAAGTGTAGATCATGATCAGCCTGCATATTAGTGCAGTCTGATCTTCATCTGCACTGTGCGCCATTCAGTCAGAATCTTTTGGTTAGCACCCTTTTTAACACTTAATAATACTGTCCAAATTGTAAAATGGACAAGTCCATTATAGAAATTTAGCAAGGGCCTAATGGTTAAAGTTATATTAAATTATATAGCTAATTGTGTCCCGTGCGCCCAAGAAAGTGTGACAATTACATGTTGGCTAGTTTTTTTAAATCAAGCTTTATTGTTACAGCTTTGATTTTTTATGTAACTTAAAGTCTACACATTTAAAGCAAAATACTTTTTTGCATAAACTACATCTCATTCTTACCAATATGTCACATCTTGTGATGGAACCCTCTTCACAAAATGTAGTGAAAAAAAAACAAAAAACAATTTAAATGTTGAACACTGCAGTTTCATTACCCCATTACTTTTCTTGAGTCCTAATGTTTCCTAAGATCTTAATCTTTTTCAGCTTTGAAGACACAATATGACTATTTCTGTTTAATAAATCAACTTTCTCAGAATCTTGATGAAAGTCTATACACACAAAAATGTCCCCTGTGCACCTTTTCAGTAGTTTAGTGTCAGATTTCTTATATTCTTTAAATAAAATGTTTTTTACGTAGGCCCCCACTTCCACAGTATATCTTGCAGCTTGCTCCTTTCACATGGCAGATATATTTTTTCATGGAGATACATCAGGAGGAGGTACATCAATCTGAAAAGGAATTGTTTTTTCCATATAATATACAGTACACTATCACAAATTTTATTTTTGTTATGCATTTATGGAGCAAAATTCCCTTTTTTTTTGTTTTTTGTTTCAATATGATTCAATTTTGCAACAGTATTTCAGTCATGTAAATTACAGTAATGGTGTTCAGTTAACCTTTTAAGTGTTCCTGCATTCTTTACTAGAAATTACTTGTGCTCACAGACAACTTCCCATTGTAAACGAGTAAGAAATGTTGGACAAATGACTTAGACATATTCTTCTCTCAAACTGTTAAAGATGTTGCATGCATAGCATGCATAGCCAAAGGATCAAACTTAGAACTTTTCTTGATTCATAGTCTAGTGCTTTATATTCTGAGCTAGGCATGCAAATTATCATAAGTGAAAGTTTCAAACCAAACCAGTACTTGGTCAAAATCAGACTGATCCATTTCAAATGGTTGTAAATGAAGTGCCTCCATTCAGGGTATCAATTTGGTTTCTGTATTATGTTGCAAGCATGATTTTATTTATTGTTCTCCTTTATTTCCGTTTGAGTAAAATTAAAATTTTTGGCATGGTTTGAATTATAATAAAGTTTGCAAATTTAGGAAACATTGAGACTAACTTAGTCTAAACAATACATACTATAGTCTATACTTGAAATCACAGGCCAGACATCAGTATATGTACTGCCTTCAATTCCATCAGTGTTTTGAAACGTTGGTGAATGATCCTAGAACAACTCAGAATGGATTATCCACTGTCATTAGCATCTTTTGAATCAGCACATAGCTCAAGCCTGACCTCTGTATAATAAGCTGAGGATCTTCATCAGCAGGCTATGACCTGATATAAATTATATAAAAATGTTTGTCTGAAAATTGATCTGTAACCAGGTTTAAATATATAGTTTATTCCATTTATAAGAAGGAATATCAAGCTTTAAATTACACAAAGATTTTGATAATACAGAAAATCTTAAACACTAAGTTTGAGCCTTAGGTATACAGGATCAGTGGTTACTGTGTACATAAGCTTATAATTATCAACAACATAATTTTGATATCTACAAGAATCTTTATAAAATTGTGTGTAACTGTTGGTGTGTATTATAATATAAACCATATATAAAATATATAAACATATAAAACTAAATAGCATACTTTGAAACATATGCATTGACAATAAACATTTAAAACTGTTATCAAAATCTGTGACATTTCAGGGATGCCTTACAACTGAAACAGCTTTTTCTTTCATAATGATTTTCAAAAAAAAAAAAAAAAAAAAAAAAAAAAAAAAACAATTATATTAGCATTTTATTGAGGAATTTTATATTCTGTCTCTATTTAGATCTACAATATAGAGAAGTGTTCAGTAAAAGAAGGAAAAGCTTTAATATACAAATATATATTCTACTGATTGGAAATTTCCCATCATAAAATGCTATTATACTGTCATACAGATTTTCAAACTTCTGTTTCAAAAATATATTTTGTTACCATGCTTATGTCAAAAATAGTTTTTATATAGTCCTGTCTCAAGTTATGAAATATAATTACAAACCTGCAACATTTTAAAACAGGAATAAGCTAGGCCTATATATGACACCTGTAGTTTACATCTCAAGTGAGACTAATGTTTATACTATTTTCTAACATAACATATTGGTTATTCAGGAAGTCGGGGGGGAGGGGGGGGGGGATGAAAGTGCTGCAAAAATGTAATTTAAAAAAATGGAACACATTTCAAACTGAAAGTGAAAGCAGAAATGAAAGTAGAACTAGGATCATGTAAAGCCTATGAGACCCCCTCATGTAAATTTTCACAAATGGAAATTATACCTGACAGACCAATAATATTCATAGCACATATACACAAGTAGCAGATACTTTCTATAAAGGTCACCTTGTTTGGGTATACTTTAACACATGTTCCTTTAACTGTCCACATTCTACCTTGAAGAAATGTCAATCTTTTTTTTTTAAACACATTTTTTTCTCTAAATTTGTTTTTGTTGTGTATCTAACATATTTATCTAGGTACTCTGGTTAAAAAATCTAATTAACTTTTATATTTTTTGAAATATTGCATTTTTTTTTTATTTTGACAGCTCTACCTATTTTCACTTTCATTTTGCATTTTCAAAAACATACATATACATGGTTTGCAGCACTTTCAACTTACAGAGTACCTGGCGAAATACGTTAGACATAGAATTAATTTATAATCATGACAGCAATGACAAAATGCTTTGGAAAAAGAAACCTGATATCTTCTACAAATGGAATGTGAGTATTTTGAACAAATTGTGTGTTTTCAAGTTTGAAATGCCTAGAGTAGAGAATGCATAGCTATTTATGTCCCTGCAATTATTGATATGAATACACTAATTGCAGTAATTATCGATAATATGTGAATCAAAAAACAATATACTGTATACTTACGGCTGCATATCTGATTCTCATAAACATATGCCCGATAACATAAAATTGTCACACGTAGTGTAGTGTAACAACATAAGGCTGTGTTTTTGGTGAAGAAAACACATGCAATATGACGTAGTACCCTCGACTGTGTGTTTGATTGGTTCAGAAGTGACAGGTTTGAAGCTGATTAATTATAATATTGAAAACACACTGCCATACCTTTGTACAAACACAATTTGGATATATCCCGAAACTGTACATGTTGTTTATGAACATTTCTCAACGCTTCGTTTCGTCTCAATAAATGAATAATTCCACTGCCCCCAACTATGCACTCGTGTTTGTGGGAAAGTTCACGCGGCTCCTTGGATGTTTGGCCGCTTATGTTTTAAAAAATTACGGCTCAGCTGAGAAAAATCTCAAGACTTGAGAAAAAGTTTAGTGAAAGCCAACTTGAGAAATTTCTCAGCTGAGACAATTCTCAGACAGTTCTGAGAAAATCTTGAGCTGAGAATTTCCTCACTTTGAGAACGTTAGTGAAAGCGGGGCCAGGCCCCGCTTTCACTAACGTTCTCAAGTCAAAATCTCAGCTCAAGTCTGAGAAAAATCTCAACTTTGATTCTCAGCTTGAGATTTTTCTCAGATTGGCTTGCACTAAAAATCTCTCAGTAAAATCTCAACTTCCGCGCTGAGATTTTTCTCAGATTTCTTGAGTCAAGGGTTGGGCTGTCTCAGAGCTTTCCTCAAGAAACAAAATGGCGACTTTTCGACGATACAATATACGCCGCCGCCGTAGTCGGTGCCAGTTTCACGTTGAGTTCACCAGCATGACATGAATGACAAAAAACTTCGTCAGAGACGGTAATTTCTTAATTTCAAGGGAAGTAATCCAAGTAAAACTAAAATGGCCGATTGTTGCTAGGGACACTGTTTACGCTTTTAAAACACATGCAGCAATTAATTTACCACAAGAACAACATTTTCAAACCTTTTTACTGTTTCTAAATTGTTTCTTTCTCGTCTTGAATGCTACACAACTTTGAAGACAAAATTTATTAAGTACAGTAGACGTTTTACTGTGCCTATGTTTCGTACCACAAACGCTCGTACCGAGATATATTGACATGTGCAGTAACGTCCCTAGCTTAAGATCTTTAGCGCTCTCGGTTTATATACTGAATTTTAAAGCCGCAACTATGAAAAAAATATATATATAAATTTAAAGCGGCATTTAGAGTTTTGGAAGCCAGGACTATAACGTCCCTAGAAGTCCTTATTCTTAATAATAATAATCCAATAATACTTAATAGCGCACAACAAAATTGTGAAATTTCGTTTCACAACTTGGGGGTTATTATCAAGGGGTGATAAAAATGAGCAGTTAGTGATTGGCTCAAAGCCGGGACCCCTTGTTTACAGGGTGTGCGCACTATCAACTGAACTAACCAGCTGCTGAAACAATTTCCCCTTTGTGGTAATCAAGTCCTATACCATAATAAACTCCCCTGCTATATAAAAGTCGTCCTCTACTTTATAAAACAGTCGCAGTCCAATGTTGTGCACCTAGTTACTTTAGATATTTCACATTTAGCAAGTGGCAAATAGCATGGTGTAGTTGAATAAGCAGAAAAACTGATGGACACAAAGACAATGAAAATATTTAAGTTCTAATAATTTATTAAAGTTAACAGAAATTTTTATAAGTTGACAACAGTTTATTCATTTATAAATAAATATGGCATTTCATAATTTGATCTAAAATATTGGTTGAACATTTAAAGTACAATGTTTTTCAAATCTTTCCAAAAATATCAGAAAATCTTAACTCTATGATATTGATAAAATTTATATTACCAGTAAGTTGTTAGATTTCAGTATGATTTACAACAATAATTTTAAGTAAAATTTTATATTTCACTGTCATTGTCTTCTCAGATAAATTTGATTTTTTAAAAAGAACTATGAAATGCCAAAGTGTACAGGTTTTCATTTCTTTTATAATTTTCATTTACTGTTCCAGTTCACTATGTTCCTTTGAAAATGTTTATAATTAACTTCTGTTCACATGTTAAAAGTTATGTTGTTGACTCAAGTTGATGGTGTTTCTCTTACTGATGAGTCCTGGAAACACTGTATGGGTCACAAAATTAAATTGGGACGAAACACACCTGACAACAGATGTTGATAAGAACAATCAGTTGCATTTATAACCAACTGAAGATAAAAAAAAATGTTATAACTTAAATCCAAAAACATTTTTAAAACTTTGCATGTATTTTTAAATTTATCTGATTTTCAGGTGTGTCTAAGGCTGTTTTCATTCAAATGACTTAGTTTAATAGTTAAATGTGCTACTGCCTCCCTATTGCCATAAAGGAGTGCATTGTGATGAAACAATGTTAAAATGCTCACTATTCCAATAATTAGTTAACCAATAATTATAGTAGATGATTTTGTAGTTAACAAGAACTGCCACTCAGGGTCACTTAAAAGAGAAAACATTTGAAATGACTTAATTACATAAGAAATTATCAAAAATACAAGGTGGTTTTTAAAGTAAACAGCTTAAAGGCCTACACCATGTAAATTTCATACAAAAAAAAAACTCCTTTAACTTTATGCAACAAACTTTCCAAAAATAGAATGTTTATCAGTTGGTTAGAAAAGTACTACATATACTTTCAATGATGCACATGACTTTATACTGCACAAGCCAAAAAGGGAGTTAATCAATAAAAACTGATTTAATATTTTCAGTAACATTTTCACCCATATGCCAGTCTTTGACACATAAATCCGTTAATAAAATTCGAAAACAAGAAATTAATGTGTCTTTATGTTTCTAACAAACAAGGTGGCAGCCACATTTAAATTTAATGTAAACAAAGATAATGCCTTCTACAATGTATATCTATCGGCTATATTGGTTTTTCTTTAATAATTAAGCTTTTTCTTCTCTCTCACCTTATTTTAATTCAGTTCAGTTTTATAAAGTGTTCTGGGGCAAATTACATAATTATATCCAATCAATGTAGTCAACAAATGTTTACAATTTCAGCTGAATGGCTCAACCCTTATTATGCTGTACACGGTTGGTCCTACCTTTGCGACAAGTGTAGATCATGATCAGCCTGCACATCTGTGCAGTCTGATCTTGATCTGCACTGTTCGCCATTCAGTCAGTATCTTTTGGTTAGCACCCCTTTTAACACTTAATAATACTGTCCAAATTGTAAAACGGACAAGTTCATTATAGAAATTTAGCAAGGGCCTAAGGGTTAAAGTTATATTAAATTATATAGCTAATTGTGTCCCCTGTGCATCCAAAAAAGTGTGACAATTACATACTGGCTAGTTTTCAACAGTGTTTTTTTTTTTAATCAAGCTTTATTGTTACAGCTTTGATTTTTTATGTAACTTAAAGTCTGCACATTTAAAGCAAAATGCTTTTTTTCATAAATTATATCTCATTCTTACCAATATGTCACATCTTGTGATGGAACCCTCTTCACAAAATGTAGTGAAAAAAAAACAACAAAAAAACAATTTAAATGTTGAACACTACAGTTTCATTACCCCATTACTTTTCTTGAGTCCTAAGTTTTCCTAAGATCTTAATCTTTTCAGCTTTGAAGACACAATATGACTATTTTTGTTTAATAAATCAACTTTCTCAGAATCTTGATGAAAGTCTATACACACAAAAATGTCCCCTGTGCACCTTTTCAGTAGTTTAGTGTCAGATTTCTTATATTCTTTAAATAAAATGTTTTTTTTTACATAGGCCCCCACTTCCACAGTATATCTTGCAGCTTGTTCCTTTCACATGGCAGATATATTGTATTCAAGGAGATACATCAGGAGGAGGTACAACAATCTGAAAAGGAATTGTTTTTTTTATGTGATATACAGTACACTATCACAAATTTTATTTTTGTTAATATGCATTTATGGAGCAAAATTTCCTTTTTTTTTTGGTTTTTGTTTCAATATGATTCAATTTTGCCATAGTATTTCAGTCATGTAATGGTGTTCAGTTAATCTTTTAAGTGTTCCTGCATTCTTTACTAGAAATGACTTGTGCTCACAGACAACTTCCCATTGTAAATGAGTAAGCACTGGTGGACAAATGACTTAGACATGTTCTTCTCTCAAACTGTTAAAGATATTGCATGCATAGCCAAAGGATCAAACTTACAACTTTTCTTGATTCATAGTCTAGTGCTTTATATTCTGAGCTAGGCATGCAAAATATCATAAGTGAAAGTTTCAAACAAAAACCAATACTTGGTCAAAATCAGACTGATCCATTTCAAATGTTTGTAAATGAAGTGCCTCCATTCAGGGTATCAATTTGGTTTCTGTATATTTTGCAAGCATGATTTTATTTATTGTTCTCCTTTATTTCCTTTTGAGTAAAATTAAAATCTAGCATGATTTGAATTATAATAATGTTTGCAAATTTAGGAAACATTGAGACTAACTTAGTCAATACATACTACAGTCTATACTTGAAATCACAGACCAGACACCAGTACATGTACTGCCTTCAGTTCCATCAGTGTTTTGAAACATTGGTGAATGGTCCTAGAACAACTCAGAATGGATTATCCACTGTCATTAGCATCTTTTGAATCAGCACACAGCTCAACCCTGACCTCTGTATAATAAGCTGAGGATCTTCATCAGCAGGCTGTGACCTGATATAAATTATATAAAAATGTTTGTCTAAAAATTGCTCTGTAACCAGGTTTAAATAAATAGTTTATTCCATTTATAAGAAGGAATATCAATCTTTAAATTACACAAAGATTTTGATAATATAGAAAATCTTAAACAATAAGTTTGAGCCTTAGGTATACAAGATCAATGGTTATTGGGTACATATGCTTATAATTATTAGCAAAATAATTTTGATATCTACAAGAATCTTAATAAAATTGTGTGTTGGTGTGTATTATATAAACCACATATAAAATATATAAACATATAAAACTAAATAGCATACTTTGAAACATATGCATTGACAATAAACATTTAAAACCATTATCAAAATCTGTGACATTTCAGGGATGCCTTACAACTGAAACAGCTTTTTCTTTCATAATGATTTTCAAAAAAAAAACAACAACATATAGCATTTTATTGAGGAATTTTATATTCTGTCTCTATTTAGATCTACAATATACAGAAGTGTTCAGAAAAAGAAGGAAAAGCTTTAATATACATATATTATACTGATTGGAAATTCCAATCATAAAATGCTATTATACTGTCATACAGATTTTCAAACTTCTGTTTCAAAAATATATTTTGTTACCATGCTTATATCAAAAATAGTTTTTATATAGTCCTGTCTCAAGTTATGATATATTACAAACCTGCAACATTTAATAACAGGAATAAGCTAGGCCTATATATGACACCTTTAGTTTGCATCTCAAGTGAGACTAATGTTTATACTATTGTCTAACATAACATTGGTTATTCAGGAAGTCTGGGGGTGAAAGTGCTGCAAAAATGTAATTAAAAAAAATGGAACACATTTCAAACTGAAAGTGAAAGTAGAAATGAAAAGTAGAACTAGGATCATGTAAAGCCTTTGAGACCCCTTCATGTAAATTTTCATAAATGGAAATTATACCTGACAGACCAATAATATTCATAGCACATATACACAAGTAGCAGATACTTTCTATAAAGGTCACCTTGTTTAGTTATACTTTGTATTTTGTCTTAAACACATGTACCTCTAACTGCAGCTATATATGTCCACATTCTCCCTTGTAGAAATGTCAATCTTTTTTTTTTAAACACAGTTTTTTCTCTAAATTTGTTTTTGTTGTGTGTCTAACATACTTATCTAGGTACTCTGGTTAATGAAATCTAATTAACTTATATATTTTTTGAAATATTGCATTTTTTTTTCATTTTGACAGTTCTACCTACTTTCACTTTCATTTTGCATTTTCAAATAAATGTACATGGTTTGCAGCACTTTCAACTCACAGAGTACCTGGCGAAATACGTTAGACACAGAATTAATTTATAATCATGACAGAAGTGACAAAATGCTTTTGAAAAAGAAGCTTGATATCTTCTACAAAATAGAATGGGAGTATTGTGAACAAATTGTGTTGTTCAAAGTTTGAAATGCCTACTAGTACAGTAGAGAATGCATAGCTATTTATCACTGTTTATGTCCCTGCAATCATTGATATGAATACACTGATTGCAGTAATTAATATGTGAATCACAAAACAATGTATACTTACGGCTGCATATCTGATTCCCATAAACATATGCCCGATAACATAAAACTGTCACACGTAGTGTAACAACATATGGCTGTATTTACCTAATCCCATATTTGGTAAAGAAAACACATGCAATATGACGTAGTACCCTCGACTGTGTGTTTGATTGGTTCAAAAGTGACAGGTTTGAAGCCGATTAATTATAATATTGAAAATACACTGCCATACCTTTGTACAAACATACAATTTGGATATATCCCGAAACTGTACATGTTGTTTATGAACATTTCTCAACGCTTCATTAGTCTCAATAAATGAATAAATCCACTGCCCCCAATTATGCACTCGTGTTCGTGGGAAAGTTCACGCGGCTCCTTGGATGTTTGGCCGCTTATGTCTTAAAAAATTACGGCTCAGCTGAGAAAAATCTCAAGACTTGAGAAAAAGTTTAGTGAAAGCCAACTTGAGAAATTTCTCAGCTGAGACAATTCTCAGACAATTCTGAGAAAATCTTGAGCTGAGAATGTTCTCACTTTGAGAACGTTAGTGAAAGCGGGGCCAGTACTCCGTCCGCTGCCTCCACAACCATCATCACCACCGTCAGAATTGCCACAACCACTACCAACAGAATTACCACAACCACCTCTTTCACCACCACCTCCACCAATGCCACCTACACCATGCGCACCACCACCATCTCCACCAAAACAACACCACCACCATCACCAACACTACAACCACCACCAGAATCATCACAACCACAACCACCACCACCATTACAACCCACCACTACAACTACCATCACCACCACTACCCGAGTAGCATGCTTGGATCACCCTGTGATGACATCATGTTCCGTATGATACATGTATTACTCGTTATAGGAATTGATAATAGTGAAAGTATTTTTACGTTTCTGTAAGCTGCTGTAGCCCTAGGTTTAAACATTGATTTAATTGGCTTTCATAGATGGATTTACTCTTGGCGCGATCCTTAGCAACGGAAGCAAAATTTTGCACATGCGCACTGTACGTAGGACAAAAAGACATGACCGCACACTATAAACTACGTTAAAGTTATATATCACATTTCAATCTATTCGATCAATACGAGTCTGTATTCTTATAAATTACTACTGCAGGACAAATGAAAATATATGCAAATCTTTGCACATCCACAACTGCCTTGCTCAAAATGAGATACTTCAACTGTTGTATCATAACTGGTGATTAGGGATTCAAAATGAACAGGCAATAAACTATTTTTTCAGCAATATTGATCTTTCATGTCGACAAATTTAGGTTAATGAAAAATTGATATTTTCCATCAATTTAAAAAAGCTTATGTTTGTATGGACATTTCTTAACATGATCTGACGCAATTAGCTTACATGATAGATTCTAATATCAATAAAAGTCAAACTTAAAAATTAAAAGTTTAATTAAGAGAAGTTGAAGTATGGATTTTAAAAATTCAAAAACTAAAGATTACAGATTTATTCCAACTGATGTAACCCACCCCCACCTCCCGCTTCACACGCACAATTATAAAGTCCCCCACAGTCCCCCTCATGCTAAATTTAACAAAGAAGCACACTATCCCTCCTTTGATTTTGTATCCAATTAAACCCAAATGGGGATCAATTCATTCCGTATTCAAATAGATAATTATCATCTTAAAATTGATATTTTTTATTTTTATTGATTCTTCAAATTTAAAAGTTTTTATTTAACAATATTAAAGTGGTGAGGGTGATGACTGCAGCGGTCAGAGGGGGCTTGTAGCGGGGAGGGGTGTTCTACACTCACATTCTTTATCTGTCGTTAGACCATGATCCCTTTTTTTGCGGAATTCAAGTCTATTATAATTATTCTATTAATTGAAGGATTATGATTTCTGCGCACGGTACATTTTCGATTACTAAGAATTATTAAGAATATGAAAATTATCCAGAATGTAAACATTAGAGATATACCAGGTATTTTCCTTAAGTAAATAAATTCTAATTGTAATGTAAGTCCTTGATTTGATCCTACGAATTTCGACTTTTATATCTATATGAACATCGTTTTAAAAGAAAGTATCCATCAAAGTTCCAAAGGATATACATACAGATTTTATTTAAAATTTTAGATATCATGTGGTATGTTTATTTTTGATTTACAAAAACAGCTCCGCCAAGTGACATATTAATCAGAGAGCTTTCTAATTAGGCCTAAAAAAGATTGTTTCTGGTAACATGCTAAACAAGAGGGTTATGATGACCCTATATCGCTCACCTGTTAAACCTGGCCTTGGAATCATCAAGATAAACATTCTGACCAAGTTTCATAAAGATTGGGTCATAAATGTGGACTCTATAGTGTTCACAAGCTTTTCATTTGATTTGAGTGGTGACATAGTTTTTGACCCCACATGACTGGGTTGCTCACCTGGCCTAGGAATCATCACGATTAACATTCTTACCAAGTTTCATGAAGATAGGGTCATAAATATGGCCTCTAGAGTGTTAACAAGCTTTTCCTTTGATTTGATCGGGTGACCTAGGTTTTGAACTCACATGACCCAGTTTCGAACTTGGCCTATGAATCATCAAGATAAATATTCTTACCAAGTTTCATGAATATAAGGTCATAAATTTTGCCCCAAGAATGTTAACAAGCTTTTCCTTTGACTTGACCGGGTTACCTAGTTTTTTTCCCATATGACCCAGTTTTGAACTTGGCATAGGAATCATCAAGATAAATATTCCAACCAAGTTTCATCAAGATAGGGTTTTAAATGGGACCACTAGGGTGTTAACAAGCTTTTCCTTTGATTTCACCTGGTGAGTGACCTAGTTTTTGATCTCACATGACAAAGTTTTGAACTTGACCAAGAGATCATCAAGATAAACATTCTGTGCAAGTTTGTATCAAATCAAAGCATAAATGAAACCTCTATATGGCTAAAAGAACCAAAATAGGAAACTTTGCCCCTTTCAGGGGCAGTAACTCTAGAACCCATGACGGAATCTAGCCGGTTTTCGAAAGGAACCGAGATCTTATTGTGACTTAAGTTGTATGTAAGTGTGGTTTAAATCGATTGTAAAATGTAACTTCTATCATGTTCACAAGGTAAAAATTAACAGATTTTGGCTCTTTCTGGAGTCAATCAGGGGCAGTAACTCCGGAACCTATGATTCGATCTGCTGGATTCATCATGGAATCCAAGATCTATTTTTGTTAAAGATATTTTACAAGTTTGTACCAAATCAAACCATTAATGTAGTCTCTATATGCAAAAGCCAAAATTGCAAATGGGGTCTGGCCAGTTTTCGAAAGGAACCGAGATATTATGCCAATACAAGTTGTGTGCAAGTTTGATTAAGATCAGTTGCAAAATGTGGTCTCTATCGTGTTCACAAGCCAAAATAGCAAATTTGGTCATTTAAGGGGCCATAAGTCTGGAACCCATGATGGGATCTGGCCAGTTTTCAAAAGGAACCGAGATATTATGCCAATACAAGTTGTGTGCAAGTTTGATTAAAATCGATTGCAAAATGTGGTCTCTATCGTGTTCACAAAATACTGTGGACGGACGGACGAAGGGCGATCACTACGTGGGGTTATGCCTTTAGAGCATCAGTAAGTTGACTTCTCATACCACTGACCATGTTTAAAGCATAAAAAGTGAAGTTTTGCAACTTTTTGTTTAAAAGTTGAAAAAAAATCTCCAATGCCATAAACACATTAAGGGTCGGACCAAAAATTTAGTGTAGGTCGGGATATACCGGAAACAAACAATTTTGGGTCTATGGCATTGATGACCGAAGGGCAAAAAATAAGTCACTTTAAAGACATCTTATATTTTTCAGTTACTTTTATGATCCGATCAAATGAGGTGATATCCTTGAAATTACAAACAAGTCCAATGTTCTGGTCTTAATTCCCAAGGTGACCTATGTTTTTATCATGTCAGTTGCATAATAGTTACGTAATAATTCCCGGTATATTGCTTAAAACAGAAACTTCAGTGATAAAGAGCCGCGTCCCCTAAGAATTTATAATAGATGTCATTCAAGTCGGAGAAAAATATATACAACAGCTATTTAAAGGTTGAAGAAAAAAGTCCTTTGACAGACAAATTGAAAGAAAATATGACATTTTCAAATGCAAGGAACAAGTTTTATATTTGTTTTGTGAGTGGATTTAGATTTGGGAACACTTGTTCCTTTCTGACGAAATTAAGAATAAAACCGACTTCTCAGGTAAGATATGATTAATAACATCTATCTTTAATCAAGGCATTCTGTACAATAAATTGTGTGATCAAAATCTTCTTTATTTTGGCAAAACAATTCGTAATATAATGATGATTTTATGAAGGTTTACTTATTATTCAGCGGTCTTTTTGCAACACCTAAAGAGCGCATGCGCATTAAAATCAAAACATCAGGTAAAACATCAGGGCAACCAATAGCGTTGTAAATCCATCTATTACTCTGAGTAATTTAGTTTTATATCAGGTATGGGTGCTTTACACCTGGCACGCAAAAGAACTGGGGAAGCTTCTGGAACTGGAACATCTTCTGTATCTTACACTATCCTACTAACATTACCAACTTACCAACAGTTTTCTGGATCAGGTCAGAAATATTGTTACCAAATAAATTTCACGCGATTTCATTCGTTGTCACCGGCAATGAGTGAATAGGACAGCCAATCAAATGGCCATAAACACTCGATTGAATTAAACACGTGTTTGTATAGTACAGGTGACTAAGCACACAGGTGCTAGCGATGATAACTGGGTCGATTAGTAAATTCAGAAGTCTAGAGTAATATGCAGTATGCATATTCTGCATGTAACATATGAATTTAGCCCTTTGTGTTTTACGGTATATTTATGATGATTGTAAAATAAATGACTTGATTTTAGGTCTTTTTGAAATATGCAAGGGCGTATACATTTAAACTGTTTAAATGTTAATCAGGCAATACTAATATATATTGTATGTTAATTTGACTGGTAATTTGTCTATTATCCTACCTTCACCAATAAATCCTTTCTATGTTAAGATGCGCTTCTGGGGTCACATCTTTTGTGATGATACATATAGACATCTTTCTATCCTTTCTATTGCTGTATTTGTTTTTTAATTTTTTTACTCGATTCTCTATCGCTGGTTTGATTTTTTTCATGTTAGTGGGTATCCCATACAATGTTCTTTCCAATTACCTCATAGATGATCAGGTAAAGATATTTTCACAGAATTGTCTGGGTTTAGGTAATGTTAAAAAAAGAAGAGATTTGTTTCATTTTGTTCAAAAGAAAGAATTTAATGTTATATGTTTGCAAGATATACATATTACAAAACAAATGTGTACATATGTTAAAGCCGAAAGGGGGAAATGATATTTACATCAGTCCATACACCAGTAATAGCAGGAGTGTAATGATACTTTGCGAAATAATTCTGAGCAGAAAGTTGAAAACGTTTTTAAAGACGAGCACGGAAGTTATATTATTTTAGATATTTGTATTTATAATCATAGGATGACTTTGGAAAATATATACGGTCCAAATGAGGATAAACCAGAATTTTAAAGAAGAATATTTTTCAAGCAAAAAAATATTAAACATTGGAAACGATTTTAACATAATATGTGGATATTGGAATCTGGTAATTAATCCCGCTTTAGACTATGAAAATTATAACACAATAACTAATCAAAGAGCTAGAAAAAGTTTCATTAATCTTATCGAAAATGAGGGTTTTGTTGACGTTTGGAGAGTACAAAACGAAAATAAAATACATGGAGAAGACAGAATCCAACAAAGAAACAATCGATACCGATTTCGTCTTAATAAGCGATAGTGTTATGAACTTAGTAGTAGATTCAAATATTATTCCTGGTTATAGATCAGATCATAATGGTATAACCTTAACACTTAAGTTTAACGATAATCTACGAGGAAAGGGTTACTGGAAGTTCAATAATTTCCTTTTAAAAGATGAAACATATATTACGTTGGTTAAAACTACATTAGAAAATCTTATCGAACAACATAGGACTGCAGCCAATGAAAATAACGGGGAAACTATAAACGGAAATTCTTTTCAAAACAAACATATTCAGTTGAATATTAATGATCAACTTTTTCTAGAAACTTTTTTTGTTATACTTCGAGGGAAAACCATAAAATATTGCTCCAAAAAACAGAAAAGAGAAAAAAAAAAACGGGAAGACGATCTCGAAAATGATATTCAAATTTTAGAAAATAGCATTAATGCTAACTTTATGAATAGAAATGAAAGTATATTTAATGAACTACAAGAAAAGAAAAACGAACTAGAAACATTAAGACATAAGGTTATTGAGGGTGTAATGATTAGGTCAGGATGCAGGTACGAAAATTTAGGAGAAAAGCCATCAAGCTACTTTTTTCAGTCTCGAAAATAGAAACTTCACAAACAAAACAATCAATAAACTTATATATTCATTCAAACATCTTCCATAGGGAAGTAGATATAATAATTCTTGTGATTTTTAAAGAGCGATTTTTAACGAGAATTAATAAACTTATAAATTAAAACAATGTCGAATATACTAACACCAAAGAAATTTTAAATAATTAAAAAGGTTACTATGAAAAATTGTATAAAAATTGTTTACATGTAGATGAAACACCTATGATAAATACAATGTACTGTTGGAGATAATCCCAGGAAACTAAGTTTTCTAGATTCTGCAAAATTGGAAGGCGAGCTTGAGGAATTAAGCGAGGCACTACAACATGAAAAATGATAAAAGATGTTGCATATTTTGTTCCAAAACCAAATAAAAATAGATCTTGGATGAAAAATTGGAGACCATTTCTCTTTTAAATGTTGTTTACAAGTTAGCTTCAACAGCAATAGCAAATCGTTTAAAGTCTTGGATAAATTAATACAACAAGGCCAAAAAGGTTTTATATCCGGTAGATTTATTGGAGAAATTATTAGACTTATCTACGATAATATGTTTGAAACAAATACAGAAAATATGTCTGGGTTACTGCTTTCCATTGATTTCCAGCAAGCCTTTGACTCGATCTCCTGGACATTTATACACAAAACCTTAGACTACTTTAATTTCAGTAACTCTTTTAAAAATGGATACGTTTATTTCAAAATGGAAGTGAAACGTGCATTCTACAAAATGGTCATTTATTCGACTTTTTCCTTCTCGAAAGAGGCTGTAGACAAGGTGACCCAATTTCACCTTATATATTTATTCTATGTTCTGAAGTACTGGGATTAATGATTACACGCAACAATAGCATTGTAGGCATCAGTCTGCGAAATCTGCAATATAAAATTAGTCAATATGCTGATAATACACAAATATTTTTAAATGGAACCGAGAAATCTCTTAGAAATTGTTTGGTTACACTTGAGAACTTCTGTAAAATGTCAGGTTTAAAAATAAATATAGAAAAACTAGAGCCTATTCGATAGGTTCACTTAGAAAATACCAACTTCAGTTATGTAGAGCGTACTCATTAGATTGGAGCCAAGAACCAATTAAGATACTTGGTGTCCGGTTTTCTGCCAACATTTATGATATTTGGAATTTAAATGCACTCGAAATATTACAAAAATGTAGGAATATATTAGATTTTAGGCAAAAAGAAAGTTCACCCTTTTTGGGAAAGTAACTGTGTTAAAATCCATTGTTTTGTCTATAAATTTATAGCACTACCTGACCTTTCTGATGATTTTATCAAGCAATTGGAAACTATTGCCTATAAGGTTTTATCGAACAATGGACCTGACAGAATAAAAAGTGTAGTTGTCGCCAAGTATATAGAATTCGGGGGACTGAACATGATTAATATTAAATCCTTTATTCAAAGTGTAACGTTTCCGCCCCAGCCTGGCACTACAATTATCGTCTCAAACAGACTAGATATAATAGCAAAGTATCAATATAAATTTTCCTCCAGCTATCTAGCTTATTTAATCAAAGGTCTAAAAAAATGTGTGTGTGTTTATATATATATATAATATTTCTCAAGCTACCTTGCTTAATGATTGTTCACAAATGATTGTAAAATGATTGGAAAATATATGATCAAATTAAACAATTATGTTGTTAATCTGAGCTTGTAACTGATTTCAATGTTTCAAATGGTTTCAAACAAACATGCTTGCCCCTAATTAATCACTAGAATATTTATGTTCGGAACTTTCTTAATAAGGTTTCAACTTGGTCTGAGACTATATAGCTTCCATCTATCTGGTATGCAGTATATGCTACGACATAGGCCTTAGGTCTCAACCCTGCCTCAGACCTTGACTTCTGTATTCTATGTACCTTTAGTCTCAAACTTGCCTGTAACTCTTATGAATGTATGGAACCTACGTCCCTGACCCAATTTGTATTAAGCCGAAACTCAGAGCTTACGCTGCTTCTCCGGGGTATTAAAGGAACCTGCAACTCAGAGCATTCGCCGTTACTCTGAGGTATCCTTTATAAGCTACTAGTAGTTGGTCCAAAGTCCTAGGAATTTCCAAATATCGTATTTAATTTCTTACAATTTATTTAATTAATTTTTTTCGATCTGCTCTCGTCAAAAGCCACGGACGTTCTGCCAAAACGCACCTGCTAGCTTCTATTTATATGCCAGATCTCATGCGGATCCCACGGACTTTTCGGTTGGTCCTAATGTCGTGCATATTTTATACACTCGTTACCCGACTCTTTTAGACCTAATAATGCAATTGATTTCTTAACTAGAAATAATTTTTAAAGTTAACAGAGCAAAATTATAACTTACTTTTACTTTCCTTTTAAATATTCGACCGTTTTGGAATTTCTGCAGACAACTACAGTAATTTACACAAAGGTAATTATCTAACGCAAATATACCTTAATACCGGAAAGTGCGTTTTCAGTACAAAAGTTTGAAAATTAGCTGGATTAGGAGATTAGCTATTTTTAACTGTGACACTTGGAAATCTCTTTCAACATTTTCACTTGATAAAATTATCTCTTTTGGCTCGCAATATACGAACGTACTATCAAGAGAAGCACATAATCCATTTTGGAGAGATGTGCTGAATAGTTTGTGTAGATTCGCTGAATGTTGCGAAATCAACGATTTAGAAGATATTTTATACTCGCCTTTATGGTATAACTACCATTTTAGAATAAAAACGGAATATGTAGAAAAATGGTACCGAAAAAATAATAAAAGAAATAAAGTTGAAAGATTTTCAATTTAAGATAAATCATCATATTCTTGCTATAAACTCATTTCTACATCTCATTCAAAAAAAAGATAATAATTCATGTTCTTATTGCAAAAACGAGCGAGAAACAATATCTTTTTTAGCTCTCCTGAGCACGAAATGCTCAAGGTGAGCTTTTTTGATCGCCCTGTGTCCGTCGTCCGTCGTCAGTCGTCCGTCGTCCGACCGTCCGTCGTCAACAATTTGACTGTTAACACTCTAGAGGTCACAATTTTGGCCTAATCTTAATGAAACTTGGTCAGAATGTTACCCTCAATAAAATATTGGATGAGTTTGATATTGGGTTATCTGGGATCAAAAACTAGTACACCAGGTCAAATCAAAGGAAAAGCTTGTTAACACTCTAGAGGTCACAATTTTGGCCCAATCTTAATGAAACTTGGTCAAAATATTACCCTTAATAAAGTCTTGGACTTATATGATGTTGGGTCATCTAGGGTCAAAAACTAGGTCACCAGGTCTAATCAAAGGAAAAGCTTGTTAACAATCTAGAGGTCATACTTTTAACCCAATCTTAATGAAACCTGATCAGAATGTTACCCTGAGGCTCAATAAAATCTTGGACAAGTTTGATATTGGGTTATCTGGGGTTAAAAACTAGGTCACCAGGTCAAATCAAAGGAAAACTTTGTTAACACTCTAGAGATCACAATTTTAGCCCAATCCTAATGAGTCTTGGTCAGATTGTTACCCTCAATAAAAAATCTTGGACGAGTTTGATAATGGGTCATCTGGTGGCAAAAACTAGGTCACCAGGTCAAATCAAAGGAAAAGCCTGTTAACACTGTAGATGCCACATTTATGACTGTATCTTCATGAAACTTGGTCGTAATGATGATATTAAGGTCAAGTTTGAATCTGGGTCAGGTGGGGTCAAAAACTAGGTCACCAGGTCAGATCAAAGGAAAAGCTAGTTAACACTCTAGATACCACATTTATGACCATATCTTAATGAAACTTGGTCAGAATGTTAATCTTGATGATCTTTAGGTCAAGTTCAAATTTGGATTAGGTGGGATCAAAAACTAGGTCACTAGGACAAATCAAAGGAAAAGCTTCTTAACACTCTAGAGGCCACATTTAAGACTGTATTTTCATGAAACTTAGTCAGAGTGTTAATCTTGATGATCTTTAGGTAAAGTTCGCATCTGGGTCTGGTGGGGTCAAAAACTAGGTCACCGGGTCAAATCAAAGGAAAAGCTAGTTAACACTTTAAAGGCCACGTTTTGACCATATCTTAATGAAACTTTCTCAGAATGTTATTCTTGATGATCTTTAGGTCAGTAGGTCAGGTGAGCGATACAGGGCCTTCATGGCCCTCTTGTTTTGTATTTTTTGTTGGGTTTATAGGTCATATGGCGACTTTCCAGCTTTGATGGTGGAGGAAGACCCCAGGTGCCCCTCGGTGCATTATTTCATCACGAGCGGGCACCTGGGTAGAACGTCCGATCTTCCGTAAGCCAGCTGGTTATTTTTTATTCATGTCAAATTATCAATATTTTTTTAGTAAATATTAAACAGTGGATGAGAAGTGAGCGTGAAATAGATTTGAACATATTAGAAAAACAAATTCTTTTCTCATTTGTTAATGATAACTCTAAAGGAAGTTGTATTTCTTTCAAAATTTAAAGAAGATTGTGTGGTACTTCTTAATACTCTATATCGTTTGTTTCATACTTAAAACAAAAAATCATAACAATGAAGTATATCGCCAAGATAAACAATGAGCTTCATAACTTTGATGAAAACTACTCCAAAAACTTAATATATGATGACTAACCATTACCCTGATTTAGAGACAGAACTTACAATATCCACTTTTGCTAAAAAGTTAGGTGTTAAATCCAGTGTTAGTAGGAAAAGTGCACCACATTTTTTTAAGTTTTTACTCTTGTAGTTTTTGCCAGTTTTTCCCTTTTTTCTTTATACAGAATGCTTGATGTCCGTTTATTTTCTTTCGTTTCTTCAAAATTAGAAATATCACCAATTGTTTGTTGATAAGACATTATGTATGGTACTGCGTATGCATGTAGTTGTTTTTATTATCTATATAAATCTTTGAATATGAATAAGCGCTGGGGGCAAATGACAGTTTCAGAAATAAGCATGGGGGGGGGGGGGGAAAGAGAGAGAGAATGTCATGGGGGCAAATGTCCGGATCCCACACATTTGATTGCGTTTCAAGCTGTATTAATAATTTAATATAATATTTCCTTTTCATTTCGTATCAGGTTTAGTAAAGAAATTAATTACATTTTGCTGTTACTATTTTCATTATGTTAATATTGTAATCATAAAGCATATTTCTTCTTTTTCTATAGTAATGATATATTTCTGTAAGTTCTAATATTTTAGAAAATGTCGAAATAAGACGATATAACAGTCGAATTTAGTGGTGTTCAACTTGGAGCGTCTAACCTGTCAAAATTCTACATTCTGATAGGTTTTTACATCAATAGTTATAACTGATTTCTGACTCGATAAAATTTAATGTAATCTAACAGTTACTTGGAGATAAAGTCGCATTTAATTGTTAGAACAAGTTAAAGTTTTTTATTACATTAAATATGTGATGCTATAGTATATACTGTGTGACGCGTTTCGAGGTTCGCCCCAGTGTGTGCATACGTGTGAGTATTTCCCTAATGTGGGGAAGGGCATAAAACGAAATGCAACCGTGTACGCTTAAACAATTTCTTTCTTCCTCGTGAGGATGAATCAGTGTTGCCTAGAACGCATTTAGTATTTCCAATCAAAGACGATTTCAGCTTAAATTTCGGCTTTACGACCACGGGTTGAGCCATCGAATCTTTGAGCTGAAATAGATTCGTTAATCATATCATATTACCTGTATATATTTCTTTCTATTCCACAAATTGTTAAAAAAGGTAGTTTTCTCTCTA
Source organism: Mercenaria mercenaria (assembly GCF_021730395.1). Taxonomy (NCBI): domain Eukaryota; kingdom Metazoa; phylum Mollusca; class Bivalvia; order Venerida; family Veneridae; genus Mercenaria; species Mercenaria mercenaria. Next base: position 43,725,758 of record NC_069369.1, on the reverse strand, counting down.
GTATTAATTGTGACACGTATGTATAAATTTCAATATGTTCAACTTCTGTTATAATATTTTTCTCTATGTTGCTCCATCTTATGATAAGCTTATATGAAATATAATAAAGGAAATGTAGGGGAGGGCCGATCGCTAATGTTGTAAGAACTTGGATCCATTTTGCTTTTCAGTGTTTCGTAAAGGTTTTTGTTTTTGTATATACATGTATATTATAAGCAATAGAATTTTATTAAACTATAAGGGAAATGTAAGTTCCTCTTATGTCCTCTGACGAATGCTTGCATTAGATAGATATAAAGAAATGTATGACGTACCATTAGGATCGAAAATGCCGATTTAGCTTTAAGACAATTCGATTTAGTATGACCCAGGGTCGGACATATTCTATTTAGTATGACCCTTGTTTGGAATTAGCTTTAATCTATTTCATTTAGTACGACCCTGCGTCAGACATTTTCAATTAGTATGATACTAAGTCGAATTAGTACGACCCTGAATTAAGATAAATCTATTTAGCTTTAAGACAATTCGAATTAGTATGACCCCCCTGGGTCGGACATATTCCAATTAGTATGACCCTGGGTCAGACATATTCCAATTAGCTTTAAGACAATTCCGAAATAGTATGACCCTCAATTACAGCAGCCATCTTTAGTACGTCACTGGGTCGGACATATTCCAATTAGTATGACCCTGGGTCGGACATATTCTAATAAACTTTAAGACAATTCCGAAATAGTTTGACCCTCAAAAACAGCAGCCATCTTTAGTATGACCCAGGGTCGGACATATTCAAGTTAGTATGACCCTGGGCCGTACTATATTGAATTATCTTAAAGACATCTTATTTAGTTTTAAGACAATTGAATTAGTCCAGAGGGGTGGACGTATTTTGCAAATTGCTGCTTTTAGGCGAGAAAAATGCTGGTTGCAATTCAAAATGGCGTCATTTGTTTACTTTTCGACATATCAGAGGACACATTTTGCAGTGGTAAGTGTGTTTATTATTTTGAAAGTATAATTCCTGTACAAAACGAACACTTTACGTGATAATAATTTTATTTGTGCACTTCATATCAAAACAAATTACAAAGCATAATAAATTATCACAGTATTTCACAGATATCACAGTTGTAATAGTAAAGTCATCTATCATATAATATTGATTATAATTTATCAGGATGTTATTCTTGTTTTGAATATATAGTTACTGAAACAAAAAATGTAAAAGATATCGATATCACCTCTAGATAGTTGTAATACCAGTATTTATAATTTCAAATAGAAGATAGTGCACTGGATTGCCCGTAAAGCTTTGGCATTTACATGCAAAAACTTATTTCCAACGGGGTCCATGCTGTCACATTTAGATCTTAAGTGACTAATTACTCTACTTAGAACTGTCACATGATGGTATAAAAGTGATAATGAAATCATAAGATAATGATCTTACGTTGTCATATTACATATTATAGAGTGTAGATACAATCAATTTTAAAACAGTATTCCTTTTTTGAATACGAAGGTGTTAACAAGTCATGATCTTATGAGTGACTTTAAAGATTTAGGTGTATGTGTCATAAGCATATTATATAGGTCTTACAAAATCAATGACACCATGATACAAACATATGCAGAAACTAAGAGTCTAATAACTTTCTACACGAATTGACATGATAACACAAATACTAAACACTAATTTCATAAAAATACCATAAATATGTTAAAACAAAACCAGTTAAAAATATATATATAAAGATTTCTCATCTCTTTCCATTTCTGTTAATAGATGTATCTTTAAAAGTTTCTTAAAAGTAGCTTTGGACTTTGCTGATTTTATGTCAACTGGTAACTTATTCCAGTCCTTAATTGCATTGTAATAAAATGAATTTGATGTAAACCCATCGACTTGTGGCGTATAAAAATTTAAATGTGATCTGCTCCCGTAAGAATGGATATCACTGCATTTTGTAAAGTGTTCATGCATGTAACTGGGAGACTTGTTATGGAAAATCTTATAGACATGATTCAGTCTCAGTTGTCTACACCTGAATTCAATATTCAAAAAACCAAGATCTTTAAAATCTGCGACGCAAAGAGATGTTCTACAATGGTAATTGCGAATAAAACGAATTACTTTGTTTTTGAGCCACTTGTAGTTTACTCTTCAGCTTTTCAGTAAGACCACAGTACCACGAGGTTGATGCATAATCTAGATGGCATTGTATCAAAGAATTACAAAGAATTTTTTTCTGAGAGATTGTTTTTAAAAACTTTGTTGACGATATAAAAATTTAATCCTATTATTCACTTTTTTGACAATATTTTCTACAATGGATGTGCCGGACAAGTCTGCATCTAAAAACGAACCTAGGTACTTAACTGAAGTTTGAGACTTGATCGCGTGACCATTACATTTAATGCTAAAGTTTGGGACTTTACTGAGTTTTCGTTTGGATCCAAAAAGAATACATTCCGTTTTCCCAAGATGCAAAGAAAGTTTATTGTCAATCAGCCATTTGCTACAGTTTTCTAATTCTTTGCCAAGGACGTGACTGATATAAGAAGGATCTTTATGAGAAAACAAAATGGCGCTATCATCTGCGTAAAGAATTAGTTTACAAAAAGAGCTTATACTTATTTTCATATCATTAACATAGGCTAAAAACAGTAAAGGCCCAAGAATACTACCCTGAGGAACACCACAAACAACCGAGCTGAAATCAGACTTTGCTCCATTCACATGAACGGACTGAGTTCTGCCAGACAAATAAGAGCGGAACCACTCCACCGACTCCACGCCCATCTCCCGAAGCTTCCGACACATGATATAATGGTCCACTGTGTCGAAAGCTTTCTGCAGGTCCAGCATTATCATACCCGTAAACAGGCCCTTAGAAGTCTGCTCACGGATATGATCTGTAAGATGGATGAGACAGGAGTCGGTAGAGTAGCTCCCCCTGAATCCACTCTGATATTCATATAAAATATTGTTCTTTACAAAAAAGGCTTCTAACTGGTTGTATACTGCGCGCTCAAGAATTTTAGAAACGATGGACAAAATACTGACCGGTCTATAGTTACATACTTCTGATCTATCGTTCTTTTTGAAAAGAGGTTTAACTTTGGCACTTTGCATGTCATTTGGCACGGTATGGTTTACAATTGAGCTATTAATTAAGAACGTTACATGAATTTTATAAAAGATGCTGAGTCTTTCAAAAATCTAGCCGGTATTTCATCTAATCCAGTACTTTTTGAACAATTCAATTTACACAATTATTTATAAACAAATATTTTCGGAAACTGTGTGAAGCTTAAAACTTTTGGAATCTGGATTTCTTATTTTGTAAAAGTATTTAAATGCATCGGACGCAACATTAAAACAATTTGGAGCTGCAGGGAGCTTGTCTACCAACACAGAAGCTACAGTAGTGAAGAAATGGTTGAAATGGTCAGCTATCAATTTTGCTTCAAAACAAAGACGGTCTTTTATCTTTAGAACAACATTTGGTGATGATTTGCTATTATTACTGTATCCTAAAGTTTTTAATTGAGACCAGAAAGATTTCGGACTGTGCTTATTTTCTTCCAGGTGTTCAGAGATATAGTTTCCCTTTGCCTTTTTAACAGCTCTTTGTACTTTATTCCTATAAACACAAAATTGTTTATAAAAATCTTTGTCACCATATTTCTTGTATTTATACATATAATTATCTCTATGATATTTATTGATTTGGACATATACATAAATTTATACTGTAATTGAAGATTTTTATGATGCTATTGTTAAAACGTCCCCTTGCAAAAATATTTTGGTACAAGCAACATTTTGTTGTTTGATGTTGTATACACGACATTTTTTGTTGTGTGATTGTTCTACCGAGGTGTCTTTTTGAAGTCTGCAATTCAATATAAACATTGGCAATAGTGCTATATATATAGCTCTTGTGTCATATGATCTGAGTGATAATGTTGAATAATTGTTTTAAGTTTGAATCAAATCTATTTAGTAATAACTGAGATAGAATGAAAGTGCATCAAATTTTTAACATCAAATTCTAGGTAAACGGGGGCATAATTCATAAAATATTGGTACCAGAGTTATGGACCTTGAATCATATGATGTGGTTGATAAGGTGAAACAACTATTTTAAGTTTGAATAAAATTCATTTAGTAAAACTGAGATAGGGTGAATGTACATCAAAATTTACCTGAAATTCTATGTAAAAAGGGGATAATTCATGAAATATTGGTGCAAGAGTTATGGCCCTTGTGTCATATGATGTGAGGGATGATGTTGACTAACGCTTTCAGTTTGAATCAAATCCATTTAGTAATAACTGAGATAAGAATGAAAGTGCATGAAAACTTAAACCTGAATTTCTTAGTAAAACGGAGCATAATTCATGAAATATTGGTACCAGAGTTATGGACCTTGTGTCATATGATATGGGTGACAATGCATACCCACACATGCACGCATGCACACACACACGCACGCACTCACACTATCTTTTCTCGGGTCCCGAATTTTTTAACGTGATATCTAAGTTGTAAATACTGTTAAATTTATCTTAGTTATTTTTCTTCTTTTGCTGTGCGACATTTAGCGTTGGTATTGCGACATATAACGGTGGACAAATTCTTGCGACATTTAGCGTTAAAGGTGCGACATATAGCGGCAGACGGGTTTTGCGACATTTAGCTGTGATTGCGATATTTAAAGTCAACCCTGTGACATTTAACGGTGGTTGCGGCATTTAGCGGTGGTGCGACATGTAACGGTGCCACAGTATTATCATTAGTGTGTTGACAGTGGGTTGCCAACCTTTGATAATACGGTTAGAGACTAAATGGCTTATAGAAAGTGGTTCTACCCAGGTTCCCACCCATGCCTGAAATAATGCGTGGAGGGTTATTTTCATAAGAACAGTCCTTGTACAATACAACAGCCTATGACGAGTAGGCTGGTTCCTTATTCCTTATTCCTTATCTGGAGTCTACCTGGTAAAAGCAGTGAAAAAATAATCCTTACTCGCGGTTAAAAACGTTCCGGAGCATAAAATGAACACGTTAGATTGTAACACGAGTAAGTCAGATCGAAAAATCGAACAAGGAACTGATTCCCATTCCTTTTTCAAAAGTTGAATAAGGAATAGAAAAATTGAAAAAGGAAGAACAATTACATCTAATGTAAACCTCTTTTAAAACATTCAAGAGTTACAGATTTTGAAAAGAAAAATTGTTAAAAGTGTAAGCCTTAAAATATAAAAGCAAAGTCCAAAAATTCCGGTGGTGCACGCGTAACTTTCATCAGTTCAGTAACTTCACAGATATTACCCTTTAATTTTTATTTTACAATCCATAAAATTCCCATATTACAAAGAAATCCATAGATAGATCTTCGTGAAATTTTACACAAATATAGCTTACTATATGGCAATAGTTCCTGCCTATCTTTCGTCAGGACACCTTCAGTAACAGCAGAGTCATTGCCCTTTAATTGTTTTAAAATTAATATATTCCCACATAACAAAGTAACCCATTGATAGATCTTGATGAAATTTCATACAAATGCACAGCACTGTCTAACATTTGTGCAAGTTTTGTCAGAATATCTTTACTAACTTTAGAGTTATTGCCTTATTTTCTTTTACCTTAAGCGTGTTTATATGTTTAAAATTATAAATCACACTGTACTCAATCATTCATTGAACCAACAAACCATGACACAGTTGTATTGTACATAACTTGTGTATATCTGAAAACTAGATATCTTTCAAAACATACCTACTCAAAATTTCTTTTTCATGCTATTTTTATCACAATTGTTTCTCCTGATTTGTTCTGTAATATCTTTTTTTCAACTTTTCTATTACAACATAATAATAAGCATTACCAAATTGGTCAACATAAAAAAACACGAACAGTTCTAAATATTTCATCTCAATTCCCATAGCTATGAATAGATGTTTTTATGAAATTTAATTTTTGTTTAGACTTTCTGTTTTCTAACTGGCAATTTTAATAAAAGCATGCATAAAATAATCAAAGCCGGGTTAGTTTCAGGTACATGGATACCGCTAGAGACGCTCTTTATAAAAAAAAGAAAAAAAAAAAAAAGAAAAAAGGTACAAAAATGAACAAAAATTATGTGTTTTAAAACATTTGCTCTTTGGTCTACATTAATTTAAGACCAAAACGCATTCATATATGCCAGTTATTTTGCCTTTTTTGTCTATGGTCTACAAAAAATGAAATTATACCATTAATTATTTTAAAATTGCATATTGGATTCACCTCTTTAAACATCAAAGAATAGCATTCTTTAGAAATATGAGACAATTTCGTCCGCTTAACACTTATATTGGCTGAAATAGAAACATGTAATGATGCGGAGAAAATTTGATTATTTAACGAATTTTAAACTTGTATAAAGAAAAACAAAATGTTTCTATCAGTAAATGTTCCTTGTATACAATACTAATTCCGGTGGGTGGTAGGCCCATATGGCACGGAATCGGTGTTGCGGGTATGGACAGTCAAACAAATTAAAGCATTGCATTCGTTCTTGCTAAATCTTTTCATTTCTCTTTCATTTGTTATCACATTTTCTATTCTTATTTTTTTTTCTTAAAAAAAACCCTGACATATTTCTTTCTCAAATCTACTTATGCTTCTGTTCTTTTTGGTGTATGTATGCATGTATGTATGTTTAGTTCCCGGACTGAAATTATATTTATGAACATATCTTCAGTAAGTTTGTTTATAACTCTGTAAAATTTAACGCTGTCTTTTTAAAAGTCTATATGTTCTTTAATAGTTCGCTTAGAAGCAGTGATCTAGCAGTTTACTAATAGTAAATTATTACGTCAGTATTACTGACACGTCAGGATGACACCACCCTTTACTTTGAAAGGTAAAATTAAAACACAAAATACTGAATAAATTTGAAAAACAACCACATTTTTACTTAACTTTCTAGATTAATATTTTACAAAGTGAACTTAATATACAAGATAGAAAAATGCCTAAAATACTATCAAAGGTGACAAGTCAGCTTATTGAATGAAAAGAATAAAGTTTAAGTTCTGCCAAAAAGTAAATAATAATCTAAATAAATGTTAATTATTATTAAAGTATCTAAATGTATTTTTGTGACTCTGTACTTGTATGACTCTGTGCCTAAACTTAACAGCAATGTAAATTAATTACCAATAATTACTTAAGTATTTTAAGATGAAAATTTAAAATAATTGCTGTTAAAACAATAGAATTTAAGTTACCTAACTAAAGAAAATTACTTACTAATTTAGAGAAAAGTTACAATGAATTTAGTAAAACTCTTAGGTTAAATATATTCAATTCAATTCAATCGTTTATTTACGTCTCATTATATGTATGTCACAATAAAACATAATAAAATCTTATTAAAATACATATGCCATTCTAAACAGAATTACAAGAGACGGGTAAGCATAACTTACTTTAATTAATAAATATAGCAGCTATTTACATTATACAGGTCATTTTATTTCTAAAACATTTAAAAAAATAAAGTAAAAGATGTTGTGAACCGATCAATTTCTTGACAACTGGAACAAGGTATTTATAAACCGAGATCCGAGAGGCGTTACCTTGGCTTTGTTTTTATAAGACTATTATAAACAAAGAAAAAAAATCACATCTATATATAGCCAAAAATAAATACAAAATTAATTAATTGTTAATTGCTAAACCCTAAGAGAGTTTTTAGGTTGAAACCACGAAGTGGTTGAGACCTATAATTACCGTATTCCAGAGCTTGCAAAAATATCAGACTAACCATTTTCACTGAATGACAGATTAATCCGCTGTAAGGTTTTTGCCCGTTTTTTCGGGCTAATCGACAGATATTCTTATTGATATAAACTTTTTTCTGAACATTGTTCTACAGTCGGTTGATATTTTCATACATATGTAAATACAATAAGGTTAAAGAATGCGTCATTTCGTATTAAAATTATGTTTTTAAATCTGTTGATCTATCGAGCATGGCTAAGTTGAAAAGCGAAGGTGTATTCCTTTAAAACACTTCATGGTGACAAGTCAGCTTATTGAATGAAAAGAATAAAGTTTAAGTTCTGCCAAAAAGTAAATAATAATCTAAATAAATGTTAATTATCATTAAAGTATCTAAATGTATTTTTGTGACTCTGTACTTGTATGACTCTGTGCCTAAACTTAACAGCAATGTAAATTAATTACCAATAATTACTTAAGTATTTTAAGATGAAAATTTAAAATAATTGCTGTTAAAACAATAGAATTTAAGTTACTTAATTAAAGAAAATTATTTACTAATTTAGAGAAAAGTTACAATGAATTTAGTAAAACTCTTAGGTTAAATATATTCAATTCAATTCAATAGTTTATTTACGTCTCATCATATGTATGTCACAATAAAACATAATAAAATCTTATTAAAATACATATGCCATTCTAAACAGAATTACAAGAGACGGGTAAGCATAACTTACTTTAATTAATAAATATAGCAGCTATTTACATTATACAGGTCATTTTATTTCTAAAGCATTTAAAAAAAATAAAGTAAAAGATGTTGTGAACCGATCAATTTCTTGACAACTGAAACAAGGTATTTATAAACCGAGATCCGAGAGGCGTTACCTTGGCTTTGTTTTTATAAGACTATTATGAACAAAGAAAAAAAAGTCACATCTATATATAGCCAAAAATAAATACAAAATTAATTAATTGTTAATTGCTAAACCCTAAGAGAGTTTTAGCTTGAAACCACAAAGTGGTTGAGACCTATAATTACCGTATTCCAGAGCTTGCAAAAATATCAGGCTAACCATTTTCACTGAATGACAGATTAATCCGCTGTAAGGTTTTTGCCCGTTTTTTTCGGGCTAATCGACAGATATTCTTATTGATATAAACTTTTTTCTGAACATTGTTCTACAGTCGGTTGATATTTTCATACATATGTAAATACAATAAGGTTAAAGAATGCGTCATTTCGTATTAAAATTATGTTTTTAAATCTGTTGATCTATCGAGCATGGCTAAGTTGAAAAGCGAAGGTGTATTCCTTTAAAACACTTCATGGTGACAAGTCAGCTTATTGAATGAAAAGAATAAAGTTTAAGTTCTGCCAAAAAGTAAATAATAATCTAAATAAATGTTAATTATTATTAAAGTATCTAAATGTATTTTTGTGACTCTGTACTTGTATGACTCTGTGCCTAAACTTAACAGCAATGTAAATTAATTACCAATAATTACTTAAGTATTTTAAGATGAAAATTTAAAATAATTGCTGTTAAAACAATAGAATTTAAGTTACTTAATTAAAGAAAATTATTTACTAATTTAGAGAAAAGTTACAATGAATTTAGTAAAACTCTTAGGTTAAATATATTCAATTCAATTCAATAGTTTATTTACGTCTCATCATATGTATGTCACAATAAAACATAATAAAATCTTATTAAAATACATATGCCATTCTAAACAGAATTACAAGAGACGGGTAAGCATAACTTACTTTAATTAATAAATATAGCAGCTATTTACATTATACAGGTCATTTTATTTCTAAAGCATTTAAAAAAAAATAAAGTAAAAGATGTTGTGAACCGATCAATTTCTTGACAACTGAAACAAGGTATTTATAAACCGAGATCCGAGAGGCGTTACCTTGGCTTTGTTTTTATAAGACTATTATGAACAAAGAAAAAAAAAGTCACATCTATATATAGCCAAAAATAAATACAAAATTAATTAATTGTTAATTGCTAAACCCTAAGAGAGTTTTAGCTTGAAACCACAAAGTGGTTGAGACCTATAATTACCGTATTCCAGAGCTTGCAAAAATATCAGGCTAACCATTTTCACTGAATGACAGATTAATCCGCTGTAAGGTTTTTGCCCGTTTTTTTTCGGGCTAATCGACAGATATTCTTATTGATATAAACTTTTTTCTGAACATTGTTCTACAGTCGGTTGATATTTTCATACATATGTAAATACAATAAGGTTAAAGAATGCGTCATTTCGTATTAAAATTATGTTTTTAAATCTGATCTATCGAGCATGGCTAAGTTGAAAAGCGAAGGTGTATTCCTTTAAAACACTTCAGAAAAAACCCCAGACGTGACCGAAGCGCACGAAAATATGCCGTGAAAAAATAGTTCAAAACGTATAATAAATATTTCTCTAGTTTAGCCTTAATACATATGCACTCGTCAGTAATAAAACAGTATATGATCTGAATCATTTTTATTAGTTGTATAGGATATAGATCTGCATGCGATTCTTTCTACCTGACCTGATTCGAATGACAAGGGAGATCACTGTGTAGGAGTAAGCTAAATGATAAACTGCTTTATTTCATTTAAAAATAGATTTGCTTTCTGAATTACTTCCCTTTATTCTTATTTTATCCTTATTTTTGTACAGCTTTTATAATGACCGATTCATATTATTTATTATTTAACATTTTATTTTATCGTTTTAATATCTCTGTAAGATTTATGTAAAATTGAGTCAAAATATTTGTTTAAGATTTTCTTTTTTATAAATAAATATAACTGTAGTATATTAACTGCTATAATAGTCCACTTTAGCACGGAAAGCTACACGTTAAAAGTTAAGCAAATGGTCGTGCTGCATGTGCACGTCTGGTTAACTTAAATATTTGCCTCGATATTTAATGTAATAACCTATTTTAGTACTTACAAGATAAATTATTGACATTACTTGCAAATCCTGAATATATATTTAGATATTAGCGGTACTTTACTATGACTTTTAACAACATTACATCAGTTCCGGATTTGTATTTTAATTGTTGTTGAATTGAAAAATTCACATGAAAGTTGTCATTTTGATAAACGTTAATAAAACAGAGTAAAAGCTACAGAGTTTTTAAAATAGATCATTAAGCAAAATAGAATCAAAGCAGTACATAACGAGAATTTATACTCGGTTAAAAATCTCATCAGAGCTTATGTTACTTGTAATTGTCTTTCCGACTCAATTCATTGAATAAATCTTATCTTAGAATATCAAATGTGGGTGTTTGCCTGATGTGAAGTTTCTTGATGTTGGCCTACATATGTGTCCCCGATAAATGAAACTGTTTGATTTCTTTTAAGCAAAATTGAATCAAAGCATAGCAAGGGGGCATTTGCGTCTTCTCCCGACGATTTTCATGTGTATAGTTCTTTTTCTTATTTCAAAACTGCATGGAAGTCGAAACAGCAGGATCTTGGGATAGATACAGGTCTAGTTTCTAGCTTAGTGGATCCCACTGATTTCTACTGTTGTTTTAGCAGGGTCGGTCGTTTGTACAAACATTTTTAACAAGGTAGCGGAGTTTAAAGTCAAAAACCCATGAATTAAAGAAGTAGGGTTGCAACATTTTTAATAATGTTTTGGTGTCACGATTACTTTTAAAGTCGTGACATCAGTACATTTTATTTCTAGGGTCGGCTAAACAAGAAGTTGATTTCGCAGAAATGTGTAGAATTATACAACCCTTGCTCCAAGAATTGTGAAAGTTGGTGTATTATGTGATATCGTGTTAAATTTTGAAAAATAATTAGATTTTTCTATTCTACTCGATACTTTGAACCTAGCTACATAGAAATACTTTTTAAAGTATGTCTTCTAGCTTATAGACTAAGTTAAGAATATATCTGAAAATTCTGTTTTTGATTTGTGGAAGTCGACAAAATGGCTTTTCTTAATAAGTAGCCTTATCTTTTAATACATAACGAGTTGTCAAGAAAACATTCACTCAAACATTATATGTACAATAGACTGGTGAACATAGAAAGTAGTATTGATTAGGTCAAGAATGTGTATTATTTATTGTTGCCTGCTGCCAACTGTAGATTTGTTCTTTAGTTTTCGAAACGCTTTAACATACTGTAATCCAAAGACCGACACGCAGAGGTACATCCAAGATGGTATACATGTGTAGCTTTTGAATTCTGAACCTTTCTAGAACAGTTCTCACTTATATGCCAATCCTGCTAGAACAAATCATAATTCTCGTTTAATTTATCTATTAAGCCTCACAATTTAGCAACTGTACAAAAAAAACAACTTGAAACCTAGCAAACAGTCATGGGAGTTGAGCAAATTTAAAATCTTGGCGATCTGATTACTTGGAGAATGATCTTGGAGTTTAACTTTTGAGGTGTTGAATGTTTGGAGTTGAACTTTTCTGTGTGTTATGCCTGCAGTAAGTGCATTCTGATACTGTACGATGTGCATTGCCTGTAGTCTTCTGATTTTACAATATTATTTACATATCCTTCTAATTTACGCTTGATAATTCTTTTGATTTACTAATTTATCACCACAATTTAGCAATTCTTGGAAATATGCTTCAACTTACAATTATTGAAAAAAAAACTTCAGCTAACATAAATAATATTGGAGTTGAACTATTGGAGATCTGATTACTTAGAGAATAGCGTTTGATACCCTGGTGAGCAGTAGGACCACAATGACACTTTTGTTTGTTTTATCTTTCTTGAATGATAAGCGCAGTTTGGAAACAAGGGAAGCACATTTATGTACACAATGAGTTTGTAGTTTCTGTCGAATAAACATTGTTTGGAAACGCAAATATGGTATAGGAAGACAGCAGGAAATACAAACTTTACTTTAACTTTACCAAACAGCTTCGACTAACTTTTTGAAGCATATAACGTAGCTTAAAACATCAGCAGACATTCTTCTTACAAACAGGCATAAATAAAGCTGATATTTGACATGAAAATAGGGTTTACTAGTCGGGAAAAATCTATTTATATGGACTAAATTCGAGTAGACCATGGTGGCATATCCGGCGAATAACTACCTTCATGCCTTAAAATACCAGCCTTTGTGAAAGTGAAGGTTACATACACACTTCTTTCTAGTTTGATAAGTAAACGTCGGGCTTCAATATTTTACGATTTTGACATTTCATACGGTCCGTTGTTTTATCGAAGTTTTTATAAATTTCCCGGCAGACCTTTCCGCAAAATATCTTGCGGAAGGTTTTACAAGTTCACGGTGGAAGTGACTAAAATGTGATAGGTAAATACCAACAATGGACAAAGAAAACCTATTTTACACATCCATTGAACATACTGTCTTACTGAAATTAGCGAAGACCTGTCCTTACTTTGAAAGAGAAATTTACATGCATTCGCTTTTGCATCACAACACGAAACTGTCCAATTTTCTTTATTATAAAAAATGATTTTAGACGCAAAGTATTCTCATGGTCGGATTTTATAAAAAAAAATGCGGCCCGTTACTAAGGTATTGTCTGTGTAGTGTGCATATGATTATAATTGATGGGTGTAACCAGCATTTATTGGTTGTGTTAAATTAAAATTTATTTCATTAAGTTATGAGTTCATATAAAAGCGGTTTAAAAATCTAGTCTACATGCATTCGGCGGTACAAGTGCGTTAAATAATGGCCGCAGTTTTTTTTACTTGTGCGTTGTATTTTTCATGATATTTAATTAAATTACGCTAGAATAGTCTGTGCTATGTGTAGGGGAAGTAATTCCTGGAGCAGTTTAAATTACGGTAAACCAATATATCACGTGTTTGAGAGTTTTCCTACATTACACTTCAATAAAATAAGGTTGAATTTTTTGCTATGTAAATGGCTGTTATTCAATTAAACTTGACAAAGGGACATGTTGAACGTCCAAATATTAAAAGGCGCCCTGTGCAAATTTAATGTTATTGAACTATCTTCTTACCAGAAATACATGTTTTTCGGAAGGTTTCAACCTTTCTGTGCTTTCAGCGCTTTGATTTAGATGTTGTCAGTCCAAATATTCCTTACAGAGTGAAGAATTGGCTCTGAAGTTCTACTGAGTCTATAATCTAAAAATAGCTCAAAGTTCTTTCATAACTGGTCTTACTAAAAATAGCTGCTGAAAATACAAAATGATATGAAATGCAGTTTGTAACAATAAAGATAAATTGAAAGTACTGATGACTATGAAGTATATAAACAATAGTAAAGTATCATAAATGAATATACTGAACTGTGTTAGAGTGAAGAATGATGTATGTAGATAAATCAGCAGTCTTTAGTAGACTGGCTGAATGCCCTTAATAGACTAGCTATAGTTCTATGCTTTCTAAACTTGAAATACCATACTATTTGTAAATACAAACATTTCTGATAAAATATTAGACTGTTAGATGATATTATGCAATACTGAAACTATGTCTTATGTAACTTTATGTTGTAAAAATCCAACTTTACAACATCTGTTTATATGACATCTTGTGGAGCGGGCCGTTCGCTAATATTGAAATAACTCGTGGCTCAATCCATTTGCAAATGTTACTATGTTATTTTTGTTGTAATCAATATATGTCTTGTAAGATTAACAATAAAAAGTATTAAATAGAAACTGATCTTTAAATACACGATATACAATGTTATTGTAGAAATAAAATTGGAGTTAATTTAATGGATGTTGCAGCAAGACACACATAATCTGATTTCATCCTGGTCTTGGAAACCCAAACATTATAATATCACCAAAGTATGAAATTGTTAGGAATTCATGAAACTTTGCCCGTCAAAAATTCTTGTATAAACGTTTAGCAATCTGATTTCATAAATGGCCATTTGGAACTATGATTAACTGCCCATTAGGGATCACACCTAAGTGACATGGTATAAACTTCTTATTACCAATTCCTAGAGGGACAATTTATTTCTATACACTGCCTTTTCCTTCAAAACAAATTCGGAGGTCGTTTTTCTCCTTTTTTTATTTTCAATAAAACATGTTTGGTTCTGGACTGCAGTTTTAACGAAATCTAAAATGCAGATCAAGACTTAGATCAATCGATAATCAATATAACATTACAGATGTAAGTGTTATTTTCTATACTTTTTTTTTTTTTTTTTTTTTAAGAAATAGGTAAAAAAAATACATGAACTTTATCAAAGGCCTCAACAGTTTTTTCTTACCGAAAAATCTACATTCTTTCAAAGAACACGTGAACAAGCATATCTTAGCTATTTATCCGAGTCTAATTGCAGTTTGATACCAAGAGTCATTTTTTCGCTTTTAGAAAGAACGGTTACAAGGTGATTAAGTGAATTCTACGAAGTTAATATCTCTCTCTCTCTCTCTCTCTCTCTCTCTCTCTCTTAATATATATATTGTGCAGAATCTTTCATCACAATAAATGAGACAGCCGGGTATTGTGGTAACTGCATAATTGACAGATTTAATTGCGCTGGTTTTTATAAAAACAACCGCTCTTTATATAATTTAAAACTGGATAAAGAGAATCTTAGATAACAAAAATCAGTTAAAACGTTTAGATGCGAGCAACTTGCTAGATGAGTGATGAGTATGTAACAGGTATTTTGATTAGACACATCTTGGTTACTATATCAAACTTCAGGGTCGTACCATTTAGCTTTAAGCTAATTCATTTAGCTTTAAGCGAATTCAATTTAGTACGAACCTGGGTTAGACTAATCGAATTAGTATGACCCAGGGTCGGACATATTCTATTTAGTATGACACTGGTTGAGAATTAACTTTAAGCTAGTTGTATTTAGTACGACCCAGGGTCAGACATATTATATATAGTATCATACTAAATCGAATTAGTATGACCCTGAATTAAGATAAATCCATTTAGCTTTCAGACAATTTGAATTAGTATGACCTTGGGTCGGACATATTTCAATTAACTTTAAAGCAATTCCGAAATAGTATAATCCTAAATTACAGCAGACATCTTTAGTACGACCCTGGGTCAGACATATTCCAATAAGTACGACCCTGGGTCATACATAGTTACAATAAGTATGATCCTGGGTCGGACAAATTTATAATTAGTATGACCCTGGGTCGGACATATTCCAATATGTCTGACCCTGGGTCGTGCTAAATATGAAATAGCTTTAAGCTAATTCCTAACCTGGGTCATATTGATATAATATGTCCGACCCTGGGTCGTACTAAATGAAATAGCTTTAAGCTAATTCTCAACCAGGGTCATACTAATTGGAATATGTCCGACCCTGGGTCATACTAAATCGAATTGTCTTAAAGCTAAATCGGCATTTTCGACCCTAACGGTACGCCATAGAAATGATTATTGTTCAGCGGCAGTTGCCTCGGTTAAAATTTGAGGAGCCGAAAAAAAAGTAAAAAGTAGGCCTATCACACTGATCAGTTATAAAAGTTCAAATCATTAGAATATATCAGAATATCATTTGCCTCATGACATCGATGAGGCAAGGTGAGACAGAAATCTCTTGCCAGGCCCGGATCCAGGGCCGGGTCGAGGTGGCCCGTGCCCCCTCTCAGTTGGCTGAGAAGTGACCTATAATCATCGAAGTTGTACCCAACATTATCAAATTTTAAAAAAAAAACGCACCATAGGCCACTATTTGTCACCGATATTTCAAATTATTTCAGTCCCCACCCGCACCTGCCCCCACTAAAATGAGGGTGGAACCCCCTCCCATACCTCAGAATTTAGACCCAAAAATGCACCAGAGGCCACCATTTAATACCTGTATTTCAAATTTTTCCAGCGGGAGAGCACCCTGACACCCTAACATGAGAGGGTTCCCCCTACAATACCTCAAAATGTAGACCAAACAATGCACCATAGACCACCATTTCGTATCTGTATTTTAAAATTTTCCAGGAAGAGAGCCCCCCCTGACCCCACTCAAATGAGGGGGCACCCCTCCCATACCTTAAAATTAAGACCAAAAATGCACAGAGGCCACCATTTCATACCTGTATTTCAAATTTTTCCAGGGGAACAGCCCCCTAACCCCCTAAAATGGGGGCGTTCTCCCTACAGTACCTCAAATTTAGACCAAAAATGCACTATAGGCCATCATTTCGTATCTGTATTTCAAAATTTCCCAGGAATAGATCCCCCCGACACCCCTAAAATGAAGGGGTTACCCCCTTCAGTACCCCAAATAAAACAAAAACACCAGAGGCCACCATTTCATACCTGTATTTCAAAACTTTCTAAGGGGAGACACCCCCCCCCCCCCCCCCCCACAACACAGACAGAGGCCCCTCCCATACCTACCCCCTCTCGGGCTATAAACTAATAAACTAACAAACTACTAGTAAACTGATGAATAGCATGTTGTTGTATGTCTTTACTAATGGTTTTCTGATTTTATTGCCTTTCAATTACAAACATAATTGTATCCGACCTATTAGACTAGTAAATCCCCAATTATCCTTGTAATTAATATATTTTTTTCTTAAAATATGAAAGTGACAAATAGGGCTAAAAGGACGGTTTTTACTGTGATATATACATAGTCTGAGAGTGCTCCAGAACGCACCAGAGACGCCCTGGGGCATGCCCTCGGACCCCCTAGATTGCCTCGGTTAAAATGTTTTGTCTGGCTACGGCACTGTTATTGCTATTAATTGAAGGCTCAGTCAGGGGATAATTAAATGGTACGTAATGACTGTATACGTTCAGCTAACTATCATCTCAACTCCCACTATTGCCTTAACTCTAAAACAATATCAGGTGACCAAAGCCCTATTATAGTTCACCTTATGTCTCAAAGAAGTTGGTCTGCTATGAGCTATAGTTTGTAATCCAATATAACTTTTCAATGGAGAATACTCATGATCTCTGTTTTGACTATGAGCTGACGTAATCTAGCTGCGTCCTGAGCTCTAAAAATTACCAGTTCTTATTTCATCTCCGGGAAGCTATGCTTCGTAGGAGACTTTATTATATAGGTATATACTACCCAAACATCCAGTATCCATTTCGATATGCTCTATTCAAGACCTAGTGACAAATTAAACAAGTATTGCAAGTTGATGCAAGATGCAGCAAAAAGAAACTCCGTGCCAAACAAAGCAATGTTTGTAGTACAGATAGAACAGGGGGTGATATCACGATGCTGGTGTCTTTGTTATAGAATGATGGAGTTTCATGAATGTTGGAGAAAAACATTGCCTTTGAAGTGTGAGCATTTTTATGGTTTTATTTAGTGACCTACTTATTGACTGATCATGACCCATATGCGAAATTGACCTTGATGAAATATTCTAAGTTTCAGTTGATGGAATGATATGTATTTTGTACACAATGTTGTTCTTAAATTCAGTCTGGTGACGTAGTTGTTCATCCAAAATGACTGAGTTTCAAACTTAGCTCAGATGTTATCAATACCATTATTCTGATCAAGTCAAATCAGGAATGTGGGCTCTATATGATACCTTCAAGCTAAATGATGAGGAAGGACTAAGATGCACTATGATTGAAACACAACAGACATCCAAAGATGCACCATGATTGAAACACAACAGACATCCAAAGGTGCTAAAAGCTCGCCCTTGCACTTTGTGCCCAAGAGAGTTTTTAAAAACAATTTAAGTAAACAATGGCTCGCACACGCACCTTCTTTGGAAAAAAAACTATTGCGCGACTATACTTAGATGGTTCTCACCTTGGTGATTTTACCTCCTTTAAACGACGCTACTGTTATCCTTTTTCAGACCAAAAGTACTCGTAAATTGGTTTGAACTGTGGCAAATATTCAATAATTTCAGGCATTTCACTACGAACATAACAGCTTCTTTTTGTTTTCGTTTTTCGTTTAAATTAGTAGCAAAATTGGTATTAATATCAAAATTGAAGAAAATCAGTATGGACATGGTAATTCTTTACATGAAATTATGCTCTAATTCGTTTCACTCAAACGAGCATAAATTATTTATAACTTCCAAGCATACACCTTTAAATAAACAACAGTATATATTTAGGCATGAGGTCGCCTGGGAGCCTTCGTTTATTTATTAACCCTGCCCTAACAATCTCAATTTCTATACAAAGCATTTATCATATACATATACTATAAAACGCTTGAATGAAGTCATTTTGATCTTAAGTGCAACCAAACCTTGAATGAACCTAATTTCTTTTCATAAATAAGTTAATTATACTCGCTACTCTTTAACTGTCATTATTGTCAGAACCAAAAGATTTTTTTGAAACCAAAGTTGGACTGCAGAAAGCGAGGCACGCAACCCTACTCCGTCCTCGGAGGGGGACGTGCGACATCAGAAAAATGCCATATCCTTTAAGAGGATTCCTTACTCCCATGCTATGGAACTGCGGCGAGTAAGTTCGCCTGTCAGACGATTCCCTAATTTTGAATCCAAAATGGGTTATAAAATAAAGTTCTAGATGTTCCCAAAATGGAAAGGCAAACAGTAAAATTAGCATGTCAAGAACGATCGCAATAAAACACTCTGTGAAATATTACAATATGACAAAATAAGAACAATAACTAATCCAGCGTGCCTTCGATATAGTTCGTAGTCTTGGTAATTTCACAATAAATATTCCGAAATTCGCTTGAAGGTACTTCTAAGGAATTTTCTGAAAATATAGTACATAGGAATAAGACGTATATGCACGAAATGGATAATGTCTATAATCTGAAATGATAACGAACGTAACTGAACGGATTATATGTAATCTTCAAAACTATAAACGAGGTTAAAGAGGAAAAGGAATAGAATTTATAGATATTAAGGAAAACGAAAATATAATCTTATTTCGGAAATTTAGCAACTCGACGGCTGTAATGCGCGACACTCGATGATTGTCAAATCATAATCCCGTGCAAAATACCCGCCAAAACTGTTTACACAGTACACCCCATTCAAAACGAAAATCACTGAGCTATGCAATACACCTTTAAAGGTGTGTACACACCGATAATAAATATATTAATTGATCTATAAGTTATCTTATTCTATATATATTTTATCTATCGCGAACATTCATTTGCAACACGTGACCGTACATTCTAACATGGCTCGATTTGATTTTCAGTTAAACAAAGAAGAAAATCAAGCTCTGGATATTCTGCGATAAACAACGGTTGACGCGCGGACCGGTAAGAGAGCATTATGACGCCAATAATGACGTCATATTGCCGCATGACGTCCGATACGTTACTCACCGTGTAAATGAAATCCAGTATAATATATATTAAAATATATACATGAACATGTCAGAATGAAAACAATCAAGGCCTTCTTGTTATTTATCGTCTAATTTACCACGGTTCATCGTTCAGATGCTCCGGTATTTAACCACTCGGGCTAACGCTCTCGTGGTTCAATTCCTACGCATCTGAACTCTGAATCGTGGTAGATCAGACGATAAACAACTAAAAGGCCTTGATTATTTGTTAAATATATTACGGTATTTGGACGCACGTGCGTACAAAAAATCCTGTATTTTCTGTATTTGGACGGTTCAACAGTCCCATGTTAAACATACGATAAAACCCGAAACGCGTGAAAGTGTTCCGAATGTAAATCGGATGAAGTAGGCGCTCTATGTACAGAGTTTGATTATCATCTTGGAATCAGGATTTAGTTGTCGTTTGTTTGTTTACAACACACAAAAACGATTCAAGTGATGGCAATGCTATCTGATTTAGAACAAGTTTCAGAAGAAGAAGAACAGGTATTCCCAAATAGAAATTATATAGATCTAGATTTATACAGATATAATTGGAAGAAAATCTTATTGATTGGAAAAATCTATTATTTTGTCACAGGTTGAAAAAAATTTGAATGGAAGTGGCTAGGGGTTGGTAACCGGACCTCTAGACAACCCGTACAGGAAAACTGCAAATTTAGCCTTGTCCGCTCTCTAAATCCAACAGTTATCATCCGATCTTCACCAAACTTGCTGACAATGTTTGTGGGCATAATATCTCGGCGTATTATGTGAACACCCGTGGCAGCGGGCGGGCGGCCGGCATCCAAAGCATGTCCGCTCTCTAATTCAGTTTTCATCGGATCTTTACCAAACATGCTGACAATGTTTGTGGGCATAATATCTCAGCCAAGTATTATAACCAGCCAAATCGCCAAATGGCTGTTGTAGGGAGGCACCATATAATTTATTTAAGGTAGAACACGACACTTTGCGAACTTTCTAGTAGCGTCATGCAATTTTGCATGTGTAAAGTTGACCATATTTCAAACAAGATGAAGTTTATTTTATACTAATAGAGACAACCAGTTTTTGTACACGAGACGTCGAAATTGACCACCAACGCCCGTTTTTGAAACTGACGTTGCCGCGTATCCTTGGCAGCTGTTACGGGTACTGCAACGGCACCAGCCAACAAATTTTCTTGAATTATACATTATTCGACGAGAATTATTTTTCCTTTATGGTGATGTAAAAATCATTGTTTTACACCGAACCTAGGGCAATAATTTGAACAATCACGATAGAAATTACAAATCTGATATCACACGCCAAATATCAAGGCTCTAGCTATTGTTGATTCAGAGAAGAAGATTTTCAAAGTTTCTTATATAAAAGGCTATTGTAAGTACATCACAGACACTGGGCGTGGCCATTTTATTGACCTTAGGGCAATAATTTGGACAAGTATGATAGAGAGTCAAACCCTTATATCACATGCCAAATATCAAAGCCCTAGAGAAAAGGATTTTTAAAGTCTGATAGATGAAAATCTATTTTTAACCAAAATGACCCGTATGTTCAACGAACCGGAACCATTTGAACAACTTTGAAAGAGAGCTACCCAGAGATCATTTGTTTAAAATTTCATCAAAATCCATTCAATGGTTTTGGACGAGATATTGTTTAAAAAATGTTGATGAAAAGTGATCACGCCCTCTGGCGGCCATGCTGTTTGACGAATCTGAAACATTTGAACATAATTTGTAGAAGATCACACAAGAACCATTTGTGTAAAATTATTTTAAAATCGGGCTAGCAGTTTCACACAAGAAGATTTTTAAACATTCCACTATATACATATAGGGAAAAATGACAACGCCCCCTGGCGGCCATGTTTTTAGACAAACCAATATAATTTGAACAATCTTGGTAGAGAGTCACATAAGGACCATTTGTGTAAAATTATTGTGAAATCGGGCCAGCAGTTTCACACAAGAAGACTTTTAAAGTTTCCACTATATACATATAGGGAAAAGTGACCATGCCCTCTGGCTGCCCTCTGTATATATTAGGCCCGTTATGACCCTTTTTAGGTCAATTTCTTTCTTTCATGCATCAATTAATTTGCATCAATTCGATAAAGGGAACGTCAATGTTCTTATATTTAGACGTTTGTTTTCTTTATATTTATATAAATTCTTCCCCTTTATTTTTTACATTAATTATTAAGTTATGAAAGAATACAAAGACATTCGAGATCAATTAAAAAATCAAATCAATTTTATTGTAAATATTGAGTAAAATGCCATTTACTAACTTTATATTTTTAAATGATACCGCGGTTCCAACTGTTATTAACAAAATTGTTACTACATTTGATCAAATCAAAATTTTATGGCAATCAATGATTGTTTATTAATCAAGAGAGGGGACAGTAACATTCTACTACCGTGTATATCACACGCGTCGTCTTTAGTGAACTACTGTGTAATGTCATATGTGTCGTCTTTAATCGTAAACCTTGCGTCAGCTTAAAACAACACTGAAATTATTAAAGGACCAATTCACTTCAATTTCAATTAGGATCGCATGCCGCTGATCAACATGAAAGGTATCTTTAATTCAACAATGGCACTGGTCAAAGAAATTACTTATACTCAGATTTTATAAAAAAGTGTTTAATTGGTTGCTTCTGAGTTAATATTATCCATATAAATGCCCTTTTTACGATTTATATAGTTAGATATCCTTTATTCTAAATAAATATATGTAGCTTTGCATTTGCTAAAAATCATGCATTGTGATTTTTTGTTTTATTGGAATATATAAACATTTCTTATTTGAACAAGATAGAATATTGTGATCTGTGATTATTGGTTGAGGAAAAACAAGTGCAATTTCCATGCGGATCGTGCAGAAAAGAATGCCACGCCGAACGCCTAGCATGTGAACTAATCAATATTTAAAAGTATTAAATGTTTGGACCTTACACAACTTACAAAATAAGTTTCAAATCATAAATTATGTAAGGCAGTTATCTGCAGTTATCACTTTACAGATAATATACACTTTGGTCTGCGGGCCAATTTCTGTAAGGCCTCTAGTTTTTCGATTTCGTAACCCAGACATTAGGCAAAGATTCGTCCACTTTAGCCATTAGTACATTCATTCCGGGATTGTTTAAGACCGGATGTCGCTTTCTACCGTATATCGAACAAAAATTATACTCATTTGAGTAAACCTTGTGTATGAAAAATGCGGACTTCTCTCTCTTTGAAAGTATTATTGTCTACACACGAATATTTAGTAGATTGTTTCAATATTGACTTTCATATATTAGCGTTTTGCTTATGTAACTGCTCTAAATCAGTTAAAAGCTCACTGTAACAATTTATTCCAAATTTTGACGATTTCTATCAAAAGTTAGGGGTTAAAATACCCTACCCACCCGAGCTACATTTTCGCCATTTTTAATAGCTCATAAAATCATCAAAATTACTGTATTTTTTAATAAGACATCATCAAATAATTGTATTAAGATTCACAATTTTATATATATTCATAAGAAAATATAATACTTTGCAATCAGTTTAGGTTATAGACACCGTGCATACAAATGTAATACATATAAATCACATGCTGTTTCTCAATAAATCAAGCCTATTTGTGTTTCATTCAGAAAGGTTTGGGGTACCAATAGTTTCCTTCTATTTTAGATGACAAAGTAAGCTTACTTGTATAATTTTGATTTTAGTTGGTAAAGATACTTTAAAATGTAACATACGTAACAGTCGCCACTCAAATTTTCCACCTTGAAGAATTAGCAACATTGAAAACACTCCAAAAATGCATTTGTATGCTTTTAATTTGAATAGACCATGTTTACTGAACATGCATACATAACCGTTATAATTTTGTTGAACTTAACCCTGTTATTATTCTCAATAGTTAGTAGGATGTCGACAAACTACAGTAAAACAATGCTGCCTCTTTCAACATCACTGTAAAGGGAGCATAGATTAGCAATTTTTATGGCTTCTGGTTCAGACATAGACAGCATATTGATAATTAACAGTTGACTTGGTTACAGTATGTGCGCAGTCTGAATATTTTTGACTTTCATTCAAAAGAAATACAGAACATGAGGGTATCTAAGAATCAAATATACGTTACCTAGGTTTTAAAGGTCACCTGTTCAATTTCATATTTCGTATATTATTATTCCAGGCTAATGCATAAATCATACTTATTGGCATTGCAAAGCACCTACTCAGTCAGTTTCTACAGCATTACAAAAACGAAATGAAACATACATTATGAAACATACGTTACCAATATTACACAGAACATTAAGTTACATTAAAACTAGGATAGTTTTTGGGTTTCGATGGACTGTGGTGGTTTCAAGACAGAGGTTTTATATTTTCAATGCGTTGTTTTGATATTTATGGAAGGTATAAATTGTATTCATTACTGAAATTATCGGTTTATATATGCATTATGTGTTCAAAGTTGCTGGTGTAATTCCTGATGTAAATAAACACGGTACATTTTGAACTTAAAGAACATCATGCATATACAGTATAACATGGTCAGTAAAACAAATGTCACTTTTGGTAAAATATGTTTCTTCAAAAAGTTCTGTTTTATATCACTTATACTGTGGGACGGAATTACTGAACTACGCAATCATATTACATTTCCTTAACGAAAACATAGATGAAACTCATTGTTCATATTGTGGTTGTGGTATCATTTTTGTCAATTCTGAGTTCTTACTAAAATTCAATATTCTACTTTTAAAACTATTACCAAATACAAACAAACTAGTTTATTCAAACGATTATGTATTTCAACTGTTGCATATAGATTACCTCAGTATGGAACTGTGTTTAAAACATTAAGTATAGTAACTACCTTTATCTAAATTCGGTAACGTATGTTTCAGAACTACACAAGAGGACACATTATAACACCATTGTACACCATAAGACGGAAATATACTCTAAAATGTGATGTGAGGGGTTGCGAGAAGTCACTTTTTGGTATCAGCATCAGAATAAGTTCATCATACATGCATAGATGCATATGTACATACTTACAGAGTCTGCACCATTTGTGTGGAACACGCTAGTGGTGCATTGATGTCGTTATGACATATGTGTAAAAACTCTTTTTAGTTAAGTGCTTTATTCTATTAAGCTGACTGAAACATACGTTACTTTAAATATTAATTACAACAATACCGATTAGCAATACTCATACGACCAAACAACAAAAAGATACGATACGCGACTTTTTGATTCCAGGACTTGCTAAATTTAAAACTGTGAAGCTCTGTACTACCTGTTCATAATGTCAAGCAAATTACATGACTATAGATGTATTCATAATAATTTTGCACTATTTCAGAGGCATACGCATTGAAATGTTTTTGTTGAAGGATATTGAAGGGATTTGGAATTGTGATATATCTGAAAATTTCTATTTCAAACAAAACAAATAAAACGTTCAAGCACCACCAAAAGGTAGATCAATATATAATTATATATGTATCATAAATTGCTCTGTAAAATTATGCTCATTTCCGTTTGTGTAATCAGACAGGGCTTTGTCCTTAAAAAAGAGGTCGTAAATACTTAGCTGAATTGTGACAGGAAAATGCAATTTGCATTTAAACATAAACTTTATAAATCCTTCCAAATATTTAAAAAAACATAACTGTTTGTACAATGATCTTTTGCACTTGACTTTTAAAAGAAGGCGACAATTTCATTATATGTTCGATTCTCCATTTCTCGTTATTTTACTAGGATACACTGTATATGTAACATCTAGCAGGCAGCCATTCTGATAAAATTAATATTACATTGTAGCTACATTCAAAATCCTTTGAATGAATATTGAGAGTAATATGTTTAGTTTTAAAAGAAATAAAAGCAGCATTTAAATTATATTATTTTAACGTCATTTACGGTATGCATTTTGAAAATGGCGCCATCATGATTAAAACAAGAGAAGTAGCTCGTACTGGTAACGTAGTTTTCAACTGAAATTATTTTAACAAATTCAGATGACTTCTATTAGAGCAATGATTACTTAGATCACATCCATATGTGTGTTTGCAAACTTATTTCTGGCGGCCAGTTTGAAAATGACAGGACAGTATCTTTGTTGGATTTATCTGAATAACCAAGCTTCAATCTCTTGAAAACTTATTTGACTGAATATTTGACCAGTAGTAGCTCATTAGTATCTGTACGTGTAACCGATTTCAGGTGGTGATTTTGTGCGCGGTAAAATCCTCTGTAACATGTTTAAATCAATATCAGGCGATTTCTGTTATATAGCTTTGACTTTTGAATACCTCTTTCATATGTACAAGTTTGATCGAATTTAAGGCAGTTATTTGGAAATTTGGAAAATGGTGGCCATCTTAATTTGTAGAGTCTGTGTAACTAAATAACCTATTTTATTGGTAGTTTAACAAACTTAAATTTTGGGTGATTTAATTTCTTTGTACATAGTGACTACTAAACAGACCTAAGCTAGCATAGAAGAGAATTAAAGTCATCAAAATATGAGTGGCATTAACTCATATGTATGATTTCGGATTAATTTGAAATGGCTGTCATCTTGAATAAAGACTTATATTGCTGGATCTGCTTCCATTTTGATGTTCCCCATAGGGAACTTCCTTGAAACTTTTGCGGTCGTATCAGCTTTTGCAATACTTTCATCATTTCTACTCCACTAGCAAAGAATAGGTCTGTCAGTATGCGAATCGCCCAGACATGAAACACAAACCTTAGGTTTGGCCAACTGACATTAAAGTGATTTTTTAGTTAATTATTCATTCATTTTGCTTTCTTTATTGTAAACATGAGGGTTCCCTTCCTTTATAAAGGATTAGAAGTTCTTAAGATTTCCCGCGTAAGTATCTGTACTAATGTGGTGGGTGGGGTACATCAACCCCTACTTTTTACATTTTGTTTGGTATATAATATATAGCGTAGCATTATTTGACAACCAAAGTAAATTATTGATTATTTCAGGCAACAACAGATAAGATTTATTATAAGAAATGTCAGATAAATTTCTTTTTTTCACCATCCAAATCAGCGTTATCCCTATGCAATGCTAAATTGTATTCATTAGATACCAATGTTTTAAAAATCGTCATTAAATTTTACTGACATGTTGCTCAGACCGACATCCACCCTTTAAAGTTTCCTGAATAATAGTATAACATCATGGTATAGGTCAACCTTTGCCTAATTTCTGGGTTACGACTTTCAAGTTTTTTGGCCTTGGCCCACGGACCACTTGGTGACTTTCCCAAACAAGAGGACCAAATGGTCCTAGGTCGCTCACCTGAGAACAGGTAGAACAGCCGGAATAATCTTCCTGAAAATGACTGTTAATTTTGTGTGTGTAATTTCTCAAGAAAGAAACAAAAAGGGGGCATTCTGACTGTTGCATCCTTAACCTTAAACCTACTGATCTGAAAAGTGATAGGAGTTGTCTACTCCATTTGGCCCGCAAGTTTGAAGGGTGTAGGTTAACGGCTTCTCAACAAATGCTACGGGAACATTTTTCAAAGTTGAGGCCTAAGTGACCTTGACGTAATAGACATGGAAAGCAGCCCATATTGTATTACATAAGGTTTTTCACAAGGTACTTCTTTGATTTGACCGGTTGACCTACTTTTTGGTCCAAGATGACCCATATTTGAATCTGACCTAGATTTCATCAAAACAATTGGCAGGATCAAATTTCATGAATATCCAGTCTAAAGTGCAGCCCCTAACGCTTACACAAGGTATTTCTTTGATTTGATCGGGTGACCTAGTTTTTTTATCCAACCTGCCCTAGATTGCATCAAAAGAAACATTTTGATCAAATTTAATGAATATACTGCTTAAAATGCGGCCCCTTTTGCATAGGCAAGGTATTTCTGCGATTTGACCAGGTGACCTAGTTTTTGACCCAACATGACCTATATTTTAAATCGACCTAGCTTTCATCAAGTCAAACATCCTGATCAAATTTCATGAAGATCAACTGAAAAATGCAGCCCCTATTGCATATACAAGGTTATTCATTGATTTGACCAGGTGACCTAGTTTTTGTCCCAACATTGCCTATATTTTAACTTGCCCTAAATTTTATCAAAGCAAATATTGTCGTCAAATTTTACGAACATCCTGCCTAAATTGTAGCTTCTATTGCATTCACAAAGTTTTTCTTTGATTGTACTGGGTGACTCTAGTTCTTGACCCCAGATGACCCCATTTGAACTCGACCTAGATTGCATAAAGACAAACATTCTGATCAAATTTCATGAAGACCCATTGAAAAATGCAGCCCCTATTGCATACACAAGGTTATTCTTTAATTTGACCAGGTGATGACCCATATTTGAATTTGACCTACATTTCATCAAAGCATTGATTAAATTTCATGAACATCCTGCCTAAAATGTAGCCCCTTTTGCATTCACAAAGTTTTTCTTTGATTTTACTGGGTGAACTATCTTTTGACCCAACATGTCTCATATTTGAACGTGACCTAGATTTCATCAAGACAAACGTTCTGATCAAATTCATGAATATCCAGTCTAAAATGCAGCCACTATTGCATACACAAGGATTTTCTTTGATTTGACCGGGTGACCTAGTTTTTTACCCCAGATGACCCATATTCGAACTTGACTTAGATTTCATCCAGACATTGTGATCAAATTTCATGAAGATTCAGTGTAAAATGCAGCCCCTATTGCATACACAAGGGTTGTCTTTTATTTGACATAGTGACCTAGTTTTTGATCCCAGATTACCCATATCCAAACTTAACCTAGATTTCATCAAGGCAACCATTCTGACTAAATTTTATAAATATCTAGTGTAAAATGCAGACCCTATTGCGTGCACAAGGTTTTTCTTTGATTTGACCGGGTGACCTACTTTTTGACCCCAGATGACCCGTATTCGAACTTGACCTAGATTTTATCCAGACAAACATTCTTATCAAATTTCTTGAAGATCCGGTGTAAAATGCAGTTCCTATTGCATACACAATGTTTTTCTTTGATTTGACCTAGTTACCCATATTCAAACTTAACCTAGATTTCATCAAGGCAATTAATCTGACCAAATTTCATGAAGATCAATTGGAAATTACAGCCTCTATCGCATACACAAGGTTTTTCTTTGATTTGACATTGTGACGTAGTTTTTGACCCCAGATGACCCATATTCAAATTTGACTTAGACTTTATCCAGGCAATTATTCTGACCAAATTTCATGAAGATCAATAGAAAAATACAGCCTCTATCGCATACACAATCTTAATGTTGACAGACGACAGACAGACGACGGACGGCGGACATTGAGCGATCACAATAACTCACCTGATAGTGCATTGCTCAGGTCAGCTAAAACAAAACGATATATACATGGAATCATGAAAATACATGAAAACACTTCGATTTTGCAGTCTGCTAAATAACTGATCTTTAATAAGGCTCTTGCAGTAAATTGTAAAAAAACACATGATGAAATCCCTCGAAGATTCATTTTGCATCATTACGCATCTACTGTTAAGATATCTTGATTCTATTTGAAAGATAGCATGGGATTTTAAACACTGCATTATTTAAGATATCTTGAAATGAAAAGATTTCATAAAACCATCCCTGGAGATGCTTATGATCAACATACTTGAATCTTGCGAACAATACCCAACACCCCTTGATACGGAAGGGGCTGAATTAACTCTGCCAACCCAAAGAACAAATGAGGATTATTATGCAAGTTGATTAATTATTTTGTATTCCATAATATCGTTACTCATTTTTCCATTTCCAATAAAATGTTTATTCATCAGATTTATTTTGAAAGTGTTTGTATCTTAACAAAGTCTGTCTTTACAATCAATATTTCGCCTATATATACCAGGCTTTCATCATCAATACGCCGGCATTCGCTATGAATGCTATCTATATAATGCGGTTTACCATGGATAAAAATAATATTTCTCATCAATTTATGAGAGAAAATGTTTTAAATGCAATAAACCATGTCACTCAGCAAGTATTTTAGCTCCGGTATAAATTTCATACATACATTATGCCTCTACTAGCCTTGCTGATCGGCATTACGATTAGATAGCTGTACAGGGCTTCATTACGCCGTACTTAGCCTTGAATGCTACCTAGATAATGTGATTTACCATATATAAAATAATAATTTATCATAATTTATGAGAGAAAATGTTTTATAAGCAACAAAACATGTCATTGTGCAAGTATTTTAGCTCTAGTATTAAATTTATTTATACATTACGCCCCATTTTGCTACATTACGCATCATTTGCTACATTTCTCTACATAACTGTATTTCTTCTCATTGACACGTAATGTTTGCAAGGTGCTCGCTGAACGGAATCCCGTTTTTTTTTATAAACTGGGAAACTCTTATTAGAAATCGTAGATGAACAACGATTTTCAACAGAATTCGATGAAGAATACATCGTTATAACATCAAATATGCTACATAAAGGTGACTATAGGAAAAGTTTGATATTTTAAGATCTCACACCACGATGTGTGGGTTAGTCGCTTTAAAACTAAAGTATTCAATTTCTCTTGCTTGAGTATTTAAGTCTTATCCGTAAGTGTCTAGTAAATGACTCGATTACTTTCTTTTACACACAATCATTGCAGCTTCAAATAACAGATATTTGTTTTGTAACGTCCAAGTTTAAAGCAAGAAGTGTTTTGAATTTTTACATTAAAACATTATGCATTTCATCCCGAATTAAGAGGACATCATACATTGTCAAGTTTCTTGTACGAAACACACTCCGACAAGAGCTTCAAACAAATGTCGTTTTATATACTAACGAGTCATTGTAAGCCGGTTTCTATCGTTTTAAAGACGTTTTTTAAATGATGAAGTATATCATGTAACGTTTATTGAGAACAGCTTAGCTGATTTTTCGTAGTCGCCTCGGACTATTACATCTTATTGTGTGTGGAGACCAGAGTCGCCTCGGACTATTACATCTTGTTGTGTGTGGAGACCTGAGTCGCCTCGGACTATTACATCTTGTTGTGTGTGGAGACCAGAGTCGCCTCGGACTATTACATCTTGTTGTGTGTGGAGACCTGAGTCGCCTTGGACTATTACATCTTGTTGTGTGTGGAGACCGTAGTCGCCTAGGACTATTACATCTTGCTGTGTTTGGAGACCAGAGTCGCCTTGGACTATTACATCTTGTTGTGTTTGGAGACCAGTCACTTGAAACTATTATTTGTGCCGCAAGTTTTGAGTTTTTTCACAATGGGTCTTTGAATTCGTGTGATGAAATGCCATTTGAAGTTTAAGAAAACGATTTTCTCGTTCGCAAGTATTTTCTTAGGGGTGACTTAGAACCGAGAAAAACTGAAGGCAAAATATCGTCGCCAAATCTTTATTCACAAAAGTAACACCTCAGAGTTTTTGATATGTTAATTAAAAAAAAAACATGTTCAAGTAATGCTTTAAAGTGTTCATAAAAAGTAATTGAATAGATGACTGCAATTTTGATTCGCTGGAAATCATGCAATGGAATGCGCCTCAGTTGAAGCTATAGGGTTCCGTTTCTACATATTTGCCGCTCTGACGTCACTTTAACGTTAATATCGACTTTAAGGTGGAATGCGCCTAATTTGAAGTTATTGGGTTTCGTTCTGGCATTTTGATTAATATAAAATTCAGAATATTCCTCATAGACTTCGTATTTTACGTTTTTGATATTTCTGTAACTTTTTTCATCATCATGTTAGTTTTTTTTCTAAAATTCTATCGTTTTGGTTTTACATGAAACAAGATTAAAGCAAATTTTTTATTCGAAGCTCAACGTCATATTTGTCGCTCTGACGTCACTTTAACGTAAATATCGACTTTTACGTTAAAATGATCTCCATAAATTATACACCATTTTGAAGACATTTTTAAATGAAAATATGATGAGTAACAAGCTAATCGATTTTAGTAGAATGAACAGATCGATTTACAAAAATCGTCCGATGTAAGTGAAATCGCGGTTCATCAAAAATGGACGTCAATGGTCATTTTTGAAAACGTAACAGAAATATCAAAAAAGTAAAATACGCAGTCTATGAGGAATATTCTGAAATTAATATTAATCAAAATGTCGAAACGAAATCCAATAACTTCAAATTAGGCTTAACGTAAAAATGATCTCCCAAAATTTTATATCACTTTAAAGGCATTTTTATATGGAAATATACTGAGTAATAAGCAAATCGATACTTGTTGAATGAAGCAAACCGTTTTCAAAAATAGTCTAACGGACGGGAAATCATGCTTCGTCAAAAATGAATAGGCGTGTTTGAAGAGAAAAACAGTTACATAAATATCAAAAAAAGTAAAATACGCATTAAATGAGAAATATGCTGAATTTTATATTATTAATAAACAAAATGTCAAAACGGAACGCTATAACTTCATCTTAGGAGCATTTTTAATTTATAGTAGAATTGTCTGCACGAGGAAATCGCGAATTATAATTTATATGAAAAGTGTTAATGTAAGTCCGAGAGCTGTGAACCACAGTAAAACTACGTTTTAACTAGGGGTGCGTGAACGCTAAATGATAAAACTTCGCTAAATGTGCCATAAAAGTTATAAAATTAACCTTAAATGATACAACAATTTTATGTCCCCTTAAAGTTACAAAACGTCGACCCTAAAAGGTACATATCTTACAAAGGGGTATATGTAATTTTAAGGTGAATTGTAAATCAACGGCAAGTTCAACTTGTATCAATCGCTGTAGTAAGTGGTTGCTAAGTAGAAGTGACAGCCTGTTTATTGCACGTCTTAAATGTTATTGTTATGAGCATTGTATGGTATAAGACTGCAAGTAGGTCCGCAGTTTTGAACGTCAAACTGTAGATTAGTTTTCAGACTGCATTTCAGATTGCAAATTAAAGGCTCTTGGTAAATTGTATAATCATGAAAATTGACAAAAAACATTTACGTGTTGAGTGCGTTGGCAGTCTGCAGTTAGCCATTCGAATAGGGACCACATTGCACGTATTAAGCGCGTTTGTAAGGAGTCCTGAACAGAGGTGACAGTCAAAACAGGTGCGGGTGTATATCAGGTGTTTGATCATATGTAGATCGCTTCTAAATGTGGACATCATTTGAACTGACTACTGAAAACGGGTCAGCACTTCCCGATTCGATTTGCATTTTGAAATTTGCATCGCGAACTGCAGACAATTTCCAGTTCCCAATTCGATTCCCAAGCTGTGAACTGCATTTAAGTCCGCAACTCTCAATATGAATAGAGAAGTGCTGACCGGACTTTCCTTTCTAGCCCACATTTTGTAATTGGAATATGAAAGTGCTGAAGAGATTACACTTTGAAATTTGAATCGCGAACTGCAGACCAGTTTGTAGTTTGCAGTATCGATTCCCAAACTAGGACTTGCGAACTGTGGACTGCATTCTAATCCGCATTTTGCGAACGAATAGGGAAGTGATGACCAGCTTTGCCAAGATGAGACCTACTAAGCCAAGTAAACAATAGAAGAAATATAAAAGTAAAAATTTACTTTATTACGTCATTACAGGGGCGTTGAACCATTTGACTTTAAGACATCTATTTATCCTTTCCTAAGGTTATACGAGGGTTTTTTAACTTGTATATGAACAAAATACATACAAAATTATATGTTAAATGCTCAAACTTCTACTGTAACAATTGTTCGATTTGAGATCCATAACAGTAGCAAGTCATTCTGCAATGCTTAGACAAAAATATCGAAGGTGTATAATTGTGACAGTGTCTTACACTCGACCTCAAGATTAGTTTTAAGTCTTTTAATGGTGT
The DNA here is from genome assembly GCF_021730395.1 of Mercenaria mercenaria. Lineage (NCBI taxonomy): Eukaryota > Metazoa > Mollusca > Bivalvia > Venerida > Veneridae > Mercenaria > Mercenaria mercenaria. The sequence continues at coordinate 43,691,809 of NC_069369.1, read as the reverse complement.
TTATAGTGCGCGGTTGTAGTCGTCTATTCAGGGCTTCCTATGTACAATACTCAATTTCGCTGCGTCTGTAGACTTTGGATTCTATTTTTCGGTGATTCATTAAAATTGACTTTGTTAATTTTAGGATAGTCTAATCAATGTCTGTTAAGATATATGACTAGATGCGTTGTCTTCTTATAAAAGAAACTCGTTTTGAAATTCTGCAGGTACATTTCAGTCCAAAAAGGTTAAAAACTTTGTAGTTCTCTTTAGATCATCGATGCTCTAAAGGAGACATCAGCCAGACTCATAAATTAAATCTTGAAGTTCAGTTTCTCACGATCATTGATACCTTCTCTTATATGGCACAACCGCCTAAGTATTGAACCTTGGTAAGCCGCGATCCATTCCCGATGTCAAGTAAGAAATGAATTCAATGCAGTATAACATTATGTTGCTTTTGTTTCAATGAAACGCTTTCAGCCTGTCTAGAAACCTCTAGGCAAAATCAGTTATGTACTTAACGTTATAAAATTTGTCTATTTAAGCTGCAGAACCAGAACGCAATCACCTGGATGTAAATAAGTACAAGATAAGATCGTTGTCTTATGATGGAAAAGGGACTGAAGATGAGCTACCCCAAACAACTCTTCAGATGGGAAAGATGCGGAACCTTACACCAAACGACAAAACAAGACGTAAAAGGCTACAGGATGTGAACCACACGCGATCTCGAAGTGAAGATCGTGACGCGAGAGAAGCTGATCATAAATTGGATAGGTTTATCAAGATACAAGATGATGGTAACCAGTATTCTGTTAAAGACGACTTCAGATTTAAAATAAGTTCAACCGAAGATAACTATATGTTCGATAAATTCAAAGCAAAGTCCAAATTAATACACGAAAATAAGGGTACCCCTATGAGTCCTAAAGCGATGCTGGATGAGAATCCAATGCATACAGATAAATATGTTTCTGTTGAAAAAAATGGTAAAAAGAAAGAGGCGTCTGAAGATTCGAGCAATCTGTTTGTCGACAAAACTAATTCCGGTAATGGCTTAAAAGATCCTAATGTACTTATTAATGGAAAAGATTTTCTAATAAAACACAGAAACAGAATCAGTAAGTTGAAGAGACGATTTTTTGAGTCACAGACAACACTGAAGCCACTGCCTATAAAACACGATTTTGTCGGGTCTGAAAAATCTGAAAATGAAACTGCCGCACCAAGTAGTGATTATATCCAGGACACGGTCACAGCTGAACCGACCAGGAGTTATTCAAAAAGCGAGCGTTTTGCGACAAAATCCAGATCATCGGTGTTAAACAACTTCGACGAAATTTTTGGCGGACGGCGTAGAAGGCATTCGACAGATGGACCCGACGTTAGAAATCCATATGAAGACATGCGCATGCGTTGGTCGACAAGTTCTTGCCAGTATGCTGTGGTGGTAGCGATAGATTTTGGTACAACTTATAGCGGGTACGCTTACAGTTTTACAGATGAACCAGGTATTTACATAATTTACAGTTGAACCTGTATATAAACATTAATATAATTTACAACTTTTTATATTCTAGATGGTCTATCACAGGTTAGATTGTACTCTGTTATGCCTTGTATGGCCTGGTGGCTATATTAGTATTATTCTGAAACTAAATCTTTTCCAGAAATGTGAAGAAATTTCAAACAAAATTGGCTGCTGTACCATGCAGAGAGTAGACAATAGGATTCGTGCTTCTTAAGAGACAGATTTAAAAAGATTGAGAAAAAAGTTGTTTGAATTTAAAACAAATTGAAAGAATAAAACCATATCACCCCAAAGTTCATTGTGCTCCCTGCTTTCGCATTGGGGGGTGGTGAGGGGTGTAAAACAAACATCGCAAAATCATATGAAGTGTTGTTTTACAAAAAAAACAACATACAAAACGTATTCTTTTCTGTACAAAAGTGTCGACTACTTGTCATACTATTTGTTCATGTGCTACACTTAAAACAAAACAAAAATGTGGAGATTCTTCAAACTTTGCATCACGCCAACAGGTTTTGTTTAACTCTTTCCCTGCTAAATTTCTATAATGAACTTGTCCATCTTCCAATTTGGACAGTACCATTAACTGTTAAAATAGTCCAGGAAATTCGTAAAATAAGTGTGCACTTTCTGTGAAAAGTTTGAAACTTGGCATGATTGTAGAGGGATGTATTGTCCTTCATTTTTGACTGGGAAGCAGGTTGTATATGTTCAAAATGGCCGCCAAAATTCAAGATGGCCGCCAATATACATATTTTTGTAAAAAATGCTCTAGCATGGCGAAAAAATGTTTAAAAATATAGCAGAGAGTCATTTTAAGCTAGAGATTAGCTCTATATGCTTACAGAAAAAAGTCCAATATGGCGGCCTTATCCAAGATACCCGCCATAAAATCATTTTTTCCATGAAAATCTCTCTTCAAATGGACGAATTGTGCGAAAATGATGTGAAGAAATGTTGCATGGTATATGTAGAACATATTTGCAAAATACACTCCTCAAACAATTTTTGCACAAATAGTGAATAAACAAATTCAATATGGCCTACAAAATTCAAAATGGCTACCACAATTTTATTCATGAAAATTGTGCATCATTTAGTCATACTGTGTGAAAATTTTGAAACGTTGCATGGTAGTATGTATACATATTTGTATAATACGCTCTTCAAACATTGAATAAGAAAATTACTATGTCCTGGACCAATAAAATTCAACATGGCCGCCATAAATAATCCATAAAATCTTCAGTTTGGCATATTGTGTGAGTATTGTGAAACGTTGCATGATGATATAATATAGATTTGCAAAATATGCTCATAAAAAAATTAACACTTACATTTGGTAAATAAGTTCATGAATATGACTAATGAAATCCAATATGATTGCGAACCCCCGCCCCCCCCCCCCCCCCCCCCCCGCAACAGAAGGAATGGATTTACCTCGGAAATGCACACCTGACCTCGTATATCTACAACCGGTCACAGTAATTGCCATTGGATTAATTTTCTATATACAGCCCCAATTGCTTATGTTGGTATATGTTGTTATTCTGTCATTGACTGACCCTAGATTTAACTTGCCATTTTAGTTTAAACATGTTTCATTCCATCAATTAATGAAACATTTACAAAATAATAAGTCAGGAGACGGACAAATAACAATGCTTAGTACCTCTCTCTTGACCTGTCGCATTAAAGCTGCCAATGTAGACAAATCTACTGTTCCTTATGTGCAGCTCCATTATGGCAGTAATAACACAATAATTCTGTTACACATACGAAAGGGCAACATGCAATTAAACTACCCATATAATGACAATAAAACATTACCCTGGGAAGTCGCAGGTGCCACACTGTAAGCCCCGATGTTGCTTTCAAGGGAAGTGCTGGTTTCTTACATTTTTCGCAATAGAAGAATGGCGTCTGATCACAATGAATTTTGAGAATATTCTAAACTAGATTTCAAATACGATGTTGAGAATTCTACATGTATGGTCGAAGTACCTATGGTGAATCCTTGGACTCGTTTTCAGTTTGTTCAAAATTGCAGCCTGCGCTTCAGATAATGCGACACTCGTTAATTGTTGGCAGTAGTTCTAGAATTGTTTCTGACCGCAAATTACCCAACGTGGAGATAACCTGAAATGAATTTTTATTTTTCAATCAACTGGGCAGAATAAAGAAAATTTACATTTAAATGGGTCAACCGTGTTGTTGTACTTATGAAATAGACTAGCCCGGTTTATAGGTTGGTCAGGGCTACGGATGCCATCAAAATATTTCTATAAAATGCTTCTTCCCCTTCCGTCCATGTTTACAAACACGTTTGTTTATTTTATGGACTGTATCAGCAGGTGGGTATGTTTTTACAAATTAATGGGTATGTAAGTTGGAAAAAAAAGAGTGCTTATACACAGAACAATAAATTGACAATAGCACAAATTTAGTACTTGATAGCTCTTTCAAATTCATAAATTGTATTTTATTGTTCAAAATAACTGATTTTGATATCAAAATATGTAGTTCACAATTTTTATATACATTTCATACATATCTGGACTGGAAATTGTATTTTTTATACTTTTATTGTTAGTAAAAAAAACTTTACATCTGTGTTTATGCTGCAAGGTTCTTTTTTACTTTTCGTCTCAGCTTTGAAATCAAACTCATATCAGTATGAAAACAGTTTTCCCTTTTACTTTATGCACTGTACACTAACATATGCTTTATTTTCCTTACAAGTACCTGCTATATACCAATCTGAGAGAATTGTTGCACAATTCTTTGTAATCACATGCATTTACTCATACTGACAAAACATTTATTAATATGACCAAAACTTAGAGTAAAATAAGTTGATAAAATAATATTTTGCTAATTTGAATGGTTTTTGAATCAATTTCTGAGCTTCGTCCTTTGATAATAAATGTACTGTTTTAACTTATGGCTGCATTTTAACAAAGGGGTGGGCGGGGGTAACTTTCATATATAATTTTGCATGTAAACAAAAGAATAGAAAAAGTGGAAACTCCACAGGTCGCTCAACACGACAAAAATGTTGCAGGCTCGGTTTGATTGAGCCTGTTCATGGACGGTAGTGGAAATGCATGCTACCGTGCACGCCCTCTAGCCCCGGGTTGAGCAGAACTTTACATTTGCACATGCTTAAAGTACAAAGAAAACAATTTAGAGACATCTGCAGATGTGTTCATACGGCGTAGCACATGGAACCTTCAATGATACACTGGCGTGTAATTCAATGAAAAGCGGCGTAAAACCAACTTCTATACATAACTGTTAAGTATCAAAGAATACAAGTAACATAGGATAAGATAATATGTATTTTAAGTCCGGACAATATATATAACATGGCTTGTATACTTTAGAAAAGACAATCAAGTGTCAGTAATGAATCTATAAATAGATTCATAGTTCTGGCCATCTTGGAATATAATGGCCTTGATAGTTTTTATTTTGATTTTATAAGGGTATCAATCTTATATGATTGTTCCAAGTAACATCCTTTTACGTGATGTAATCAATTATTTCGTCATTTTCAAATAAAAGATGAGTTTTTGCGGCCATCTTGGAATTTGGCGGCCATATTGACTTTTCAATATAAATTGCAAATTTATTCGAAGCGTAGTATATATTCCACTATTATGCCAACGCTTTTTACAGGATACAAACACTTCTTTTGTCATTTTCTTAGTATACTAAATTATGGCGGCCATCTTGGATTTGGGCGGCCATCTTGGATTTCCACAAGACGCTTCCCAGTCTTAAATGAAGCGTATAATATTTATCTACTACTATGCCAAGTTTCATGCTTTTCACAACAGGTGCACAATTCGCCCCTTTTTATGCACGGATTTCTTGAACTAAAAGGGGTGCTTACCAAAAAGATACTTACTTAATGACAAACAGTGCAGATCATGATCAGACTGCACGGATCTACACTGGTCGCAAAGGCAGAATCATTCGTGTCCAGCACGGTAAGGGTTAAAAAAGGTTCATGTTCTGAGTGGCATGATTGATATGATATGTATGAACATATTTGACCGCATCCAATCATGCCACTCAGAAGTACAGATATTAGAAAAGTAGATGTGTCATTGTCATACGTAATTCCTTATTCTTTGATAAAACTTACCTAAACACAAAGATAATGAGCATAAACCATTTTTCTATTTTTAGTTACAGTGACCGAAAATACAATCCAAAGCCAGTGCTTAATTATAAGCTTACTACACATCAAGTTTGGCGATAGTAAGTCATTCCTAACTAAAGTTATAAACTGGAAGGTTAAGTTAAAAACAGATCTATTTATGTCTTCCCCCCCCCCCCACCCCCGCGCTCTGGGAGAGACATATTGTTTTTGCCATGTCCGTCCGTACGTACGTACGTACGTACGTCACACTTCATTTCCGATCAATAACTGGAGAACCATTTGACCTAGAACCTTCAAACTTCATAGGGTGGTAGGGCTGCTGGAGTAGTTGACCCCTATTGTTTTTGGGGTCACTCCATCAAAGGTCAAGGTCACAGGGGCCTGAACATTGAAAACCATTTCCGATCAATAACTTGAGAACCATTTGACCCAGAGTGTTGAAACTTCATAGGATGATTGATCATGCAGAGTAGATGATCCCTATTGATTTAGGGGTCACTCTGTTAAAGGTCAAGGTCACAGGGGCCTGAACATGGAAAACCGTTTCCGGTCAGTAACTTGAGAACCAAACTTCATAGGATGATTGGTCATGCAGAGTAGATGACCCCTATTGTTTTTGGGGTCACTCCATTAAAGTTCACGATCACAGGGGCCTGAACATTGAAAACCATTTCAGATCAATAACTTGAGAACCACTTGTCCCAGAATGTTGAAACTTGACAGGATGATTGAACATACAGAGTAGATGACCTCTATCGATTTTGGGGTCACTCTGTTAAAGGTCAAGGTCACAGGGGCCTGAACATGGAAAACCATTTCCGATCAATAACTTGAGAACCACTCGACTCAGAATGTTGAAACTACATAGGATGATTGAACATGCAGAGTAGATGATCCCTATTGATTTTTGGGTCAGTCTATCAAAGGTCAAAGTCACAGGGGCCTGGTCATGTAAAATCATTTCCGGACAGTAACCTGAGAACCACTTGACCTAGAATGTTGAAACTCAATAGGATGATTGGACATGCAGAGTAGATGACCCTTACCTATTTTTGGGTCACTTGGTCAAAGATCAAGGTCACAGGAGCCTGAACAGTAACTTGAGAACCACTAGGCCAAGAATGTTGAAACTTAGCGGGATGACTGGACATGCCAAGTAGGTGATCCCTATTGCAGCCAACCATCAGTGTCTCTTTGACTTTCGCTCCCGACCCCTATTGACTTCTTGCCTATACGACTTTGCATTGGGGGAGACATGCGCTTTTTTACAAAAGCATCTTCTAGTTTTAGTAACTTTGACTTTAACCTTGACCCAATGGCATTACAATGACATAAAAAAAGTTAGACACTCTGTTCCAATCTGTTCCAGATCATAAAAAGACCTCTCTAGCCCAATGCTCTAGACCACTGAGCCATAGAGGAACTTTCAAACTCAGCAGATTAATTAAATTATCTCATTCCAAACTAGAGCTATACCGAGTGATCCCCAAATACATTCCCAACCTATACTCAGTTCCAAAAGAAAGTGTGCACTTTTTAAGTTTAAATATTTCAAAAAATTCCCCGACGTTTTTGTTTCATTTTTTCATACACTAACTCTCAGGTATAACTCAAAATCTAAAATGCACACCAATTTGTTTACGAACTGATTTAAATTTTGGTACCAAACATAAGTTTTCATGAAAATAACCGAGAAAAAATAACAGAAAACTAAGTGCACACTTTCTTTTGGAACTGAGTGTATGTGTTTGATAAAGGCTGTCTACATACAAAGTTTGCTGGCAATCGGTGTACAAAAACTAAATATATAGAGTCGAAGCCATTTTTCTATTTTTGGTAACAGTGACCCTAAATGTCATCCAAAGGTAATTCTTCAGATAAGCTTGTTGTACATCAAGTTTGGTGACAGCAAATAAATCAGAACTAAGTCTGTTATTTCAAATGCTTGTTTTTGTCCTTTATGCGTCTTCAATGTTGACTTTTTCATCTATATCATAGCCGTGTCTATTTTATAGATCAAAACACAATAATTCTGAATTTTACAGAAAGCGAAGTATAGACATAAGAAATATACTTAAGCAAATACTTAAGTTCGTTATATCATGCTAAAGAGAAATATCATATTTGCGTGACAGAAATAAGTACTGCAGACAAATACTAGTTTAAACATATTTTATTGCTTATAATACATGTATTTATATCATTACATCAACATATGGATATTAACAATCGATTGATTTATAGCAATAGGGTCGGACCACAAGTTCTGCCAACATTAGTAAACGGCCCTTCCCTCAAATACTACTAATCATAGTGTATTTTAGCTATAAATACATTGTTATAGAAAAAAACAACTTTAAATAACAATTACTTAAGTAATAACACGATTTTAAAATAACAGACTTAACTAAGTAATTACTTAAGTTTTTTCGTGAAATTGGGGCCTGGTTCTTGCGCATTACAAATCAACTCATTATAGGGTACCTTCATGAAACTTGGTCAGAATGTTTATCTTGATGACTCCAAGGCCACGTTTAACAGGTGAGCTATATAGGGTCATCATGACGCACTTGTTCAAAATGCCTCTTGATTTTACTCAAACAACTCGGTCTCCAATTTTATACTTTGGCTTACTCTTTAATACTTTTAACTTACCGTACAAGTTAAATTATACATTACCTTTATTTGAATCTTTACTGGCTTCAGTCGGTGGGTGCCATTTTTATACTAGAATGTTTTGTGTTATTGTATTTATTTACCATTTCCTCTAAATTATTTAAATAAAATATTTCATCATTATTCTTTTAAAATTTCTGTTAAATCTTTCTTTAACTACCGCCTTCCCTTCATTAAATGTGTGATACATATTTATTTTATTTTTATTTAAAAAGGCTTGGAAAATTTTATTATAAAATTCTTTTCCTTCATCAACCCATAAATGTTTGGAAATTCTTCCTTTTGAAACTATTTTATTAGATGCTTCTGTAACAGATTCTCCAGTTTTATTTTTAATGGAATAACGGAAGCATATTTGCTAAAATCATCTATCACAGTAAATAAGTACTTAATATCTTATTGTACTTAGAAAACGCTTGCATATCAACCAAGTGGCTGACCAGATTTCATCAATATTGCTCACTATAACTCGGCGTTTTGGAAATTTCCTTTTATTTTGCTTGTGTAATTTTTCTGCTAATTCTTCTCTCCAGTTTATTTCGGGGGATTCAGCCATTAATTTTATGTTAAAGGCTTCCCCCATTTTCCCGTTTTTCGTCGAGCCCGCTTTCGGATGCGAAGACATAGTTATCCAAATGGCTGTTCGGTGTATGTGCGTGCGTCCGTGCATGCGTGCGTCCGTCCGGATTTGTTTGTCCGGACCATAACTTTGACATGCATGGAGCAATCTTGTTTATATTTGGCATGAATGTTAACCTCAGTGAGACGGAGTGTCATGCGCAAACCCCAGGTTCCTTTCTCAAATGTCAAGGTCACACACAGGTCAAAAGTCAAATTCAAAAATGACTTTGTCCGGAGCATTTCTTTTTCAGGCATGGAGGGATTTTGATGTAACTTGGCACAATTGTTCACCATCATGAGACAAAGTGTCATGCGCAAGAACCAGGTCCCTAGGTCTAAGGTCAAGGTCACACTTAGAGGTCAAAGGATACAAGAATGACAACTTTGTCCGGAGCATTTCTTCTTCATGCATAGAGAGATTTTGATGTAACTTGGCACACATGTTCACCATCATGAGACGGAGTGTCATGCGCAAGAACTAGGTCCCTAGGTCTAAGGTCAAGGTCACACTTAGAGGTCAAAAGTCAGATACAAAAATGACTTTGTCTGGAGCATTTCTTTTTGATGCATAGAGGGATTTTGATGTAACTTGGCACAATTGTTCATCATCATGAGACGGAGTGTCATGCGCAAGATCCTAGAATTACTTCCCTTTGTTGTTACTATAAATAGCTTATATTTGTAACTTTTTATTACTGGTCGTGGGGAAAAATCAAGACCACTTTTCTGTAGTACAAAATGCATGTTACATCCAATTTTCAGGTGAATTTTGACCTATCTCTAATGGTGAGGATTTTTGTGTGGACTTAGAACTTTTTTTTTTTTAAGATTTACGTCCCTTAGTTGTTACTTTAAATAACTTATATTGTTACTTTTTGCAATCTCTTTTTTATTTGGCATAAATGTTTGCCTCAGTGAGACAGGGAGTGTCATGTGCAACTCCCAGTCCTTTTGACAGCTGGCGGGCTCGACATGTTGCCCGTGGGCATCTAGTATAGACTTGTTGAAACCTGCTCTTGATTCCGATTGTGAAAGTCTTGAGCTTCTAGCTCCCGGGGACGGCTGTACCTGTCTGAGCCCAAGTGTATATTTCATATCAATTGCTGGTTTTACAACTAAGTGTTTTGCTTTTTTTTAGCTTGTAGTGACAAGTTGAGCTTTTGTGATCGCCCTTTGTCCGTCGTCCGTCCACAATGTCTTGTGAACATGATAGAGACCATATTTTGCAATTGATTTTATTCAAACTTGCACACAATTTGTATTGGCATAATATATCGGTTCCTTTCGAAAACTGGCTAGATTACTTCATAATACCAGAGTTATGGCCCCTTAAAGGGCAAAAATTTGCTATTTTGGCTTGTAAACACGATAGAGACCACATTTTGCAATTAATTTAAATCAAACTTGCACAACACTTGTATTGGCATAATATCTCAATTCTTTTCGAAAACTGGCTAGATCCCATCATTGGTTCCAGAGTTATGGCCCCTTAAAGGGCCAAAATTTGCAGCCATATAGAGACTTCATGGTTTGATTTAATACAAACCTGCAAAATAACTTTAGATCGTGGATTCCATGATGAATCCGTCAGATCCAATCATAGGTTCCGGAGTTACGGCCCCTGATTGACCCCTGAAAGAGCCAAAATTTCTTAATTTTTACCTTGTGAACACGATAGAAGTGACATTTTACATTTGATTTAAACCACACTTACACTCAAATTACACTCAAATTAAGTCACAATAAGATCTTGGTTTCTCTGGAAAACCGGCAAGAATCCATCATGGATTCTAGTATTACTGTCCCTGGAAGGGGCAAAATTTTCTAGTTTGGTCATTTCAGCCATATAGAGGTTTCATTTATGCTTTGATTTGATACAATCTTGCACAGAATGTTTATCATGATGATCTCTGGGCAAAGTTCGAAAATGGGTAATGTGGGGTCAAAAACTAGGCCACCTTTGACCTTTGTCAAATCAAAGGAAAAGCTTGTTAACAGAAAATGAAATAAAACAACTAAAACATTAAAGGATGTACAGGTACAGCTATTTTACCCTACGACATAATCCCCCTGCTTCGAAAATGGCGTCCCGACATTTAACATGCAAAATGAAGCAAACCATTTTGTATAAATATAAAATAAAACAACTAAAATGTTTTCATAAGTAACATCACGTGAAATATCAAAATATATTGCACATGATGCATAAATAAAAATACATAATATTATATGGTGAATGAATGAAAAGGTGTATATCATTTAGAATAAATTGATATGTGTGAGGTTTATGCATGTATGTTATTTGATATGCGGACGTTATCCATAATTCATATCTCCATTAGACCCCGATCACAATATATCACCATACTGTCAACATGAACATAACTATTTGTAAATAAACTTTCAACACATATTCACATACACTCTGTTTACTGTTACTTCAATGTTTATAATCACTTTTATTAAAATATTTGACTATGTACACTCTCTGTCTCTAGTAAAAAATCCAAACCATAGACTTTTGCCATCGTGGGTTAATTCGTGTACGAATCGGCCGTCCATATGTCTGTTCAGTAGACGTATCTGTTGCATATTTATCACCACTACGTTGTCTATTCTGAGCTAAATGAATCTCTTTTGTTTTTATAAGTATCACTAGATGTATCCCTTCTAGCTGGAATGATGTATTTCGGTACTGATTTATTTGATTGTGTCTTCCGGTGGAGTAGGAATGTCTTTTGATGGCGATGATTCACCTCGGTTAGTATATGCACTGCCATCAACTGGATGATCTGTGGAAGTACCTTCCAGGTAAGTATCATTGTTTTCAACCGGAGTATTTTGATTATGATCTTGTTGTTGAGTATTTTGTACTTTATTGCTTAGTGGTAAAAACAGATTTCTGTGTAGCGTCCTTGTCTTTTTGGCTTTTGGTGAGTCTTTTCGTACTACAAAGACTGGCATGTCTGGATTCGGTTGGTCAATTGTCCGCTAATTTGCATTTTCCACGAAGAGAAACATTTCGTACCAAAACTAGATTACCTGGTACAATAGTGGAGGCTTTAGCACGAGTATCGTATCGTCTTTTGTTGGTCTCTGCTGTATGTCTTTCTGTTTCTTCTGCTTTCTTATATGCATTCGTGAGGCGTTCCCTGAGTTTTCGGACGTATTTATGTTGGTCTTTGCTATCAGACTCATTGTTTGGGAGTCCTAGAAATGCATCGACTGCTAGTTTTGGATGACGACCAAACATAAGGTAGTATGGAGAATATCCAGTACTGTCGTTGATGGTCACATTGTATGCATGAACAAGAGGAGCTACGTAGGACTTCCAGTCAGACTTTTCATTGTTTTCCAATGTCCCTAGCATCTTTAGAAGTGTGGAGTTGAACCTTTCAACTTTTCCGTTACCGATCGGGTGGTAAGGAGTAGTATGACTCTTGAAGATGCCAGCTAGGTTACAAAGGTCTTTAATCAGTGCCGACTCAAAGTTTGCTCCTTGGTCGCTATGAATACGAGCCGGAAATCCATAATGTACAATGAATTGATCTAACAACACTCTGGCAGTGGTCATTGCAGTTTGGTTCTTGGTGGGATAGGCTTGAGCCTACCTGGTGAAGTGGTCGGTAACTACCAAAATATTTTCAAACCCACACATCGACCTTTCTAGACTAAGGAAGGCCATGCCCAAGATTTCCATGGGTGCCGATGATTTGATGTTCACAAGTGAAGCTATGTTTGGGAAAGTATTTCGTCTGATGCATCTAGCAAACTGTTGGATTTTTTCCTGGATCCATACCTGGCCAAAAGAAACGTTGTCTGAATAGGTATGTAGTCTTGTCACACCCTTGATGACCCAAGTCGTGGTGAAGAGTAAGGAAAAGTTCTTCCCGTAGGTCCTTCGGTAGAACTAGTTGGAGGTACTCTTGGTTTTTCAGGACACCACGACGATACAAGACGTTGTCTCTAATATCTAGTTTTTCCCATTCCCTAAGGTACTTAGTCACTGCAGGATCTGTTTAGCAAGTCAACTTAGCTGATGGTCTTGTTCCTTCCTTTAGGTGAGTAAGAATTTGGGATATTGTAGCATCGTCATGTTGTGCTTTTCTCCAGTTCTTCCAGCAAAGACATTCTAACTCTATCACATGATTGGGGATATCATCCGACGGAGACGATTCGACATCAGGTAAGTTGTCTGGATTTATTAAACCATAACTTAATGGTGCCTTCTGGATGTCAACAGTTGCAGAAAAGGTGAGTGCCTTTATTACTTCTTTATCGCTTTTTGTGTCGTATTCGTGTTTGTTTTGTTTAAATTGTCTTGATAAAGCATCTGCGTCGGCGTTATGTTTACCACTCCTGTAGCTGATTGTGTAATCGTAACCGGACAGAGCAGCCAACCAACGATGCCCTGTTGCATCAAGCTTAGCAGTTGTTTGTACGTAGGTCAGAGGATTATTGTCTGTTAGAACAACAAATTTGTTTCCATAGAGGTAATCATTGAATTTCTCAGTGATGGCCCATTTTAGTGCCAGAAATTCCAATTTGTGTGCTGGATAATGTATCTCTGATTGTTCAAGGCTTCTGCTTGCGTAGGCTACGACTCTTTCAGAACTACCTTGTCGTTGGTATAGCACTGCACCAAGACCTGTCGATGAAGCATCTGTATGCACAATGAACGGAAGTTGGGAGTTTGCATACGCAAGTATGGGAGGATGGGTCAACTTTTCAATAATGGTGGTAAAAGCTTGCTGTTGTTCTTCTTTCCAAGTGAATGGTACCTTTTTCTTTGAAGCCTTATGTTTCTTGTTTGTTGTGAAACCTATAAGTAGGTCATTTAAAGGTCTTACAATTTAGGCATATCCTTTAATGAATCTCCTATAATATCCTGTAAAGCCAAGGAATTGTCCGACTTTTTTGTTGATTTAGGAACTGGCCAAGACTTTACTGCTGCTCTTTTATCTGGATCTGCATGGATTCCTTCCTCAGAGACAACATGTCCAAGGTAAGTAACTTGAGGTTTCAGAAATTCACATTTACTACCTTTTAGTTTCAGGTTATGTTCAGCGAGACGTGAAAAGACCGCATCTAGTCTATCGAGATGTTGTTCAAACGTGGATGAAAAGATGATTATGTCATCCAAGTATATGAGGCAATCTCTGAGGTTAAGATCCCCCATACACCTCTCCATCAATCGCTGGAACGTTTCCAATGCGTTGGTGAGGGCATCCTATTGCATTCGCAGAACCCAAGTGTACCAACCGTGAATGCAGTTTTGTGACGGTCTTCTTCCTTTACTGAAACTTGCCAGTATCCTGATCTGATATCTAGTTTGGAAAAGTATTTGGATCCTGCTAAAAGGTGTAGAGTATTCTTCATTCTCGGAATGGCATATGTGTCTCTAGTTGTGTTTTTGTTTAATTTCATAAAATCTATATAGAATCTTATGTTTCCATCTTTCTTCCTTACAATGGCTTTTGTTTCTGCTCGTCTGTATAATTTGTATTGTCTATTTCCACACCAATTGGTAATTCTGTATCTTGCATAGTTTCATTTACAGTTTGTTGTTGAAGTGTTGTTTTCTTTGTTGTTTCGTCTTTGTTAAACAGTGGTGGTCCTCGTAAAATTGTAACTTCTTGCAGATCACATAAATTAGACTCTTGGATAAACACTAACTCTCGAAGAACAGTGGTAATCATGACATGGTTCAGTGACTGCAGCTTTAACTGATTTTGTGATTCTAACAAATCCATGTTTCATATGGTTGTAATGTAATCTTTGTGCAGCTTTGACTATGCCTACTGATTCATTGGTAATACTTTGAAATGCCATATCCCAAGCTTCTGGAATATTTGTTGAAACTGTGTCTGTAATTTTCTCTCGACAAAGACGAAAAACATTTGTTCCTATTACTACAGGGACATCATGATTATTTTCCGTCATAGGAACAATCAGGACTGGAACGTCAAAATGATGTGTCTTTCATAAAAGGTATGACCAAGATATGGAACTTTCTGTCCATTAGCTGCATTGATCTGAAGATTAAAATCGTCAATTGATAGTAACTGTGGTTTCGGATTAAGGGAGTTGTAAAATTCAACTGACATAGTTGTTATCATTGAACCTGTATCGACCACGCCGTTTGTATGCTTCCCTTCTATTTCAATGTCCCCGATGTTATTACTTCCAACTATTCTATCATAAATCGATGTTTTCTTGGAGCTTTCAAATTTTCCATTGTCTCCTATCTGCCCCCGATAGAGACGCCTTTGAGTTTAAAGTACTCGTCCAATCTTCATTTTCAGTTTTCTTCCATGTATGTTCGTTGTATGTGTTCGGGTTTAACGTCTTTTTCAACAATTTTTCAGTCATATAAACGACGGTGTCTACTTGTAGCAGTGAGCACAATGCCCAACTTTATAGTGCTGCCTCACTGGAATATCACGCCGTAGACACGTGACATGATACCCCACTCAGTCACATTATACTGACACCGGGCTGACCAGTCCTAGCACTACCCTCTTTATGCTGAGCGCCAAGCGAAGAAGCTGCTAGTACCATTTCTTACGTCTTTGGTATGACGTGGCCGGGGATCGAACCCAGGACCTCCCGCACTCGAAGCGGACGCTCTACGACTAGGCTACCAAGGCAGTTATCTCTATTGTTCTCTCTATATTCTCTGTCCTTTTCTAGCACTATCTTTATCGTCATTGTTTGGAGTATGTCTTCTCTCATATCCATTATCTCTGTAGTTTCTTTCTTCATATTGTTCTTTCTTATCTCTACTGTCTCTGTAATTCCTGTAATATCTTTGTTCTTTCTTTTTATCCTAGTAATCTCTTCTATCACTTCTTCTATCTCTTGGGATGTATCTTCTTCTATCTCTTTATTCCTTATACCTTTCATCATATCTACTCAATTTTCCGTAATCTCTGTAATATCTCTCATCACTTCTTCTGTCTCTTCTATAATAATCTGTCATATCTATCTATCGTCATATCTTCTGTGTCTCTCATTGTCACCATTACGTAAATCACTAGCTCTTCTTTTCTTCCAGAATCTCTAACATATCTGTCATCATCTTGTCTATCTCTTACAGAATATCTCTTCTCTCTGCTGCTGTATTCCTCGTCTTTTCTGTGATATTCTGTATCTTCTCTATTGTCATTTCTGTACCTTCTTCTATCCTCGTGTTCTGTCTCTCTTGTCTTACTGATTTCTGTTTCCAGCTGCTTCATCCGTTTTACTATGTCTTGTAATACTGTCATCTGTTCATATGTTTCTGTTTGTCTCTTCACTGTGTGTAGTTTCTCCTCTTTTATGGGTTCCTCTAGAGCACTTTTCATTTCGTTCTCTTCTATTCTTACTTTCCATCTCAATTCTTCAAACGTTCTTGCAGTCTCAAAGTACATTCTTGTCGCATTCTTTAGATCTACATTATAAAGTTGCCTCTAAAACCTGGTCTTAAGCATTTCATCCTTTTGACTCTCTTGTATATGCCCTTTCTCTATAGCTGTCTGTATAATACTCTCTAATACTCACTAAATCTTATACCCCACTCTGCAATTCCTTCATTTCTTTTCTGTCTTGCCATGTAAAATTCTGTTAAAACAGATTCTCCAGATCTAACATTTCCATAAACACTTTTCAGTTTGTGTATGATATATCTTGTTGTTGTCGACGGAGGTATTGTTAGCAAAAGCTTTCTCGTCTGTCCACAAAGAGAATTTCTAACTGCTTGTCTCAGCAAACTTCCTTCGTACAACCCAGACTTCATTATAACTTCTTCCATTCCTCGAATGTTGTTTTGGTCAAACTGGGCACTGTTGGTTTAAGCAATTTGCCTTTTCAATGGTCGTTTTCATTTGCAACCTGTTCACTCTCTTTCTTTGCTTTGTGTTCTGATTTAGTGTATCTGTATCTTTCACGTTCGGCGTCTTTCAGTTTCAATAACTTTTCTGGTTTCCTCCTTTGCATTTCCTTCTTAATTGCAAGTCCTTCAGTATTTTCTTTTCTTTTTCCTTTCTTTGCACGTCTTTCAATAATTTGTTTCGTTCTATCTTTTCTTCAATATTTCTTTTCTGTATCTGTAGTTGTTCAATCTTCTGTCTAAGTTCAAGCTCTTCATCCTTTTCATCTTAACTAAGTTCTCTATTATCTCCCATTTCTTCTTCATATACTTCATCTTCTCCTTTATCATGCGAACAATGTTTGGTATTTCCTATAGGCTTATCTTCCATACGCTTACTCGACTCTAAATGTCTACGTGTCCTGTCTACTTTTTCATATGTCTGCTTGTACTGTAGTGTAGTTCTGTTTGTATTGTTTTCTAGTTCTACTTTTTATTGTTTACATTCTTTTTCTTTATCCTCTAACGACTTCATTTCTCTTTCTATTCTCAATAATTCATCCTGGTCGCCATCAATGTTCGAACTTTCATATTTTGGTGTTCCTATGTTTATACATGTTTCTGTGTTTTCTTGGTCCAAATCATCCAGTTTAGTGTATAAGGAACCATTCAGACTTTCATCACTCCTTTCATCACTTATTTCTCCATCTCTCTGATCATTATCATACACCATACCTTGCTCCTCGGTACTTGAAACATTTTCATCAATGTTGAAATATTCACTCAGTAATTTCTGTCTTCCTTCCATCATTCTTATTTGTTCTTTCATTTCTTCTAGCTGATTTTGTTTTTCTAAAATTTCCCTCCTTCTATCTAACTTTTTTTCTCTCCTAATTCTCTCTTTTTGTAGTTTTAATTCTCTCAGTTCCTGCTCCTGTCTCTCCTTTAGTTCTGTATCTAGCTCTTCTAACATCCTCTTTTCTTCTTCCTCCTCTTTCCTTCTTTGTCGTTCTATCCTTCTCAATTCTCTGTCTGATAAGTACTGAGCCACGGTTATACTGAAGTTACTTCACAAAGAAATATATCTAATTTATAAGATGTCTCTATTATCCACCGTACTTTTCAAACTTTCAAATGTTTTCATTCACTTTCAGGCAACCATATATTTCTGTATTTATTGTAATCAAGTGTCTTTTCACAATTAGGCCTCAATATGTACTCCATACATTCAATAGTCACTTCAAATATTCAATTTCTCATTCACAAAGTTCCTTCTCTATATCAAACAAGCTTCAAACTAACTATTTCAACACATTAAATGGTGACTCTTTCTGTGCACCATATATTCAGCAGTGTTTCACAAGAACTTCTGTTTTACCTCAGTTCTATTTCACTTAGTTTCAATAACATTAGTTCTACTTCACTTTATCTTTATTTCAATTCACTTCGGCCCCAATACACTTTATTTCTACTTCACTGCACTTAGTTATTTTTCACTTTTCACTTCATTTCTAATTTACTTCAGTTCTCTTCACTTTGTTTCTACTTCACCTTACTTCATTCCTTTTCAACTTCAGTTCTAATTCACTTTCACTTCACTTTACTTCACTCTTTTTCAACTTCAGTTCTACTTCACTTTGTTTTTACTTCACTTTACTTCACTCCTTTTTCACATTTAATTCTACTTCACTTTGTTTTCACTTCACTTTACTTTACTTCTTTATTGAGAAAAATTGAGATCAGTTTTCTGTGGTACAACATGCATGTTACATCCAATTTATAGGAGCATTTTGACCTATCTCTACCTGGTAAAGAGTTTCTTGTGGACTTTTATATAGATTTTTTTAGGATTAGTTTCCCTTTGTTGTTACTATAAATAACTTATATGATAGCTTTTTTGATAATCGGCCAATAAAATGCCATATGAAAACAACTGTAGGTTTTTATTATATAAATTTTAATCCAAGTGTTTTGTTATAACATATTGTATATATAGTACAATACTGTTTATACATCATTGACAGATATCAGTTCATCATGTTATACTGCAGTAGAGAAAATTAGGTGCCTTCCAGTAGGGGACTTTGTATTGCATGGCAATACTTCATACTTGTTTTCATCGCTATCATAACAAAGATCGTGACTCATGCATACAGAATCTAGTTCATTAACATGAGGTCCGTTATCTAAAGATTTACCGGGACCACAATACTTGTACCCTGGAAGTGTTAACCCTTTCTTAGATGAAAAAAAAGGTAACATAGCTTTATGAATGCCAATTGCCCCTCCAGTACGTTTTACATTCTGTTTTTATATTGCCAAAAGATGCACATGTTGCTTTTAACATCTATTTACCATTTACCACTTTTTGTTGAAACGTATTGAGGATTTATACTGTCAGTAAATTTCTTCTCTGTTACACAATACATATGTTTATAGTACTCATTATATATAATATGAATTTAAAATATTGTTTTACTGTAATTTCTATTTTTTAATATTTACTTTCTGTGTTATTTTAGACCGGGTGTTAAGGATCGGGGGTTCGTTTAAAACCTATGGTTTTTCACTGGGTCAGCAGGGGTCAGAGGGATCAAAAGGCCCGTCAGCAGGGGTCAAAAATGTGCTGGACACTGCATAATACTCAGTACTTTCCAAAAATCCTAGATGGACTTTACTGTAATGCGCTTCTCCAATCGATACTTTGTGATGTACTTTACATATATCTTTTATATCACTTGTGAAAGAATTCACCATTGTCTCGAATACTGCCGAGCTATTTTCCATCTTGATGGTTAGAATGCTGAAGTCAGAATGATTTAGTCTGTCGGAGTCTATTCCATATATCCATTAGGATGGCTCCGCATTTATTTCTTCCATTCCACCTGTTAGGATGAATTGCATTTGAATTCCACATATTCATTTCGATGCCTCAATATGGTTTCGTGGGTTGGCCTCTAAAAAGGATTTTAGACGTTATAGCTAGAAGAAGGTTTGTTAGATTTTCATTCTGTGTGAATTTAAGCCACATTAGAATTCTATGATTTCATATTTCCCAAACGTTTCATTTTCTAAGGATTTGTTGTCTTCATGATATACAAATTTAAGCACGATATCTTTCTTGACTTTGCATCATTTTTGTAGTTTGAAAATATTGCTCACCGCATACATAAGTCACACTGTTCTTAGTGAAACTTGATTGGTACATGTTGCTAAAAGGGGTTTCTCTTCCGTAAAAGAATATCATGACCCTTATGTAATCATTGTATCCGTTTGTCTTAAGTAATAACACAACTTCTTCTGTCGTTAATACCATTTTCATATGATTTTTTGGTTAAAATGCTAAAGTCACAATGATTTAGTCGGTCGAAGTCTATTCCTTATATCCATAAGGATGATAACGGATAGTCAAAAAAATGACTGGGTCCGACGTCTTTATGTAAGCAAGTCATATTTTAAACTGCTTTAATTAAGCAAGCGCCAAACTTTATCAATACAACTTTCTGGTTCATTTAAAATGCCCAACGTTTTATCATGTGAAAACGTACCACCCCTTCTCCAGTCGTCTATATGTAAAAGTACTCTTTCACTATAAGTAACGAAAATTTTCCAGTCAGTTCTGTTAATAGTTTCAAGGTTAATGTTAGCTTCTCCTTCTTCTACTGCTTTAGTAACAATAGTTTTAAAACGTTGCAACGTGTAAGAATCATTTAAAAGCGACTAACCCACACATTGTGATGTGTGAACTTTAAACTAATTTTTCACCGAAAGGCAAAATGCCGCCACTGTTTTATATATTTACATGAAACTTAATGATTGACCAGTTTCTAGTTTCCAGAATTACGGTAACATTCGAGTTTTCGCAGTTTTTCTTATGCATTTTTATAAACCGTTGTAACGGTTTACTTTTGTAAACATTGATAAATATAGAACGAGAAGCGACAGTATTTTTAGACTTTTTAGACACTCTTTAGATATCTCGTGGGAAGCAAACCAAAACTGTGTGCATATTTTGCTTCCGGCACTCACGTTAAAGAAAAGGTATCGAGCAGTATTCTGTTGTTTTTATTTTTAGCAGTTTGTAAATAAACAGTCAGTAGCACTCTCGTTTAAAATAAAAGATATACGTAGTAAAACCAATAGTTGGCTTGATGGTGCAGTAGGTTGAGTGGATGGATATTTATTCATTTTGCAGCGATAGTTTTGACGGTTCGAACCTTGCATCCGACCAACCTTTTTTTGCATTACAATGCTGTAAGTTTGTTTTTCTCTGGTTCTTATTCATTATTTTGTTTCTTATTTTCATATAAAATCGGTAGTATCTTTAAATCAATCGATACTGAAATTATGACCGGGTAATACTTTTGTTAATGTGAAGTGAAAGATTGTTATAACATTTATAAAACTAACCCGTACAGCTTTAAAAATATCACAGGAAAGCTTCAAAAACATAAGATCAAATAAAAGGCGGAGTGTATTTAAACATAATTACGTGTCAATAGTGACATATATAAGTTAGTGAACAAGTTAGAACTAGATTCACTAACTCGTTTTGTTTTCGTTGAATCGTACTGAAGAAAAAGAGATTAAATACAGTTTTAAAAAATAATAAAAAATTTACGGGTCTGGGAATCGAACTCTCGACGAAAAGTATATGAATACCGTAACCGCTCGACCAACGAGGAATCACTGACTGCATTGTAAACGTAGTGTACTGACTTCAGTTTATGTTATTGTTTTGTTTGTTTACATTTCAAAACGCTATAATACTGGTGTGCGCTCTATTGATTATCATGTTTGGTGTTATTTTCTCTTATTGTCACGTGATATTTGCAAGGTACTCGCTGAACGGAATACCGTTTTTTTATAAACCGGGAAACCCTTATCAGGAATAGTAGACGAATGTTTTTCGGCGACGCCGTCTAAATTCGTTTTCGTTACCTATGCCACGTGACTTCAGTTTGCAAATCAAACTACTTGATAACGCATTATAGATAATTTATCAAAATGGAAGATTTATGCAACACTCTGCCTGATTGGACGAGAGTGTCAATTTCTTTCACTCTGTTGATTGTGCTACGCTGAGTGAAATGTAGACAAAGCGTTTATCCTAAACGACGCTATTCACAGTTTTAAAGCTAACTTTGGCTCAGTATATTTAGCAAGAATATTGATATATCTCAAAATGATAAGTAAGTTTAATAAATATGATAAAAACCTGTTCAAATACCAACATATATCAAATTAAAGAAAGAGCTGAATACGGTCTGCGTATCACATGAATAAGGGTGTGATAAGAGTCTTTTATGTAGAGAAGTGCTTTTTAAAAGATTTTCCATGTTACAATTGTCGTCTGTATATGAAAAGGTTTCTTTCTTTTGTGACTTATTCAGATTGCATATTAAAATGAGTACTTGCTTGCTTTGATATATTTGTTATAAATTATTTAACTGATTTATTATATATGAATATTTTTCTTTAGTATGGTATGCAAATATTGAACTCAGCTGAAATCTGTTTTATTATATATATGCTATATAATGACTGAATCTGATTACAGTGAAATGAAGGTACGCTGCATAAAGTTTGTCTATGTGATATGACTACGGTCGAACCTTGCTTATGAAACAGAAATCTTGAAATAATTACAATTGTATGTTTTGCTTGACCTTTACTTTTTAATAGGTGTGACGTCATTGTCCAAAGATTCACGAATAGCGAATATGCATTTGTTAAAGCGGGATCAGTTGGCCTATTTTAGAAATAAATAAAAATAATAAATAAAAAAATCCTTTAATTGATTTTTTCTCACGTATTCTAATCAAACTTGATTTGTAGCATCTTTATTAGGCCCGCAGCCAACTTTGTTCAGCTGGGACATTTAACCCCTTTTAGGGGCTGCTAGAGCTAAAACTAGAAATGCCTTTATACAGCGTCTCATGAACAGCTTGGTGGATCTTTGTCATACTTGGTCTGGAGCATTATTATAAGGTCCTCTTCCAAATTTATTTATATAGGAACTTGGGCACTATTAGGGACCACTATAGCTAAAAGTAGATATGCCTTTCTTCGCATTAACCACTAAAATGTAATGGATTTTTATCAAACTCGATGTCTAACAATATCGTAAGGTCTCCTGCTATTTTTTTACAAATGGGGATAGGGACCAATTTAGCTAAAAATATAAACATGTTTAATGACCTCTTCTCATGAACCGCTTCATGAATCTTCATCAAACTACTGCTGTAATTATTCGTCTAAGGATAAACGAAACAAAATTGCAACCCTACGAAACTTTTGCGAAAAATTAAAAGAGAACCATTTAATTGTTAAAGTGCGGTGTTTAGTTTTGCAATTTGAAAAATGTTAGATGAAAGATGAATGTTAGATGAAAAATTCATAAACTTCTTTCATTATTACAATTCGCCGACCATCATTTTTAAAGATATTTCTTGTTATTTTTAATTTCTTAGGAAAACAACGATTTTCAACGGAATTCGATGAAAAATACATTATTAGAACATCAAATATGCGACATAAATGTGAATATAGGAAACGTTTGATCTTACAAAATCTCACACCACGATGTGTGGGTTAGTCGCTTTAAACATGCACGTATCTGGCGCTTTGATCCCAACCGTTCTGCTTCACATGTGATGTGGAAAAAAAAAACACAACATACAGTTCAAAATCTAGAATATGATACAACGAAATCCATGGTGTTTTCAAAATCCTGAGATACCCATTGACATAATATTATATCTGGAGAAAGCCCAACTCCTTTTACGCATGTTTATGAGTGAGAGTATTTTTATGTTACAGTCTTATATTGATTCACCACATATACCAAGATGCATATTTCGACTGACTTTTTTGGATCCAGCTGTTTTCCCAACCCTCGGGACAGCATGGATAAAAAACCTCGCTAACGCTCGGTTTTCCATTCCACACTGTCCCTCGGGTAGGGAAAACCCTGTCTTACACAGGCAGGCATGTAAGATCTTTATATTGTTGTTGTTTTTAATGGACAATACAAGGTATTTTCTACGCTAAAATAGTTGGTTGGTCACGAAAAGGACATTTTTAAAATCTAGCTCAATAAAACTCAGACAAATCTGGGTATAGATTACTGGCTGGGTCTGTAACTCAGTCAAGGCCGGGTACAAGTTGTTATGTTTCAGCCTATACCGCGGACGAGGCCACTTCACCCCACACCTTGTGGAGAAAGCCTTAAGACCTGCCTGCTTCTGTCTCTTCTCAATTTCTACGTATACCGTGTCAGGGGTCCGATCCTTCTTTATTAGCCGACATATCGAACGAAGAAGTTTTCGTAGGCCCATAGTAAATGGTATATCCTGTATGTTAAGCAACATTGTTTATGACTGGATATAGAAACGATGGATCAATCAGAATCAAGCTTACACATTTGGTTTTAACCAATCATCTTGTTGCTTGATACCGCTCGACCTCAGTCTCCTGGTTGGCTTGCCTGAGTAATGATATGCTCATCCCCAACCTGTCGTAGGCCCTCTCAGCTGAATCTCTCTTCGAATGCCATTTTCAGTTACTGCCAGAATATGGAGCGTTGCGTTATATAAAATATAAGACGCGCGAACCTAATAGAGAGCACTATAAACGACGTCATCGATACATTGCAGCCAGGGATAGATTCATATTATACCTCATCACAGGCGAATTTTACACCACTGAATCACAAACCATACCGGACTTTTGCATACATTTCTCCGGTTTATCGATAAAATTATCTCCCTTGTTAACGATTGAATCATATATGGAAATTGTTTTTAAACGTTTAAAACACCAATAATTATTTATTTGTCATAATTTTATAACCTATATTCCCAATTTGCATTTTTTTTATCTTTCATTTCATGTTCAAAATATGAAAATATTTAAAGAGGAAATTGCTTCCTTTTTACTTTCAACTTCACTATCACTCATATAGAATGTTAAGGATAAAAAATAGAATTGCGACTTTGTCCGAGATTAAGGGTTTATTTCTACATTTGATAATAAAATGCCAAACTTTTATAACCTTTATTCTGTATCTACTATCTACCGATCTTTTAGACAATGCTATTTTGAAAAAAGATATTTTGTTAGGAAATTGCTTCCAACTTTCTGTCAAATTGCTTAAAATATTTCCTCGGTTTTTCGGACTTAGAAAATCTGCGGCCATTTTGGTGAATTGAAACCGTAGTGATTATAGCTTGAAGAATGTATTGCAATATGTTTATTTGAAATACAGTTTTAATTTTAGATATATTTATGTTTGCTTGTATGGGAACTTGTCCTAAAATAGTTTTAAATATGGCATATAAAATCACTAAAATTCTTGTATTCTAACAGCACAATTGTTGTTAAAGAAATTGAGTTTCATTGCACATGTATTTCATTATTATCAATATTATTCGCTCTCTTTAAGGAATTTAATTTCTAAATCGAAGAAGTATGTATGGATCTGGCCAGTTTTCGAAAGGAACCGAGATATTATGCCAGTACAAGTTGTTTGCAAGTTTGGTTAAAATCAATTGCAAAATGTGGTCTCTATCGTGTTCACAAGAAATTGTGAACGGACGCGGATGGACGAATGTACTGACGGACGACGGACGAAGGGCGATCACAAAAGCTCACATTGGCACTACGTGACAGGTGAGCTAACAAAAACAGCTGCGATACCTCTGCCACTGTTACATTCAGAAAGCATACAATGGTTTTACTAATAATTCTTGTTTATATAGCGGTAAAACACTTTAATAACGTCATACTCACTCAATTCATTTGCCTTTCACTTCATGACCGAAACCATTAGCGAATGTGTTTCATGATATTGTAAAAGTTTCTCGACAAGTTGGTCATTCATATGAATACCACTTTAACAGTTGTATTTCTGTCTTATACCACTTTAACAATTGTATTTCTGTCTTATTCCGCTTTAACAGTTGCATTTCTGTCTTATACCACTTTAACAGTTGTATTTCTGTCTTATACCACTTTAACAGTTGTATTTCTGTCTTATACCACTTTAACAGTTGTATTTCTGTCTCATACCACTGTAACAGTTGCATTTCAGTCTTATTCCGCTTTAACAGTTGCATTTCTGTCTTATACCACTTTAACAGTTGTATTTCTGCCTTGTACCACTTTAACAGTTGCATTTCTGTCTTATACCACTTTAACAGTTGCATTTCTATCTTATTCCGCTTTAACAGTTGCACCACTTTAACAATTGTACTTGTGTCTTATTCCGCTTTAACAGTTGCATTTCTGTCTTATTCCGCTTTAACAGTTGTATTTCTGTCTTATACCACTTTAACAGTTGTATTTCTGTCTTATACCACTTTAACAGTTGCATTTTTGTCTGTCTTATACCACTTTAAGAGTTGTATTTCTGTCTTATACCACTTTAACAGTTGTATTTCTGTCTTATACCACTTTAACAGTTGCATTTTTGTCTGTCTTATACCACTTTAAGAGTTGTATTTCTGTCTTATACCACTTTAACAGTTGCATTTCTGTCTTATACAGTTGTATTTCTGTCTTATACCACTTTAACAGTTGTATTTCTGTCTTATACCACTTTAACAGTTGTATTTCTGTCTTATTCCGCTTTAACAGTTGTATTTCTGTCTTATACCATTTTAAGAGTTGTATTTCTGTCTTATACCACATTAACAGTTGCATTTCTGTCTTATACCACTTTAACAGTTGCATTTCTGTCTTATACCACTTTAACACTTGCATTTCTGTCTTACTCAGCTTTAACAATTGTATTTCTGTCTTATTCCACTTTAACAGTTGCATTTCTGTTTTATACCACTTTAACAGTTGTATTTCTGTCTTATTCCGCTTTGACAGTTGCATTTCTGTCTTACTCAACTTTAACAATTGTATTTCTGTCTTATTCCGCTTTAACAGTTGCACCACTTTAACAATTGTATGTCTGTCTTATTCCGCTTTAACAGTTGCATTTCTGTCTTATACCACTTTAACAGTTGTATTTCTGTCTTGCTGAGCGCTTGCAAACTGTGTTGTAAATTAAATAGCTATTTTTCTACGTCTGAACAATATTCACAAATGTTGGCATTGTTATCATAATTAAATTTAATAAATAATTATAAAAAAAATAATTATAAACCATGCATATCACGATACTGTCAGACGTTTTTCTCATGTGGCAATACCTATTTCAACAGATACAATTCACGTGATGCGCAGACAGGAGAGTGGAGACCCCGGAGTTTATAACCAGAAAATTCCAACTACAATACTGTTAACACCGGAAAGGCAGTTTCATTCGTTTGGGTACGCTGCACGAGATTTCTATCATGATTTAGACCAGAAAGAATCGGAAAAATGGTTGTACTTGGACAAGTTTAAGATGATGCTTCACAACGATGGGGTAAGTTATCGATATTTAAAGTTCACAATGGAATAAAAGTGAAAAAACAGTATGTACTCGAAGTTTGACAAGTTTAGGTTAAAGATATAAAGAGACTTGACAAAAGATAGAACAGTGAAATCTACACGATCGATGAAAATGAGAAAAAAACAACAGAAAATTGACATTTTTTTACTTGACAAAACTCTTTGCGTATAGGAAACCTTCTACACTTTTTGAGTTTTCGAAAATGCAGTAATGTTCAAAGCATGTTAATCAACTCGAGCAAAACACTCTAAGATATTTCAAGAATCCTTCAATTACATTTCAGAATCATTACAATGATTGCCTCCCGGTAATTAAATACTGGTGTGTAGTTACACCTGTCAGAATAGTTGTATGGTCTTTAAAATTATTGTCAATCACAGTTTCTTGTATCTGTATCTTATCGCATAGTGCGGCAATTTTCCTTTGATCTTTGCAGCATGTTATACATAGTAACACACATTATTACTACAAAACTGTGCTGATATCTTACAAAACTGTTGCGATATATATCAACACGGAAATCTCTATGGAGTTTCATAAGAAAAAAAGTGTTCCGATATATATCAGCACAGTAAAACTGTTCCGATATATATCGGAACACTTTTTCTCTATTGAGGTCCTATCAAGGGAGTATAATTTTTTCCTTTCAAAGAAAAGATGATTTTAGCTCCAATTTACAGTTCACAGAGAAAGAATTGTCACAAACACCTACATTTATAAAGTAAAAGAATAAATAAACTAGAATATTTCAAAAACTTGATAGTTATTGCCAAATTCAGAAATACATGAAATATATGAAATTCTGAGATTTCTCAAATGTTTCTTTTTCTTTGATTTTTTTTTACAAACAAAACAACAAGTTTTACAATATGTCTGGCCAATGAAATGCAAAGATTTAAAACCAATGCAGAAATTTGTTGGGTACTTTTATCTGGGGAACACATTTTCTAAAACAGAAGTTTTAGTGTTTCTGTCAGCGAGGCGCAGAAAGGGAATCAAAATAGTAAAAATAATAATAAACAAATTTAAATGAAAATAATATATAAATTTTAATGATAAACTATGCGATAAAACAGTTATAATATGTAATGCTCGTGTGTTACCAGGATATATCAGAGCTAGGGGTACATCTCGTTATTTTTCTCTTCACATATCTGTCTCGGCCTACCGGCCTCGACGATATGTGCAGAGAAAAATACCCTCGATGTACCCCTAGCTCTGATATATCCTGGTAACACACTCTCACACATACTATAACTATTACTTATCGCATAGTGCGGCAATTTTCCTTTGATCTTTGCAGCATGTTATACATAGTAACACACATTATTACTACAAAACTGTGCTGATATCTTACAAAACTGTTGCGATATATATCAACACGGAAATCTCTATGGAGTTTCATAAGAAAAAAAGTGTTCCGATATATATCAGCACAGTAAAACTGTTCCGATATATATCGGAACACTTTTTCTCTATTGAGGTCCTATCAAGGGAGTATAATTTTTTCCTTTCAAAGAAAAGATGATTTTAGCTCCAATTTACAGTTCACAGAGAAAGAATTGTCACAAACACCTACATTTATAAAGTAAAAGAATAAATAAACTAGAATATTTCAAAAACTTGATAGTTATTGCCAAATTCAGAAATACATGAAATATATGAAATTCTGAGATTTCTCAAATGTTTCTTTTTCTTTGATTTTTTTTACAAACAAAACAACAAGTTTTACAATATGTCTGGCCAATGAAATGCAAAGATTTAAAACCAGTGCAGAAATTTGTTGGGTACTTTTATCTGGGGAACACATTTTCTAAAACAGAAGTTTTAGTGTTTCAGTCAGCGAGGCGCAGAAAGGGAATCAAAATAGTAAAAATAATAATAAACAAATTTAAGTGAAAATAATATATAAATTTTAATGATAAACTATGCGATAAAACAGTTATAATATGTAATGCTCGTGTGTTACGAGGATATATCAGAGCTAGGGGTACATCTCGTTATTTTTCTCTTCACATATCTGTCTCGGCCTACCGGCCTCGACGATATGTGCAGAAAAAAAATACCCTCGATGTACCCCCAGCTCTGATATATCCTGGTAACACACTCTCACACATACTATAACTATTACGTAATTTATGTTAAATTTATATATTTCGTTAGGAGAGCAAATGCACTGGTATTTTGTAGACTGGTCAATGCAGGAATCCCAAATGCGACGAAATATCTTAGCACATAACTGTAACTTAGCTAGAACATTCCCATTTATTTAAGGTTTCCATCATGCTCATTGCCTGATAATTCTTCTTTAAGATGGCTACCTTTATTCAATAATCCCTTCAAGTATCTTCTGCCATAATGAAAATACAATATATTATTCACAGCCCTTGCACCAAGATTCTGCGCTGAAAACATTGCATGGGAAGGAAATAAATGCAACGAAAGTATTTTCCTACAGTTTGTCATACTTCAAAGAACTTGCACTACAAGAGATATGTGACCAGGCAGGTGAGAGAATAACGTGTGACGTCATCAGATGGGTTATCACCGTGCCTGCAATATGGAAAGCCTCGGCTAAACAGTTCATGCGTCAAGCTGCTTATCAGGTTCGCACGTTTGTTTGTCATGTCATCGAAAACATATACTACGATACTTTTTTCATTAATATCTGTGCAAAATGCTGTTAATGCCACAGATGTTTGATCCACAGCGAACGAAAGGCTATTTTGATAACGTTACGTGTTTTTCATTTCAGGCGGGAATTATATCAAAAAACCAAGCGCATCAACTTCTGATTGCGTTGGAACCGGAAGCGGCATCGATCTATTGCAGGCGTCTTCGTATGTTTCATCTCTTGTCAGAGGGCAGCAAAAGCTCGTGTGCAAGCATGTCATCTTTGACAGCCTCATTGAGTATGCCTGATTTGTACAGCAATGACGTCAGTTTAGTCTCAAATGATCTTGATGTTGGTATGTTTCACAAAGTAACAGCTATTTGAATATTTTTTTTATAATATAAAATAAGGCAAAGCCTCGATACAAGCTTCAGGAAATCAGATTTTACATTTGACAGTACTCAAACGAAAGTAAAATTCACGAGAATTTATTCACGTAAAAACGTTTAAATTAGTGTCATTAAGGCCTATGCTATTTTGACAATGCAAAATTCCTATGTAAAACTGAGATTGTCGTAACAACGCGAGAAATGCACGGGGATAAAAAAGAAACTAATAATAATAAAAAATGTATCTCCGAATAAATTATAAAGTATCAATGACACTCAAAAACATGTCCCAACAGTGCACTAGAAGAAAATGCATAGAAATTTCCGGGGTAAGTTTTTGGTACCGTAAGTCTCTCATATATATACAATATATATATTATTCAATCAAGGATATGTCAGTGTAAATGAGCTGAGCGTTAGTTTTCTAAGAAAACGTCGTCAAACTGTGTTACACGAATCTCACGTGCACCGTTCTTTTACAAAAATATGTCCGCCATGTTTTCTTCAGTGAACGAAATAAAAGGAGTATTTTACCTTAGATTTCCTTATTGTAGAGTACGATTGACTTTCTAATCTAAATAAAGCATCACTTTTTCGTAACATCCCACTGTCCGATCTTTCTGATCACTTAACGATCACTCACAATTACAAAATAAAACCAACGTGTCATCAAAATTATCACTTTACACGGCTTCATGGACATCACGGCCTACTAACATTAAATTTGTAATCATGCGCCAACCAAACAAATGATGAAAGATCGAGACTTTTTCAAAGATATGTTTTATTTCCTGTAATTTTCTGATATTCTAACCTTTAAACAACCGGATTGTATGCACAGAAATAACGAAAGATTTATGCAATATAGCTTTTAGTTTAAATTTTGGACCTATCTCTTTCAAGTCCAACAACAGACATGTATATGTCACAAACCCGGCCTGTCCTCGAAATCAGTGTCAAAAGTTACTAGAACATAAATACAATAAATAAACAACCGCTTACTATGTTCCTGTAAGTCCTGTAAGATGAAACGGCTCGTGTTTATACATTCATATATATATTCCGTATCGGGAACATTGACAATCACAAGTCGATCCTTACCACGAACATGAAAACAGTTACTTTTATGCCTTTGTTTACATTTCAAACATGACGATTCACATCTACGTTCAAGAACGTAAATTTCGTGCTTTCCGACCCACATGGTGTGTAAACGTAAGTATGGTGTATTCGGCAAACCATTTGTAATTACCGACGTGGTAAATGTCATTGAGAGTATCAGTTATGTTCACGAAATTTAATTGAATATTTATGTTATATACTTGCAAAAGAAAAACTTGATGGTCATGGTCGCTGGCTTCGAATTCCTCGCCTTTCATCAAAAACTCACTTGAGGTGTAAACTTTTCACGTAAGGAAACCATCCAACTGAGGTTAGTGTCTCGGTCTAGGTACTAGTATGAGCCCCGGAAAATGTCTGGAGGGGCAGCTGGAGCTTTTCCCCACCAACAAAACCTGGGAAAAGTTAATTGTGTCGTTTCGGTGTTACTCCCAGTCAAACAAAATAAACATTGTTTCCGTTTTTGTTTGTTTGTTTGTTTATATTTGTATATAAATGAATATGCAAAACGGGTTTGTTTGTTTCTGTGTAACGTCAAAATATAATATTACAATTATAGATCAACAGTGAACGCCACATGCATTATATTTTCACGAGCGTTTAATGCTTTAATCTCGCATGTAAAACAAACATATTCCTCATGTATAAAAGGTAAAGGTAAATATATATGTATATGTTTGTGTACTCGTGGAATTAAATGTTAAGTGTAAAAAGTATATATTCACAGTGCAAATC
Organism: Mercenaria mercenaria; assembly: GCF_021730395.1. Taxonomy (NCBI): domain Eukaryota; kingdom Metazoa; phylum Mollusca; class Bivalvia; order Venerida; family Veneridae; genus Mercenaria; species Mercenaria mercenaria. The sequence continues at coordinate 43,659,672 of NC_069369.1, read as the reverse complement.
ATCCATGCTAAATAACACGTACGATATGTATGCTTTCTCACTGTCTAATATGTCCGAAATGATCTATTCGATTTTTATCACAGATTTTCACACTTAAATTGAAGCAAACGTGTTCAATATAATTTTAAACTTAAACTTTGAAACTAGTAGGTTGTAGCATTCTCTGGGTCAATGGTATTTTTTATTGCCTTCTGTAGTCAGTCATTATCTATTGTAAAAAAAATCTTTTTTAACCAAAGTGGAAAATTTCAGGTACTTGAAAATGCAGCTTTCTAAAAGGTCAGTTAGAATTCTCGATGTCATTTGTCAAACATACCTCGTAAATTAATAATGCTATTTTTTTGGTTGCACTTTGCGGACTTACGATAAAGTTATTATCTGAGCAGTGGACTCCCTGTAAATGAGCACTACGTAAGCGCTCAGGCCCTTCTCGCACATCATACCTATAGTTCGGACTTCTTTCATGTGTCAAGGCATGTGCACAAAAATGACAAATTTTGCCAACACCTGGTAAATTGTAATGTGTTTTTTAGAAAAGTAATAAACGGAAATAGAAAAATAGCTCTCAGCTCATTTACACGGATAGTTTAGCTTTATTATGTATGTTATAGTTTTTCGCAGTTATGCTCGATGACATAGAATACTTACCCCGAAAATTGTGACACGAACATACTGATAACTTTTCCCACTTTATTTTTTCAATTAAAGTAAGAGTTCAGCACTTCATGGTTTTGAAATATTGTCACATTGGAATAACGTTTGTTTTACAGTAACTTCGAAATTCCTCAGAAATAATATCATGTACCCCACCCACCTAATTCATAATTTCAAAATAGCATAGGCCTTAAGCTTATTAAACCGGGAAGTCGATGTATACGGTGAGGTCATTTTATATTCCCGCGTTAAGGCCCCAACTGTGCTTTATTTCGTATAAAATACACTTACGTCCTTTTCAACATGTTGTAGCATGTCACATTTACAAAGACTCATATTCCAATAAAGAACTATATCGCAACTGTATAAAAAGAAAGAGAAAACAGAGTGTTACTTTTTTTTTAATAAAAGCTTTACTTTTACCTTTTAGCTTTAATTTCAATGTATCTTTCCAATAATTTATAGCAAACCCGTGTTTGAACACTATGTATACAAGATTATAAGGTTATAAGGTATAAGGTTATACGTCGGGCGTAATAATTTCACGAGGGCGCAGTCCTTGTGAAATTATTCAGAACGACGCATAACTGCCCGAGTGTATAAATAGTGTCCAAACACGGGTTTGTTATAAATTTATTCGATTCTAATACGTCTTTTATTGTAAAATTTAGATCAAATTGATAGAACTATTTCTTCGCGCATGCATGGCACCAAAAGGAAGGTCGTCATGCACGCCAGGACCGGAAATGATAATACGTCTTGCGGAAGAGTTCAGTTTGGGCGAAAATGATGGCGAATTATTCTGCAAAGCGAATAACCAACTCAATATGTGTGTAAATTAATCAACATTTTGTATTAAACATGCTATTACGTAAAATATTTGAACAAATTTGAAAGCGCTATTTCTCAACACATGTACATGGCGTTAAATATCACGTCGACGTGACGTAATATCTTTGTGATGATTTAAGCATTGCTAGTCATATTAGAATTAAACTTCTCACGCCGCCTTTTTTATCAAGCATGCGTTAGGAAAATGCCGATTTCGACAGAATCCTACACAAACAAACACAGTAGATTAAAGGGCACGAGGAAAGGAAGAAAGTTTAGAACTATTTATATTTGGACTTTTTAAACGTTAGGAATATTAGTGACACACTGTTCCAATTTCTTACTAAAATTTATCTTAATCAAATTTATCTTAATCATTTCACAACTAACTGGAAAGCTCTGTTGTAGCGTTCTGAGAGAGTTAAATAATTTTGAGCAATCAAATAACTCTATTCACTGTGGAGTAAAAACTTCCTAGCTACCAGGTGCGTCTTGTTGGCGTCCGTTAAGGTCAAGAAGGCGTAATATAGCGCCATCTATAGTGGAACGTCAAACATTACGCTTGAAAACACCGCTTCTTTGCGTTCTAAGTGTTGCCGGTAAACGGACGGTAAACAGCTTGTATGCTTAAGATTTCATTTCACATCCAGTTTTCCGTCATATCTAAACAATTAAATATCTACTTGCAGTTCATAAAAGGAGTAGATATAGCTACTGCCTTCTTTAAATATATGTTCTGATATCATTCTTTTCCTTCAAAGCTTGAATGAACGCCTTGAAGCCCCAAAAAATCATTTATTTATGTTTAGAGTAAAAATATAAGATTTTGTCAGCATTTGACTGTATTCATATTTAACACTTAACAAAAACATCCACCGTTTAATTATTTAATAATGCAACATGCAAATAAATCCTACAAACAGACAATGTGAACTTGGATGAAAAAAAACGCGGGGAAAAAACGTAACGTTTTAACTGTGCTTAAAATTCCAAATTTTCGTATCACCATAGCGTGAAAATGAACCCGGTAGTCAAGGAATTTTATAATCTTATTGTATTCAAAAACATTTCAGAATCATTTTCAGTATTTTTTTTTAAAAATCTATGGAGGAGAGAACGAGCAGTAAATTGTTTAATAAGAAGTGTAACATGCGTGTGACAATACAAATCGAGATTATACTTCCAATGAAATATATGGTGTTTTTTTTTTTTTTAACTGTTTTGTAATTAACTTCTTTTTTCCCTAAAATTCAAACAGTTCTTTGTGAAATTTTGATGCACAAAATCTGCGCGTGAAAAGTGGGGCAGGGGAAAATTTATGACAATTCAGCGAAAACGAAGTCGGAAACCCCCGTATTTTTTTCGCTTATTTTACAGTAAAATAAATTTATATGAAAATATTAGTTTTTCAAAAAAAATTCTATGGAACAGGTATTACACACTACTAAAGTCATCCCGCTCGTAAACAATAATTACGTAGAAAGATTTTGGCATGATTTTTTCAAAATTCGGCGAATAGTTGAAGTACATAATTATTTGAAAATTACATCATCGTATAGGTTTCAACGGGACTGTTATATTAAGTGAAAAAAATACTTTTTGAATTAAATGGACGCCATGAAACTAAATTAATCGCCGCAAAAACGCCAACGTCACAACTATTTAGGGCTGGGCTAAAACGTGATTTTTCGAAGCCATTTGCGTAAAAAGTGTGCATCCGGGACCTTTTTAATAATTGTACACTGGGTGAAGAGCCCGATTCTCTTCAAGCTTGCTATTACACAAACGGATTTTCTCCTTTTTTTTGTACACCATGAATTTTGAATTGAAAAATTAAACCTTAAGTCTACATTGCAGAGACTTCTTTGATAATTACCATAAATCGATCACAGAATATAACACGAGGCACGGGTCTTTTTCTGGACTGATACTGATTTACATTAAAAGGTACACGGTACATGGTGGTGGACTGTGGTGGTGGTACTGTAGATATTACTGTGCACGAATTACTCGAGAGTGGTAGACTGAAGGAACTGCAGAGAGCTAGTGGTGGCTCGCACGGTTCAGTCGGTTAGTATTTTTTTTAAAATTTCCAGCAATTAGAAAGCGGATAGTGAGAACTAAAGTTATGTTCTTTCTTTGAATTCAGATCAAACGGACACATTTTAGGTCATACGGTTGAATGGTCCTCGGCAGACACCAGGGATTTATTTCAGGTACTAGTTACCTCTTGAATTGTTAGACCGATTTGATATCAACATATCAGTTTCCCGATAGAAAGAGTAAAACAATGTTGGACTGGATTCCATGGTTAGGAATCTGGGCGTAAACACCGTTCTTGAACAAAACAACTACTAACTAAATGACTCCCTCTCATGAAAGAAATAGACACCCCAACACAGTGGCCAGGGGCAAATGATACGGAGAAATCTGTAGCAGGTGTATAGTGTAAACAATCTATAATAGACAATAGACTGAGTTCTGATATGTCAGCTATACTTCTTTACTAGTCATACACGATTGTTCTCTCCTATATTACAGTCCTTTTTTCATTTCTACATAGGCAATGATTCTGTGCTTGGTATGCAAAGCCGTAATGTATAAATCTGTTTTCTTTTTTCTTGATTTTATATATCAAAAAGGTGTCGATGAGGAATTCGAAAGGCTGCTTTGCACCATCTTTGGAACTGACCTTATAAATTATTTCAAAAAAAAGCGGCCGTCTGGCTGGGTGGATCTCTTGTCGATATTCGAATCCAGGAAGAGGACAGCAAGTCCTTACCGAGCCTCACACATAGCTGTATCAATTCCCTTCTCCTTCATTGATTTTTACAAGAAAACAAAGGTACATATGTATTTTATTTAAGAAATAATATATCTCATCGGTGATTTGTCGCTGAATAAATCACTGCTTGGAGTTCAGATGCGAAGGAATTATATCACGAGGGCGTAGCCCGAGTGATATAATGCTACGCATCTGAACGACAAACAGTGATTTATTCAAGAGCAAATCACTAAATGAGATATATTATTTCGATTCTAACACGTTATCAAGGACTTTAAAGTACACCTTGTCGGCTTGCATTAAATATTTGCCCGTTTTCAATCGGGTTCTTTTCCAGCGCGCCGTTACGCCGCTTGACGCTATGACGTAATAGTTGTGACGTCAGAACAGTGAATTGTTGTTTAATAAATCACTGTCTCCAGCCTTCTTTGTTTAATAGGAAAATGATTCGGATCGTGTTAGAATATTATACAAGATTTATATAGCGTTTCTTTTTTATGATAAACAAGTTCAAAGTCAGCCTCTCGGGGTGCCAAATTTATCCTCTACTAGTACATACACAGAGTGATCTGACCAAAGGAAGCCCCTCAGAACTGAGAGGGAGAGAGAGAGGCCTGTCCGGCTAACTTGGCGAATAACCAGTCTGGTTCTTTAACGTGCACTCAAGAGCATCTCAGAACTTTCCAGTGCCTGGACCAGGATTTGAACCCCAGTCATCTGGATTGATAGTAAAGCTTGTTGCAACTAGACCATCTGTCCACCTTCAATGTGATATATCATTATGAAATGGTATCGAAGCATAATTCAAGCGAAGGAAAAATATCTTTAAAAATTTCTTCAGATCGATGACGTTTTAAAATTGAATGTATAATGTATGTATATAATACATGTATGTATGTATTTATTACATGACTCCTTATATAAATCGCCCGTCACTACTTTATGACCGGTCAACACATGTCTACCGGGCGTTTTAAGTCAAAACTTGAAAAATAATCTTTGAAAATTTATTTCTAATGCCATGTAATAAAAGACTTAGTGAATGGTTTGCCGATCAATAGTCAAACTATCTGCCCTCGTTCATTCGAAACTCGGGCAATACTATAGTTTTGACTACTGCAATGGTTTTGACTTTTGATTCACAAGTGCATATTATTACAAGAATCCTGTATAAATCGCCGGTCCATAGTTTTTACCATTGACGGCCTGTACTTCAAAATATGTTTGCTGGGCTTAAGTAAAAAAAACTTGAGGAATTCATTTCAGATATCATATAATAAAACACATATTGAATGTCTTTTTGATCAATAGTCAAAACTAATCGTGCAATGCTTCCTATTTTCATAAAGACATCAGAATCGACGACAGCTTTGTTGATCCGCTTGTACATTGTGTATTAATTTCTTATTTTCCGCGTAAAACGTGATGAAAAATTTTAGGCTTGTTTTGTTTTTTATAGTATATTTCTCGATTCAAGTAACATTTCTTGAAAGATATAACATGTTGCTGCAAAAGAAGATATTGTACTATATATCGGATGCGTCTTTGCAACGTCACGTCTGACATCATTTTCATTTACGTTAATGTTGGAGATTAAAATGCACAATGTGTATTTTACGTAAATAAACATAAAAAACATCAGTCAAACACTAAGTTAAATAGCATTGCCTATCTACCTGTGCATTGAAGTCTGCCCAACCAATGTTTATCTGTTTGTGAGGTTGCTTAAGAGAGTGTAGATGGCTTGCATCTAATATATCAATTCAGGTGTGTGATTTAAGTTTAAGGTTTAGGAGTATATCATCAAACAGCAGAATTATTTGATACACGAGTAACGTCTTTACCAACAACCTACCTGACCATTATATGTTCTGTCATACTGCCCCGTATGATGGATACTTAAAATATTTTGAAAAAGTTGTCCCCCTTTAAAAATGTCATTTGTAAAGAAACAAAAATAAACAATTGCTTAAGGGGACGCATACTTTGAAATTAGAAAAAAGTGGGTGGGGTATTATAAAATTTACCTGCAAAAAAGTACAAGGTTTTGGTAAATGAAATGAATACTGTTTCAACTGTTATAAGTACACAAAGGATTGCTCACTAAAATAAAAATGAGAAAAACTGAAACAAGAAAGTTATTGTTGAATTACATAAGACTTCTTGTGTACATTCAAAGTCAACAATTAAGACTTTTTGGTGCGAAAATAATAGTGCTTCACTTTGTCCAAACATTTATCAATGTCCTACAGATTCTAATTTAAAGAAAGAATGTGAAATAAGTTCACTGTCTTGCTTTTCATTTCGCATATGTGAGCTAAAACACATTATTTAGTTTGTTTACAAAGTAGTGCATAAGAAAAGATACGGTGGTCAAGGAATGCCACATTACAAAACTAAAAGAGTATATTCCCCTTAATACATTAAACATTTATCGTTACAGAAGTCTAGTGGCTTACAATAAAGGCCTAGAAATGTTGCCATTATTAATTTTTAACTTGGTATTCATGAACTACAATGCACTTAAATATCAAAACACATTCAACAAACTTTTGAATTGTATTGTCTTAAAAATCCCTAAAATAAGGTATGAAATTTGGTTGAGAGGTCCAATCAATGTGTATATGTGCAAAAGCAACATTCTAATCTTGTTCACAAAAGTTACTAATAAACAGCAGGAATGTCAATGATGAAAAATGGACGAATATACAGTTATCCTCACTTTAATGTCATTTATAATTTGTCCTTGAATTCTCCACCATACTTTTCATAATTCTGTTTGCACGAGTTGCACGAGAATGCTGTCATTCACGTAAAAAAACGGGGTCAAATAAGTTGTAAATGCAATATCATCTAAACGCAATTAATGGATTATGCAGTTCAAGATAAACTTTATCTCATAACGTAACGAACATGTATAATGTTGTAACAACAACTTTACTTACACTGATTTAACTAGCAGTCGGTTTATAAGTGACTTTATTGATTCATTTTGTGTTTTGTTATTGTTGTCAAAAAGTATAACGGAAGTGCCTCACAACTGAAGCGGAAACCAGTTTGATGCGCAAAGTAGTCCACTGTAAGTAATATTATTTGACAAATGTCCACAGAAATTAATAATTTTCTAATATTAAAGACGAATATCTGAATAGGATTCATTATTTGATAAGAAATTATAATCATCGACATGTTTTTTTAAAAGTCGTACACGTGCTGACACCTAAGTTGTCTCCCGTTGTTTATTAGAGTTACCTTTCGTCCGGCGCAGTAATACATTTGCAGTGAATCGCCGAGAAGTCGTGGGAAAATTAAAAACCATGTAAACAAACTAAAATTAACCACCTTTTAAAGATGAATTTCAAGTGATCGACATTATGCATTTAACCCGCCTGACCTGTGTAGCATCTTAGATACCTGTTCTAAGGTATTCATTGTGTAGAATGTCATGTTATGCCCTTGCAATGCTAATCCCACTCTGATTTTTTTGTTTACATTTTTTATCAATGAGAAATATGGCGTCCATCTCGAGATGAACAGACGTGGCGTTAAATTTTTACATGTTTAAGCAAACCTGGTGTGTTAGAAAGAAAATCTCATCCCTTCAACATTATTTGGAACACTGTTATTGTAAAAAACCTGTATTTTCCTTATACAAAAGTTTAATATTTTGTGTTGAATGTACTTTCACAAAGACCTCTGTTTTCCTATTACATTCATAGTACCACATCCTTATCCACAAAATACTGAATATTACAGATGTCCATCAGTATTATATCAGTTTAGGAATATGTTTTTTATTTTCCCACCATCGATTTCTTGAATATGCACCCCTTCCGCATTGCTGTATGAACTGTGAATGTAGCAATATGCGTCCCCTTAAAACTATGTTCCACCTAGTTAAGTGAAATTTCAGCACTGGGACAATATTGCAAATGCATGATAACGAAGATAATGTAACAGTTCTTTGAAAATGGTGAGTTTTAAAGGCGCTTTCCGGAATTCAATACTGACAATTGGTTTGTAGAATAATATACGTGTTTATATGCTGTTCAATTTTCATTTTATACAACCCTTTCTTTCTATAATTCGGTGTAGTTTGATTTTTTTTCTTCAAATATAAGGCTAATCGTTAACCCCGTTCTGTTGTATCATTTCGATTCTGAAACATCTTTTTTATTTAAGGGGACGCAGACTTTGAAATTAGAAAAACGTGGGTGGGGTGTGATATAATTTATCTGCAAAAAAGTACAAGGTTTCGGTACATGAAATGGATACTGTTTCAACTGCTATTAGTACACAAAGGAATGCTCACTAAAATAAAGATGAAAAAAAAATTCAAATAAGAAAGTTACTGTTAAATTACATACGACTCGTGAACAGAGTACTCAATTAATGTTTTGTGTGTGTGAAAATAATCGCACTTTACCTTGTCCAAACATTTATCAATATTCTACAGATACTAATTTAAAGAAAAAAGTGAAATAAGTTCACCAACTTTATTTTCATTTTGCATACGGTAAGCTTTACACAGTATTTAGTTTGTTTACATATGTCGAGTTGCTTGCAATAAGGACCTAGAAATGATTCCATTATTACTTTTCAACTTGTTATTCCCGAAATACAATGCACCTAAATATCCAAACACATTCAACAAACTTTTGAAAATGTATTTTCTTAAAAATCTTTAAAATGTGGTATGAAATCTGGTTGTGAGGTCGAATCAATGTGAATACGTGCAAAATAACTTTCAAATCTCATTCTCAAAACTTACTAATATACAGCAGGAATGTCAATAATTAAAACTCAAACAAAAATACAGTTATCCTCACTTTTATGTCATTTAAAATGTGTCCTCGAATTCTCCACCATACTTTCCTTACTTTGTTTCCACGTGTTGCACGAGACTGCTGTCATTCACGTAAAAAAATCGGGGGCAGACAAGTTGTAAATGCACTGCATCTAAACGTAATCAATTGATAATGTAGTTCAAGGAAAACTTTATCTCATAATATACTGAACAAATAGAATGTTGTATTAACAACTACACTTACTCTGATCTGAGTAGCAGTCAGTTTATATGTGACTTTATTAATTCATTTTGTATTTTTTATTGTTGTCAAAAACTATAACGGAAGTGCCTCACAACTGAAAGCGGAAATGACTTCGATTCGGAAAATAGTCCGCTGTAAGTAATATTTTTTATAAAGATCCATAGAAATTAATTTTCAGATATTGAAGACACATTTTCTGGATACAATTCATTATTTGATAAGAAATTATAAACATTGATAGTTTTTTTAAAAAAGATATACACGTGCTGACACCTATGTTGTCTCCCGTTGTATGATTTACCGTTCGTTCAGCGCAGTAATACTTTTTGCAGTGAATCGCCGAAAAGTCGTGGGAAAATTAAAAACCATGTAAATAAACTCAAATTAACCACTTTTTCAAGATCAATTTCAAGTGATCGACGTTATGTATTTAACCCAACAGACCAGTGTAGCCTCTTAGATACCTGTACTAAGGTATTCATTTCGTAGAATGTCATGTTATGCCCCTGCAATGCCAATCCCACACTGATTTTTTTGTTTACATTTTTATCAATGAGAAAGATGGCGTCGATCCCAGGCGTTAAATTTAAGCAAGGTAGCAGGGTACACTTCGAATTTTGGCCCCCGTCAATATTTGTAATAATTAGAACTTCGTGATTTTGGATGTCTGTAAATTAAAGTGAAAGATAATGATTGTTAATTCTTGAGAAAATTTAACAGCTGATACATGTAAAATTCTGATATCAGTTAACTAACTGCTGCTAGCTTTGTATGAATCGATGAGTCATCTTGGCGCGGAAAATTCAAATCATAGAAGGGTTCCATGCTTGTTGATTGAACATTTTTGCTATTTTGTGGAAAAAAAAACGAGATGGATGGGTCCCCATTCCATTAATATCCTGTAGTTCAGTAGGGGCTATTAAATTGAGAAATGCAATAAAATTGGACATTGTTCCTGCAACGGGATCATTGCAGGCTGTTCAAAAAGTGCAAAATTGATGATTTTGGCATGTTATTTTAATGGATGGTGTAAAACTTTCGTTTTGATAACTTTCTGAAATGCAATAAAATTGGACATTGTTCCTGCAACGGGATCATTGCAGGCTGTTCAAAAAGTGCAAAATTGATGATTCTGGCATGTTATTTTAATGGATGGTGTAAAACTTTCGTTTTGATAACTTTCTGTATTCTTGTATGAGAGTCCTGATTCTGCGCATTAGGGAAGTGCAATATTACGACTCGCTACATATAAGCCTGGCCGTGCCCAAAATTTTCGAATCTAAGTGTACCCTGCTACCTTAAGGGAAATCTGCCAATATTAAATTTCGAAAGAAGTCTTAAATTTGTGCGGTTTCACATAGTTTAGAACCTCTTGTTCGACATTTTAAACTTTCTGGGGACTTAAAACGCTAACTGACGGCACAGCAGCTCAAAAATGTTACGGTGAGGACACATCAAAGCATGAAAGTCAATATACACGCATACGATTTCTTTAGATTCTAGCACCATTAACAATGTTCTTGTACAGTAAAAGCATCATTTTTTATCATTATTAACCCACGTAGCGCATATTTACCGCACCAGCTATGCATTTCGTCAATCAGGGGGATGTTCGGACGGTGGGGACCCCATGAAATAGGCAAATAGGGGGTGGGAACATTTTATTTTCGCAAAATGAAACAAAATTGCCCTTATATCATTCCTAAAGACGTTAAATCATGCCAGAAAATGATAAAAACGGATGTATTTTACATTCTTTGTCTCCTAGCGACAAATTGTAAATTTTGGCTACATTTATGCGTTAGGGGTGGACAAGTTTAGACGCTCACATACAGACTTCTTTTCATGCTATTGAAAACATTTTTATCTGGTTTAATTTGCGAAAGATATATAAAAGTTCAGAACTAGTAAAACCCTCTGTTGTTCATTAATTGAAAAATCTTAAGGTAGCAGGGTACATTTCGAATTTTGGCCCCCGTCAATATTTGTAATAATTAAAACTTCGTGATTTTGGATGTCTGTAAATTAAAGTGAGAGATAATGATTGTTAATTCTTGAGAAAATTTAAACAGCTGATACATATAAAATTCTGATTTCAGTTGTAAAACTAACTGCTGCTAGCTGTGTATGAATCGATGAGTCATCTTGGCGCGGGAAATTCAAATCATAGAAGGGTCCCATGCTTGTTGATTGGTACTCAGGAACATTTTTGCTATTTTGTGAAAAAACGAGATGGATGGGCCCCCATTCCATTAATATCCTGTAGTTCAGTAGGGACTATTAAATTGAGAAATGCAATAAAATTGGACATTGTTCCTGCAACGGGATCATTGCAGGCTGTTCAAAAAGTGCAAAATTGATGATTTTGGCATGTTACTTTTAATGGATGGTGCTTTCTGTATTCTTGTACGAGAGTCCTGATCTTGTCAGTAATTAAAAACACAAAACATGCACACAATTTATAAAATGGTCACCCTGATTCTGCTCATTAGGGAAATGCAGTATTACGACTCGCTACATGTAAACCTGGCCGTGCCCAAAATTTTCGAATCTAAGTGTACCCTGCTACCGAAACCTGGTACGTTAGAAAGAAAACTCAGAAGTAGAGCATTATTTGTTACACTGGTATTGTACAAAACTTGTTCTTTTCTTTATACAAAAGCTTAATATTTTTTTGTATTGGCTGTACTTTCACGAAGACCTCTGTTTTCTTATTGCATTCATAGTACAACATCCTTATCCACAAAGTACTGAATATTACAGGTGTCCATGAGTATTTTTATCAATTGAGGAATAGGTTTTTTTATCTTCCCACCATCAATTTCTTAAAATCCACCCCTTCCTCAATTCTGCGCATAAAGTGTGAAAGTAGCAATATGCGTCCCCTTAAAGGGCAAGGAAAGCTTAACAGTAAGTTAATATCATCAAGGCGTTCATAACACTGAAAGAATTTTCAAAATCGGACCACTATTGAAAAAGATATGGCAGTTTGAAATTTAGAAAATGACAGATAATGGAGGCAGCCGTTTTAGTGTGTATATGACGTCATTTACACACTCTTTAAATTCGTTATTTAACAAATAACCTTTTAAATAGATTAATTTCATGTTTCTTGAGTGCAAGATGTAAAACATGGTACTTTTTTCGTTATAGCTGGAAAAGGCAGAGAAATTATTCTACAGAAATAAGTAAATACAGTTCAGATATGTATCTAGAAACTGAATAAATCCGCCATTTTGTTTTTTGTTGCATGGAAACAAAATGGCCGCCGTTTTTATCAAATATTTAAATGCTCATAACTTTCTCATTTTTAGGTCGATTTTGAAAATTCTTTCACTTCTTTGAATGTTTTAAGAAACCCTAGCATACAGAATAACATTGCCTTTTCCTTTAATATAATTTCATATATCAAATTTGGTAGAACAAAAACTATGTTGAAATGACGTTAGTATTGCCTTGTTTTATCAAAATGCGCATTTTTCATATTAGAATATAACTTCATCAACGTCAAGGATGATGAAGAAAGTAATAATCGAAAGTGACGTAACGTATACAGATCGTCCCTTTCTGCGCCAGTGTACGTTATATCAATATTTTTTTATCATATGGATGAAACATGCCAACAGATATTATAAAGACTCATTTACAATGCTTGCAGAGATAGGAGAGAACGGTTATCTACAAAAATAAATTTGTGAACCAGCCGTTATTCTAAATGCCACTTGGTGGATTAATCACGATATTTTCAACAAACACATTACTTTGGCAACGGAATTTTCTCTATCTAAGGATCAGACAGAAGATCGCTGTTATAATACTTTATTTGTTAATCAAACTAATGAAATAAAGGTTTTAAATAGTTCTGTAAATCAAATAACTGTGGTTGCACATTTATGAGCAAGTCGTTAGCGACTGAAAGTGAAAACTTAACCCTTCGGTGCCAAATTTCTGAGAAAATAATACTTCCAGCGCCAAATATTTTAGGCAATTCTTGGAAAAAGTACTAGTCACACTTATTAAATAGCCATTGTTTTCTAGCGCCGAAAGAGTTAAAAACTGAATATCGAGCTTACATTAAATGTTAAGCCAGCTCAAGAATCATATTTCAAATTTTGGAAAGCTTTGTAACAACCCGTTTTGTAAAATGTTGCAAATTGTAATAATTATTACAAAACGGGTTGGAGTGTTAAATTACAATGTGAAATGGACATAACAACCCGTTTTGTAATAAAGCTGCAAAATGTGTGTAAACGCATTTGTGTAATATTTCTAAGGTTTACTTAGTGAATAAAAGTCAAGGAGGTGAAGGTCACATATGTCTTACTTTTGACAATATGGCTTTTACTAATTATATATAAGTAGAAGAAGGCAAGTAGTTAGAAAATCAAAGTGAACATTCATTAAATTATTGAAATTGTTATAATTATTACAAAACGGATTGGAGTGCTTACTACAATGTGAAATGCACATCACAACCCGTTTTGTAATAAAGTGTATGTAGACGCATTTGTGTCATATTTCTAAGTTTCAAGATATCCATTGACCGCTTAAAGGGTAGATTATTATCATTTACCAGATTCTTATAGCGCTCTTTTTATCTATAAAATAAACGTTCAAATGCTTGATAGTCGTATACCTCTGACTGAAGATTTATATAAGTAGTCATGTAATAATGTTAAATAGTACTAGAAATACAGACGATATCTAACCACGTTTCCCCTTTTATTAGGGCAGTTCTATTGCTAGTGCAGTAAAACAGTATGGTGATCCCGAGATAACTTGGACAAGGAACGGACTTCTGAAACTAGCCCCTGGTGTAATGAGAAGGTTGTTCTTACCCACTGTAGACAAGATAAAACAATCAGTTGGTAGTGTCCTTAACAGCCCTGCACTCAAAGGTAAACCACGGAAACCTGTTTGGTATACACTATCATATCTATCTATATTTAAGAGTAAAACTGAAAAAGCATTTTTCGGTTTCAGCAAAAATACTTCCCAGGAAATGTCTTCTTATTTTGCATATGTATATAAAATGTACATGAAATAAAGAAAAGTAAGTTTGTAATCATTTGTTTGATTTTCTTGTGATTTTACGTGTGAATGTACCTTGTTTTTTTTTTTCAAACAGATCAATAATCAAAAATACTGGAAGATGTTTTTATTGCACGATAAGACTAGATTGATTGCTCTTTAGTGAATTACACATGACGGTTTTTGCCTTTAGAAATATCTTTGCAAATCATGGTGATATTTGGCTTAAATTTTGTGTAAGAATGGTTTCAAGAATATTTATAATGCAGATCAACATATCAAAAGTTACTGGCTTAATGCTGTCGAATTAACACCTTTTCCTGTGGAGATACGAATTTATTGATTTTGTGCATATTCATTTTTCAAATTGTCATTAAAATTTTGACAACATCTAAAATTCTTACATACTATTGACTCTATGATCCTGTATGTTACACCGGGCATTCTTCATTAGTCTATGATATATTTATCTTGCTTTCGGTTAAACTGCAATGTGGTGTATTGGCATGTGGTAAACTTATACCGTTCTTTCTCCTTGTAACTATGTTGTATATATACTGATGATAGGAATAAAATGGGTCCTAGGGTAGGAGAATCTGCTCACTTGTACGCAGAAATACTTGACAGATATCCTAGGTGGGGTGACTCTGCTCACTTTGTATGCAGGAATAGTTGACAGATATCCTAGGCGGGGTGAATCTGCTCACTTTGTACGCAGAAATACTTGACAGATATCCTAGATGGGGTGAATCTGCTCACTTTGTATGCAGGAATAGTTGACAGATATCCTAGGCGGGGTGAATCTGCTCACTTGTACGCCTAGGCTGGGTGAATCTGCTCACTTGTATGCAGGAACAAATGACATATGTCCTAGGCTGGATGAATCTTCTCACTTTACACGCAGGAATACTTGATAGATATCCTAGGCTGGGTGAGCAGACAAAGTGAGCAGACTCAACCAGCCTCGGATATCTGTCAAGCATTCCTGCACACAAGTGAACAGATTCACCCCACCTAGGATATCTGTCAAGTATTTCTGCGTACAAGTGAGCAGATTTATTCGGCCTAGGATATCTGTCAAGTACTTCTGCGTACAAAGTGAGCAGACTCATCCCGCGTAGGATACCTGTCAAGTATTCCTGCGTACAAGTGAGCAGATTCACCCCGCCTAGGATATCTGTCAAGTATTTCTTACGTACAAGTGAGCAGATTCACCCCGCCTAGGATATCTTTCAAGCATTTCTGCGTACAAGTGAACAGATTCGCCCAGACAAGGATATCTGTCAAATACTTCTGCGTACAAGTGAGCAGATTTATCCATAAACAACCGGACTACACAGAGTCGCATTTTTCAGTGGTTTACTGGAGGCTTTCGAGCATGAAGTCAAAAGCATACCTGTACATTATTGTGACCGCATTGTGCTAAGTGCTATACAGCATTCTGCAAGATGACAAGGGACTGTGTGTATTCACACGTCATAAACTTTCGAGAACATATGTGTCAAGTATTCCTGCGTACAAAGTGAGCAGATTCATCCAGCCTATGATATCTGTCAAGTATTTCTGCGTACAGGTGAGCAGATTCATCCCGCCTAGGATATCTGTCAAGTATTCCTACGTACAAAGTGAGCAGACTCACCCAGCCTAGGATATCTGTCAAGTATTTCTGCGTACAGGTGAGCAGATTCATCCCGCCTAGGATATCTGTCAAGTATTTCTGCGTACAAAGTGAGCAGATTCACCCAGCCTAGGATATCTATCAAGTATTTCTTCGTACAGGTGAACAGATTCGCCCAGCCTAGGCGTACAAGTGAACAGATTCACCCCACCTAGGATACCTGTCAAGTATTCTTGCGTACAAGTGAAAAGATTCATTCAGCCTAGGATATCTGTCAAGCATTCCTGCGCACAAGTGAACAGATTCACCCTGCCTAGTATATCTGTCAAGTATTTCTGCGTACAAGTGAGCAGATTCATCCCGCCTTGGAGTTCTGTCAAGTATTTCTGCGTACAAAGTGAGCAGACTCATCCAGCCTAGGATACCAGTCAACTATTCCTGCGTACAAGTGAGGAGATTCATCCCACCTAGGATATCTTTAAAGTATTTCTGCGTACAAGTGAACAGATTCGCCCAGCCTTGAACATATGTGTCAAGTATTCCTGCGTACAAAGTGAGCAGACTCATCCAGCCTAGGATATCTGTCAAGTATTCCTGCGTACAAAGTGAGCAGACTCACCCAGCCTAGGATATCTATCAAGTATTTCTGCGTGCAAGTGAGCAGATTCATCCCGCCTAGGATATCTGTCAAGTATTCCTGCGTACAAAGTGAGCAGATTCATCCAGCCTAGGATATCTATCAAGTATTTCTGCGTAAAAGTGAACAGATTCGCCCAGACTAGGCGTACAAGTGAACAGATTCAACCCACCTAGGATATCTATCAAGTATTCCTGTGTACAAGTGAACAGATTCACCCAGCCTAGAATATCTGTCAAGTATTCCTGTGTACAAAGTGAGCAGATTCACCCCGCCAAGGGTATCTGTCAAGTATTTCTGCGTACAAAGTGAGCAGACTCACCCAGCCTAGGATATCTGTCAGGTATTTCTGCGTGCAAGTGAGCAGATTCATCCCGCCTAGGATATCTGTCAAGTATTCCTGCGTACAAAGTGAGCAGATTCATCCAGCCTAGGATATCTATCAAGTATTTCTAGATACAAGTGAACAGATTCGCCCAGCCTAGGCGTACAAGTGAACAAAGTCACCCCACCTAGGATATCTGTCAAGTATTCCTGCGTACAAGTGAACAGATTCACCCAGCCTAGAATATCTGTCAAGTATTCCTGCGTACAAAGTGAGCAGATTCACCCAGACTAGGACTTCTGTCAAGTATTTCTGCGTACAAGTGAGCAGATTCATCCCGCCTAGGATATCTGTCAAGTATTTCTGCGTACAAAGTGAGCAGATTCACCCAGCCTAGGATATCTATCAAGTATTTCTTCGTACAGGTGAACAGATTCGCCCAGCCTAGGCGTACAAGTGAACAGATTCACCCCATCTAGGATATCTGTCAAGTATTCCTGCGTACAAGTGAAGAGATTCACTCAGCCTAGGATATCTGTCAAGCATTCCTGCGCACAAGTGAACAGATTCACACCGCCTAGTATATCTGTCTAGTATTTCTGCGTACAAGTGAGCAGATTCATCCCGCCTTGGATTTCTGTCAAGTATTCCTGCGTACAAGTGAACAGATTCGCCCTGCCTAGAACAAATGTGTAAATTATTCCTGCGTACAAAGTGAGCAGACTCATCCAGCCTAAGATATCTGTCAAGTATTCCTGCGTACAAAGTGAGCAGACTCACCCAGCCTAGGATATCTGTCAAGTAGTTCTGCGTGCAAGTGAGCAGATTCATCCCGCCTAGGATATCTGTCAAGTATTCCTGCGTACAAAGTGAGCAGATTCATCCAGCCTAGGATATCTATCAAGTATTTCTGCGTACAAGTGAACAGATTCGCCCAGCCTAGGCGTACAAGTGAACAGATTCACCCCACCTAGGATATCTGTCAAGTATTCCTGCGTACAAGTGAACAGATTCACCCAGCCTAGAATATCTGTCAAGTATTCTTGCGTACAAAGTGAGCAGATTCACCCAGACTAGGACATCTGTCAAGTATTCCTGCGTACAAAGTGAGCAGATTCACCCCATCTAGGATATCTGTCAAGTATTCCTGCGTACAAGTGAACAGATTCACCCAGCCTAGAATATCTGTCAAGTATTCCTGCGTACAAAGTGAGCAGATTCACCCAGACTAGGACTTATGTCAAGTATTTCTGCGTACAAGTGAGCAGATTCATCCCGCCTAGGATATCTGTCAAGTATTTCTGCGTACAAAGTGAGCAGATTCACCCAGCCTAGGATATCTATCAAGTATTTCTTCGTACAGGTGAACAGATTCGCCCAGCCTAGGCGTACAAGTGAACAGATTCACCCCATCTAGGATATCTGTCAAGTATTCCTGCGTACAAGTGAAGAGATTCACTCAGCCTAGGATATCTGTCAAGTATTCCTGCGCACAAGTGAACAGATTCACACCGCCTAGTATATCTGTCAAGTATTTCTGCGTACAAGTGAGCAGATTCATCCCGCCTTGGATTTCTGTCAAGTATTCCTGCGTACAAGTGAACAGATTCGCCCTGCCTAGAACATATGTGTAAAGTATTCCTGCGTACAAAGTGAGCAGACTCATCCAGCCTAGGATATCTGTCAAGTATTCCTGCGTACAAAGTGAGCAGACTCACCCAGCCTAGGATATCTGTCAAGTAGTTCTGCGTGCAAGTGAGCAGATTCATCCCGCCTAGGATATCTGTCAAGTATTCCTGCGTACAAAGTGAGCAGATTCATCCAGCCTAGGATATCTATCAAGTATTTCTGCGTACAAGTGAACAGATTCGCCCAGCCTAGGCGTACAAGTGAACAGATTCACCCCACCTAGGATATCTGTCAAGTATTCCTGCGTACAAGTGAACAGATTCACCCGGCCTAGAATATCTGTCAAGTATTCCTGCGTACAAAGTGAGCAGATTCACCCAGACTAGGACATCTGTCAAGTATTCCTGCGTACAAAGTGAGCAGATTCACCCCGCCTAGGGTATCTGTCAAGTATTTCTGCGTACAAAGTGAGCAGACTCACCCAGCCTTGGATATCTGTCAAGTATTTCTGCGTGCAAGTGAGCAGATTCTTCCCGCCTAGGATATCTGTCAAGTATTCCTGCGTACAAAGTGAGCAGATTCATCAAGCCTAGGATATCTATCAAGTATTTCTGCGTAAAAGTGAACAGATTCGCCCAGTCTAGGCGTACAAGTGGACAGATTCACCCCACCTAGGATATCTGTCAAGTATTCCTGCGTACAAGTGAACAGATTCACCCAGGTTAGAATATATGTCAAGTAATCCTGCGTACAAAGTGAGCAGATTCACCCAGACTAGGACATCTGTCAAGTATTCCTGCGTACAAAGTGAGCAGATTCACCCCGCCTATGGTATCTGTCAAGTATTTCTGCGTACAACTGAGCAGATTCATCCCGCCTTGGATATCTGTCAAGTATTTCTGCGTACAAGTGAACAGATTCACCCCACCTAGGGTATCTGTCAAGTATTTCTGCGTGCAAAGTGAGCAGATTCACCCCGCCTAGGGTATCTGTCAACTATTCCTGCATACAAAGTGTGCAGATTCACCCCGCCTAGGGTATCTGTCAAGTATTCCTGCGTACAAAGTGAGCAGATTCACCCAGCCTAGGATATCTGTCAACTATTCCTGCATACAAAATGTGCAGATTCACCCCGCCTAGGGTATCTGTCAAATTCCTGCGTACAAAGTGAGCAGATTCACCCCGCCTAGGAAATCTGTCAACTATTCCTGCGTACAAAGTGAACAGATTCACCCCGCCTAGGGTATCTGTCAAGTATTTCTGCGTACAAAGTGAGCAGATTCACCCCGCCTAGGGTATCTGTCAACTATTCCTGCGTACAAAGTGAGCAGATTCATCCAGCCTAGGGTATCTGTCAACTATTCCTGCGTACAAAGTGAGCAGATTCATCCAGCCTAGGATATCTGTCAAGTAGTTCTGCGTGCAAGTGAGCAGATTCATCCCGCCTAGGGTATCTGTCAACTATTCCTGCGTACAAAGTGAGCAGATTCATCCAGCCTAGGGTATCTGTCAACTATTCCTGCGTACAAAGTGAGCAGATTCATCCAGCCTAGGATATCTGTCAAGTAGTTCTGCGTACAAAGTGAGCAGATTCATCCAGCCTAGGGTATCTGTCAACTATTCCTGCGTACAAAGTGAGCAGATTCACCCCGCCTAGGGTATCTGTCAAGTATTCCTGCGTACAAAGTGAGCAGATTCACCCAGCCTAGGATATCTGTCAAGTATTTCTGCTTACAAGTGAACAGATTCACCCCGCCTAGGGTGTCTGTCAACTATTCCTGCGTACAAAGTGAGCAGATACACCCCGCCTAGGGTATCTGTCAACTATTCCTGCGTACAAGTGAACAGATTCACCCCGCCTAGGGTATCTGTCAAGTATTCCTGCGTACAAAGAGAGCAGATTCACCCCGCCTAGGGTATCTGTCAACTATTCCTGCATACAAAGTGTGCAGATTCATCCCGCCTAAGATATATGTCAAGTATTTCTACGTATTAGTGAGCATATTCTCCCAGCCTAGGAACTTTTTTATTCCTATCATCAGTATATTTACAACATAGGCACAAGGAGAAAGAACGGTGTAAGTTTACCACATGCCAATACACCACATTGCAGTTTAACCGAAAGCAAGATAAATATATCATAGACTAATGAAGAATGCCCGATGTAATAATGCAAAATCTATGGAACTGAATTACTGATGATGTAAGGGAGACAAGCCAATCTGAGAGAATCGATATATTTTATACATTTCTCATTTTAATCCTTTTTGAAAATGAATTAAATAACATGCGTACATGTTTGACATTACAGCGGACTTTTCAAACTTGAACATTGGATGCCTAGACAACCGGACTAGATAGAGTCGTATTTTTCAGTGGTTTACTGGAGGCTTTCGAGCATGAAGTCAAAAGCGCCCTCTTCCTTCATAATATTTGATGTACATTATTGTGACCGCATTGTGCTTAGTGCTATGTTGCATTCTACATGGTGACAAGGGATTATGTGTATTCACACGTCATAAACTTTCGAGAACATATCTGTCAAGCATTACTGCGTACAAAGTGAGCATATTAACCTACCCTAGACGTACAAGTGAGCAGATTTACACAACCTAGGATCCTTGGCTGGGTGAATTTGCCCACTGGTACGCAGGAATACTTGACAGATATCCTGAGTGGGGTGATTCTGTTCACTTGTACGTCTAGGCTGGATGAATCTGCTCACTTGTACGCAGGAAAACTTGACAGATATCCTAGGCTGGGTGAATCTGCTCACTTGTACGCAGGAATACTTGACAGATATCCTAGGCTGGGTGAATCTACTCATTTGTACGCCTAGTCTGGGTGAATCTGCTATGCAGGAATTATTGACAGAAATCCTAGGCTGGGTGAATCTGCTCACTTTGTACGCAGGAATATTTGATATATATCTTAGGCGGAGTGACTCTGTTCACTTGTACGCAGGAATACTTGACAGATATCCTAGGCTGGGTGAATCCTCTCACTTGTACGCAGGAATACTTGACAGATATCCTAGGATGGGTGAATCTGCTCCCTTCGTACACAGGAATACTTGACAGATATCCTAGGCAGGGTGAATCTTCTCACTTTCTTGCATACTAGACGGGGATTTCTGGTGATTTCACCGAGGCTGGAATAATAATATCTGTCATGTGTTTAGGAATAGGATAGAAATATCCGTCCCGAGGGCACCTGCGCATTGGGCGGTAATGAGGCTTGCCGAATTACCGCTCATGCGCAGGTGGCCGCGGGACGGATATTTCCATCCGATTCGTAAACACATGACTGATATTTTTTCTTGCATATCGTATAGATATAAGCATTTCATTCTGGCAGATTATTTTTCTTGCATACCGTATTTTACAAAAGGTAGAAATACTTTCTTTTTAGCACTCTTTCTTATAGTAGAGAATGAACACAAAGCGCGGGAAATTAACGTCCGTAAGCAGACGTGACGTCATGTTGTTTTGCGTTACGCACAATAACAAAGTTCCACTTTTGTTTTATCGTTTGAAGCGTAACGTTATGTTTTTACGGTAAACTAATGTATTTTGAATAGAGAAATATACTATAAGGAACGGAGAGCAAATATCAAGGTACCTGCTTTTTTCGTATTTTACATAAATAATATATTAACAGTGCATGAACTACTAGTTGTCATTAACAGCACGAGAGTCATCTGGCATAGTGGGGTGCCAGATGGGTTTTGCCGGCATGGGTAAAATCAGTGGAAACGCCAGTCCGATGTGCAAGAAAACTCCATCTTACACCCCGGGGTGTAAGATGACTCTCGTGCTGTAAATGACGTATAACGAACTACATATGTACAGAAGATGTGTGTAGTAATGATAATGTTTTTCGTAAAACGGGATAAAAATTAAATACCTTGATAGTTCCTCTTTGTTCCTTATCACATATTTCTCGATTCAAAAAACGTTATTTTAAGGAAATAACATAACGTTTCATTGCAGATGATAAAACAAAACCGGAACCGTCATGACGTACTTCCTGTTTACGGACGTAAAGTTCCCGCGCTTTGTTAATACGCTACTACAAGAAAAAAAAGTGCTTTAAGAAAATCATTTGTTTGAATTTAATTTTTACTCTTCTTTGTTGAATATGGTATGCAAGAAAAAGATTCTATCACTCGCTGTAGGTGCAGATGGGAATATCCGGCTCTCGGGTAACTGTTTACGCGGTCACTCGGCTGGAGCCTCGTAACCGCCTAAACAGTTACCCTTCAGACCGGAAATTCCTATCTGCACCTACAACCAGTGAAAGAACCTTATATTGTACAGATATCCTAGACAGGGTGAATCTGCTCACTTTGTACGCAGAAATACTTGACAGATATCCTACGCTGGGTAAATCTGCTCACTATGTACATAGGAATACTTGACAGATATCCTACGCTGGGTGAATCTGCTCACTTTGTACGCAGAAATACTTGACAGATATCCTAGGCTGGGTGAATATGCCCACTTTGTACGCAGGAATACTTGACAGATATCCTAGACAGGGTGAATCTGCTCAAATTGTACGCAGGAATACTTGACAGATATCCTAGGCTGGGTGAATCTGCCCACTTTGTACGCAGGAATACTTGACAGATATCCTAGGCAGGGTGAATCTGTTCAAATTGTATGCAGGAATATTTGACAAATATCCTAGACAGGGTGATTCTGCTCAAATTGTATGCAGGAATGCTTGACAGATATCCTAGGCTGGGTGAATCTGCTCACTTTGTACGCAGGAATACTTGACAGATATCCTAGACAGGGTGATTCTGCTCAAATTGTACGCAGGAATACTTGACAGATATCATAGACAGGGTGATTCAGCTCAAATTGTACGCAGGAATACTTGACAGATATCCTAGGCTGGGTGAATCTGCTCACTTTGTACGCAGAAATACTTGACAGATATCCTAGGTGGGTGAATCTGCTCACTTTGTACGCAGGACTACTTGACAGATATCCTAGGCTGGCGAATCTGCTCACTTTGTACGCATGAATACTTGACAGGTATCCTAGACAGGGTGAATCTGCTCACTTTGTACGCAGGAATACTTGACAGATATCCTAGGCTGGGTGAATCTGCTCACTTTGTACGCAGAAATACTTGACAGATATCCTAGGTGGGTGAATCTGCTCACTTTGTACGCAGGACTACTTGACAGATATCCTAGGCTGGCGAATCTGCTCACTTTGTACGCAGGAATACTTGACAGATATCCTAGGCTGGGTGAATATGCTCACTTTGTAAGCAGAAATACTTGACAGGTATCCTAGACAGGGTGATTCTGCTCACTTTGTACGCAGGAATACTTGACAGATATCCTAGGCTGGGTGAATCTGCTCACTTTGTACGCAGAAATACTTCACATATATCCTAGACAGGGTGAATCTGCTCAATTTGTACGCAGAAATACTTGACAGATATCCCTTGTCATCTTGCAGAATGCAGTATAGCACTAAGCACAATGCGGTCACAATAATTACAGGTATGCTTTTGACTTCATGCTCGAAAGCCTCCAGTAAACCACTGAAAAATACGACTCTGCGTAGTCTGGTTTTTTACGCGTCCAATGTTCAAGTTTGAAAAGTCCGCTTTAATATCAAACATGTACGGATGTTATTTAATTGCATATTCATTTTCAAAAAAGGATTAAAACGCGAAATATATATGTCGCCGGGTCAAGTATACACTGCCCGTAGTTTATGTTTTCTTTATGTTTATGTTATGTATGTCCCGTATTGTCCTCCGTAGTCATATTATTGTAATTAGTCCGTTATCGTCCTCCGTAGTCTAATTGTTGTATTTAGTCGTGTTTAGGAATTATTCTTCATCCAATACACCTCATATAAACCCTATCCAATAGTCCAGTCTTTACCCATATCACTTATTCATAATTCACTAACTATAATAACGAACCAAATGGATGGGCCTCTCCTCTAATTTTAGATTTCCCGGCTAATTTGCACAACGCCTTGCGCACTTTGAATGAAATATTGATGGCGAAGGCCACAGATTTTGTCGCTGACAAATAAAGTATTATATATGCGCATAATTGTGTATTTCCAGGTATATTGTTTTTGCCCTGTTCGTCCGTCCGTACGTCACACTTCATTTCCGATCAATAACTGGAGAACCATTTGACCTAGAACCTTCAAACTTCATAGGGTGGTAGGGCTGCTAGAGTAGACAACCTCTATCGTTTTTGGGATCACTCCATCAAAGGTCAAGGTCACAGGGGCCTGAACATTGAAAACCATTTCCGATCAATAACTTGAGAACCACTTGACCCAGAAGTTGAAACTTCATAGGATGATTGGCCATGCAGGGTAGATGACCCCTATTGATTTTTTGGGTCACTTGGTCAAAGGTCAAGGTCACAGGGGCCTGAACATAGAAAACCATTTCCGATCAATAACTTGAGAACCACTTGACCCAAAATGTTGAATCTTCATAGGATTATTGGTCATGCAAAGTAAATGGCCCCTATTGATTTTGGGGTCACTCTATTAAAGGTCAAGGTCACAGGGGTCTGAACATGGAAAACCGTTTCCGGTCAGTAACTTGAGAACCACTTGACCCAGAATGTTGAAACTTCATCGGATGATTGATTATGCAGAGTAGATGACCACTATCGATTTTGGAGTCACTCTGTTAAAGGTCAAGGTAACAGAGGCCTGAACATGGAAAACCGTTTCTGGTCTGTAACTTGAGAACCACTTGACCCAGGATGTTGAAACTTCATAGGATGATTGAACATGCAGAGTAAATGACCCCTATTGATTTTTGGGACACTCTGTTAAAGGTCACAGTCACAGGGGCCTGGATATTTAAAATCATTTCCGGACAGTAACTTGAGAACCACTTGACCCAGAATGTTGAAACTTCATAGGATGATTGGACATACAGAGTAGATTACTTCTATTGATTTTTGGGACACTCTGTTAACGGTCAAGGTTACAGCGGACAGAAAATGGAAATTCATTTCTGGTCAATAACTTGAGAACCATTTGACCTAGAACCTTCAAACTTCATAGGGTGATAGGATTTACAGAGTAGATTCATGGCCCCTATTGTTTTTGGGGTCACTTCATCAAGGTCAAGGTCACAGGGGGCTGAACATAGAAAACTCTTTCCAATCAATAACTTGAGAACCACTTGACCCAGAATGTTGAAACTCAATAGGATGATTGGATGTGCAGAGTAGATGACCTCTATTGATTTTAGGGTCACTTGGTCAAAGGTCAAGGTCACAGGAGCCTGAACAATAACTTGAGAACCACTAGGCCTAGAATGTTGAAACTTAGTGGGATGACTGGACATGCTAAGTAGATGGTCCCTATTGCAGCCAACCATCAATGTCTCTTTGACTTTCGCTACTGTCTCCTATTGACTTCTTGCCTGTACGACTATGCATTGGGGGAGACATGCGCTTTTTTACAAA
This sequence comes from Mercenaria mercenaria, assembly GCF_021730395.1. Lineage (NCBI taxonomy): Eukaryota > Metazoa > Mollusca > Bivalvia > Venerida > Veneridae > Mercenaria > Mercenaria mercenaria. The sequence goes on along the minus strand of NC_069369.1, from coordinate 43,633,631 downwards.
AGCATCTTCTAGTTTAGAAGATTGTTTTTGATGCTTAATCATTTATCTACATTTTGACATTCATCGGTTTTACTATTTCTATGTATTTGCACTTTGAATGAAATATTGATGGCGAAGGCCACAGATTTGGTCGCTGACAAATAAAATATTATATAGGCGCATATTTGTGTATTTCAAGACCTGTAATCCCTTGACCCGAGTCTCGAACTCATATGAGCAGAACCAAACCAGTAATTAAGCCAGGGTAATTTTGGACTGCGACATATAGAATATATCGATTCCCTCAGATTGGATTGTCTCCCTTTCATCATCAATAATTCAGTTCTATAGATTTTGCATTAATCCTGATATCGCTTTGGGCAATGCATTGAAAAACAGCTCGCATATTATCCCGTAGTAAGCAATATAACCTTCTGCATTTGACCGAGTTTGCTCTGGCCATTTTTGTTATAAATCCTATAACTTAACAGATTCATATAGAAATATCATTTTTGTAAAAACATAAAAATATTTCTGTAAAAAGACATGAAAATCATTATGTTAGCTTGTGATGTTACGGAATTCGTTTTTTATTTTTATTATTTTCATGTATAGAAAATGATAACATTTAGATACATTTCTTTCTTTTTGTTTTGAAACTGTAAATTCGCCATAAAAAGACGGCTAAACATTGAACGCCGGTGATAATTATATATACGAGATTTAAAAAAAATGTAAAGTTATTTTCCTCCTCGATAAAACCGTTTACTAAAATATTATAATATACATAAGAAGATGTGCATCTGTGACAAAATGGTCAAGATGAGCTAGTATGATCGCCCCGTGTCCTTCGTTCGTCGTGTCTGTCTGACGAAAACAATTTCAATTTGAACACTCCATAGACCACAATTCTGGTCCAATCCGATTGCACCCTGGTCAGAACGTTTTCTTAACAAAATGTTGGACGAATTTGAAACTGTGTCAAAAGTAGGTGACTAGGTATCTAGATTGTAGCAAAGTTTTTCTGTGATTTAACATTGCGACCTACTTTTAAATCCCAGAAAACTCAATATTTAAACTGATTTAGACTTCATGAAGTCAAATGCTCTGGCGAATGTCATATATTACAAATAGAAATATTGCCTATATAGTGTTATGAAGTATTTTCTATGATTTAACATAGTAAATAAGTTATTGATATAAGATAAGAGGCTTTCAAACTTTACCCAGATTTTATAAAAAAAAAAAAAAATTATCCAAGTTTTTTGTAGGTCAGACAGAATATAGGCCTTAAGGGTGTTAAGAATGTTTTGCTATGATATGACGCAGTGACCTGCTTTTATGTCCTAGAAAACCCTATTTGAAAATCGTTCTACAATTTATAAAGAAAAATGTTGTGACTAAGTTTCATGCAAAATCATGGAATCTAGAGTATTAACAAGAGTGCCAGAATGTCACAATAGACGCCCGTCATAGCAAATTTCTTTACACTAGCACTTGTATTTGCAAATGGAATTTTAATTCTGGTTGTGTAGTAATTCTTGTAACTCTTTTGTTTTTCTAAGTCCACAAAAACTCCTTACCAGGTAGAGATACCTTAAAATACGCCTAAAATTTGAAAGTAACATCTATGTTGTACCCCTAAAAAGTGGTCTTGGTTTTTTCCCTGCGGTCAATTATAAAAAAATTACAATTTTAACTATTTATAGAAATAACAAAAGGAAGTTAATCTAAAAAAATTCTAAGTCCGCACAAAAATCCTTACCAGGTAGAGATAGGTCAAAATACACATCAAAATTAAATTGAATTAAAACATGCATGTTGTACTACAGAAAAAGTGGTCTCGATTTTTCACTACGACCAGTAATAAGAAAGTTACAATATAAGCTATTTATAGTAACAACAAAGGGAAGTAATTATTGACCAGGGATCTGGTTCTTGCGCATGACACTCCGTCTCATGATGGTGAACAATTGTGCCAAGTGACATCAAAATCCCTCCATGCATGAAGAAGAAATGCTCCGGACAAGGTCATTATTGAATTTGACCTGACGTCTAAGTGTGATCTTGACCTTAAATCTAGGGACCTGGTTCTTGCGCATGGCGCTCCGTCTCATGATGGTGAACATTTGTACCAAGTGACATCAGAATTCCTCCATGGATGAAGAAGATATGCTCCGGACGCCGCCAGCCCGCCCACCCGCCAAGGGCGATATCATAATACAGAAACAATGAGTGGGTATCGTAAGACTGCACAGGAACAGTAGGGTGGGTATCCTATCACTGCACAGGAACAATAGGTCGGTCACACCCTAGCGGAAAACAGTGGAGTGATAGGTGAGTCAGCCGGGCAGGTCTGGACACGTTTACCCAACCCGACGGAAAATTTTCCATGACGTCATTGCCGCACCCAACATTCCAGACTCCAGTCAATTAATATTATAACAATGCTCATATCCATTTCAAATGACTGTATTGCGTTGCTGTTTAATTTTTCATTCAATGATTTCCAATTACCTCTCCTGTGACTATTACATACACTATTTCACAATAGCCTACAAGTCCGAACACGACTAAAAAGCTCTGGTCATTTGCTCCTTCTCGTATGAACCCGGTAACGATTTCAGTCATTATTAGATCGATACAAAGTATCCAATAATTGTATAAGGTACATTACCTTTGCTATTGTTTACAAAGTATACATTTCAAAGTCTTGTAGCCTTTCATTCAATGGTTTCAAATTATCTTTCACATATATTATTTCACCTAGAGCCGAGAGGCGATTTTCGTTTGAATACATTAGGTAGGTTCCAGTAGCTCGCAGGTTCGCAAATAAATTCAAAATTGTCCGGTTTTAACTCGGAACTGCAACGATTTAACGTGACTTTGAAATTTCATTTTGCTATCAACAATACCCTATCGCATGTAGCAGGTATCCTTTTTAACACTTAATTTCAATATAGCCACGCGCCTAGCTTTTATCATTCAATTACCACAGTAATATGTATGTTTTGATGGTAGACTACACATTATCTGCGTGCCCATTTACACTGGTAAAGAACCCACTTGTCAGTTACACTGTGTACGGGAAGCGTAAACATGATATCTAAAGAACAAATATTTGATAAATTAAGTAGTGAAATAAGTCAACGAACTTTGTAGTTTTCATGTTACTTTATGTATTATTTACTACATTTGAAAGTCATTTTTTTATTTTTCTTACTTCATCTTTGATGGTCTTAAGTTGATTTCCTCATTTTACCTCCTCATTTCCTCATTTTACCTCCTCATCGCGCCTCATTTCCCTCCTCATCTCTTCATTTCCATCTTCATTACCTCATTTTCCCTCTCTTAATTTCGATATACATATATTTTTAAAGAAAGAAATGCCAAACTGCGCATGTCCAGCCAAGAAATCTGAAAGACAGTCGTAAACATCAATCACAAAAGTCCACAGAGATCATGGTGCATGGACTTATTCATTTTCATCTTAACTTTTGCAATGGCTTTTTCACTGGTATCCCTGCCTATCAGATCAACAGACTTCAGAGAGTGCAAAACCAAGCAGCCAGAATTGTTTACCAGTGATCGAGATAGCCATCCTACAACAGAAATTCTAAAATCTCTTCACTGGCTGCCTGTAAGGGCTAGAATTATATTCAAAGTTCTTGTTCTTGTATTTCGTACTATACAAGGAAAAGCTCCATCTTATTTGAGTGTGTTGTTAAAGTGTGCTCAAAGAAAATACAAATTAAGATCTTCAGATGATATTCAGAAGATATTCAAATGATATTCAGTTTACTGTCCCAAGAACAAGAACGAGACTCGCTGATATAGATCCTTTGCTGTTGTTGGACAAAAATGGTGGAACAATCTCCCTAGTGATCTTAAAAAATGAACAATTTTTCAGAAAAGAACTGAAAACTTACCTCTTTAGAATGTTTTATGGTTGAACTGCTTAAATGTTTTTATGTTATAGAATGGAGTTTGTAAATAACCTGTGACTGTGTGAAGCGCAATAGTTTTTTTTTTATATAATATTTTTGAAATAGGTTTTGCGCTGTACAAATGTATTTGTATTTTATAAGTTTTTATGCCAGATTTGTTCAAATAGGGCACTTGGTCTCGTTAAGGGGCCACTTTAGCTTAAATAGATCAACCTATAAACGACTTCTTCTGATGATGCACTGAATGGATCGTCATGAAACTTGCTCTCTAGCCTCATTGTAAGGTTTCCACCCACTTTTATGCAATTGGCGAGATAAAAATAGAAATACATTTAAATGACTTCTTCACTTGTTTGTAGCATTATTGTAAGGTACTCTTTAAAGTTTATTCAACTGGGGACACTTGATCACCTTTTAGGGGCCGCTTGAGCTCTAAATGGCTTCTCACTCGAATAGCTTTATTAGCTTGATGGATCTTATAAACTTTTGTCTGTGGCATCATTTTATTGTTTTCGACTTTGTCTCTTTTAGGGGACACCGGACTTTTGACTTTCTTATCATGAAGTTTATATTATTGGTTGTGCATTTTTGGGTCGTCACAGCAAAATATAGAGAAAAAAACTGTGTGCTTTTTTAACAAAAAGTTTGAAAGGGAGAAATGTGTCATATTCACCCATATATCCAACAAGAACATAATAAAACGCTGTGGTTTTTCAAGTATTTTCTGATTCCAGTTTGCCTTTCAATATCTTCGGGAAATGTGGATATTAAACAAGAGGGCCATGAAGGCCCTGTGTCGCTCACCTGACCTATTGACCTAAACATCATCAAGATTAACATTCTGACCAAGTTTCATTAAGATATGGTCATAAATGTGGCCTCTAAAGTGTTTTCCTTCGATTTGACCCAGTGACCTAGGTTTTGACCAACATGACCTAGATTCGAACTTGACCTAAAGATCACCAAGATTAACATTCTGAAGTTTCGTGAAGATACAGTCATAAATGTGGCCTCTAGAGTGTTAACAAGCTTTTCCTTTGATTTGACCTAGTGACCTAGTTTTTAACCCCACCTGACCCAGATTTAAATTTGACTTATAGATCATCAAGGTTAACATTCTGACCAAGTTTCATTAAGATATGGTCATAAATGTGGCCTCTAAAGTGTAAACTAGCTTTTCCTTTGATTTGACCTGGTGAACTAGTTTTTGATCCTACATGACTTTAGATTCATACTTGACTTAAAAATCATCAAGATTAATTTCTGACTAAGTTTCGTGAAGATACAGTCATAAATGTGGCCTCTATCTAGAGTGTTAACAAGCTTTTCCTTTGATTTGACCTAGTGACCTAGTTTTTGATCTCACCTGACCCAGATTTGAACTTGACTTATAGATCATCAAGTTAACATTCTGACCAAGTTTCATTAAGATATGGTCATAAATGTGGCCTCTAAAGTGTAAACTAGCTTTTCCATTGATTTGACCTTGTGACCTAGTTTTTGATCCTACATGACTTAGATTCATACTTGACTTAAAAATCATCAAGATTAACATTCTGACTAAGTTTCGTGAAGATACAGTCATAAATGTGGCCTCTAGAGTGTTAACAAGCTTTTCCTTTGATTTGATCTAGTGACCTAGTTTTTGATCTCACCTGACCCAGATTTGAACTTGACTTATAGATCATTAAGATTAACATTCTGACCAAGTTTCATTAAGATATGATCATAAATGTGGCCTTTACATTGTTAACTAGCTTTTCCTTTGATTTGACCTGGTGACCTAGTTTTTGATCCTACATGACCAAGATTCAAACTGGACCTTGAAATTATCAAGATTAACATTCTGACCAAGTTTCATTAAGATACAGTCATAAATGTGGCCTCTACAGCGTTAACAAGCTTTTCCTTTGATTTGACCTGGTGACCTAGTTGTTGATCCTGGATGACCCAGTATCAAACTCCTCCAAGACTTTATTGCGGGTAACATTCTGACAAAGTTTCCTTAAGATTGGGCCCAAATTGTGACCTCTGGAGTGTTAACAAGATTTTCCTTTGATTTGACCTGGTGACCTGTTTTTTTGACCCAAGATGATCCAATATCGAACTCGTCCAAGATTTTATTGAAGGTAACATGACCAAGTTTCATTAGGATTGGGCCAAAAATGTGACCTCTAGAGTGTTAACAAGCTTTTCCTTCGATTTGACCTGGTGACCTAGTTTTTGACCCAATATGACCCAATATCGAACTACCTCTAGAATGTTAACAGTCAAATTGTTGACGACAGACGGACGACGACGGACACAGGGCGATCACTAAAGCTCACCTTTGAGCACTTCGTGCTCAGGTGAGCTAAAAACACATGCTGTATCGGCCACGCGTGCCAGAAAACGTTTAAAATAAATGCTAGCCTTGTATTTAGCTATGCCATTTTGGTGTATCTGCCAATTAGTTTAATCTTTCATTCCAAACGCTTGTATTTTCTTTCCAGATATCTCGTATATGTTTCTCGTGGGAGGATTCGCGGAGTCTTCCATAGTGCAACATGAGATGAGGAAGGATTTTGGATCAATTCTAAAGATAATTATCCCTCCAGGGGTAGGAATGACCATACTGAGGGGTGAGTTGACACTGGACAATGGTATTAATTGTTCTGTTCTGTGTGTAGCTATCATTATTCGAGAAAATCCATATCAAACCTACGCAAGCTGTCAGTTGTATCAAAATATCACGCAAAAGATTTTCTGCATTGTAAATTTTCGGACGAATATGATATACCATGTACTTTGACTATTTACTTTCATCACTGGTCCTTAAAGCCAATGTTGATCGTATTACATGTTGTATGGATGGCAGTCACGGACCTTTCTATTGTGAGCTATGTAAAGAAAGTTCACCGTAATACAGGGCTTAGCATGAGTCTCACGAAACTCACGGCGGGCGTTATCTTACATATGTGATGTAGTTATTTATCGTATGTTTGACGTCGTAAAAGTGGATTCTAACACGATCCGATTCATTTTCCTATTAAACAAAGAAGGCAGAAAACAGTGAATTATTATACTCTGACGTCACAATTATTACGTCATGGCGTCAAACGGCATAGCGGCGCACTGGAAAAGAAACCGATTGAAAACGGGCAAATATTTAATGAATGTCGTCAAGGATGTACTTAAAAATCCTTGGTAACGTGTTAGAATCAAAATAATATATCTCATTTAGTGATTTGCTCTTGAATAAATAATTGTCTGTCGTTCAGATGCGTATTATTATATCACTCGGGCTGCGCCCTCGTGATATAATTCCTTCGCATCTGAACTCCAAACAATGATTTATTCAACGACAAATCACTGGATGAGATATATTATTTCTTAAATAAAACCATTACATAATTTTGTTAATACACTTGTGTAATAAAGCTAAGTATAGGAAACGTTGGACGAATTTACTTGGTCTGTTATGGTTATAGAAAGAAAAAATGTGATATTTCAGCAGGAAAAGCTTACATGTGATAAAAAGAATATTGGGGGCCTCCGTGGCCGAATGGTTGAGGTCGCTGACTTCAAATCACTTGCCCCTCATCGATGAGGGATCGAGTCTCAATCGGGGCGTTGAATTCTTCATGTGAGGAAGCCATCCAGCTGGTTTACGAAAGGTCGGTGGTTTTACCCAGGTGCCCGCTCGTGATGAAATAATGCACGGAGGGCCACCTGGGATCTTCCTCCACCATCAAAGCTGGAAAGTCGCCATATGACCTATAATTGTGTCGGTGCGACGTTAAACCTAACAAAACAAACAAACAAAATATTACATGCGTGTCTTTCCACAATGAATTTATTAAACTCGTTGAAAAAAAAAAATCGGCAGAGCCTCGCATTTATTATTTTCATCAACTCATTTTAAAATTTCAATATGAAAAGACACTCGTGTAATATCCTCTTGTATCATGTCTTACAACTATATTCATATTTCTATAAAAGCCTTGGATGTGAAAACATTTAAAACTGCGCCCTCGTGAAATTATTACGCCCGACGTATAACCGCCCATCGTGTATAAATAGTGATAAAGCACTGTTTTGCTATAAATTATTTCGATTCTAATATGTTCTTTATTGTAAAATTTATATCAAATATGATGGAACTGTTTCTTCGCGCAAGCATGGCGCCAATAGTAGGTCTTTGTTTATAAACGCCAGGGCCGGAAATGGTAATACGTCTTGCGGCAGAGTTCAGTTCGGGCGAAAATTATTGCAAATTATTCAGCAAAGCGAATAACTAACTCACTCAGTATGTGTGTAAATTAATCAACACATTTGTGCAATGTGACATTTCGTTTAAAACATGTTATAAAGTAAAATATTTCATGAAATTTGAAACCGCTATTTCTTGATGCGGACATGGCGCTAAATATCACGTTGACGTGACGTCAACATAACATCGTTGTGATGATTAAAGCATTGTTAGTCATATTAGAATAAATCGTTAAGCACCTTTGGTATTTTTTTCATAAATATAATGGCGTCGCCAGTTTTTCACTGTGGATACTGTCTGCATGAAAAAATGTCAAAGAACATGCAAAATAGCTTGAGCAGATTTCTCGTTTTATTTTCATCTGTAAGCACATTATATCAACATAAATTTCGTTTATTTTCACAAATTAGCATACAGTAAAAAGAAAATTTGTTTGTGTTCAGTATGATAGCGAAATGTATTTCCTTACTGAAATATATATTTCACCTTATTCACTGCTAGGAGTATCTATTTAGTATAGTTTTGCACTGTCTGATCTTCTCGATCTGTTACGGATCCTTTACATTCAAAGAATAAACGCAATGTGTAAACATAGTTTTTCGCTTTACACACCTCTCTTCGACAAGAAAGCCTTGTAGGACCACATTCGTAACAGATCGCATTTGTAACAGATTTCGTACGTATGCGATCGCATTCGTAACAGGTAAAATGTGTTACGAATGTGTTTGTCCAACATGGGGGTTGACATGAGAAGCACATATGTATCATGTTGAGTTTTCTACTGCAAATGTTCAATCAGTTGGTTGTCATCGCAACATCATTAAATGACTGCCATAAGCACCATCACAAGTTAGCGTCGTCGTCCTCGACGTCATAAAATTATTTGAGCCGCATCATGAGAAAATGGACCTTCAGGAATCTTCGAGGCTTTGCGACCATTGTGGGCCCAGATCAGCCTGCGCAATCTGATCAGGGCCCACACCGTTCGCTGTTATTTCAAAGAAGGCTTATTCTACCGGAATATGAAATTTTCTAACCTTTATACAGAGGCATAAATGCACAGGTCAGCCTAAATATACACTTTCCGGAAATTCACGAAAATGTCCGAATGCTCAATTTTCATTATCGTTTCTGCAGCCACTGCCACTACCACTGTAATATGATTACAACTTCGGCTACTTCAACTGTTACCTCGACTAGATGAAATGTAGACCCACATGCTCAGCATACATTGGTGGCGACATACATTTGTAGCTATCTTTCGTCATCCAGAGCTGTTTCAAGTTGGGTGACAAACAGGAAGTTGCCATGTCCTGGTGTCAATGATATAAAAATCAGTACAACTGTATCTTAATGTTAGTAACAGACAACTTCCCAGCTTGAAACAGCACTGAGTGGCGAAAATCGCAACAGATACGAGTAGTTTTCACCCGGTCTCGAACGTGTGTCCCTTGATATACCCTGGTTCATATACGAGTTTACACTGATACGTTCGTTTACGGGTCTGGTAAAACGCACCGATACACGTAAGATCTTAAACTGGATGGATGAGAGACACAATATCTCTGAAAATTCCGGCCCTCACTGGGAATTCAACCCGCTCCGCCGGTTTCGTAATCTGCAAAACTATCCACTGTACCACCCTCACCGATGGAGTTATGCGTGCCGCACCTATAGAGACACACAATAAGAGTGTTTTCATACGAATGCAGACACCAGGTCTGTCAAGAAAACTCTCTTAGTAAATATAATCCAATAAAAGGTTTAAATGGGACATATTTCATTTGATGTATCCATTGTCGTCAGTATAAGTTTTTTGATGTTTAAAGAAATGCGAATTGACAAAGATAAACAAAACGAAAACGAAAAACCTATCTTGCAGCTAACCCGCGGACACCGACAACATTAGGATCAGAACAATAGCCATGAGCAGACTTCGAATAGTCAAGCTAGTCACTATTTTAAAGTATACATAAATGTATATATACCCGGTGTTCTGCGGAAACAAGCTTTTACAAGACTTTCTTTCTATGTTATACCACAGTCACACATACGGCGCAAATAGCTACGTCGAGCTACGGATAGAAACGTAGTAACCCGTATCGATCCGTACCTGAGCCGTACGAATTGGTACGAATTGATACGGCTTACTACATTAAGGTACGTCTCAGGTACGTTTCAATACGGGTCGATACGGATTACTACGTTTTTATCCGTGGCTAGACGTAGCTTTCCGCGCCGTATGTGTGACTGGGGTATTAGGTGAGACTGCCTTGATCTTAATTTTAGTGCATTATATTTGTTGTTGAAGCGATACAAACAGCGATTTGCCGATTATAAAAACAGGGATTGCATGTAGTGTGCATCTTCCCCTTTAATCATACATATTCATATATTCATGCATTTAGTAAAAACGAAATCTTGCAAACCAATACCGATATTGGAAATTTTTAAGTGACATGGAGGTGTGTGAAGTTGGCGCGTAGCTCGTAGATCGTAGGTTCACAAGACAAACTCTACTTTGTTGACTTGGGTCGTAGAGCGTGGATCAACCATGTAAATTACATTGAAGATTGGTTGACCTGGGTCGTAGGTCGTAGATCAACCATCAGATCAAAATTGGTTGACCTGGGTCGTAGATTTTCTGCGAATTATTCTCACTGCGTTTAAACATTCTGCATAAATTCTCAAATTGTATAAAACATGGATAAATCAAAATTGGTTAGTTTACGACGCATGAAATATCTAATAAGGAATTACTATACACGTCTGGCACAATAAGGTCTAACTTGTCCCGGACCAGTATGCGGAAATACAGTGGCCCGATGTTTCAGGATTGTCTCGAAAAGTATTTGCATATAGCGTGATAAAGCAAATATTTCGATTGTTTATATAATTTATAAATATACAATTACGTATGTGTGAAAAAGTTACGTTAAGCAATTTCGTAGTTATCGCAGAAAGTGCTGAAATTCCATTTCCGCCGAATTTTCTGTGAGATATACAGCGCGTAAATACATCAGTTCCAGTATAATAAATTAAACCTTTATTAAACTTGCACAATTTGGATTATTGCTAAATCTTGTTCACATTGCGTCTGAGACTTACCTTACAATTTTAGGCAGTTTGGTACGCCATATATAGAAAAAATCTTGTCCACACATTGCACTACTTTTATGTATGCTGAAAATTTTCGTTTTAATAAATGGAGTGGTCAGATTTGAAAACTATGGAAGCCCAGGAGGGACAATTGATTTCCGTACTTCCCACTTCTGACTTCTTACTTTTGCACTTCTCTCTTCTCACTTCCTACTTCCTACTTCTAACTTCTGCACTTCTGACTTCTAACTTCCACCCTTCTGACTTCCAACTTCCTGACTTTCGACTTCTGATTTCCAACTTCCAAACTTCTTACTTCCGACTTCTTGACTTCTTACTTCCTTCTTCTTACTTCTGCACTTCTGACTTCTAACTTCCGCACTTTTGACTTCCAACTTCCTGACTTCTTACTTCCGACTTCCAACTTCCACATTTCTTACTTCCGACTCCCAAAGAGGGAAAGTTGGAAGTCAGAAGTGCGGAAGTTGGAAGTCGGAAGTCAGTAAGTTAGAAGTAGAAAGTCCGGAAGTTAGAAGTCAGAAGTGCGGAAGTTAGAATAGGGAAGTAAGAAGTCAAAAAGTGTGGAAGTTGGAAATCAGAAGTCTAAAGTCAGGAAGTTGGAAGTTAGAAGTCAGAAGTGCGGAAGTTAGAAGTAAGAAGTCAAGTAGTCGGAAGTGAGAAGTGTGGAAGCTGGAAATCAGAAGTCGAAAGTCAGGAAGTTGGAAGTCAGAAGTGTGGAAGTTAGAAGTCAGAAGTGCGGAAGTTAGAAGTAGGAAGTCAAGAAGTTGAAAGTGAGAAGTGTGGAAGTTAGAAGTCAGAAGTACGGAAGTTAGAAGAGGAAAGTAAGAAGTCAAGAAGTCGGAAGTAAGAAGTGTGGAAGGTGAAAATCAGAAGTCGAAAGTCAGGAAGTTAGAAGTCAGAAGAGCGGAAATTAGAAGTTGGAAGTAAGAAGTCAAGAAGTCGGAAGTAAGAAGTGTGGAAGTTGGAAATCAGAAGTCGAAAGTCAGGAAGTTGGAAGTTAGAAGTGCGAAAATTAGAAGTCAGAAGTGCGGAAGTTAGAAGAAGGAAGTAAGAAGTCAAGAAGTCGGAAGTAAGAAGTGTGGAAGTTGGAAATCAGAAGTCGAAAGTCAGGAAGTTGGAAGTCAGAAGTGTGGAAGTTAGAAGTCAGAAGTGCGGAAGTTAAAAGTAGGAAGTCAAGAAGTTGGAAGTGAGAAGTGCAAAAGTTAGAAGTCAGAAGTGGGAAGTACGGAAATCAATTGTCCCTCCAGGGCTTCCATAGAAAACAGATTTTGGAATAAGTTTAGTTCTATTCAGTAAGACAATTCTCCTATGCATTAATTGAAACTTTGAACTAACTTTTGCCATTCATTTATAAATGCTACCGAAAATTTGGAAAATTTCAGGTAAAATGTCTGATTTGTTTATTTCCAAATTTCAGTTTTACTTTTTATACAGCTACTTTTAGTTGAGTTCTTGCAAACTGGGCTATGGAAAAGCTGCATTTGAAAGTTTTGGTTCACGATATTTTCACACCTCACATGAAGGTCATTCTAAATTCAAGATGGCGAGAGTACCTTAAGGTTGAGAATCAGGCCTTGAGAAACAAAAATGAAACAACACCAAATCATAGAAAGAAAGAGTTGTTTAACACGAAAATTGAACAGCATATAAAACATGTATATTACTTTACGAAACAAGTGTCAGTATACTGATATAAACATTGAATTCCAGAAAAGGACTGCCTAAAGGGGCCCCACTTCCGGACAGTCAGACGCCTTTAAAAACTCACCATTTTCAAAGAACTCTTACACAGGTTCGTTTTGATGCATTTGCAATAGCGTGCGAGTGGTTAAATTTCACATAACAAGATGGAACACAGTTTTCAGCAATTGTTTATCTTTATTTCTTTACAAATGGCATTCATTTTTAAAGGGAGACAACTTTTTCTCGACAAATACTTAAAATATTCGGGAAAAGTTGTCTCCCTTTGAAAATGAATGCCATTTGTACTTGAAATATTCGGAAAAAATTGTCTCCCTTTGAAAATGAATACCATTTGTAAAGAAATAAAGATAAACAATTGCTGAATACTGTGTTCCACCTTGTTATGCGAATTTTCACCACTCGCACGCCATTGCAAATGCATCAAAACGAACATGTGTAACAGTTCTTTGAAAATAGTGAGTTTTTAAAGGCGTTTGACTGTCCGGAAGTGGGGCCCCTTTAGGCACTCCTTTTCCGGAATTCAATGTTTATATCAGTATACTGACACTTGTTTCGTAAAGTAATATACATGTTTTGCATGCTGTTCAATTTTCATGTCAAACAACTCTTTCTTTCTATGATTTGGTGTTGTTTGATTTTTATTTCTCAAGGCCTAATTCTCAACCTTAATAACAGCACGAGCTACACGTGCACAAACGACAACGGACATGCTTCAAGTATCACAAAAGAAACCACCATATCGGATCAGATTTAATGAATAATAATAAGTGAATATAAAGCGGCCCACAAACGGTCAAAGCATTAAGTTGGCTGTCAGTTGAAGGTTGAATATTTAACTGACTTCTGGCTGCCAGTCGTCAGTTGACTATTCAACTGACTTCTGGAAATTAGTCGTCAGTTGGTGATTCAGGTTTCTACTGAAAGTTTTATACATGACTACTTGTAGTAGCCCCGATTTTATGCCCCTGCCAAAATAACATTAAATTAAGGGACATTAGCCTTTCATATATATGTAGAAAGTTATGGCCCTTTGAAAAGCAGGAATATTTGAAGGACCGTAACCTAGACGACACAAGACCTTTGCTGGATATAAGATAAAAAGGGGCAGATGTATTGTCAAAGAGGTAGGTAAGTGCCTTCACTCATTACTAATGGACAGTCGTCAGTTGAATACTCAACCGACTTCTGGTCGTCAGTTAAATATTCAAATGATTTTAGTCATCAGTTCCATATTCAACTGACTTCTAGTCGTCAGTTGAACATCAACTGTCTTCTGGAAATCGTCAGTTGATGATTCAAGTTTCTACTGAAAGTTTCATACATAACTACATGTATTAGCCCCGATTATCTGCCCCTGCCACAATTACATTCAATTAAGGACCATTAGCCTTGCGTATATATAGAAAGTTATGACCCTTTGGAAAGCAGAAATATTTGAACGACCTTAACCTATACGACACAAGACCGTTGCTGGATAGAAGAAAAACAGGGGCAGATGTAGGAAGTGCCTTCACTCGTTTCTAATGGACAATTGTCAGTTGAATATTCAACCGACTTCTAGTCGTCAGTTGAATATTCAGTCGAATTCTGGAAATCAGTCGTCAGTTGGTGATTCAGGTTTCTACTGAAAGTTTCATACATGACTACATGTAGTAGCCCCGATTATCTGCCCCTGTCACAATTACATTAAATTAAGAGCCATTAGCCTTGCGTGTATATAGAAAGTTATGGCCCCCTTGAAAAGCAGGAATATTTGAAGGACCGTAACCTAAAGACACAAGATCCTTGCTGGATAAAAGGAAAACAGGGACAGATGTTTTGTCAAACAGGTAGGTAAGTGCCTTCACTCATTACTAATGGACAGTCGTAATAAATATTCAAATGATTTTAGTCGTCAGTTCCATATTCAACTGACTTCTAGTCGTCAGTTGAACATTCAACTGACTTCTGGAAATCAGTCGTCAGTTGGTGATTCAGGTTTCTACTGAAAGTTTCATACATAACTACATGTATTAGCCCCGATTATCTGCCCCTGTCACAATTACATTCAATTAAGGGCCATTAGTTTTGCGTATATATAGAAAGTTATGACCCTTTGAAAAGCAGGAATATTTAAGCGATCTTAACCTATACGACACAAGACCGTTGCTGGATAGAAGAAAATCAGGGGCAAATGTAGGAAGTGCCTTCACTCGTTTCTAATGGACAATTGTCAGTTGAATATTCAGCCGACTTCTAGTCGGAAAAAACATTTGCCCAACCCTGGCAGGGGCAGATAATCGGGGTTACTACATGTGCTTATGGGTGAAACTTTCAGTAGAAACGCGAATCATTAACTGACGACTGTTTTCCAGAATTCATTTGAATATTCAACTGACGACTGTCCATTAGAAACGAGTGAAGACACTTGCCTACCTGTTTCGCAAAACATCAGCCCAACCCTGGCAGGGGCAGATAATCTGGGCAACTACATGTACTTATGGGTGAAACTTTCAGTAGAAACGCGAATCATCAACTGACATCTGATTTCCAGAAGTCCGTTGAATATTCAATTCAACTGACGACCAGAAGTCGGTTGAATATTCAACTGACGACCAGAAGTCGGTTGAATATTCAATTGACGACTGTCCATTGGAAACGAGTGAAGACACTTGCCTACCTGTTTGTCAAAACATTTGCCCCTCCCTGGCAGGGGCAGATAATTGGGGTTACTACACATAGATATGTATGAAACTTTCAATAGAAACATAAATCATCAATGACGACTGATTTCCAGAAGTCGGTTGAATATTCAACTGTCGACTGTCCATTACAAACGAGTGAAAGCACTTGCCTATATCTGCTTCCCCCCACACCCCAACTCCCACCCCCAACCTGGCAGGCGCAACTATTCGAGGTTACTGCATGTAGTAACACTGTCGGGAACCCACGTGACCAGAAGGTAAGGTACGGAGCCCGATTTGTAAGCAAATCGGCTCACTTCAGGTATTATTTTTGGTCATAACTTTGTTAATACTCAATGGAATTTTATGAAATAAAGACGAACACCTTCCTCTTTAAAAGACAGATTAATTTGATACTTTTTGCAAAATATGCAACGGCGTATTTCGCTGGTCACAAAATGTTGTGCTATGGCACGGAGCATTTCACTTAAAGGCGCTCGCTACAGTTTTTCCGGACGGGTCGATATTTACCCCAACACCGTGCCAATTTGGTTGTGTTTCTAGGCTATATGTAATTTTTACGCCAAAATGTTTGTAACGTAACGTCATCTTTTATGACGTCATATATTCATGACGTTGTTTATTTCATATCATATTTGTTAACTTCCTGAAGAAGACTAATAAAAATAGTCGAAACGTTGAATGAAAATGGAGTTAGCTTTGTAATTCTCCTGTTCTCTTAGGCTATATACCAATAAAAGAAATTGTTCTTTGTTTCATATAAAATTCATCTACTTCAGAACAATTTTGATATAGTTTCACTCCGTCGTAGACCTATTTTCTACAAGATATCCATACATTTTCTTCAAGAAAACGAAAAGAAAAAGGGGTGTTGAATAGTATGCAGTGAAATGCAAGCCAACTGAAGTCAGGTACCCTCATATTGCCGCATTTCAGAAAGCGGTCCGCAGAATAAACACCCTACTTTCGTTTTCAAGTAAACAACTAGAAAACATGCGAATATTAGCATGAAAAATGTCTTATTTTATGTAGAATTCATTCCACGAGTGAAATAAAGCCCATTTGCCCCCCGATTTACGCGCAAATGCGCGAAAAATGGAAAAATTAGGATCTATTTATTAGGGACTTCTTTCGACTACACCACGGAAGCACATTTTTGACCGAATTACTGCTATATAACCTTCTAATCGATGTAGCTCATTGCAGAGTTGGAGCGGTCTTTTGCGCATGCCCGGAAGTGATTATCTAATGTCGAGTACGGCAAAAATTCGCAAATTATTGTATGTTCGCTTGCATTTAATGTATAATATGTATAATATACAGACTAGAGGTTAGGGTAAGTATCACCGTGGTGATATATATACATTTAAAGTACTTTTAGTTCAAATTGCTTCAGTCCGACATATACTGCAGTCTGTAATTTATACCGGCGCTCCAACTCTGCATTGAGTACGTCACAGCTGTTTCTAATCCTGTACCGTACCCATACCATACATCCGTATTCGTAAACTGTAGGTTTTGTTCGGAGAAAGGCGGAAACTTTCATCGTTCTATGACATCAAAATGCTTCAGAAACACCTTAAAATCCGCTTATTAAGAAATCTGCCGTTTGATAATTTGATATATCTCTAAGTCATTTGCTCAAACACTGAAAGAGTATTTCGTACCAACCTGCGTTGTATAAATGCCCGCCACACCCCACCTCGTTGTAATTTGATTTAAGCGAAATCTAATATGGTGACCTATCAATTTTCTTTTTGTTTTAGATTAGGCAGACACAACCAAAGGTATGTGCAGAGTTTGATAAAGTTATATTATGTGAAACTCGATAAAATAGCACAAGTACTAACTTAAAATTGACAAAAAATATGCAAAAATAGCCCTTGGGTCTGCTGAACAAGTATTCCTTTCTTTACAAAATCATTTTCTTTTGATTTCTCTGAGCATGTTTCAAACAGATATATTGTTTTCCGTTATAAAAATGCTTAGATATCAAATTTATGCTGTTTATTGTACTTTACTGAAATATATTTTAGGATTATAGAAATTTTGAAAAATGTTAAAAATAGCACCATATCTAGGGGCAAATTAAATTGAAACAAAGCTGGTGACCTAGTATTTTTATTTCATTTTCCAATACATCATAACATGATCTTTTAATGCAAAACATTTCATCAAAATCTATTATTGAGAAAAAAATTACCAAACTGTAGCGAACGTCCTTAAAAATGGTCTAAATGATTTGCAAGTCATCTTCAGGCTACAATTCATTAGTTTCTAAGTAGCCCTCCAGATTATAAACTGACAATAGAATTTTTTCAGGATATTAGTGACTTGCAAAAAAAAAAAGCGCTATGGTCCGGAGCACTTCTTGAAAATGCTCTCATGCAGAGCAGTATTTCAACACTTGATTTCAACACATCAGGTGATTTAGCACAACATTTTGTTTATTTTGTTTTGTTTGTTTTTGGTTTAACGCCGTTTTTCAACAGTATTTCAGTCATGTAACGGCGGGCAGTTAACCTAACCAGTATTACTGGATTCTGTACCAGTACAAACCTGTTCTCCGCAAGTAACTGCCAACTTCCCCATATGAATCAGTGGTGGAGGACTAATGATTTCAAACACAATGTTGACAGCATTTTGTAACCAACGAAATACGCCGTTGTACATTTTGCAAAAAGTACCAAATTAATCTGGCTTCTTACCAGCAAGAAATTTCTTACCGGCAAGAAATTAGCCAGGAGTTTGAACATATCCATACTTGCCTTTTTTCCAACTACAAGGAGAAAAAATTTAAAGGTTGGCAAGTTTATATTTTGTATAGAGTTGTGTAATTACCTGTATTAAAAGAATCTATATACATATTTTGGCTCTAAATCTAGCAGGAAATATAACCGTCCGATACATCTATAATGAAACATTGAGACTTGGGAAAATATTTACTAACTCGAGTTGTAGTCTAGACTGGCATCAGTCGTTAGAGTCATTGAATGTAAAGCACCTGGCCATAAAATCAATCCTCTCAGATACCACTTTCTAAAAAAATTTACAATATCTCTTGCCTCTGTGTCTGTTGAGATGAGCATAGAGAGAAAATGTTTTTCTGAGAAAATAATTTAGTATCAGTGTGAAGAATATTATTACAGACTATTTGATCTCAACAGACTTTGTAAGTCTAGTTGTAGTCGCAAGTGATAAAAGAACAGTTAGATCTACCTCCATTAATAGTACCATTAACCGTTTTGTGGCTGATATAATAAAAGTCCCCCTCTAATAGTGTAGGCCATACACCGTGTGTCCATAAATGCTTGGTGCCAAATAAAGAGTCGTAAAATCGAGTATTTTCAGTTCTAGAAATGGACTTTAGGATAGAGTTTTAGGTCCGTCTAAAGCATTTCTAAACAGTCAGGCAAAGCAGTCGTTACAAGTTGACCTTTTCTCGGTTCGTTAGATAAACTTAACGCAGAATGCAGTGACGTTACGCTCATTGTTGGCGTACATTAGTGTAACTGACGCTATCGTCGTTTTTAACCGCTTTGACGTTACAGGGATTACTTGGGGTGTTTGGGCTACAGTGTTTATAAATCATATCG
This sequence comes from Mercenaria mercenaria, assembly GCF_021730395.1. NCBI lineage: Eukaryota > Metazoa > Mollusca > Bivalvia > Venerida > Veneridae > Mercenaria > Mercenaria mercenaria. Next base: position 43,614,349 of record NC_069369.1, on the reverse strand, counting down.
TTCCGACATTTAAAAGAAATATTTTGATATAGATGTCGAATGATGCTTATGCAATCAAATTATTTATCAGACAGTGAATTATATTGCAATGTTCGGATACAATTTTAATGCGTATACGTTATTTAGTTTTCAAACATAACGTCGACGTTACATTAATTTCACGGTTGTGACATTTCGGCTAGATTTTGCAATTTTCATGTGATAAATTTAATTTATATTCAACGTTAGACTTATGCATATCAATGTGCAGACAATTGTATGTACTTTCAGACTGTAGTCGCAGATTTGTAAACAAATACATATTTCTGTACATATTTCGGCACGTAACAACTTCGTAATTTTAATTTTTGCAGTTTTTGACACGTGTGACATCGCGGCTAGATTAAAGTATACATATATTAAACGCCATTATCCAAGTTAAAACAGGACAACAACTTACTAATTCAAAAGTAGAATTTATGTACTTTTTGTCAAAATAAATATTATAGAAAGCATACGATAGTTAAAGAAATTACAGAAGTTTTAATAAATCCGGTCGAGGAAAGACGTAAAATCTTACATTTTCAGTTGGAACTGTGTTTCGCTTCCGATTTGTTACAGAAAGTATTGAAAAGCAAATGACTGAAATGTCGTCAAATATAGTTGACGTCACGTCACCGAGTCTTCATATTTGACGGAAAAAAAAATAATTTTATGAATTAACTAAGCTGTTATGTAATGCGCATTGGTAAATTTTGTTACATCTTACATGACGTTTTTGTGTTCTTTTCTATTATACTATGTCGAATTAAATTTTTACTAATTATTTAACGCAGATGTGATCACATTTACTAACAGGGCGATTGTTTTGCCTTTCTTGTGATATAAGCATATAAACAATCGTATTTCTAAAATGAATTTCATGAAACATTGAAGTGTAAGAAACTTACAAATTCCCGATGTTCGCCAACAACGTACGCAACGTCAGTGGAAATCGGTCGAAAAAGTGTGTTAAATGTCGGTTTGAATATGGCTTTGACTGGCCTACAATTATATTTCCAAATCGAAAGTAATCGATCTTAAGATAATCCGTATGACATGTAGGTTTTAAGGATATTTTCTAGATCTTTTCCCCAGAAAGATTTTGAAACAAATTACACATGTCTGCTTCAATATTTACACTGTCAATTTCAGTAGGTTATGTCAACAGTAAAGACAAGATAAACGAATTGACCTATTAGAAATTGGTATTCAGATCATAAGCTAAATATGAATTAAATTTCATGACAAATTAACTTTACTGACAAATTTTCTTAATTTTTTACTTCTGCAAATATGATATTACATGACAAATACAAATTAGTTTTTAAAATTCAAAATTTTCATGAAATACTTTTTTCATTTCTGAGAAGATTCCTCATGTAATATACTAAAAATGTACAAAAATACACATTTTTATCTAATTTTTTACCTACGGACAACTTATTTTCTTTTTTTTTTTACTGTATAAGTGGCCTACATCATACGTTACAGAACGACTAAAGTAAGAGATCGTTAACTGCGCAATATTGCGCAGTAACAACACCCGGAAATGTCCTGAAAAAATGTCCCCGAATCTCTCAATATTTATACCTCACCTTATTTATATTTTTTCTAAAGCTGCTTTGCTTTATGAGACTTGAAAGTTTTCGGAACCGCAACAGTTATTCCGATGATACCTTAAGATATATCTATATAACTGAGGACTTCAGATCATCAACGTCCTTTTTTCTAAATGAAATAATTATCTATAAGATCAGTGCATTATGTTGTTTTGTCTAGTTTTACATCCAATAAGGTTCCTGTTTATTTGTAATCAAAATCTGTGGAAAAGTAATTCCGGAAAACTGGAAACCATACCTCAGTTTAAATGCTTGAAAAGTAGTAGGTTTTACACTTCCTGTTTCCAGTAATTTAAAAGACATCTGACCTTCAAATAGCTGACTACTATTCTTGAAACACCGATAAATGATTACTACTTGTCGGGATCTTAACCTGCAGAAAAGTATATTTTACTTAGCAAAATGCATGTCACTTTTGTTCCTTTTGTTCTGTAAACCATTCCACCACATAACGTCTGAAGAATAGCTGACTACTATTCTTGAAACACCGATAAATGATTGAAGTGCCCACTTAACTACTTGTCGGGATCTTAACCTGCAGAAAAGTATATTTTACTTAGCAAAATGCATGTCACAGAAATTATATGTACAGTTTATTTTCGTGGAGATGGGTAAATCAGTGTAAATGCTTATATCATTTGATTTAATGAAAGACACCCATTAATCTTTGCCAATATCTTTCGAGCGTTTTCGTTAATTTTAAGCAATATTTGTATTTTATACAGTCAATCAGTGTCACGCCATCCACGTTACCACGGTTATCATTGCTTTAAAGTAAAGTAATGTGATGTTATCGCTACCTGTTTTATCTTTATAAATTTTATTTTTTCACTTAAAGTATTTATTTTTTAGTACGCTTGTGACTGGTAATGTGTCTTTCTTTTTGTCTAGAATATTTTAAATGATTGACTTTTTTACAACGGGTGAATATGATAACTTTTAATAAATGGACCATAAATATCACGGTGCGTTTGACAAATAAGTGGAAAGTTTGCAAATAAATTTAGGGGAAAAGGTATGGCCAAAACTCGAACCCACTACCCTGATATTGGCAGCTAAACGCTTTGCCGCCCAGCTACCTGCACATGCGATAGTATAATATCAACTAAGAATTATATATGTAATATTTGTATCGCTATTTATGTTTGGACATTGAAAATGAATTTATGGAAATACTCGAAATATTCACATGTGCTAGGTCAATACTAAAGGACCCTACATCCACGAGAAATAAAATAGTCTGCCACAGTGTATACTACAGTGGAATAGAGGGGACATAGGAAACATTTTATTTATCACGTGCACACGTGTTAGCACCACATTCGCACATGTTAGATACCACGTGCGAATGTGCTGATTAACACGTGCGCACGTAATAACTATCTTAGCTAACACGTTCGCATGTGATAGCTATCACGTTCGCAGTTGTTAGCTGACACGTGCGAACGTGAAATATTACCAACGAAACTAATCGAGATATCAGCCTTTTTTCAAAAACAAGAAACACTTCGTAAATTACAGCTAACTATAAATAACACTTCCTTATGAAAGACATCCATTTAGAAAAATTGCAGATCTTTCACACTTTTTCATTGATCAGCTAACACGTGCGCACGTGTTAGTTATCACATGGGCACATGGTAGTATAACGTGCTGTCACTTCCGCACGTGATAGTTATCACCCGCGCACGTGTGAATTACCACATACGCACGTGGTAGCTAACACGTGCGCACAGAAAAAATAAAATATTTCCTATGTCCTCGCTATGCCACCGTACTATACATAGAACATCTGCAGAATTACTTCGAAACAAAAGTCAACGGATATGAAAATATTTTTCGCTTAATGATTTATACTTAAGTATTAGTTGAAAGTTAACATTGAACAAAAAGGTATAAAATACATATTTTATAGCTCTTTGAATTATATTAAACTGAATGACTTCGGTAGATTATGTGCTTTCTTTATTACCAAAATGCTATGTTATCTACATGTTGGTTTAAAGATTCGACCCACCTGGAGTGGGTTTCCGTGGTCGAGTGGTTTAGATCGATGACTTCAAACCAGTTGCCCATCACCGATGCGGGTTCAAGCCTCACTCAGAGTGTTAAAATTCTCCATGTGAGGAAGACATTAAGCAGGTGCTCGCTCGTCACGATGAAATAATGCACGTTAGGGCACCTGGGGTATTCCTCCACCAAGACAACAGGAAAGTCGCTAAAGGACCAATAAGTGTGTCAGCGCAACGTTAATCCCAACAAAAACACAAAAAACGACCTACTCGGTCGGTAGCAGACGATACTGTATTAAATCGAACGAAAGGAGTTTGTTCGAATCTTTGGACACAGACACATTATATCGATTATTTTTCGTCTGTAAAAATATTAGAATTGATTTCATAAGTAAAGTATCAATACATGTCTTATATACTTTTTCAGTACAAAATATAAATGGATTAGTTCCTCTTTTTTTCTATAAATATTTGCATTGTATGCACAAGCGTTGGAAATGTGCAGAAAAAGAGTTAATTTATGCTTGCATTAGATTTTTACAATGGCGATGATCCACGGATGTATTTATCACTATAAATAAATAGGGATGAATTGATTAATCATTTTCTTTTCTCAATCGGCTATTTAGATTAAATGTTAAAATAAATCGGAAACGCGCTAGATGAAATGATGGATTCATTCATGTTTGATTTTAAATTTATACCTGTTTTGGTCCGTGAATGTTTTTTTCAGTTCATGTCATATTAGTATTAAACATTTCTTTCTTTCAATATTGGCATTCATTCTTCATACACGTACAAGTTCGAAAACATGCAAAACGTTTGACCTTTGAAATGGCCGGAGAATATAATTTTCACTACACATATTGATTGCATCCCGTATTTTTGAAATATATAAATTATTTAAACCCCGTATTTCCGGCATATACGGGAAATATACGGAGTTGTATACCAAGCATATACGGACATATACGTGCCGTATTTTCGAAATATACAAATTATTTAAATCCCGTATTTCCGGCATATACGGGAAATATACGGAGTTGTATACGAAGAATATACGGGAAATTTAATCCCTGTATTTTCAAAATATACAAACTATACATACCCCGTATATCCAGAATATACGGGAAATATACGGAGTTGTATACAAAGAATATACGGGAAATATAAGTCCCGTATTTTTAAAATATACAAATTATTTAAATCCGGTATTTCTGGCATATACGGGAAATATACGGAGTTGTACACCAAGCATATACGGGACATATACGTGCCGTATTTTCGAAATATACAAATTATTTAAATCCCGTATTTCCGGCATATACGGGAAATATACGGAGTTGTATACGAAGAATATACGGGAAATTTAATCCCTGTATTTTCGAAATATACAAACTATACATATCCCGTATATCCAGAATATACGGGAAATATACGAGGTTGTATATGAAACATATACGGGACATATACGTCCCGTATTTTCGAAATATAAATATTATTTAAATCCCGTAATTCCGGCATATACGGGAAATATACGGAGTTGTATACAAAGAATATACGGGAAATTTAATCCCTGTATTTTCGAAATATACAAACTATACATATCCCGTATATCCAGAATATACGGGAAATATACGGGGTTATATATGAAACATATACGGGAAATATACGTCCCGTATTTTCGTAATATACGGATTTATGTATTCCCGTACACCAGACATATACGGGAATATACGGTGTTGTATACGATCAGAATAACCCTTTTTAGAATTTCCCGTATTTCAATAATATACGGGGTATCGTATACTAAGAATTCCGTATTTCATAGTATACGGAAATCCGTATTTTATTAGTATACGGACTTTTAAATATACAAGCCCCGTACACGCCCGTATTTTAGTTTTCCCGTATTTCTTACCGTATACGGGTAATATACGGGATCCCGTACACTCCCGTATATTAACTCTTTTTTCGCAGCGTTGTTCCTTTTGTTCTTGCCTACCTAGCGGGGAAAGTATACATTTATCCGAGCACGCGCCGGGGATAGATATTCCTGTCTTTCCCTAGGGAAAAACCTTGTCTAAAATAGCGTGCACTATGGTGACGTCACATAGTACTGGTACCATTGTGACGTCATAAACTTTATAAATAATGTCAGGAAATTCCCAAACCTATTTGTTTCAACGATCTATTTTGAACATGATAGGCAAGAAAAATGATCTAACATGTCTGCCTGTGTAAGACAGCTGTTTTCCCTACCCTCGGGACAGCATGGATAAAAAACCTCGCTAACGCTCGGTTTTCCATTCCACACTGTCCCTCGGGTAGGGAAAACCCCGTCTTACACAGGCAGGCATGTAAGATCCTTATATTCTGTAAACCATTCCACAACATAACGTCTGAAGAAGGTAGGGTAGAAATGCTGTATTGTCCAGAGGAAATTTCAAACTGTAAGAAATCATCAAGATAACTCAATCTAAGTCATTTTCCATCAACTGACTGGGAGTTTTTGTTGTTGTTTGTTTTTTTAATATATTTAATATATTATAAATACTGTCGACCGTTTAATTTTTATAGCTAATATCAAGTATACGGGTCATAGTTCAAGATATCATTAAAGTTGTTTTCCTTCTCAGAAGAAACACTGAAAAGAAAGTCCCTTCTGTTTCGACGGGATTTCGAGGAACAGGAATGGACTAGAATGTGACTTAATTCTTTTCCTTTGAGCAAATTCACATTGAACCGAGTTAACAAGACTTACAGACGGAGATTCGCGCTTTCTTTTGTTGAGTTTCGATACATTTTTGAGCACTTTTTAATGACATCTGTCGTAAATCTGAAGAAAATGTTCAAGTGCGACTGTTAAACTTCCTGTGACAGGTGTTTTGGCGGTATGTTCAAAAAGTTTTAAAATTTCATCGTGTATATAATTGGCAACAAGTTTGGTTTATTACGTTTTGAGTCATCTATTGGCGGCGTCATAGGAATTGATATTTAGGCGACCTTCAGCTCCTCATCGTAAAATAATCCTGATAATGAAAACAACTTATATTTTTCGTCAAGTCGCATGACTTTGAAAACTAATAATGACGTATAGTAGGTAAAAACTAGACAGGTCTTCAAAGAAGGTTAAGTGTTGAAACATTGCTCCGCACCGGAGCATCTTCAAGAAGTGCTCCGACATAGCGCTTTTATTTTCAGCAAGTCATTACGAAAAGCATTGATGTTATCCGGACAAAAATCACCCATCAGCCTAATGGAGGGACTGCTAAGAAAGTAGCGAATTGTAGCCTGAAGATAATTTGCAAATAATTTAGACCATTTTTAAGTGAAATGCTCCGTGCCATAGCACAACATTTTGTGACCAGCGAAATACGCCGTTGCACTTTTTGCAAAAAGTATCAAATTATCTGGCTTCTTACCAGCATCGAGAGTTTGTCTTTTAAAGGGGAAGGCGTTCGTCTTTATTTCATGAAATTTCATCGAGTATTAACAAAGATACGACCAAACATGTTACCTGAACCGAGCCGATTGTTTACAAATCGGGCTGCGTACCTTACCTTCTGGTTCCCTGCAGTGAGTAATGTATGAAACTTTTTAAGGGCCATAACTTTCTAAATATGCACTGCTAAGGGCCCTTAACTTAATATAATCCCAGCAGGCACAACAACGTTGAAACAACGTCTGACTTCAACTTTGAAACAACGTTGAAATATAGTTGGATTTGAAAGTTGAAATGACGTTGAAAGTTAAACGTTGAAACAACGTCAGGATTTCAACAATATTTCAACGTTGAAATATGGTTGAAATCCTGATTTTTTTTTCAAATGAAATATGACGTCTCTTAAAAGACATCTTTGTCGTGCATTATAATGATGTCTTTATGACAAGAACAAGTAAGACATTATATTTTTGAAATGTGAATTCCAAACATAATCGAACGGATACAGAACTAGTAAAGTCTACTCGGGTATTCCGAACCAGTTTTCATAAATATTAAAACTGGACTAATGCTTCGACATGTACAATATCGTTTATATATAATAATTATGAATAGATCATTTAATTGCCAATAAAAAACTATTATCTAACTTTTGAAATATCACTTACTTCGCGTAATATTTCAATCTCCCGAACTCCGTGACATGGGCTATTTCGAGTCATTTCCGGCTATTCCGAATCACTATTGCCTTTACTCATTTCTACATTTAGATGTTTACCTTTCAAATGAAATGCTCTTCTGAATGTTAGAAAAACTCTGTTATAGGTAGATTACACAAAATAATTATTTTAAAAGTAAAAAGTAAGACCAAATTGAAAGCTGTATATATTATTGTTACAGTTTTCAACATGGAGACAAACCGCCATTCAGTGTAATACATAGTAGCATGTAAATGGTTCAGACTTACTGTTGACACAAGTTCAAGACATTTTAAAGAATAGGGTAAGACAAGTAAATATTTAACGGTGATGAAAGTGAAGTTAGGTATAACAACTATTTGGAATAGGATAGAACAGACAAGAGTACAGTGATTCGGAATACCCCATATTTAATGACATATGTTTAATGTAAACAACTTTTTATATATCCATAGTGTGATAGGTATATATTTTACACCATGTCCATGTATTATTTATCTGTGTACATCACCTGACAATAAAGTAAGAGTCTCTTGAAGAGAGCAGCACCATATTTTCTCGGCAAAAATTAGCATCTCGAGTCAATATACAACATACTTAAATACAACCTACGGTTGTTTAATATACACCAATGCTTAAAGATTACAAACATAAACATTTTCTTAATTGTTGTCATCAGCTGTAAAACGTTTACAGTGACCCGCATTTTAAACTGATACGGAATACCCGAGTAGAAGTTGTATTTTAGGCATTGACTTTTTGCTTATCTAGCACTTGTAATCAGCATGTATTTTCTGATCTTTATTTCACAGATCTGTGATCGAATTTTATCTAAGTAACATATTAAGTCCAATAGGTAATCCAATAACTGAATCGCAATTTAATAGCTTAGTTCTCATAAACTTCATCACGGCTAAACCACTGGATCTGGTATCACCTGAAATGTAGTAAATTCGAGTGTTTTATAATTATCATTAATCATTTTCCCGTAAATTAAATAAAAATGCAAAAACAGTTTTGATGAATAAAGTGCTGATAAAACAGTTAATGGAAGCATATAAAATATTATCAACATTTTCTAATTAAAATATCCTCTCCGACTTTGTAAGTATGAGATATATTTAAGAAAAATGCAGATTTAAAAAAAAAAGCTAATTGATGTTAAAATAGATATTTTATAAATATGTCAGTCTTTTAAATATAATATGATTGACGAATATAATTATTAAGTTATGATAATGTTTAAAGTATGTACTCACTTTACACTGCACTGCCCTTTTTGTACATGATGTATAAATAGCTTAAACCTCTATCATATTGTGTAAACTAATACCAGGATACAACAAGCCGAAAGATTTCCTGCGGCCAGAAGTTATACAGACCAGAAATTGTTATTGATGTTTGTGTGACCACTTAGTCTAAACATTACGCTTTAATGTAGGAAATATTACTCCATTCTACATGTTTTACAAGTAGATCTATGAAATATGTATTTCCAAAGAAGTATAAAATATACAGAATCGCAACAGGAGATAATCTATTTTAAATTTAATATAAATTTATTTTTATAGCTCTTTGGTATTTTTTAATTCTGAAAGTCATTGTTGTGAGCAGAAATAACTACATTTCCCTTTCATGTATAACATAGCTTTTAGCTCAGCTGGTCACATTCCTTGACTATTGAAACACTTTACTAGAGCTATCACAAATGTAATTCATGCCTTCGACATATAGAGCAAAACAACACAGGACCATAATCCAGGAAATTAAAGAGCATTTAAAAAAATCCCTTATGCACAACTAGGTATCAATATTGATCATTGCTGAAAGTTTGAATAAATTATATGAAATAAGTAATCACAAGCATTTCTCTATATATCATATAAATTGCCAGCTATATTGCAAAAACGGCGTTCCATAAATGCGATAAGCCAGTCACATATCGGTAAAAAATCACGTGATATAATAATAATAATAATAAACATAACTTTATTTTCTGAAGGTTACATACTAAGTGTACAAATACAGATATTATACAACTTATTTCCAGTATGGCCTTCAACTGATATACATTCATTCACACATACACACAATCAAAAAGTAAATTTATAATTAAACAATTATACAAAAATACACATATCAGAATTACTTAAATTTTCTCGACAAACTCGTCTCAAATTAAGGAAGTCTTAAATAAACGTAATATAACAATGACAATGTTTTAAAAGAATTACCATGCGTCACAAAGATTATACATGACAATTAAGATGTACAAAAAAGAAAGTCTGTCCCATAAAATAATAAATAGTTCAAGATTTGAATAATAAGATAATATGAATATTATTATTATTGGAAACGAATACAGTAACACCAGTTCAACAAAATTCATGTAATTACAAGTAATTAATTGCAAAAAAACTATTGTAACAAGAGAAAATTCTTTAAATCATGCTTGAACGTAGTTATATTATTATTATGAAGTTTGATATAAGAAGGAAGTGAATTCCATGTGTGTGCAGCTTTGTAGCTAAATGTTTGTTTCAGGTAGTTCGTTTTAGGTTTAACAATAGAAAGATCCATGTTTTCGGTTGAGCGCAGACTGTAATGATCATTATGACCAAAATGTAGTAAATCTGAAATGTATATAGGAAAATCTCCTGTTTTACTTTTGTACACTAATAATGAAATATGGTATCTGCACCTGTTCTCAAAAGATAGAAATTTTGAATTTCTTAATACTTCATCAAAGTGCTACACTTTGATTTTGTAATTATTTTTATAGCGCGTCTCTGCAAAGATGTAATTTTATCAGTGTCCGATTTGTGACAAAGTCCCCAGACATTGCAACAATATTCCATGGTTGACATAATATATGCATTGTAATACAAAGGTTTCATCTCATCTGTTAAGAAAAATGCAATTCTTCTAAGTAGAGCAATTTTTTAGTTTAGTTTACTGGCCACGGTACTAACGTGTGATTGCCAAGACAGAGTAGTGGAGAACCAATATGTATAGACTTGCATTCCTACATGTATTTTTTTAGAGAGAAAAAATTTCAGTCGCTAATTTTGCGCGAAGAAGATAATGTCAAATATTCTATTACCTTATAAATATATTTACATTTTTCACTTAAGTCAATTTATGATATAAAAATATGCGAAATTTACAGAAATAACTATCAAATAAATCGAATAAAGTGTTTAAGTAGAGGACCCTTGACCAGTCTACAAAAATGGGGGGAAGTTCTTTTATGATTGTTGCTGACAATTTATTGTTATCATTATGATTATATACTTGCATTAAAAAGAAATTGAATAATTAAAAAAAATCAATTTAATTTCTTACTTGGAAATTTTATTAAACCAGTTCGTCTGATATACAATTTTTGTAATCTAAACACAACAGTATTACAACAGCTGATCCTAAATTAATGACGTCATCTCCATATGAGAAATTTTTAAGCGTACCTACTGGAAGCCGTCCTGGCGGCTTCCAATAACATGTGTAGAGAGGGACGGACCTTTAATTTGTTATGGTTACAAACATGTGTTATAAATGTTCCTAATGAATCCCTTTAGTCATTATACTATCGCTTTCCTGGATATTTTAAAATGCATGAATATTATTATTAAAAGTAATTACACCATATCGGAAATAGCTAGACAACAGCCCAATTTTAATAACAATGAGGAATATTTCGGAAGTGCAAAAAAACTCATTTACAAGTTTTAGTCCATTTTCATGAATTTTGGAACGCTAGTAAATACATTATATTTTGAAAATACAATAAAAATGCTATACCCGTCAGTTCTATTATGAAATTATCAAACTTTCGATTCAACATATAACTAATATCACATTTTTTCCAAATAGTTTAAATACATGTTCATTTTTTCGGGGTAAATTAATGTAGATTTCTTACACATGTATAGATTTTGATTTATTTTTTGTTTCATAATAAAAAGAATTAGCCAGACAATAGCACAGGCACCAGTATCGGACCTGGGACAAAAATATGTTTGTTTTCATGCTAAATGAGTTCAAAATGAAAAATATGTAGTAAAATATGAGCCCCCTTCAAAATATACATATGTCTACTGAAGGCCAGAATCTCGAGAATCGAGCCTGCGAGCAATGGGTTCACTTCCCGGGCCGTTGTGAAAAAAATGCTTTAGACAATTAAACAAACTACCTATCACCATTTCACGTGTACATTTAGCTACAAAATGAGACGACCCCAAGTCTCTAGCCCTTCCCATTCATGAAATATCTATCAGAAAACGTTCTGTTGCAAGTTCCAGGTAGACAGAAATGTGGCACAACGAAACGGTACGAAATCACGGACTAAAATATACTTGTGAGCCTAGCAAGGGTCAAATTCAATAAAAAATACTAAATAGTATAAATAAATACATAAACTAGGGCCACTCACAATCGTCAGTTGCATCTCAAACACGCGATTTTGGCGTTTCAAATTTTTCCACGGTCTTTCAATTGAATGCTACGCCATTGAACATAATTCATAAGGTATTTTTAAACACAATTTCTGATTGGCCAATAGCGACACACCTCCGACAGAACCGCATCGTTTCGCACAAAATTACTCTGATATTATCATATCGGTTTCAATGGCGGATAATACAATTGAAAGACCGACGGAAAAATAAAAAAGTAAATATCGCGTGTAGCAGATGCTACTGACGGTGGTGAGTGGCAATAATTTGCATATTTAGTAATACTTGTTATTAATGTCAAATGAATTTGACCCTTGCTAGGCTGACAAACATCTTTTAGTCCGTGATTTCGTACCGTTTCGTTGTGCCACATTTCTATCTACCTGGAACTTGCAGCAGAAAGGCACTCGTTTTCTGATAGATATTTCATGAACGGGAAAGGCTAGAGACTTGGGGTCGGTCTCATTTTGTAGCTAAATGTACACGTGAAATATTGATAGATATTGATCTTCACAAACTAGCATAAAATAAAAAGAAAATTTGTTTGTTTGCAGTGAGATATCGAAATATATCATCACCGATAAGGGAGACAATTCTGATATTTTCAATTGTCTCCCTTATCGGTGATGATATATTTCGATATCTCACTGCAAACAAACAAATATCCTCTATATATCAACGTTGAAATGACGTCGTGTTCCTGCTGGGATGGAGGCAGGGGGAGATAATCGTGGTTACTACATGTAGTTATGTATGAAACTTTCAGTGGAATCTTGAATCATCAACTGACGACTTATTTCCAGAACTGAGTTGAATATTCAACCGACAACTAGAAGTCAGTTGAATATTCAACTGACGACCAGAAGGCAGTTGAATATTCAACCGTCAACCATTAACTAGCGACCAACCTTTTGCTGGTCAATGATAATAGTGTAGCAGAGTGTATATAATATATATAATTTGACTATGATATCGATTGTCCGATTAGCTCAGTTGGTAGAGCATCTGACTTGCAAGCAGAAGGTCGCAGGTTCGAGTCCTCTATCGGGTTGCACATTTTTCCGCTCCTATTACACTGGCTGGCCTTGGAATCCTAGAGCTAGGGCGAAGCAATGGCTGGGTTAGTCAAAAAGAATCTGAGTTTGTCTTTGACAAAAAGGAGAGAGGAATGTAGCAGTGTGTATATAATGTATATAATTAGTTTATCGATTGTCCGATTAGCTCAGTTGGTGGAGCATCTGACTTGCAAGCAGAAGGTCGCAGGTTCGAGTCCTGTATCGGGCTGCACATTTTTCCGCTCCTATTACAATAGCAATAACATTGAAAATATTTCATTTTGCCACAAACTACATTTTACCCAATATTTAACCAGACTTTTCAAAGTTTAACCAGGCTAAATCTGGTAATAAGATTGGCGATGCCGTCGGATGGGCGGCGTCAAGATTTATTTTCATTCAATAACTTCAGTTTGGGTTGAGATATTGAAATGAAACTTGGCGTATAGTTGGATTATAGTAAGACCAAGGTTGAAAATTGATTTAGGGGGCAATGGAGTCAAGGCCAATGTCACTGTTACTAAAAAAAGGGAAAACATAGAAAAAAAAGTTTCCACTCATTAATTTAAGTCTGGATTGATGGTTTGAAATTAAACTTGGCATATAACAAGCTTATAGAAAAACCAACGGTGGGATTGCATATGAGGACAGTGGGATCAGGTTCAAGGTCAGTATAACTGCATATTTAGAACATTCCACCGCCGTGGAGCAGTGGTTTATTTTAAAGCGTCGGGCTACATTCTGTGCTGTGGCACGGATGGGCTGCGGTTCAAATCCCACTGAGCGCCTATTTTTGCGATAAAAATCATTTAAATGCCATTTGGTCAAGGTCAATGTCGCAGTTACTAAAACAAATTCTTTTTCTTTTCATTGTGATCATCAAAACGGTGGTTTCCGGTTTATAAGTTAAGTTCGGATTTACCTACTGTCACCACACTTGGTATACAGCAAGTTTATCTGAATGGTATTTGGGGTCACTGTAAAAATAGAAAAAAATCTTCCACACAGTATCTATAGTTTGGGTACACCTGTCGTCACCAAACATGGTATGTAGATAGCTGTTGGAAGGTTTGAAATGTATTTGAGCGTCACTCCGATCAGCGTCAAACTCTAACTGAAAATTAAAAAAAAATTGGTTTATACTCAATATCTTTAGTCTGGGTACATCTTTTCTCAGCAATGTTTGTGTTTAGGTAGCTTTCATCAAAGACAGAGGTTCGAAATATACTTGGGGACTACTCGGGTCAAGCTCCCTGTAACTTAAAAAAGAAAATTGTTTCTGCAGAATAACTTGATTAATGTGCATACTTTGAAAGTTCTATGTGGTGCAGTTGGCTAAAGCGTTGGTCTTGTGTAACTTTTATAATATGGAATGAACAGGTCACAGATCAAATCTTGATCGTGACCTTACTCTGTCATAGGGTCAAGGTCAAACTAACGACGTAAGTCAGGAATTACATATGGCAATGACACATCTACATTTGTTATATCTGTACTTCTGAATGGCGACTATGTATAAAATGTTGGCGTGATGTAAAATTTGAAAACCTGGTCTTCGTGGATTTTTCACGTTTCTTGTTTTATTCAGTTATGCTTTGACCACCATTCAGCAAGCATGCACCCTGTTTTATCAATTAGCGCAATTCTCCTATGTAACAAACATAACAAAAGAAGTACTTGACCTAAAGGTGGTTCTTAAGAAAACACGAATTTAGACATTTTGTGTTATTTCTCAACATGAAATCACCAGACAGCTGCTCTCTTAACTCAATACCTTCTAAAAGAGAGTTCCGTTGATCTTCTTTGAAAGTTTTTTTATATGCTCATGTGGTGACTGATTTAGCACATTTCATTGTTAATAGATCGCATGCCAACGGGAAACAATGGAAAACTTGTCACGTTTCGTTTCAGCGAGCACGCGAACGCGCAAATACAAAAATTTTGTTGATGGTACACGCGCCAGCATGAAACAAAATGTTGCGTTCTATGTTTCCTTATGTCGCATTATTAGTTTCGTTTTATCGCGAAGACACATAAAACTTTCAAAATTTGTTTTGGCGCGTTGGTGCGTGTGCCAGGACGACACAACAAAGTATGATACATAAACCGCGCGCACGCTGATGCGACATAACGCGTTGTCCTAAATCAGCAACTATATGTTCATGAAATATTTCACAATATTATTGAAGTATTAAAACAACCCTGTAGTATTATTGACAATCTGTCAATAAATATTTGGGCTTTCTGATTGTCGTCAATACAGTGCGCAAGTCTTCAATATTGCCGATTCACTTCCAATATAATTGACAATATCCTATATTGATAGTATTCTTAGCAATATTATTTGCTTAAATATACTTTAATACACGTTGCATGAATGAAATAATTGCCATATAGGGATGAGGCTTTTTTAAAGTCCTTCTCAAAACATGAAATAGTAGCAGAATAGCATAGTAGCTGCAGTATAAAACCTGCTCCATATACCCTTTCGTGGGATTAAATTACATTTCGTTATGTAAATTGATGTGGCTAGTCTAATGCGTGAATCATTAGCTTTAAGGTCGGAAATCGCCGTAATCCGGTATTTTGTAACATTTTGTTTGTTCTGTTCTTCATAAAATAGTCAATATGCTTGTCTAAACAGGTCTAATACAATGTAACAAATCCCCGAGCACAATGAATTTTCTCCATAGAATGTGCTTTGGTTGCTATATTGTCATGTTTATAGTCTGGCAGTATAAATATAGTGAAGATATTTCCCGTAGGTGATGATGATGTCAGTTGAGAAAGTAAGTGTCATTTCTTAGTATGGTTTTCCTGTTATCGGCTTTGCTAGTGAGATTGGCAGACATATTCAACTGCAAAATGCATTGTACCTGATTGCTGCGAACATGACTGTTGGTTAAAACTTTTCCTCGCTGTTTAAATATCGTATTTTAGTGTCACAGTTCTATTAATTCATCAGCAAAAGTAAGTGTTTCAGTGAAACGACAGTTGCTAATAGTATTTTCAATATTGCTGACAGACATATCCAAGTTTTATCCAGACACTGTAGTGTTAAGCATTGCATCAATTGCTGAGAACATGAGCGTTGGCTATCTCAAGAATTGTTCTTTATTGCTTAAAAACACTGTTAACTTATAAGCAAAAATATGTATCTTAGTAAAACAATATCTTTATCTTTTAACAAGTGTAAATAATACCCCAATGATATCAATAGTTTGTTTATCATTAAAAGAAATCTATGACAGCTTTCCATCAAGCATCATTGCATTGACCTGTACACAGTATAACTTTGCCTTTAAAGTAGTCTAGTCCATTCGGTCAAAGTAGAGATACCATGTTTTCTCTTACCAGTGAACATTCATAGGAAGCACTCTTGCATGTTTTGTAATAAGAAGAGTGGCTTCCCAACCAATTAGCATTATCTTGAAATGTAGTTAAATGTATAGTCATGCTTGGAAATGCTACAAACAGAAACACGTATGAATGCAACAAATACACATGTGACATATATACTTTACATCTGAAACTCATTTTTCTGGAAAGTCACACCGACTAACGTTCGAACCTAAACTGTAAATTATGTCTTTGTAGATAGACAATGTCACGCATATTTTTAATTCTATAGGTGCTGTTTATTTTGGCCAAGACCCGCATATTGTAAACTCAAGATGCTCCTGTCTTACATATGGAGTTGGCGTCCTACGAAGATTTGATCCAGCGGAACATTCAGAGGACAAGAAAGTGACAAAAGAATGTTTAGACTGGTGCACTGATGTCTTTGACGTTTTCGTCAAGATGAACCAGTCAGTTGAAGTTGGAGAGAGGATCATCAGACGGTACACACCTGTACGCCGGGACCAAACAGCAATAACGATAAACATTTACAGTACAGATAACCAGTACGCGCAATTCATAACCGATCCCGGGGTTTCTCTGTGCGGAACACTGACTCTAAAACTTTTGGACATAGACCAGGGAGGCCCGCGCCGTGAGATTAGAACAGAAATGATATTTGGAGACACAGAAATTCGTGTTCACGCGCTGGATGTTGTAGCAAGCGTAGGTATAGAGGCCACCGTTGATTTTATCAGTTTGTAAAAAACATTTTTATCGGTCAGGTAAAGCAGTATTACATTTTATCTATAAGGAAGCATGTCTGATAATTGAAAGAGATTTTTAAAGATGTGAGATTCATGTTGATTTGTAGAAATACAACGTAATGTCGTTGCCCTTACGTTGTTTTGTCCTCATACGTTGTCCACGAGCACACGACAACATGGAGACATGATAAATCAACAGTTTGACGTGGTTTCGTGTTTTCAGCCTGTGACAAACGCGACTAATCAGCAGTTTGTCGTACTTTCGTGTCACCGTGTCTTCGCCACGACCACATGAAGATACGAAATACGACAAATGGGTAGTTTGTCGTCCTTGCGTCTCTTCGTGTTTCGCCTTTTAGTAAACGAGCGCAGAAAGGCTACGAAACTTACTGTTGATTCGAAACGGCCGAATAATAATAATAATAATAGATAAATGATAATAATAATAACAATAAAATGCCCAAAATTTCAAATGTGTACCAGTCTACAGTAAATGTGTTATGAATTTTGGTAAACAATATCTGCACTTGAAAGATTAACATCTTGAAACGTCATGTTTTGTCTGTTTGGGGCGAAGACATGATCACATGACAAATAAAGAGTTTTAAGTTTCAATTTTTATAAAAACTAAATATAAATATCGCAGAACAGGCAAATAAAGCAATGTTCTCTTTACTAAAGAAAATGAGAGCTCTTAATTTAACTATTGACCTCCAAATTAATCTATATAATAAAGTTATTAAACCTATTTTGTTATATGGATGTGAGATATGGGGCCTTTCAAATAATAAAGACATTGAAAAGGTACAGCTAAAATTTCTTAAGCTAATACTTAATCTAAAGAAGTCAACACCATCACATATGATTTATGGAGAAGTAGGTGTCACAACTCTACAACTAGACTTCAATTCTAGAATGATAAGGTTTTGGAGTAAATTAACAGATATTACAAGTAATAAGTTGTCTAATAACATGTATATAATTTTAAATGGACTTCAAGAACAAGGGAAATCAAACTCAAAGTGGTAAATGTATATAAACTAGATGCCCACGGGCAACATGTCGAGCCCGTCAGCTGTCAAAAGGACTGGGAGTTGCATACGACACTCTGTCTCATTGAGGCAAACATTTATACCAAATAAAAAAAAGATTGCAAAAAGTTACAATATAAGTTATTTGTAGTAACAGCAAAGGGAAGCAAATCTTAAAAAAAAATTCATAGTCCACACAAAAATCCTTACCAGTAGAGATAAGTCAAAATACACCTCAAAATTGGATGTAACATGCATGTTGTACTACAGAAAAGTGGTCTTGATTTTTCCCTACGACCAGTAATAAAAAAAGTTACAATATAAGCTATTTATAGTAACAACAAAGGGAAGTAATTCTAGGTTCCTGCGCATGACACTCCGTCTCATGATGGTGAACAATTGTGCCAAATTACATCAAAATCCCTCTATGCATGAAAAAGAAATGCTCCGGACAAAGTTGTCATTCTTGTATACTTTGACTTCTAAGTGTGACCTTGACCTTAGACCTAGGGACCTGATTCTTGCGCATGACACTCCGTCTCATGATGGTGAACAATTTTGAGGGAGTTTTTACAAGATAATTTTCAAAACCAAATTGATGTTAGTTAATACATTTACGTGATTGTTCTATGGTAGAATTCCATTCATTCAATAAGTCTGACAGTTTCTGTTTTACTGATACTGTCAACAATTTGTGGATAGGAAACTCATGATTATTCCTAATATTGTACAGTCCACATTTGTAATCTAGATACAGTTCGAAAACTTTTTCAGAATATTTAAAGTTTCCATCGTACGGGATAGTACGGCAGAACATGAAATGGTCAGGTAGATTGTTGGTAATGATAATGTTCATTTATCAAATATTTTTCTTTTATACACCTAAACCTTAACATCACTCACTTTCAGTTAGGTGTGACTTTAAACCTAAGATGTATTTCAAAAACTTAGGCTGAACTCTATACATTCAATATTACCATATCCCCATATCTCACACCCAAACAGTAGTACAGGATTTACAGTTCTGTTAAATATATCTATCTGCATGTCAATAGATAATTGTAACATTTTACATTTTTCTATACAAAGCTTTAGATCTTTCTTTACCTTAGATTATTTGCTTTAAAAAAAATAGCCACTTCTTCACCTCTTTAATACTTATAATTGGTCTACAATTTCTAACGATTCATTCCCATAGGTAAAACTATATGGCATGCGTCAACCATTTGGAAAAAAAAACAAGAACTTTAGTTTTTTTAGTGTTAGTTTCCAAGTATCACAGTAATCTTTGTAAATATTTAATGCTTCCTGTTAGTCAGCACAATTACGTTTCGTAAGCATACAGTATGAAAAAAAAATTACAAAGTCTGAAGTAGCATCATCTGATTGATGCATTTTGCATGTGGTACCGGAAACATTGCTATTGTTAAAGTAATCATACAAATCATTTAAATACAGTGAGAAAAATATAGGTGATAGATTTTCGCCTTTCACGTACTCCAATATTACATGCAAAAAATTGATTTATTTCCATTTGTACATGATTTTGCGTTTTCATATGTTTCTAACAATATGTATGAATTTGTCCTTAATATTGTATGACAAAAATTTTGACCATAGACCTAGTCTCCAAACTTTGCAGAAGGTTAAAGAGGGGGTGATGGAGAGACGAAGTGCTAATAACTATCCTTGGAAAATGTGCAGAAATGGAATATATTTTGATAATTCTATAATTGTTGAGCTTTTATACAACAGACTTATAAAGATATAACGATCAAATATGTTATAAAAAGTGTTAGAGTCCAAAGCTGAGTAGAGCTTAGTAAAATTTTAGTAACATATGCAATAGTGTTCTGTTTTTGTAATGTTACTTCATGAATTATTAATTGTAACAATTAATATGACAAATTACAAACATATGTCGAGGAAAAAAATTATGTTTACCTACAATTATATCCGTATTACAATAATTATATAATCGGTATATTATATACAGTTTTATTATATACAAAAAAAATTCTGTCAAAAATAAGGCTTGTATTTCACAAGTAATACACGTAAATGCAGAAAAAAATCCGTATTGCATGTTTCCTACCTGATATCAATCTTGGATGCAGTTTATGCTTCCAAAGGATCTTTTTACAGATTTTATTCATTATTTAATATGCATGGCCTGATGTTGTTATTTTGTTAAATAGATACCATTTGTTTGAAACTGTAACGGAAAATAAAATTTATTTATAGAAAAATTTGTTCTTCTACTTTATATGCAACAGTAGACATTAGATAACGGCTCTGTATTGCTAGACAGATCAGTGGAACTGACGCAGACGCATGCCACATTTATAAATCGGACGCTACATACGGTTAGTATCACGGGTCCAATTCTCGCATGATAAAACATCATACCTGTGAAATATCTGTTTTGTAAGTTATGGGCCAATTCGTTTCACTCAACCCGGGGCACGCCGGTCACGTGGGCGGCAAGAAAAAAAAATCTCGCCCGTTTATTGATAAACGAACGTTTCGACGTACGCCGGCCACGTGAGCTGCAAATACAAAAAAAAAAATCCAATTTTTTATGATTTTCTTTTGCGGATCTTTTTAGCAAAAAGTTCTTGCAGTATGTTTCTACATCTACTGGTGCTAACCCAAATTTCCAAATGTTTACCCGATTTTATATCGCGAAAATATATGATTTGTCGCTTTGCCTATCTCGCAAGACCGGCGCACATCGGCGTACGCCGGATAGACCCTGGCAGTGCCGGGAAGCCAAACGAACGCCCAGCCGGTTGCACGCGGCGAAACGGCGTACGCCGCAAAAGTGAAACGAATTGGCCCTATGATTCGGCCCTGTTATCACAAAACTCTGGCGACAAGAGCCTCGCCAGGCAAGGCAATACAGTTTGTTGACCGGTTCCGTTGCACTTTTTATAAAGATTCGTCCAAGTTAAAGAGAACAATTTGCACCATAATTGTTATAATGCATTTCAATAAAGTTGAAAGTTCTTTATTAAAGTCAATATTCATTTATTGTCAAAAACAGATGAAGTTACTTGCAGCCGATTTATCTGGTTCCGTTGCACTTTCACCGGTTCCGGCGTTTTTTCGTACTTCCACGTAAATTAAGAGAGGGGCACCCGAAGGGAAAGTTACAAAGTATTAAAGATAGCTTAACACTCTAGAGTGTTCAGGAAGAGCAAAATACAAATTAAAGTACATATCAAAACATATGTGAAGCCTGTTCTGTTATTTCATCTTGGCAAAAAATAACCCCATAGAAAGTCATATCTGAGATAAAAATAAAACGCTGTGTATTAAAAGAATATACAGCAAGATATAACCACCAATGAACACTTTGTAAAAGTAGGTCTGTAATATACTAATATGTATGAAGATAATGCTGTCTTGGTATTGGTGCCAGCTATTGAAGGGTTCACATCAAGCATGCATGGAAGGCCAAGCTCAATAAAGACTGTCGACTGCATTTTTAAATTTTAATCATTTAAATTCCTATTTGTCATGTTCAAATGTGAATTTTAAATTGAAAGAATATGGGGGCTTTGTCAGTGAAAAGGTCAAATGAGAAACACCACATGCCAGAGCTTTCATCCTTGGCCTGTATGTATGAAATGCCAATGGAAGTTGTCAATTGTGAATATGTTATTAAACCAGATACTTGTGAACATGGGAACTAAGCTATCTTTGGAATCTGAGGTTTTAATGTTTTATGTATTTCAAAAATAAAAACCACTTTGTTACCTGTGTATGCTTTATTTCATTCATATCATTGACAGCAAAACATGTTTTAAAATTCTAACTGTGACAGTATCATTTACTAAAAGCAACGCTGATATATACCGGTATAGCATGAATAATGTACATGTAGTATGAAACAAACTTTGGATAGAATGTTATCACAAAAGGAAAATAACACAATCTAAATAGAAAACCCTATGTCACTTTGCTCGTTTTACTTATAAAGTTCCTTGGTAATATAAGGAAGTAGAACTGCCAGTGGGGTTGAGGGGGTAGGTCCATCAAGAGGCCATGTGTAGGAAACAAGCCTTAATACGTTTCTCAATTTAATATGTTGGTAAAAGAAGCATCCAAGTTGTGGACTTAAATCCACCAACAGTAAGCTAACACCACCAGTTTCATCACAACAAACTCAGCTGCACAACCACTCTGTGAGTAAGGTTAATGGTCTCTGACTAATAAATCCATCCATTAAAATCAAAATATAGATAATCTAAAATGTCTAAGCCAAACATGTATACAGTATCAAAACTTTCTAGGTAGTCAAGACATTGGTCACTAGATGCCTAAACCAATCAGAATACAATCTTTTGACCTAAGGTCAATACACCTGACTGGACACAAACTATAATTATAGTCAAAGGGAGATAACGTAGCTTTAAAACCTACTTAATCCAAAGCCTTAAAATCAAGACTGCCACACACTTCCCCTGTCTGAGAAATGACGTCCTGTCATCCGTCCGTCAAATATTACACCGTCTTTTACATATAATAAGACATAACTAATAAACATAATAAAGGCTACTTTATATAACCTTTAAATATTTCTTACAAAATTCTAAATATGTAATTAAACATATATTTCTCAAATAGAATAGCAAAAAATAATGTCACCAAATTTACTGTATTGTCTCCCCTTCTCAAAAACTTGTGACCTCACAATTGTTAGACCAAACAAAATTTACCATCAAACATTTAAAAAGTTAAAACAATAAAAACAACAATATTCAGTTCCAATATGCTTAATCTTACATCAGTACAGCATATATTTTCACTTAAATATTTCTCAAATAATTCTCCTACTAACTTTTATCTATTTATACAGTCACTTCACAATTCTATTTATAGTACGACACATATTACTGCATAACTGCATTCATCACCTTTGCTACATCAGGATCCACATCCTTTAAAACACCTGAATTAATAAAAACATCTAAGGCATGTAACCTATTGTCTGGAGGATATGAAACAATGACATTCATCTCATAGTCTGTCTTCAAATTTAGGTGGTAATCTTTTATCTCTTTCAGACCTTCTTGTAGATATTTTAGGTAAAAACTTGTGTCCTTTCCTTTTTCTTTCTATACTTGGTTGTTTTGTTCTAAGTGTTTCTATTTCTGCTTCCTTCGATACTGTTACACGTTTCCGTATATTTGGTACTTTTCTTATGGCACCTTCTCTATTTTCTCTATCTTTTTCTCTTTCTAACACTATTTCTGTAGAATCTATCTCTACTGTTTTTCTATTTTCAGCCTCATTCATCACTTCTGTTTCAAAATGTTCTTTCTGTCTATCCTTATCTACAACTTCACTAACTGAGCTTTCTGTTCCTGTACCTATTGTATCTTCAGTATGAATTCTCAGGTTATCATTAGTATGAATTCTCAGGTCTTCATATTCAGTATGAATACCCATATTGTCTTCAGTGTGTATTCCCAAATTGTCATCACCAGTGTGAATTCCCATGTTCTTATCTCTAGTGTGGATTCCCATGTTGTCATCTTCAGAATGAATTCTCATATCATGTCCAGTGTGAATTCCCATGTTGTCAATTTGACTATTATGTATTTCATCTACTGTTTGTTCTGTTGTTTCGTCCACTTCTTCTATAATTACTTTATCATCTTAAACAAGTATTTCTCTTTCAGAATCCTCAATTCTGCTTTCTTTCTTTCAGTCTACTTTCTTTACTTTCTCTTTTGTTTCAGGTATGTGGGCGTCCCCACTTTTGTATGTGTTAGGCACATATTCATCACCTGAATTACTCGACTCTGAATCACTTGTGACGTCACTTCTTTCTATTCTACTCATCAACTTTGTCCTTTTGTATCTTTAATTTTCTCGGTTTGGGAACAGGTCTCATTAGCTTGATTTCATCATTCTCACTTTCACTGTCTGTAGTTTCTATAGGTAACAAACAGATGATTTCTGTGAAGCACGTTTTCAATTCCAGATTTAGATCTTAACTTTAATACTGGTATCTCTAATCTAGGCTGCTCTACTACATCATAAACATCTTCTTCAAACTTATCAGCTTTTTTGCGTTTTTCATCAAATGCAATGATCTTAATGAGGACCTTATCTCCCACTGAAATTCTGGATGCCGTTGCTTTCTTGTCATACCGTTTCTTTTGTTTCTCTCTGGTTGTCAGTATATTTCTTTGCTATCTCTTGCGTAGTCTTCATTCGTTTCTCTAAGTTCTTTAAGTTGTTGGTTGTTCAAAATCTGAAGTTTCGAATACTGCATCAATCAGTAGCTTGGGTTTTCTTCCAAACATAAGTTCAAATGGTGTTGTTTTGGTACTCTAATGCTTGATGCAATTGTAGGCATACTCTAATGATGGGATGTAATTCTTCCAATCAGTTTTCTTTGATGGTTCTAATGTGCCTAACTTATTTAGTAGTGTTCTATTCCAGCGTTCGGTGCAGTCATTTCCCATTGCGTGGTACGGTGTTGTTATTGTTTTCCTCATTCCTGTGATATGGCATAATTATTTGATCAAGTCCGACTCAAAATTGGCACCTTGGTCTGTATGTAATTTAGTTGGGATCCCATAGTTGACGATGAAGTGGTTGTAGAAAGCATCTGCAGTAGTTTTGGCTGTTTGATTCTTAGTAGGTATTGCCATCAGTAACTGTTATCACAAGAATGTTTCCATGGTCCTCTTGATGGTTCTAGTGTTAGATAGTCCATTGAAACTAATTCTAGAGGAAAAGTTGTAACAATTTTCACTAGTTCTGATTTAATGTTCGTTAATGACTTTCTTCTAATGCATCTTTCGCAGTTCGAATCCCAGTTCTCTACATTCGATGTCATGTCTGGCCAAAAGTACCTCTATCTAAATAGTGATAAAGTTCTATCACGTCCGGGATGTCCGATGTCATTGTGTAAACCTTGTAGTACCAATTTTTTCTATAGCATTCTGGCATGATTAGTTGGTTGATTGTATTCTCTCCCTTCACTTCTCTATATAAGATCCCTCTCATTATCTTTAAACTGTGAAATTTTTTCCTCATAAACAAGTCCTCTTTTGTCTTACATTGATTTCTGTCAGGTAGATATTGATCTATCACTGCTCTTCGCCATCTTTCTATTAATCTGTCTTGTCGTTGACTCTGTCTGATTTCTCGAGTTGTGCCATAAGTACGCCTGGTGTTTCTGTTGCCTCTAGTATATTTAAACTGGCTGTTGGCATTACTTCTATGTAAGGTGGTGATATATATTACTACATATAGTTTTTACTGTACTGTCATCTATCTTCATCGTGGTTTCTTCTCCAGTGTTAAGCCTTTCGTACGGATATCTTGACATTGTATCGGCATCTGTATTGCTTCGGCCTGGTCTATATAAAATGTCAAAATTATATTCGCCTAACGCAGAAGCGCATCGCTGTCCAGTTCCGTCTAACTTGGCTGTTGTTAATATGTAATTTAGCGGATTGTTATCATTCAATACCGTAAAATAGTTCAATGAGAGGTAGTTTGCGAATTTCTCAGTAACAGCCCACTTGAGCGCCAAACATTCCACTTTGTATGCGGAGTAGTTGCGCTCTGATTTCGTAAGAGATCGACTAGCATACGCGATCACCTGTTTATCCTGATATAAGATGGCTCCTAAGGCTTTAGAAGACGCATCCTTCTTTTGTGAAGTCAGGAAAGGCAAATATAGGCAGTGACGTTAGTTTCTTCTACAAGTCCTCAAATATTTGCTGTTCAGTACTGGTCCATATCAATTCTTTCTGTTCTTTCTTTGGGCGTTTCTTTGTTGAAGTTCCAGTTATCAGGTCTGTAAGAGGTTTTGAAATTTTGGAGAAGTGACGAATAAATCTGCGATAATATCCTGCAAAGGAAAAAAAGGATTTCAATTCATCAGCATTTCTTGGAGTTGACCATGTTCTTATCTTTTCTATATTAGAAGCCTTCAAGGATCTATCTCTGTGCCATGTTTGCTAATGCCATTTGTCACTTTGCTCGTTTTACTTATAAAGTTCCTTGGTAATATAAGGAAGTAGAACTGCCAGTGGGGTTGAGGTGGTAGGTCCATCTAGAGGCCATGTGTAGGAAACAAGCCTTAATACGTTTCTCAATTTAATACCGGTATGTTGGTAAAAGAAGCATCCAAGTTGTGGACTTAAATGCACTAACAGTAAGCTAACACCACCAGTTTCATCACAACAAACTCAGCTGCACATCCACTCTGTGAGTAAGGTTAATAGTCTCTGACTAATAAATCCATCCATTACAAGAGATCACAGAATGATTTTGGTGCCCACCATTGAGTCATTTTTGAATGTTCCAAATTTCAAGACTAGATCAAAATCCTAAAAGTAGGTAACTATGTCAGAATCCAGGTCATCACAGTTCTTGGATCCAGTGACCTCTAATACCAATTGGTAATTTTGGCTCCATACAAGGTACTTACATACCAAATATCAAAGAGATTGGTCAATATATGAATGTGCTATGAGCAAAGCACAAATATGTCACTAGGTCAATCTCAAGGTCAAATTTTATTTCGGAACACAAAACTATTCATGTGGTCCAAATTTGAAGCCTGTACCTTCATAAATGTGAAAGTAGGTCAGTGTCAAGGTCAAAGTTTATTTCGGTACACAAACCTATGCATGTGGTCCAAATTTGAAGGCTGTAGCTACAGAAATGTGAAAGTAGGTCACTAGGTCAAGATCAAGGTCAACTCATGTCAAGGTTCATCTAGCCACTCAAAACTATAACTGTGGTCCAAATTTGAATGTTGTAGGTTAAAAACAAAAAAGTAGGTCACTAGATCAAAACAAGTGATCTTGACCCTAAACAAGAGAGATGACACCATAAATGAGTTATATGCAATTTTTTCTTATTACGGAAACAGAGAATGCACATATAATTACTTATATTATAACTAATAATTAAACCCATACCCTAAACAAGAGAGATGACACCATTAATGAGTTATTTTTTTCTTACCATGGAAACAAAGAATGCATATATAATTACTTATATTATAACTATTAATTAAACCCAGAAATTTGAGTACTAAACAAATTAATCATCAATTTTCTAGGGTAGTCCATTCACTGCTGAGGTGTAATAGGAAAATAATGAACAACTTGAATCATTATCTCATTAGTGTCTGCAGACTTTATGACCCTTCTACAGGTAAGGCCATAAAAAACCAGTTAACTACTTGGAGGGCCACAAGATATAGAATTATATTAGAAATCAAAATAAACAAAGGACCATAACTCACTCAAAAATTGTTTAACCAGTCTGATTTTCAGGGAGACACAACTAGGGTACTAATACATCATTCTGACAAAGTTTGATCAAAATCCCCCCCCACCCAGTAGTTTCTGAGGAGATGCGATAACGAGAAATTGTTAACGGACGGAAGAACGGAAGGACGACGGACCACGGACGCAGAGTGATTTGAATAGCCCACCATCCGATGATGGTGGGCTGAAATCAAAATATAGATAATCTAAAATGTCTAAGCCAAACATGTATACAGTATCAAAACTTTCCAGGTAGTCAGATATTGGTCACTAGATGCCTAAACCAATCAGAATACAGTCTTTTAGTGGGAACAAATTGACTTAAGGGCAATACACCTGACTGGACACAAACTACAATTATAGTCAAAGGGAGATAACTTAGCTTTAAAACCTACTTAATCCAAAGCCTTAAAATTAAGACTGCCACACCTATATGGTTATATCAAATGGAGAAATATAATGTAACAAATTATGCACAGACAGACAGAAAACAGACAAGCTTGAAAGCAGACTGGCTCATTAGAATTTAATTCAAGAAGGCAAGTTAATGTTTGTAATATATGCTTTCCAAAGAATAATAGAATCAGCTGTTTTTTGGTTTTCCCCTCTGGATGCCTCTTATATATGACATTTCTTCAACTCATCCGTCGGAACTGGAAAACAGGGATACATTACAAAATACACATGTATAGTAACTTCTGAAGATTTTTTTTCCAATATTTTTTCTGTTATAATTAGTACAATCTGATAAAAAATGAAATGGAATTTGTTTCTTACAAAAAATAACTGCTTCATGTAAAAATTACTCTCAAAATGCGTCACTCGGACGCAGTCAGTTTACACCCAATTGGCGCAATATAAGTCATATTTTGTTTAACTTTAAAAAAAAACTCCGGGAGATAAAATTTCTAGGAATAGTTACTTGTTAATGAAGAATAATAAAGCAATAGTTTGATCATTGATATCTCACTGATTACTCGGTATTAATTCCGAATACTTCGGAACCAGTGAATGCGTCGAAACCGGTTAACAAACTGTATACGCCCGAAGGGTTATATCGGAGCAAGATTGGAGCAAAATGATACCACAGAAAAATGATGTTGGTTGGCCAATAATACAAAAAAAGTTACAAAATAAGCTCTTTATAGGAACAACAAAGGGAAAAAATCTGCTAAAAAAGAGAGAAAAAAATCAAGTCCACAAATAAATTCTGTCACAAAATAAAATTCCTTACCAGGTACAAGTATGTCAAAATACACATAACAATTGAGGTACCATCCATGTTGTACCACAGAAAAATGAACTCGGAATTTCCCTACGGCCAGTAATACAAATGTTACAAAATAAGCTATTTATATCCTCGGAGTCCTTAAAATCGCGGAGTACCTTGGTTCGCGGCCATTTTTGTTTGCTTACTGGTCACGCGAGATTTGCATTCACGCACCGGAAATTACGTCAGCATTTACTACGAATGTTACTCGACCATGATGATCTTTCTAATCTTTCCCATGTCCTCACTGTGTAAGTCTTGAAAAATAGAAACTATTTTGTTGGAGATTTGAAATGTTAATGTTTTAATTTTTTGGTTACTGTAGTGAAACATTTTAAAAGCTAAAACATTGAAAATCATGAAAACCACATGAATGACTATATTTGACCTTTAAGTCACGTGATTCAAGTCCCAGGATGCTGTGATGTCATATCCGCGAAATCAAGGTTTGCAGACGACCGACATAGTTTATTTGACATGACTGTTTCGGATGAATCCCAGTAGATAACGAGATCGAATAAAGTTAATTGGAATAATGTATGTGGTGGAGGATAAATGTATTTAATCAGGTATGTAAACATTTTCACATGACAGCTGTTATTTATTGAGTTTGCGCTGAACTAAAATTAACTCCGCGAACCATGGTACGCCGAGGATAGTAACAACAAAGGGAAAAAATTCTTTAAAAAAAAGAGAAAAAATCAAGTCCACAAATAAATTCTTAATCACAAAAAAATCCTTACCAGGTACAAGTATGTCAAAATACACATAAAAATTGAGGTACCATCCATGTTGTACCACTGAAAAGTGATCTCGGAATTTCCCTACGGCCAGTAATAAATATGTTACAAATAAGCTATTTATAGTAACAACAAAGGGAAGTAATTCAATGAAAAAAATGTAAGACCACAAAACACTGCCAAAAAGAAGATATATTTTAAGTTATGCTCTTGACACGAATTATGATGGGCAGATTTCATCTTGTTGTGACCCTGACCTTTCACCTACCAACCTGGTTCATGCACTCTGCACACCGTTTCATCTCCACCTACCTTCATCCCAAGTTTGAAATTAATACCTTGAATGGTTATGCTCCGGACACTAAAAAATCTAAGTTACACAAAATATCCTTTACAAGTACAGATATGTCAAAATACCGTATAGTACTTTTTCTGCGGGCTTAATATTCTGCGATTTTTTCAAAAATGAGGTGGTATTAAATTTCTGCGTACCTTATTTCTGCGGTGTCTTCCTTCTCACGTTGATGGGATTTATTTCTGCGGTTCTGTATTTACCGGTTATTTCATTAATTTCAAATAGATAGGTACGTATTTTGTTGTTATTTTGAGAGTTATGTTGGCTTCCGGTTTGAAAATAAAAGTTGACAGATACTGATGTAACATCGTCATCATCACATAATGTTGAGTGTTAAACGCAATGAGAAACAATAAACACTAGGCCATAAGGACAAAACACATGAAGTAAACAGTGGGGCGACACAATATTTTAATGCAGCAAGGGATACATGCATACAGCTACACAACGTATAGTCAGCCCCGAAAAAATGCCTGAATCTATATTTTGCAAACATTCTCATCTATGCATCGGTACTCCTAAAATGTGAGGTACCATTCATGTTGTTACACAGAAAAGTGGTATCGGTTTTTCCCTACGGCCAATAATAAAAAAAGTTGCAGAATAAGCTATTTATTGTTACATCAAATGGAAGTGATTCTATAAAAAATGTAAGTCCACAAAAAAGGGATCTGCCAAGTAAAAAATATATTTTAAGTTATGTTCTGGACACAAAATATGATAGGCAGATTTGACCTTGCTGTGACCTTGACCTTTCATCTACCACCCTGGCTCATGTACAAAGTTTGAAGTTAAAAGTTGGTTTCTTGAAGTTAATACCTTTAATGGTTAGCAAGTTATGCTCCGGATATAAAATATGATGGACAAGTTTGACCTTTGAGCTCAGTTTGTGACCTTGACCTTAAACCTACAGAACAGGTTTATGTTCTCTGCACATCGTCTCATCACTACATGTCAAGGTTGAAGTCAATACCTTGAATGGTTAATAAGTTATGCTCCGGACACGAAATATAACAGATTTGAACTTTGAGCTCAATTTCTGACCTTGACCTTTGGCCTAAACACCCGTTTCTTGGGTTCTATCGAGAATATGTATAATTATAATTACAGCGCATTGTCTTTTAAATTGTGTAGAGGTAAAGTTTAATCCTGTAAAGTTGCATGCTGTACATGCTTACAAAAACACTGATCTTTGATGTAATTGATATTGTTTGGGAAAGGATGGGGTGTTCTTAAACAATTAAAAGATACACATGGGATTTTAAAAAGAAAGGGATATGAATTGAAATTACAAAGATAACTGACGGCCGATGTAGGAGTGTAATTGGGTGGTTTAAGGATCTGGGTGTTTGGGAGATACTTAAAAATTAGAAGAACATAAAACTTATTTATTTGTTGTCTCATGTTTTGGTAGTCAGGGTGTAAGAGTCAGAGGGATGAAGGAAAATAGATACTTAGAAACAATATCAGCTATACGGCCTGTGAACACTGGATTCACATACTTTTGTTGGCTAGTAAAGTAAGTGGAGGAAATCGCTAACGATACTTCGGAGGAGGCTCTAAGTAGCAAAAAGACTACTTTCTTTAACAATTTGGAACCTTATTTCAGTTAAACGTGCAATATAGTTCTAATCACAAATGACTAACTTACATTTATGAAGATCGATTTTCAAAGATTACCTGTTTTACGTTAGCACTATCGAGGGTAGTGATATACAGCCTGTTCAAAACGAAAATTAAATTTTTCCAATATATTCCGCTCCGGTTAGTAAAACATTAGTATTTCACAGAAATAGTACCTATTTATTTGAGAGGCTTACTTTATTACAAAATAAATAATATGCTTAATTTTTTTGTACTTACGTGTTTATTTACACTTTTGAGAGACGAGATGAAGCCATTGCCAGTTGTACAGGCGTAAAGAGTGGGAGCATATGAGATATCTACCCTTTAACAAGATCAGTCCTTAAGAAATGATGCTTTTTTATTATAGTGATTGTAGTAAGAAGGCACTGAGAAGGTTTTCTTAAACATTGAACCAACACTATTACAAAATATGAGGTTTAATGATTATAGGGGCAGTTACTAGAAAAATTTAGAAGGTGGCCAACTTTGACCAGAGAGCAAAGAGCACAACGGACACAGACGTCGGTGTGAGTACATATTATAGAGATCCTTATTCGCTTAAATTGATTGAGCTCAATTACAGTAAGTAACAACGAGATGTTACGACAAAACATTGTTTATAGGTAGCTTTCCAATATAGAAAGGCTTGGATATATATGGGGTAGCTGCTTGTTTGTTACTGAAAATAGAAACAAAGGTTTTCGGTCAAGAGTTTGGAATGACATATTATCACCAAACATGAGAAATAACATAGTTATAAAACACCAGCTTGCAATTGCATTACAGCTGTTTGGATCAAAGTCGCTGTATCTAAATTAATAGATAATATTCTGCCATAAACTATACTTATTTGAGTGAAAAGACCTAGCAATGGTCTATTTGAGTTGAGTTCAGAATTGTTTCACCTATACAAAAAACAGCTACCGTCCAATGAATTTAGTTCAAAATGTATTCCCTGAAATTTGCTGTATAAATTGCGTTGCTTGCCGATAGACTGTCAAAATAACTCTCAAAAATTTCAAAAGTAAAAAATGGTATTTTATCCAATGGCAGATAATAAATAAAATTACAGGTATGTGACGTTTAATTAAACTGAACATGGTATTTTTTTCATCTGATGTATATGTAGATATAAAGTGTTCGTCTGTGTTCTCCTTGAGGGCAAGATTCATTCGCAGCAAAGGACAGCACTGCCAAGAATTATAAAGATATGTTGTGCCTTGATAATTATAATTACACGAAAACCTTTATTATATTAATATCTTAAAAAAACGAATCCCTGTGGTTACAATTTTTGTGTTTTGAGAAATTCCCCAGATATTGACCATAGTACACAGTACGATTACATTGTCCGTGTCCGTTATAAAGGTCTAATACCATTTGTGATCCCATATAACCCGTCCCTTCCGCATCTTGGGCTTACAATAAACAAATACTGGGATCTTTTGAAATTGTCCAACAATAACAGTGTACAACATTTATACAACTATAAACCTGTTCTAGCTTACGAACGACCCAAAAACCTACAGGATTATCTTACTCATTCGTCGCTAAACAAAACATCTTTGGATTGTAAAACAAGTAGATGTAACAGACGCAGATGTACACATTGTGACAGTATTATTGAAAGTGATACATTTACGAGTGCAAATACAGGGAAAACTTTCAAAATATTTTTCGATGGAAACTGCACGTCTAGTGACGTTATTTGTTTAATCACATGTAAAAGGTGTAAAGTACAATATGTCGGTCAAACGCATCAACTTGTGTCGAAACGGATGAACAGTCATAAATTTGATATCAGAAGTATATCTGACCCAAGTTTTTCATCAAATGTTGCTCTTCATTTCAATTCTACTGAACATTCAATGGAAGACTTTTCCTTTATGCCGATTGACTTAGTGCGTGATAACATGGATAGACTTCTCAAGGAGACGTATTGGATACATAAATTAGATACGTTACATCCTAACGGTATGAATGCAAAGTCACTTTATAAATTCTCTGAGCAACTTAAATGTCTCGCTTCTTGTGTATGATGTTCATTTGATTTTATTGATATTAAGTTTTTCACAACTATATACTACATGTTTTATACAGTTACGTAAGCTTTCTGTATATTCTTAAAACTATCAAAATTGTTCAATTTTAATTTTTAACATATTTATATTCTCAATTTATTGTAAATATAAATAATTTTATGACGACGTTTTACAAAAAAAATAAAAATGCATCTTAATTATTACCTCCCTTTATTATATATAAAATTTTGATAAATACCGTCTGCAAATTTTGTTTGGAACTTAATTTGATTAATTCTGACATATATCTTATTTGCTAAATAAATTAGCGCATAATATTATAAACAATTAGATTACTTACTACTATATGTACATTTTTTTAAAAAGTGTTCAATTATCTTGTTGATAATTTAATGTCATTCCTTGATATATATAACAAAGTTTGCCTTTATCATGGCATTATGATTTTTAAGATGAATCTCTGTTACCTTTAAAACTTTGTATTTGAATCTTCAATAATTAACTGTTATTTCCACTTCTTTGAATATTATTTACTGGACGAGTCTCTGTGGAAATTCATGTATCATTTGATCTAGTTAATTAATGATGAGTTTATGCGTATTATCTAAATTATAACGTCTACAACTATTACATTGAAAAATAGTATAATAATGTATATTATTTAACACACATAAACGTATTATTTCATGATGCACTTTTATCAGCCATTTGTGGCGTCTAAACGTCGACGTCCATTTGGCGCGTCGACGTCATTTCCGTATTTCACGTATCATTGTGTATGTTATTGTCAACTGAAGAAGCTTATTAAGCGAAACATGTTTTGACAAAACTGTGTTGGTTTATGAATTTTCAACATCATATTTTCTCACTAGAAATGTGATGCAGAATTTGAGTTTTCCCACCGTGAATACTGTTATGGAGGTAAGATAGTCTGTCTGACTGCATTGAAGCAGTCCTGGTTTATTTACTGCTCCTGGTTTCAGTAATGTCTACGCCATTATGTAATACTTAAAACCTGTTATATACAGTATAGAGAATCTGTCATTGGTGTTCGGTTAAGATCAGAAAATCCCAACCCGAGGGCGCACTGCTCAAGTCTTAAACGAGGCTGTGCCGAGTTTAAGACTTGAGCGGTGCGCCCGAGGGTTGGGATTTCCGATCTTCACCGAACACCAATGATGGATTCTATTGTTCACTTACCACAACAGAAACAATAATAACAAGCATGAAAATATGAAACTATTTAAAACGCGGGAAATTGACGTCCGTAAGCAGAAGTGACGTCGTGACATTTCAGTGACGCACAATAACAAAGTTCCGCTTTAGTTTTATCGTTTGTAGCGTAACGGTACGTTCTTATCATAAAGTAGTGAATTTTGAATCGAGAAATACACTATAAGGAACGGAGAGAAAAGATAAAGGTACCTGATTTTTAATTATTTTAAATAAATAATATGTATATTCAGTGCATGAAGTAGTCCGTCACAGGAGTGTGGGATAACCTATGTGAGATAAGATTTTCCAGCATTTCTAAAAATAGAGATTTTTCTGTCCGATAAGTGATAAAAATAGAGAATCTATCATTGGTCTTCGGTTAAGATCAGAAAATCCCAAACCGAGGGTGCACCGCTCAAGTCTTAAACGAGGCTGTACCGAGTTTAAGACTTGAGCGGTGCGCCCGAGGGTTGGGATTTTCGATCTTCACCGAACACCAATGATGGATTCTATTTCTCACTTACCACAACAGAAACAAATAAAACAAACATGAAAATATGAAACTATTTAAAACGCGGGAAATTGACGTCCGTAAGCAGAAGTGACGTCGTGACATTTCAGTGACGCACAATAACAAAGTTCCGCTTTAGTTTTATCGTTTGTAGCGTAACGGTACGTTCTTATCATAAAGTAATGAATTTTGAATCGAGAAATACACTATAAGGAACGGAGAGAAAAGATAAAGGTACCTGATTTTTAATTATTTTACATAAATAATATGTATATTCAGTGCATGAAGTAGCCCGTCACAGGATTGTGGGATAACCCATGTGAGATAAGATTTTCCAGCATTTCTAAAAATAGAGATTTTTCTGTCCGATAAGTGAGAAATAATGTTACGGAGGTTACATAGAAATTTTGTTATTTATGTAGTTGAACTAAAGTATTCTCAGACTTGTTTTATTGTAATTAGGTTTCTCTGAATGTCTTTTTTATTTGACAAACTATTTTGTATTCAATGTGTAGAGAAGATATAGTTGCACACATAACTTACAGTGATTTGTTTCCGATCAAAACTGTTGAATGCTGAACGTCTGAAACATCGATGTGACAGACTAAACGACAGAAAATGTTAGTAAGGAAACGTTTATTAACGCTATTAAGAGAGTTGGAATTGTCTGTAGAATAGATAAATTATTTATAATTGCACTGTAAAAATCAAAATTTCTAGGGTTGTATGTGCTTATAAATGGAATTATGTTAGAATTTGTTTTCTCTTGGACTTGTTGGAGGGTCTGTTTGTCTATATATATATATACCAACGTTAAGATAGCATGTTGCTAATTTAATACGGGGTTTGGGATGGGTGGGCATGTGACACTTAAAAATAATACAATAATGCTGTGACTAAACTACTTTTATTTCTAAATACAAAGTGTTGACTATGATTATCAAAAGATGGATTTTTCCAGGAAATACCGGAAATCCCCGTCTGGTATGCAAGAACAGAAAATCTTAAGCCTCTAAAATAGCACATTTTATCCGATGGCTAAACCATACATGTTCGGAGCCAGGGGCAATAAAAAATTTCAATGTAGAAACAGCCTGCTGGAGTTACTTCCCTCTTAATGAATAAACTTATATAGGCCTGTATATGTAAATAAGAACAAACATAGGGACGGGAGCCAGTCTAAATACTTCCTAAATGTTTATTCTTTTGACCATCCTGCTGTTCTCATTATAGTACCTAGTGAGATTTAAACAGATTAGTGTCAATTCCTGCACTATCTAGTATCTGTTTGATCCATCTTGCGATTGTATCTTTTGACACAGCTTTAAATGGTTTACTATAACTGATAAACAACGATGTCTCATTATTTCTCAAACCTCTTGTCTTTTCAAGATATGGTTTTAATCAATGAACAACACATAATGTTTTTTCAGCATATGCTTTGAAATACATTTCGTTTAAATGGTTCCCTCAAAAGGTCAGTGATTCGAATTTTCACTCCTCCGACAGTGAATTCAATATTGTTAATATTAAGAAAATTAAGAGATTGAACCCTTTGAGCTGACAGTAGTCCTTTAACAAACCTAAAACTTTATATGTCAACAGTTTCAAATTATTATTTTGTGGGTTAATTTGCTTAAGATAATTCAAAACAATCTGTACATCCCAAGTAAACTGATACCTCGGAAGAGTCGGTCTTAACAAAAACACACCTCTCATAAATCTTTTCACCATATAACTGTTTCCCAATGAAACAGAATCCTTTGACATGAAACTTAGACCTGAGTTTATAGCAGAACGAGAAATCTTGGACAGTCTATCAACATCTGAAGTAATCGTGGAAACCAGCCTTGTGTTGGCCATGTAGGTGCAACCAATATCATTTCTCCCCCTCCATTTGAATCTTTTGAAGAATTTGCGCTATTAAACTGAAAGGAGGAAATATATAGTTTAACTTTTGAGACCAATTTTGTTTGAAAGCATCAATTGCTTTTGCATTTGGATCGGCATGTTCTAATCTCTGGCCCGGCCTGGCCTGGCCTGGCCTGGCCTGATGAGCTCAATTTTCGACTGGGCCGGGCCAGGTCAGGCCAGCCCAGGCCAGATTTTATTGTACATAGAGAAATGAATGACATAAAATCTAAATATACAATTACAGTAGCAGGCAGTATTACCTTTATTATTTACTTGCTGCAGGTCATACAGAATGGGAAACCAGTCCTCTGGAGAATCATTAATTAACAATCATTCATCTTATTTGAAATACAGATTTGCACTAAAGAAAATGGTGTAACTAAATGATAACTACCCATTTTTTCTGTGATCAAATTATGTAAAGTCAACTTTAACACTTAGTTTTAAACTAATGGTTAATTTCATTAATAAGTTTACCTGCTGCAACATAACATAGTATTTGCATGCAGTGAATGCATCTCTTTGGGAATTGTAATTACAGGTTGTGTCCCTATTATCCTTAGTTGACTTCTTAACTGTCCAGTTGAACTTTTAATGTGTGTTTGATTTAACTAAGCTGATGTTCAATTTCTGGAAGAGTTATAAAAATAATATTCATTGTGGGGCCTCTAACTTTTTTTTCACACACTTAGAACAATATATAAGCAGTCTTACAAAAATATTCAGTGTGTGTATAACCTAAACTACAAAATTTATTTATCACTTCCCCGCATCATACTATCCCAGGTCCCAGAACGGAGATATTTAGAAATTGAAAGTTGTTGTCCGTAAGTATTGACAGGTGGCACTCACTAATCTTCGCCAATATTTTCGGTCGTTTTCTTTATTTTACACCATATTTTTAACCTGAAAATATCTAAATTGACCAAATAACATGCATAGTTTACCAGTTGCACAGTGGCATAGTGATAAGTTCTCCGACTTTCACGCATGTTACCGTGGGTTCGATTTCAATTCAGACTGTTTTCATTAAATCGATATAATGTCATTTTATCGATACTGTTTTTATTCTTACAACATTTTATCAAATATATGTAACACTCATGGTAATAACTTGTCTGTAGAAGAATGTCAAATACGTGTGTATTTCTTTCAATAAATGTACAATAAATCACGATAAATGCGACAATTTTCCTGCATTCTAAGTTTACAGATGAAATTTTTAAAAAAAATTATAAGGAATAGGTCAAACAGGTGTCTCGAACTCACAGTTCCAAGATTGGTAGCTGAACGTTTTGTCAGCACAACTATATCTGCATGTACGACCTGGCGGTAAAGAAATATTTATATTTTATTTGGTTTTCAATATTTATATTTTTATTTAAGTTTGGGCACCGAAAATTTATTTACGGAAGCATACGGAATATTCTTGAGTGCTAGTTCAATAATTTCTGACAATACTAAATAATCCTCAATAGACAAAATAATAATAATTAGTTAGGTTATTCAACTGGGGAAAAACCAAGCCACCAGTCAAGAGTCAATTGAGGGGAACATCCCCTGATAATAGTCATAACAATTAATCTGGCATCACCTTTAAATTAGACTTAATAGTTATGTTAGCTACAGTCTTATTCCCAGGTGTATAATTTTGCTGAGTAGGAATTCAAAATGTATTTATATAATGTTTGAAATATCCAAACTTATCTATGGCCTGGCCTGGCCTGGCCTGGCCTGGCCTGGCTTGACCCGATCAAAAATTGGACACATCGGGCCGGGCCAGGCCAGAGGCCAGATTTTAGAACATGCCATTTGGGATCTGGTTTCCAGGAATAATAACAGTCAACTTGATCATTTAGCCGATGCAAATAAATCTATATCAGGTGTACCAGGCATGTTCTAATCTCTGCCCTGGCTTGGCCTGGCCTGGCCCGATGAGCCCATTTTTCGACTGGGCCGGGCCAGGCCAGGCCAGGCCATAGATTTCAATTTTGTAAAAGGTAAAAGTGATTTCTATAGCATCTTTAAAATCTGACTTTTGGAACTTATTAATTGAGGAATAAGTTTGGATATTTCAGACATTATATAAATACATTTTGAATTCCCACTCTGTAAAATTTTACACCTGGGAATAAGCCTGTAGCTAACACAACTATTAAGTCTAATTTAAAAGTGATGCCTGATTAATTGTTATGACTATTACCAGGGGATCTCCACCACAATTGACTCTTGACTGGTGGCTTGGTCTCCCCCCCCCCCCCCCCCCCTCCACCCCCCAAACAAGAGCTGTCTCCATAGGATGACACATGCCCCCGATGACACTTTGAATGAATAGTTCTGGCCGATGTTAGAGTTTAGGACCTTTGACCTACAGACCTGGGTCTTGCGCGCAACACGTCGTCTTACTGTGGTACACATTCATGCCCAAAAATTTTAAAATCCATGCACGAATGACAAACATATGGACCGGACACGCCCATCAATGCACTATCATGAAATATGACCCTAAACGTCTAAGTGTGACCTTGACCTTTGAGCTACGGACCTGGGTCTTGCGCGTGACACATCGTCTTACTGTGGTACACATTCATGCCAAGTTATTTGAAAATCCATCCATGGATGACAAAGATATGGACCGGACACGAATGCACTATCATGAAAAATGACCTTTAACGTCTAAGTGTGACCTTGACCTTTGAGCTACGAACCTGGGTCTTGCGCGCGACACATCGTCTTACTGTGGTACACATTCATGCCAAGTTATTTGAAAATCCATTCATGGATGACAAAGATATGGACCGGACACGAATGCACTATCATGAAAAATTACCTTTAACGGCTAAGTGTGACCTTGACCTTTGAGCTACGGACCTGGGTTTTGCGCGCGACACGTCGTCTTACTGTGGTATACATTCATGCCAAGTTATTTGAAAATCCATCCATCGATGACAAAGATATGGACCGGACACGAAAATTGCGGACAGACCGACAGACGGTTCAAAAACTATATACCTCCCTTCGGGGGCATGAAAATACAAATATTGAAAACCAAATAAAATATAAACATTTTTTTACCACCAGGTCGTACATGCAGATATAGTTGTGCTGACAAAACGTTAAGCTACCAATCTCGGGACTGAGAGTTCGAGACACCTGTTTGACCATTTTCATTATAATTTTTTTTTAAATTTCATCTGTAAACTTAGCATGCAGGAAAATTGTCACTTATCGTGATTTATTGTTCATTTAT
The DNA here is from genome assembly GCF_021730395.1 of Mercenaria mercenaria. NCBI lineage: Eukaryota > Metazoa > Mollusca > Bivalvia > Venerida > Veneridae > Mercenaria > Mercenaria mercenaria. Next base: position 43,573,671 of record NC_069369.1, on the reverse strand, counting down.
TGAAAGAAATACACAAGTATTTGACATTCTTCAACATACAAGTTATAACCATAAAATGTTGTAAGAATAAAAACAGTATCAATAATTTGAATGACATTATATTGATTTAATGAAAACAATCTGAATTGAAATCGAACCCACGGTAACATGCGTGAAAGTCGGAGAACTTATCACTACGCCACTGTGCCACTGGTAAACTATGCATGTTATTTTGGTCAATTTAGATATTTTCAGGTTGCAAATATGGTGTAAAATAAAGAAAACGCCCGAAAATATTGGCGAAGATTAATGAGTGGCCCCTGTCAATACTAACGGACAACAACTTTCAATTTATGAAATAATGCTATCTCCGTTCTAGGATCTGGGATAGTATGATGCAGGGAAGCGATAAATAAATTTTGGAGTTTAGGTTATACAAATACTGAATATTTTTGTAAGACTGTTTTTATATTGATCTAAGTATGTGAAAAAAATCCTACAGTTTTGTGAAACAGGCTCAAGGGCATCTTTAAATATATCACTTAGAAATTACATAAACACAATGCGCCATTATTTTTTTGTGTAAGAAAAATATATATCAACAATCTAAAATGCCAACACCCTGACAACGAGTTAGAGGTCCCACAATGAATATTATTTTCATTACTTTTCCATAAATTGAACGTCAGCTTAATTAAACCAAACACACATTAAAAGTTCAACTGAACAGTTAAGAGGTCAGCTAAGGATAGTAGGGACACAACCTGTAATTACAATTCCCAAAGAGATGCATTCACTGCATGCAAATATTCAGTTATATTGCAGCAGGTAGGCATGTTCTAATCTCTGGCCTGGCCTGGCCCGGCCTGGCCTGGCCTGGCCTGGCCCGATGAGCCCAATTTCCGACTGAGCCGGGCCAGGCCAGGCCAGGCCAGGCCATAGATTTCAATTTCGTGAAAGTGATTTCTATAGCATCTTTAAAATCTGACTTTTGGAATAAGTTTGGATATTTCAGACATTATATAAATACATTTTGAACTCCCACTCTGTAAAATTATACACCTGGGAATAAGCCTGTAGCTAACATAACTATTATGTCTAATTTAAAGGTGATGCCTGATTAATTGTTATGACTATTATCAGGGGATCTCCACCTCAATTGACCCTTGACTGGTGGTTTGGTTTTCCCCAAATTGAATAACCTAACTAATTTTATTATTTTGTCTATTGAGGATTATTTAGTATTATCCGAAATTATTGAACTAGCACTCAAGAATAGTATGCTTCCGTAAAAACAATTGTGCCCAAACATAAATAAAAATATAAATATTGAAAACCAAATAAGACTGTAAGTTCGAAACACCTGTTTGACCATTTTCATTATCATTTTTTTTTAATTTCCTCTGTAAACATAGAATGCAGGAAATTATCACTTATCGTGATTTATTGTTCATTTATTGAAAGAAATACACAAGCATTTGACATTCCTCTACATTTCAGTTATTACCATTAAAATGTTGTAAGAATAAAACCAGTATCAATAAAATGACATTACATTGATTTAATGAAAACAATCTGAATTGAAATCGAATCCACGGTAACATGTGTGAAAGTCGGAGAACTTATCACTACGCCACTGTGCCATTGGTAAACTTGCATTTATTTTGGTCAATTAGATATTTTCAGGTTACAAATATGATGTAAAATAAAGAGTGGCACCTGTCAATACTAACGGACAACAACTTTCAGTTTCTAAAATAATGCTACCTCCGTTCTAGAACCTGGGTAGTATGGGCGGGGAAGCGATATAAAAATTTGTGTTTAGGTTATACACTTTTGAACATTTTTGTAGATTGTTTTTATATTGTTTAAAGTATGGGGAAAAAAAATCATTCAGGTTTTGTGAAAACAGGCCAAGAGATTTTTTTGCTGAAATATATCCTTGAATAAATAAACACAAGCACCATTATTTTTTTTTTTTTGTGCAAAAAATATCAATTCTAAAATGCCAACCCCCTGAGAATGGTGAGGTCCAAAATTAAAAATTTATTTTCATTACTTTCCATAAATTAAAACATCGCAAAACTAAACCAAAAAATTAAAAGTTCAAACGAAAAGAAAAGGTCAGAAGGTTGTAGGGGCACAACCCGTTTTAAATCCCAAAGGATGTTTTTCAGTGCATGTTATTCAGTTTATTTGGGGGTAAACTTACAAAGAAATTAGCCTTTTTTTAAAACAAGATTTAAAGTTGATTTAAATAATATGATTACAGAAAAAAAAAGGGTAGTTTCATTTGTTAACCATTTTTTCAGTGCAAATCTGATTTTCAAATAAGGTGAATGACGGCTAATTAATGATTCTCCAGAGGACTGGTTGACATGCAGCAAGTAAACAATGCAGGTTAATACTTAATTGTATATTTAGATTTTATGCCATTCATTTCTCTATGTATAATAAAATCTGGCCTGGCCTGGCCTGGCCTGGCCCGGCCCAGTCGAAAATAGAGCTCATCGGGCCAGGCCAGGCCAGGCCAGGCCGGGCCAGGCCAGGCCAGAGATTAGAACATGCCCAGCAGGTAAACTTATCAATGAAATTAGCCATTAGTTTTAAAACCAAGTGTTAAAGTTGACTTTAAATAATTTGATTAAAGAAAAAAACGGTAGTTATCATATAGTTACACCATTTTCTTCAGTGCAAATCCGTATTTCAAATAAGATGAATGATGGCTAACTTTAATGATTCTCCAGAGGACTGGTTTCTCATTCTGTTTGACCTGCAGCAAGAAAGCAATACAGGTTAATACTGCCTGCTACTGCAATTGTATATTAAGATTTTATGCCATTCATTTCTCTATGTACAACAAAATCTGGCCTGGCCTGGCCTGGCCTGGCCTGGCCAGGCCCAGTCGAAAATTGGGCTCATCGGGCCAGGCCAGGCCAGGTCAGAGATTAGAACATGCCGGTGTACCATACAACTGTGTGATATCAATAAATATGTTTGGGTTTAACATCCATACTTTATCACTGTGATCTTTACGATATTCTGAGTCTGCTATATTTATGACCCCTGGTACATGTTCTGCTGAGATCCATAAATTTCGGTCAAGTGCAAACGGGATCCTTGAAAACCTGGGATGGGCTCATGGGATGGGCTCGTGGGATGGGATGGTATGGGATGGGCTCAAGGACATGGGCTGAACTTATTTGCCCTTAAACTTTTCTCAGATTCTCGAAGGTTTCTTAAGGTGAAACAGTTCTCTACAAAATAAATGAGACTCCTGGGAATTCATGCCATACTGTCAATAAGATCTGGTCGAGAGTATCAAAATGGGTTAATGTCTTATTCTATAGGCTAATAACAGTCTAATAACAGTAACTACATTTTTCTTATTATTGTTATCATTATTATTATTGTTAATTCTCTTGATCCAGTCAGTAGTACACTTAATAAAACAGTAATAATTTTAAAGTAATATTATGAAAAATAAAAACCAGTAATAATTTTAAAGTAATATTATGAAAATTAAAAAATATATACTTCTTGCATGTATATTTATAAGTGATACCTTTATGATATAAAAGTAATATCAGTTAAGTTGGTCTGCAGTTCGCAGTTCGCGTTTCGAATTGCGAACTGCAAACTGGTCTGCAGTTCGCAGTTCGCAGTTCGCGATTCGAATTGCGAACTGCAAACTGGTCTGCAGTTCGCGATTCGAATTGCGAACTGTAAACTTGTCTGCACTTTACGATTCAAATGTCAACGTGCAGTCTGATCTACAATGTCCTGCGCATTGCAGACAAGAATGCATTTCACAGTTGGTCTGCAGTTCGCGTATCGAATTGCGAACTGCAAACTGGTCTGCTGTTCGCGATTCGTGTTACGAACTGCAAACTAGTCTGCAGTTTAGGATTCAAATTTCAACGTGCAGTCTGATCAACACTGTCCTGCGCATTACAGACAAGAATGCATTTCACAGTTGGTCTGCAGTTCGGGTTTCGAATTGCGAACTGCAAACTGGTCTGCAGTTCGGGATTAGTGTTGCGAACTGCAAACTAATCTGCAGTTTACGATTCAAATTTCAAAGTGCAGTCTGATCAGCACTGTCCAGCGCATTGCGGACCAGAATGCATTTAATAATTGGTCTGCAGTTCTCATTTCGCGTTTCCAACTGCGAACTGGTCCGCGGTTCGCGTTCCAAATTGCAAACTGCAATCTTGTCTGCTGATTACAATAAAAATTTCAAAGTGCAGTCAGATCAACACTTTCTTGCGCATTGCAGACAAGAATGCATTTCACAGTTGGTCTATAGTTCGCAGTTTGTGTTTCCAATTGTGAATTGCAAACTGGTCTGTAGTTCGCAGTTTGCGTTTCGAATTGCGAACTGCAAACTGGTCTGCAGTTCGCAGTTCGAAGTTCGCGATCTAAATTGCGAACTGCAAACTGGTCTGCAGTTCGCGATTCGAATTGCGAACTGCAAACTGGTCTGCAGTTCGGGATTCGTATTTCGAACTGTAAACTGGGACACAATTTACGATTCAAATTTCAAAGTGCAGTCTGATCAGCACTGACCAGCACATTGCGGACAAGAATGCTTTTCATAATTAGTCTGTAGTTCGCATTTCGCGTTTCCAACTGCGAACTGCAAACTGGTCCACAGTTCGCGTTTCAAATTGCAAACTGCAATCTTGTCTGCTGATTACAATAAAAATTTCAAAGTGCAGTCTGATCAGCACTTTCTTGCGCATTGCAGACAAGAATGCATTTCACAGTTGGTCTATAGTTCGCATGTTGTGTTTCCAATTGCGAACTGCAAACTGGTCTGCAGTTCGCAGTTCGCGTTTCGAATTGCGAACTGCAAACTGGTCTGCAGTTCGCGATTCGAATTCGAACTGCAAACTGGTCTGCAGTTCGGGATTCGTATTGCAAACTGTAAACTGGGCTACAATTTACGATTCAAATTTCAAAGTGCAGTCTGATCAGCACTGTCCAGCGCATTGCGGACAAGAATGCTTTTCATAATTAGTCTGCAGTTCGCATTTCGCGTTTCCAACTGCGAACTGCAAACTGGTCCGCAGTTCGCGTTCCAAATTGCAAACTGCAATCTTGTCTGCTGATTACAATAAAAATTTCAAAGTGCAGTCTGATCAGCACTTTCTTGCGCATTGCAGACAAGAATGCATTTCACAGTTGGTCTATAGTTCGCAGTTTGTGTTTCAAATTGCGAACTGCAAACTGGTCTGCAGTTCGCAGTTCGCATTTCGAATTGCGAACTGCAAACTGGTCTGCAGTTCGGGATTCGTAATTTGAACTGTAAACTGGGCTACAATTTACGATTCAAATTTCAAAGTGCAGTCTGATCAGCACTGTCCAGCGCATTGCGGAAAAGAATGCTTTTCATAATTAGTCTGCAGTTCGCATTTCGCGTTTCAAACTGCGATCTGCAAACTGGTCCGCAGTTCGCGTTCCAAATTGCAAACTGCAATCTTGTCTGCTGATTACAATAAAAATTTCAAAGTGCAGTCTGATCAGCACTTTCTTGCGCATTGCAGACAAGAATGCATTTCACAGTTGGTCTATAGTTCGCAGTTTGTGTTTCCAATTGCGAACTGCAAACTGACCTGTAGGTTACAATCTGAATATTTTATATGTCAGAAATAATCCAAAGTCAGGTGAGCTATAGTCAGACGTGAGATGAGCATTCTTGAGTGGGCTGACAGTGACTTGAACATTCCGGCTAGTTACTTCAATATCCGGGCAAATTCCATCAAATGAAACAGTTCTTTGATTAATCTTACAATTAATCTTTCGTTGATTTTATTTACAAAGGGCAATATAATTTTTGTTTAAAATTGAAATGATATACACACATGTACTGTAATAGAAATCACACAATGTAAAGCTGAATTATTTTACAGGAACAACGCACTACTGCAAAAGCTGCACAAGATTTTTTTATTTTATTTTTTATATGTCAGTTCATGTGTTTTATGACCTTTTAATAAGTCCTAAATACAATAGAAATGTATTTGAGTTAAAAACATTCCATAAGAAAAAATGTTATAACATCATGACAGTAAACGGGTTGGGCTTTAAGCCATTCAAGAGTTACATTAGGCCATACTTGGCTGCAGACGATCCTTATAATGGGTGTAAATGTCTTTACATTGAAACATGTCACAATATATATCAACTGATAAAATAAAGATAAAATAATACAAAGTTTTAACAAAAAAAAAAATTCACGCGCTCTGTAAAGAAATACAAACTACAATATTAAAGATATTTCAAAATATTCATTGCCACACCGACTGGTGAATTAATTGAAGTAATCGAAGAATTCTAAATGATTTTAATTCAGTTTCTATGAATTTTTACTGTATTGCTCGTAAGAGTACATTAACTACTCTGAGCGTAAGAGAATTTGGCAGTAAAAGGTACTAAGAGAATACCAGTGAATTCTTCTCTCATTCTAGCTCTCCTTTATACTCATAAAACAAACCAAGAAGATTGGTCATACAGGACGGATTACACCAGACCGGAAGTGACTACTCAGTGTTACCTGTGAAGTAGTCCAAAATGTAGTTCCATGCTATGGATGAAGTCTGGTATAATGAGTGACATGAGGAGGTGACAGTTAAATTTTTGGCTTATGTTTATTGCTTATTGTATTGAGAATAGATCTAGACCATTTTCATTGTAAATTTCCTGGAATAAGTTTTATTCTTTGCGAAAAATGTCTACCTACGCGTAATTGCTAAACGGCTGTTTTCGTGGTGGCATTTTTATAGGGTGATGTTTCTCAGAACAGAATATTTTTCTTATATACAACATAACATGTCAATATTTTTCTATTTTTGATAAGAAGACATGTTATACTAAATGACCATATACGGTTTTCATATCACTGAAATGCTGTAAAGTGCTGAAAATGAGGTCTGAATGTTTTGTTATTAATATGAAATAAATAAGGAATTGAATTGGTAGAATGTAACCTACATGACAAGAATTCACAAAGACTGTACGGGCAAGGATGAAGTGCCTCGGACATCTCCGTTAATATTCGTAATAAAACGTTCATTGCCGAGGATATCCAATTCAATTAAACAGCAGACGATACCGCCAGGGAAAAGTATTAGTTTCCCCGCAATGTGCGGCGCACGTCACTATTAAGTTTAAAGAACATGAAATGTTACATCCCGTGACAAACATGCTATAACTTCTACATGTTTTCATTGTTTATATTTAAGCTTATCTATATTCGTCACCGGTAATTGATATGGGCGGCTCCTCCATAAAAATGTTACTAATTAATTCATTGGAAAAAATCCTGCATGATAGAGAAGCTCCATTTCAAGATTTTTCATTTCTTCTTTACTTTTCCAGTTTGCAGATCGCATTTGAAAACGTGAACTGAGAACTGCAAACTGCAGACCAACTGTGAAATGCATTCTTGTCTACATTTTGCTGGACAGTGCTGAACAGACTGCACTTTGAAATTTGAATCGAAACTGCCAGCACAGTGTACAGTTCTCAATACGAATCTCGAACTGCAGACCAGTTTTTAGTTCGAATTTGAATCGCGAACTGCAGGCCAGTTTGCAGTTCGCAATTCGAAAGGCGAACTGCGAACAGCGGACCAGTTTGCAGTTCGCAATTCGAATCGCGAACTGCGAACTGCAGGACAGTTTGCAGTTCGCAATTCGAAAGGCGAACTGCGAACTGCGGACCAGTTTGCAGTTTCACAATTCGAAACGCAAACTGCGAACTGTAGACCAGCTGTGAAATGCATTCTTGTCTGCAGTTCTAATGGAGAGGGAGGAAGTGCAGACTTTTCACATTTATGTTTAGCAAACACTTGCCTATTACTTTAAAGTATAAGAGTAACCTTCAAATTCATTTTCATTTAGAATCACGAACTGCAGACCAGTTTGCAGTTCGCAATTCGAATCGTGAACTGCGAACTGCAGACCAGTTTGCAGTTCGCAATTCGAATTATGAACTACGAATTGCGAACTGCGAACTGAGAACTGCAGACCAGTTTGCAGTTCGTAGTTCGAATCGAAAACTAGGAGCCGCAGACTTGCCGGCACTTTGCAGTTCTACTGAAGAGGGAGGAAGTGCAGACCATTAACATTAATGACCAGCTTGCGCATCCGCGCAGTCTGGTCAGGATCCATGCTGTTCACTTTTAAAGCCTACTGCAATTAGAGAAACCATTAGCGAACAGCATGGATCCTGACCAGACTGAGCGGATGCGCAAGCTGGTCTGGATCCATGCTGGTCGCAAACCCACTATGTTGATTTTCTCATGGCACGACTCAAAATTTTATATTTAGCAAATACTGACCTATTACTTAAAAGTATAAGAGTAACGTTCAAATATATTTTTATTTTGAATCTTGAACCGCAGACCAGTTTGCAATTCGTAATTCGAATCACGAACTGCGAACTGCGAACTGAGGACCAGTTTGCAGTTCGCAATTCGAAACGCGAACTGCAGACCAGTTTGCAGTTCGCAATTTGAAACACAAACTGCGAACTATAGACCAACTGTGAAATGCATTCTTGTCTGCAATGCGCAAGAAAGTGCTGATCAGACTGCACTTTGAAATTTTTATTGTAATCAGCAGACAAGATTGCAGTTTGCAATTTGGAACGCGAACTGCGGACCAGTTTGCAGTTCGCAGTTGGAAACGCGAAATGCGAACTGCAGACTAATTATGAAATGCATTCTTGTCCGCGATGCGCTGGACAGTGCTGATCATACTGCACTTTGAAATTTGAATCGTAAATTGTAGCCCAGTTTACAGTTTGCAATACGAATCCCGAACTGCAGACCAGTTTGTATCGAATTCGAATCGCGAACTGCAGACCAGTTTGCAGTTCGCAATTCGAATCGCGAACTGCGAACTGCAGACCAGTTTGCAGTTCGCAATTCGAAACGCGAACTGCGAACTGCGAACTGCAGACCAGTTTGCAGTTCGCAATTCGAAACACAAACTGCGAACTATAGACCAACTGTGAAATGCGCAAGAAAGTGCTGATCAGACTGCACTTTGAAATTTTTATTGTAATCAGCCGACAAGATTGCAGTTTGCAATTCGGAACGCGAACTGCGGACCAGTTTGCAGTTCGCAGTTGGAAACGCGAAATGCGAACTGCAGACTAATTATTAAATGCATTCTTGTCCGCAATGCGCTGGACAGTCAAGTCAAGTCAAGTCAAAAGTTTATGAAATGTAACAAAGGCCTCCGGCCCAAAATACACTACGTAATATATAGTAAGTAAATATATAAACAGTTGTCATCCCATAAAATGTATACATATACAATCGGATAAGTTAAAATACATATTCATAGGTTCAACACACAGTCGACTAGTAAACATAGGCTGCTGAATATCATATTTAACAGGTCAAACATTATTTAAGAGTTTCTCAAGATACAATGCTGTTAGATATAACACCTTTTCATTATCAGAGCTAAGTATGTTATAAAAACTTTGTATACTTCTGTCAGATGAATACCAATTAAGAAGATACTGATTACGGATCTCACTAAATTTCTCACATTGAAAAAAAAAGCATGATATTCACATTCAACAATACTAGTGTTACTTCTATTATAACAATATTGGCAGATACGAAGATATGAGATTCAAAAGGTGTATTGTTGTGCCTACCAGTTTCAACATGCAGCTTATGGCTTGAACAACGAAATTTTGACATTGCTAGTCTGTATTTAAATGGCAAATTTATTGTAAGGTAACGTTCTGTATTTAATAAAGTTTTAAAATGTTTATAATGGTGACATCTACTTGATTCTTCGATAGACTCTTTCCAGTTTTGTTTATGACAATCTATGAGTCTTTGACGAAAAATACTAACGAAGTAGTCAATATTTCCAACATCATGTGAAACCCAAACATAACCCAAACCATACAAAAATAACAAGCGTTTGACCTGAGTAGACCAGGTGATTCTACCTACGTTATCTAAAGATTTTAGCATAAAATAACACCGTTTAGGGTAGCTAGAGTTATCCATCTGTATTAGTTAGCTGATCAGACTGCACTTTGAAATTTGAATCGTAAATTGTAGTCCAGTTTGCAGTTCGAATTCGAATCGCGAATTGCAGACCAGTTTGCAGTTCGCAATTCGAAACGCGAACTGCAGACCAACTGTGAAATGCATTCTTGTCTGCAATGCGCAGGACAGTGTTGATCAGACTGCACGTTGACATTTAATTCGTAAAGCGCAGACCAGTTTACAGTTTGCAATTCGAATCGCGAACTGCAGACCAGTTTGCAGTTCGCAATTCGAAACGCGAACTGCTAACTTCAGACCAAATGTGAAATACATTCTTGTCTACAATTTGCCGGGCAGTGCTGATCAGACTGCACACTTTGAAATTTGAATCGTAAACAGCAGACTAGTTTGCAGTTCGCAACACGAATCGCAAACTGCAGACCAGTTTGCAGTTCGCAATTCGAAACGAGAACTGCAGACCAACTGTGAAATGCATTCTTGTCTGCTGTGCAGGACATTGTTGATCAGACTGCACGCTGACATTTGAATCGTAAAGTGCAGACCAGTTTACAGTTCGCAGTTCGAATCGCGAACTGCAGACCAGTTTGCAGTTCGCAATTCGAATCGCGAACTGCGAACTGCGAACTGCAGACCAGTTTGCAGTTCGCAATTCGAAACGCGAACTGCGAACTGCGAACTGCGAACTGCAGACCAACTTAACTAAAATAGTAGCATTATATAGCGGAAGAAATGTATTTGAATATCAGAACAAAACAATTCGGTATAATGATAAGTTTGATAAGTTTGATAAGTTTATTTCAAATTTTCCTTTAGGCCAACTGGCCCATGAGGTTTACAAGCATGAAAATGGCGAGACAATTATTTAAACGAAGAAGGTTGTTAACATTCAACTTTCTGCATAAATAGCACATTCTAATATTACAACATTAGAATTACAAAAAAATTATACATAAGTAACCATATAGACAGTATATACATATACAAGTACATATACAAATTATTTATCATTTTACTGGTACAATTTATGTTTATACACAAAACAACAAGAAGAATGCAAGACAGTTATTCTATGTTTAATGTCCATGCTATGTTGAGCTTGACGAAACGAAATACAAGGTCAACAGCTTGATCTCAGAAATGAAAGATTGTTATGTTGATAATACGTTTGAAACTTACAAATTCAAACTGCGCTTGCATTTACATGTAACATGAGAAAACATATACCTATACCTATACAATTCCATATAACATTCAGGTAATGTTTTACTGCTCATTAAGTACGAACTACTTACATATTGTTTTTCCTAAGCAAGAAATTTGCAAGATTACGTGTTAATTTTTCTCTATCAGTATTTAACAATTCTATCAATTTTGGCATATTTGGTCGTCTCCAATAATAAGATGGAATGAAACGTTTTCTTAAATCAGCATATACATTGCATTCTAATATGAAATGGAATTCGTCTTCTAACATACCACAAGCATAACATTTTCTTTCATTTATAAGTGTACTGTTTGGCTTAGTCCATCTATCCGTTTCTACATGCAATCTATGAGAAGATACTCGTAAACGTGCTTGTTCGCAATAAAAATGTTTAATATTGATCAAATTGAGGTATGACTGGAATTTAAAACATGAAATGTGTCTGTAGAAAAGCGCTCTACTAGAATCTTCTAGCCTACTTGACCAGTCTTGTACAAAATGATCTTTCCACCTGGTTTTTACAATCGATAAAACATACCAACATTTCCTACATTTTGCATAAGCCAGGCGTCATAAAAACCTAAAGAGTACAGTAAAGATTTAACTAAAGAGCACCAATTTGTTTTATTTGGTCTGATTTCCAAATCATGTTTCAGTAAAGTATAAACTTTATTAACATATTTATTGCTACCTGCATGCATAATTTTTATCCAGTATTTCAAAATATTGTAATGACGTTGTGTTTGATAAGCAACTCTACCAAGTTCATCATATATAAAGTCGTTTTGAGTACTTTTTTAACTCCTAAAATACGTTTGCAGAATTGCAAATGAACTCTTTCTATAGCATTACCCGGCACAAAGCCCCATACTTCACTACTATAATTCAAAATTGGGCTAATAAGTCTATCAAATAATTCTAGTCTATGTAAATTCACCAATTACTTCTTACTATTTAATGGGATTTTCATGACCATAGTTTTAATGCCATACATTAAAAAGCCATGAAATAAGTAAATTAAAACCCTGGTAAAATATACCTTGTTAAAATGACTTTGATGGCCATGAAAAGCTGCTTAAAATAAACCATTAAAATAAGTTAACAGCCTCCTTAAAACACCGTAATTTTTTTTAACTGGCATGAAATTAATGTGCCATTAAAGAAATACCCCTTAATTCCACATTAAATAGTAAGAACTAATGGGGCCATTAATTTTTTTAATACTCTGTTAATGGCCGTTAATTATTAAAAATGATTAATGGTCTCATTAAATATGCCAGATTTAATTTTAATGGGTTCGTAATATTTTAATGGTCTATCAAATTAAGGGCCATGAAAATTTGCCGTCAGAATTAGACATCTTAAGATAGTCAACTTCATATCTATATTTGCCGTATTGATTTAAACTACGTATTACTACACATGTAATAGTATCTATACGTATGTACTGTTTTGTAAAATGCTAAAGAATATTTGTTTCTTCTTTTCTCTCTCATTATTTTGTAATGTAAACACATGTAACAACCTCGTGCATATTGTCATATTGTATCCTTATTCTGTCATATGTTCATATGAAATGAGAAAATAAATGGATATTGTATTGTATTGTGTTGTACTGAGAAGGGTTTACAGGTATCGGTTTAATAGATCAAGTGACCATGTGGGTAGTTTTAACTATTCAACATTATAATATTGACAAACATTCTGACCAAGTTTTTATTGGTACAGACATTAGGCATCAGGTGTATTCAAAAAGCAATTGTTGATGACAATGTCAGCGCACAATGGGCAATCACAACTTAACTCTACTTCAGTACTTTGTGTTCAGGTGCATGCACTTAAACAGCTAAGAGCAAATGTTTGAGGGATTGCATCACAAGTAGCTTCCCCCCTCCCCAATCAAGCGTACCACACTCTTTGATTCATTGGAACGAAGAAGCGAATGATCTGCCCATGCCTCAAATGAATTTAAATCAGACTGTAAATCTTCACAATCATGTGTACTGTTCACTTCTCTATAAACCTTAGTTTCTACTCAAGGATTGGAAAACCTAAACTGGTCTGAACACATTTTATAATGTCAATTCCTTACCCCACCCATCTTCTTATACAAATGCTGATTATTTGGACAGGAAAAACAAAAAACAGAAAATGTGGCATGCATCAATACATATTTACCCTTACCAAAATAATGTAGATTGATGTTATCAAATAAATTAATATGTTTTCATCCGACTTTCATTGAAATAAATCCGATTTTTTGTAGGAACACAATTTGGCAAACATTTGAAAGAAATGGCGTAACTGCATCAAGGGGAAATAACTTTAATGCAACTAAATATAACATCATGATATATTATAGACGATGTGTGCATAGTATGTATTTATTGTGATTAAAGTCCATTTTAGAACAATATGGGACTGGAATTATAAGCATTCAACGGGAGTGCAAGCCAAAAACCAAAAAAAGAAAATATACGGATCACATTTTACAGAATGAAGGATCTAATGGGCATCGCATTGCTATTAAGGGCCATCAAGTTTACTCTTAAATGAAATCGTACAGAACCTGAACATTTAATGGGCATTAAATCAAATTTAAGGGCCATGAATAATCCTGTTAAATTCAAAATATACAGAATTTCACTATTTTTTCAAAGCCATTAACTTTTTTAGCTACCAAACTAAATTTTTAATGGCATGATTCATGGTCAAAAATGGGTGTTTTAATGGTATTTTCACATGTAACCCATTAATATTGTGAAACCTGTTAAATAAAGTGATGCAAGAATTAATGGGGTTAATTAACGGTTTTTCCTATTTTAATGGATATTTTACACGGTTTTAAACCATGTTTAATGGTATGTGCATCCAGTAGTGGTATACACTGTATTTTTCTGCCCAATTAGATAATCTATTATTTATTATGCGGGTAAATAATTTTCCCAAAACACTAAGCAAAGTTATACCCTCTGAAATTGTTAACATCATTTAAGCTACCTTTCTTATGTAAAGGAATTACAAAATCCTCGGACCAACTTTGTGGGAAATAAACTTTCGCTAAAATTTTGTTAAATAGTAAAAGTAAAGAAGGGATAAGTACCTGTTTGCCGTGTATAATAAATTCATTTAATAACGCGTCTGGCCAGCCACTTTTACCTGATTTGAGCTGGTTAATTGCTTTTGTTATTTCTATAATTCGCTTATTTGGATAATCAGTTCATCAAACATAATACTAAATTCTTCTTTTTCATATCTCTCTATAAAATACATAACATCTTCATCTGGTGAATAAAAAGGATCTTCTGGATTGTTCACCGACTTAAAATATTGAGCAAAAATATCTAACTGTACATTTGACTGCTTTATGCCTGCATTTCCTTTCAACATATTCCAGTATAGTTTTGCATTTTTTAATCTAGCTTCGGTAAGTTTCAAAGATTCAGCTTTGTCATAATCAAACCTACATTTCCTTAAACATGTTTTATACTGAGATCTAGCATGAACTAAGTTGACTGTATTTTCTTCATTTTTGATTAATTTATATTCATTCAAAATTCTGTTAAAAATAATTTTCTTTTCATAGCATTCTTCGTTAAACCAAGCCTGGTCAGACATAAGTACACTTTCTTTGTTACCACTAATATTTCTCTTAAATAGAGGGGACGCAACTTCATCTATTATATTTGAAAACTATCAATACAAGCGTCAATATCTTGACTATCAGCAGCTGAGTTTATTTTAACATTTAAACTGTCCTTTTTTTATTTACCATTTTCAGACTGCAGTGTATCTATATAATCAGATTTTAAATCGCCTGACCATTTATACTTATCGTGGCTATTATTTGCATCTGACTTAATCGGTCTATCAAATTCAAAAGAAAATGTGATCAAACAGTGATCCGATAAAATATTTGGTTCTGAAACATTAAACTGATCAACATATCTCAAAAGGTCTTGCGAACTAGTAACATAGTCAACTAAACTACAGCCTCTATGACCAACAAGTAAAACATTGCTGCAAGATGCAGCAAATAGATGGTCGCACGGCCCAAAAACAAAGGGTTTGTAATAGTCTTCTGTATCAGTGAAGGTATATTTCACCAATGATGATAGTGAAAGTGGAATGATAGAGAATAAAACAGAACAACCAGAAACTGCAGCTGTTGAAGCTATATCTGTAAATATGGCACACTGCTACTCATCCCAGATTTAAAAACTTGTTTACCTGAGATAATTTAATTAAGATTGGACGAAAATGTGGTTTCTTGAGTTTAAACAAGTATTTTCTTAGATATGACCTAGTGACCTAGTTTTTGACCCCAGATGACCCATATTCAAACTTGACCTAGATTTTATCAAGGCAATTATTCTGACCAAATTTCATGAATATCAATTGAAAAATACAGTCTCTATCGCATACAAAATGTTTTTCTTTGATTTGTCCTATGACCTACTCTTTGACCCCAGACGACCCATATTCAAACTCGACCTAGATTTCATCAAGGCAATCATTCTGACATAATTTCATGAAGATCAATTGAAAAATACAGCCTCTATCGCATACACAAGGTTTTTCTTTGATTTGACCTGGTGTCCTAGTTTTTGATCCCAAATGACCCATTTTCAAACTTGGCCTAGATTTCATCATGGTAATCATTCTGACAAATTTTCATGAAGATCAGTTGAAAAATACAGCCTCTATCGCATACACAAGCTAAATGTTGACAGACAGACGACATACGCTGGACATCGAGTGATCACAAGAGCTAAAAAAATCAAAGAGAACAAATATGCCCCCAAGAGTAAACAAAATAGTAGGGAATAGATTTATTTCAAGGTAAATACTGTATTACAGCAATATAAGTAAATAAAATCCATTTTCATATTTTATCTGTACAGCTTCTATAAAAACTGGAAAAAGTTAACTCCTTAACGCGACAGTTTGCACAGCCAGACCAGGATTCGAACCTGGAACCTCCCCAAAACACAAATTACCATACGTAATTTCCTCAATTTTGGGTTGCTCTGCCAATTGAGCTATCTGGCCAGTGGAACTGCACTATGCTAGCAATATCACTTAAGATAAATTTTCGATTTCTGGTTTTTAAAGCTAAAAGGGAGCATTAAAATGTGAAAAATAAATGGTAATTAATAAGGATTTTAGTAATCATTCAAGTTTTCTACCAAGTCAATTCTGCATAATTATAAGCTGATTTACCACCATTTTTTATTGAGCCTGACAGCCTGCTGAAATTCTCCCAAATTTTGAAAAATATTAATTTAAACCCTCTTATAATATTTAAAACAAGCATTGTCACAAATAAATACAAATTAGGTTAGAAATAAAGTTTGTTTCCGGTTATGGAAGGGAATGTCCGCCAGGACATGCAGGCTGCTAAATGACATTGCTATGTTATTTACTTACATATGCGTTCTGCAACATTGCAACTCGTCACCTCAGCGCAAGAAGTGGATAACTGCATTGACTTACAGAAGAACTTATTCACTTTTTGCGCTAAGGCTGCATTTTAGGGAATATCCGCCAGGACATGCATGCTGCTAAATGACAAATGCATGCTGCCTTGTGTTATTCGTTTTAAACTAAATGCAACATCCATGCGTCTTTGTGTTACATTCCATCCGTTAGTGGCACACACCTTGCATCTTTCGTCACTGCATGTATGTAAAACGCATATTCTTGCGTGTAAATGGCAAATGCATTCATTCTGTGGTATATTGAAATGTTTATGTGAACAAGTTCATAGTGTTTTGTACGTTTTACTTTCTGAAATTGATTAAATCGTTCCTCCATTATATAAAACTAACACATGCATGTTAACATTTAGTTGTTGCCCGTTGTTTTTTGTTTTTGATATATAGGTCCCTGTCGTAGACCTTTTCTATGTAGGTCCCTACTTTAAATTCACGGATTCTTAGTATTGCAATGGTTGAAATTTATGCAAGGCGAAAACAGTGCTAAGTAAGCACTAAGCAGCACGAAGTTAATCAAATGCGACTTTAACATTTGTAATAGGAAATTCGTAGAAAGCTGGGAACCAAAATTTCCGGCAGTTTCCGTAAAATCAGTGAACCATGTACGGTGTTTTAGTAAAAAAAGTACCCAACGAATTTGCCACCAAAACACGTACTGGTCAAAGCTTTCAGTAAATATATAACAGATTCAGGAAGATTTGATTAATGTAAATTCAACCCATTTAACACACGGAAACTACCGAACACGTAAATTTGCTGTCGAGAGTGGTCTCCCGTGTATACTAATTTGCGCTAAATTTTTTGCTTTTTGTTGGTTCCCTGTAATGTTGTAATGCACTACCGTGCTTAAAGTTTTGTTATACTGCAAGTTTAAATATTTATTAAAGCCATGTGTTTTAGTATATTATTTTTGCCGGGAAACTGTAATATAAACAAGAACCATGTGGTTGCAAACATCACTAATGTTAAATCCAAAAAGCAGTAACAATCAAGTTATGAAAAATTCGGAATATTCACAAGTCACAACGTTATTAATAGCTCGTTACATTCAGTAGCAACAAAGTCAAATACGCGTAAGAAAACATAGAATACAGTTAGTAATAGCATGAGTATACATTTCAATATTGCAGTAAGCAAACAAAAAGGTTGAACGCACTTGTCAATTGACCTTACGCCAGTGTTGATTGACAGGTTCCAACTGACCAATCAGATAACAGAACTGATAAGCCTTGTTGTTAGCCGCCATTTTGTCCGTCAAACTTAGTGCCGGACTCGCCAGTCAAAGAATATAAATACCACCGAAAAATCGTCCAAAATGGTAAAAAGGTGACGTTACGACACCTTTACATCAGACACAGGGAAGAGAGTGTACTACTAGAGTGCTCCCCTTTTCCAAATCCACTCTCAGACCTCGAATATTGTCAACGATGTATCAGGCTCTGTGGACGTCCTCAAGAATAGTTGATCTTAAAAATCTTATAAGAGTGTTTAAAAGCAAAGCAATTCGACTTAGCACTCATTGTGTTATAACGTTTTAATTATTTCATTTAAATCAGTGTAAAATTCTATGAAAATTAACTTTCTTATTTAACAAAAGTGCCTAGTATTCTTTATTCAATAGTAAAAATATTCCATCAGTTACCAGAGTAACTGGTATGTACTGATAAAACACAAGTATTTGATGTTCTATATTATTTGACTGGTAACGTGTAAATATTATGCCTTAATGTACCGGAAACATGATTTATGCATTTTTTAAGATTTACATCAATTTCCCACTGGTGTATGTTAAGTCATACCTGAGTGATAATACAACAAATAATAAACATGATAAAAAAACTATGATTAATATAAGATTATTTTAATGAGTCTAATCAACAATTTTCTAGGCGCTCAAAGTTTTGACTTAGCACTCGGTGTGTGCTTTCGTTCTAAATTTCATTTTAATAGACAGCGTAAACTTCGTCTAAAATTCCAGAAAAAATAGCATATTTCGTATAAAGAAGATATGTTCTTAAACAAAAAATTATACATTCATTCTGTATACTTTATAAAGAAATTTGGTAGGCTCAAACATTGTTTTAAGCTGCGATGCGCCGGTATATGTCTTGATATATGAGTATGGACTATATCATCGCCTTGGACTATATCTTATTTATTTATCATTTACACGTTTTAATTCTTATAAGAGAACTTTCTTTACTTATACTTAAAACACATCATGTCTAAGTATTAGACATTAAATGCTATGTATCTGAATAATGTTGAACAATGATATGAGCATCTTAAATGAGTTCCGGTATTTCGAAATCCGACGTTTCTTAAATGACACAAGTGACAATTTTTACATGTGAATTACCTTATTTAATTTATCTAATTATTTTGAAATAGGATTCAGAATCCAAAGTCTGATTTCAACCTTAATTAATAAAAATCAATGTTCTAGTCTGCTTAATATAGTCATACCCTACATGATTTCCGGGAGATCGAAATTTGACGTTTCTATAATGAAAAAGAAACGGACAATTAAAAAAAAACCCACAAAATCAGCTATAATGGTTTCAGAGATTTCCGTCTTTTTTACGTGTTTTCCGCTCGGCCCCCTGCCTTGTTTAGTTTTCCTCATACTCGGGTGCAGTTCCCGGCTTTTAACAACAACGTATCGTTGTTTTTTGTAGAATTTATGTTTCGCTACAGAACATCCACTTATTAACGATTGTGTTTTGTCTTTTCACTTTAGAAATACGTGTGAATTTGAGGTAGCGTACGCCGAAATCAACTAGAATGTCCGGCAAAATATTTCTGCTGTCGCCATTTGATTCCTTTGTTTGTCGGGCCTAGCATGAGTTGTTCCCCCTGAAAACTGGTAGGCGTGGCTACAGGCTATCTGGCGCAAGAATAACCGATATTCATGAAAGGACTGTTTTCTTAGCATTAAGAAGCATTAAAGATGAATTTCTTGTAAGGCAAATATAAGAAACTAAAATGCAGTTGTAATGTTGCAGAACGCATATGTAAGTAAATAACATAGCAATGCCATTTAGCAGCATGCATGTCCTGGCGGACATTCCCTTCCATATCCGGTATCCTGACCTACCCTAAATTTCTCGCCGGACCCTAATTCTTTTTCATTGCCTCGGAGAAGTTTTTTTTTCAAATGTTTTAACAAAAAGTTGAAAAACTGCACTTCTTATGCTTCAAACATGGTCAGTGATGTTAGAAATCAACTTACTCAGGGATAAATTAGCAGGGGCTAAGGGTGTAACGATATATCAAAATTCATTTTATCATGATACATTAGTTTGGCGATACGCGTATCGTATCATAGGCCTGTTTCACGATACAGAAACGATAAGTGAAAACTAGAAATATTGAATGATATCTTTCATACAATCAGTGTTAAAGATAGTAACTACAGATATGTATCATTTATTACAGTTTCTTAAACTTTAAAGCAAAATTTCAAGTACTTTCCAAGAGTAGAGACATTGATTATTTTTCATTTTGTCACATGAATGCTTACTTACGGTACTCATTTCGTATCGCGATATGTACCTATCGCTGCATCTGTATCACGATACATATTGTATCGTGGGACTAGCCTATCGTTACACCCCTAGCAGGGGCCCAGTAGCCCGTGGTTCCTAGATTCTGGACCGGGTCCCTAAATTGTTGGAGAAAATGCCCATATACCTAATGTTAGACATTTATTTTTGACATTCTGGGCCCCTAAATAAAAATTGGTAGTTTATATCCCTGTTACTCATGCTCTAAATGAATAACCCCCTTATTCGTATTTTTTGTACACAAAAATAGTTTCCGAAAGGTCCCTCTTAATAATAAAATCAAAAAAAAATTACTGACCTACCTACCTATTTTTCTTTAGCATGTTACTGGAAACAAAAAAAAAATTTTTAGGCCTTACAGTTCATGTATACCTAAATTGTAGTCATACTAGTCTGCCTATATATCCAGAAAAGTGGCCTAGAAAGTGCCTTTGATGGCATTTTTTGTTAATGCCCGACAGCCATGTTCATTGTTAACTTTATAAAAATTGGAAATGTTTCAGGGTCATAGTAAGGCCACAGCACAAGGTCAAAGGTCAGTAAGTGCAGTTTTGTTATAAACGTCAGATTTTCGCCATTTTTGCTACCTTTTAATATAAACTTGTAATTTTTCAGTGATAATTATGAATTTGAGAAATAAAATAAATTAATTCGTGTAGATTCATTGCATTTGAGACTGGACAAATTCAAAACGACTGAAGTTATTTCTATAGAATGAGCTTAATTTTTCGTATGCTCTGATATTTTGTTCATTTATAAAAGCTGTCTTTTTCATGTTTGATATTCTAAAACTTCCGTTTTCAGGCTAACACTTTTTAAAAAGGCTAGTTGATTGCCTGTATGATTGTCGGTATGAACAGTACAGTTAGAAAAAAAATCTATGGCGCGTATTATAAGACAGATACAGTTAAACTTCGTTTGCTCGAATTCGGATTATTCGCTTACTACTCTTGGCTCGAACTCATCGTCAGGTCTTTTTAATGTGTACTTCACGTTGGCTTGTACTACTATATCTCGAACACATTTTGCTTGTCCCGTCGAGCTCTAGGCTAGCGAACATAGTTTGACTGTAATAACTATTGCGGACAGATCTAAAGAATCCTTCGGAAGCATAGAACTCAAGGACGTAAAATAGCAAATTCAGTTTGATTAAGTTTGTTTGTGAGACAGATTGAAATGTGCAAATTCTCTCAAGCATTTTCTAAACTGGTCTATGCTGTCAATTAAAAATCTATTCCTGTGGTTTACGCATGTGCTGTAGTAATTTCAGGAATGTGTGAGCGTTTAGAAATACCATCTATGTACCAATATTAAGCGATATCAAAGTTTAAATATAGATATTAGATAACCGCAAATGTTATGTTGTTTTTATTTTCAGTCCATTAGCATGAAAATGGTACTCTTCATATTTTTGAATGAGCTAAAAAATATTCTTTGCACTTTAACATTAGGCTGTTATAAGGACTGGTAACCGCTCTTCAAGTGTTTTCAATATCTACAATTTTGTAACTACCAGTATTTGTTTTTCTCACTTATCGGACAGAAAAAATCTCTATTTTTAGAAATGCTGGAAAATCTTATCTCACATGGGTTAACCCACACTCCTGTGACGGACTACTTCATAAACTGAATATACATATTATTTATGTAAAATAATTAAAATTCAGGTACCTTTATCTTTTCTCTCCGTTCCTTATAGTGTATTTCTCGATTCAAAATTCGTTACTTTATGATAAGAACGTACCGTTACGCTACAAACGATATAAATACAGCGGAACTTTGTTATTGTGCGTCACTGAAATGTCATGACGTCACTTCTGCTTACGGACGTCAATATCCCGCGTTTTAAATAGTTTCATATTTTATGCTTCTTTTTGTTGTTTCTGTTGTGGTAAGTGAGAAATAGAATCCATCATTGGTGTTCGGTGAAGATCGGAAATCCCAACCCTCAGGCGCACCGCTAAAGACTTAAACTCGGCACAGCCTCGTTTAAGACTTGAGTGGTGCGCCCTCGGGTTGGGATTTTCTGATCTTAACCGAAGACCAATGACAGATTCTCTATATGTTGGCTCTATAAATGTCATAACTTCAAAAAGGCTTAATAATTGTCAGTGAATTTGAAAGTATATCGAATATTATTAGTATTATCTTTATGACTGTGAATATATGGGTAAGCATGTTTGTTTTCTTGTTACAACGCCTTAAGATTTCCGAGTATTTTGGTTGGTGGTAGAACCGAGTAGAGCAAACGTACCAATGTATCTCGAAGGAATCTGATGTTATAAAATGAAACAAATGTGAGCTAATGCTATTTTAGCCTATAACGTGTAAAATTGAATATATTGTTAATTAAATTCAGTGCGGAATGCTAGAATGAACTACCTATATATAAAAATAACCTCTTACCCTTATATAAAAAAATGAATAAACCCCATGATAGTCCCACTTCACAAGCTATAGACGTCTTAGCCTGACATAGTATTTGTTTACTATAAATCCATCGTTTTGAATTTCAGATATCTTCTTCATGCTCTTCTCATCATGAAGAAAGTTATTTTTACACATTGTATATCTCTAGACTCTTAGTTACTATCAAACCACCATATTTCGTCATTTTGATTAGCTGAACCATCATCTGTCAGTAATCATGAAGATATCGAAAGGTATATTTTCAATATTTCACTGAATGTGCCTTAAAAATTAATGTTACTATTATAAAAAAATTTAAAGCAACCTTTCTGGTGTTTTTTATATATATTTATTTTTACATTTTAATTTGTAAAACATATGAATGACTAATGTTTCAGTTCCAAGATACTAGCTTTCTTTTGACAATGTAATCAAGGAGATCCTGTCTGACACCAAGTGTCAGATGTGTAAACGATTCGTTTTCAACTTTTGTTTTGAACAGGAAGTGAGAGTATGGAAGCAATGCCAAAAATTATAAGATTCAAAAAAGAAATAGCTTGCTAAATTTTCAGAATAAAATAATGCAAATATCGCATTAAGAGCTTCGGTGATAGTTCTTGAAATGTTCTACTTAATTACAAATACGTAAACTATGATGATATATATGTCTGACCGATAGTAAAAAAAAAGGAAAGAAATTACAGCAAATCAAAGACATGGTGTATAGAGTAACTAGTTGAATTCCTACAGATCTGTTCTGTTTTGTTTATTACCGTATATGTACTGTGTACACCTATAATGTGACCAATATTTCAGTTATTCCTCTAAAATGGTCCTATTTAACCATCACCGCGTGGACAAATTAAGATAAATATATATCATATAATGAATTATCACCAGTATTGAAATCATTTGTTTAGGAGCTGGAGAAGCATTTCATATATGTATATGTTACTTTCAACAGTATTTCAGCCACGTAACGGCAGTCATTTAACCTAATCAGTGTTTCTGGAGTCTCTACAAGTACTAGCCTTTACCCCGCAAGTAATTGCCAACTTTTCCGTATGATTCAGAAGTGGAGGACGAAATTACTCCTGACAATGTCTATTATCAAATCATCGTGGAGAACATCGCGATCCTTAGATCTGCGCTCTCCTTCTTGAGCTAAAATACTTGGTTGTATACATGCCAGTAAAGTGATTTTAACTGTTTATGTGAGAATTTTTATATATTTATATGTAAGTCATTTTCGTTGTAGTCTTCCTCCTCAAAGCCAACTATATTTTCTCTTTCGCACACATTTATCAAAAGGTGTACATTATGTAAATAATCTTTTGATAGTCAGTTCAAAGTTTAAATTCAAATTTTATTGCTACCTGACTTTTGTTTTTATCTCTGCCAAATTTTGACAGTTTGAATGAAAACTGGACACATTGTTTAATGACCAGTTCAATTAAATAAACATAACAGCGATATCAACTGTGCGTACATTCATTGAGCCATGACAGTTCAAACAGAACAGAACAGAACATAGGTTTATTTTGATTTAAGCATGTACAGCTTATCATCAATAATACATACATATTACAATATTACACAAGCATGCAAATGGCAGGAATTGCATATTATTCTATACCTATTTTATCTATCCAATCGCGAACATTCATTTGCAACACGTGACCGTACAATATATTACGGTATTTGGATGCACGTGCGTACAAAAATCCTGTATTTTCTGTAATTGGACGCACGCACGTACAAAAAATCCTGTATTTTCTGTATTTGGACGGTTCAACAGTCCCATGTTAAACATACGATAAAGCCCGAAACGCGTGAAAATGTTCCGAATGTAAATCGGATGAAGTAGAGATTGATTATGCGTCTTGAAATCTGGATTTAATTTGAGTTTTTGTTGTTGTTGTTTTTTGTTGTTGTTTACAGCACACAAAAACGATTCAAGGGATAACAATGCTATCTGATTTAGATATTAAAACGTTCGTTAATAATCAAAAACATTAAAATACAATAAAAAGGATCATCAGATGTTGGAATATTTGAAAAGTCGGATGAAACCTAGAAATTGGTATCAGTCCTGACTGTCTGAATAACTACCTCTGAGTCAGCAGTTTTCATTTAACGGTTAAGAAACAAAATGGAGAAGATTATGAATGGCAGCGGACGGGCGGTCAGCATCCAAAACATGTCTGCTCTATAATTCACTTTTCGTCGGATCTTCGCCAAACTTGCTGACCTTGAATGTTTGTGGGCATTACATCTCGGCCAATTTCGATAACCAGCCAAATTGTACCAGGTACTCTTTGATTATAGTCCTTTAATTACTCAAAATATGGGGAATTTAGCCTTGTTCGCTCTTTTAAGTCGAACAGTTTTCATCCGATCTTCACCAAACTTGCTGACAATGTTTGTGGGCATAATATCTCAGCCAAGTATTATTACCACCCAAATCGCTAAATGGCTGTTGTAGGGAGGTTGCACCATATACTTTTTTTTAATGATGATACGCAGGAAAAAAAATTCAATGAATTACGCATATTACGTATGAAATGAAATAAATATAGAACAAAAAGGTTATTTAAGGTCTAATATTGTTCTGTATAATATATATTTGCACTCATACCAAGCTGGGGAAAACTAGAAAAGGCAGGAATACAATATTCAGTGAAACATTTTTAATTTAAACTATTATTATGATAAGATAAAATAGATATAGAATAAAAAGGTTATTTAACATTGTACTGTACAATACGAGATATATTTGGACTCGTACCCAGCTGAGAAAACCATATTGAACTCGCCTAGCGGCTCGTCCAATATGGTTTTCTCAGCTGGGTACTCGTCCAAATATATCTCTGTATTGTACAGAACAATGTTAAATAACCTAATATTAATAAAAGGTGATATCTGATAGGGTAGTCTTTATACCCTAATATATATATATACAAAGATACGTCAATAGCTCACGTCAATACCAAGAAGTCTTATCACGATATAACATTGATCATACTGTTCCGAAGTTGTAATGCCTTGATGGTGTAATTTGCTAAACGGTACAATAACTTTTTATTTTTGCTGCTTAATAGTTCTATAAATTTAATCATACTAGGTTTCGTGTATAATATGTAGGTATATATTGTTTTCTCACGTCTTTATAAGATTCACATATAAGAACAAAGTGGAATTCGTCTTCTATGTCGTTCTTTTGACAAAGTTCACATTTCCGTTGTTCACGTGGTATGTTTCGGTGCCTTCCAAGTTCAATATTAAGTCTATGCGACGACAAACGTAGTTTTGATAAGGCGTATCTATGTTTACTATTGTCTAAAACACTTAAGTAGTCCGATAATTCAAAGTTTGGTTGGATCTCACGAAACAACGATAGCGAGCTAGAAACTCGAACACTTTCTCTCCATTGTGAAATATAAATGTCCTTTAGACGTACCTTAAATACTGATAAAAACATTTTAACATTTATGACAGAATCATGATATATCCAAATGTCATTAAAACCAGTCTCTTGTAGTAGCAATTTAACGTTTGTTAACCAGGAAGTTTTATTGTTTTCACACCTATAAAGCATATTATTATATACAGCATATAAAATACAATTGGTGTTAAAGCTATTCATAAGTTTAAACCAATATTTCACAATATGGACTTTCCTATTAATAATGAGCGGATACCTTCCAGTCTCTCCGTATAATGCTAGGCAATTCGTAGACATTTTAACATTAAGAGTTCGTTTTAAGAATTTTCTGTGGACCCTTTCAATATTTTCTGCTTGTAAAAATCCCCATAGCACCGAGCAGTAACTGAGTATGGATGCGACATATGTGTCAAATAAATCAAATGTAATTTTCAGTGGCAAAGCCATATCTTTAGTCAGATTTCTTAGAGAAAACATTGCTTTAAGTGATTTAGCAGCTAAAGTCTCTAGTCCCTTGCGAAAAGAACCACCTGTGCTGAGTACAAATCCTAGGTAATTAAAACTATCTACTATATCTATTTTCTGACCGTTATATGTCCATTCCTCATTTCTGGCTAAACGACCGCCTTTACGGAACACCATTATTTTCGTTTTATCTATATTGACACTTAAACTCCACTTTTTGCAATATGTTTCTAATTGATTTAAGTGCATTTGTAACCCCTCAGCTATTTCGCTTAGCAGTACACAGTCATCGGCAAACATAATAAGGTATATTGACAACTGGTCTAAAGTTAATCCCGAGAATATGTTTTGCTGTAAGCAACTTTCTATGTCATTTATAAAGTGACAAAACAAAATCGGTGAGGTTATCTCCCCCTGAAATAATCCGACGTCGCAGTTGAAAAACTCTGATAATGTATTGTGTTTCACGCATGATTTTACCTCGTTATACATGGATCTTAATAATTTCAACACCTTTCCGTCGTTCAAATAAAGTAACCTAAAAATAAAACGTCACTGAATGGATGCAACTTGGTGCTGGTCTCTATGCGGCAAGTACTGCCATCTGCAGTATTAATGACGTCACAAACCTGATATAAAATTAATATGTTCATATTGAAAATATTGACGGATGTTCCATTTCAACTAAACATAGTTGAACATTAAGAATATGATACTTTGAATTTCTGCTGTGATGAATTTACTAATTATGTGACTTTTAATTTAAGCGTTACCTTATTGTTACCCTTACGGTTAGAATACATATAATTCAGGCTATAATCGTTTTTATGTTTTATTATAATAAAATAATCATTAAATATTGTGTAGAACATCATTCAAGTCTGGCGATAAAAGAAAAAAAATAGGTGTGGAGTTAGAAAGTTGTTGAGTATATTATTAATAAACGCACTATTTTACTTCCTTTAGTACCTTAGAAGTCATTATCAAAAGTTCATTTTTGACCTTGACATGTCTGTGACCTTGAAATTACATTAAAATAACCCTTGGATACGACAGTACCAAAAATATTTTTTGCAGTTGATCCACATATATAGATTGGCAAACATGGCAAGTATAACGCACTTTGCCATCGTATGCCACTTTTCCTAGATATATATTATTCTATATAATATAATATAATAGATATATAGAATCTAATATATATCTTTAATATTATCATCAGTTTTATTTATAAAATACTGAAGGGCGTTGAAAAACAATATTTAAACCAATTTGGATGTTTATATGAAAATAAAACGAGTGAACAGCAATATAGTTTATTTGTAAATGCACTCATTTGACCTTTGACCCCATTATACTGTAATGAGGAACCCTATAAGGCGACAGCCCCTTTTAAATTGCATGTTTGATCCTAAGGAACACTTTTTATAATAATATCCGAGCATTAACAAAAAATGCCATCAGAAGTCACATTTTCCTCAAATATTGGCAGACTATACAGGGTATCTTAAATACTATATGATTTTTAAGACAGGAAAGTGTGCAGATTGGAAATTATACACGGTTTTTCAAAGTGAAAGTATCATTTATTTGAATGGGACTAAAATTACATTTTCAGTTTTTATTGAATGGGTGCGTAATCTCTCTATAAATATATATCTACATCTACGGAAATACTCCCAACAATCAATTTCTGATCATATTAACTGGGAGGTCGGGGCAGTTGTTAAAAACTAGGAAAATCTTCAAATAAATCAAATAAATATAGCACAAAATATGCAATTAGCTGCTGTCACTCTTGCAGAAATACCTGAAAAATGTGTTAGTGTCATTATCTAGGACATTGACTTTAATACCCTATAAATCTTTATCACTTAAATTGTATGTCAAAAGCACAATTGATTTGTCATTTATACACATACAAGTGTCCAAAACACAATTTTCGTCTTGTAATCAAAACTAGCAGAAAAGTAGTGGTTGTTATTTATCATCATGAAGTATGTACCAGAAGACAGAGAGTCAAAATTTATCACGAGGTCTCAAATCGCCCATTATCTGGACTATCATTGGACCTTATAATAAGATGAAATGCCCCCTTGTGCAGGACATTGGAATGTGTTTAAAAACAGCTCGCTTTAATAATTAGAAAAACCTTAAACAGCGCCACCTGCCGAGTGTAACATATGCACATGTGTAGTAAATTCGCGCCATAAGTCACATGGTCTATTGTTTACACTTTTCCGTCTTCAAAAACTTCAAATTTATACTCATAAAAATTAAAAAACATACATCAATATGTTACTCTGACTGCAACTCACCTCTATAAACCTATACAAAATTTAGTTTTCCAATATTAAACTAGGTCGTCACTTTGGGTGACTTGGTAGGACTTTGGTTTATTATTTTGCAACGCGACTCGGACACAAAACCCACAACAGGCAAAGCATACTGAAGTAGATCTTTCTATTTATAAGTAACTTGTTAAATCATCTAAAACCTTGACATATTTAACAAAATAGCATGCTATGCCTGTCGTGGTTTTCTGGGACCATTTGAAAGGAGTTGAGGTAAAAACGATGTTGCTCAAGGGAGGGGCCGTTGTAGAGAGGTTGCACTGTAGTTATTGTACCCGTGAAAATAAAATCCCACCGTAACGACATTCAAATATATATAGTACTTTAGTACTTTAATCGAGATTCAATGGACTCTTGTTTCAACTATACTTTTGTTAAATGTCGTTACAATGTGATTTAGCTGTAAATGAAACAGTAAGTATATAAGACAAAACATTTTCATTTTTACGTTTTTAATTAGCTAAGGTTTGGCATTAATTTGGCCATGACTGAATGATAGATGTTTTAGTAAAATAAGTACGGTAGAAAATCCCTGAATACATTCTGCAGATGCATGTTAGTATTATGCCATAACAGGAAATAGAATATTACAGCATTTAAACAGATTCCCCGATCAACGGTGAAATTCTGTAAAGATTATTTTGTCTTTTGTTTTTACAAAGTGTTCTGTATCATCACTTGCATCTAGCGAACTTGAATGTTTATTATCTATAATTTCAATGTGTTGTACGCATGCGTGAATCCAGTCATGACGATATCCTAGGTTTGGAGTCAGTATCGTATTAAGAGACCACCTTCACGTATCAGGCACCATGGTTGAAATCGTGTTGTTCCACTGAAAATAGATAATATAAGCCGAGAAAAAAGGGAAGGGTGGGTGCGGTTTTAAACATGTACATTTTATTTTCTAAATGTATACTTTTAAAAATTTAACTGTCTACCTCTCGTTCTTGGAATTTGCAGGAAAAAAGACCGCTCCTGAAGCGTGGTCTGTTTATATATGGGGTAAAATGTAATGGGCGGTTCTAAATTTTTGAAACGGATTATTTGATTGGATCTTGGGAACCATGCGGTCGCGTGCAAAATAAATATTGTTCACGTTATATGTCGTAAACATTTTATTATTTTGCAACGCGACTCGGACACAAAACCCACAACAGGCAAAGCATACTGAAGTAGATCTTTCTATTTATAAGTAACTAGTTAAATCATCTAAAACCTTGACAGATTTAACAAAATAGCATGCTATGCCTGTCGTGGTTTTCTGGGACCATTTGAAAGGAGTTGAGGTAAAAACGATGTTGCTCAAGGGAGGGGCCGTTGTAGAGAGGTTGCACTGTAGTTATTGTACCCGTGAAAATAAAATCCCACCGTAACGACATTCAAATATATATAGTACTTTAGTACTTTAATCGAGATTCAATGGACTCTTGTTTCAACTATACTTTTGTTAAATGTCGTTACAATGTGATTTAGCTGTAAATGAAACAGTAAGTATATAAGACAAAACATTTTCATTTTTACGTTTTTAATTAGCTAAGGTCTGGCATTAATTTGGCCATGACTGAATGATAGATGTTTTAATAAAATAAGATTTTCCCCGATTACGGTAGAAAATCCCAGAATACATTCTGCAGATGCATGTTAGTATTATGCCAAAAAGGGGCGCGATTTAGACTAGCTAAAGAGTGAGCCTTCCGCCAAAATCTGCGGACTAGCATGAATCTGCAGGATATTAACAAGATAACCGGTCATGGCCATTGCTAGCTTATCAGGACTATATTAATTGAAATTTTGCCAAACATTTTTATTATTAAACTGTCAAAACCAGAGTTATAACTGCGTTAGACTGATGAACAGAAAAGGGAACAAGAACAACAGTCAGTTTTCCTTAGTTAGAGTAACACTATGTACATGCATATACTCTCTCTCCTTCAATTATTATTTTGTACAGAGCAGAAGACAGTGTATTAAGCATTATATCGTATCCAAGTTCTGACAAATGAGTGTCATCAGTGTGAAAAAATTGTTTTTCTAAAGAAATGTCCGCGTATTTTATATAGCCACCTCCGTTTCTAATAACAAATGTTGCGAGAGAACTGTTGATACGTTTTCTAATGTTTTCCGCAGTTGGTGTGTATGGTACATAACGCCATGTTCTGCGCGGAAGAATTTGTGACCAGATAAGCCCAGTGTGGGGTAGTAACGGCTGCAGGAAATCAGTTATCAACATTTTGAATTCGAATGTTATGTCCCAAGTGGATTTGGTGCCTATGTCATTTCCACCACAATGAATGACAATGATGTCTGGTTCATCTTTAAATTGTAGTAAATATTGTACAGACCTGCGTATATCTCTAATTCTCATGCCACTGAGAAATTCCCACGTGATCCTGACATTATAATGTTGCAAACCTAAACTGTTACCATCCGGTCTAAAGGCTAGTCTATGGTACGCTCCTTTTATTAGGGAGGACCCTATTATCCAAACATTGGTCAGCTTAACTGCAATATTTTGAAATAAAAGTTTTTCTATTTCCATTTTCTTAAGATTGGTATCGTAATTTTAGTTCTTGACGTAAGGATACAGGTTAGATTGTAATGAATAAAATGCACTTTCTCTTATTAATATCAAACAGTAACATGAATTATCAATAACAAACGGTAACACACAACCATTTTTAAACATATTTACAGATATGTAACTGGAATAATAATAATAAAAA
Source organism: Mercenaria mercenaria (assembly GCF_021730395.1). NCBI lineage: Eukaryota > Metazoa > Mollusca > Bivalvia > Venerida > Veneridae > Mercenaria > Mercenaria mercenaria. The sequence continues at coordinate 43,541,977 of NC_069369.1, read as the reverse complement.
AAAAAAAAAAAAAAAAAAAAAAAAAAAAAAACTGGCTTAAAATTAGTATTCTTCATTCAAAATGTCATCTGTTCTTACAACAGTTTTCCGTATGTTGTTGTATAATTGCTATCAGCCCGATGCGGGGCTGTAGCTTGATCAATGTATTTGAAAATAATTATAACTGCCGAAAAGCGGACTGCACAGCCTGCCATATACCAATGGCGTTAATGGCATTTGGCACGTCCTTTACACAAAACTTTTTGTAAATATTATTTTAATTTAATTATGCTTGAATTATGTGCGCCATATACCAATGGCTTTAACAAGCAGGTAATACCAACAGGTATAGCAATAATGATACTGTGACAGCGAATGTGACTTTCAAGATATGACTTTTTACAAAGGCACACTCATTTTCAATTTATACATTTTAAGGCTTATAACCGCCAAAATTAGCACTCAGTCAGAGATTAGTCACAATTTTAACGAATGTAAGATTTGTAACTATCAGATTTCCATCTTCCTTGGGACTTTATATTATTTATTGAAGTCCCGTCTCGAAACATTGAAGTTGTGCCACCAATTCTAAAAGAGTGTGATTTATACAAATTGGCGTCTAAACCTGCAAATTTTATTGCTTTTCTCAGAACTGCGTTAAACTGGGAAAGAAGTTAGCGGGCTTTCGTCAAAATGAACAAAGAATGGACCATCTGTATTTGGTCTGAAGGCAATATAGTTAGCAATGTTTTCACAACAGAATTTGTTCTTATCGCTTATTTCGATGTCAACTGATGTTCCGGTGCCCGTCTGATCAGTTTTTGATTTCTGTAAGTAAATTCGTATTTTGTTTGACCCAATGATTACATCCTGAAACTTGAGAACGCCTGAAGTTGTTGCTTTATTGCTAGAAGTAAATTCGCTAATACGTAATAAGCCAATGTAAGCTAACGAGAAAGCCGCCGTAAACAACATGGCTTCAAATTGTGATCTGCAAACGTGTGTTAGGGAATCTAACAGCTTCAACAGAACTGACTGCGTTATTGGTTGTCTGGTATCGGTGTATGTTTTCAGGCGCTTTAGCCCTTCTAACATGCTTCTAACGATAAACTGTTTGGTATTATCCAGTAGGCCATTCAATTTATTCACGTAACTGATCGCAGAAATATGGCAATTTACAGATGAGTGCGAGTATTGCCTCAAAGACATGAATGCGATGTATTCCGTTATTTGCTCGACGGTTGGTGGCCAGTTTAATTCGACATAACTATTAATGCAGAAATTTGTAAAAGACGCGATTGCTGAACGATATCGTTTCTGTGTATTTTGTGAAAGGGAAGCGCTGATAAGCCTGTCTATTTCGCCCTCAACAGCTGGAGGAAGGACTCCGGAACTTGACAAGGCTCCCGGTCCGCGGAGAGGGGCAGTAGATGATTTAGTCTTGTCCACTGAAATCGACTGATAGAATCAGCAATACTGTTTAATTTTCCAGATATGTGTTTGCATTTTAAAACACTGTTATTTTCCATCAGAAGTAGCGTAAGATGTCTAATTAAATTCATTACTCTACCGTTTTTTTGATGTCTTTTTATTTATAATGCTTACTAATGCCTCGTTGTCCGAATGTAAAATTATTCTTGTATTTTTTACCTTTTTGTCCCATATATGAAATGCTAAAATAATTGGTACAAGTTCTAAATATGTCATATCTTTGAAAATTTCTGATTCCCATGAATCGGGCCACTTTATGAACGACCACTCGCCCTGAAAATAACACCCACAGCCTAAATGGCTGTTTCCTGATGTGTCTGTGAAGAAATCAATACTAGTAGCATCAACCCAATCGAAATTGATAAAAGTGCATGACCCGTTGAAGTTTTTGATAAATTGTAACCAAATATTTGCGTCTTCTCTTATTGAATGTGTTACTCTGATCCAATGAAACGGTTTACGTGCTTGACACATGACGTCATAAAATCTGCGAAGGAAAGCTCTACCTGCCGGTATGGCCTTACACATAAAGTTCAAGAGTCCTACTGTGGACTGCAAATTATGGAGGCGAACTTTCTTGGAATTTATTAAAGACAGAAGCTGCTGTTCCGCTTTCTTAATTTTGTCGGAAGGTATCCGAATTGTATTATTTTCCGCGTCTATTTCTAAACCTAAATAAGTAATTATTTTGATAGGTCCCGTCCATTTATCTTCAGCTAAAGGCACGCTTAAATCTTCACAAGTCACGAAGTGTTTTGAAAATTTGACATTAAACTTGAACAACTTTCATAAGAGTCTAATAAATGGTCAAAATTGTTAGAACCTGAATCCTTTTGTATGCACCATTGAAGAAAAGTTGCGAATTTCTCAAAAATAAAACATGAACAAGATGCACCCATCGGTAACATTTTTTGAATCCAGTATCCGTCGTCAGTCCGTATTCCTAGCAGATCGAAGTCGGCTGGCCGTACGGGACATAGGTTGAATGCTGATTTTATATCTGCTTTTGCCATGTATACAGACGAGCCTATTTTTTGCACCATTTTGACAGCATTATCAAAACAGGAATATTCAACATGGCTATAGTCCTGATGTATAAAATCATTAACACTGATGTCAGGTGGAAAGGACAGGTTAGTTTTTAGGCACCAGCCTCCTGTTTTCTTCGGGATTAAACCTACCGGATTAATGCGCAGATTTGAGATTGGGGGTGTCGAGAAAGGTCCTATAATTCTGCCAGCTAATTTTTCAGCATAAAGCTTTCGTCTAACATTTTCGATTGTTTGCGTGCTGATATAAGATTATTTGAATGTAGAGGAATTCTTGGCCCGGAATAATTTAAGCTAAAACCATGTTTGAAACCAGCCAATAGAAAATCTGCTTCTTTCTTATTTGGATATGTCGATAATCGCTTTTCTAAAGTTGTAAGATTAATTGGAGTGATACCGAGGTCCCATAGCCCGTTTGTTTGCACCATGAGGTCCTTGTCCCATAAACGGCCTTGGGGCTGGTGCCCTGAAACGAGTGTTAAACGACGGTCTCATTATGTTATGCCTGAATCTGATTTGGTGCTGACCATTCCCAAAGGTCTGGTTAGTGTGACAGTTCATGGAAGGATGGTTGCCATGACACCTTATACAGGAATGCAGATAAGGACAATACCTTTCGTTGCAAAAACCTAATCTGTTGTAGGCAAAACATTTCTTCTCTGAGCTAACGGACATGCTATTTAACTGATTTGCATGTAATGGTTGCATGAAAAGCATCCAAAGTTCAGGGTCAATCGTCTCCCACTTGGTTGACAGAGCAAGCGACTTTTTGAGCCGGAACTGTTTGTCGTACACCCACCAACCTGTGTATTTACTTGCAGCTAAACGGATGTTATAAAAATATTGGAGCATTTGTAGGGTTTCCCCGGGGTGCTTTAAGCCGTAAATATACATATATACTAGAAAGGCATCTGACCAGATTTCGATTTTTTCCAAAATTTTAGCAGATTGTTCTTTCTTAGCTAATACTAATTCTCCGTCTAATAATTGAAATGTTTGTTTTTGAGAGGTCTGATTGTTCTGGCTATGAAGGAGAGTTTGTAAGTCAACATACTGGCCTAACCAGATTTTTTCCTTGACAGTATTACTGACGTGAGCATCTAATATGCCGTTAGAACAAGTATATAATGGGATATGTTCACCTGATTGTCCCGGGCTGTCCACGTGACCTTCGCTCCTATTCGGCGGTGCCGGCTGTGTCTGCTGACGTTTCCTATTCGGCGGTGACGGTGGTGTTTGTTGACTTTTTGGCTGGCCAGATTTCGGTGTTGCTTGATCCGATGGACCCTTGTTTCCATCCGATGATGATGTATGTGGAGCTCTTTGTGATGTCCGGGCCCGTTTTCGTGGAGGCATGCTCAGTTTGTTTAAGTTATGGAAAAAAGCAAAACAATAAATTAATATTCAGTTTAGAGGAATTCAGATCGTAAAGCTACCATGTTTTCTGTTGATGTTTTTGTTTTTATTATAGTTATTATTTGAGCCGCGCAAAGAAAAAACCAACACAGTGGCCCGCGGCCCGCAACGACCCAGACCAGCCCGCCCAGGACCCATTCTGTTCGCTGACGGTTTCTCAAATTGTTATAGGCTTTGAAATTGAACAGCATAGAGCCCGACCAGACCGCCCGGACGCGAAGGCCGGCCCGGACCTGATCCGGCCGCAAAAGAACCCCGCCGGCCTTCTCACGGCGCGGCTCATTTATATGACGTCACCTTGATGACGCGTAGGGTAAACTGATCTTAAGTCGGACGCGATCGAGAGTCGGACGATTTTGACGGTCATTTTCATCTTAATATCGCTATAAGACCGCAAATAGCTTTTCAACAGCCAAAAAATAAACATCTCATTTGTTATGAGTTGCTTTTCTTTGTTACATGACACACTTCTGCTCTTTGCCTCAATGCAGAACGTAAACAGTACAAATCGCGGGATTTTTAAAAATCAATTCAGATGAAAATCAAGTTTCATTTTACTTTAACCTTGATTATTTTCTGCCAGGAAGTATAACAGACACCTAACATGCAACAAATAGACAGACATGGCATCAATACAAAGGAATAAATAATTCTTTCATCATCCTACCTTGTTTTTCACAGGCTGTAGGCCCTAAAATGAAAGCTAGCAAATCGATTTAGACTCGGACAGAGAAAATATGCAATTTGATATAGAGACGGACAGTGTCCGACTCATTATCAACATCATATTCAAATCACATCTTTCTTTTGTAGTTATTTTATGTAGATAACTTTCATAATTAGCACTATTTTTCTAATTTGCAAACACGAATAGGTGAATAAAAAATAAATTACAGATCTACGTATATGTTACCATTTCCTTGAGTTTAGATATTTATATGTCTTTTTGTATTTAAACGTGGCATTGCTTTAACAAAAGGGTGCATAGAGTTTAAATCAAACTGTTGCTTAATTAGACACATTATTAACGCTTTAATGTTTATATTGTTTTGATAAACAGTGTTGAGCTGTTAATGTTAATTGCAGTTTATTACAACATTTCAAACAGTTTTGTTTGTTTGCAGCAACTACCCTGAAAATTATCATTGCGCATCATGATATTTTCAAAACTTTTCATTTTTTATGGACGCATTAATTAAACCTTTATATGCAAATAATACAAAGACCTATGGTAAATGAAATGACCTGCGTATCAGGCGTCAGACCGAAATAAAAAAAAAGGTCCGTTTGGAAATGTCTCCCGACCTACCCGCTCAAAAAGCGCGCGCCGATTTTTTATTCCACTCAGCTGATTTTTTTATAAGTTCTGATCAGTGGGTGAACATTAACCCAAACTGCATTCACGTGACACAGCAGCTCTTTCAATTAAGCCCCGAGTTTCTATCACAGACCGACAATTACATTATTCTTTGTTTGCATCACAATGTGTGAAAAATATTGCTGCCTAGACAAGATTACAAAATAAGGTTCATGTTGCCGACGAGTGCAAAAATTTTCAAAGCACAAAAATCATACTTACGTCAAACCATTTTTATATGTTCCTAGATGTAAATGTTATTTTTGCTCGTAAACTTCGATAATTATGTTGCAAATAAATGTGTAAGAACCAATATTTGATAGAACGTGTCGTAAATAAAAACAAACAAAAAATTCATCTGCTGCAATATTGCTTCCGTTCTAAAGAAAGGAAAGAAAAAAGAAGAAAAAAAAAAAACACGCATTGAATCTCACAAACACGCACAAAATGACTATAAACAAAACGTTAAGAACCTTAAGTTTAACATCTGAGAAAACTGTATTGAGATCGATTGTGCCACTTGCTAAAAAAAATACGCTGTGGACACATTATAATTTTGGCGGGAAAGAATCACGTGCGTTTCGTGACGGATATTGTGTTTGCGGAAGGGCTACTCCCTTTTCAGATCAATATGGATCAAAAGAGAAATTACAGCAGGAACTAATATTTTTTGTCCATTTCTGGTCCTGAGAAGGATAACCTTTCTTATTCGTTCATTATACCTCCCCAATTATATTCGTACGTGTAGGCGCTACCACCGAAAAAGCCGTTAAGGATGCCGCCATTTAAATTTTTTTATATGATGTCGCCAAGTTATCTGATGTTAATATGAAAATAGCTCAGAATCTCAAGTTTCACGACTTGAAATACAGAAATAATAAACAAAATCCTGAACTCTGAGCACAAAAAGAATTTATTGCTGATGCTCTGCATTATATTTTGGCGGGAAATCAATACACATGTGTTTCATGCCCCGAGAAAGCAATATGAACTGGGCTAATACATATTATTCAAATTAATGATAAAAGGATTATAAACAACCGTTGAACATGTTTCTGTAGGTTTACTTTAATTCAAAACTCTCTGAAATTAGGCTGCAATTCGAAACAATGTGCCCTTGTGTATTGATCCCCTTAGAAAGACAAGATGTTGTGCATGTTGTCGAGTTTGTTTGAGTTAATTTCAGAATCAAAGTTTGTTGTTGTTTTTTTTCTTCTTCTTTTTTTTTTGTAGCCCACAAACGGATATTTAGATTGAATTACCTTTGTCCGTTCACGTGTGTCCGTTCGCCCATCCGGAACTATACTTGCATGTAGCTTACAAATAAACCCGAGGTCTTGAAACTGTATAGGATTGTTACTCAGCATGAAGAGTTGTGCACCTGGGTTATAAGTTACCATTGATCCTAATATTAATAAAGTAATGAGAAATTTTGACCCTTTATTGAGACAAATAACACGATCTTAACCATTAAATAACCGAGTAACTTTTTCCAGATTGTTTCAATGCGTTGGATCGAAATTGTTGATATAACACAACGTATCGTCAATGTCAATTAAAGGTATACTTAAATTAGCGTCATTATAAGTCTTTTAACTGTTTAAAGTAGATAATATAATGCTCTGAAGCAGTTTTTACAAGTTTGTTGCATCTGTCCGAGTCATAATCACTTTCGTCCGACTCACGATCGAATTTGACCTATTGTCTTCTAGACGCTTTTTCTGTTAGTTATAACGTATTTACCAATAGAAAAACGTCAGAAAAGCGTCTGAGAGATATTATAAAGGGTACCAACAATATGCGCGGGAGCATGGCTTCAGCAAGTAACACAGGAACGAGCCGAGACTCAATCATGTGTCCGACTCACGATCAGTTTACCCTATTCAAATAAATATTGTAAAGCAAGTTTAAATGAGGTAGATCTAGAGCGTTCAATAAATTTATTTTTCGAATAGATACTACAATGAACATCTTCCGAAAGTAACAATAAAATAACAGTCGATCTTGATACAAGTTTTAAACATGTACATTTTATTTTCTAAATGTATACTTTTAAAAATTTAACTGTCTACCTCTCGTTCTTGAAATTTACAGGAAAAAAAGACCGCTCCTGAAGCGTGGTCTGTTTATATATGGGGTAAAATGTAGTGGGCGGTTCTAAATTTTTGAAACGGATTATTTGATTGGATCTTGGGAACCATGCGGTCGCGTGCAAAATAAATGTTGTTCACGTTATATGTCGTAAACATTTTATTCTACAATTTAGATCCACACGTGAATATTCAACTGGCACTAAAATGGATTACATATCTTACAAATTATCACTTCAGAATCAGCAATATCTCAAAAGTAAATTTTCTGTATCTTGGGTCTCCGTTAAACAATGATATTTTTTCGCACTTTCATAGATTTAAACTCGGATAATAAATGTGTATTGAAATTCCGGCATAGAAATGGACACTACATGCTTTTTACATAATAGTGATTACTGCGGTGTCGACAGCGGGAGCAGCGGCCCAGTACTAAGACTGTTTGCGAAACCAAGGATAACGAGTTCTTTATCTGAAAATTACGAATATTGGGATCAGTGTTCAGTATACACCTGAAAATAATAGACTTGCTATTTGCCGAGTGCACACTTGTTTTCTGTTGTCGTTAATATAAAGTAGAATAGTAAATATTCGTACGCATGCATAATCTCATAAACACTTCTTTAATGTATGTTCTCCGAATTAACAAATAACTGGCTCAACTGAGACACCATACTTTAAAGTAAATTCAGTTTATTCACCACGAGGTTCAAAATGCACGGGAGTCTCGTGATAGTACATGCCTTTAATTTCACATGGTTGAAGTGTAAACAAATAGTTAAATTTGCTTCGTTTTATTTATCACGGAAAAGATCGGACGGTTTTTTATATTGGAATAATTATAGAACATGTATGCACTTAAAGTTGAAAGTTGATTGTTTTCTACAGGACGTAAAACTGAAACAAGTAAGCACTTTTACTTTTTTAGCAATGTTCCTTAGGTGAACTTTGACATTGTTTACGAAGAGAAATCAGGTTTGTGTCATCTTGAAATGCGTTGTTCGGCTGAAATGTATAGTTCCCGGAAAAGTTCTAAAATGTTTTATTTGGGGGATTTTTGTTTTATTTATAAATTCAACACAATGTGCAATATTTCCAGTTTTTGAAAATGATTGAAATGGAACTTTATTTTAGAAGAAGTTCCGATCTTTCATTAATATTTTGCCAGCGGATGCTTACAAATTTTTAGTGAAACGGCTTTCTTGTCCAAGAGAGGTGTGTAAAGCGAAAAACTATCATTACACACTGACGTTGCGTACGTTGTTGGCGAACATCGGAAATTTTTCAGTTTCGTTCACTTCAATATTTCATGAAATTCGTTTTAGACATACGGTTGTTTATCTTCTTATATCACAAGAAAGGCAAAACAATCTCCCTGTTGGTAAATATGATCGCATTTACGTTTAACAATTCGACATAGAATCATAGAAAACAACACAAAAACGTCATGTAAGATGTAACAGAATTCACCAATGCGCATTATTTAACGGCTTGGTAAATTCATAAAATTATTTTTTTTCCGTCAAATAAGAAGACTCGGTGACGTGACGTTAACTATATTTGACGTCATTGCAGTCATTTGCTGTTCAATACTTCCTGTAACAAACAGGAAGCAAAAGACAGATCCAACCTAAAACGTAAGATTTAATGTCTTTCCTCGACAGGATTTGTTAAAATTTCTGTATTTTTTTTAACTATTGTATGCTTTCTATAATATTTATTTTGACAAAAAGTACATAAATTCTACTTTTGTATTAGTAAGATTCTATCGTATTTTGACCTTGATAATGGCGTTTAATATATGTATACTTTAATCTAGCCACGATGTCACACGTGTCAAAAAATGCAAAAAAGTAAAATTACGAAGTTGTTTCGTGCCGAAATGTTTAAAGAAATATGTATTTGTTTACAAAACAGGGACTACAGTCTGAAAGTACATACAATTGTCTGCAAATTGATATGCAGAAGTCTTACGTTGAATATGAATTAAATTTAACACATGAAAATTGCAAAATCTAGCCGAGATGTCACAGCCGTTAAATTAATGTAATGTCGACGTTACATTTGAAAACTAAATAATGTATATGCATTACAATTTTATCTGAACATCGCAATATAATTAACTGTCTGATAAATAATTTAATTGAATAAATATTATATGTACATCTATATCAAATATTTCCTTAAATATCGAAACGGCATGATTTATGAAAACTGTAGTCCAACCACCCCAAGTAATCCCTGTAACGTCTAAACGGCTAAAAACGACGATAACGTCAGTTACGCTAATTAAGAAATAATATATCTCATCGGTGATTTGTCGCTGAATAAATCACTGTTTGGAGTTCAGATGCGAAGGAATTATATCACGAGGGCGCAGCCCGAGTGATATAATGCTACGCATCTGAATGACAAACAGTGATTTATTCAAGAGCAAATCACTAAATGAGATATATTATTTCGATTCTAACACGTTATCAAGGACTTTAAAGTACACCCTTGTCGGCATGCATTAAATATTTGCCCGTTTTCAATCGGGTTCTTTTCCAGCGCCCCGCTACGCCGCTTGACGCTATGACGTAATAGTTGTGACGTCAGAACAGTGAATTGTTGTTTAATAATTCACTGTTTCCAGCCTTCTTTGTTTAATAGGAAAATGAATCGGATCGTGTTAGAATGTACGCCAACAATGAGCGTAACGTCACTGCGTTTATTCTTTAAATGTGAAGGATCGGTAACAGATTAAGGAGATCGGACTGTGAAAAACTATACTAATAGATGGATATCTTTAACCAGTCCTAACCAGTCCTACCAAAATGTCTGAGAAGGTTACTAAAATCTAGCAGGGGCTATTCAGCTAGGCAAATAATCTGTAACTGTTAATATCCCATAAATCTCCATGGCCTGCTGTGCTGACCGACATCCTCACATTAATTACCTGCTATTAGAGATTTTCAACTTACTTCGACGCGGACAGCGGACTGCGTACTTACAGTAGGGGTTTTCTCAAAATATTTAAAGGTTCGCAAGAAAAAAGATACTTAAGGTATATATGTTTCTTTTACCTATATGTGTAGTTACTTTTGCCTTCATTGTAGAAATTAGTGTATTGTGATATAATTATCTGCTAATACAATACATAGGTTTGAAAATATATGGATAGTGAACAGGCTACATCTAACACATGTAATCGCAATTTTCAGATGTCATACTCTATTATTTTAGTTCATGTCACATTTAAACGAGTCGGCACATAAATGTCTACATGTAGGATGCCTCTAGATTCAGCTTAATACCAGTACTCTGTCGCATTTTACTTGCCTTTAGCATGTTCTTCAAATATCTGTATGCTTTAACATTTTGTTTTGATATTGAGACATTTTTTCTGCGCGACGCTAACGACTCCGAATCCCCAGTGCAACGATAATACTTCACCTTAATATGTTCATGCATTAAAAAAGTCAACTTGAAACATGGATTTGAAGATAACGGCGATTCCTATAAAAAAACAACAGTTTGGGTTTAATTTGTGTCCGTCCATACGGTTCCTAGACTTGTATTTCCTAGCAACAACATAAGAAAAAAGGCAGTACAAAATATTATTGCGAAAAAAATTGATACATTTTGAATAAAACAAACGTCCGTTTAATTTGTGTTGCATAGTATAAATACCGTGTTCTCGTAGACTTCTGTACTGAAAAAGTCATTGTTTGTCATTAATTTTGATAACTGTAGAATGTTACATAAAATCATGAGAAGTTTAATGAAATATCTTAAATGATTTAGTGTCACACTTTGTCAAAACATACGGGAAGTTCTCATACATGCATCTTTCATCCCTGTCGAAACGAGATCCGATATATTACAATAATTTAGCGGCAACATCCTGAATTAGTTATGTATCAGCATGTTTGAAAATTTAAAAAAAAGAATATCCACTTCATATTAATATAATCTGATATCAGATTTTGAAAAATGATCAAGACAGGCTCGATCTTGATTACTGAGATCACGCCAAGACTGAATTCCCGGGCTTCTGTTTTCAAAACATTTTGGGTCTCAGTTGAGTTTGATAATGAAACATTGTTATTGATATCAATATTGCATGTTAAAATTTAAGATTTAAATTCATGACTATTTTCAAGTGACTATTCAGTATGGATTGTCAGTCTCAACTGTAATTTAATCTTTAAGTACCATCAAAACTAGCTGTCATCATTTCAATATAAAACCCAGCTGAGACCGAAAATTGTTTTGTGAAGAAAAGGCCTGTGAAGCGTCAAGGGTCAAAATTCCGATCATATTCCAAATGTTTTATGGCCAGTAAATGCATAGAATTGTCAACGAGATTATATTTTTGAATTAGTCAACTCCTATGACGCCATTTGAGCAATTCTGTGTGGTCATTTGATACAACAAGCTTTGAAGTCGAGACTAGCCTTTTATCATTATTTACAAAGCCTTTTTAGTCGAACACATGCAAAAAAGGGGTATGTGTAGATACTTGTCTTCAGGGAACTTTAACAAAGATTTAAACTCATGAAAACTCAAGGTCTATATTGGTTTAAAAATTCATTATGTAGCCATCATGAATATCAGTGTAGCGTGACCGGGAATACTGAATGAATTCAGTATCGTATAAATTTGAATTTGTAGGGTTTTAAATGGTTAAGAATATATAATACCACGCGCGGCATATTTTTACCGCGATGCATTACAATGTCACGCATCGTACCCAGTGTGCCCATACCACGTGACTTTGACGTCATTTTATGGCTAAGACGGCAAGCCAAATTCCGTCGATTCGATTTTTCGAAGTGGCGTAAGTTCTTTATTTCTTGATCAAATATGACCAAATAAAGTGCAGGCTAAGGAAAAAAGTGAGTACTTCACTCACAAGTAAACGGTTTTATCAACAGATGAACAGTTTTGGCCTGAAAACGGGAAAACTGTTTTGTTTAGAGAAAATGAGCATGGTAAGACGGCAAGCAAGAGTCCTTTTTGATAGAAAAATGGATGATTGTACACATCAAAGAAGTCGCACGTATTACCGATTCACAGGAATTTAATGCTGGCTCTGTGGGAGGCCTTAATTGACAAAAATGTAGCAGAATTATTTAAAAACTTTTTAAAAATCCAAAATATGCTAAGACGGCAAGTCCGCTAAGACGGCAAGTCATTTTTATTAGATATACCTGGTTGCACCAACTTACGTAATTCAACACTTCCGTGGTTACATGCCACAGGTATTTCATATAGAATTTCATATACAATAGACTCTATTTTGACAGACGTCACTGTTCATAGTCAGGATTTTCATGCTTTTTCAGTGACAATTCAAGTTAAAAGGTAGGACGGGAGCAGGGCTTTAAGGAAAATGGTCGTGATTCAAGTACACGCTTGGTTAACTTACCTATTTGTCTCGATATTTAATGTAATAACCTATATTAATACTTACAAGATAAATAATTGACATTCCTTGCAAATCCTGAATACATTTAGATGTTAGGGGTACTTTACTATGACTTTTAACAACATTACATCAGTCCAGGATTATTATAATTGTTATTGAATTGAAAAATTTACATGAAAGTTGTCATTTTGATAAACGTTAATAAAACAGAGTAAAAGCTACAGAGTTTTTAAAATAGATTATGAAGCAAAATAGAATCAAAACAGTACATAACGAGAATTTCTAGTCGGTTAAAAATCTCACCAGAGCTAATGTTACTTGTAATTTGACTTTCCGACTCAATTAATAAATCTTATCTTAGTATATCAAATGTTGATGTTTGCCTGATGTGAAGTTTCTAAGTATGTGTGCCCGATAAATGAAACTGTTTGATTTCTTTTAAGCAACATTGAATCAAAGCATATCAACGGGGCATTTGCGACTTCTCCCGATGATTTTCATGTGTATGGTTCTTTTTCTTATCTCAAAACTGCACGGAAGTCGAAACAGCAGGATCTTGGGGTAGATACAGGTCTAGTTTCCAGTTTGGCGGACCCCACTGACTTCTACTGTTGTTGTAGCAGGGTCGGTCGTTTGTACAAACATTTTAACAAGGTAGTGGAGTTTAAAGACAACAACCCATGAATTAAAGAAATAGGGTTGCAACATTTTTAATGTTTTGGTGTCAAGATTACTTAAAATAGAAAAAAGTGGAAACTTCACAGGTCGTTAAGTCGTGACATCAGTACATTTTATTTTATTAGGCTCGGCTAAACAAGAAGTTGATTTTGCAGGAATGTGTAGAATTATACAACCCTATCTCCAAGAATTGTGAAAGTTGGTGTATTTGTGGGTGGTTCCAATACTCCCGCTTTCATAGCATTGGGTATTGTTTAATCACCCCTTGGATATGGTGTCTGCTTTTTAATTTTGTCTTTTGACTGTTCCTGTGATAGGCAGGCTCCATAACCTCGGACCCCCTTCCTAAATTCTAGTTTGTTTAGTTCTGCCCATTGTTTTCTCGTTTGGGGCAAACCCTTTATTTTATCTGGGGACCAAACGCCGCTCTTCATGGAATTACACGCCTCAACACGTGTATCACGTGAAGGTTCCATATTCATCATCGTTTGAATACATCTGCGGATGTCTCTAAATTGCTTTTTGTACTTTTAGCATGTGTAAATGTTGAGTTCTGCTCAACCCGGGGCTAGAGGGCGTGGACGGTAGCATGCATTTCCACTACCATCCATGAACAGGCTCAATCAAACCGAGCCTGCAACATTTTCGTTTTTGTTGTGTTGAGCGACCTGTGGAGTTTCCATTTCTATTTTAATATGTGATATCGTGTTAAATTTTGGGGAAAAAATAAGAATTTTCTATTCTACTCAATACTTTGAACACAGCAACATAGAAATACTTTTTAAAGCATGTCTTCTAGCTTATAGGCTGAGTTAAGCATAAGATTCTTATTTGTCAAAACATTATTCTATATATCTGAAAATTGTGTTTTTGATTTGTGGAAGTCGACAAAATGGCTCTTCTTAATAAGTAGCCTTATTTTTAATACATAACGAATTGTCAAGAAAACATTCACTCAACATATGTACAACAGACTTGTGAACATATAAAGTAGTATTGATTAGGTCAAAAATGTGTATTATTTGTTGTTGCCTGCTGCCAACTGTATATTTGTTCTTTAGTTTTCGAAACGCTTTTAAATTAACATACTTTAATCTTAAAGACCGACACGCAGAGGTACATCCAAGATGGTATACATGTGTAGCTTTTGAATTCTTAACCTTTCTAGAACAGTTCTCACTTATATGCCAATCCTGCTAGAGAAAATCATAATTCTCTTTTAATTTATCTATTAAGCCTCACAATTTAGCAACTGTACCAAAAAAAAAAGCATATAACGTAGTTTAAAACATCATATGACTTCACTTATATAACGGTTCTTTGATGTTTTCCTATAGTTTTGACAAGAAGTAGAATGATCTACTATTGGTAAACATCCAGTGACCGCTTGTAGAGAAGTGCGACTCCATAGACGATATTACTATAAAAAATGACTTGCCGTCTTAGCGGACTTGCCGTCTTAGCATATTTTGGATTTTTAAAAAGTTTTTAAATAATTCGGCTACATTTTTGTCAATTAAGGCCTCCAACAGAGCCGGCATTAAATTCCTGTGAATCGGTAATACGTGCGACACCTCTGATGTGTACAATCATCCGTTTTTCTGTCAAAAGGGCCCTTGCTTGCCGTCTTACCATGCTCATTTTCTCTAAACAAAACAGTTTTCCCGTTTTCAGGCCAAAACTGTTCATCTGTTGATAAAACCGTTTACTTGTGAGTGAAGTACTCACTTTTTTCCTTAGCCTGCGTTTGATTTGGTCATATTTGATCAAGAAATAAAGAACTTACCCTACTTTGAAGAATTGAATCGACGGAATTTGGCTTGCCGTCTTAGCTATAAAATGACGTCAAAGTCACGTGGTATGGGCACACTGGTACCGTGCATATTCAAAACTATGCGTCGTACAATAGCATTTCAGCGTCGCGCGTGCTATAATACGAAAGCTCATGCTCCATATACACTATATACATTTTTGATACCAAAAATGTTGTTGTGATCCCCTACCGTAAGGGTCAGTGAACCTCTTGCGGCGCAGGGGAAGAGTGTCTTTCTCCTCACCAGAAGGTCACTGGTTCAAATTCTGGTTTATAGGGTATGTTGATCGTTGAATCAACAACCGTTTTCACTTCTAACGAATACTAGCTAGAACCTCACGAAATTGACAGCAAGCATATAAATAAATTGCAGCACTTCAAATAAAAAAGAAGTTTGCGATACAGATCTTGTTCATAAATACGGTAGTCGAAAGATTTGAATATATACATTAACCAAAAGGCGATATAAAAAAGTAAAAGGGTGAACAATTTTAAAAATGCCCCCACACTGTTAAGAAAATATATTGGTATTCATATACAATAAAACGGATATTGATAAATCTTATAGCTGTCTTTTCTCATATATTTTAAATGAAAACAGTATTTCGGCATTAGAACCGGATGCTAAATATGCAACTGTTCAGTTATGCACAACTTCCTCATATACAGTTTGAGAAAACCCCTATAGTAAGTCCGTAGTCCGTGGTCCGCAGTACGCGTCGAAGTAAGCTGAAATCCTCTATTTGACCTTACATGAATTACCGACCACAAGTTTCATGCCTTTTTACTAATCAGCAGAAATTCATAGAAGTCTTATATTGTCTACAAAGCAGGGAATGTTTTTTTTTTCATCATTTCCAAAGAGCTATAAAATAAATTTAATCATATTTGTTAAGTTTTATAGGTGAGTAATTATATATTTTTTTGTCTTTATCAGTTATGTTCTTGAAACAAAATTTATCTGGCAAAACAATTGGCAGTACAGTACAGTTATTTTCGAGAAAGTTTATTATTGTTATTATTATTATTATTATTATTATTATTATACACAATAAAACTAAGAAAATTAGTATTCGTCCCTACCTGTTTCACCTACATGTAGAGGGTTTATAGTTTTACTACTTCCATCATTTTGTCTGTTCATGCTTTAATACGAATCGGTACTTATGCTGCTACAGGAGACAATACATAATATTGAATTCAATTTATTCGCTAATTCTTATTTAGTGATTAAAACTTCTTTTAGGTGGCTTAATTCCGTCTACCAGAATGTCCTTCTAATTGTCTAACACTTCTACAAAATAATTACTGTACTGTAACATGCGATGTACAGAATGAGGTACATACTATCAAATTAAAAAATGTGTACTTCTGGTACGTGCAAAAAGCGTCTGACCATGGATTTTTTGGAAGAATACGCTTTTTCCTTGTGCCTAGTAAGTGTCAACATTACTTTTATGAACCACATCTTCTTGCACAATAGTACAAATATGGGCAGTTCTGTCTTTATTCCAAAATATACCTTTAAATTGATAGGGAACAGATCTTGAGCGAAGCGATAAAAATCGGGATCGATCCATTTTCGTTAACATGCGATATACCGAATGATATATTTACTGTCGACTTGAAAATTGTGTTCTACGGTCCGTGCCATAATCAGACAGTTCTTTTTAGATGTTATGTTTGATCGATTCCCAATTGAGGCAGTGCTTTTTTCATATAATCATGAAATGATTGTTTTCTTTTCTAAAGGTCAAGTAACACTTAGGATTAAACAGCATGTTACCATATATTTTTCTGTGACATTTTAGTTGTCTCTTCATAGAAAACAGTTAAAGACCTGCTCCGCTGGGCATGTTCTAATCTCTGGCCTGGCCTGGCCTGGCCTGGCCCGATGAGCCCAATTTTCGACTAGGCCGGGCCAGACCAGGCCAGATTTTATTGTACATAGAGAAATGAATGGCATAAAATCTAAATGTACAACTACAGTAGCAGGCAGTATTAACCTGCATTGTTTACTTGCTGCAGGTCAAACAAAATGAGAAAACAATCCTCTGGAGAATCATTAATTAGCCGTCATTCATCTTATTATCCCCCGACGTAAGTCGGAGGGATATAGTTTTGGCGTTGTCCGTCCGTCCGTCCTTCCGTCCGTCTTTCCGTCCGTCCGTCCGTCCGTCCGGAGCCATATCTAGGAAATGATTGGGAATATTTATCTAAAACTTCATATACATGTTCACCACTATGCGTTCTTGCGGCCCGTCAGATTGCCCAAGTAACACCAGAGTTATGGCCATTAGAAGTTTCTAGTGTTAACTATATAGGGTACTATAAATATGGCAATTTCTGCATCATAACTTTTGATATACTTGACCTTGAACTATGAAACTTTAACAGAATTTAGAGCACTATAATGTGGTTGTGCACACACAATTTCGTATGGATTTCTTTTGTAACTGCAGAGTTATTGCCCTTTAATTGTCTAAAAATCCACATATTTGTACATAACAAACTTGCCATTGTGCAGAATTTCATTACATTTCTTTCATTCTTTTCTGTGAACATTTATTATAAACATGTGAAGTTGCGCACCCACACCTGGTCGCGCACTTGCCTTGGTCACCCGGGGTGACCCCGGGGTCAAAATTGACCCCGCCCCAGGGGTCACTTGATTTTACATAGGAAAATCTTTAAAAATCTTCTTCTCAAAAACCAGAAGCCCTAGAGCTTAGATATTTGACTTGTAGCATTTACTAAAATTGTTCAAATCATGACCCCGGGATCAAAATTGACCCCGCCCCATGGGTCATTTGATTTTACATAGGAAAATCTTTAAAAAAAATTCTAAAAATAAACCAGAAGGCTTAGAGCTTAGATATTTCACATGTAGCATTACCTAGTAGACCTCTACAAAATCTATTCAAATCAAGACCCCAGGGTCAAAATTGACCCTGCCCCAGGGTCACTTGATTTTACATAGGAAAATCTTCAAAAATTTTCTAAAAATAAACCAGAAGGCCTAGAGCTTAGATATTTCACGTGTAGCATTGCCTAGTGGACCTCTACAAAATTTGTTCAAATCATGACCCCTGGGGTCAAAATTGTCCCCGCCCCAAGGGTCACTTGATTTTACATAGGAAAATCTTCAAAAAATTTCTAAAAATAAACCAGAAGGCCTAGATCTTAGGTATTTGACATGTAGCATTGCCTAATAGACTTCTACAAAATTTGTTCAAATCATGACCCCCAGGGTCAAAATGACCCCGCCCCATGGGGTTACTTCATTGTACATAGAAAAAATCTTCAAAATTTTCTAAAAATAAACCAGAAGGCCTAGAGCTTAGATATTTGACATGTAGCATTGCCTAGTGGACCTCTACAAAACTGGTTCAAATCTTGACCCCCCAGGGTCAAATTGACCCAGCCCCAGGGGTTACTTGATTGTACATAGGGAAATCTTCATAAATTTGCTTAAAATAAACCAGAAGGCCTAGATCTTAGATATTTGATATGTAACATTTCCTAGTAGACTTCTACAAACTGCACAAGCCTTGCCCTCAGTCATGTTCAAGATATCTTACCAGTGTTCTCATAAGGACATCTGTTTTTAAAGTTCAAATGTTAAACAACAACACCTGGTGCCAAACCACTCAAAGACAATATTTCGTTCCAGTTAAACTTCAAGCTCATATTTCAATTAACTGCATTTAATTTTAAAAGCTAAGCTTATTACAGTAAGCATATCCCATTCAAAATAAATTCTTTAGTCAGGATCAAAGTATCATACATTTATTATGTACTTTTTAATTAAACATTTGTTTTCTATTAAATTGATTTTGACTAATGAAATTATTTGCTTCTTATTAACATCCTTAACTTTTTCCCGGATATATTTTTTTGCCATTCCTCACCACAAACCCTTTCGGCGGGGGATACCAATTCATCGAATTTGCTTGTTTGAAATACAGATTTGCACTGAAGAAAATGGTGTAACTAAATGATAAATACCCATTTTTTCTGTGATTAAATTATTTAAAGTCAACTTTAACACTTGGTTTTAAAACTAATGGCTAATTTCATTGATAAGTTTACCTGCTGCAATATAACTGAATATTTGCATGCAGTGAATGCATCTCTTTGCATCTCTTTGGGAATTGAAATTACAGGTTGTGTCCCTACTATCCTTAGCTGACCTCTTAAACTGTTCAGATGAACTTTTAATGTGTGTTTGGTTTAATTAAGCTGATGTTCAATTTATGGAAGAGTAATGAAAATAATATTCATTGTGGGACCTCTAACTCATTGTCTCGTTGGCATTTTAAATTGTTGATATTTTTCTTGCACAAAAAATGATGGTGCATTGTGTTAATGTTATTTCTATTTAACGCTAAAAGATGCTCTTGAGCCTGTTTCACAAAACTGTAGGATTTTTTTCACATACTTAGATCAATATAAAACAGTCTTACAAAAATATTCAGTATTTGTATAACCTAAACTCCAAAATTTATTTATCGCTTCCCTGCATCATACTATCCCAGATCCTAGAACGGAGATAGCATTATTTAATAAATTGAAAGTTGTTGTCCGTTAGTATTGACAGGTGCTACTCATTAATCTTCGCCAATATTTTCGGGCGTTTTCTTTATTTTACACCATATTTGTAACCTGAAAATATCTAAATTGACCAAAATAACATGCATTGTTTACCAATGGCACAGTGGCGTAGTGATAAATTCTCCGACTTTCACGCATGTTAACGTGGGTTCGATTTCAATTCAGATTGTTTTCATTAAATCAGTATAATGTCATTTTATTGATACTGTTTTTATTCTTACAACAATTTATGGTAATAACTTGTATGTAGAAGAATGTCAAATACTTGTGTATTTCTTTCAATAAATGAGCAATAAATCGCGATAAGTGACAATTTTCCTGCATTCTAAGTTTACAGATGAAATTTTAAAAAAAAAAGATAATGAAAATGGTCAAACAGGTGTCTCGACTCACAGTCCCGAGATCGGTAGCTGAACGTTTTGTCAGCACAACTATATCTGCATGTACGACCTGGCGGTAAAGAAATGTTTATATTTTATTTGGTTTTCAATATTTGTATTTTTATTTATGTTTGGGCACCGAAAATTTATTTACGGAAGCATACGGAATATTCTTGAGTGGTAGTGCAATAATTTCGGACAATACAAAATAATCCTCAATACTATTATAGACAAAATAATAATAATTAGTTAGGTTATTCAACTGCGGGAAAACCAAGCCACCAGTCAAGAGAAAATTGAGGTGAAGATCCCCTGATAATAGTCGTAACAATTAATTAGGCATCACCTTTAAATTAGACTTAATAGTTATGTTAGCTACAGGCTTAATCCCAGGTGTATAATTTTACAGAGTGGGAATTCAAAATGTATTTATACAATGTCTGAAATATCCAAACTTATTCCTCAATTAATAAGTTCCAAAAGTCAGATTTTAAAGATGCTATAGAAATCACTTTCACCTTTTACAAAATTGAAATCTATGGCCTGGCCTGGCCTGGCCCGGTCCAGTCGAAAAATGGGCTCATCGGGCCAGGCCAGGCCAGAGATTAGAACATGCCGCTCCGCTGCTATTCAAATTCTTTTGTGTGTATGCAACCCATGATTACAAGTCAAATGGTTTATCGCGGCCAGAAATTTGTACAAACCGGACAGAAGTTGCGAAATTGTCATTTGTGCAGGAAAGAAGCATTTACCATAATGTCCAGTACTGGACAGGTAAAGTGACCATGCACGGACACAGCCAATTTTCTCAGAGGGGGTCCGATCCCCTGCCCCCCCCCCCCCCCCCACCACCCTGGAAATTTTGAAATTTAGCACTTCATTTTTTGCATTCTGGGACAGTTTTAGGGACTAACCTGTTAAATTTGGGAAAATGATAAAATCAAGCTTTCTTGAAGGTAAAATTCTTAGTTTCATTTAGATAAATGATATGAATTATGTCAGGGTCGTATGTAGCAGCAGCCGCATATACTTTACATGCAGTCCTAATGTTGCCTTTTTCGAAAAACATTTTCTTTCCTTCTTGTCTTCTTTCCTTTTTTTAAAGATTTTCCAAAGTGGGTTCGGACCACCCGTCCCCCCCCCCCCCACCCCCTCTGGATCAGCGCGTGGTGACATATCATGCTTTCTGTTTATGCAGGTAAACTTGTGTTTGGTTAAATTTCAACAGAGCACAATTGTCTGAACAGTGTACAAACTCATTACTGTTTTTTCAGGCAAGGGTGGAAAAAAAGTGGTAGACAATGAAAGCAGTAACATTTATATTAAAAAAAATAACAATGAGACAAACATTTCCAACATCTTTGGACGGTTCAAAAATCCCATGTTAAACATACGATAAAGCCCGAAACGCGTGAAAATGTTCCGAATGTAAATCGGGTGAAGTAGGCGCTCTATGTATAGAGTTAGATTATGCGTCTAGATACTGTACCAGAGGGGTCGGTCAATTGTGGGTTATTGATTAAACTGGGCGAGTCTACTTACTTATTACTTGAGGATGAAAAAAAAACGTGTTTTTTAAATGTTGCTCTTAAACAAGGGTGGCGGTTGAACTACTAAAAGTACAACAACAGTTAATTCAGAACAAATCGTACGGTATGTTTTATAATCAGTAGAAGCTAGTCGAATTTACGCTTATGAGACCTGTTTCACCCATAAGTAAAGAATTCACAGGTCCATCATGAAATATTTTCCCCAGCGCACATATACTTTACCTATTCAGTATGATCGCGGCCTCGGGCCCGGCCGCGATCAACAATAGGTAACAGCTGTAACGGCCACGTGCCACATTTAGCAGGCAAAACCACAGGTATTTAATATAGAATTTTATATAAAATAGACTCTATTTTGACAGGAGTCACTGTTCATAGTCAGGATTTTCATGCTTTTTCAGTGACAATTCAAGGTTAAAAGGTAGGACTGTTAAAAGGCTTTAACTGTTACCTATTGTAATCATGGGTTGCATACACACAAAAGACATTTCTCTCTGTTTTTCAATATCATTGAAATAAAATACTACATGCTATATTTCTGATTTATAATTTAAACTTTTAAAAAGCAACGCTAAATTATGTTCTGAGCAAATAAAGGCCAATTTCGTCAGAAAAAGTTATAGGTAAAATAAATGCTGCTTGTAATTATTACATTCAAAGTATTACTGGACCTTTAAACTACTACTCCAATATGAACTGCTAATTGTAAAGATTAATTTAACTTTCATAGGTTCATATGCATTACTTGAATTTCAAGTGTGTTAATTTCCTTCAACATTTCATTCAAAATACAACAATTGTATCTTTTTCTTGATTCCTCATGCAATAAAACCACCTGATCTAATGTTCATCTCAATGTCATTAGCTGACCATAGAGAAGGGTGCCGGTAATTTGATAGGGCTATTAAAAGCCAATCTAAAGATGCTATCTGTAACTCTCGGGATCCTGGAAAACCTGGGATGGGCTCATGGGATGGGCTCGTGGGATGGGATGGGATGGGCTCAAGGACATGGGCTGAACTTACATGCCCCTAAATTTTTCTCAGATTCTCGAAGGTTTCTTAAGGTGAACAGTTCTCTATAAAATAAATGATACTCCTGGGAATTCATGCCATATTGTCAATAAGATCTGGTCGAGAGTAACAAAATGGGTTAATGTCTTATTTTATAGGCTAATAACAGTAACTACATTTTCTTATTATTGTTATCATTATTATTGTTAATTCTCTTGATCCAGTCAGTAGTACACTTAATAAAACAGTAATAATTTTAAAATAATAATATGAAAAATAAAAACACGTAGAACAGTAATAATTTTAAAGTTATATTATGAAAATTGAAAAATATATACTTCTTGCATGTGTATTTATAAGTGATACCTATACGAAATAAAAGTAGACTAATATACATGTAGTGGAAGAAATGTATTTGAATGTCAAAACAAAACAATTCGGTATAATGAAGAATTATGAAGATAAAGGGTAGAATTACATGTATATATGTCACAGGGAGAAAAATGATGAATTCAGCAGTTGACCTTTAACCCAAGTTAGAGAATGAACCTACAACATTAATTTGTTTGATGAAAATTAATTTTGAGAGAAAATATGCATTGGAACTAATGATAAATCAATTCTTAAAAGAAGTTACTGAAAATAAAAAGAAAACAATAATTGACAAATTTCAAGATAAAAAGATGACAGAAATGAATTTATAATATATTAGACTTATTACATACTCGTTTCTATTCCCCGTTAAGTTACACTAGTACCGGAAACGTCAATATTTTTCCATACACTGACGCCTGAATTTCTTATCGGGTGCGTGACGTAATTCAGTGTGTGTTGTTGCACTATTTTTTCTATTTATTCAGTATTGTCAGTCATATTCAGGGTATTGAACAAATTTGTGATATTTACATTTATATTTATACATGTAGATGCATATGTAATAAAAAGGTTATTATCTTTGCATCTGGAAATATGCACTTGTTCTTCAGCGGAAGAATATTGCGCTCTTAAAGTCGCGCAATATTTCCACTGAAGAACTCGTGCATATTTCCCGAAATAAAGCTAATAACCTATAAATATTATAACATATGAAAAGGGGGATTCTCAAACATATGGCAATTTTCAATTTATTTGGTAATAGATTTTGATGTTTACATTAACACAAAGTGGACAATAATTGACCATATTTTGTTCCAAATAATTGCTTTTTAGTTATTCTTATCATAAAAAAAGATGTTTTTATTTTATGCTCTTCTTTGAGAAATACTGAAATTTATCAGTGAAATAAAATTGATATTTTCACTGTTTCAAACAGTGAAAATATCATTTTTATTTTTCACTGGTACTGAACTACATTTGAATGCGGAATTATAAATGATAGGAAATTCCTTGCAAAATATTATTCAGTAAAAGTAAAGATGTATAAATATGATAAAAGGATCATACACTCGGCGAAATATATTTCGATCTTACACTAAAACAAACAAATATCCTGTATACATTAACACCAAGTGGACAATAAATGATTATATTTTGTTCAAAATAATTGCTTTTTTCTGCTTTACTTATAATAAAAAAATGATGTTTACATTAACACCAAGTGGACAATAAATGATTACATTTTGTTCAAAATAATTGCCTTTTTTGCTTTACTTATGATAAAAAATACAGTCCATAAATTTTTCATCACTTATTTTGGAACCGTAGAAGTACATTCTAACAAGTTAGAGGATTAAGTGTTGGTATTTTCTTTCTTTGTTTCCCTTCTTGGCAGCCAATACAGTGTGAGTCTCACTCTGGGAATTGTAATTACAGGCTGTGTCCCTGTTATCCTTAGCTGACCTCTTAATTGCCCAGTTGAACTTTTAATTCATGGTCCTCACTATATATTTCTCTGACCTTGGACCCATGATCCCATGACCTTCAGCCCATCCCATCCCATCCCATGAGCCCATCCCACGAGCCCATCCCAGGTTTTCCAGGCTGCCGTAACTCTCTGGCATTCCATGGGCAGCCTGGAAAACCTGGGGTGGGCTCGTGGGATGGGCTCATGGGATGGGATGGGATGGGCTGAAGGTCATGGGATCGTGGGCCCAAGGTCAGAGAAATATATAGTGAGAAACATGAATTAAATGTTCAACTTGGCAATTAAGAGGTCAGCTAAGGATAACAGGTACACAGCCTGTAATTACAATTCCCAGAGTGAGACTCACTGTATTGGCTGCCAAGAAGGGAAACAAAGAAAGAAAATACCAACACTTAGTCTTCTAACTTGTTAGAATGGGCAAGTTCTAATCTCTGGCCTGGCCTGGCCTGGCCCGATGAGCCCATTTTTCGACTGGACCGGGCCAGGCCAGGCCAGGCCATAGATTTCAATTTTGTAAAAGGTGAAAGTGATTTCTATAGCATCTTTAAAATCTGACTTTTGGAACTTATTAATTGAGGAATAAGTTTGGATATTTCAGACATTATATAAATACATTTTGAATTCCCACTCTGTAAAATTATACACCTGGGATTAAGCCTGTAGCTAACATAACTATTAAGTCTAATTTAAAGGTGATGCCTGATTAATTGTTACGACTATTATCAGGGGATCTCCACCTCAATTGACTCTTGACTGGTGGCTTGGTTTTCCCCGCAGTTGAATCACCTAACTAATTATTATTATTTTGTCTATAATAGTATTGAGGATTATTTTGTATTGTCCGAAATTATTGAACTACCACTCAAGAATATTCCGTATGCTTCCGTAAATAAATTTTCGGTGCCCAAACATAAATAAAAATACAAATATTGAAAACCAAATAAAATATAAACATTTCTTTACCGCCAGGTCGTACATGCAGATATAGTTGTGCTGACAAAACGTTCAGCTACCGATCTCGGGACTGTGAGTTCGAGACACCTGTTTGACCATTTTCATTATCTTTTTTTTTTAATTTCATCTGTAAACTTAGAATGCAGGAAAATTGTCGTGATTTATTGTTCATTTATTGAAAGAAATACACAAGTATTTGACATTCTTCTACATACAAGTTATTACCATAAATTGTTGTAAGAATAAAAACAGTATCAATAAAATGACATTATATTGATTTAATGAAAACAATCTGAATTGAAATCGAACCCACGTTAACATGCGTGAAAGTCGGAGAACTTATCACTACGCCACTGTGCCATTGGTAAACTATGCATGTTATTTTGGTCAATTTAGATATTTTCAGGTTACAAATATGGTGTAAAATAAAGAAAACGCCCGAAAATATTGGCGAAGATTAATGAGTAGCACCTGTCAATACTAACGAACAACAACTTTCAATTTATAAAATAATGCTATCTCCGTTCTAGGATCTGGGATAGTATGATGCAGGGAAGCGATAAATAAATTTTGGAGTTTAGGTTATACAAATACTGAATATTTTTGTAAGACTGTTTTATATTGATCTAAGTATGTGAAAAAAATCCTACAGTTTTGTGAAACAGGCTCAAGAGCATCTTTTAGCGTTAAATAGAAATAACATTAACACAATGCACCATCATTTTTTGTGCAAGAAAAATATTAACAATTTAAAATGCCAACACCCTGACAATGAGTTAGAGGTCCCACAATGAATATTATTTTCATTACTCTTCCATAAATTGAACATCAGCTTAATTAAACCAAACACACATTAAAAGTTCATCTGAACAGTTAAGAGGTCAGCTAAGGATAGTAGGGACACAACCTGTAATTTCAATTCCCAAAGAGATGCATTCACTGCATGCAAATATTCAGTTATATTGCAGCAGGTAAACTTATCAATGAAATTAGCCATTAGTTTTAAAACCAAGTGTTAAAGTTGACTTTAAATAATTTAATCACAGAAAAATGGGTATTTACCATTTAGTTACACCATTCTCTTCAGTGCAAATCTGTATTTCAAATAAGATGAATGACGGCTAATTAATGATTCTCCAGAGGATTGGTTTCTCATTTTGTTTGACCTGCAGCAAGTAAACAATGCTGCTACTGTAATTGTATATTTAGATTTTATGCCATTCATTTCTCTATGTACAATAAAATCTGGCCTGGCCTGGCCTGGCCTGGCCAGGCCCGGCCTAGTCGAAAATTGGGCTCATCGGGCCAGGCCAGGCCAGAGATTAGGACATGCCGTTAGAATGTACTTCTACGGTTCCAATATAAGTGATGAAAAATTTATGGACTGTATTTTTATCATAAGTAAAGCAAAAGAGCAATTATTTTGAACAAAATATGATCATTTATTGTCCACTTGGTGTTAATGTGAACATCATTTTTTATTATATTTAAAGCAGAAAAAAAGCAATTATTTTGAACAAAACATAATCATTTATTGTCCACTTGGTGTTAATGTAAACATCAAAATCTATTACCAATAAATTGAAAATTGTCATATGTTTGAGAATCCCCCTTTTCATATGTTATAATATGTTATAATATGTCTAATATATTAAATTCATTTCTGTCATCTTTTTATTCTGAAATTTGTCAATTATTGTTTTCTTTTTATTTTCAGTAACTTTTTTTTCAGAATTGATTTATCATAAGTTCCATTTCATATTTTCTCTCAAAATTAATTTTCATCAAACATTAATGTTGTAGGTACATTCTCTGACTTGGGTTAGAGGTCAACTGCTGAATTCATCATTTTTCTCCCTGTGACATATATACATGTAATTCTACCCTTTATCTTCATAATTCTTCATTATACCAAATTGTTTTGTCTTGATATTCAACTTCTTCTGCTATAATAATAAGTCTACTTTTATTTCATAAAGGTATCAATTATAAATACACATGCAAGAAGTATATATTTTTTAATTTTCATAATATTACTTGAAAATTATTACTGTTCTACGTGTTTTTATTTTTCATAATAGCACGTATTGGGGACTTTTAGGCGGTTGTACTTGAGGGGAACTGCTCTTCCCTTTATGTTCTATTTCTGAGAGTCTGCTATTGTTTATATATGTGTTCCATTCTGGCATCTCATCATGTATAAGTTTATGATCCATAATCAGCTTAGCAGGGTAAACAATCATTATGTCTCCCCCAGGAGACATATTGTTTTTGCCCTGTCCGTCCGTCCGTCCGTCCGTCCGTACGTCACACTTCTTTTCCGAGCAATAACTGGAGAACCATTTGACCTAGAATCTTCAAACTTCATAGGGTTGTAGGGCTGCTGGAGTAGACGACCCCTATTGTTTTTTAGGTCACTCCGTCAAAGGTCAAGGTCACAGGGGCCTGAACATTGAAAACCATTTCCGATCAATAACTAGAGAACCACTTGACCCAGAATGTTGAAACTTCATAGGATGATTGGTCATGAAGAGTAAATGACCTCTATTGATTTTGGGGTCACTCTGTCAAAGGTCAAGGTCACAGGGGCCTGAACATTGAAAACCATTTCCGATCAATAACTAGAGAACCACTTGACCCAGAATGTTGAAACTTCATAGGATGATTGGTCATGAAGAGTAGATGACCTCTATTGATTTTGGAGTCACTCCGTCAAAGGTCAAGGTTACAGGGGCCTGAACATTGAAAACCATTTCCGATCAATAACTAGAGAACCACTTGACCCAGAATGTTGAAACTTCATACGATGATTGGTCATGAAGAGTAGATGACCCCTATTGATTTTGGGGTCACTCCATCAAAGGTCAAGGTCACAGGGGCCTGAACATTGAAAACCATTTCCGATCAATAACTAAAGAACCACTTGACCCAGAATGTTGAAACTTCATAGGATGATTGTACATGCAAAGTAGATGACCCCTATCGATTTTGGGGTCACTCCATTAAAGGTCAAGGTTACAGGGGCCTGAACATTGAAAACCATTTCCGGTCAATAACTTGAGAACCACTTGACCCAGAATGTTGAAACTTATAAGGATGATTGGTCATGCAGAGTAGATGACCCCTAACGATTATGGGGTCACTCTGTGAAAGGTCAAGGTCACAGGGGCCCGAACATTGAATACCATTTCCGGTCAGTAACTTGAGAACCACTTGACCCAGAATGATGAAACTTCATAGGATGATTGGTCATGCAGAGTAGATGACCCCTAACGATTTTAGGGTCACGCTGTTAAAGGTCAAGGCCACAGGGTCCTGAACGTGGAAAACCATTTCCAATCAATAACTTGAGAACCTCTCGACCCAGAATGTTGAAACTTCATAGGATGATTGTTCATGCAGAGTAAATGACCCCTATTGTTTTTGGGGCCACTCCGTTAAAGGTCAAGGTCACAGGGGCCTGAACATTGATAACCAGTTCTGATCAATAACTTGAGAACCACTTGACCCAGAATGTTGAAACTTCATAGGATGATTGAACATGCAGAGTAGATGACCCCTATTGATTTTGGGGTCAGTCTGTTAAAGGTCAAGGTCACAGTGGCCTGTTCATGTAAAATCATTTTTTTGGAAATAACTTGAGAACCACTTGACCTACAATGTTGAAACTTAATAGGATGATTGGACATGCAGAGTAGATGACCCCTATTTATTTTGAGGTCACTTGATCAAAGGTCAAGGTCACAGGAGCCTGAACAGTGACTGGAGAACCACTTGGCCAAGAGTGTTGAAATTTAGCGGGATGACTGGACATGCCAAGTAGATGATCCCTATTGCAGCCAACCATCAGTGTCTCTTTGATTTTTGCTCCTGACCCCTATTGACTTCTTGCCTATAGGACTTTGCATTTGGGGAGACATGCGCTTTTTTACAAAAGCATTTTCTAGTTACCTTTGATCTTGGATTGTCCTGTTTATATTTTTTATACATCGGCCACAAACGCGATCTAGCTTGTTGTATTTCACGTGGCAAATCAACGTCGACTGTGAATAGGGTGCCTTTCAATCTCTTCACTCTCCCCATAATATACTCTGTATCTCCGAAATCTCTGAAATTGACTATGGTCGGCCTACTTTGTACACGTTTGTTTTGATTTTTTGCCCCGAGGCGATGTGCTCTGGTGATGTAAATATCTCTGCGATCAATATCTAACCTATTTTCTAAAAAGCCACCAATGATATCAAAACAGTTCTCGCCAATATTCTCAACAAATCCACGAAATATCAAATTATTGCGTCTAGCTCTAGCTTCGGTATCAATCGATTTGTACGCCAGTGTCTTTAAAAACTCAGTTTGTACATTTGTAGTGTCTATCACCTGAGCGGCTTTTTCATTTATGCTCGCAAAAGATTCTTGTAAGGAACAAATACCTCTACCGCAGCCAACCTGCTCAGTTCGAATGAAACGTAACTCGTCAAATATATGTACAAATTTATCATCAGAACAACTATGAATAAAAACCTGTCTGGTAATATCCGATGAATGATCCATTGTCATAATGAAGAATTATGAAAATAAAGGGTAGAATTACATGTATATATGTCACAGGGAGAAAAATGATGAATTCAGCAGTTGACCTCTAGCCCAAGTCAGAGAATGAACTTACAACATTAATTTGTTCGATGAAAATTAATTTTGAGAGAAAATATGAAATGGAACTTATGATAAATCAATTCTGAAAAAAGTTACTGAAAATAAAAAGAAAACAATAATTGACAAATTTCAATATAAAAGATGACAGAAATTAATTTAATATATTAGACATATTATAACATATGAAAAGGGGGATTCTCAAACATATGGCAATTTTCAATTAATTGGTAATAGATGTTGATGTTAACATTAACACAAAGTGGACAATAAATGACCATATTTTGTTCCAAATAATTGCTTTTTAGTTTCACTTATCATAAAAAAGATGTTTACATTAACACCAAGTGGACAATAAATGATTATATTTTGTTCAAAATAATTGCTTTTTTTTGCTTTACTTATGATAAAAAATACAGTCCATAAATTTTTCATCACATATTGGAACCGTAGAAGTACATTCTAACAAATTAGAGGACTAAGTGTTGGTAT
Source organism: Mercenaria mercenaria (assembly GCF_021730395.1). Taxonomy (NCBI): domain Eukaryota; kingdom Metazoa; phylum Mollusca; class Bivalvia; order Venerida; family Veneridae; genus Mercenaria; species Mercenaria mercenaria. The sequence goes on along the minus strand of NC_069369.1, from coordinate 43,511,174 downwards.
TTTCTTTCTTTGTTTCATTTCTTGGCAGCCAATACAGTGTGAGTCTCACTCAGGGAATTGCAATTATAGGCTGTGTCCCTGTTATCCTAAGCTGACCTCTTAATTGCCCAATTGAACTTTTAATTCATGTTCCTCACTATATATTTCTCTGACCTTGGGCCCACAATCCTATGACCTTCAGCCCATCCCATCCCATCCCATGAGCCGATCCCACGAGCCCATCCCAGGTTTTCCAGGCTGCCAGTGCAAACTGCCAAATCTCTCTAGTTAATTGATTTAATTCCCATTTATTGGAGTCCTGTTTGTTTATACAAACAACAGTTACAGTGTTATCAGATCTAATCCTGATGGGATCCTGGAAAACCTGGGATGGGCTCATGGGATAGGCTCGTGGGATGGGATGGGATGGGCTCAAGGACATGGGCTGAACTTATTTGCCCCTAAAATTTTCTCAGAATCTCGAAGGTTTCTTAAGGTGAACAGTTCTGTACAAAATAAATGATACCCCTAGGAATTCATGCCATACTGTCAATAAGATCTGGTCGAGAGTAACAAAATGGGTTAATGTCTTATTCTATAGGCTAATAACAGTAACTACATTTTCTTATTATTGTTATCATTATTATTGTTAATTCTCTTCATCCAGTCAGTAGTACACTTAATAAAACAGTAATAATTTTAAAGTAATATTATGAAAAATAAAAACACGTGGAACAGTAATAATTTTAAAGTAGTATTATGAAAATTAAAAAATATATACTTCTTGCATGTGTATTTATAAGTGATACCTTTATGAAATAAAAGTAGACTTATATAGCGGAAGAAATGTATTTGAATATCAAAACAAAACAATTAGGTATAATGAAGAATTATGAAGATAAAGGGTAGAATTACATGTATATATGTCACAGGGAGAAAAAATGATGAATTCAGCAGTTGACCTCTAACCCAAGTCAGAGAATGAACCTACAACATTAATTTGTTTGTTGAGTGAAAATATGAAATGGAACATCAATTCTGAAGAAAAGTTACTGTAAATAAAAAGAAAACAATAATTGACAAATTTCAATATAAAAAGATGACAGAAATGAATTTAATATATTAGAAATATTATAACATATGAAAAGGGAGATTCTCAAACATACCGCAATTTTCAATTTATTGGTAATAGACTTTGATGTTTTTTGTTTTTGTTTTTGTTTTTTTTGCTTTACTTATAATAAAAAAATGATGTTTACATTAACACCAAGTGGACAATAAATAATTATATTTTGTTCAAAATAATTGCTTTTTTGCTTTACTTATGATAAAAAATACAGTCCATAAATGTTTCATCACTTATATTGGAACCGTAGAAGTACTTTCTAACATGTTAGAGGACTAAGTGTTGGTATTTTCTTTCTTTGTTTCCCTTCTTGGCAGCCAATACAGCGTGAGTCTCACTCTGGGAATTGTAATTACAGGTTATGTCCCCGTTATCCTTAGCTGACCTCTCAATTACCCAGTTGAACTTATAAATTCATGTTCCTCACTATATATTTCTCTGACCTTGGGCCCACGATCCCATGACCTTCAGCCCAGCCCATCCCATCCCATGAGCCCATCCCACGAGCCCATCCCAGGTTTTCCAGGCTGCCAATCCTGATATGTTGATCTCTCATTTCCTTACAAAATGACTGTAACCCAAACGGGATCCTGGAAAAAGTGGGATGGGCTCATGGGATGGGATGGGGTGGGCTCAATGACATGGGCTGAACTTATTTGCCCCTAAAATTTTCTCAGATTCTCTAAGGTTTCTTCTGGTGAACAGTTCTCTATAAAATAAATGATACTTCTGGGAATTCATGCCATACCGTCAATAAGATCTGGTCGAGAGTAACAAAATGGGTTAATGTCTTATTCTGTAGGCAAATAGCAGTAACTACATTTTCTTATTATTGTTATTATTATTATTGTTAATTCTCTTGGCAGTCAGTAGTACACTTAAACACGTAGAACAGTAATAATTTTAAAGTAATATTATGAAAACAAAAAATATATACTTCTTGCATATGTATTTATAAGTGATACCTTTATGAAATAAAAGTAGACTTATATAACGGAAAAAATATATTTGAATATCAAAACAAAACAATTTGGTATAATGAAGAATTATGAAGACAAAGGTTAGAATTACATGTATACATGTCACATGGAGAAAAGTGATGAATTCAGCAAGTCAGAGAATGAACCTACAACATTATTTGTTAGATGAAAATAAATTTTGAGAGAAAATATGGAAGGGAAATAAATCAAATTCTGAAAAAAAAGTTACTGGAAATAAAAAAGAAAACATTAATTGACAAATTTCAATATAAAAAGATTACAGAAGTGAATTTATCACACGTTTGACGTCGCGGGAGTGTAATATAAAGCCATTACTTAATACTCTAATAAAGCTTTAACGTCGACGTCATTTGCAGTATAGAAGACGTTGGTCAAATTGACTTGTTTATATATATATAGTAAAATAACGTAGAATTTTTGATGTTTCGACAGGAAAAGCTAACATGTGATAAACAGAATATTATATTCGGAGGAGCCTCGCATTTTATCATTTTATTCAACTTGTTTAATGAATTCAGTATGAAAAGACACTCATGTAATATCCTCTATTTATTATATTAGACATATTATAACGTATGAAAAAGGGGATTCTCAAACATATGGCAATTTTCAATTTATTGATTATTGATAAAATAAATAAATTTTGATGTTTACATTAACATAAAGTGGATAATAAATGACCATATTTTGTTTCAAATAATTGCGTTTTAGTTCTCCTTATCATAAAAAAGATGTTTACTTTAACACAAAGTGGACAATTAATGATTATATTTTGTTCAAAATAATTGCCTTGTTTTGCTTTACTCATGATAAAAAATGATGTTTACATTAACACCAAGTGGACAATAAATTATTATATTTTGTTCAAAACAATTGCTTTTTTGGTTTACTTATGATAAAAAATACAGTCCATAATTTTTTTATTTCTTATATCGGAACCGTAGAGGTACATTCTAACAAGTTAGAGGACTAAGTGTTGGTGATTTTTTTACTTTGTTACCCTTCTTGGCAGCGAATACAGCGCGAGTCTCACTCTGGGAATTGTAATTACAGGTTGTAACAGCCTTAAGCTGGCCTCTTAATTGCCCAGTTGAACTTTTAATTCATGTTCCTCACTACATATTTCTTTGACCTTGGGCCCACGATCCCATGACCTTCAGCCCATCCCATCCCATGAGCCCATCCCACGAGCCCATCCCAGGTTTTCCAGGCTGCCAACCCAAACAACACTGCTTTTAGTTCAAGATAATTAATGTGGCAGAGCTGTTCACTGATATTCAACTGATGCCATTCATTACAGATTCCCAGCCAATTAGTGAATAATCACAAAATATCACACAATCAGGGTCTCTTTGATACACAAATTTCTTAGAGTTTCTCAGATTGTCAATCCACCATATAAGATCATGCTTTACACATTCTGTTAAAACAATATGTGCATCATAATTGCCTTTATTTTGTTTTAACATGTCATTCCTATACATGTATATTTCAATTCTTTTGTAATAAAACACTGCATTAGAAACAGCTGCACTGCATGCCACTAATTTTCCTAACATCTCGGACAACATTCTTACTGTCAGTTTCTCTAAATTCAATATTTGTATACATTGACTAATAAGTTTTCCTGCCTTTTCCTCAGTAATGCTGACATATCAATGGAATTCAATAAGAATCCTAAATATTCAATGATCTGCACAGGTATCAACAAGCTTTTAGTCGGGTGTGTCGTGAAACCTAGAGAATCGAATAATGTAACAGTTCATTCACATTCCTTAAACACAGATCATACGTATCACCTTGTAAAAGTGAATCGTCAATGTAACCCGTATTTACATTTCCCTGTTTCCTTAAATGTGCAAATACACACTTTAAATTTTTTGTAAAACAGGAGATCACAGAGTGATCTTGGCGCCCACCATTGAGCCATTTTTGAATGTTACAAATTTCAAGACTAGCTCAAGGTCAAAATCAAGGTCAAATTTTATTTCGGTACACTACACTGTGCATGTGGTCCATGCATGTGGTCCAAATTTGAGAGCTGTAGCTTGAGAAATGTGAAAGTAGGTCACTAGATCAATTTCAAGGTCAAAGTTCATTTCTGTATACAAAACTATGCATGTGCTTCAAATTTGGAGGCTGTAGCTTGAGAAATGTGGAGGTAGGTACTAGGTAAAAATCAATGTCAAATTTCCATTCAGAACACAAAAATATGCATGTGGTCTAAATTTGAAGCCTGTAGCTTCAGAAATGTGAAAGTAGGTCACTAGGTCAATCTCAAGATCAAAGTTCATTTCGGTACACAAAACTATGCATGTGGTCCAAATTTGAAGGCTGTAGCTTGAGAAATGTGAATGTAGGTCACTATGTCAAAATCAAGGTCAAATTTCATTTCGGAACACAAAACTATGCATGTGGTCCAAATTTGAAGCCTGTACCTTCAAAAATGTGAAAGTAGGTCACTAGGTCAATGTCAGGGTCAAAGTTTTTTTCGGTGCACAAAACTATGCATGTGGTCCAAATTTGAAGGCTATAGCTTGAGAAATGTGAAAGTAGGTCACTAGGTCAAAATCAAGGTCAAATTTCATAGACAAAAGCCAGTCTATTTTAGAGATTTTCACAGAGGAATAATGTTAAAATTATCAGTCTAGTACAATCCGAAATGCTCTTAGAGAGATGATTGGCATCTATGGCTATTAGATTACTCGTGGATAATTTGGTACATCATGCTAGTGGTCAAGTGTTACAGCTGCTGATCATAAATCTGTTTACCTAACTGATTTTTGGTTGCGGGTTTATCCCGCTACCAAAGTTAAAGTGTATTTCTGACAATCATAGCATCTTTATTTGATTCCGAATCACATCCAAAGGATTTTCATGTGCTACACAAAATAGTCCCATTCATGAACAATGCGGATGAATTATCAATGAACAAGCAGTTCTTATTCAACCTGTATCCACTCACACTGACCATTTAGATTATATAAGATCTATCAATGATAAGGTATTCTAGCCCATGGTTACATCACAAGCTGGTTCAGGCAGAGTTAATCTTAGATATGAGGCACATTAAATTTGTATTTGTTTCTCATTCATGTATATTCATAGACTGGCATTTAAACAGAATTAAATCTACCAAAAACCCGCAACCATCAGACATTTCAAGGCTTTGATTAATAGTGATATCTGAAGAACCCTTCTCATCTACAATAAACCATTTTGCTAGTTTTGAAATCTTGATGGGCCCTCTTGCAAATATATTTATTTACAATTATATGTTTATTTTATTAAAAGATTATTTTAATCAGTAAAATTCTGATACTGAAGAATGGATTTAAAAAAATTCTTACAGCATCTCATTATCAAAAGCACATTTTAAAAGGTATGTAGTTGTCAAGTTTATTCCAACAATAAAGAAACTGCTTTGTGTAATATGTAGCAAAAAAAGATTAGGATTGCTATCATATAAAACTTTTCAATGGTGTTAATAAAACCGAAACTTGTTGTCCCATTGGAAAGCCAGTTAACAGTTTTTGTTAAGGAATTGTCACAGACATTTTTGTACTGAGCAGTCTAAACTCATGCATGTAAACAAAACTATGAGAAAGCTGTAACAAAATTAAGAGAAACGCACAGAAGTGCCAACAAAACTGATTTCCATTCAGTGATCTTCCAGCACCGTACTGAAGTCACTTATAGCACCAAACAAAAAAAAACGGTTTTATTTTCTTAACAAAGATTAATTATTTGTCATTTAGCATTTGGCAATTAGCATGGCACACCGTCCTCCCATAGTATTGTTTTGCCATTGCATTTGACAATTATGACTCAATGTTTAAGATTTAGCATTTAGCATTTAATATTTCGCATTTGGCATGTGGCATTTTTCAAATGGAAGGGCGGTAATATAATGTAACTTCCCAATGCTATATATTTTATGCCAACTATCAAAATGCTTACTTGTGTTTAGAGTATTAAGCATTTTTGACCTTAAAATGAAGTATTTGGTAATTTGTGTTTGCCAACAGGTATGCTGAACTTCCATGAATGAAATTATAATTACTATTATAAACAAAATAGCAAATAAAGTAGTCTAATAAAGTAAGATAACCAGCACTTTCAAACAATATTACTGTACTTGACGTGTTTCACTGTCCTTCAAATATACCACTTTGATATGCATGTATTCAGCCCCTGAACTTGGACATTCATTAAATGCACCAAGAGGTGAAACCACTAAACTGCATTCTGTCTTTTTACGTTCAAGGTTTTAACACAAATGTCGCAAAAGTTAACTTTTTCCACTACCAGTTCTGGGGGAAAAACATCTTTTCTGCTTATTTATTGTTCAGTTACAGCTTAATTCCTTATGTCCACTTTATGATATGCCATAAGAAATGTGTATCTTTCAGATTTTCAAACCAAGCACAGAGAAATGAAATTCTTTTCCGATACAAATTTCAACTCAGCTGACCCCTGCAGTTGTAAATCCTAGCCACCAGATGGTCTCACTGAGTTACATAAACATGTGGCAGTAAACCACTGATCTCTATCAGTTAGTCTGTAGTCAGTTCTTGACATTGATTGATAACAAACCTAAAATTAGGTTTGTGAATTTTCGGATTGTACTAGACAGTAGACTATGATATTTGACATAGGATATAGACTGGCTCAGTTCACTACATTCAGTCATAAAAATGTAAAAAGATATATCATAGTCTAGGAGCTAGTCTAGTGGAGGGGCTGCTTTTGACATTTCTCCCCTTTTTTGTATGGATGATATCTTTTTTCGTTCCTCTCTCCTTTGTTTCCAAACTTGTAGGCCACTGATTGTGCCTCTTTGATGTCTTTTATCTTCTTGGGCAAATCATCCCCGAATAACCAATCCTTTGATGGTTCATTGGCATGGCTGCAGAGCCGATTCCTGTATTGAGGTGGCGTGTCATACTTGAAGGCCTCTCTGCGTATTTTTGTTAATTCCGTGAATGCAGCTGCTAGTAGGATTACAGAGTCAGTAGCTTTTGTTGCCAGTGTCAAGTCTTTAGCTTTAGTTGTATGCCGTTCATCATCCCATAATTCAATGTTTAATTTAGGGACTTTCAGATTATGACAGTTTTCTGGAATTTTATGTTTTTCTTTAAGTGATTTCTAATGATTTGCTGAGAGCATTTTTCGGAACGACAGGTTCACATTATTTGACAGTTTATCATTTATTTTTTCACCAAGTCCTTCTTCCGTAGAATATAATTGCTCCATAGTACTATCACACTAGGTAACCCGATATGTTCGGCGCAGGATGCTTTGTTCGGCGCAGGATCGATACATAGATTTGAAAACTTTAGTGGTGTTGGTAGTCTCATCATTTCGGTCTATAAAATCAAATATCCAATAAAAACACCTTACTAGTCTAAACACGTAATAAATGAAGTTTCCAAAGCCGATTTGAAATCCTGAAAAGACGCCATTTCAAGCAAAAACGGCGAAGTTAAATGTTAAACTTTACGCCAATTTCAGCAATTTTAAAGTTTATAGCCACATTTCTTTGAAAATATTGCAAAACAAAGCCAATATCTTTATGGACTAATATTCATCAACCTTTTCCCTGTCATCCTTCCAAATTACAATGTCTAAATCGGTGTTTTAGTGAAGATTTTTAAGTTTGAAATACACCATATGCACGAAAAAAGGCGATGACTGGCGCAGGATAAAAATTTTGCGGCGATGTTCGGGAGCTGGTTATTGTAAACTTCATCACAAATATCACAATGACCGTTTTTGACGCTGTGAAGCTAATTTTTGATATCTTATAGATTTTGCTGTATGTATTTAACGGTTTAGTATACGATGTACAGGTTTTTATTTAGAGACGTGTTCATATACATACATTATAGCATATATACATACATGCATACATACATATTTAGCAGATAGAGTGCAGTGATCAATTTGGGCACTGTCAAGCCCTTGTATCTATTGTTTTTATCCGATTTCTTTAGGATATAGAACAAACAGGAAAATCAAGAAATATTCAAGGTTCTGTGGCGGTGATCGTAGAAGAATAGAAACCCTGCATAATGAGAGGGCTTTATTATTTAAATTGATTCTAAAGAGCCACAGTAATCTATTACACACAGTAGTTTGAATATAGGTCTAACTATATATGTAACACAATTTCCGTAACGCATTATGATGCTCCAATACTTGCTGTATACATGTATACAAATTTTGTATAAATGCCACATTTGGTAGTTTATTTCAGTTGCTGTTTTGATTTATGCAGGTAATTCTTTGAAAATGTACTTTTTCAAATGAAATGTGTTGTTTTTTTAATTTATATTATGTTATAGGTTTCTTTTTAGCGACTAAACCACACATCATTGTGTCAGATTAAAAAATCCAACTGTTGCTATATTCACCTATATGCTGCATATTCGGTGTTCTAACAATGTATTTTACATCAAATTATGTTCAGAATCGTTGTATTTCTAATAAATTTAAGATAAAAACATTCATCTACAATTTCTGATAAGGGTTTCCCGGTTTTTAAAAAAACGGAATTCCCGTCAGCGAGCACCTTGCAAACATTACGTGACAGAGAAAGCGCACACGTATTTCTTAATAATTTTTTGACGATTGATGTAAAATTGAGTCAAAATATTTGTTTAAGTTCATCTATATTTTTTTGTAAATATTGTGCGTTTCATTTGACCTGACGGGGCGGAGTTAATCTCTGACTTATGCAAATAATGGTCATCTCAAAAAACGAGCAAAATAGGAAGAGCAATATATTTGTTTAATTCCGTAATCTTTCGGCTTTATTTCACTCCCGCGACGTCAAACATGTTATAAAAGATAAGTATTGACATTCCCTGTGAATCGTAAAGGTGTTTCGGGATGTTAGCGGGACTTGACGGTGACGTTTAACAACGTTACGTCAGTTCTGGATTTGTATTTCAGTTGTTGTTGAATTGAAAAGAACGCCATGATGTAGAAATTTACTCGAAATTTGTCATTTTGATAAAGGCCATAAGGCCGAAATGTTAATAAAACAGAGTGGAAACTATAGAGTCTTTAAAAATAGATTGTTAAGCAAAATAGAATCAAAGCAGTAATGAGTGATTAGTTATGTAGAATATCACACGGGGGCGTTTGCATGATGTAAAGTTTCTCGATGTAGGCCTACATACATGTGTCCCAGATTAATGAAATGTAACCAAAGCAGTTACGTGAATATAAACAAGGGGGCATTTGCGTGATGTGCAGTTTCTCGATGTAACCCTACATCCATGTGATCCGCCAGCGCTTTGCTTAGGTGACATGCAGATATATACATATAGGAACAATATATCTTCTGATAAAAAAAAACAAAGAAGAGATCCGTGTTCCTTAATTGTCAAAACATTATATATCAACTCTACAGTAACAAGATTTTCATATGCACAGTTCTTTTTTTATCTGAAAAATGTACGGAAGTCGAAACAGCAGGATTTTTGGGTAGATAGATCTAGTTTTTAGTTTGGAAGACCCCACTGACTTCTACTGCAGGGTCGGTCGTTTGTAGAAACTGTTATAACAAGGTAGCGAGGAGTTTAAAGGCAACAGTCCATGAATTAAAAAAGTGGGGTTGCAGCACCAGTGTAAGTCGTGACATCAATACAATTGCATTTCCATTGTCGGCTAAACTAGAAGTTGATTTCGCAGAAATGTGTAGAATTATACAACCCGTGCTCCAAGAATTGTGAAATTTGGTGTATTATGTGATATCGTGTTGAATTTTGAAAAAATAATTAGATGATTCTATTCTACTTGATACTTTCAGGCTAGCTTAATAGAAATACTTTTAGAATTATATCTTCTAGCTTTTAGTTAAGAATAAGAGAAGGGACCCATGATCCTTATTTGTCAAAACATTATTCTTTTTATCTGAAAATTGTGTTTTTGTTTTGTGGCACAAGGGATATTCTTAATACTTACTAATAATATCATTTACTTATTAATAATACAAAACGATTTGTCAAAAAACATTTACTCAAATATATACAATAGACTAGTGAGCATGTACAATTTAAATATTTGGTAGTATTGATTACGTCAATGATACATATTATTTGTTGCGAACAATTTTTGCTTCCGCTGCCAATTGACCAGTCGCCAAACGTCCGATCCGCCTCTTAGATCACGTGGTCTGGAAATGCGAAACCTCCGACAAACAAGCTTCAAAATGACGGATACGATAATGCTGAAATGATGTCCCTTATGATGTTGGCTAATATTTTTTCCTTACAAAAGATTATTATAACAAATAAGTTTGCTCAATTTTATCAGGAAGCTCTTATATGTATTAGATGTATTAGTCGTTCCAGATTCGGGACGGAAATAACACTATTAAGGTTAAAGAGGCTGCGGGTATTTGACTTTTAAAGTTGGTAATTCGAAAATCAAATGTTTCGCTAAGACTCCGCGTTGAGTTGCAGTTTTCTTCACTTTCATATGTTTCTCAAATTCTAAAATGTACATTGTATTTTCGTATATTTCTCAAATTCTGATCTGAAATTCTACACTGTATTTTCGTATGTTCTCAAATTCTATACTTTATTTCAACTATATAACGTTTTCAAAGGAAATTCTGTAAAAATGTTGCATATTTAACGCAATAAGAACGTATTGAACAAATTTACGTCCGGATTTATATACTTTTTGTCACTTTATTCACATTTTCGTTAATTCTTCTAAATAATCGATATCATTTATTTATTCATTCAACTTTACATGTGTTAATTCATTTCGGTTATACAAACGGCTTCTCTTTTGTGGCTATCAAACTGAAATTTAAGAAGTGGCCAGAGTTTGCATGTCTCTGAAAGAAATAACTTGCACAACTCTAACTTCACTTCAACAGATTAGCAGTAAAACAGAGTTTTAACTAGATTTTAAAGACAGATGCTTACTTACCTACTAACCTCGACAACCAGCTTGTCGGAGGAAAATGGCGGCGATAAGTGGTACACACGTGTTTGTTAAATATCGTTATCTGACTGGATCATAGATAAGTTTGATTAACAGGCGGCGACTGGTCAATTGTAGATTTGTTCGTAAGTTTGTGAAACGTTATAACATATTGTAATCCAAATACCGACATGCAGAGGTACATCCTAGATGCATAGATGGTATATAGCTTTTGAATACTGAACCCTTCTAGAACAGCCCTGGGATATATGAATAGTTCCCACTTATATGCCAACCCTGCTAGAACAGTTGTTTTAATTTACCGATTAAGCCTCACAATTAATTAATTGTACAAAACGCCTTGAAACCTGCAAACATTGATAATCTCGCAGTAGAGTAAATTTATAATTTTGGAGTTGAACTTTTTGAGATCTGATTACTTGGAGAATGAACTTTGAGTTGAACTTTTGAGGCGTTGAATTCTTGAGCTGAACTTTTCTGGGTGTTGTGGATGCAGTAAGTGCATTCTGGTACTGTACGGTGTGCATTTGCCTGTAGTCGTCTGATTCTACGATATTATTTTCAAATCCTTCTTGTTTACGCTTGATAATCCTTTTCATTTACTGATTTATCACCACAATTTTGCAGTTTTTGGAAATATGCTTCAATTTACAATTTGTAGAAAAAAAATCACACATAGCAAACATAAATAATCTTGGAGTTGAACTGTTAGAAATCTGATTACTTGGAGAATAGCCTCTGATACCCTGGTAAGCAGTAGGACAATAACAACCCTTTTGTTTGATATATCTTTCTTAATTGATGAGCGCCGGGAGCGCATTTAGGTACACTATGATTTTGTAGTTATTGTTGAATAAAATTATAAAATAAACATGGTTTAAAATATCGCCTGCTACGGATTAAGTCATACCTAAGCGAATCCATCATTTGTGCCATTGTCTAGGGTACGTTGACCTACCCTCCATTGTTCTCAGTGTTCAGGGTGCACAGAACTTGACCTACCCTCTATTGTTCTCATTGAAATATAATCTTCATGTCGTCTGCTCAGATTCCAGAGATATTTTAGTACTTAATTACTTGTTAAACCTAGCTCTTTGTATAGAAAAAGATCTGAAGAAATGCACATGACTGCTTATGGGGTTGACCATAATGCAGTGAAACCATGGTCACGTGTCTGATTCACGTGATGAAAACGACATCAGGAATGACATCAAAATGACGTCAGGAAATACCTACTTTCACTTTCATTTTACCAAACAGCTTCGACTCACTTTGAAGCATATAACGTAGCTTAAAATCATCAGCAGACATTCCTCTTTACAATCAAGCATCAATAAAGCTTATATTTGGCATGAACATGGTCTTTACTAGGCGGGAAAATTGCACTATATATTGATATGAACTACATTCGAGTGGACCACGGAGGCATATCCAGCGAATAGCTACCTTCATGCCTTTTAATACTAACTGTGACATTGAAAGCTACATACACACTTCTTACCAAAACAACATGTATTTCTTCAGATCATGATATTGAAAGGCAGGCTTCAGCCTTTCTGTGCTTCCAGCGCTTTGATTTATTCTTCTTATTTTTTGGGCGATTAGCCCCAGAGTGAACAATTACGGTTCAGATTCTCTTAATACCATATGCCTACAAGCAACAGTAAACAATCGCCTCCGAAATAGTATTAAAATTTCCGTAGAACAGTAATGGCATATAAATATGTATAGCTGTCCAACACACATAGAATACTATAATTTCTACGTGATTCTGTAAACGATTATGTCAAGCAGCTCTCTGTTATCCTTTCAGATAACATTAGAAAATATTACATAATGAAGGTAAATTAATTCGCCCCCTATGAATGAAATATTCGTATGAATGGAACTTTTTCGTCTTTGCAAGGGGCAGGACGTGAAGTCGTTGCACACTTGGTTCAAGCGAGCGAAACGATTGCAAACTTACAAAATGGCGGATATTTTCTGAAATTATCGCGTGTTCGCTTGTTTTTTTATCAGGTAAGTGGGTTACTATATGGTATTTTGAACTCTATGGATATGTGCTTGCATCAGTTCTATGTCTACGTCACATTCGGTTTTGCGTTTCAGCGTCGTAGATTTCGAATTCACAAAGTTATTGAAGTTATAAAATGGTCATGTCCATGTTTTGATATTTGAATGGCGTCGTTTCTTGCCGTTTTTTTTACATTCTAATGATCAAACTAGCCTGTTTTGGGGCCCTTAAACGAGACAAAACAACTAATTGTGAAGAATTCTATAAACGTTTGATTCTGCATGTTTTATGGATAGTGCTATACCAAAATAAATCTTGTTCAAGCTCTTTTTTTGTTGCAAACTTGTACTTCAAGCAATTTCTGTCGCAAGCTTATTCTGTAAAAATTGTGTCTAACTCTCGGAGAATGTTTATTGTGCAACTGGTTGAAAAGGCAAATCATGAATTTTCTCAAAATTGCAGCAGACAGCGCGGAATTTCATAATTCTATTTCTAATCATACGTTTGGGCAACAAAACCAGTTCACGTCCTGCCCCTTGCAAAGACGAAAATCACGACGTTTGGGCCACAAAACAGAGACTTCTTTTTAGCTTTTTGTGATTTTGGAAGATCAGTGAAATAATATGGTCGATGTTTTGCTATGGTGTGCATTAGCCTTGTGCGTATCTTGCACAAGGAAATTACTTAATGCAAACCGTGTGATCTGACAAGTTCTTGTCTCAATTCTTAGTCCCAATTCTAAGTTCCCATCTCCATTGACCCTGAATTTATAATTTACAGAAAATGTGTTAAAGATATTTAACATAAAAGAAATATTATAATCGAACTAATACATAGAAAACTTTTGTTTTAATTTCAATAGATCTGAAATTTACAGTATTGTATATCCTTGTTCAATTTATTTTTTCAGGCAAATATGGAAGACTGAGACAGCGATGGGAATTCTCCTCGGGAATGTGTTATTTGCGACAAGAAATTCCGTTCACGGTTTGGGCTTCAACGTCATTTGTCGTCACATGGAACAACAAACTACCAGGTACATGATTTGTTCATTAAAACTGTTTTTTTTTTCTCCAAATAACTGTACACTTATATCTGAAATATTTGGAATAAATTAACTTAATTCGTTTGAAATACAGTTGGGTTTTTTCCCCGTAAAACATTAGTACATGTAGTTTTGATAGAAAAAAAACAGTGATGTAATAACATAATGCCATAAATGCATGTATACGTTATGTTTCATTTCTATGATAAGTGTAAAAAAATATATCCAAGTCTTAAAATATGATTATGATGTAAAACATCTTGAATTCATTAGAAGTTATTGTTGTTGTTTATCAACCTGCGCAATCTTGTGTCCATTTTACATGATCATAATATGGGCACGAAACAAGGGTATTGAGTGTTGGTGATAAGATACATGTGAAATACCCCTTTACGGACATGCGGCATAGTTCATATTTTGTTTCTGAAACATAAATCGTCGTTTTTGAATATCTTATAAGACATACGTACTGTGTATCAAAACAATGAATAAATCGATACTAACACTAAAACACATGGACGCTGTACAATGAGAGTAAAACTGAGATAGAATAAAACTCATCTAAGTTACAGTGTAACATCTGCAGAAACATGATTGTAGTTCCTATCATTTTATCACGTGCTTAATTTTGTCGTTTCTGATTGGATAATTGAATGATTTTAAACAGAAAGAAGAAGTACCACATGCAACTTCGGAAGGCAAACCCGAAGTGTTTCAAAAGATGGTAGCGAAGTACCCGTATTTTATCACGTGTTTCCTTTCATTGTTGTTGTTTGGATAGCTTAAGTAATCTTGGACACAAGCAACTTTATTAAGGCAAAATTGAAAACAGTAGAGTTGGCATTTAAACTTGTGGTGGCAATCAATAGAAAACATCATATGTTTGGTTCATTTTCAGAGAAGACGGATTTAATCGCAGCCGAACATTTTCTTGTTATAGTTTATCAACTTCAGTCCACTGAATACAGCGTAACTGTTGCGCTGTATTTTACTTTGTGAGTTCGTTCAAAAAATAGTCTTAGTGAATTCGTCAAGTTTGTTATGTGACCAAACTGGTTGAACACCTCTTGGTATATCATTCAATTTTCTTAATGTTCCATACTTTGGTACGCTTCCTTTCCTTCGGTTAAACTCGTGATCTCTGCAATAAAAAAGTATCACTGGTAATTTGTGTAATATATTGCAATGTAATGCAAAATTAATACAATATAAAGAATTGAACATAAAATATTATACACTGTTGCACTTGACGCTTTTGTTTTGTTTCTAACAATTAAAATAAATTTTGCAAGTAAACAGCATTTCAATGTTTGTCCTTGCCATTCATTTCTGTAGCAATACTTATATGTCTTCTGTATTATGGCACTACACTGCAATTAATTTACTTTTCATTACTGGTTGGTGACCAACATTGCTTGTGTGTACTATAATATTACGCAAAAAAAATGTATCTGACTTTAGGTTGCTAAAATTGTTGGTTCGGAATAGGAATAGAAAATATGAATAGGCTTACAAAATTTTATAAATTGTCTTTGATACCAATAACACTTACCTAACGGTTATTTCTGATATACGCATTAGCGTAGTTTGTTCGACTAATGAAGATTCATGTTCATGCTCTCGGGTCATAATAGCGTCTGGTGTTCATAGCATCTAGACCTGAAAAGATCTGAAAGAAAACAACTGCATGTTAAAGTCGTTGTCTGTATAGTGTGTATAGCTGGACAAGATCCAAAAGACAACATGTACCTAGACAATGTCTCCGAAAGTTTAGTTTTATTTCTGCTTGCAATCTAGACAGCTGAATCTATAAACAGGAATTATGTTAAAATTATATAGGAACACTAACCCTAATCCTACCAGGTTTCGGGAAAACATGATAAGGTTGTTTTTTTTTTCTTATCAACAGTTATATTAAAATATCAAAGGGCCGTTTGATGCTATAAAAATGTACGACCCTAAACAGGAAAGAAATGTACCACGAATTGCACAATAAACATTTTCCGAGAGTTGGACACTATTTTTACGGAATAAGTTTGCGACAGAAATTGCTTGAAGTACAAGTTTGCAACAAAAAAGAGCTTGAACAAGATTTATTTTGGTATAGCACTATCCATAAAACATGCAGAATCATACGGTTATAGAATTCTTCACAGTTGTTTTGTCTCGTTTAAGGGCTCCAAAACAGGCTAGTTTGGTCATTAGCATGTAAAAAAAAACGGCAAGAAACGACGCCATTCAAATATCAAAACATGGACATGACCATTTTATAACTTCAATAACTTTGTGAATTCGAAATCTACGACGCTGAAACGCAAAACCGAGTGTGACGTAGACATAGAACTGATGCATGCACATATCCATAGAGTTCAAAATACCATAGTAACCCACTTACCTGATAAAAAAACAAGCGAACACGCGATAATTTCAGAAAATATCCGCCATTTTGTAAGTTTGCAACCGTTTCGCTCACTTGAACCAAGTGTGCAACGACTTCACGTCCTGCCCCTTGCTTTGGTAAGGTAAAACTCGATGACATTATACACACACTGTGTAATATGCAGAGATAAAGCTAATAAATCTTGCGAAATGTAAGACGTATTTAACCATCGAATTAAGATTTTATCGAAACGCTTAGATAATGTTTATGTTGTTTAATTGGAAACGGGATTCCAGCGACCACTTCGTTATAACTTATGACCTCGGTCTATAAATAGCTCATCAAACAAACACGGGTTCCGAGCACAGTTTCATTCATAACAAATGTTGATATGAATTATACTGCGCATTATCAATTATATGTTTAATAAAATTATTACTTTTACTAGGTATGATTTTGCATATAATACAATAAATGAATAATGTAAAAGGGGAGCATACGTTTTAAAAATAAATTCTTCCAGATCAGTTGCTATAGGTTCTAGGGGAGGTAAGCGCTGTATGGAATTGCCACAGTAACGTGAGAAGAAAAAAATGGCCAGATTCTACGATTTGGATACCGAAACAGCGTACATGTTATATTTTGCTACAGAAATAATGTTAACACTTACAATAGAATCTATAATTATTTGATTTGACGGCATTTTTTTTTTTGGCAGTTTTTATACTAAACAAGTTCGTTTTAAAAACATTCTGACGAATGCTGAAAGTAATATTGTAAAAAGTGCTTTTCAGGGTTGGGTGGGAGCATCGGTAGATGTAAGCGATTTTTGTTTAAACACCCGTTTTCAACTGTATTTCAGGTTATATTAAGACAGTGGACCCGTAATGGTAATGTTTAATAATTGCATTAACTTGATACAGTCTTGACGTTAGCATTGTTTTTGCACTGTGTTGCATTTTTAAACAACTTTTACCATATCGTTTTGTGTGTATTTTTTTTTTAATTTTGTATAATTCATGTTATTTTCTCAAGCTCAAAGACAAATTTCAAAGTGATAACCACTGCGCAAAAAGATCGCAGAGAATTCATTTTACCAAACATTTTGATAAAAGAAACCTTTTACCATTAATTTAGTACATTCTTTTATTGGTAATTTTATTCTGCGCAATTCTAGCGGTGGTACTCCAGCAGTATTTCTAGGCTTTCACAGCTACTTGTGCCTATTTCTTCCAAACATTTAGATTACTGTTATGTAGCAATATCAGAAAAGGTATCTCCACAGAATATGATGCCTGTTGTTCATTACCTAGAGCATGTGTCTTCTGTCTGGTAAACAAGTAATTCAGTGCAAACATTAGAAAAAAAAGCGGAAAAATATTTCATTTGATTAGCCATTTCTTGCTGTTTAAAGTGAAGTTAACCTCTGATACAGAAGGATGAAGGTTTAGACGTCTTTGAAAATACAGAGTTACATCTGGTAAAAGTTCTTTATTTTGCATTTATTCTGTGCAAGAAATGTATGTAGGTTTTACTTCTGTCCTATGGTTATTTTTGAATGCAGAGAGAAAGGTCATATTTTTTCAGTGTTGGAGTTTCATTTCTGTCCGATTAATTCCTTTTACTTGAGGCTCCATCGACAGATTTCTATAACCGTTATATTTTATAATTGTTACGCAAGATTTTGATGATTCCTTTATTAAAAAAAATGGTATAATGAATTCTCTGCGATTGTTTTGCGCAGTGGTCATCACTTTGAAATTTGTCTATGTTTGAGCTGAAGGAAATAACATAAATTATACAGAATAAAAAAAAAAAGACACGGTAAAAGTTGTTTAAAAATGCAACACAGTGTGAACCAATGTTAACTTCAAGACTGTATCAAGTTTATGCAATTATTAAACATTACCATTACGGGTCCACAATCTTAATATAACCTGAAATACAGTTGAAAATTATTTCAGTTGAAAACGGGTGTTTAAACAAAAATCGCTTACATCTACCCCATGCCCACCCCCAACAAAGCAAATTCGACACAAAGCACTTTTTAAAATATCGATAGATATGATAGATTTATTCAGTATATACAATATTACTTTCAGTATTTGCGAGAACACCCCGTGTACCCGGAAAAGACGTGTTATGCTGGTTGCTAACGTATTAAACTGCGGCGAAAATGACAAGTGACAATATTAGAATATTTACTCGCAAAGATGTATCCACTGGCCTTGGACAGCTATACATATTTATATACCATACATGATATTACTGTCCTGCAGAAATGTTAATCTTAGGATCGACCGTTTCAGGGAAAATTGTTTACTGTTGCTTGTAGGCATAGGGTATTCAGAAAATCTGAACTGCATTGTTCACTCTGGGGCTAATCGCCCCAAAATTAATTAGTGTTCACATTAAATTTTATTACATATCCATAATAAATTGCATCGATCTACTCTCATATCCTTCATTTCCATGTAAGTATTGAACTACTTTTACGGCGCATGTATGGAGAAAGGTAGCGCTGAACCGGAACCATGTGTTCTTGGTCTTGGTCACGTGATAAATATTTACGTCGTAAAGTAGTACAACGCGTAGACAAAGTTCTTTACAAGAACTTATAATCCCTGCCATATTTTTCACTTACAAATCATAAATGTTCACATTTATTGCATATGCTAAATAAACGGTATCGATCACCCTTGAATGTTATAGAAGTACTGAACTACTTTTATAGCGTATGTTTGGAGAAAGGAAGTAACGGCATTTGTAACTACAATTTCACCAATATCTGTATACGTAGTTTGGCGACTTTGGGTTCCCGGATACGCTTCCCAAAACTAAGACAGATTTGATTTATGAGAATTTATGTGGCACAATAAAGAGTGAAATGGAAGCCAAAATACCGAAATCTGCATGAACAAATAGGACGAACAAACGCTTAAAGCATCGGAAACCGTACTGGAACGAAGATTTTACAAGCTTTGTGGAACTTTATGCGAAAAACTGAAAACGAAAAACTGCAGGAAATGTAACATGTTGACCGTCACTTTTTGGGCACTTTTTTCTCTTTGAACTCGGTTACCCATAGTCCGGCAGTAATGTTTCTTCATGAAAATGCTCTATTGTTAAAACATGCATATTTCTCACACAAAATGCATCATTCTATATAATTTTAGCTAGTAGAGTTTTAGTTTATGAAATAAGATAGTTTTCAAACACATCCAACGTAATGGGGAAATCACTTTACATGGTAAATACACCGCGGGATACCATATACTTTTTCATCCGACCTAAATTCTCGAATGCCGTGCCGGTGACCAGACAAGAACTCGTCCCCGTATTAATTATACAAATGCCAGAATCACATTTGACAAATGTTTGAAGCAAGCTAAACGTTCATTCAGAAGGTCAAAGGCGCTTGACATAGAGGGAATGTCGACATCGAATCCTAATGAATTATGACGAAAATTACAGCAGCTTGGACCGCGTAATGACAAAAGTATTTCAACTGAGATCGTTTATCGTAATGGAAATAGTGTACAGGTGGAGCATGCAGTTTTTGAACGATGGAAAATTACTTTTATAACTTGTATAACTGCAATGAAAGTAATGACTTTGATGAAAATCATTATGATCAAGCAAAAATGCATAAAATGTTTCTTGAAAATAATATGATCGATCCGCTATATCCTTTCCGCACATGTAACGTAATAAAACGTATTAGCGTCTGATGGCCCTTTCACGCTTCCGTAGAATCAACATTTATTACACGAAATTCATTTTGAAAATATTTCTGAAATGTCTAGGTCTGCAGCTCTCAAATACGGAAACATCTTACATCCAAGGCATATACTGATACTTTCAGGCAACATCATAAAGGATCTTTTGAGCGATTTGACAAAGTTCAAAAAATCTCTATATACCCTTGCTCCGTTACGGACCCCTTTGGGATTTGTGTTTATTCCGAGTTCAAATATGTTTTCATAGATGAAAAGCTGACAATGTCGTGCTAAAGCCCAGGTATTTTCAAATCGTAAGAATTTGCGGAAAATTTACTCCCCATTAGCAAAAAAGAAAAGTCCGCGCGCTAACATTTTGACGGGATGACCCTTGCGCGTCACCCCTGACTATCGAACAATGCAAAGGCGACTTTCGTTTTCAAGTTTAGCCTGTCTACTTTCAAAATTAACTTCCGGAAATTGCTAAGTAATTCGTTGCTTGTTAAACAGATTAATAAACTACCAGTACAAGTAAACTATTACATAAATGGATTTGAATATAGTAACATTTACTCTCCCGTTTCTAATTTATTTTGTATGTTAAATTCTGCAGCTTATAACGTTTTGTTAATAATCTGTACTTCTTAATTAACCTATGTATATAATATGAACTATTTACGAATTTTGTATATAATTACTTGATAATCCTCAGTAATCCTGGTGACATATAGGCCCAATGGGCCGGGTGCCATATTTTTAGTACACCATCATCAGATGGTGGGCTATTAAAATCACTCTGCGTCCGTGGTCCGTCCGTCCGTCCGTTAACAATTTCTCGTTATCGCATCTCCTCAGAAACTACTGGGGGGATTTTTACCAAACTTTTTCAGAATGATGTATTGGTACCCTAGTTGTGTCCCCCTGAAAATCAGACTGGTTCAAGAATTTATGAGTGAGTTATGGCCCTTTGTTTATTTCTATAATTTACATAGATTTATATAGGGAAAAATTTTGAAAACCTTCTTGTCCAAAACCACAGAGCCTAGGGCTTTGATATTTGGTACGAAGCATCATCTAGTGGTCCTCTACCAAGATGGTTCAAATTATTTCTCTGGGGTCAAATATGACCCTGCCCTGGGGGTCACATGGTTTATATAGACTTATATAGGGAAAAACTTGGAAAAACCTCTTGTCCAAAACCACAGGGCCTAGGGCTTTGATATTTTGTATGTGACATCATCTAGTGAGTGGTCTTCAACTAAGATTGTTCAAATTATACCTCTAGGGTCAAATATGACCCCGCCCTGGGGGTCATATGGTTAACATAGACTTATATAGGGAAAAACTTTGAAAATCTTCTTGTCCAAACCACAAAGCCTAGGGCTTTGATACTTGTAATGTAGCATCATCTAGTGGTTCTCTACCAAGTTTGTTCAAATTATCCCCCTAGGGTCAAATATGGCCCCGCCCCTGGGGTCACATGGTTCATATAGACTTATATAGGGAAAAGCTTTTAAAATCTTCTTGTCAATAACTACAACATTAAAATTTGGACCACATGTATATTTTTGAGTGGCAAGGTGAACCTTGACATGAGTTGACCTTGATTTTGACCTAGTGACCTACTTTCATATTTCTGTAGCTACAGCCTTCAAATTTGGACCACATGCATAGTTTTGTGTACCGAAAAAAAAAACTTTGACCTTGACATTGACCTAGTGACCTACTTCCACATTTTTGAAGTTACAGTCTTCAAATTTGGACCACATGCATAATTTTGTGTTTCGAAATGAAATTTGACCTTGATTTTGACCTAGTGACCTACTTTCACATTTTCTCAAGCTATACAGCCTTCAAATTTGGACCACATGCATAGTTTTGTGCACCTGAAAACACTTGGACCTTGACATTGACCTAGTGACCTACTTTCACATTTTTTGAAGGTACAGGCTTCAAATTTGGACAACATGCATAGTTTCGTGTTCGGAAATGAAATTTGACCTTGATTTTGACCTAGTGACCTACTTCAACATTTCTCAAGCTACAGCCTTCAAATTTGGACCACATGCATAGTTTTGTGTATCGAAAAAACTTTGACCTTGACATTGACCTAGTGACCTACTTTCACATTTTTGAAGATACAGGCTTCAAATTTGGACCACATGCATAGTTTTGTGTTCCGAAATGAAATTTGACCTTGATTTAGACCCAGTGACCTACTTTCACATTTCTCAAGCTACAGCCTTCAAATTTGGACCACATGCATGGTTTTATGTACCGAAACAAACTTTGACCTTGACATTGACCTAGTGACCTACTTTCACATTTTTGAAGGTACAGGCTTCAAATTTGGACGACATGCATAGTTTTGTACTCCGAAATACAATATGACCTTGATTTTGACCTAGTGACCTACTTTTACGTTTCTCAAGCTACAGCCTTCAAATTTGGACCACTTGCATAGTTTTGTGTACCGAAATGAACTTTGACCTTAAGATTGACCTAGTGACCTACTTTCACATTTCTGTAGCTACAGGCTTCAAATTTAGACCACATGCATAGGATTGTGTACCGAAACAAACTTTGACCTTGACATTGACCTAGTGACCTACTTTTATATTTTTGAAGGTACAGGCTTTAAATTTGGACCACATGCATAGATTTGTGTTCCTAGGTGAAATTTGACCTTGATTTTGACTTAGTGACCTACTTACACATTTCTCAAGCTACAGCCTTCAAATATGGACCACTTGCATAGTTTTGTGTACCGAATTAAACTTTGACCTTAAGATTGATCTAGTGACCTACTTTCACATTTCCCAAGCTACAGCTTTCGAATTTGGACCACATGCACAGTGTTGTGTACGGAAATGAAATTTGACCTTGAGCTAGTCAGTAAGTCTTGATGTTTGGAACACTCAAAAATGGCACATTGGTGGGCGCCAAGATCACTCTGTGATCTCTTGTTTAATTATATGCTATATAATTATGTTTTATTCATGCATGTCACAATAACAAATAATATCTTATCTTATCTTACTTACATATATGATGGAATAGTGCATTTTCAATTCAATTTGCATATTGTTGTTGTTTGCATAGTCATTATTTTCATGAAATTTAAGATTTTTCAGCTTACCTAAGCGAGGTAGGCAACAGGGGAAGAAGTTTACTTTCGATTTATCTTGCGTTGATAAATTACTAAAGACTTTAAAATTAGAATAAAACATTTGTCTGTAGGTAACAAAACTGCTAAATATCCTCTATTTAATATTGCGCCTTCTGATATTCAATATCATTTAAGACATAGTAAGAAATGGTTTATTTTTTCAGCTCCACCTGGTCCGTGCCCCGATTGCTTAAGAAATAATTTATAGCAAAAGAGTGTTTTAACACTTATTTATGTACGATGGCAGCCCGAGTGAAATTATTTGTACGACGTTCTACCGCTTGAGTGTATAAATAGTGTTAAAATACGGTTTTGGTATAAATTATTTCGATTCTAATATGCCCTTAATCTAAAACAGTAGAAATAGTAGCGCTCTTTCTTGGTCGCAACAAAAACTTTGACGTCATCGCACGTTAACGTGACGTCATTCTAGCGTAAGTGTGTTTTAACAGAGAAAAGCATATTAGAATATAGAATATAGGTCAAAATCCATGTCATATAGATTACGCCATAAAAAAAGATATTGCTGTCGAAAACAAAAATTACATCCCGAAATTTATCGTAGTTACATAAAGTTCTGAGAAAAACCACGTAAAAGGACAATTTTTTAATTTTAATTCAGAACAGACTTTTCACGTACATTTCAACTTTTACAATTATGCCATTTTAAAATCTCGTATGTTATATGCGATAATTGAAGGAACTTGAAGCCTGGGGTTTGTCACGAAGTATAACCGATAATAATGTTATTTCAACTTAAGACGTGTGAAAAGCTGTATTTTTTTTGTGCTGGAAAAAGGTTTTATTTGTATATTCCGAAAAGTGTCGGAAATTAACAAAGAAGATTTACGACGCAGTCCGGCGATTCGTGTATTTTAATTAAAAAATGAATTGTAAATTGTTAAACAAAATCTTTTTAAATGACAAAATGATCAATAACAATTTAAGGCAACTGTTTCCGCTTTTGTCAAAGGTTAGGGTACCCTTTAATTCAAGAATAACAATTCACCCAGAGACAAATGAAGAGGGGAATAAAATCATTGCTATTTTTGGAAAGTGTCAGAAACTATGTGATAGCATTGCAGTGATGGTAGCTTTTAGTGCGTTATTAGCGATGTAGTAATCCCAACACAAAATAGATTTTTATCAAAATTGCGTTAGACATAGGAAGACTTTCTATTTCAAATTAATGGTTCTCTTTTATTACTGAATATATTTGCTTGACAAACAGCTCAGATTATTTATTTCATAGAAATGTCGTTGAAATGTTGCCTGTCTAGCATTTAGTGTTGGCAGTTAGACCTTTATAACGGACACGGACAATATAATCGTACTATGTACTATGGTCAAAGTCTGGGGAATTTCTCAAAACACAAAAATTAAAACACGTAAGCACAGTGATTCGTTTTATTTTTAAGACATTAATCTTAAAGTTATCAAGGCACAGCATATCTTTATAATTCTTGGCAGTGTTATCCTCTGCTGCGAATAAATCTTGTCTCCAAGGAGAACACAGACGAAGGCATTATATCGACGTATACATACATCTGATGATAAAATACCGTGTTCAGTTTAATACCCGTAATTTTATTTACTGTCTGCCATTTGATAAAATACCTTTTTTCAATTTTGTAAATTTTTGAGAATTATTTTACCAGTCTATCAGCAAGCAACGCAATTAAAACAAATTCCATCTTAGTGACAAAAATTACATTTTGAACTAAATTCATTGGACGGTAGCTGTTTCTTTTATAGATAAAACAATTCTGACCGCAACTCAAATTGCCCATGGCTAGGTCTCTTCACTCAAATAAGTATAGTTTATGGCAGAACATTATGTATTAATTTAGATACAGGACTTTGACCCAAACAGCTGTAATGCAATCACAAGCTGTTTTCTTTATAACCATGTTTTTGGTAACAATATGTCATTCCAAACTTTAGTTATTGACAGAAAAACTTTGTTTCTATTTTCAGTAACAAACAAGTTGAAATTACCTGCAGTTACCCCATATATGGAAAGATACCTATAAACAAAGTTTTATCGTAACATCTTTTTGTTATTTACAGAACTGCAGTAATTGAGCTAAATCAATTTAAGCCAATTAGGATGGCTATATTGAACCCGCGCCGACGTCGGTTTCGGTGTTGCTCTTTGCTATCGGGTCAAAGTTGGCCACCTTCTAAATTTCCCTATAATCATTAAACCTCATATTTTGTAATAATGTTGGTTAAATGTTTAGGTCAACCTCCTCAATGCCTTCTTAACTACAGTCCCCATAATCAAAAAGAATCATTTCTTAAGGACTGATCTTGTCAAAGGGTAAATACCTCATATGCTCCAACTCTTTATGTCTGTACAAGCGGCAATGGTTTCATCTCAAAAGTGTAAATAGACAAGTAAGAACAAACAGTAAACAACATTATTTATTTTGTAATAAAGTAAGCTTTTCAAATAGATAGGTACTATTTCGAACGAAATATATTGCAAAACTTAACTTTCGTTTTGAACAGACTCTATATCACTACTCAAAAGTACTAACGTAAAACAGTAAACCTCTGAAAATCGACCTTCATTAATGTTTTTATGATTAGAACTATATCGCACGTTTAACTGAAATAAGGTTCCAAATTGTTACAGAAAGTAGTCATCTTTTACTACTTAGAGCCTCCTCGGAAGTATCATTAGCATTTTCCTCAACTAACCTTACTAGCCATCAAAAGTACGTAGATCCGGTGTTTTCAGGCCGGGTTATAGCTGATATTATTTCTAAGTATCCTTTTACCTCAATCCCACTGACCCTTACACCCTGACCACCAAAACATGAGACAACAAATAAATAAGTTTTATGTTCTTCGAATATTTTAGTAGTCTCCCAAATACACCCAGACCCTTAAACCTCCCTATTACACTCCTATACCAACCGTCAGTTATTTTTGTAATTTCTATTCATATTCCTTTCTTTTTCAATTCCTTGTGTATCTTTTAATTATTTTAGAACATCCCACCCTTTTCCAAACAATTACAAATACGTCAAAGGTCAGTGTTTTTGTAAGAATATACAGCATGCAACTTTGCAGGGTTAGACTTTCCCTCTACAGAATTTAAAAGTAAATGCGCTATAATTATGATTATACATATTCTCAATACACACTTTTAAAGTACAACAAGTTACCATGATTCCTAAAACATGTTTGAGAAAATCCCCCAAATTTGACCGAAGTACAGAGTACGTTTACATTTACATGTCCATGTCCGTGTCCGTGATAAAGGTCTATTAGACATTTATAACGGACACGGGCAATGTAATCGTATTATGTACTATGGTCAAATTCTGGGGAATTTCTCAAACCACAAAAATTGAAACATGTAACCAAAGGGATTCGTTTTATTTTTAAGACATTAATTTAAAGGTTTTCGCCTAATTATCAAGGCACAACATATCTTTATAATTCTTGGCAGTGTTATCCTCTGCTGCGAATAAATCTTGTCTCTAATGAGAACACAGACGAACACTTTATATCTACGCATACAGCTGATAAAAAATACCATGTTCAGTTTAATAAAACGTCACACACCTGTAATTTTATTTATTGTCTGCCATTTGATAAAATACCTTTTTACCTTCTGTAAATTTATGAGAATATTTTCCCAGTCTATCAGCAAGCAACGCAATTAAAACAAATTTCATTACGGTGTTCCGTTTGGACAATCGTGACTTTTTATTTGAAACTAAACCGCGATGCACGATGGTACGATGACGAAAACGCGATGACACGATGATGAAACAACGATGGTACGATGGTGAAAACGCGATGGCACGATGATGAAATCGCGATGGTGCGATGGTACGATGGTGAAATGTCGATGTAATATCGCGTTTTCATGAAATAACGATGGTACGATGGTGAAATGTCGATGTAATATCGCGTTTTCATCATCGTACCATCGCGTTTTCACCTTCGCACCATCGTGCCATCGCGTTTTCATCATCGTACCATCGCGTTTTCACCATCGTGCCATCGCGTTATCACCATCGTACCATCGCGTTTTCACCATCGTGCCATCGCGTTATCACCATCGTACCATCGCGGTTTCACCATCGTACCATCGCGTTTTCACCATCGTACCATCGTGTTATCACCATCGTACTATCGCGGTTTCACCATCGTACCATCGCGTTTTCACCATCGTACCATCGCCTTCCGGTTAAAAATGCGTAGTTCCGTACACTTGATTTTTTGTCAGCAATAGATGAATGTATCTTAATGTATTTTGTGAGAAGAAATTTACCATTTAGATTCTGCTGTTTTGCAAAATGTTTTTCAAAATGTTCAGTGCTCAAGTCATTAAAACTGTGTAAAATCTTCAAGGCCACGTCTTTTGTATTTATGTATGCATGAAGGTAAATAAAAAGCCGGATGTGATAATTATTCTTGTTAGGATGTTGAAGGTACATAGTGCAATGTGAAAATGAGATTTAACAAGCCTGTATTACTGACACATATACTGTATCACTGCGCATGACCACCGGAAGGCGATGGTACGATGGTGATAATGCGATGGTACGATGGTGATAACGCGATGGTACGATGGTGAAAACGCGATGGTACGATGGTGATAATGCGATGGTATGATGATGAAAACGCGATGGCACGATGGTGAAAACGCGATGGTACGATGACACGATGGTGAAAACGCGATGGTACGATGATGAAAACATGATATTACATCGACATTTCACCATCTTACCATCGCACCATCGCGATTTCATCATCGTGCCATCGCGTTATCACCATCGTACCATCGCGTTTTCACCATCGTGCCATCGCGTTATCACCATCGTGCCATCGCGTTTTCACCATCGTGCCATCGCGTTATCACCATCGTTACATTGCGGTTTCACCATCGTACCATCGCGTTATCACCATCGTACCATCGCGGTTTCACCATCGTACCATGAGGAAGAATTGACCTCATGACCGATATTGCGGAAAATCGATATCAGGGGAGACAACAGCTATTTGGTATTGGTAACAGGTGACCAGTATTGCGATGTCGATATCTACTGCCTCCGGGTATTGTCACCTGGATGTTTATTTCAATATCAAGTGTAATAAAAGAGAAGGTTTTTCATAAGATAATTAAACAAGCTTAATTGAAATGTCACTGGAGTTACAAACTATGGAAAAGGGATTTTTCATTAGAAATAAAACAAGTCATTTTTATCAAAAGAATGTTTAATATGTAATTTTCTGAACCATAGCATTTTTAACATGTTATTTTATAATAATTAAATTAATTTTTATATCAATATAACATATCTATCAGCAATAAAAACCATATTTTCATATAAAATTATTTTCATACATATTCTTATATAAAAAGAATGTATATTTTAACATGTTTTCGAAAAACTGTAACACATCGGGTGAACATTGCTATCTGTAAACCATTTAGATTCAAGTTAAAGACAAATATCGATGAAGTCTTTTATTTATTTATTTTTTTTTCATTTTCAACCAAATCTGAAATGTAAATGACCCTTAATCTCTAGAAAAAAGGAGGTTCGTACCCATAGACACTTCCTTTTATATTTATATAGCACTAGCATTGATATTTTACGGCGTCTCCCATCTATAAAATATGCTGTCGTTGAAAAATAAAATCTGACATATATATTTAAGAAATATGATCTGATTTTACATTGTTTTAAATAACGCTGTCTTTAAGTATAATATGTGTAAAAGACCTAGGTATCACCGCTCCCCCCCCCCCCCCCCCCCCCCACAAAAAAAAAAGAAGATCGAACCATGTTTTATACGATTTTATAACTTTTACGGCCACAACACATTCTTGTCAAAAAAAAACAAAGACAAATATCAAACAGGGAAGTCACAAAATACAAATAAACTTGACGAATATATTTTAAAATTGTCTGATTGATATGTATTATACCTGCTGCCACTACCACGTCCATTCTTATGTCACAAAAATACATACGTAAGTTTTGTTTTTTTTTCTCTTTCTTTTAAACAGCTGTTTACAATTTATAATTACACAGGTGTAGGTTTTGAATTATTTTATTCTGAAATGGTTGAACATCACACGTATATCAATTCAGTAATTCTTAAAATATTGGTAAAATAGGAAGTTTGTAAAATTAAAAAAAAAGATAGTGGCAATCAGCGTGGTACAGGTATTTTGCCGTATTCAAGCAGACATTATTCATTTTAATATAACTACACATATTCCACCAATATATGAAAACTGCTTGCAAAATAAAAAATATGCGAAAGATTAAAATCGCATGATAATTATACCTTGTAATTACAAAAATACCCGTAATTCAAAACGCAATTATAGCCTTATCAGTGTTATAAACGTCTGTGTTGTTTTAACGTTCCTTATTTAGAGGTAATTGGCAAGTTTTATTACAGGTCCAATAAAAAGGATTTATGCGTGATGCATTTATAACATTTTATTACTTCTATAAACTACCATTCAAACGGATTGCAGTATAGAAATTAGTTTTATGTAAAATTATCTTGAATTGAACATGTACAATTAATTATGAAAGTAAGTTAATCACGGCGACGTTTATGATAACTGAAAAGATCATGAAACCAGGTAAAATTTTCACGAAAACAAAAATATATCATTAAGTTACTAAAGTAAAATTCAATTCTGTTTTAAATGCAGATATTATTTACATTGCAAAAACATTCTTGTACACAAAAATGCTCAGGACATAATTAAATATTCCAGCTTTAATTTGATTAAGGCGGACCTTGAATTTATTTACTAAAAATTATTAAGTAAAATATATACAAAAAAATCTGTATTTTACCTTTTTACGACAATTTGCATTTGTGATCAAAGGGTCGTTAGGAAAGCTATCTCTTTTAATGTTTAATTGACATAATTGGCATAACTGACACTGATATTTAAATGTATATGAAATAAGGTGAGAACAACAACATAAGAAGAAATGAGCGTCTCTTTCTTTTTAGAACCGAAATATTAATTGCAATATTTAATTGCATTTCTTATATTGTTAATTTGTGATATTAACAAAAAAATGAATTACTCGCGAAGTAAAATTACATGAAATGATTAAATCATTACTTTAACGTTTTGATCACAATACCGCATGTTCACGCGGCATACTATAATATCGTCTGCTTATGACGCTACAACAACAACTTCGCGCTGAAGTTAATTTTTCTTCGAAATTAGTGAAAATAAACCGTCTGAGAACGAATCAAATTTTTATTTCACAAAAATGAAATAAATATCATTCAAAAGATAAATTCAGTTGAGAGTAGGAAAGTTCTTGCACCTAAGCTTTCATATCAATGTTTTTATACAAAAAATGCTTTGAAGAAACGCATGTATGAGATTTTTGCACATTTTATATGGAAAAAAAGAAGGGAAAAAATGACGAAATGATGGCATCAAACTTCATGCGAAGAACGAATAAAAAATTAAGATAAAATTTAATTTAAAAAAACCTTGTGATGAATCAAATGTTGAACTTTGGTAATATTTTTGCACCTAAGGTTTCTTATTTTTAGTAATTTTGTTATTAAGTAAAATGTGTACATGCCCTTCTTATTTCTATATAGAAAATCTGACCGCTATCGATTAGTGGCCGGAGGAATATTCTTCGGTATGCATCGCGTTTTCACCATCGTACCATCGCCTTCCGGTTAGAAATGCGTAGTTCCGTACACTTGATTTTTTGTCAGCAATAGATGAATGTATCTTAATGTATTTTGTGAGAAGAAATTTACCATATAGATTCTGCTGTTTTGCAAAATGTTTTTCAAAATGTTCAGTGCTCAAGTCATTAAAACTGTGTAAAATCTTCAAGGCCACGTCCTTTGTATTTATGTATGCATGAAGGTAAATAAAAAGCCGGATGTAATAGTTATTCTTGTTAGGATGTTGAAGGTACATAGTGCAATGTGAAAATGAGATTTAACAAGCCTGTATTACTGACACATATACTGTATCACTGCGCATGACCACCGGAAGGCGATGGTACGATGGTGATAATGCGATGGTACGATGGTGATAACGCGATGGTACGATGGTGAAAACGCGATGGTACGATGGTGATAATGCGATGGTACGATGATGAAAACGCGATGGCACGATGGTGAAAACGCGATGGTACGATGATGAAAACGCGATGGTACGATGACACGATGGTGAAAACGCGATGGTACGATGATGAAAACACGATATTACATCGACATTTCACCATCGTACCATCGCACCATCGCGATTTCATCATCACGCCATCGCGTTTTCACCATCGTACCATCGTTGTTTCATCATCGTGCCATCGCGTTTTCGTCATCATACCATCGTGCATCGCGGTTTAGTTTCAAATAAAAAGTCACGATTGTCCAAACGGAACACCGTATTTCATTGTAGTGGCAGAAAATATATTCTGAACAAAATTCATTGGACGGTAGCTGTTACTTTGCATAGGTAAAACAATTCTGACCTCAACTCAAATAGCCCATAGCTATAGGTCTGTTCACTCAAATAAGTATAGTTTATGACTGAAACATTATCTATTAATTTAGATACAGCGACTTTGACCCAAACAGCTGTAATGCAATCGCAAGCTGGATTTTTATAACCATGATATTTCTCAAGTTAGGTGACAATATGTCATTCCAAACTAGTTATTGACAGAAAACCTTTGTTTCTATTTCCAGTAACAAACAAGTTGAAATTAGCTGCAGCTGCCCCATATACATCCAAGCCTTTTTATCTTGGAAAGCTACCTATAAACAAAGTTTTGTCGTAACATCTCGTTGTTATTTGCAGTTATTGAGCTCAATTTAAGCGCGAATAAGGATGGCTATATTGTACTCACACCGACGTCGGTGTCGGTGTTGCTCTTTGCTCTCGGGTCAAAGTTGGCTACCTAAATTTCTCTATTAACTTCCCCTATAATGATTTAACCTCATATTTAGTATTAGTGTTGGTTAAATGTTTATGTCTACCTTCTCAATGCCAGTCCCTATAATAACATCATTTCTTACAGATAGATCTTGTTAAAGGATAAATATCTCATATGCTCCACCTCTTTACGCCTGTACAAGTGGTAATGGCTGGGGGCGTGGGCAGTGTTGCATTTTCCATTACTGCTCATGAACAGACTCAATCAAACCGAGTAAACCACATTATTTATTTTGTAATAAAGTAAGCTTCTCTAATAAATAGGTACTATTTTTGTGAAATACCAATGTTGTACAAACCGGAGCGGAATATATTGCAAAACTTAACTTTGAACAGGCTGTATATCACTACTCTCGAAAGTACTAACGTAAAACAGTAAAACTCAATCGATCTTCATAAATGTAAGTTACAGTCATTTATGATGATTAGAACTGTATTGCAACGTTTAATTGAAATAAGGTTCCAAATTGTTACAGAAAGTAGTCTTTTTTACTACTTCGAGCCTCCTCGGAAGTATCATTAGCTCGTTTCTCCACTAACCTTACTATGTAGATCCAGTGTTTACAGGCCGTGTTATAGCTGATATTGTTTCTAAGTATCTATTTTCCTCAATCCCACTGACCCTTACACCCTGACCACCAAAAACATGAGACAACAAATAAATAATTTTTTATGTTCTAATATTTTAGTATTCTCCTAAACACATCCAGACCCTTAAACCTCCCTATTACACTCCTACACCAACCGTCAGTTATTTTTGTAATTTCTATTTATATTCCTTTCTCTTTCAGTTCCTTGTGTATCTTTTTACATGTAATTGTTTTAGAACACCCCACCCTTTCCCAAACAATTACGTCAAAGATCAGTGTTTTTGTAAGCATATACAGCATGCAACTTTGCAGGGTTAAACTTTACCTCTACACAATTTACAAGAAAATTCGCTATAATTATAATTATACATATTCTCAATACACACTAAGTAAAACAAGTTCCCATGATTCCTAAAACATGTTTGAGAAAACCCCTCAAATTTTACCAAAGTACAGAGTACGTTTACATTTACATTTCCATGTCCGTGTCCGTGATAAAGGTCTATTACAAGCACACATAGACCAGTGCATTAAAGAACGTAAAAGAACATATAATCATGAACTGTAATAATTCTTAATAATGGTCCGTGTTATTAAGTTAGATGTTCTTTATAAGTATAACATTTATCCAAAGCAGCAAACCCGAAAATATGGAAAATTAAGGAAATATTTTACTTGTTTGTTCTTGTATACTGACTACAAATATATACATTTTACATGACTTTAAATTTTCAATGTGCTGTATAAATATATATACATGTAATGTAAAATGATTCTGTTATTATGAATAAATGTATAGACCATGTATAGAAACGTCTATAATCTCGAAACCACAGTTTAACACAAAGGGAGAAGGCCTGATTTGCATTTTCAAAATGATATTTTTATTGCAGGTGAGTGTGTTATGTAATACATCTGTAAGTCAATCATAAAATATTTAGAATTGTACGACTAAATGGTGCAGCGTCTTAATGATTAAACAGTATATTGGAGTTTATCTAATTTTCAATTTCCTGAGAGAAAAAAAAGCTAGCCATGAAGTAAGTCCGGAGAGCATTCATAATGGCTATTCATCTGTCGGCGTCGGAGGCGTGGAAAAACATGTTTAAAATGCCCGACATCATTATATCTGGGTTATTCTCATTTAAAGTTGAATGCAACTTCACACATACCTTCCCTATGATACTACTAAGAAAATGATCAAGGTCGTAATTTTGATGAAATAAATCTCATTCTAACACTTAGATATTTTTATTGAATAAAGATGAGCTAGTATCTAAATAGCTGCAGGTATGAATTTAATTAAACGAAATAAAAGTTATTCCCTATAATGTTATTCAACTGAGAAAATGTTCTTCTTTTTGTAGTTAAATACATAAGCTCAGCATGACGTAAGTTGCCTGTTGCTTTACGCCCGTCGTCGTCGACGGCGTGTGTAAACACTAACTATGCCTGAAAAGGTAAAATCTGGATCATTACTCATCGCAGCTGGTTGAAATGTAATACATATGCCTTCCCCATGATCATACCAGCTTAATAACATAAATTCCAGAACTTTTATTATCATTTTTTGGAGATTATGTCCCTTTGTGTATTTTGTTTTCAACAAACTGTAAGTTAGTCCTTTAGTAACTAAACTTTCAAAATCCTTTCACACATGCCCCCCCCCCCCCCCCCTCACCCCATATTATAATACAAATTGAATGACATATGTTCCGTAATTCATATGCCTACCTTGGTTTCTTTTTAGCTCACTTGAGCACGAAGTGCTCGTTCCGTGAGCTATTGTTTGTTTAAATGTTTAAGCTTGGACTCTTTTAGGGACCGTTAGAGCTAAAAATAGAAATATATTTGAATGACTTCTTCCCATAAACGACCCGTTGGATCTTCATCTAAGTTGGTCTGTAGCATCAATATAAGGTCCTCACCGATATTTGATCAAATCGGGGCACTCGGCCTCCTTTTGGGACCACTAGAGCTTAAAAAATTAAATGAATTCTTTTCATCATCTGCTTGATGGATGTTCATCAAATTTGGTCTGTAGCATCATTATAAGATCTTTCCCAAATTTTGTAGACATGCGGGTACTTGGACCCTTTTAGGGGCTGCTAGAGCTAGAAATAGAAACACCTTTAAACAACATCTTCTAAGGGAAGGCTCAATTGATGTTCATCAAACTGTAGCATCATTAAAAGTCCTCTCCGAAATTTGTTCATATACGTGGACTTGGCCCCTTTAAGGGCCACTAGAGCCAAAAGTAGAATAACTTCTCCTCATGAACCGCTTGATGGATCTTCATCCAACTTGATCCGTGAGCCTCATTATATCCTTTCATAGTTTTATTATAATATGGGCGTTTTGGCCCCGTTTAAGGGACCACTGGAGCCAACAATTGAAACACCTTTAAACGACTTCTTATCATGAACCGATTGATTTATCTTCATCAGACTTGGTGTTAAGTATCACTGTAAGGTCCTCTGCCATTTTTTGTTTTTCAAATGGGGGCGCTTGACACCATTTAGGGGCACTAGAGCTAAAATAGGAATACATTTAAATAACTTTTTCTCTTGGACTGCATGATAGATCTTCATCAAGTTTGGTCTATATCATTCTGGTCAGTCCACTCCCAAATTTGTTCAAATGCAGGCACTAGGCCCCTTTTAAGGGCAACTAGAGCTTATAAGAGAAATAACTTTAAAAAACATTTTCTCATGAACTATTTGATGGAGCTTTGTACCATCATTATATATGTCCTTTCCCAATTTTGCTCAAACTGGAACGCTTGGCCCTTTTTATAAATTAGGTGCCACCTGAGCTAAAACAGAGATACCTTTAAACAACTTCTCATGAAAGGCTTAATGGATCTTACTCTGTCCTGAGCATAACTCGCGCGAAAACGTTTAGAACGAAGGTGTCATCGACAAGGCCCTCCGCTCGTGTTTGGGGGGATTGGGTAATTCTTAAAATATGAGTATGGCATGTGAGCCTCTGATGCATTTTTTGGGGTATAAATTTGAGGTATTTTATTTGAATCAGGGAATCTCCCCTTGAAAGTTTTGAACTATAGGTATGTTATGGCGGCCTCTGGTGCATTTTTGGGTCTAAATTTTGAGACAATATTATTCCCTTTTAAAAATAGTCGGGTGCAACTTTGGTGAGTATATGAGTATAGGTAATTTCTCAGCCAACTTGGGGGTGAGGGAGGGGGCGGAGGGACACATGTATTTTTCTTCTTGGCCACCGTTTACATAAAATATTTGCTTTAGTTGTGGGGGAGATTGCCATGTCCAAAATGACTTATTGTAAATTTGGGCATTTATTTTCATGACTATCGAAATATTTTAATACAAACTACAAGAAGAAATAATAATCATACATGGATGAGGCGTTTTAAAGCCCATGAATGCATATTAGCAACACACTGTGTTTAGGTAATGGCTTTTATCCTTGTGCAACACCAATATTTGTTGTCTATTTTCTATTCTGTAACTGTTTGCCCTATTGCTGGACATAGTTTTTTATTGTCATCTTAGACTCGTTCGTAAAATTGCACATTGTTAATTTTCTAATTACCGTGGTAATAGTAGGTATGATGTATAAAGGATATTTGTTTTCTTCATTCATGCATTACTATTAGTATTTAAATCCGTGAAATTTTGAATTTGTTTAAGAAACTGTATGCCAGAGAAATATTAATCTAATCTGAAACTTTTTCTAAAAGTAGTATGATTTATCATACTGGCTATAGGTCTATAAGCATCGCCAATGACACTGTTTTCATTTTAAGCAGGCTGAGTACTTTTTATTGAGAATCAAATGATCATGGCTAAAGGTTAGATAAATTTTAATGTGAAAATGTAACTGATACCAAAATGCTGTGAGGTTGATTAAAATAGAAATTGTCTGATTATCTATCACTTCCATAAT
Source organism: Mercenaria mercenaria (assembly GCF_021730395.1). NCBI lineage: Eukaryota > Metazoa > Mollusca > Bivalvia > Venerida > Veneridae > Mercenaria > Mercenaria mercenaria. Next base: position 43,474,274 of record NC_069369.1, on the reverse strand, counting down.
TAAATAGCATAATTATACATATATATATGTGAACCTGTGAGGCAGTTGTTAAAACCCTCTCCATCGTATTGAACAACATTTGTGTCCGGTTAGGGAATGCAGTTTTTCGAGAGGTAATTAGTATTCCTGAGAACTATTTCTGCCTAGCTTGTCGCAGATTTTTTCGTATATCATCTATTATGGTAGTGGTATTAGACATTGTCGGTTTATGTGAAGTCTGACTGTGAACATCGAATGTGGGCTATGTAGGGAGCGTTTCAAAATACATTAATTCATTTATTTGTTTATTTTGGTAAGCGCCATTTTAACAATATTTCAGTTATGTAACGGCAGGCAGTTGGCCTAACCAGTGTTCCTGGATTGTGTACCGGTACAAGTTAACCTGTTCTTAGCAAGTAACTGCCAAACTCCTCAAATGAATAAGAGGTGGTGGACGAATGATTTCAGACGCAATGCTTTCTATCAAATCGTCACTGTTACAATAATTCTAAACATTGGATTTTACTTTTTTGATATTTCTGTAACTTTTTTCTCTACAAACCTTCAAACACAACCATTGACGTCCATTTTTGATGAACCATAATTTCACGTCCGTCAGACTGTTTTCTTAAATCGTTCTGTTCAGTCAACAAGTATCGATTTGCTTGTTTCTCATCATATTTTCATTTAAAAATGTCTTTGAAATGGTGTATAATTTGTGGAGATCATTTTAACGTTTAGTTTTGAATAAAAAGTTTGCGTCTTTAGACATATTTCAATAAAAAGTCCAAAACGTAACTTGATATTTGAAATAGGGAAAACAAGTTTTTCTCCCTTATTGAGAAGTTATTTTCAGGAAATAAAACGGGGAAGTTAATGTTAACTTACATCAAAGAAACATAAAATAAATAGTATGAAAATTATAAACGGTGTTATGTGAACTTTAGTGATCACATATCAGTGAAAAAATGCTTAAATGATTTTAAGGGTAATAACTACTCATGAAATATTTTGAGCGGGACGTCAACAAGGTTTTATACCAATCACTTCCTACTTTCATTTGCAATTTGGACTAGAATTTTGAAATGAAGCGTTGACAAAAATCTCTAACAGGGCTTTTCCCTCATTTAAATCTACCTCCGGTAAAAGGAGGTTATCCCAAAGCAAAAAAAAAGTATGTTTTCCCAATTCTGAATTCAGAATTCCCAAATGAGTGTTACCTTTTAGGAATTTTGCCGTTTTAAAGTAGTTTTGCTAATTTTTTATATATATTTTGGTTATTTAAACAACAGTTATACTGTTGAACAATTACTAAAATGCAATCTATTAATATTTTACACAAAAATAATTAATTAATTTGCAAATTTTCCCCAATTAAGACAATTTTCGAGAGCATTTCCCAATTCCACTGGGGTTGATGGCATTCCCAAAATGATGAAAAGGGCCTGTCTACATGATTTTTATCTCTAATAATGAAAAGACCGTTAAAATCATTCAACGTAAAATCCATAATTTATTAATAATTAGGCCTGCAACTATCATTCCTTAGAAGTTTCAGTCAAATCACACAAATAGTATACTAGAAGAACAAGTCCGAACGAAATGAACAATTGACATAACTCCGGAAAGTATATTTCGAGCAGTATGTACCAACGATATGCACAACTTATTCCAATCACTCCTGTAAAGTTTCAGTTAAATCTTGGCTGAAGGTTTGGAGATGAATTACAGAAAAATCTCTTCTAGACTTTATGTACGATAATCAAAGTGTCATTACTCAGTGCAACATTATTTAAATACGAATCCTGTAATACTTACTCAGCTAGAATTGGTACGGATCATTCCGATGCAATTGTATTCAAATCCCGTCAATCATAATGCAGTTCGGACACATTTTATTAAAAAAATACTTTTAAGGGAACCTAACTCCACAAAAAAATCCGGGGATACGCACAAGACTTCATACATATCATTTCTGTGAAGTTCCGTTAAAATCCTAGCAGGGAATTTTGAGAAGCTCGATCATACTATATGTTGACGGACAGACGGACAGACGGACGGACAGATGACGAAGACAGAAACAAAATGTATCCAATAAAATTAAAAAGCATTGTTTATGGAATCTTTGTAGAATAACTCGTTTTTTTTTCAAAGAAAACTTGTTCAAAGTATATTTTAGAGAGCTCGATCTTCATAAAAAAAACTTTACTCATGCTTGGTTAAAGTAACACTAGTGTCTTATGAGAATATTACTATACTAACATTCATTTAAATTGTCTCACACCTCCTGTAGGAAACTCCTTTACACGCATAGAACACAATCCAGACTCAGTTTCATTCAGTCTGTTTATATAAGACTTGAATGACGTTCTGTCATAACCAAAGTCAGCTACAGTGAACGAAATACAAGTATGTCTTGAGAAGACCCCCAGGATTTACAGCACATTCACAGTTCATTGTCCACATCAGCTTAAGCCGACAATGTCTAATATCACTTATGCGATATAAGTGTACTTTGTTTCTATTTTTGTTGTTTTTAATCTTTTTTCACCTAAAATATGCCAAATTAAGCTCAAAATTAGGAGTTGTGGTTAGCATTGTCATGTGTAGGCTTACAAAGGACACACAAAAATGGTGATTTTAAGCCGATATTGTAGTTCGGAGTATGTTTATTTAGATCTTTATCAAATAAATGAACAAGCAGTGTGTTACCATGATGTTTTAGGGGTTTGCAGTGAAAGAATTAAACTTTATGACATGTCAAAAGTCCAATATGGTAACCTAATTGTCGCCAAAATGGTGACTAAAACAGTATGATGCATTATTTTCATTCTAAGTTGATAGCTGTGTGCTTTTATATCAATATTTGCTAGATACCAAACACTTCTGTACATTCAGTTTTTTCTAAAACCATCATTAAAAGCAGATATACTGCTGAATTACTTAGTAAGCTAGTCAAACAGCCGATAGTATACGTTGTATGTTTACACTAACATAGTACAGTTTACATTAACACTGTATTCCATGAAATGTCACATTACCATGACATAGTAATGTATTTTCAATTTCCTAAACGACAACTCCTATAATTCATTATTAAAATATAAGTGTACACAAGTATGCATTTCAGAGATATTGTCAATATATAGAGTTATTAGAGTTTATTAGCTTACACAATGGACCAAACATGAAAATATAAATATATATACACACACACAATAAAGTTACAAATTTCAAGCACCAGTTGTTAGAAAATATTCCAAATATCAGTACATGTACTAAATTCATATTAGAACTCTTACATTACATATGCATTTTCATTTATATATTATGTACAGCGTGAGGTGAATGAGGTTGATGATCAATTGAAATAATAACAAAATTGATTCCTAAGGTCAAAAGCTTTATGTACATACATGTATATAGCTACGTTCATGTTAAAATTAACATTGCCGGAAGCCAATAAATCTTGGCATATTTGATATTGGCGCCAGTACGAGGGAACGAGACAACGCCAAATGTGAAAACGTTGTTCTTTCGTTCTGGCACCCCTGCCAGAACGAAAGAACGACACTGGCAGAATTTAGCCACCATATCCCGGTGAAACAACATGCAAAAACTCTTTGTCAATTCTATTAGAAGATACCTATCATAACAATTGGTTTTCTTCAGTAGTGTTATAAATTAAACGAGTATAAACATTATTAAAATTCAAAACTTGCAGACCTTTTACATCAAATGGGAGTAACTTGGCTATCATAATACATATATGTAATAACTAGTAGTAGATTTGTATGGTGGCTGATTTCTGCCATTTCGTGTGTTCCGTGTCGGCGAGACGAAATGTCGAAGTAACGAAAACACAAAAGGTCGAACACTGCTTATTTGCCGTGTTTTCGCTTTTCGACTTTCGAAGTGAACACGCGACGACACGAAACATTGAAGGCGAAATAACGAAAATTCATGGGCGAAAACACGAACTTCTGTATTTTTCACTTTTCGTGTCGGCGGGTATTAAAACTTCGTGTTGTCGCCCTTCTTTTGTCGTGTTTTTTCGTTTAGGGCAAACCCATTATTTTAACTGGGGACCATACGCCGCTTTTCATGGAATTACACGCTAGTGTAGCATTGAAGGTTCCATGTGCACCGCCGTATGAACACATCTGCGGATGTCTCTAAATTGTTTTTTGTACTTTTAGCATGTGTAAATATTGAGTTCTGCTCAACCCGGGGCTAGAGGGCGTGGACGGTAGCATGCATTTTAACTACCGTCCATGAACAGGCTCAATCAAACCGAGCCTGCAACATTTTCGTTTTTGTTGTGTTAAGCGACCTGTGGAGTTTCCACTTTTTCTATTCGTGTATTCGCCTCGAAAGTCGAAAGGCGAAAACACGACAAATAAGCAGTTTTCGACCTGGTGGCTGATTTCTGCCATTTCGTGTGTTCCGTGTCGGCGAGGCGAAATGTCGAAGTAACGAAAACACAAAAGGTCGAAAACTGCTTATTTGCCGTGTTTTCGCCTTTCGACTTTCGAGGCGAATACACGATGTCGGTATTAAAACTTCGTGTTGTCGCCCTTCTTTTGTCGTGTCTTCGTGTATTCGCCTCGAAAGTCGAAAGGCGAAAACACGACAATTAAGCAGTTTTCGACCTTTCGTGTTTGCGTGTCTTCAACCCGCCGACACGAACACAAGACAAATGTGCAATTTCGTCTTTTCGTTTATTCGCCTTCCGGTCGGCATGCGCATAACAATAACACATATGCTTCTGAAATGAATATGCTATGTAAATAATGTAATATTTGTCCTAAATGAAAAATTAGTGAAAGTAGTCTTATGGTAGGAATGGAATACTCTTCAAAAAAAGGAGGTACACAATTACGGGTCCGTCAATTTTCGTAATCATCGTATTAGAGAAGGAACAGGACTAGACCATAATCATTAACAGTCCGGTTTGTAGCGGGTTTCCCTCATACCGACAAGAAAATCACACATTCTGATCAGTGTTCATACATTCATACATGATGTGTTTGTGTGTGTGTGTAGGGGAGGGGGGAGGGCGTGGGGCTTTGCATATCGAAGTATAGATGTTGTGTTTGTTATCTTTTACTTTATGTGATATTATGTCATATATGTCTCAACGTTCATTATTGCTTCTTTATAATCATATATAAACTTTTATGGCACGCCAATTGCCCAATAATAACGTGAACCCAGGTTCATGATCGAAAAACTAGTATTAACAACCGATAAAGTAGGTTTTTCGAACGTAAACCAAGTTTTTCGAATACTTACCCATAAATTATTTTCGAGCGAAACATAAGATAACGGGCGTTTGACCATAGTCTACGCCCGTGAACCCAGGTTTAAACTAGTTTTTTTTATGAATTATGAATTTCGGTCGTTAACCTAAGTTCACGAGTGTGAACCTATGTTTACGGGCGTAATCCAGGATTCACGAGTGTAAACCATAGTTTACGAACGTGAACATATGTTAACGATCGAGAACTTAAGTTTACAACCGTGAAAATTGGTTTACGACCGTAAACATAGGTTTACGTTCGTGAACATAGGATTACGACCAAAAATCATAGTCTTGTTCGAGAAACCAATTTTACTGAACGTAAACCTAGGTTCACTTCGTAAACTATGGTTCATCTCGTAAACCCAAGTTTATGGTCGTAAACATAGGTTCACGCCCGTAAACAATGGTTCGCGGCAATCCTATAATTACATTCTTGGTTGAAAAACTAGAATTATCGAATGCTAACATATATTTTCGAGCGAAAACATAGGACAACAGGCGTAAATCATAGTTTACGCTCTTGAACCCATGTTTACGTTCGATAAACTAGGTTCCTCGATTGAACTTTAACTTGGGTTTACAAACGTGGACCTATGTTTACGAGTTACGACGTTATCCTTTGTTTTCGCTCGAAAGAAAAGGTTTACATGCTTTTAAGTTTGAAAAACCTAGTTTATCCATCGTTAATCCTAGTTTTTCGACTGTGAACCTGGGTTCATGTAATTATTGGACACGTTCGTATACAGGGGTTCAAGATTCGTAAACGCAGGTTCACACCCGAAATTCATGGCTGATTTTTTTAATCCTAATATATCGATCGTTAAAACCGTAGTTTACATTTGATAAACTACGTTTCTCGAATAAACTATGAATTTCGTTTATTATCCTATGTGGTTTGATTGGATTACGTTCTCGGAACCTGACTTTTTTGTAAGATATTAAGTTTTGTGGTTTCAGATTCCAAAGAGAGCATTATGTGCGGTTTGTCTCACTAATTATCCCCAATGAAGCAAACACAATGTATTTTTTCACCATCTGTAGTCTGTAATATCCTTACACTACCTTCACAAGTTAATCAAGATGGTTCATCACATCAGTACCCTATACTCGCCTTAGTTTGACATGGAAAACCCATATTATCTAAATTTTGCAAACATCTTTCCCGCACATATTTCATCCAGTGTTTTGTGGTAGCCAGCCTTTCAGTACAGTACCAGTACAAACCTGTTCTCCGCAAGTAACTGCCAACTTCCCCACATGAATCAGAGGTGGAGGACTAATGATTTCAGACACAATGTCGTTTATCAAATAGTCACGGAGAAAACTTAAGTTCTCGATCGTTAACATATGTTCACGTTCGTAAACTATGGTTTACACTCGTGAACTTAGGTTAACGACCGAAATTCATAATTCATAAAAAGAACTAGTTTAAACCTGGGTTCACGGGCGTAAACTATGGTCAACGCCCGTTATCTTATGTTTCGCTCGAAAATAATTTATGGGTAAGTATTCGAAAAACCTACTTTATCGGTTGTTAATTCTAGTTTTTCGATCATGAACCTGGGTTCACTTTATTATTAGGCAATTGGCGTGCCATTAAAGTTTATATATGATTATAAAGAAGCAATAATGAACATTGAGACATATAAGACATAATATCAGATAAAGTATAAAGGTAACAAACACAACATCTATACTTCGATATGCAAAGCTCCCCGCCCCCTCCCCTACACACACACAAACACATCATGTATGAATGTATGAACACTGATCAGATGGGGTGATTTTCTTGTCGGTATGAGGGAAACCCGCTACAAACCGGACTGTTAATGATTATGGTCTAGTCCTGTTCCTTCTCTAATACGATGATTACGAAAATTGGCGGACCCGTAATTGTGTACCTCCTTTTTTTGAAGAGTATTCCATTCCTACCATAAGACTACTTTCACTAATTTTTCATTTAGGAAAAATATTACATTATTTACATAGCATATTCATTTCAGAAGCATATGTGTTATTGTTATGCGCATGCCTACCGGAAGGCGAATACACGAAAAGACGAAATTGCACATTTGTCTTGTGTTCGTGTCGGCGGGTTGAAGACACGCAAACACGAAAGGTCGAAAACTGCTTAATTGTCGTGTTTTCGCCTTTCGACTTTCGAGGCGAATACACGAAGACACGACAAAAGAAGGGCGACAACACGAAGTTTTAATACCCGCCGACACGAAAAGTGAAATATTCCAAAGTTCGTGTGTTCGCCCATGAATTTTCGTTATTTCGACTTCAATGTTTCGTGTCGTCGTGTGTTCACCTCGGAAGTCGAAAGGCGAAAACACGGCAAATAAGCAGTCTTCGACCTTTTGTGTTTTCGTTACTTCGATATTTCGTCTCGCCGACACGGAACACACGAAATGGCAGAAATCAGCCACCATACAAATCTACTACTAGTTATTACATATGTGTATTATGATAGCCAAGTTACTCCCATCTGATTGTAAAAGGTCTGCAAGTTTTAAATTTTAATAATGTTTATACTCGTTCAATTTATAACACTAAGGAAGAAAAGCAATTGTTATGATAGGTATCTTCTAATAGAATTGACAAAGAGTTTTTGCATGTTGTTTCCACCGGGATATGGTGGCTAATTCTGCCGTTTTCGCATTTGGCGTTGTCTCATTCCCTCGAACTGGCGCCAATACCAAATATGCCAAGATTTATTGGCTTCCGGCAATGTTAATTTTAACATGAACGTAGCTATATATGTACATAAAGCTTTTGACCTTAGGAATCAATTTTGTTATTATTTCAATTGATCATCAACCTCATTCACCTCACGCTGTACATAATATATAAATGAAAATGCATATGTAATGTAAGAGTTCTAATATGAATTTAGTACATATCATACTGATATTTGGAATCTTTTCTAACAACTGGTGCTTGAAATTTGTAACTTTATTGTGTGTGTGTATATATATTTATATTTTCATGTTTGTGTACACAAGCATGTGTAAGCTAATCAACTCTAATAGCTTTATTTACTTTATGCTAACTAATGAAATACTGTATTCTATCAGTTAAATATTTTCATATCTCATCACTCACTCATGAAATCTATATTTTCACACTGTGAGAGATATAGCTCCTCCCCTCATTACATTGTGTATGAATTTTAAATTATCTGCTAAAAACAGGATGAAAATTGTAGTCGCACTTTGTTCTTTATAGTATATTTCTCGACTCAAATTATTTTACTTAAAGAGAATTTCATACCGTTATGCAGCAAAAAATAAAACAACATGGAACTTTATGTTGCATGCGTCTTTATAACGTCACAGCACGTCTGACGTCATGTCTGTTTACGCGCGTCTGTTTCCCGCGCTGAGATTAAAATAGTTGCAAAATGCACATCTCAACGTAATAGAGCATAAAATAAAAAGAAAATTTGTTTGTTTTTCGTGAATATGGAATATATCTCACCTAGAAGTGAGAAAATTTTTACATTTTCAAATTTTCTCACTTCGAGGTGAGATATATTCCATATTCACGAAAAACAAACAAATATCCTCTATATATTGACAATTTCTTTGAAATGCATGCTTGTGTACACTTATATTTTAATGATGAATTATAGGAGTTGTCGTTTAGGGAATTGAAAATACATTACTATGTCATGGTAATGTGACATTTCATGGAATACAGTGTTAATGTAAACTGTACTATGTTAGTGTAAACATACAACGTATACTATCGGCTGTTTGACTAGCTTACTAAGTAATTCAGCAGTATATCTGCTTTTAATGATGGTTTTAGAAAAAACTGAATGTACAGAAGTGTTTGGTATCTAGCAAATATTGATATAAAAGCACACAGCTATCAACTTAGAATGAAAATAATGCATCATACTGTTTTAGTCACCATTTTGGCGACAATTAGGTTACCATATTGGACTTTTGACATGTCATTAAGTTTAATTCTTTCACTGCAAACCCCTAAAACATCATGCTAACACACTGCTTGTTCATTTATTTGATAAAGATCTAAATAAACATACTCCGAACTACAATATCGGCTTAAAATCACCATTTTTGTATGTCCTTTGTAAGCCTACACATGACAATGCTAACCACAACTCCTAATTTTGAGCTTAATTTGGCATATTTTAGGTGAAAAAAAAGATTAAAAACAACAAAAATAGAAACAAAGTATACTTATATCGCATAAGTGGTATACCACTACCATAATAGATGATATACGAAAAAATCTGCGACAAGCTAGGCAGAAATAGTTCTCAGGAATACTAATTACCTCTCGAAAAACTGCATTCCCTAACCGGACATAAATGTTGTTCAATAAGATGGAGAGGGTTTTAACAACTGCCTCACAGGTTCACATGGAAAAATGTTCAGCAATGTTACAAGCAGGAAAGGCTTAACAGAAATTAAATGCACAATATTTTCTTGGATTTTGCAAGATTTTATACTGACTACGAATAGTTTTGCTAGAGCTTGCATATTTACTTTGTCGCAATATCTTTTCACGTGTTTTTTTATGGCAGTTCAACATGAAATTATATGATTAAAAAATTAGTATTGGTACATGTTTTAGAGGTTAGTTATCTGTGAAATGAGCTTAATGTGACTGTATTATGCAATTATGGAATCCAACATAATCTTGCTCATCATCTATGAGAACTTTGAAAATACAAACTTCAGGGATGTGATTAGTGACCAAATCCTGTTCATTTGAAGGACTCAATGAGTTTTAGTACTATAAAGTTCCTTTACTATTTTAATCCGACATAGTGCGCCATTAAACAGAAAACATAACCAGGGTATATGGATATATATATAATTATGCAATTTAATTATGGAAGTGATAGATAATCAGACTATTTCTATTTTAATCAACCTCACAGCATTTTGGTATCAGTTACATTTTCACATTAAAATTTATCTAACCTTTAGCCATGACCATTTGATTCTCAATAAAAAGTACTCAGCCTGCTTAAAATGAAAACAGTGTCATTGGCGACCTATAGCCAGTATGATAAATCATACTATTTTTAGAAAAAGTTTCAGATTAGATTAATATTTCTTTGGCATACAGTTTCTTAAACAAATTCAAAATTTCACGGATTTAAATAATAATAGTATGAATGCATGAATGAAGAAAACAAATATCCTTTATACATAAAACCTACTATTACCACGGTAATTAGAAAATTAACAATGTGCAATTTTACGAACGAGTCTAAGATGACAATAAAAAACAATGTCACAGAATAGAAAATAGACAACAAATATTGGTGTTGCACAAGGATAAAAGCCATTACCTAAACACAGTGTGTTGCTAATATGCATTCATGGGCTTTAAAACGCCTCATCCATGTATGATTATTATTTCTTCTTGTAGTTTGTATTAAAATATTTCGATAGTCATGAAAATAAATGCCCAAATTTACAATAAGTCATTTTGGACATTGCAATCTCCCCCACAACTAAAGCAAATTTTTTATGTAAACGGTGGCCAAGAAGAAAAATACATGTGCCCCTCCGCCCCCTCCCTCACCCCCAAGTTGGCTGAGAAATTACCTATACTCATATACTCACCAAAGTTGCACCCGACTATTTTTAGAAGGGAATAATATTGTCTCAAAATTTAGAACCAAAAATGCACCAGAGGCCACCATAACATACCTATATTTCAAAACTTTCAAGGGGAGATCCCCTCATCCAAATAAAATACCTCAAATTTATACCCCAAAAATGCATCAGAGGCTCACATGTCATATACTCATATTTTAAGAATTCCCCCCTTCCCTAAACACGAGCGGAGGGCCTTGTCGATGACACCTTCGTTCTAAACGTTTTCGCGCGAGTTATGCTCAGGACAGAGTAAGAACCATTAAGCCTTTCATGAGAAGTTGTTTAAAGGTATCTCTGTTTTAGCTCAGGTGGCACCTAATTTATAAAAAGGGCCAAGCGTCCAGGTTTGAGCAAAATTGGGAGAGGGCATATATAATGATGGTACAAAGCTCCATCAAATAGTTCATGAGAAAATGCTCCAGCTGCCCTTAAAAGGGGCCTAGTGCCTGCATTTGAACAAATTTGGGAGTGGACTGACCAGAATGCTACAGACCAAACTTGATGAAGATCTATCATGCAGTCCAAGAGAAGAAGTTATTTAAATGTATTCCTATTTTAGCTCTAGTGCCCCTAAATGGTGTTAAGCGCCCCCATTTGAAAAAAAAATGACAGAGGACCTTACAGTGATACTTAACACCAAGTCTGATGAAGATAAATCAATCGGTTCATGATAAGAAGTCGTTTAAAGGTGTTTCAACTGTTGGCTCCAGTGGTCCCTTAAACGGGGCCAAAACGCCCATATTATAATAAAACTATGAAAGGATATAATGAGGCTCACGGATCAAGTTGGATGAAGATCCATCAAGCGGTTCATGAGGAGAAGTTATTCTACTTTTGGCTCTAGTGGCCCTTAAAGGGGCCAAGTCCACGTATATGAACAAATTTCGGAGAGGACTTTTAATGATGCTACAGTTTGATGAACATCAATTGAGCCTTCCCTTAGAAGATGTTGTTTAAAGGTATTTCTGTTTCTAGCTCTAGCAGCCCCTAAAAGGGTCCAAGTACCCGCATGTCTACAAAATTGGGGAAAGATCTTATAAAGATGCTACAGACCAAATTTGATGAACATCCATCAAGCAGATGATGAAAAGAATTCATTTAATTTTTTAAGCTCTAGTGGTCCCAAAAGGAGGCCGAGTGCCCCGATTTGATCAAATATCGGTGAGGACCTATATTGATGCTTACAGACCAACTTAGATGAAGATCCATCGGGTCGTTTATGGGAAGAAGTCATTCAAATGTATTTCTATTTTTAGCTCTAACGGTCCCTAATAGAGTCCAAGCTAAAACATTTAAACAAACTTGATAGAGGATCATGCCAAATTTGTTGCAATTCTGGTCAGTGGTTTCAGAGTAAAAGTGTGCACGGACGGACGGTAAGCGATAACAATAGCTCACGGAACGAGCACTTCGTCCTCAAGTGAGCTAAAAAGTAACCAAGGTAGGCATATGAATTACGGAACATATGTCATTCAATTTGTATTATAATATGGGGGCATGTGTGAACGGATTTTGAAAGTTTGGTACAAAGGACTAACTTACATTTGTTGAAAACAAAATACACAAAGGGATATAATCTCAAAAAAATGATAATAAAAGTTCTGGAATTTATGTTATTCAGCTGGTATGATCATGGGGAAGGCATATGTATTACATTTCATCCAGCTGCGATGAGTAATGATCCAGATTTTACCTTTTCGGGCATAGTTAGTGTTTACACACGCCGTCGACGACGATGGTCATAAAGCAACAGGTCCTTACTTACGTCATGCTGAGCTTATGTATTTAACTACAAAAAGAAGAACATTTTCTCAGTTGAATAACAATATAGGGAATAACTTTTATTTCGTTTAATTAAATTCATACCTGCAGCTATTTAGATACTAGCTCACCTTTATTCAATAAAAAATATCTAAGTGTTAGAATGAGATTTATTTCATCAAAATTACGACCTTGATCATTTTCTTAGTAGTATCATAGGGAAGGTATGTGTGAAGTTGCATTCAACTTTAAATGAGAATAACCCAGATATAATGATGTCGGGCATTTTAAACATGTTTTTACACGCCTCCGACGCCGACAGATGAATAGCCATTATGATAGCTCTCCGGACTTACTTCATGGCTAGCTTTTTTTTTTCTCTCAGGAAATTGAAAATTAGATAAACTCCAATATACTGTTTAATCATTAAGACGCTGCACCATTTAGTCGTACAGTTCTAAATATTTTATGATTGACTTACAGATGTATTACATAACACACTCACCTGCAATAAAAATATCATTTTGAAAATGCAAATCAGGCCTTCTCCCTTTGTGTTAAACTGTGGTTTCGAGATTATAGACTTTCACACACTTGGGACGTTCCGGAGATTGCCTCTGGTGAAAAGAATGATAATCTTGGAATGATTTGGTCATAACTGTGTTTAAAATTTTAATGCCAAATTTAAGAAAAAATATTAAGATTTACTGACCGCTAATGTTACTCACAGATAATCTGACTTTCGACCAGTTCAAAACCACATTTATATATGGTCTATACATTTATTCATAATAACAGAATCATTTTACATTATATATATTTATACAGTACATTGAAAATTTAAAGTCATGTAAAATGTATAATGATGTACTTGTAGCCAGTATGCAGGAACAAACAAGTAAAATATTTCCTTAATTTTCCATATTTTCGGGTTTGCTGCTTTGGACAAATGTTATACTTATAAAGAACATCTAACTTAATAACACGGACCTAAGCATTATTACAGTTCATGATTCAATTTTCTTCAGAATGATGTTTTTAAACAATGACATATTAATTCGAGAATGAGCAAAAAGACCTTACGAAACAAAATTATATGTTCTTTTACGTTCTTTAATGCACTGGTCTATGTGTGCTTGTAATAGACCTTTATCACGGACACGGACAATGTAAATATAAACGTACTCTGTACTTCAGTCAAATTTGGGGGGTTTTCTCAAACATGTTTTAGGAATCATGGTAAATTGTTGTACTTAATGTGTATTGAGAATATGTATAATCATAATTATAGCGCATTTTCTTTTAAATTCTGTAGAGGTTTAACCCTGCAAAGCTGCATGCTGTATATGCTTACAGAAAAACACAGATCATTGATGTATTTGTAATTGTTTGGGAAAGGGTGGGTGTTCTAAAATAATTAAAGTCTAATCATAAATGACTGTAACTTACATTTATGAAGATTGATTTTCAGAGGTTTACTGTTTAGCGCTTTTGAGAGTAGCGATTTAGGTCCTGTTCAAAACGAAAGTTAAGTTTTGCAATATATTCCGTTCAGGTTTGTACAACATCAGTATTTCACAGAAATGGTACCTATTTATTTGAAAAGCTTACATTTTTACAAAATAAATAATGTGGTTCACTGTTTGTTCTTACTTGTCTTTTTACACTTTTGAGATGAAGCCATTGCCGCTTGTACATGCATAAAGAGTTGGAGCATAATTTATGAGATATTTACCCTTTAACAAGATCAGTCCTGAAGAAATGATTCTTTTTTATTATAGTGACTGTAGTAAAAAGGCATTGAGGAGGTTCACCTAAACATTTAACCAATGCTATTACAAAATATGAGGTTTAATGATTATAAGAAAATTTAGAAGGTGGCCAACTTTGACCCAAGAGCAAAGAGCAACACCGACACCGACGTCGGCGTGAGTTCAATATAGACATCCTTATTCGTTTAAATTGATTGAACTCAATTACTGTAAATAACAAAGAGATGTTCCACAAAACTTTAATTATAGGTAGCTTTCCATATATGGGGTAGATGCAGCTAATTTCAACTTGTTTGTTACTGAAAATAGAAACAAAGGTTTTCGGTCAATAACTAAAGTTTGGAATGATATGTTGTCACCAAACTTGAGAAATAGCATGGTTATTAAATTATTAAAAACAGCTTGTGATTGCATTACAGCTGCTTGGTTCAAAGTCCTGTATCTAAATTAATAGATAATGTTCTGCCATAAACTATACTTATTTGAGTGAAGAGAACTATCCATGGGCTATTTGAGTTGAGGTCAGAATTGTTTTACCCATACAAAGAAACGGCTACCGTCCAATGAATTTAGTTTAGAATGTATTTTCTGTCACTACGATGAAATTTGTTTTAATTGCGTTGTTTGCTGATAGACTGGCAAAATGATTAAAAAAGAAAAAAGATATTTTATCAAATGGCAGACAGTAAATAAAATTACAGGTATTAAACTGAACATGTTTTTTTCATTAGATGTATACGTAAATGTGTTCTCCTTGGAGACGATTTATTCGCAGCAGAGGATAACACTGCAAAGAATTATAAAGATATGTTGTGCCTTGATAATTTGGCGAAAACCTTTAAAATATCTTAAAAATAAAACAAATCCCTGTGGTTTCAATATTTGTGTTTTGAGAAATTCCCCAGACTTTGACCATAGTACATAGTACGATTACATTGTCCGTGTCCGTTATAAAGGTCTAAGTAGTAAAATGACTACTTTCTGTAACAATTTGGAACCTTATTTCAGTTAAACGTGCGATATAGTTCTAATCATAAAAACATTATTGAAGGTCGAGGTTTACTGTTTTACGTTAGTACTTTTGAGTAGTGATATAGAGTCTGTTCAAAACGAAAGTTAAGTTTTGCAATATATTTCGTTCGAAATAGTACCTATCTAGTTGAAAAGCTTACTTTATTACAAAATAAATAATGTTGTTTACTGTTTGTTCTTACTTGTCTATTTACACTTTTGAGATGAAACCATTGCCGCTTGTACAGACATAAAGAGTTGGAGCATATGAGATATTTACCCTTTAACAAGATCAGTCCTTAAGAAATGATTCTTTTTGATAATGGGGACTGTAGTTAAGAAGGCATTGAGGATTTAACCAACACTATTACAAAATATGTGGTTTAATGATTATAGGGAAATTTAGAAGGTGGCCAACTTTGACCCCCGAGAGGAAAGAGCAACACCGAAACCACGTCGGCGTGGGTTTAATATAGCCATCCTTATTCGCTTCAATTGATTTAGCTCAATTACTGCAGTTCTGTAAATAACAAAGAGATGCTACGATAAAACTTTGTTTATAGGTATCTTTCCATATATGGGGTAACTGCAGGTAATTTCAACTTGTTTGTTACTGAAAATAGAAACAAAGGATTTCGGTCAATAACTAAAGTTTGGAATGACATATTGTCACCAAAAACATGGTTATAAAGAAAACAGCTTGTGATTGCATTACAGCTGTTTGGGTCAAAGTCCTGTATCTAAATTAATACATAATGTTCTGCCATAAACTATACTTATTTGAGTGAAGAGACCTAGCCATGGGCAATTTGAGTTGCGGTCAGAATTGTTTTACCTATAAAAGAAACAGCTACCGTCCAATGAATTTAGTTCAGTCACTACGATGGAATTTGTTTTAATTGCGTTGCTTGCTGATAGACTGGTAAAATTATTCTCAAAAATTTACAAAATTGAAAAAAGGTATTTTATCAAATGGCAGACTGTAAATAAAATTACGGGTATTAAACTGAACACGGTATTTTATCATCAGATGTATGCATACGTAGATATAAAGTCTTCGTCTGTGTTCCCCTTGGAGACAAGATTTATTCGCAGCAGAGGATAACACTGCCAAGAATTATAAACATATGCTGTGCCTTGATAACTTGGCGAAAACTTTAAGATTAATGTCTTAAAAATAAAACGAATCACTGTGGTTACGTGTTTTAATTTTTGTGTTTTGAGAAATTCCCCAGATATTGACCATAGTACACAGTACGATTACATTGTCCGTATCCGTTATAAAGGTCTAATTGCCAACACTAAATGCTAGACAGGCAACATTTCAACGACATTTCTATGAAATAAATAATCTGAGCTATTTGTCAAGCAAATATAGTCAGTAATAAAAGAGAACCATTAATTTGAAATAGAAAGTCTTCTTATGTCTAACGCAATTTTGATAAAAGTCTACTATACCGCTAATAACGCACTAAAGGCTACCATCACTGCAATGCTATCACATAGTTTCTGACACTTTCCAAAAATAGCAATGATCTTATTCCTCTCTTCATTTATTGATCATTTTGTCATTTAAAAAGTTTTTGTTTAACAAACACACTTATGCTAGAATGACGTCACGTTAACGTGCGGTGACGTCAAAGTTTTTGTTGCGACCAAGAAAGAGCGCTACTTTTTCTACTGTTTTAGATTGATTAAGGGCATATTAGAATCGAAATAATTTATACCAAAACCGTATTTTAACACTATTTATACACTCGAGTGGTAGAACGTCGTACAAATAATTTCACTCGGGCTGCCATCGTACATAAATAAGTGTTAAAACACTCTTTTGCTATAAATTATTTCTCAAGCAATCGGGGCACGGACTAGGTGCGAGCTGAAAAAATAAACCATTTCTTACTATGTCTTAAATGATATTGAATATCAGAAGGCGCAATATTAAATAGAGCATATTCAGCATTTTTGTTACCTACAGACAAATGTTTTATTCTAATTTTAAAGTCTTTATTAATTTATCAACGCAAGATAAATCGAAAGTAAACTTCTTCCCCTGTTGCCTACCTCGCTTAGGTAAGCTGAAAAATCTTAAATTTCATGAAAATAATGACTATGCAAACAACAACAATATGTAAATTGAATTTAAAAATCACTATTCCATCATATACGTAAGTAAGATAAGATATTATTTGTTATTGTGAATGCATGAATAAAACATAATTACATAGCATATAATTAAAAAATATGGCACCCGGCCCATTGGGCCTATATGTCACCAGGAATACTGAGGATTATCAAGTAATTATATACAAAATTCGTAAATAGTTCATATTATATACATAGGTTAATTAAGAAGTACAGATTATTAACAAAACGTTATAAGCTGCAGAATTTAACATACAAAATAAATTAGAAACGGGAGAGTAAATGTTACTATATTCAAATCCATTTATGTAATAGTTTACTTGTACTTTTAGTTCATTAATCTGTTTAACAAGCAACGAATTACTTAGCAATTTCCGGAAGTAAATTTTGAAAGTAGACAGGCTAAACTTGAAAACGAAAGTCGCCTTTGCATTGTTCGATAGTCAGAGTTGACGCGCAAGGGTCACCCCGTCAAAATGTTAGCGCGCGGACTTTTCTTTTTTCCTAATGAGGAGTCAATTTTCAGCAAATTCTTACGATTTGAAAATACCTGGGCTTTATAGCACGACATGTCAGCTTTTCATCTATGAAAACATATTTGAACTCGGAATAAACACAAATCCCACAGGGGTCCGTAACGGAGCAAGGGTATATAGAGATTTTTGGAACTTTGTCAAATCGCTCAAAAGGTCCTTTATGATGTTGCCTGAAAGTGTCAGTATATGCCTCGGATGTAAGATATTTCCGTATTTGAGAGCTGCAGACCTAGACATTTCAGAAATATTTTCAAAATGAATTTCGTGTAATAAATGTTGATTCTACGGAAGCGTGAAAGGGCCATCAGACGCTAATACGTTTTATTACGTTACATGTGCGGAAAGGATATAGCGGATCGATCATATTATTTTCATTTTGTGCATTTTTGCTTGATCATAATGATTTTCATCAAAGTCATTACTTTCATTGCAGTTATACAAGTTATAAAAGTAATTTTCCATCGTTCAAAAACTGCATGCTCCACCTGTACACTATTTCCATTACGATAAACGATCTCAGTTGGAATACTTTTGTCATTACGCGGTCCAAGCTGCTGTAATTTTCGTCATTATTCATTAGGATTCGATGTCGACATTCCCAAGCGCCTTTGACCTTCTTTGAATGAACGTTTAGCTTGCTTCAAACATTTGTCAAATGTGATTCTGGCATTTGTATAATTAATACGGGGACGAGTTCTTGTCTGGTCACCGGCACGGTATTCGAGAATTTAGGTCGGATGAAAAAGTATATGGTATTCCTCGGTTTATTTACCATGTAAAGTTATCTCCCCATTACGTTGGATGTGTTTGAAAACTATCTTATTTCATAAACTAAAACTCTACTAGCTAAAATTATATAGAATGATGCATTTTGTGTGAGAAATATGCATGTTTTAACAATAGAGCATTTTCATGAAAAAACATTACTGCCGGACTATGGGTAACCGAGTTCAAAGAGAAAAAAGTGCCCAAAATGTGACGGTCAACATGTTACATTTCCTGCAGTTTTTCGTTTTCAGCTTTTCGCATAAAGTTCCACAAAGCTTGTAAAATCTTCGTTCCAGTACGGTTTCCGATGCTTTAAGCGTTTGTTCGTCCTATTTGTACATGCAGATTTCGGTATTTTAGCTTCCATTTCACTCTTTATTGTGCCACATAAATTCTCATAAATCAAATCTGTCTTAGTTTTGGAAAGCGTAGCCTGGAACCCAAAGTCGCCAAACTACGTATACAGATATTGGTGAAATTTTAGTTACAAATGCCGTTACTTCCTTTCTCCAAACATACGCTATAAAAGTAGTTCAGTACTTCTATAACATTCAAGGGTGGTCGATACCGTTTATTTAGCATATGCAATAAATGTGAACATTTATGATTTGTAAGTGAAAAATATGGCAGGGATTATAAGTTCCTGTAAATAACTTTGTCTACGCGTTGTACTACTTTACGACGTAAATATTTATCACGTGACCAAGACCAAGAACACATAGTTTCCGGTTCAGCGCTACCTTTCTCCATACATGCGCCGTAAAAGTAGTTCAATACTTACATGGAAATGAAAGATATGAGAGTAGATCGATGCAATTTATTATGGATATGTAATAAAATTTAATGTGAACACTAATTAATTTTTGGGCGATTAGCCCCAGAGTGAACAATGCAGTTCAGATTTTCTGAATACCCTATGCCTACAAGCAACAGTAAACAATTTTCCCTGAAATAGTCGATCCTAAGATTAACATTTCTGCAGGACAGTAATATCATGTATGGTATATAAATATGTATAGCTGTCCAAGGCCAGTGGATACATCTTTGCGAGTAAATATTCTAATATTGTTCCACTACATATTCACGAAATCTGAGTTTTCGCTAGGATCTGTAAGTATTTTTAATTATTCTTAATTGATTGAACTGTTGATTTTTGGACACGTTTTTCAAGTTTTAAATCTGATCCGACTTTTGTGATAGGAAAAATTTACATCTCCGTGTAGAGGAAGGACCACTGCATACATACCTGTTCCTCGTTTTACTGGTGTAGCTACGAAATGAATAAAACAGACTCAAAATAAAGTATCTCTCGTCACTTGTCATTTTCGTCGCAACTTAATACGTTAGCAACCAGCATAACACGTCTTTTCCGGGTACACAGGGTGTTCTCACAAATGCTGAAAGCAATATTGTATATACTGAATAAAACTATCATATCTATCGATATTTTAAAAAGTGCTTTGTGTCGAATTTGCTTCGTTGGGGGTGGGCATGGGGTTAGATGTAAGCGATTTTTGTTTATACACCCGTTTTCAACTGAAATAATTTTCAACTGTATTTCAGGTTATATTAAGATTGTGGACCCGTAATAGTAATGTTTAATAATTGCATAAACTTGATACAGTCTTGAAGTTAACATTGGATCACACTGTGTTGCATTTGTTTAAACTTTTACCGTGTCTTTTTTTTTATTCTGTATAATTTATGTTATTTCGATGTTAGCTCAAACATAGACAAATTTCAAAGTGATAACCACTGCGCAAAACAATCGCAGAGAATTCATTATACCAATTTTTTTTATAAAAGAATCATCAAAATCTTGTGTAACAGTTATAAAATATAACGGTTATAGAAATCTGTCGATGGAGCCTCAAGTAAAAGGATTTAATCGGACAGAAATGAAACTCCAACACTGAAAAAATATGACCTTTCTCTCTGCATTCAAAAATAACCATAGGACAGAAGTAAAACCTACATACATTTCTTGCACAGAATAGATGCAAAATAAAGAACTTTTACCAGATGTAACTCTGTATTTTCAAACTTTCTTTCGTCTAAACCTTCATCCTTCTTGTATCAGAGGTTAACTTCAATTTAAACAGCAAGAAATGGCTAATCAAATGAAATATTTTTCCGCTTTTGTACAACAAATCAATAATAAGTCTTGAAATTTATCTTACTAAATAAAAAAAATATTATAATGAATAAAAGTTTGGTCCTAGTGGGGTTTGAACCTACGCCCTCCTGAAATATTAGTTAAAGTGGGTTTATAATAGGAATTGTATACTCTTCAAAAAAGGAGGTCCGTTAATTTTCCTAACCATCGTATTTTTGAAGGAAAAGGACCAGGCCATAATCATTAACAGTCCTGTTGGTAGCGGGGTTCGAGACAAAAATTTCCCTCATACCGACAAGAAAATCACCCCATCAATACTTCAGTGCTTTGACTAAGTAAAAAATGTGACTTGTAAATTTTATAAATGTATTGAGTTTTGTCTACGCGTTGAACTACTTTAATTACGAGGTAAATATTTGTCATGTGACCAAGGCGAATGACACACAGAAAACTATATTTATCCGCTAAAAATATAAGTCGTCGGTAGCACAATCTTTATAATGTGAAAATCACGGATATAGATATTTATGAAGTATTTGCAAAAAAATAGTAGTCACTCATAATTAAAAATGCCCTTTCTTATATATTACTGATATGATGCTAGTCTTGCCAACCCTCTTGTGGTAATTTATTGATATGCTTGATAGTCTGGCCCAATTATTTTAAAGTGCGCACACAATACTCTTAAATGAATCAGTTAGATTTCTTGACATTTAGAAAATATTGGGCCTACTACATACATGTTTAATCTCACTTTGTTTTTGTAAGATTTTAAAAAATTTGAAATGTTACACAGGTTTTTAAGATTTAAAGTTATAATCCTGTTAAAAAATCACCGTTGAAATAAAGCAAATAACTGTAAATTTGTAGAAAACAGTCTAATGAACAAATTCGCCCGTTAGTTAGACTTGGATGGCCAAATATTGTTGAGATACGAATGGATATAAAACCATGAAATATTTAATGACCGCTGGTCACTAATTCACTCGCCAGGCTTCGCCAACCAACGAAGACAGTGTCACGTGACAAAAATTTAAATACTTCGAAAACAACAATGGCTGATAGGCCGTGGTAGGATTTTGTGTAAAGACGGCGGATAAATGCAGAAATTTGCAAATATTTTGCTTTCTGATGCCATTTCTACAAACAATACATTAATGTTATAAAATTAAGCCTGTTGTTAAATATAAGAAAAGGCAGTTTACCAGAAAATGATATACGAATGTGCTAGACATGTTGTTGTTTTGTTTCTTAAAATAGATTAGCGTGGCTCTTTGTACGGTCCCGTGCGAACAATCATTTAGCGTGGCTCGTATTACGGTCCCGTACGTTTCACAAACAATTTGTCTACATCTGCACAGTAGTCCCTAGCTAAAAGTTCAGCCCAGAGATGTTTATATAATATGCTGTTACGGATCTCTGAGCTTAAATGAATCCCGTACTGACACCTAACCAGGAATCGTTCCAGAAGTCTGTCACGCTATAATTTTATCAAATGCAATGGACTCACCTTTTACTATACAATATTTCTAATCAATTTTCCTTTTGATCTGGCATAAATAATCATGCAACATAATTTGAACACAAGTTTCAAATTGGTACCCCTGTCTGCAATATTTTGTCCGTCATTGCAGTTGTCACCTGAACAGGGTACTCTTCATTTTGAAAAACCAATAGGCGGTAGAGAATCGTTATTTATTGACATTTTCTGAGAAATTGTATGTTGTTTTATAGATTTTATGTGATTAAATTAAATTCATAAATAGGTAAAATTTTGATACTGAATTTCAAGAATAACCACGTGATCTGAGAGACGGTGCGAGATGTTGCGGTTTGATACTGGTTAGTTAAACAAATGGGGTTTCGCCATAACTTAATGAATGCGACCATCAGAAAATAAAAACAGTGTCAGTTAAGTTATGTTAGCCAGAACTAAATAGTCCCCATTGTCAATGACTGACTGTGACTGGGACGCGACTGTCTGGTCGACACTTCGATGATTAAGCCTTTATTGAAAACACAAATTAGTGTGCAATATTAAAATCAGCACTATTATATTACAAGTTACAGATTAAAAGATGATAAAACATATATTTCAGGTTTGAACATCAGTAATCTAGGCCACTCCTGAACTCATTAAGAGTAGCACTAGATTACCATGATGTTGTAGGTTGTTTCAGAGTCTAATGGTTCTTAGGGAAAAAATTGAGTTCTTGTGATAATGGGTGCGAGAGGAGGGAATATAAAAGTGAAGGTCCCTAGAGTCTAGCCGGTACTGGTGATCTACAGAAAAAAAACAATGGAATGACGGCTTTTATATAAAAGAATCAGTGATGTAGGGATGTGAAATTTCTCCTTGTTTCTGACGTTTGCCAGTACAGTTAACATTTCTGTGATGCTTCATCTACAGACATAGTTGATTTGAACATATCTGGCGGCACCCTTTCGTACTCTTTCAATTCCATATGTTAGAGATTGTTGAATGCCAAACAGTTGAGCAATATTCCATTTATGGTTGAACATGTTTTATACGGAGTTTCTTAAATTTGTACATTTATCATTTGTTTGATTATTTCTTATCATGTATTTTAGGGTCTTGTTTGTCTTTTTTAGTGATCTAACACTGCTGGTTCGCCTAAATATTAAGCATTTTTATAGTTTTAAATTCATGGATATGTAGCTTATAGCGAAAAGAAGCATGCCCCATCAGTTGGAAGCAATTGCAAGTAAGAGAATAGGTTTGTGATTGCGGCTTTGCTTCGTGGGCCCTTTATGTATACAGAGACAACGATAGCCGTTCTCCAATTTTGTGGAACACTGCCGGTACCAAGTGAAGACATGTAAATTTGAGTCTCATTTTTATAGAGGAGCAGTGTTTAAGCTGTGGGCGGACATTGTGTTGTAAGCTGTTTCGTTTACTTTCCTGTTTTTTTTTGTCTTTGTAATTTTCCCTTCTAAGTTAATTGTTTGCTTTTGATGTGATGTTATCAACATATTGTGACCAAATGAGATACATGTATTTACTTAGTATGACGCTCAGATATTGAGCAGCGTCTTTAGTTTTCATTCGGGGAGAGAGAGGAGATAGAGAGAGAGAGAGGTGGGAGAGAGGGAGAGAGAGAAGACTTATTATTGTACCCTATAATATGGAAAGGGGAGCGGTGGTCTAATGACTTCTCATATGCCACCAGTACTAGTTTTTCCAGGGAGCGGACTCGAGAGTGGTTCCAATAAGTTTGAATCTTTCATCACAATCGAGCTAAAACAAATTAGTATAAACTATATATCATGAGAGCTACCTATAAACAAAGTTTTGTCGTAACATCTCCTTGTTATTTACAGTAATTGAGCTGAATCAATTTAAGCGAACAATGACGGCTCTATTATACTCAAACCGACCTCGGTGTCGGTGTTGCTCTTTGCTCTCGGGTCAAAGTTGGCCACCTTCTAAATTTCTCTATTAATTGCCGCTATAATCATTAAACCTCATATTTTGTTAAAGTGTTGGTTAAATGTTTAGGTGAACCTTCTCAATGCCTTCTTAACTACAGTCCCTATAATAAAAAAGAATCATTTCTTAAAGATTGATCTTGATAAAGACTAAATATCATATATGCTCCAATTCTTTATTAGCGGCAGTGGCTGCATCTCGTATCTCAAAAGTGCAAATAGGCAAATAAGAACAAACAGTAAGCCATACTCTTTCTTAAATAGGTACTATTTCTGTGAAATACTACTGTTGTTAACCGGAGCGGAATATATTACAAAACTTAACTTCAGTTTTAAACACGCTCTTTATCACTACTCTCGTAAGTACTATACGGTAAATCAGTAAACCTCTGAAAATCGATCTTCTTAAATGTAATTTACGGTCATTTATGATTAGAACTATATTGCACGTTTAATTGAATAAGGTTTCGAATTGTTTAAGAGAGTAGTCTTTTTTTACTACTCAAAACCTTCTCGGAATTATCATTAGCTCTTTCCTCCACTAACTTACTAGCCATTTAAAGTATGTATATCCAGTGTTTACAGGCGGTGTTATTGCTGATATTGTTTCTAAGTACCCATTTTCATCAATCCCACTGACTCTTACATCCTGACCACCAAAACATGAGACAACAGATGAATATTTTCGAATATTTTAGTATTCTCCAAAACACACCCAGACCCTTAAACCTCCCTATTACACTCCTACACCAACCGTGAGTTATTTTTTGTAATTTCTATTCATATTCCAATAATTCCTTGTGTATCATTTTAGAACACCCCACCTTTTCACAAACAGTTACAAATACGTCAAAGATTTGTAAGCATATACAGCAAGCAACTTTGCATAGTTAAACTTTACCTCTGCACAATTTAAAAGAAAATGCGCTAAAATAATAATAATAATACATATTCTCAATACACACTAAGTACAAGTTACCATGACTCCTAAAACAAGTTTGAGAAAAACCCCAAAATTAGACCGAAGTACAGGGTACGTTTACACTTGCATTTCCATGTCCGTGTCCGTGATAAAGGTCTATTACTTTCGCTACGTAATCTTATCTGGCCAGTATTATAACTTTAAAAAAAACTGTTACACAGTTTAGATAAATATATTTTTTTCTTGTTTTTTTTTTGGTTTTATGCATTGACATCTCACTTTGGAATATCCTGCCATGACTGTCTGTCGAACTTGCTTTCAGTCTAGTCCGTTTGATTTTCTTCCGTTCGCAGTTATACACAGCTCTGGGTTGTTAAGGTTGTTTCCATGATAGCCATGGCGACCATTCCACTGACCATCATTGTCAACGTCGTACGACTCTGAGGCGCTTCCTGTTCAGCAGTGTCCAGTCGTGTCTGCAGGGCTTGTAAAGTTGTTGTAATCGGCTGCTATCGATGCTGATTTCATCACGTAATGTTCTCATTTTATTGTCGATTGTTGTCATGAATTCATTTCTCATTCTATCTTATTTTGAGTCAAAAGATTTCCTCATACCTTCTTGACTGTTTTTTTTTTATTTCATTAACGGTTGTTAACACAAGTTTCATTTCTCCTCGCATTTCTCTCATCTAAGTCATTTACTTGTGTGGAGGATAACCCCATTGTTGACATCTGATTGCAAGTTTTGTCTGTACCACTAGCCATCTGTTTGTGTGTTGGTGAAAAAACCGCAGTACTGTTGGGTGTTGATTCTGAGGTAGTCTCAAAGAGTACACTATTTGCTTCTGACAAAGAGTCACACTGATTTTTAATTGAATTTCATATTTTGACTTTATATATATCTTATCTTCAGTATCAGAATTGCATTTCCTTCGATCGTCCCCTTTTTCCGTTTTCCCATAGAACAACGGCACTTAATCCCTTTAATAAGTATGTACTTTCTCACAAATGACCACAAACAAACAAAGAGAATATCAGTTTCAGTATCAGATTTACTGGCATATCTGCATATACTGCTTAGACCATTTACAAATATAAAAAGGATGGCTAAGATATCAGAAAATATACAATTGAAACAAATACAAGTTCTAAATATATTTAAACTATAAAGAAGCAGCAATATCTATTAAGTTTTTCCTTTCTTAATTGCATAGCATAATATACATATTTGGCTGTATTTCTAATAATTTTATTATTGCTTGAAGATAATATCCTAGTAAAACATTAATACCATATTTTTGTCGAAAGTGGACAGCATAACAGAAAATGATATTCTGATTCTATATTTTGTGTACAAAGTTTACAAACACGTAAGTTTCTGTCAACTCCAGAAAATCTTCCACTTTCAATTTCTAGATAATGTGAAAGCACGAGACATTTCTTTTCTATGTAAATCATTTACCTACGACATCTAAATAATTTTCATATTCGTTCACCTTTTTAAACTTTTCATAATAAAACAATTTGGACTGATTTCTTATCACATCGTTCCAGTCTTGTTCATGCTGATCACGTAATCTTTCTTTTAACATAGGCATATAATCAATATCATAGTTCAGGTTATCCACAAATAACTATATCCTAGGATATCCAGTTGTCTTTTAACAAGCCAAGTAGATTCAATATTGTTATTCAACAAATCACATTTTTCTGTAAATATTTAGTATACAAGTGACTGGGGAATTCTCATTGTATTTAACCAATTACTTTAGGGCTGGCTCTTTACAAATAACTGAAAGAGGAAAACGACCAAGCTCGCCAATAACAGCAGCATTGGAAGTCTGAGGACGAACCCCTAGAATAATTTTACAGAACCTGAGATGAATTTTGTCGAATCAAAATTATTGGAACCATACAGAATTATTGGAGTTACACGAGAATCGAACAAAGACAATTTTGTTTTAATGTCCATCTTAATTCAATTAAATACAGACAACAGGTTATTATATGCTTTGAGAACCTGGCAATTTAGAGTTTTCACAGCATTTAACATAGTACCTGTGTAAGTAAATTTCACACCAAGATAGCAAAAAAGAGTCTACTATGTCGACATGTTCTCCATTTATAAAGCATGTATAATTATTTCTAGATGTTCTCTTTTCAAATATACAAATTTCAGTTTTATTAACATTTATTTTCAATCCCCATTTGCGTGAATATTCAAAAAGATTATTCAGTTGGAGTTATCAGGACTTAATAATGCAATTTCATCAGCAAATAGTAACATATACATAGATAATAAGTTTATGTCATCATTTGAAAATTGTGAGAAATCAACTATACTATTTATATCATTCACAAAGCGGATAAAAAGCAGAGGAGAGAGTGGATCCCCTTGTTTCAATTCGAGTGATATATCAAAATAATGAATATGACATTGTAATGTAAGTCTTTTATACAGGATTTAAACATTTTGATAAATGGCTTTAATCATTTTGATTATTTTACAACTTATTACAGACTGCACTAGGTTTATCTATCAAGATTCATGCAAAATCTATCAAAGGCTTTTTCGTAGTCAACAAAGACACAGTAGAGTTTGGCCTTGTTTAACAACACCTTTTGATAATTGCATGTAGAAGAAAGATACAATCTGTGGTACCACGTTTATCTCTAACCCCGTATTGTACATCATTTAACACATTTTCATTTTCACAAAATTTATTGATACGTTAACGTAGAGCAAGAGAACAAAGAGTTATCCCTCTATAATTTGAAAGATCTTTATATAGTCACCTTTTTATAGATAGGAACTAATTACTCCATGCTTCCGGATACTCCTCTTTATCATAAATAATGTTGAAAATTTGAACAAGATAAGGTGATATAAATTCTTTCGAGTCAATGAAGAAATCAGCCGCATTCACTGTCTATTTAAATTTGAAATTGTATTGCTTATTTCCTCTACATAGAAAGGACGACCAAGGCTATCAGTAATAAGTGATTCGTCCCTATTATCAAAATCATTTGGGTTAAAAGTGTTCTCAGGCTGTATATTAGACACATTGTGAAAATAATCTACAAAATCATTTAAAGACTTCTGGTCTTATTTGATTTACATTTATACTTTCTAATGTATTTCCAAAATTTTCTAGAATTACTTTTACTGGGGTTAGACGTTTTTTTTTTTTCTTTCATCATATACTTTCTTTTAGAATTTCGCTTCACATTACAAAAATCTTTCCGTGCATTTAAAAATAGCACTCTGTTTTCATCTGTAGGTTTTTCATTCAGGAATCTTTTACTCCTATAAAACTCCTATAAAACTCAGTTTGACTGGGAAAGCAATAAGTAGTGTAGCACACGGGGACTGGGTGATTTCACGTGACATTTTACCGATATGCGATTGGCTTATCGTATTTCTGGAACGCTGTTTTTGCAAATTAGCTGGCACTCTATATAGAGAAATGTTTGTGACCTAAATTCCTAATTCATTATCTCATGTAATTTATTCAAACTTTCAGCAATGATCAATATTGATACCTAGTTGTACATAAGAGATTTTTATTTTGAATTGCTCTTTAATTTCCTAAAGTCCTGTGTTGTCTTGCTCTGTATGTCAACGAAGTCCAGGTGAAAGCATGAATCACATTTGTGATAGCTCTAGTAAAATATTTCAGTACCAGTTGAGCTAAAAGTTATGTTATATATGAAAGGTAAATACAGTTATTTTTGGCTCAAAACAAAATCTTTTAGAATTAAGAAAAACATATTTTATAGATCTTCTTTCAACATTTAAAGCGTAATGATATAATAAAAAAACAAAACAAGCACGTTATTCACCCAGAAGTTACTTTTTAGGCCGAGTATACAAACATACATAATAATTTCTGGTCTGTATAACTTCTGGCCACAGGAAATATTTCGACTTGTTTACTCTGGTAAGAGATATCAAACACTAGGTTGGAAAAATCATTAATACATGTAATATATCATTTGAAAGTAATTTATTTCTAATTTCATCAAACAATGACTTTTTATCATTTAATACTGTATTCAACTGATTTATATCACAATTTTCCAATGCTATTTTGTCATATCACTGATGATTTTTCATATTTACAACATTTAGGTTAATGATCCGAAAATTCGGATAAATCATATTACATTCTCGCGGCCATAGTACTTTCGAGTCATATTAAT
This sequence comes from Mercenaria mercenaria, assembly GCF_021730395.1. NCBI lineage: Eukaryota > Metazoa > Mollusca > Bivalvia > Venerida > Veneridae > Mercenaria > Mercenaria mercenaria. The sequence continues at coordinate 43,444,655 of NC_069369.1, read as the reverse complement.
ATTAATAGACATTTGCGAATTAATCCGATGCCGAATCCGAATCTGACTTCGGGTATACTGTAGGGACTTTTTCAAAACATTTATAATAATATAATAATAATAATAATAACTTTATTTAAAGAAGGTAACACAAGATATATAACAGTATTAGAACATATTAAACATCTTAAGTTTCAATGTTGCCTTCTATAATATTAATAAAACAGTTCAACACACAAAAATAGATAAAAACTGATTATACAATTATAATACAAGACAGAATTTGAATGATAAACATCTAAATACAACATTCACTCTTGACAAACACTCGATTTAATTAGAAGAAAAAATATGTATACAATCATAAAATAGAAAAATCACTCAGATATTCATTCAACCGTTAAAAGAAAATAAATAAATAGCAATTGCAGAAAAAAAGTTGTAGGTTATTCAGATCCTAATACGTATTTTTTTGTATTTGCTTTTGAAAGCAGTAAGTGAATCCACACAACGAATATTCTGTGGAATGATATTCCATACTTTAACACTATTATAGCCGAATGATCTTTTCATATAATTTGTGCGACATTTAGGTATAGTGGTTTAAATGATAAAAATAGTTGTTGACTAACATTTTAACGTTGAGCTGTTTCTTTTTTTTTGATTAACCATATATTTTTGTGCTCCCTGGAGGACAGGCATATAGTTGTCGCTTTGTCCGTCATTCCGTCACACTTTTGTCCGGAGTATAACTTGGAAAGTATTAATGGCGTTTGATTGAAACTTCACATAATTATTTTGTGGAAGTGTTACCAAGGGCTATTAACGTAAAAATGGTAAAGAGCGTTATAGGAGCTCACGGAAACTTGTCAGACTTTTTGGTGCGAGCGTAGCAAGTAAGACAAAATGCATATTTTATATATTTTACCCAGAACAAACAATAAATTTCTTATGCGAGCGTAGCGAGCGAGATAAAATGCACATTTATATTTTTCACACAGAACAATAGATAAATAACACATGTGCGCGGGGAGAGAGAGAGAGAGAGAGAGAGAGAGAGAGAGAGAGAGAGAGAGAGAGAGAGAGAGGGAAATGTATATTTTCAGAACAGAAGTCAAATTATTTGTGCTCCGGCGATTTTAGGGTGGGGGATGGGTCAAAGAAGATCTCAGAAGTTTACTCTGTTGCTGTTTGAGGAAACCCAGCTCCACGCCCTGGCAGTCACATTCTTTAGACTCACAAAAGGAACGTTTTCATGGAAACATATTTAAATCAGCTTAGCACTCTTGTTTTCTCAAAAAATCAGTCATGGTTATAGATTATAAGGGAACCATTTTCCCCTCAAGGCCATATTTACCATATTTAACATAGCCAATGATATGACGGCCATCCAATAAAAATGTATGCAGAACAGCCATATAAAATAAGGAAATCTGAAAGATTCGAATATTCTATACAAGTAACTTGCGGTCAGGATGTAATAAAATTAGGTTGAAGGTAACATTGCTTTTAAGTAGACTAAGTGTTGAAAAGAGAGTAACTAAGAAGAATAATTCTTTATTTGGTTTGCCATCTCAACTCTGCATAGACGACCCAATATTTCATGTATTGAAAAAGCAACTACAACATGTACAAGAATTTTTTGTGTTATGTCTGGATAAATCTGACTCTTTGATTAAGGAAAAGATGCTCATAACAATAACACGGGTATGAAACGTTGCCTGCGGCACAAAATGTGCCGCACTGAAATGAAGGCATCGCGCCTCCGACGGCGCAGGCATTGCGCAGGATGTTTACAAAAATAACGAGCAAGGTGAGTAAAATTGAAGGTTTTTGGTTATTGTCTTTTTACAGTAAAAACTTTTTAGAAATCGGGGAATGCAGCGGGATGTAGTTGTGTCTTGCCGACAAATTCATGCCCAGTTTGTAAAGAAATATGTAATATTGTTATTTTGCGCGTGTTTTTCATCGGATACAGTAACGTGGAAATTACAAAAGTAGTAAATATTCCGGGTCATTTCACCCCCTGCTGAAAAAGGAATGATGTATTTCTGTAGTATATTATATAAAGACATGGTGTCTGATCGATTGAGATAAAATACATGCCTAGGAAAAGGCATATCCCCTCGTTCTGCCGACTTTTCAGTCCAGTGCCGCAGGCATCTCGATGGTGCCGCAGACATTGTGAGAGGCGCAGTCATCTTGAGTACTATTGTAGTACAATTTCGACCTTCTAACATGTATTGAAGTACAAAAATATCAATAACAATGTTGTTCCTCCAGTTATTGTAGTAGTAAGACAAATCTTCTCAATCCGAACTTTGTAATATAAATAGCTATTTTAAGAAGTTTGCAGTATTTTTTCTCGCTGTTTTTCAGGGAAAATCACGTCATTTTATATCGATTTGGGATTCATTTTCTCTCGCAAAATAGCAATATTCAATTACTAAACATCCCATTTGTAACAATTATTGATGCTTATAGTTCAAAGCAAGGTATGAAAACCAGCATCGGAGCACAAAAACTGTCATAACTTTTGTTATTTTTCAACCAATTTTAATGTTTTTGTTTCAGCATCGAGTTTCTTTTTCTTTACAGTTTGAGCGTACTTTTTTATTAGCGGTGAGCTGAATTTCAGTTTTCAAAGAACCAATGAAAAAGTTGTCCAAATGGGGCTTAACTTGTTCTAATTATTTCTGAAATTCTACAAAAATACTTACGTATTTTACCCACTCTTTGTCGTTCAACTATGATTTAGGTCTGTGCACCGACTGTACACATAAAGTTTTCGTCATAAGGAGAAATTATTTTCTTTTTCCTTTTAATATACACTGAATGCATGTGCATCCATCTGAAAATATAATATATCAAGATATTTAACTATCGATAACTTCATTGCTTCTTTTCCACACAAAACTTGGGAACGGTATCGTTTTAAGGGAAGTTTCATGTTTTTACGGGGTTTTTTTTGTGTGTGTGTGTCTTTTTTGCCGTTCCTTTTCTTCGGAAAGCCATTTTTTTTTCGGGAGTTGGGGGAGGGGGCGAAATTCAACTCATCGATTATCAAAATAGTACGCCCAAACTGTAAAGAAAAACAACAACAACAAAACTTGATGCTGAAACAAAAACATCAAAACTGACAAAAGTTATGACAGTTTTTGTGCTCCAATGCTGGTTTTCATACCTTGCCTTTGAACTAAGCATCAATAATTGTTACAAATGAGAATGTTTGGTAATTGAATAATGTTTTTAGCAGAAAATAATCCAAATTCGATACAAAATGATGTGACTTTCTCAACTGGGAGGCACCTGGTCCCATCCCCTAAAAGAGCAAGAAAAAATATTGCAAACTTCTTAAAATAGCTATTAATATTACAAAGTTCGGATTGAGAAGATTTGTCTTACACAATAACTGGAGGAACAACATTGTTATTGATATTTTTGTACTTCAATACATGTTAGAAGGTCGAAATTATACGTACTACTGGCTACAATAGTATTCAAGATGACTGCGCCTCTCATGATGTCTGCGGCACCATCGAGATGCCTGCGGCACTGGACTGAAAAGTCGGCAGAACGAGGGGATATGCCTTTTCCTGACATGTAGTTTATCTCAATCAATCAGATGTGATGTCTTTATATAATATACTACAGAAATACATCATTTCTGTTTCAGCAGGAGGTGAAATGACTCGGAATATTCACTGCTTTTGTAATTTTCACGTTACTGTATCCGATGAAAAACACGCGCAAAGTAACAATATTACATATTTCTTCACAAACTGGGCATGGATTTATCGGCAAGACACAACTACATCCCGCTGCATTCCCCGATTTCTAAAAAGTTTTTACTGTAAAAAGACAATAACCAAAAACCTTCAATTCTACTCACCTTGCTCGTTATTTTTGTAAACATCCTGCGTAATGCCTGCGCCGTCGGAAGCGCAATGCCTTCATTTCAGTGCGGCACATTTTGTGCCGCAGGCAACGTTCATACCCGTGAATAAGTAAGGGGGCTGATGACGGATGTACAATGGACATCTCATAATCACAGATACACCACCAATACGGCATGATAGGTGAACTTAATATGTCCAGGATTATCTGTGAAAGAAATAAGAATGTAACTATAACACGTTTTCGTGTTTTGCAAAATTCTTCCTTGAACCTATTTAGAAAATTAATTTTTATATACATAATGACGTAAAGATCCGTAAGAGTTAAAAAAGAAACATTTTTTTATTTGCCCCACAGAACTACAAAGGTATCCGGATAATATGCATCCCTTATCTAAAACTTAACAAAGAATTCACTTAATAACGAACGGAATGATGCCAGAAATAGGAAGAAAGATGTCTACTGTCCGCCCTTTTTGTTTTCACGGATAATAAGTCATAGCGTCTGAGACATGTGGCTTTTTCTTAACACTTAACAGAATAGTGTTAACCAAATTTCGTAATGACCAAACATTATGAAGCCTAGAAAAAATGAGTGCTTCTGGTTTCCCGACCTACACAAATTAATTTAACCTAAATGTTTTATGGCCCTTGAGAATATTTAACAGTCTTTGAACAGTGTCAGTGATGTTAGAATTCAACTTACTGATGCTCTTAAAGGCGCACTCCTATTTGTATTCATTTTGTAAAACAAAAATAATTTCCGAAAGGTCCAACTCAATTGAAAATTATCAAAATCACCAAAATTACCGACCTACCTGCCCAATTTTGTGAGCATGTTACCAGAAAAAGAAACAACATTATTTTGTTAGCTCTAACTACTAAAAACAATAGATTCAAGTTAAAAACCTCATATATAACACTTTGCTGATATTTCTGATTGATTTAAATTATACCACATCAATGTTTTGAAATTATCCCTCAAAAAACAATATGAATATCGGATTACAATCTTGGATTCGGTATCGGATTAATTCGCAAATGTCTAATAACATTACAGGTAAAATGACCTAGTTCTAACTGAACATTCAAAATACACAAGCTAATACACCAAAACTTTTTAAATGTTGATCAAATGATAATCGTAACGTTTTATTTTCAAATAGGTAATCATCGTAAGGCAATATAGCGATCAAGGTTTATATTTTCAACTATATCTGATCTTGACCTACTCTTGAGTTAAGGTCACCTTACCGTACTGAGTATAATGTCGTATGATTAAAATCAAACAACGGAGCTACAAACATATATGTCATTTGAAGTTCCAAGAAACGTTTTTTAAGTTTTAACCAAATTACACCTTTATCATTTAAAGTAGCCAACTCTATATGACCTGAGAATTTCTCTTTGTATAAAATAATTACGCGACCAATGTTGCGCTTTGCCCTTATGTTATACTTTGGTCGAGGGCAGGAAAAACTCTCAAAGTGGTCAATATTAATATTTCAAGTTTAAGAATTCCAGGTTTCTGTAGTAATAATTAAGTCATATTTTTTAACGCAATTTATGAAGTCACTATTATTGATTTTATTGCAAATCCCCTGAACATTCCAAAGAAGAACTCTAAGCTGCTTCTCGTCTGCTTCCCGTCTGCTTCCTATTCATGGCCTGATCTCCAGGCTGAAGATCATCCACTTCATTCGTTGTTGGACGGTTACTCTGCACGCGTTGCGGCACATGGGATTCACGAGGATTGTTTATATATGATTTATATATGATTGCTATTGCTATTGCTATGGGATTCACGCTGACCGCGATGCGACAATGTCGGGTTGGTTGTCAACAGTGTAGGCACGAATTTCAATATAAAGCGTATCATATGAAAGAACTGTCTCCTTTTGGTTTTCTCTAGCTTGCACGATAAGTATTTTCGACGTTCTTTGATAGCCTTGGGAACTAAAAATGCGATAGCGTTTATCCTCAAGATTTACACGCGCTGTCTGTTTTACCTCCACTTTATTACCATAGTAATTAAATTTAACTACAATAGGTCGTATCTTGTTTTGATCGAATTTTCCGATGCGTACGGTCGATTTTATATCTAGTTCCAGCATCTTTGATATCAAGCTCTTTTATACAGAAGTCAATAATTTTTTTTGTGCAGTTTTCAATTTAACGTGCATCACGTGACATCTCCTCGTCAACATTAAAGAACGTCTCTCATCAGTCGAGTTGTAACATCGACAAGACCGTCTAACGTTTTCGGCTTTTGGTACTCTTTTCAGTTCTTTATATTTACTGTTCAAATCATCCGCAATCTGACTATCGAAATTCCTGCTTATCTCAATTTCTGTTATCCTTCTGCTCGTGCCATCAAGATTTGTTTCAAGCGATAATACACGTATTTCCACGGACGAAACTTTTTGCGAACTAATTCTCATTATCAGATTCAATTTTGTCAGGTTTGGAAAGTGTTGCTTCCATAGATTTTGACTTGATTCAATGGCGGTCAATTTTGACATCATTGATTAGAACCATGTCTGACCACCTGAGTTCTGTGGAACAGGCTAGGTTGTAGGTGTGGTTACTGGATCCGGAGTAGTCGGAGTAAACGCATTCAAGACCTGTAAGTGCGGAGGATAATACTGGCCAATATATGGTACTGACGGCAACATGGGCGTGTGCACGGAAGAAACAGTATGCTTTTCCTGGAGATGCCTCGTCTTTAGTACGTTTTTACCGATTTTATCCTTTTTTATCCGTCATTTATGAAACTAGTCAATAACTGAATGATTGCTACTTGTCACCTTTAAACCGTTAATCTTTGTGCACCGACAATCAAGTAATTCTTTAAGATTAACCCGAAGGCATAGGTCGCTACTGTACTGCATTGTAAAATGTGTTCATGAATGTAAAGTTTACTGGTCTTTGTTATAATGATCTCTATAGTAGACAAAGACGTTTTCCCAAAACACCAATAACTATCTATCTATTTTAAAGATATTGTTTATCAAAAAGTTAATAGTTTGATGGAAAACACTTAGCTCTACAAATTAATCCATTTTTGTCCATTGATATCACTTTATAACGTTATTTAATAAGGATTATGTTCAGAGAGTGAAAAACACGGCTATCCAAACCGGAACCGGAACTATTTTTCATATGATCGTCTTCTAACTTCTTAATTTCAAAGGATTTCTGAATCACGTGATATTTGTTTATGATGCCATTGCGTCCACCTTAATGGCTGCCCCCATGTACTAGAAGGTTTTTTGTATTGTTCTGCAATTTTTCATCTTATTTGAATATATTTTACCGACTATGTTCCAGCCAACAACTTTCCGGTTCTAACGATGTATTAGTTTGCTATGTGAGTGTTGCCGTTTTTCCATTTACCCTGCAGAGATTTTCGAAACGGTGATTTTTCTCTTGAAATGGTGTGATCCACATTGAGTACAAAATTCGAAAAAAACACATTTTATGCATTTTAACAGGTCTGTTGTTAGTAGAAATCGACTGAAAATGCACCGCAATCATGTATTTTGCTTCAGTTCACATGCGACTTATAAATGTTTATGCGTGTTTTCTACAATGTCCCAGGGATTCATATCTGAATGGTCACATTATGTCATGTTCACATCGGGTAAGTCCGAAAGTGCTGCTGGATTACCTGTTTAGTACTTTCATGCCTTTAATGAATTGCAACTCTAAAACACTTAAAAAGACTCATTATTATCTAGAAGATTGGAATTACTTGCTATAACAAGGGGCAGGACGTGAAGTGGTTGCACACTTGGTTCAAGCGAACTAAATGGTTGCAAACTTAAAAAATGGCGGATATTTTCTGAAATCATCGCGTGTTCGCAGGTAAGTGGGTTTCTATGGTATTTTGGACTCTATGGATATGTGCATGCATCAGTTTTATGTCTACGTCACACTCGGTTTTGCGTTTCAGCGTTGCAACTCGTGAACATTTCTTTTCTGTTTAGGGTCATACATTTTTATAGCATCAAATGGCCCTTTGATATTTTAATATAACTGTTGTTAAAAAACCTTATCATGTTTTCATGAAACCTAGTAGGATTAGGGTTAGTGTTCTTACATAATTTTAACATCTTCCCGTAACGGCAGATAGATTCAGTTGTCTAGATTGCAAGCATAATTATATAAACTTTCGGAGATATTGTCTATACATTTTGTCTTTTTGATCTTGTCCGGCTATACACACTATACAGACAAGGGCATGCAGTTGTTTTCTTTCAGATCTTTTCAGGTCTAGATGCTATGAACATCAGACGCTACTAGTGTTATGGCCCGAGAGCATGAACATGGATCTGCATTAGTTGAACAAACTACGCTAACACGTATATCAGAAATAACCATTAGGTAAGTGTTATTGGTATCAAGGTTTGTAAGCCTATTCTTATTTTCTATTCCTATTTTGAACCAACAATTTTAGCAACCTAAAGTCAGATACATTTTTTTTTTTGTGTAATATTATAGTACACACAAGCAATGTTGTTACCAACCAGTAATGAAAAGTAAATTTATTGCAGTGTAGTGCCATAATACAGAAGACATATAAGTATTGGTACAGAAATGAATGGCAAGGACAAACATTGAAATGCCGTTTACTTGCAAAATTTATTTTAATTGTTAGAAACAAAACAAAAGCGTCAAGTGCAACGGTGTATAATGTTTTATGTTCAGTTCTTTATATTATATTAATTTTGCATTATTACACAAATTACCAGTGTTACTTTTTATTGCAGAGATCACGAGTTTAACCGAACATTAAGAAAATTAAATGATATACCAAGAGGTGTTCAACCAGTTAGGTCACATAAACAAAGTTGGCGTGTCCACTAAGACTATATCTTGAGCGAACTCACAAAGTAAAATACAGCGCAACAGTTACATTGTATACAGTGGATTGAAATTGATAAACTATAACAAGAAAATGTTTCGGCTGCGATTAAATCAGACTTCTCTGAAAATGAACACACATAATGATGATGTTTTCTGTATGTGGTACTTCTCCTTTCTGTTTAAAACCATTCAATTTTCCAATCAGAAACTTTAAACGACAAAATTAAGCACGTGATAAAATGATGGGAACTACATTCATGTTTCAGCAGAGGTTACACTGTAACATAGATGAGTTAAACATTTTATCTCAGTTTTACTCTCATTGTACAGTGTCCATGTGTTTTACTGTTAGTATCGAATTAGTTATTGTTTTGATACACAGAAGTATGACATAAGATATTCAAAGACGACGATTTATGTTTCAGAAACAAAATATGAACTATGCCGTATGTCCGTAAAGGGGTATTTTACATGTATCTTATCACCAACACTCAATAGCATTGTTTCGTATTATGATCATGTTGTATCGACACAAGATTGCGCAGGTGGATAAACAACTACTATAACTTCTAATGAGTTCAGAACATTTTACATAATAATCATATCTTAAGACTGGGATATATTTTTGTACATTTAATCTAGAAATGAAACATAACGTATGAATTTATGTCATTATGTTATTACATCACTGTTGTATATAAATGTTTTTTTTCTGTCAAATCTACATGTACTTATATTTTACGAAAAACAGTTTTTATGAACAAATCATGTATCCTGATAGTTTGTTGTTTCATGTGACGACAAATGACGTTGAAGCACAAACCATGAACGAAATTTCTTTTCGCAAATACCACATTCCAGAGGAGAATTCCCACCGCTGCTCTCAGTCTTGCATTTTTGCCTGAAAAATAAATTGAATAAGTAAATACTGTTCTGCCCGTGCACCTGCCCTTGCACGCGAACATTAGGGGTTCGTTTTTTTAGGCACTAGCATGTTATTTCTGAAGGGAGCGAGCTGTACATGCTCTACATGAGTCTATAGCTCTACCTATGTAGATGTCAGGATATATAGAAGTATAAGAGGCCTGGTGGCTCAGTCAGGAGTCTATATCATGTACTCTATTAAACAAATGGCTCTGGGTTCGATTCCATGTCAGACTTCATTTCTATTACACAGTTCCTTCATACTGGGGACATCTTCGGGTTTGTAATATGTAGATGGTTACTACACTACATAACACAACACAACACCAGCTCAAGGTTATTAGTTTTAATGAAGACAAGAGTATACCTATTAATAAGAATATCTTTGTATACGTTCATAGTGTTCTTGCACAATATAGTCTTCTAAGTCATGTAGATCTTGGTTAGGTATAGTGTTGCTAGTGTAAATTCTATAGAGTTTATCCAAAGGAGTTCTCTGGGTGGGGTACCACAAGTACCAGTTAGTATAGACCAGGGCTACTCATTGTAGGGCTTTATTGTGTGTAGAAATCTAGAGACAAACCTCGCTCTTCGGTCTAGGCATAAGTTCTAAGCTCTTCTAAATATAGAAAGTAAACAATGATGTAGATTGACCTCCAGTAAGGGTCACCTTCACTTTAAGAGGAGATTTGATTGGCAAAGAGTTCCGTAAAGAATCAAGCACAACCGGAAACAACCGAAGTAAACAACCAAGATGGCGTCTGAGCAATGTAAAGCAATGTAGAGATGAATATGATTTAAAGAAACAAATAAGGGTCTAGGGGCCAAGTTGTAAGGAATACCCGGGCTAGTTGGGTAAGGAAGTTGATAACCAACTAAAACAGATAGGGTTGACCACCGACAGCCATGGATAAGCTCGGAAAACGAGGAGAGGCGGGCTGGCACTGGTCTCCCGGTGAGATCTAAAATCTTGGACACAAAAGTAAACGGTAAATAACATCAAGTTCTGACAAGGCGGGGTGCCTAACAATACAATACTGTAGATTTCAGATCGATTGAAATTAAAACACAAGTTTTCTATATATTAGTTCGATTATAATATTTCTTTTATGTAAAATATCTTTAACAAATTTTCTGTCAGTTATAAATACAGGTCAATGGCGATAGGAACTTAGAATTTGGACTAAGAATTGAGACGAGAACTTTTCAGATTACACGGTTTGCATTAAGTAATTTCTTGGGCAATACACACAAGACTAGTGCACACCATAGCAAAACATGGACCATATTTTTTCTCTGATCTTCCAAAATCACAAAAAGCTAAAAATAAGTCTCTGTTTTGTGCCCAAACGTCGTTATACATGATTAGAAATAGAATTATGAAATGTCGAGCTATCTGCTGCAACTTTGAGGAAATTCATGATTTGCTTTTCAGCCAGTTTCACAATAAACATTCTCTGATAGTTGGACACTATTTTTTTCAGAATAAGTTTGCATCAGAAATTGCTTCAAGTACAAGTTTGCAACAAAAAAAGAGCTGGAACAAGATTTATTTGGGTATAGCACTATCCATAAAACATGCAGAGCCAAACGTTTATAGAATTCTTCACAATTAGTTGTTTTGTCTCGTTTAATGGTCCCAAAACAGGCTAGTTTGATCATTAGAATGTAAAACACGGCAAGAAACTACGCAATTCAAATATCAAAACATGAACATGACCATTTTATAACTTGAATAACTTCGAGAATTCGATATTTACAACGCTGAAACGCAAAACCGAGTGTGACGTAGACATTGAACTGATGCATGCACATATCCATAGAGTCCAAAATACCATAGAAACCCACTTACCTGAAAAAAAAACAAGCGAACACGCGATGATTTCAGAAAATATCCGCCATTTTTTAAGTTTGCAACCGTTTCGCTCGCTTGAACCAAGTGTGCAACCACTTCACGTCCTGCCCCTTGTATAAACACCATTTACTTAATTGTCACATGACTGAAAGAAAAAAATCATTTTTTATCCAAATTATTTTTCTGTCAGCTAGTTCCTGTTTTACATCATTGTGGACCTATGCTTGACATTTTGTAGCATTTTCATGGAGGCTTTGTGCATTTATAGAAATGTAAATTGATTCCACATAAGAGTGTAAAATTTTCTTATTTTGTGTTGTTCAACAATCTTGACTAAACTTGTACATTGCAACTTGTACATTGGATTACAAATCTTTTGGTACTGTCTTAATGCATGACTTACCAAAATTGATAATAAAGCATCCATTTCATTACATAATTATCGATCTGATACGCATAATTGTGCTGAAAATAGTAATATTTTCAATTTGTAAAGTTCAATAAGTAATTATTATTTTTCAGTCACTGCAATACTTGATTGTGATATTTTCAACTAACTTCAGTTTTTAAGACTTGTTTAAAATACAGCATTTATTGGTATATGTTTTATTTCCGTGCATTCAAATATGTATTGTCACCAAAGCATAAATGTGAAAATCTTATCTTTAAGAAGAAATTGGAAAGATATAAGTATACTAAGTTAAAAAATAAAGTATTACTATTTGCCCATAACAGACAGCATTTACGATATGACTTTAAATTTTGATAAACAGTATAATTTCATAATCAGCAATCGAATTTTTTAATTTCCCTTAAAGAAACTGGTGAAATGCCCATACGCATTTCACTAACATGATATTTTTAAGTAAATGAAATGGCAAAGGAATAAGAATTTAGATGTTGAAACCAGATAGGTGATGAACGGATTCGTTACCCATATTTTAAATTCGGAATGTCTTCTGTGCTTTAGGGATGCAAAAGTGATGGAATTAATATCAGATATTCACTGAATAAGATGCAATAAATGCCAGAAATGTGGAGCTTACACGAAAACTACGCCTCTTAGTTGTACATGCAATTTTAGAATTTGATACATATAAATGCATTATTGGTCAAAATCTTACAACACGTGTCACTTTTATAATCTTTCACTTTGGTGAAAAATCAAATTTTATCTAGTTTAATATAACTGTGTAGTATTGAAAGTACAAATCTTGTATGCAGTATTTTCCTTTTGCCCAGTTTTCCTAGTAGAAACTACTAGGGCTCCTGCTTACTTTTGAAGCAATTAACCGTACCACCATAGCAGTAAAATTCCCGGCCCCTGTAGAGTTATGCGGCCACAGGTCATTACAATAATGATATATTGTGATGTCTTTGTACCTGGATCATTTTACAGCTTGTTTATAATTCGACCTAGTGCAAATTTATTTCAAGAAGAAGGGGTTTGTTTATACTTTCAAAATTGTGGCAGAGTTAAGCACTGAGTTTGATAATCTGTATCATCTGAAAATATAAAGAATACTATTTTACATGATTTTCCATATTCTATTTCCTAATTAAACCGTGCATACAGAATCATGTGGATTTTTTTAAAGTAGAAATAATCATTCATGTCATAACAATAATTCATGTTATAATGTTAATAATATGTCAAAACCTTCAGATTTAAAGGAAAATAACTTTTATCCAAAATCTTGAGCCCAGTCTCTTTGAGAAAGCTAATCTAATTTTAATTTCAGGTTCATTTATAAAAAAAGTATTAAAGGCACTGACCTTCAGAATTTGGCTAAAAAAGATCAATCTTTAAACTGAAGTTTGGTGATATTGTGAACATTAGAACATGAGTTTTTGTTTCTAAACTAAATTGAAAATGCCCAAATCAAGAAAAGAAAAAAGACAAGTCAGAGTCGGGAATCGAACCCGGGCAATAAATATTTTCTTGCAGTCTTGACCATTACACCACGGACCGGAATAAACACTTAACAGTCGTTAAATGTAAAGTTTTATAATTAAGTCAGTGCCTTTACCCTTAGCATGCTGGACACGATTCAGTCTGCCTTTGCAACCAGTGTAGATCATGGCACTGTTCGCTATTCAGTCAGTATCTTTTTGGCAAGCACCCCTTTTAACAGTTAATGGTACTGTCCAAACTGAAAGACGGAAAACTTCATTCTAGAAATTTAGCAGGGTTAAAATCATTTCTTAGCTCACCCGAACCGAAGGGTCAGATGTTATTAGTATAGATGGATGGTCCTGAGTTCATGGCCTGTAGTCTATCGTCCAGAAGTTTAATAAGCATCTTTGAAACTAGGCCTGAATTACACTAAACTTGCTAAACTTGCAAGTTCCTTTTTCAAGAGAATTCAAATGGGTCTACTTTACTGCTTTTAGGGTCAGTTACAGCTAAAAGTAGGAAAATCTTTATACAACTTTTTCTCATGAACCTCTTCATTGAAATTCATCAGACCTCTTCTATAGCAACATTATAACATAGTCTTTGAAATTTTTACAAATCTGGGAGCTCGGCCCCTTGTACATGTCGCTTGAGCTAAAAATAGAAATACTTTTAAATAACTTCTAAAAACTCACCTGATGAATCTTCATCAAGCTTGGTTTGAAGCATTATTATAAGTTCTTCAATTCAAATGATGGCACTTGCCCCATTTTAGAGGCCGCTAGAGCTAAAAATAGAATTATCTTTAAACTCCTTTTTATCTTAATATGAACTGCTTGATGAATCTTCATCAAACTTGCTCTGTAGTGTCATTTTAAGATCCTCTCCTACAGTATGTTCAAAATAGGGATATTGGCCTCTTTCAGCGTCCATTTGTTAGAATTAGAAATACCTTGAAAAAATTCTTCTCGTGAACCACATCACGTAACTTCATCAAACTTGGTCTGTAAGCATTATTGTAAAGTTGGTAGGATCTTCTCCCAAATTTGTCCAAATGGTGACTCTTGGTCCCTTTTAGGGGCCACTAGTTTATACTTAACACAGATGTAACCATTCATGATCCAATATGTCATACATAATTATATTCAAGGTCAAACAGTCATAGTCAGATGAGCGGCTTCATTTAAAATTAAGAATGAAATATGCCTATGATTCACATCATTTACGTAGTTTACATGATTTGAAGAAGAAAAAAATCATGTACCTTTGATTTAGATGTTGCTGTTTTGAACATTTTGATAATGAAATATACCAATAAATATCTATATATAATTTGATAATTGTTCAGCGAAATATAATACAGTCCAAGGTGGTTCAAGTGCTCCAACTTGCTCGGCCCAAGGAAATTTATTTGAGCCATAGGTAGTTCGAACCAACTGAATTTCAAATATAATTAAGTAAGATTTAGACTGGCTCCTAGACTATGATATATGTTTTTAGCATTTCATTTTTAAAACTGTGAATGTAACCAGTCTGTATCCTATGTCCAATATCATAATATTAAAACCAGTTCTCTGTGAAAACCTCAAAAATTGACTAGCATTTGTCACTATCACATAAAATAAGAGAAAAATTACAGAAGTTGAAATTTTGTGACATATTCTTTATTGTCAGTGTAGTGGCTAGTCTAGGTAAGACTTACTGGCGAATGATGTACTGCATATCTTACTAAGCAATTGATTAAGGAAAGTATGGAATTGCTATAAAATACAGTTTTATGCTTATTCAAAACAACAACATTAATTGTATACCATGAAGATAGGGATTTTATAAGGACCAAAGGTAGAGTTCAAGCGAAGCAGGCTATTCAGTCGTTCTGAGTTCGTGCAAATGAAGTTATATGTACCATAAAACTTTATACCATGAACTAAAAGTTTTTTATCCGTAAACCTTTTTTTTAAACCTGCTTTTTTTACAGCTATATTTCCAGTATCTTTTTGCTGCCCCAAGAAAATTTATGATGTTAGGATTACTTTTAAAAATGTTCAAATTCAGTCATACCTGATGTGATATTTGTGCACTACGAGTGCACGCATCAATACATGAAACTTATCTGACACTATTTAAAAAAGATTTACTTACTGCAATAAAAATGTGAACAATTAAAAATGAAACCATCCATGACCGCTAAATGTAAAAATTAATTGCCTCAACGATTAATTTATTAAAAGTTTTGGTTGCAGATTTCGATATAAAATCCAAAAGGTAACGTATCGGATTATTTTTAAGAACATTATAAATGGTGTCATGATGTCTAAGATCTCTCAGTTGGTATAGGCTGATCTGCAGCTGTGATTACACCATGTTTTACAGAGGGGCATGTTCTAATCTCTTTCTAAAGAAATTTGAAAATTCATCATTGTTAGATTATCCAAAACGCTTTATATGGGAAGATGTTTATCGATGAGCCAAATTTTCGACTGGGCCGGGCCAGGCCAGGCTAGATTTTATTGTACATATAGAAATGAATGGCATAAAATCTAAATATACAATTACAGACGCAGACAGTATTAACCTGTATTGTTTACTTGCTACAGGTCAAACAGAATGAGAAACCAGTCCTCTGGAGAATCATTAATTAGTCATCATTCATCTTATTTGAAATAGGGATTTGCACTGAAGACAATGGTGTAACTAAATGATAACTACCGGGTTCTTTCTGTAATCAAATTATTTAAAGTCAACTATAACACTTAGTTTTAAAACTAATGGATAATTTCATTAATAAATTTACCTGCTGCAATATTGCTGAATATTTGCATGCAGTGAATGCATCTCTTTGGGAATTGTAATTACAGGTTGTGTCCCTACTATCCTTAGCTGACCTCTTAACTGTTCAGTTGAACTTTTAATGAGTGTTTGGTTTAATCAAGCTGATGTTCAATTTATGGATGAGTAATAAAAATAATATTCATTGTGGGGCCTCATATGGTTGATATGTGAAGCAACGTAATCTTTATTCTTGATTAGTATATGCATGTACATGATTTTTAGTATGTAATATGTTGTTATGTTATATATAAAAAAATATTTATCATTGTCCGTAAGTATTGACAGGTGGCACTCATTAATCTTCGCCAATATTTTCGGGCGTTTTCTTTATTTTACACCATATTTGTAACCTCAAAATATCTAAACTGACCAAAATAACCTGCATAGTTTTCCAATGGCACAGTGGCGTAGTGATAAGTTCTCCGACTTTCATGCACGTTACCATGGGTTCGATTTCAATTCAGACTGATTTCATTAATTCGATATAATGTCATTTTATCGATACTGTTTTTATTCTTACAACATTTTATCAAATATATATAACACTCTTGGTAATAAATTGTACGTAGAAGAATGTCAAAAACTTGTGTATTTCTTTCAATAAATGAACAATAAATCACGATAAGTGTGACAGTTTTCCTGCATTCTAAGTTTACAGATGAATTTAACAAAAAAAAAAATGAAAATGGTCAAACAGGTGTCTCGAACTCATTAATCTTCGCAAATATTTTCGGGCGTTTTCTTTATTTTACCACATATTTGTAACCAGAAAATATCTAAATTGACCAAATAACATGCATAGTTTACCAGTGGCACAGTGGCGTAGTGATAAGTTCTCCGACTTTCACGCATGTTACCGTGGGTTCGATTTCAATTCAGACTGTTTTCCTTAAATAGATATGTCATTTTATCGATACTGTTTTTTCTTACAACATTTTATCAAATATATATATGTAACACTCATGGTAATAACTTTATGTAGATAAATGTCAAATACGTGTGTATTTCTTTCAATAAATGAACAATAAATCACGATAAGTGTGACAATTTTCCTGCATTCTAATTCAGGGGTGGTATAGTACGTCATCAACAGGTGTTGAGAACGTTTTGTTCAGCAACCAATCTCGGGACTGTGAGTAACGAGACACCTGTTTGACCATTTTCAGTATCTTTTTTTTTTAAATTTCATCTGTAAATTACAAGGGTGGTATAGTACGTCATCAACAGGTGCGCGCAACACTTCCCGATGCGGCTTTTTTATGTCAAAACACCTCGATTCGGTGAGTAAACTTGCGATTATTTCATTGGTAACGAATAGATTTGGAAATGACATATAGTCTAAAGTACCCGCATGTGTCTCTAGTTTATCACTGACGTTTGCATTTTTCAAGAAAGTCTTACGTTTAAGAGAACATTCGAGCACAATGCACTTCATGGAAACACTTCCCCATTCACCACACCATATTATATCGCATAAAAAGAGTTTTCATGCATTTCTTATGACTAAATGCCTTGACGGGTGTTCTTTTATGGCAAACAGAGGTCAGTGATACCTTAATTGATTATTGGAATCTATAGTTTCAAAGAAATAAGTAATATAAAATTTTGCCTTCCCGGTTCACCAGGTAAAACGATGCACTTCCCGGCTCACCGGCCGTGTGGCATCGTGTTTGACTTAATTATATGTAGCCTTTCAATTTATTTTGATGCATGGTACTTCGGTTGCCATACTAGCAAAACTAGTATTTAGCAATGAACGTTTATGTCAGTAAAAACAGTGCTTAATTTACTTTCAAGGGCTATATTATAACAGATTTACTCTTTCTTTTTCAGATCACAACAGAAACACCTGAGATATTCTGTTTATCAGAATTAAATTATGAAGCTAAACACTTGGGGTTCAGCAGTATGATATCCGTAGACAGATGAACATAAACTGCATATAGTAATTCATGCATTTCTCGGGAATAAAATGACACGTCAAAAAAATCAGAATTGTAGAAAGAACAATACCCGCTTGTTCTGGATGTTTGTGAAAAAGTCAGAAATGAAGACCACAAACGTAGTCGTTGTTTTGAGGTTCACTCACTGACAATATGTGCAGACACCACTTAAAACAGCTCACTGTTACGTGTGACCACTACCGTACAATATTTAGCCATGAACAGCTTTTGTAGACGGAATTTAATGTGATTTTGTGTGACTTCAAACAATTGTGATTTTTTATTGAAATATGTTTTGTTTTGTCTGTCTGTGTTGAAGTCACAGAGTCTTGTCAGTGCCTCTCCTTTCTTCTAAATAGCATTTGACAGATCTTGATGAAAGGCAACAGCAGTATTGTTACGGAACCGACGTCTCCAGTTATTATCAGGGATGGCACGGAAACGTTAGCTGTATAACGTATAAAGGGGATAGGAATTACTTCGTATTTAGCATAATCACTTTCAGATGATCTGTGATTTTATAATAAACATCAATGGCATAGATCTACTAGATCTTTTGACAGACGATGATATATGCAACAGTTATATAGGTAACGGTTTAACACTGCGCCTTATGTAACACCATTGTGTATGACTGAGATGGCTCTTTCAACTGATATTTTACCTGGATGCTGTATTACCACTGACCACTTTTAATGGTCTATAACCTTGCATAAGAGCAGAATTATAACCACAGGAAATACACATTGAAACTTTATCAACTTTAATAAATAGCAAAACTCCGTGTAGACCTAATATATAAGAACAAATGAGTATATTATATTTATGAACATTTGCTGAATAAATTCTTTATAAGAATCACGTCTTGTTCTCTTTTACGTAATGAACACTGATTTTATTTTGCCCATGGTAGACTGAGATGATTAATTTCAACGATCGCTGTCGAGATGAACGCAAAGGAGATATACTTTCAACACCGAACTTCTGCATAAAGAGAGCGGCCGATTTCTAATAATATATTTGCTATAATACACATACTTGCTATATAATACTTGAGGGTGCGGAATTAAAGGTGCGGAATCAAGTCTGCGGAATCAAGTCTGCGGATGTTTACCCTGGAAGTCGTTGCTAGGGAATATTTTTGGCTGCGGAGGCAGCGGATATAAACTCCATTAATAATAACTGTAATGTCTGCGGAGTATTGGTATGCGGAATTGATGCCTTTAATTTAACCTATGGGATCAACCCAACAAATCAGAAAGCCGCCGACTGAGTTCGAACGCTAAATATATAGATAAATGCGTAGGGATTCCGTTCTTTCTAAGGGATGCGGAATATTTAGAAGATGCAGAGTCTGTGACCAATCACAAGAGAGTACGGATTACTGTCAGCTAATCAGATACTCGGAAATCACTGCGGACGTCACACACATCTAAAGTTGATGAATACACCGAAATCAAATGTTCCGTAACTTGATTTTCAATTCAAAACTATATGACTAATAGAGAAGCAATCGATATAGGAGTTACATAGTCAAGAGGGTGTCCATCTAGAGATCAAGATAGATATGTATTAGAGTTCTCGCACCTTTATTTATTATTTGCACGGCTATGAAATCTACCAATAGAATTCTGTCATCTCCGCAGTCAAATTGTCAACACAAAAGATTATTCAGTTCATGTGTAAGCTTTTAGGTATCTCCATCGGTAATATTCATATTGGAAAGATACTTTGAATCCTGATAGTTATTCTCGATATTAGTTTGCTGCTGATTTCTACGCGAATGACACAATATTGGTAAAAGTAACACATTTTCGCGGGTACATATTTCTGTAAAGTAGTTGTAAACATCAAGTGATTTTGCATTTGTGTCGGCCTCTATACTTCCAGACTATAACAGTATTAAACTTTGTATGTAATGTAGTTGACACTAATGCTCATAACGGGTAAAACACAACAATGTAAATATTCTTGTTATCTCTATGTTTCGGTCAAAAAACGTTCACAGATTATACTACATTGCCACTTTATCATTTTTGTGTGTTTGCAATGAAATTTCTGAGTTATAATTAGTGTAGTGGCGCAAAACCTAAACATTTTCCAGTTTAATGGTTTCAAGAGTTATTATATTCTGATTTTTGTTGATTTCGAAGTTTAGGCAGTGCATCTCCACTTTATGTCTTTCTGTCGTGTCTGAATATTTCCAATTGTTGAGAATATGTGACATAGAGATGTACACTACTTCTTGATCGAAGAAAGTTAAAGCATACAATGTGGAAAGAATTTGTCAAATATGCGATCTTAATGAAACTTAAGGTGAATTTCATTTTTTTAAATGTTGAGTAATAAAATATTACGTCCAAAGTTAATGAAACGTTATCATTATACTCGTATAAGTGGGTATAAAATTTAGAATTGCTACAATCAAGTAATAAATCTACTTTCGTTGATTTGTGTAAATATATAACATTAGCTGATAAAAAGGAAGATGTTGCTCTGTCTTGAACGTGTATGTGCGTATGTTTATGCCACAACGGCTTCCACTGTGTAAGGGTTTAAATAAAAAATCAGTAAAATTTCCTATTTTAAATAATCTTTTATACAACAACTAAACAGTTTAAGAAAAGCAAAATAATTTACATTGCAAGTAAAATTGTTCTTCCACTGTTTAAGCTCAATTCGAGTTTTAACATGTAATTGGGTGCACTAAGAAGCAAAATCTGAACATTAGTCAAATGTTAAATCCTGAACCGCTTTCTAGTGTAGATTCAATCGATGTCCCATTCTACTACTGGTAATTATAATTCGGTTGCAGTCACTCTTGGTCTTGCCCTGCGCATCTAAAACTCCTTAATAAGAACATTTCGTTGGCGCGATACAGTAATTTCTCCTTTTTCCCGAGCAATTGTGATGATCACGTGGCCCTGAAACGTTAAATAAAATTAAATATTAGCATATCATTAAAAACTAAACTGCATTGGTGCGACTTTATACCTTTAAAAATATATTAAAAGGTTGCTCCTTTAAAAAAAAACAGCACATGATAATAATTTAACTGAATAATTTTGCGATACTCAGCATATTATCAATGCATATTCTTATTTGTCTCATCGAGTCTTGCCTTGAACTCAAGTTCGGAATCAAAGCCATCATACTCGACTATTTTCGATGACACGCCATATATAGTTATCATGAAAAAATAATTAGAGTAACAAGTTAACTAATGGTTTCCAAAATACTTTCTATTTATATTACCATGTGTCGAAGTGCCTATCTAACTATACCCCTTATTAAGGTTTATCTACTGTAACATTATGGAATTTAAATCAGTTATTTATATCCATACCTTCAAAGAGCAACCGACATAGTCGTGACAAAGTTTGGTACGGAGACATAGTTGAGCGTTGAAATCCTTGTCTGGGGTAATTCCGTTAGAGGATGTTCTCCACTTCTCAAATATTATGTCGTACAGCTTTTGGAAAATATAATACGTCAATTATGTCTTGCATGCCGATCACTCAGCAATCCTTTTTAACATATATTGACAATTTCATTGATGCAGACTAGAAGTTTTGTTTCCTTTTTCATCTTTCATGTACCTAAAATAACAAATATAAGGACATGATAGAACATAATTATATCATACATATGCACGTTTATAGTATACAACATAATGTTCAAGATATGCCTCGTTCTTTCAAATATTATCTTCAAATGCTTAAATGAAGTTTATGGACCATCTAGTGCAAGCATTCTAACAATTAGTTATTCGAATTACTATATTTTCCAGGCAAGCGTGATCACATTTACATGAGCACCAGCCCGATGTTTGTCATACTGGAAATTGGTGAGCCGGGAAGGACATCAATTCAGTTGGTGAACCGGGAAGGCGAAATTTTAGTTTACTGATTTTTCGGAAAGTTTAGATTCCAATGACTAATCAAGGTATCACTGACATCTGTTTTACCATTAAAGAACGCCCGTCAATGCTTGGATTTATCAGAAATGCATGTAAACTCTTGTTATGCGACATAATATGGTGTGGTGAATAGGGAAGTGTTTCCATGAAGTGCATTCTGCACGAATGTTCTCTTAAATGGAAGGCTTTCTTGAAAAATGCGAACGTAAATGATAAACTAGACGCATGTGCGGGTACTTTCGACTATATGTCATTTCCGAATCTATTAGTTATCAATGTAATAATCGCAAGTTTACTCACCGAATCGAGATGTTTTGACACAAAAAAGCCGCATCGGGAAGTGTTGCGCGCACCTGTTGATGACGTACTATACCACCCTTGTAATTTACAGATGAAATTTTAAAAAAAAAAGATACTGAAAATGGTCAAACAGGTGTCTCGTTACTCACAGTCCCGAGATTGGTTGCTGAACAAAACGTTCACAACTATATCTGCATGTACGACCTGGCGGTAAAGAAATGTTTATATTTTATTTGGTTTTCAATATTAATATTTTTATTTAAGTTTGAGCACCGAAAATTTATTTACGGAAGCATACGGAATATTCTTGAGTGCTAGTTCAATAATTTCGGACAATACTAAATCCTATAGACAAAATAATAATAATTAGTTAGGTTATTCAATTGGGGGAAAACCAAGCCACCAGTCAAGAGTCAATTGAGGTGGAGATCCCCTGATAATAGTCATAACAATTAATCTGGCATCACCTTTAAATTAGACTTAATAGTTATGTTAGCTACAGGCTTATTCCCAGGTGTATAATTTTGCTATTGAATATTAAACATATCTGCATGTAATTTTTTTTATCTATTGAGGATTATTTAGTATTGTCCGAAACTATTAAACTGCCACTCAAGAATATTCCGTATGCTTCCGTAAATAAATTTTCGGTGCCAAAACTGAAATAAAGATATAAACCAAATAAAATATAAACATTTCTTTATTACCAGGTCGTATTATGCAGATTATAGTTGTGCTGACAAAACGTTCAGCTACTAATCTCGAGGATGCGAGTTCGAGACACCTGTTTGACCATTTTCATTTTTTTTTTTTAATTTCATCTGTAAACTTGGACTAAATGCAGGAAAACTGGCACGCTTATCGTGATTTATTGTTCATTTATTGAAAGAAATACACAAGTTTTTGACCTTCTTCTACGTACAATTATTACCAAGAGTGTTAGATATATTTGATAAAATGTTGTAAGAATAAAAACAGTATCGATAAAATGACATTATATCGAATTAATGAAAACAGTCTGAATTGAAATCGAACCCATGGTAACGTGCGTGAAAGTCGGAGAACTTATCACTACGCCACTGTGCCACTGATAAACTATGCAGGTTATTTTGGCCAATTTAGATATTTTCAGGTTACAAATATGGTGTAAAATAAAGAAAACGCCCGAAAATATTGGCGAAGATTAATGAGTGCCACCTGTCAATACTTACGGACAACAACTGTTATCCCCGTTCGGGGATCTGGGATAATATGATGTGTGGAAGTGATAAATAAATTTTGTAGTTTGGGTTATATACATACTGAATATTTTTTGTAAGACTGCTTTTATATTGTTCTAAGTATGTGGAAAAAAAGTCCTACAAAGTTTTATAAAACAGGCTCAAGAGCATCTTTTAGCATTTAAATATATCAATTAGAAATAACATAAATACAATGATAAATATTTTTGTAATATATAACATAACAACATATTACATACTAAAAATCATTTACATGCATATACTTATCAAGAATAAAGATTAGGTTGCTCCACATATCAATCACTACTTCTCTTTTCATAATTTGCAATAACAAATAAGATCTCCATTGGCAATAAAGATAGGCCACAAAGATGAAAAGACTCTGAATGGCAGTTATTGGGGATGTGTTGTGGATGAAGTCTTGAAGTAAGAAACAATACTGAGAAACACAGTCAAGTAAAAGTAAAAACTGTCAAAGTAAAAATATAAAACAGGACTCATCTCAAAAAAACTTTAATAACTGCAACAAAGATTGGAGGGAGTTGTGAAGGGACACTTAGAGACTAAGTGAAAACCATTACTTCCTTCTGGATAGACAGATGAACAGACAAATGCCGGCGCCGGTAGTGGGGTGGGGGAGGGTTTCAGCTCTCGTGGCGTTATCACAAGAAGTGAAAAGAAAACTTAGATGCTAATTAATTTTTGTGTTAGAAAACTATCAAATAATCTAAAATGCCAACACCCTGACCACATATAAGAGGCCCCACAGTGAATATTATTTTTATTACTCATCCATAAATTGAACATCAGCTTGATTAAATCAAACACACATAAAAAGTTCAACTGAACAGTTGAGAGGTCAGCTAAGGATAGTAGGGACACAAACTTGTAATTACAATTCCCAAAGAGATGCATTCACTGCATGCAAATATTCAGCAATATTGCAGCAGGTAAACTTATTAATGAAATTATCTATTAGTTTTAAAACCAAGTGTTATACATGTAGTTGACTTTAAATAATTTGATTGAAGAAAAAACCAGTAGTTATCATTTAGTTACACCATTTTCTTCAGTGCAAATCCCTATTTCAAATAAGATGAATGATGGCTAATTAATGATTCTCCAGAGGACTGGTTTCTCATTCTGTTTGACCTGCAGCAAGTAAACAATACAGGTTAATACTGCCTGCTACTGTAATTGTATCTTTAGATTTTATGCCATTCATTTCTATATGTACAATAAAATCTAGCCTGGCCTGGCCTGGCCTGGCCTGGCCTGGCCCGGCCCAGTCGAACATTTGGCTCATCGGGCCAGGCCAGGCCAGGCCAGAGATTAGAACATGCCATTATATTTATGCTAAGTAGCTGGAGATGAACATCTTCCCATATAAAGCGTTTTGGATAATCTAACAATGATGAATTTTCAAATTTCTTTAGTTTATGAAATAGTGACATCAACTTTATGTAATTCCAGTTCATCTACCACATCAACAGTATATCTAAGCAGTATAAGCACGGGTGGTAAAACGCGCAATCCAATTCCCACTGGGAATACGCTAAAAATTGGTTGCGCGACTTCCGGTGCTGGTATTTTACAGATTTTCTCAAGGAACTGATTGCAATACTATCAGAATATATATTGGCTTTATTCACAACTTAAAAAATATCGTTGTCTATGTTTTGGGTGGAAGTTGACATTTTTTAAACACTTTTGATAACATTTTAAAATTAAGACAACCATGGTAAAAACAATCAACACCGAACAGTTCTCTAACGCGTTATTTTTATAGAGAGAAAAAAAAATTCTGTATGGACCAACTTCAGTTAATTATTGATTAAAATGTTCTTGAATACGAACATTGTGCGTTGTTACTGATTTTATCTCAGATGTACAAAATATGAAATGCCATTTGTATAGTACGGCTGATGTGTATCTAACCTATTAATCATGTAAAGAAAATGAAACTGATGAAAACGGCTGATGAGTTCCGCGTAATAGAACTTTGTCATTTTAACATTGTAGAACATTAGCTGAAAAGACAGCAACTATTGATGATGTAAGAAGTGAAGTCTTTTATATTTTATTCTAATCTGCATATGGCATATCTGCATAAAGTGCTGTAAATGAACCATTATGCAGACAAAATTAAAGTTACCCCGTACTTGGACTCATTATTATTTTCTAATTTTATTCTTACCAAGGAGTCAATTTTATGTAACTCCAGTTCATCTACCACATCAACAGTATATCTAAGCAGTATAAGCACGGGTGGTAAACGCGCAATCCAATTCCCACTGGGAATACGCTAAAAATGGGTTGCGCGACTTCCGGTGCTGGTGTTGCGCATCAATATATACAAAATCGAGGTAGGTGGGTTTTTGTAAATAATGACACATTTACGCGTGTTTTTGAAAAAAAGCAAAATGCTATTCGACACAAAAATAAATAAAGATCATATATGTGAAATACCATCTTATTAATTTAAGAATCAGCTCTGTTATCACGAAAACTCTGCTGGCTAGAACTGTTAAAAAAGCATGGAATCATGAAAAATGCAAATTTTCTAACTCTTGTGCTATATTTCTGGAAATGTGATGTTTCTAATGATTAAACATGTGTAAAACAGTCATAAATATTACATACACTTGAATGAAATGTTGCTTTTGGGAAAAAGATTGGCAAAAAATAATCGGGAATGGGGATGCGCCCCGGGAATGGAGTTGCGCGTATACATTATACACATTATGATGTATACGAGCAACTCGATTCCCGGTGCGCAACCCCATTCCCGATGATTTTTTTGTCAATTATGTCCCCATAAGCAGGATTTGAAGCAAATAATTTTGATATTCGTTACTTTATACCATCTGAGTTATCATAAAAAGCATCAGATGTTCTCAGATTAGGCTTATGAGGTCAGAAACTTCCATTTTTTTGTTGATTTAATACTTTTTACAAGCTTCGTGTCGCCCGAATTTTTGTGATATTAGAGCCGAATCATAAATTATAAACCAGATATTTTACACATATGATGTATTATCATATTTGTGTCGAATAGCATTTTGCTTTTTACGAGATATTTTATTCTTGTCTCATACTAAGCAAAATCATAACTTCACATACCTCAATTTCGTATTTTTTTACGCGCAACACCAGCACCGGACGTTGAGCAACCCATTTTAAGCGTATTCCCAGCGGGAATTGGATTGCGCGTTTACCACCCGTGATAAGGGCCCTTGAACTCCAATGAAGAATTCCGTTGCATGTAAAGACATAATCAAACCTAGACTTACAAAGTCTGTTGAGATCAAGTAGTCTGTAATAATATTAATTTCTTCATACTGACATTAAATTATTTTCTCAGAATTGTAAATTCTTTTAGAATGTGGTATCAGAGAGGATTGATAATATGGCCAGATGCTTTACATTCAATGACTCTAACGACTGATGCCAGTCTAAATCAAACCGTGTATGATAATATTTTTGGTTGAATTCTAAACTTTCCATAGGATTTTCGGATGTAGGATCAATTTACTTTTTTCATACTGAACATTATTTCTAGACAAATGAGAGCAGAAAAAGCACAGATCATCGCACTCTTTTTTTATTTTATAGGACTTTTTCTTCACACACATTTCTAAAATTAAGTAAAATTGAAAACATGGGGGCACTTTATAGAAAACATTATATCCCACTTAATGTTTCAGGTCTTACATACCTGATATAAGTATTAATAAGCAAAAATGTCACAGACAAATCTCTTTCAAACACGCAGTTAGTTTACCATTTCCTAATATTCCAACGTTTCGGCTACACGCCTTCTTATTTTTAAGCGTTGACATAATTACCCCGTCCAATTTTTTTAGATGGAAAACAAAAACGTATTTAAATCTACGCAGGAAACATCTTTAAAAAACATATTCGGCGTTGGTGGGGATTTAATGTGTTGAAAATGTGAGACTGCAGAAAAGATAAAGAAGTATAATAAAGTTATTCTTTCAAACTGTGTATCACATTGTCCTCGTGACACACAAGAAATTGCATTACTTCTTGGCACAATTATGACTCTTTACAAAATGAGTTCGATATTCCTCTGCAATTTTGAATTAATACTGAGTTTCTGACAACATTTTTCGGTAGATATACCAGCAGAAAAATTCAAATTCATATCAGACACTTGCATTAATTATTTTAAGTTAAGTGGAGGGGTGGCAATGAATCCGCAAGTACATTACAGAGTTTACGAAGATAGCCGAACTCACCACGACCGTCAGCTGTAGCTTGGTGTACTTGGTGTCGGCCCGGTATCATTTCGTCTTCTTTGCTGTATAGTAAAACAAGCATTTTTGGACACGAACTGTGAATTTCACAATAGAATTACAGCAAGGCAGCTCTGTATATCTAAAGTTTAACATTGTTCAAGTCATTTATCACTAAAAAATCAAAGGCTTGGGAAGACTGATGGAGGCGGGTTTTGTTAGATTTCTTTCCAGTTAAATTTCATTGACTGTTATAGGATAGTTAATGCTACTCGTTGACACATCAGATGAAGCAGAGAATGACTGCATTTACAGATTGTCTGTTAACAAATACAATTGCCTTTCAGATGACTCATTTCATCTCAAGAAAAGAAACAAACAGATTAAACGCTTGAGAGAAAAATAGTAACAAAGCCAACCTAATCATGGACTACTCTACAAACTTATGAACTAATGTATAAGTATTGTGCCATCAAATTACAGTAAGTAACACCAAATGTTTAAAAAATCAGCAAGCTTAAATACGTTCCATGCTATATACACCGGGCACGTTAAAGAACCAGACGATTTTCTGATGTAAATTTGATTGTGATTAATAATTTTTATAGAATTTTTTTAAAATATCTGTCTCAGTTGTCACCACATTAAAATCAACACCTGGCTTTGTTATAAACAGCACTCCACATGGGTAAATAGGTGTGAAAATATCCGAAAGTTGTTGTTTACAGATTAGTTACTGGTCCAGTGCCTAAATCCGGACAGTGCTTAATAATTCGGACACCATTAAAAAATGCTTTACGGTCATGATTTTTTACTGGAATGAACATGATCGACGCAGACGAACGCTCCGGTGACCAGTTGCCAACAACAGTGTCTGAATGTAAGTATTTCCCGAGAAAATTACCTTCAAATATCCGCACCGCTAAAAGTAAACATTGTGTGTTGCGGGGGATGACGTCATACAGCGCACGCAAGTTATTTGAGGTGCGACGAGGTACTAATTTAATGAGAAAACAATTATTCCTGTTGCAGACGACTCTTTTTTTCTTAGTTGATTAAAACTGATGTAAAACATGTTTTACATTTCTGTACTACCCTCAGTATTTATATAAGAAATTTAACCGATTTCTGTTATATAATAATTAATTCAACAAAGAAAAAAATGCCAGCATTTTGCAGACAAGGGAAGCAATTCATAAGATAAAATCGGCGCAGCGTCATTATAGTGCATAGTTGCGACATCAACAGAATCAGCATGTGTGTAAACATTAATTTCCGCTAAGATAGATTTTATTGTGTATTATATTATTGTTGTATTTGGCAGTTATACATTAAATTAGAAACTAGTCCACATGAGCACGTGATTAACAGGTAATAAAACTTCAATCGAACGGAGATGTCTGTATACAAAATTTACAGGACTGAATCTGACTGCTTTGTTTGAAACAAAGTCGTGATCATTTTTATTTTTTGGAGCACTGATTCGTTTCATTTCATACCGAAATAGTGTCCGAATATTTAAGCACTCTGAAGGTCGATTTTGACAGCTTTTACTGGCCCACTTCGGGTGACTTTTTTATGATGAAATCAGCAATATACGAGTTTGTTGTTTTGCACAGAGATTTATAAAGAACCTAAAATTATGCATTTAAAATGTGATACACGTGAGGTTTCGGAATGCAAAGTTATGGTCATAAAACCACCAAAAGTGTCCGGATTTAGGCACTGGACCAGTATAAGCGATGTTGGATTATTAAATATAAAGGAGCTTGTGAATAATTTCTTTGTCTTGTTTTTTGTTGTCTTTTCTTTTAAATCGGGACCGTCATTCATGATTTCAAAATTCTTGGAAATTATCGCGGATGTCCCATCACTCTTTCTTCCGAAGTTTTTGCTACAAAATATAACTTTGACACTACGATAACTGATGAATATTTTTTCATGTATATCTCTAATATTAATTCAGTCCGTGAAACATGATTTTCATCGCTTTGACATTAGCTTGGATTTCGTCAGTTAAGACGTACGTATATCATCATTTGTAAAGGCGGAGCTTAAATAGTTTTGCCGATAAAATACGTCACGCGTTCTACATCCAAAGCTGTCATTGGTTTATCGCGTGTTTTAACTCAAGTCAAAGATCGACAGGTTCTTATTGACAACCATGAAATACTATCACTCTTTTGAGTTACAAAACTTTAAAAAATATGTTAAAAAATCACGAAAACTGTCCCTTCTACATGTCGGTTTTCAATCTGACTCTCAGTGCGATAAAGATCCACTTACATTGTACGTCCCATTTTTACGTTTGAAAAGCATATACGAGTATATATGTAATTAAGGTAGTTTCATTTCAAATGTACTTTAATCAGGAAGGCGTGCATAATATTCCTGTAATAAATGAGTTACTGAAACGGCACAAAATCCATATTCTAACATCACACAATAAAGTCAACGAGGAAGATGGTAAAAACAATTTTGCTGATTAAAAATAGTTCCATTATCAACGTGAGGCATAATAAATATATGGAAAAAATGTCCTATTCATTTAAGTTGTTTGATTTATTGACATATTATTTGATCACGTCCATGCAAATATAGCCATGCAATATCGATTCCATAGAGTTCACGAAGTGCACGTGTATGTGATAATAGTATTTTTGTTTGTGTGTAAATATTTTTAGATTGAGAGGTGGTACTTGTACGTGTACGCGTTCATGTAGGATTTCATTCTTCATTTCAATAAGCGTCTATGTGCTTAAGTTTAGAACATAAACTTTACACAGACTATAGCCATACAAGTTCATTTAATATTTGTGTGATAGAGGCGTTGCCAGGGGTCGTGCAGGGTGTTGAACATTGAACAGACACAAACAAAACAAGTCTGCTGTTATTTATTTTGTTGTGTTCTATTTCTACAAATAGTCGTTCTTTGTAAATTTTATTCAATACACAAATGACATTCTGGAAATTGATTCAGTTACAAGAACGAGAAAGAAACACTTGCCTTAGTTATTTAAAGAAAAAAATGCTCGTCACGAACCTCATGTTTTATTATGTTAATTCACTAGTTGAATAAATTCAGTAACAAAATTCACTCACGTAAGATCCTTTATATATTTCACCAACATCCGTAAATTGCAAGTATTAAGACTGTCGATATTTTCCTTTCAGATAATTCACTCAAATGAATATTCATCAAAATTACTTCATTCTGTATTATGTTGACAGAATATACAGAATTTGAAATTTACACCATTCATTGAAATCAATGATAAATCGAATGAAAAGATGGTTGCTTCGATGAATTCTTAAAAGTTTATGATATTTAAGCAGTGTAGTTTATAAAACTTCCAGAGTATATGTTTTATTAAAGTTGGTAATGCAGGTGAACATCGGTGAACATACGGGGACCCACGCATATATTCTAATTAATGTTGATCTGAAAGCGACACATGATAAGTACAGTACATAAAAATATTTCTATTTTGACTAAGTTACGTTTAAAATGTTGAATTAAATTTTACTCCTCCAAAATACTTCTTACCGAAGAACTGTGTAGATCTAATCATTTTACGAATCTGTAGAACTAAGTCTATCGGATAAAACACACGAGCATTACACATTATAACTGTTTTGTCGCATAGTTTTATCGTTAAAATTTATATATTATTTTCATTTAAATTTGTTTATTATTATTTTTACTCTTTTGGATTCCCTTTCTGCGCCTCGCTGATTGAAACACTAAAACTTCTGTTTTAGAAAATGTGTTCCCCAGATAAAAGTATCCAACAGATTTCTGCATTGGTTTTAAATCTTTGCATTTCATTGGCCAAACATATATTGTAAAACTTGTTTTGTTTGTAAAAAAAAAAAATCAAAGAAATATTTGATTAATCTCAGAATTTCATGTATTTCATGTATTTCTGAATTTGGCGATAACTATCAAGTTTTTGAAATATTCTAGTTTATTTATTCTTTTACTTTATAAATGTAGGTGTTTGTGATAATTCTTTCTCTGGTAACTGTAAATTGGAGCTAAAATCATCTTTTCTTTGAAAGGAAAAAATTATACTCCCTCGATAGCACCTCGATAGAGAAAAAGTGGTGCGATATACATCGGAACAGTTTTACTGTGCTGATATATATCACAACAGTTTTTTTCTAATGAAACTCTATAGCGATTTCTGTGTTGATATATGTCGTAACAGTTTTGTAAAATGTCAGCACAGATTTTTTAGTATTAATATTTGTTACTATGTTTAACATACTGCAAAGATCAAAGGAAAACTGCAGCACTATGCGATAAATTACATATACATGTTACTTCGCTGCATTTCATTTCCTTATTTTCATTTAATTGTTTCTACAATAAGAGTGCGTAAAATATCGGTTTATTGGTACTAACTTTTGAGACACATATAGTCAAATTGCCCAAATATGGAATATTGAACCGATATATACACTCAAAAAAGTAAACACGCAATATCACTTTCTGGCAAATATTTCATTTTCTTTTTGCTAAACATTGTGTGTAAATATTTGATGTATATTGATATACACATATAAATTGCCAAACTTTTCAAAATTCCAGTGCATTCGAAGAATAGTGACAGCTATTCTTTCACTCTGGTGTTGGTGTCGCTTTTGTTGACATCCTCACATTGGATAAGTTTTGCATGTAAGTTCATATTTTAGCAACCAATATATGTGTTGGATTAAAACTTTACATAAAGTTTTTGTGTCGTGTTATTTTTGAAATAAAAATAATCTTAACTGAGTTTAATACAAAATACTAATGATTACATTATTTTTGAAAATATTAGAATTTTCTAGCCCCTTTGTGGCTACTTCATAAACACCACCTACCAAAAACGTAGCTGGTTGGGAAAATAGGTGCTATATGTTCACATCAGTTATCCTTTTCAGGTAATGAAATACTTACAATAATAAAATGTAACTATCAGCTGTGCAGTGTTATTGTGACATTTACTGAAGTGGACACACACCAGTACTGGTGTCATGTGGTACATAAAATGCTGACCTTCAGATTTGAGCAGCGGAAACCTAAATACTTGACAACTGCTCCGCTGATACCAAACTGGTTAAAAAGTGTCTTTGATTTGTCTCTCTGGCTAGCTGAATCAAGTGATCTGATTGTTGTTTGGGGTATATTCCAATGTTACAAGAGATCATATGAATAAATGAACATGTATAGGTGACATTGCCAATGAATATAATCTGTAGTATATCAAGAGGGCACACATTTAAGAAAAATCTGGTCTTTGAGCTATATTTATACTATGGCATATTAGTTAAAGTACCACTTACATCCTATTATAAAGAGATGTGAATACCACCATACATATAAAATGGTGAATCAAAAAAATCGTCATATGCTTAATATATTTCAGCAATGATTCTGTTAACTAATAACTACTTATCAATCTAAATTATCACAAAATGTGAGTAATTTAAACCCCTTTGGAGCTTCAATATATTTTTTTGGGGGGGGGGGGGGGGGGGGGGGGGGGGGGTGTAAAATAACTACCTAATAACAAATATTAAATTGCTGTGATTAAATTATTCTACAATAACATGATAAATTTTATGGTTTACAACATATGAAAGAAGAGCTTTTTACCATTTTTTTTCAACAAACTTTAAAATTTGCTTATCAATTATTCTATTATAACATGAACCCACAGTGGTGCCTTTTTCACTATTTTGTGTATTAGAATGCCTGTCACACACTTGAACCTTAAATACTCAACCTTGCTATCGTAGAGATTCCACAAATAGAGTAAAAACAATATACTTCTAAATTATGCGATACCTAAATTTCAAAAGGGGGGTTCTGCCCAAGCAAATTTTTCAAATACAGGCATGAAATGGTGGCCTCTGGTGTGTTTTTAGGTCTAAATTTTAATATAGTTTTTATATGCTGTGATATTATATTTATTGCCTTTGTTTATTGTGTTTTATGATACTAATGTTACATTTTATCTAGACCTTCGCATTTCCTTCTTTTTAGATATCTAAATTTCTAGATATCACGGTATTAAAAAAGTTATCATGAAAAAAAATATATAAATTTGCACCCCTGCATACCCAAGGTATTGCATTGATTTTGTTTCTCTTAAGATTGGGATAAAGGCACTTTACCAGTTCAAGTCTTTAAAACTGAATTTACCTGAAACGCAGCAACCCTGATTTGCGTGAATAGCAAGATGGCGGGTCAAACTGTATTTTCGCGAAAATGTTTTCCCGCATTTCTGGCACACGTGTCGGGTCATACCTGAAACAGAAATGCATTCATTTGGAAATGTGAAGTGATTACAACTTTTTAATGTTATAGTATTAAGTATGTAACATTACAATAAATGACTTACTATTGGTAATTTTGTAGTTTTGTTCACGTGCCTAAAAGTTATATGTGTTTTCGTCCGCTGCCACAATGTGTTTAAAGGAAGACTACAAAAATTACTAGAATTTGTCAAATGATACCATCGCGTATCTATACGCCGCTTTTTTGTCGCATAGATTGTTCATTTTACACCACAGTCAAGTTGGTTATAAAATCTGACAAAGGTTATGGGGAATTTAATTATATCCGATTTTTAAGATCAAATTAAAATGAAGGACATTGTCCTTAACTACATCTTGTCACAAGAATTGGTATTTGTGAATATGAGTCAAATGTGTGAAGTAATAAAAATCATTACAGCAAACTTACTGTTTTTAGCGTTTAAACAGTAGATGTCAAATATCAGATGGACATCAAAATGACTATGTTCCGACTTTTAAAAGTAAAGGTGAAAAGTCAAATAAAGGTAAAGGTCAAATATTAAAGAATATAATTGAACGTCTTGTCAACAAGGTTGATATTTGATTATTAGCCAAATCGGTCAAGTACTAATTTAGAAGAAGTTATGGCCAAATTTAATATAATAGATCCAGTCCCCTTATGACACCTATAGCTTTATATCTAGGTGTCGTATGAAAATGCACTCTCCAAAGACCATAGCAGTATCGTGATCAAATTTCAAGTTTCTAGTGCCAAACGATGTATGAGAAGAAACATGCAAGGACGAACGGACGGACATCATCACAATAAATATTGACATATAATATGCCTTTAACAGTTAAAAGTATTTTTCGCTGGCTTTATTTGTCCGTATTATTGCGTGTCTCTGGCAGCCAGTTAAGTCACCCCCACATGTCAAAAGCACCCCCACATAACATAATGAAACACCTGCCGCACATAGCATTTCCTTTCAATCGCCCGGAATTGCCGAAAACTGGCGATTTTCACTTGCTAAAGTTCTACAAGAGCTTTGGAACATGTCAAGCCTGGTTCCGCCGTACAAGCCGTTTTTCGAAACACACGGGGATAGCTGGTTTAGTCATTTTCATAGAAATGCCCCATACATAGTGTAACCGTTATATTTCTGGGGTTACGGAAGCCACTGGGATAAAACCTGCAGAATCCAAGGAACAAGTCTGTGATGTAACTGCATAAATGTGACTTGTCCTTCAGTTCTGGGATTCTGCTTATATAGGCAAGATGCTGATGGGCAGATGTTGTTGTTTTAATAATGTATTTCTAGGTGGCAATAGAAATCTATAGTTGGACAGTGGAAGTTATGTCACCATTAGTACAATTTTGTGTAATCGTATCATTGTTACTAACAGTTTGATAAATTCTATTATCTATTTATAAGAGAAAATGTACAGTATCAATAAATGTCAGCTAGAACAATCATCAATATTAACTATTTCCAATAGTTAAGCTATCTCTTGTTATTAGAAAAATTAACCTCACTATTGTAACCTGTCCAGGCAACATCTGGTATTTTTCCGTCAGAATGCGCCGTTGCACTTTTCACAAAAACTTCGAAACTCAGGAGCCCAAGCTTTATAGCCGAGGGTGTAGTATTCTTATGAGCGGGCACTCGTCCTTATTTCGTTAAAATTGCTTAAGTATTAAGACAGTATGAAAAATGTTACCTGAATCGAAAGATTCCGCCACGTAGCATGAGTGATTTAAAAAATCTCATCCAATTGATTGCCTATATTTTGTTCTATGATAAATATATGAACGTATTTATTATTTCGATTCTAAAACACTTTTTTAGAAATATCCTGAATTATGTTGAAAGCATCATTTCATTGTTAATTTCCAGATACAGACTGTGATTGGACTGTTATATTCAACTATCACTGGCTGAGAACAGGGCCCATGCGACAAAATTTTCAAAACTGTGTTTTAATTTGCTTTTGGCAAAATTAGGTTTCGACAATATTTCCTGAAATTTTAAAGAGATACTGACTTTTAAAATGTCATTTTAGAATCAAAATGATAAATATGTTCCTATATTTTATCGGTAAATAAAATATGGCAAACCGTTTGGATGCAATTTATTTAACTAATAATCAAGGCCTTCGAGTTGTTTATCGTCTGATTTACCACGGTTCAGAGTTCAGATGCGTAGGAATTGAACCACGAGGGCGTTAGTCCGAGTGGTTAAATACTGAAGCATCTGAACGATGAACCGTGGTAAATCAGACGATAAATCACAAGAAGGCCTTGATTGTTTTCATTCTCATTGATATTTTAATAAATATTATGCTGGACTTCATTTACGCAAGGAGTAATGTATCGGACGTCATGCGGCAAGTTGACGTCATAATTGACGTCATAGTGCTCTCTTACTGGTCCGCGCGTCAACCGTTGTTTATCGCAGAATATACAGAGCTTGATTTTCTTCTTTTTTTAACTGAAAATCAAATCGAGCCATGTTAGAGTATTTTTTTATCTTAAACTTATTTATTTTATATCAGCTGTAGAGTTAAGTTCTTACAAATCATTATATAAACTACTCTCGATGACTGCTTCGTAGAGTACTGACCAGTGCTCGTGCTGAAAGAATGGATTGTGAAGGTCGCGGTCAAATTCCGCAGACTGGATTTAAACCTGCGACCTATGGGTTAGGAGTCCGACGCTCTACCCCTACACCACAGTGCCTCCCAGTGCGATTTATTAAATCACTTGTGCTGCGTACTCGGGATTTTATTACTACGCATCCGAACTCCTATCTATATTTTATTTACTGATAAAGTATAGGACCGTATTTATTATCTGTTAGTGATATAAATGTCAACAATAGTATCCATACATAATTTCAAGTTTCACAATGACACTGTTAAAAGCTGGAAACTCCTTTCTTGGAAAAAAAGTCATCGAACAAATCAAGTGAAGAAGTTATCAAATTAGTTTTCATTTATGTGGCCATACATATTTGTGTTTTGAAGAACGTGTATGCAAACAGTACAATTCTCCTGAACACTTTGTATGCCTACATAATGTACTTATTTTTAAACTTCATTCTGTATAAGAACTCATATGTGTCACTTTATTTTGAAATAAATATATACTTAACAAATAATCAAGGCCTTCGCGTTGTTTATCGTCTAATTTACCACGGTTCAGAGTTCAGATGCGTAGGAATTGAACCACGAGGGCGTTAGCCCGAGTGGTTAAATACTGAAGCATCTGAACGATGAACCGTGGTAAATTAGACGATAAATCATAAGAAGGCCTTGATTGTTTTCATTCTGACATGCACGTTGATATATTTCAATAAATATTATGCTGGAATTCATTTACGCGAGGAGTAATGTATCAGACGTCAGGCGGCTACATGACGTCAAAATTGATGTCATAATGCTCTCTTACCGGTCCGTGCGTCAACCGTTGTTTATCGCAGGATATATTGCGTTTGATTTTCTTCTTTGTTTAACTGGAAATCAATTCGAGCCATGTTAGAATTATATTTATATATTATAAAAATAAACTTTTAAAAACTATTTCGTTGACAATGTTTTATATCCCATTATTCACATAACTCAACTATATTATGTACAAAAATATATAATCATTTGGTCATGATGAACCTCCTGTTGCGCTGAGATATCTGATAGTGGTGGTTTGTAGGCAAAGGTCATATGTTTTTGCTCTTGGTAATGTATGCTAAAGTTCTGTTTACCATAAGCTACAATTAATAACTTGATAATTAGTTGACAATTAGAAA
Organism: Mercenaria mercenaria; assembly: GCF_021730395.1. Lineage (NCBI taxonomy): Eukaryota > Metazoa > Mollusca > Bivalvia > Venerida > Veneridae > Mercenaria > Mercenaria mercenaria. Next base: position 43,406,647 of record NC_069369.1, on the reverse strand, counting down.
ATATTATGATCATGCTAAGGTGACAACCATTTCACCCGGGTACGGAAGGTAGGCCTTTAAAGGGGCAACTTAATTACTGCACGAGAAGCGATTATGTAGGGATAACGCATGTTTTTTCGTGTTATAACATTTGCAGAATCCCGTGGGATTGGTTGGTACACGAGCCCGTTAGGGCGAGGGCACCAGCGATTCCCGATGGATTCTGAAGATGTTATAACATGAAAGGAACATGAAAGGAAAAAACCAGGTAAATGAATATATTGTCCCTCAACGTCATGTTATTTTCATGAAATGCGCGGTAAAGTCTACGTTGTTTTTTTTTCACGTTGACGTCATTTCCTTTTTAATCATCCGTTTGGGACCGTAATGCGTTTACGCTTTGCCACGAAATGTACATATAAAAAAGGTGTTATAACAGCACGTGAGCAAGAGAATCTCTCTGTTAACACACGTTTTCTCTCCTGACAATTACAGCAGTTTTATGCTAGAATATCAGTGGATATCCTTGCTGGAATAAAAGCCAAATTATAACAATACTGTCTTTCATATTTAATGTGTAGAATATGGAACAGAACATGTTTAATATTTTAGGATATTCTTTAAAGGCCTAGATTCACTACTGTATAAGTGCCCCCCGCCCCCCAAATCCAATATACAACTCCCATCTTATCTGCTGCTTATCAGCAATTATGTAATAGTAACTGATTAAAGGGCAATTAGCACAGCAGGGACCCCAAGTAGACCATGATTTTTCTTCAGTGAATATGGAATGATAATAATAATAATTATTACTTTGATATTATATAGATGATAAGTATTATAACTGACGATAAACAAGACCATTTCTTAGGGTGCACATCTAAAATATCTAAGTATCTGAAAAGTTCTCTCTGTCTGTTCTGGGGGCTTTATCTCACTCTGTCCCTCTGGTCAGATCACTCTGTGTCTGTACTAGTAGAGGATGATTTCGCGCTCTGTGTGGCTGCAGTATATGTAAAGCGCCTTTGAACGTGTTTATCGTGAATCTAGTATAATAATAATAATAACGTAATTTTTCGGCATTGATTTTATTCTTATATTATTTCACGTACATGTAACATTTTTTACGAATTTTCATTGTTTTCTATTGTAGATTGGAGCCGCGCCATGAAAACCAACATACTGGCTTTGCGACCAGCATGGATACAGACAAGCCTGCGCATGCGCGCATCCTAGTCAGGATCCATGCTATTCGCTAATGGTTTCTCTTATATTGCAATAGGCTTTGAAAGCGAACAGCATGAAACCTGCCAGGCTGCGCGGATACGCAAGCTGGTCTGGATCCATGCTTGTCGCAAAGGCACTCTGTTGGTTTTCTTATGGCGCGGCTCATTTATTTTCTGGAAACACATACGACATGTGTTTTTCAAAGATACTTCAAAAGAAAAATCGACAATTCTTTCTACGGTTATCTTGATTACTAGTGTTTTTCATTCAGGAAATGAACAAGAAATGATGACTATTAGTTTTGGCCAGATAAGTAGGGGAGAATGTTGAATGTGCCACGGATTGGTTGTGCCACACGTGACTTCCCATCTGTATTGAAGAGCATTTGCAAAAACTTTAAACGCGCCATTTTTCAAATACACTTCTTGGAAAGCGCAAGCATTGTAAACAAAAGGACAACGAAACTGTGTTTGAAATACCGATTTGGACCACTATAAGTAATTTTTGACGTATTAAACATTTGACGTGTTCTGACAGTTCGTTATTTTGTAGATATATTGACATAAGATATATTATGAAATTCAGCATTTTCACGGGTGCTAAACAGTGCCTGCGGTACTGACTGTGCCGACGAGGATTGAAGGCACTTCGCTTCCTGTACCGCAGGTACTTCGTCAATGTTTACAAAACGAGCGAGATCGGTGAGTGATTTTTGTCATTTTGTTACTGCATGGAGTATTTTCTCAAAAATCGGGGAATGTAGCGGGGGTGTAGATGTATCTTATCTACATATCCATGCTAAAATTTGTGGCAAATGGTCAATTTCCTAGAAACGCAAGGACAAATAAGTTGAGAATGAAACGTGATTTTTTCACATCAGTGACTGTTTAGACTCGATTTCTTTTCGCTGACTCAAACGATGTCATCTCTGCCGTCGTAAATTGTATTTATAAATGACATGTGATCTGCTAAAACATAAAATGTGTCCAGAAAATTCCGAATTTGAACGTTATGCCACTTTTGAAAAAGTGCCGCAGGCATTTTGACGATGCCGCAGCCCCTTCGAGGTGCCGCAGGCACTTTCAGAAAGTATCGGGACATAAATTTGGCCGAAACTAGACAAACAGACAAATGGAAGAACAGAGAAACAACATTTCCTTCAAGAAAACGAAAAGAAAAAGGGGTGTTGAATAGTATGCAGTGGAATGCAAGTCAACTGAAGTCAGGTACCCTCATATTGCCGCATTTCAGAAAGCGGTCCGCAGAATAAAAACCCTACTTTCGTTTTCACGTAAAACAACTCGAAAACAAGCAAATATTAGCATGAAAAGTGTCCTATTTTATGTAAAATTAATTCCACGAGTGGAAGGATGCCCATTCGGCTCCCGATTTATGCGAAATGCGCGAAAAATAGAAAACTTAAGATCTATTTATTAGGGACTTCTTTCGACTACACCTACACCACGGAAGCACATTTTTGACCAGATTACTGCATTATAACCTCTGCCACGAGATAGGTAGGTAGCTGTCAGGATACTTCAAGAAATTATCGTGATAAAGCGAAGTTTTCTAATAAGAGTCTCAATAGTCAAAAGTTTCCTGTAAATATTATTGCGATGATTCACATTATAATCTCGATACAATTTGTGTAAGAGCCCATTGTGGACAGCTGACATTTACTAGCTAGACAGTTATTACGGTATAAAATCAGAAACTGTATCGATGTTTGAAATTTTCTGTAGTTATTTTAATAGCCTAACGTTTCCTGGAAATATTAAGTATATCTACAAAAAAAAAAAAAAAAAATTAAAAATGTTTTCAGAAAAAAAGAGAACTTAATAAGTATAGCTCATAAACGATCAAACGGGAGAGTTTTGATAGTTTTTACATGTACGTAAAAACCTATTTTATTCCCTGCAAACAAAACTTTGAAAAAACAACAACAACAACATATCGAGCAGCATAGGGTTTTTATTCTGCGGACCGCTTTCTAAAATGCGGCAATATGAGGGTACCTGACTTCAGTTGACTTGCATTCCACTGCATACTATTCAACACCCCTTTTTCTTTTCGTTTTCTTGAAGGAAATGTTGTTTCTCTGTTCTTCCATCTGTCTAGCTCCGGCCAAATTTATGTCCCCGATACTTTTTGAAAGTGCCTGCGGCACCTCGAAGGGGCTGCGGCATCGTCAAAATGCCTGCGGCACTTTTTCGAAAGTGGCATAACGTTCATTATACAGGAAGCGAAGTGCCTTCAATCCTCGTCGGCACAGTCAGTACCGCAGGCACTGTTTAGTACCCGTGATTTTGAGTTATGTGAACTCAGAAATATGAAAAAGGTTAAATGCCATGTAGTTTTATAATGCTATACCATACTGTAAGGTAAAGGTGTACCTCGCACAGTTGTACCCCGCATACTATGATGTTTGACAGGCCATGTTTACACTAGCAGTATTCTTAAACTAAAGACAGTATCCGCTATTGTTACATCTCATTTTTTTAACGGAAATATTATTTCATGTAAACATGGTCTTAATGTACTAATAAACTGAAGCGCTCGAGAACAAGGCAAAATATGAAAAATGGCACATTCAACCTGAGATCGTTCTCCCTTATGAGAATTTTCCTTCCTGTTAAGTCTGTGAGAAAGGTCTGTCCGCACTGCTACCTGTTAATGCGACATTATGTTACTTGTGAAATATATTTTTAGTTTTTAATTCGTTTTAGGTTCAGACACCAAAGATAAATTTACGAAAATATATGGAATAATCATGATTCCCAGGTAAAAACTTTAACGGGCAATTCTATACTGTACTGTTTATACAAAACAAGCATGTTTATGGTTTATCTTTCGAATGATTAATATTACCGTTATTACATTATGTAATTCTAAAACCGTTTATAAATGTTAAAAATGTAAATAAAATGAAAGAAAAGATGCGAGTGAAGATTTTTGGTGGATAAAGATTGCATTGCCTACCGTGTATATACTTTTAAAGGTATTATACAAACTATCTAATGTGACCTTTTTTCCTGAATCGCCTGACTATTAACCTCAGACAGTCTATACTTACTTATGGGCGTTTGGGAAACCTGTCCCAAGGTCGGGTCATGCGAAAGACATATCGAATAATTGTTGTAAACAGTTGTGTCATGTTCCTTCAATACCTCTCGATATATGTCAAAGTTAGACTCACGTGTATTCCAATGGTCCTGCTTGACTGTATAATATATTTTCAAGATAAAAAGGTCAAGGTCAGATGAGCTATTAAGTTCCATCACGACTCTCTTTAAAATAATAATTGTCCATTCGTCACAAAATATATATATATTTTTGTTTTGTATATCATTTTTTTTTTAAAGTTGATACATTTATTATTAAATCCATATATATACTCCTTTCCATTGGTCTAGATGTAGTCACATGATCAATGATAAAAAGCCGTATTGACTCGAACACATATTGACCTCCAGCTTTGACGTCATCACGGTTTGACGTCAAAACAATGCGACGTCGTACACAATTTAGTGCGAAAAATTACCAAAGGCTGCAGATATTTGTATTCAATTTTGATACTTATTTAATTAGGCTGGATTTAATAATAAAACAATTGTTGCCTTTTAGGTTCAGTCTATTTATCGATCTGATAAAAGTGATATCAACCTCGGTCAACAAATCTACATATTGACCTTATAATTACCAAAAGGAAATAATTGTATATTAGGTATATATGTGTGATTCCTAAGTATGCAACCAACCATTGTAGTCGCTACAATTCTTGTGTTTTACATACATTTTATGTCCTAGACTTGTCAGTCATACCCCCCAATTGATTAAGCGTTTTGAAATCAAACTAAGGTAAACTTTGCTCGCGTTGTTAAAGTCATTAATTTTAAAAGAATTAAGAATTTAAACCACATGTTCAGCATTTTTCTATTTCTAAGATTATTGTAATCAAAATAACGTATAATTTGCTTGCGTTGTGAAAATGATAAATTTTCATAGAATTATACATATTAACCACATGTTCAGCATTTTCCTATTTCTTACAATTTTTAATTGAGCCGCACCATGAGAAAACCAACATAATGGTTTTGCGAATAGCATGGATCCAGACCAGCCTACGTACCCGCGCAGTCTAGTCAGGATCCATGCTGTTCGGTAACAGCTTCTCTAATTGCAATAGACTATGAAAGTGATCAGCGTGGATCCTGACCAGACTGCGCGGACTGGTCTGGATCCATGCTGGTCGCAAACCATTATGTTTTCTCATGGCGCGGCTCAATTGTGTTTCTGCATACATTTTTATATCTTAGACACGACAGTGCATACCCTACAATTGTTTAAACGATTTGTAATAAAAAAAAAAAAAACGTATATTTTACTTGTGTTGTGAAATTGGTTAATTTTTATAAAATTAAATTTTATTCACATGTTCAGCTTTCCAAAAAATATTTTAACTCCATATCAAATTTAGATAAAGCTGTTTTACGTGTCAAAATCACCATCCAAACACAAATCGTAAAACAGTGATGAAAATAATGTTGTTGACGAAACTGATAGTGATAAAAATCAATGATTATTTTGACAATGAGGAAGCATGAGTCCAGCCCCTGATGTAAACGAAACTACCAAAATGCGTTCCATAACCGCGCCTCAAAATAGTAATTGCTACAATGCATTATGGAAAAAACTACCAAAATTCGGCCGAGTTTTGGTAGTCACTACCAAATTGTGTTAGCCTGAATGCAATTTGGTAGTAGAGAACCAAAATGCTTGGAACTGACTTTTTATGACCATATTCTGATCAAATTTATGCTAGAATTATAGAATTAATAACCTTCCATAAGAGGTCACCTTATAATTCGAAAGAATTCAAAGTATTATGTCCGGTAGCTTCTGGGAAGCCTGCATATCCAAGATTTAAAAAATGGGGCATTATTATGACAAAAGATAAGCCAGAGCTACGGTCCCTATCCTGTGAGATCATCGCACGTTGCCAAACACTTGTGTGGAGTTTGAAAGCATTTGGTCAAGCAGTGTTTTACAAAACTTTCATCATGCGACAATGGGCTTGACGACAATAACTCTTTTATTTTTAAAAAATCGACCTATAATAGATGGTATTAAACCTCTGACGTTAGACTATTCTTACCTAATTGAGGCGACTGTCTGACTGAAAGCGTTCCGTGGATTACATATTACTAAACCCGAGGATGTTATTTCCTCCATTCTTGAGGAACATAACATACATTCAGTCGACTTTTTATCTTTTAGCGAATAAATTTAATAATGTGAAATAGACTCGGACACCAAATGATCCCTCGGAAATAAATAAAACAAAAAATAAAACAATAAAATGTTATTGTATAGGAAGCGTCGTTTGAGACCCCTTTCCTACGTTTTGGTTGTTTTTATACGAAAATTATATATCTGGAGGTGAACGCCGAACCCTCTCCCCGACCATTTTTATGATGCATTCACTCCTTTTATCTCTCTCTTTTATGCGTAATGCAAGAATGAGCTCAGCCCCCGATGCAGAAAAAAAAACTACCAAAACACGTTCCATTCCATGATCCTTAACACATCATATGTACCATTGCAACGTATTTTGTCGCTACCAAAATTCGGCCGAATTTTGGTAGTGACTACCAAAACGCGTTGCTACCATTTTGAGGTGTAACAGAGGTTATTATCTCGTAGAGAGCAAAGATAATTAATTTAAATCCGTGATTAAAGCAATTTCTCATTTTTTACACGATTAGTAGATTAAGATACTAATCAGCCCGAACAATTTTTTTTTTGTACATTTGTCATATTTTGTACATCTATATGTATGAAATATGAAGACAGGATCAATCACACCTCCAACTGTCGTGCATTTATCCAATTAATGTATAATGTATAAATCAATATTAAGAACGTTAAGACGTTAATCGATACGCTATGGAATATACAAAAAAGGTCTATGTTTTTCGATGTTAGCTGCTCACGTTGATAAAACAAATCAACTTGTGCTTATCCTAAGATCTGATATTCTGACATCAGACTTAACCTAGCATTGTTTGTAAACCTAAGATGACTACGTTTCAAATCTAATCTAGATTCCTTCCAGTCACACAATCTAGCTATATTTCATATAATTTCTATATAATATTTGTTTCCTACAATGTGAATACTTTAAGAAAATATGACCTAGTTAAACTTACCTAGATTTCCGTTCTGACCAATGTATCGATCTATTTTTAAGCATAAGATCTTTTCGAGATATTTAGCGCCGCTTATGCATCTAGAAATAGCGCTTTCAAATTTTATCAACAATTTGACTTAATAGTATGTTTCAAACGAAATGTCACATACACAAACTGAGTTGGTTATTCGCGTTGCTAAATATTTCGCCATCATTTTCGCCCTAATTGAACTCTTCCGCAAGACGTATTACCATTTCCGGTCCTGGCATGTATAAACAATGGGGCGTGATCCCCTACCATGCATGCGCGAAGAAACAGTTCTATCAAATTTGATCTAAATTTTACAATAAAAGAATCGGAAAAAATTATAGCAAAACATGTTTGAACACTATTTATACGTCGGGCGTAAGAATGGGCCTTGGATTCATTTAATTAGCATGCACTATATAATCAACCATCCCTTATTGTTGGAAATCTTGCCGTAACAAAAAACAAGATCACTTAAAGGAATCGACTACACGTACAATTAAACTACTTAGTATAACAGAAAACCTTTAAGCGCTTTGCACATAACTAATGAGCTTATGTTAAGTTCATAACGTCCCGGGACCTGCTGGCATCTGAACATCTGTCAATATATCCGGGTCTATCCTGTAGCGCAGAAAATTTTCAGAGATACTGAAATACTGTATAGCAAGTATTTCAGTAATGAACAAGTCGAAAGATTTCCTGCGGCCAGAAGTTACACAGACCAGTAATTGTTATGGACGTATGTGTGACCACTCAGTCTAAAAGTAACCTGGGTGAATGACGTGCGACTTTTTTATTATTATACTATTACGCTTTAATTAATGTAGGAATTTTACTCCATTCTACATGATTTACAAGATCTTTGGCTATGGAATATGTACATGTATTTCTTAATTCTGAAAGTTATTGTTTTAAGCAAAAATAATTATATTTCCATTTCATGTATAACATAACTTCTAGCTCAAGTGGTCACATTCCTTGATTGACTATACTGAAGCACTTTACTATATATATAGAGCTTTCACAAATGTGATTCATGCCTTCACCTGGACTTCTTTGACACCACAGGACCATAATCCAGGAAATTGAAGAGCAATTCACACAAAAACCCTTATGCACAACTAGGTATCAATATTGATCATGGCTGAAAGTTTGAATAAGTTCAATAAAATAATGAATGATGAATTCAAGTCACAAACATTTCTCTGTATCTCAAATAGAGTGCCAGCTATATTGCAAAAACGGCGTTCCATAAAAATGCGATAAGCCAATCGCATATCGGTAAAAAGTCACGTGAAATCACCCAGTCTCCATGTGCTACACTACTTGTATTCCAATATACCTGCGGCCTCCAGGCCTCAGGCAATGATCCAGTACATGAGTTGATGTCATGGAGCAAATACCATATCTATGGAAAGCCTTAGCTGTCTTATAAGCTGAAATGTCATTATATTATGTTGATAGTTATTTATATTCAGTGGATACATCTTTATATAGAGTGGTTGTTACTTTATATTGAGTAGTCCTATCTTTATATAAGGTTGATTGTTCTTTATATAGTGTGGAAATGTCCTTATTTAAAAGTGGATGTGCCTTTATTAGCCCGGCTTATAAGTCATTCGATCTTGCACTTTGTAGTAGAGACAAGCCATGAACATAAATTGATTGAAGGTTATGTCAAATAGAAATCTGGATATGGAACACTGACTTTTTGCACCTTCTGTTGTCAGGGGCAGACAACTTACATAAAGGATACTTTCAGCAAATTTCTTTTTAAATCGTCATATTTCATTCAATTTTTAATGAATCTTTAAGATTTTTGGGATTTAATTGTTTTGTGTTAATATCTTTCTATTTGTAGTGTCAAAAGCAGGTTTACTCTCAAGCTTATTCATGCGCAGCGACTTCCGTTATTTTGATAAAAATGCTCTTAGCATTTATATTTTTTAATGAATGCTGACAAAATTGTTATATAATCTATCTTTATAGGAATGCAAAATTGAAATAATGTAAATAGATAATATATTACAGAAAAAGAATAAAATATTCATTGTGATTTATAAACAGCTACCGTTCATTCTTTTTTTATCAAATTTACCGTATAATGTTTGTAATATTATACTCATTTTTCAATACAAAACCCTTAAAACAACACTTATTACACTTTTGTGACATTATCTGCGAACTAATATATCATTTTCCTGAAATATAATCAGTTAACGCTATTAAAAGGGAAGTAATCGGTAAATGGAAATATATTGTGCATATTTGTCGCATTACCGTGATTTATGTATTATAATATTGGTATTGGTTAGTTACAAGTATCCAGGCAAATGTGTACACCACGATGGTGATGTGTGTCTTATAACTACTACTTGAAATATTCAGTTTAATTTTACATATTTTGGGAGTTATACTTCTCGGGAACCCTACAGCAAATGTATTAATGTGGTGAAATGCAGTTTGATATAAATATGTTAGATCAAAGCCGCCGCAATATTATTAAGCAATCATATATTTTTCCATATTAATTTATATAATAGAATAATGTATCTCTGACAGGTAAAAACACCCCAAAAATGAAATTTAGTAAGGAAATAAATCGTTCCAAACATGCGCAAATGTTCAGTTTTATTCATCAGTTAAAAAGTATATTCGGATGAGTATCCCCCCTCTCTCCCTTCCCCCCACACCATCCAGACACACACAACACACACCTACTTACCGGATATTTTACCTTATCAGGATCAACTTGCATTAGTTCGTGTCAAAATATTATCTCACATACCACTTTTAAAATTATAGTTCTAAACAAATGTTTTTTTAAATGACTACAATAAACAATAAAGTATGAGCTAGATACTTAGATATATTAAGTTTTTTATTGAGCCGCTTCTAAATGGGTTGAGGCATTGATTGGTAATAAATGTTTTTGATATTGAATGTTTCAATTAGCTGTAATTTTGACATTTTACTATAAATATATTTTTCTAAATGAGTGAAAATATGTGCATGTAGTAATTTGAATGGTATTTGAAAAAGTCTAAGTATGACGCTAGAAGATTTGGTACGTGCATGTTGTCATACAGTTTACAGCTGTATGCAACATTGCGATACCAATAAAATCTCTCTGGTCTATCCCTACAAATATTCTTTAAGGGAATATTTCTTCTTTCAGTTTTATATACGTTTCTTGCTTTCTAGCAGTTAGAAAGGGTTTGCTTTTCTTAGTATTTTATATGTCATCCCTTAGCCTAGCTCTGTTGCGAAGTAGTCATGAAATTAACCACTCTACATTGTTCTTCATTATGTTATATCAAGTAATATATCGCTGCAAAAGTATAGGAAAGTATTTAATTCAAATTAAGATCTACATATGAATTGATTATTACACAAACACGAGGTTTAGTTCGTATCCACAAGAAAGAAATATACAACATTTAGAATGAGAAAAATATGAGGCATCTCTCCCATATGTGTGGACAAGTTTAAAATAACCCCAAAAGGCATTTATAGTCGGAACAATTCTAAAGCGATATAATCTAATTATGAACACATGTTTCCTCTTTTTATAACACTATTTTATAAAATTTTTGTCGTTGTTTGAAAACAGGATGTAAAGTTAAAGAAATGTGATACGTCGTTTTAGATAATTTATCCCTGTTCAGACAAATTATTCCAAAAGTAACCTTTCTTTGATATTTCTTAAAATAATGTAACTTTGAGAAGCTCTACATAGCCCAATTGTTTTGTCACCAGATTATTAGAAATTTCGAAAAAGGCGATAAAATTTTAAACATTGCTGAACATGGTCATATCATTTTTACGAATTCAATAGTCCTAAAGATAACGTCATAAAACAGTTTGTCCAGGCTTTCATGGTTGACTGATTCGAGTGTTCCATATCCAGAATTTATCTTCTGGTATTGTTCTTTAAGAAATGTACTATCTTAAGTCTCTACTAAAATGTGCAAGGTTCGGCCATATTTTAGGATCTATAAGCCGAGCTATATATTGTGTGGTTATATAAAGTGTATACTTCTTTATATAGAGTGGTTATGTCGTTATATAAAGTGCATACTTCTTTATATAGAATGGTTATGTCATTGTATAATGTGCATACTTCTTTATTTTGTGTGGTTATGTGCATACTTCTTTTTTTATATACATGTAATCTGATTATGTCATTACATAAAGTGCACACTTCTTTATATAGAATGGTTATGTCATTGTATAAAGTGCATACTTCTTTATTTTGTGCGGTTATGTGCATACTTCTTTTTTTATATACATGTAATCTGATTATGTCATTACATAAAGTGCACACTTCTTTATATAGAATGGTTATGTCATTGTATAAAGTGCATACTTCTTTATTTTGTGTGGTTATGTGCATACTTCTTCTTTTATATACATGTAATGTGATTATGTTATTACATAAAGTGCACACTTCTTTATATATAGTGATTTTGTCATTATATAAAGTAAAAACTTTTTTATATAATGTGGTTATGTCCTTATATAAAGTGCATAGTTCTTTATATGGAGTTTAAATGTCATTATATAAAGTATATACTTCTTTATATAAAGTGGATACTTTTTTATAAAAAGTGCTTACATCATCATACGAAGTTCATACTGCTGTATATAAAGTCGTTATCAGATTATATAAAGAGGAAACTTGGTTATATAATGTAACTATGCCATTATGTGTAGTTGATTGTTCATTATATAGAGTCGTTATTTCTTTATATAAATATGTCCATTTATGCGGGTTTGCGGGCCTTCTTTATTCCATATAAAATTGATGGCTACATCGCACAACAAGACCCATTTTAAATTTCTATAACTTATATTTTCTAGAAAAATATTTTCAGTGCTGAATAAAAATCAAAAGAAAAGTGTGTGCTTGGGTGGGGGGGGGGGGGGGTGATAAAAATTGAAATTTGGCCAGGTGAGGATGAAGGAATGGAAAAAAGTATCATATTTTCACTGTTTTGAGTGTATTTCTTTTTTCCAAAAATGCAAAATTTGTAGTCTAAATATTGCTAATTTCTACCAGTTTGGGGTAAAGATGAACATTTTTTTAAAAATTTAAATGCGTAATTTTATTTATTTCTTTTATTTACGTCTCATCTGTATACATCATATACATATAACATAGACAATTATTTAACAAATAAAAAGTACACAGCCGCTCTATACAGAGCTACAAGAGACAATGCATAATTAAAACCTATCAGTCAATTTAAAACTATTAACACAATGTTAATAAAATACCTAGAATTAAAATACACATAAAATACGAATAGTCGAGCTAAAAAGAGACATTAAGCTATATGTCTTATTTCAAAACCTTAAGTTTGAAAGCCGAACTGAATGTCTACGGTCTCCGGCTTATGCCAAAATCTAACATATCAATAACCCCACAAAATGTTGAATTGTATACCTAAACAGTAACGCTCGATTTTTCTCAATGTTAGACTATGAATAGAATTGAGCCAAGAGATGTGGCTCAACTCAATAAAATAAATATTAAATTTTGTCAGAAATTATAACGAAAGGGAATTTCAAAATAGGTATGGGGCACAACTGCCACAAATCAACACATACATTTAATTATGTGAATTGATTCATTTGGTATAAACTAAGATATACAATAACTGATTTAAGTTACAGGTAAAAAAAAAAAAAAGCTCCAGAAAACAAAGATATTAGACCTGATACTGAGTTAAAAAGGGGCATCACTCTGACAAAATAAAAATCACAGTTAAAAGGGATGATTCCCCTTGAGAAGACCATATATAAAGTAACTATTACAGGTTTCAAGTCAGAAGCTTAGATAGTAAAAGAGACACTGATTTCATCGAAACTTTAATCAACACACCGGAGATGCAGACGCCGGAATGAGTGTAACAGCTCTACTTTTTCTGTGAAAAGTCGAGCTAACAGTATGAAATAACACATATATCTTAAAGGCTCCTAATGTATAGTAATATCGAAAAAGCCCTTATTTACATAGGACTGATGCCCTCTGTTAAATACTATGCAGGGTTTTTGGCAACCACACGAACAAGCCCTTGGTTGGAAAATAAGAATTTCAACTTATCACAATCCGACATTAACATGAAAGCATTGTTCAGACTACTGGCTTTAGCAAACAGTTCAGCTCTAAAATCGCTATACATATCACAGTGAAGTATCACATGCTTTTCTGAACTAAACTTACAAAGAGCAGATCTGTGTCTTATTGGCAATATCAGTGAACAATACTGTTCTGTTACAAAATCCATTTTGAAAGTACAGTAAGTGCGTAGTTTGTTACCACCATTTCTTGACGGGCCAATATTACAATTGATTTTGTTATACCATTCTTGTTTAAATACATTCATTGCTGATACACGAACCTTACTTACTACAGAATTCGAAATTGGAATATTGATATCAATGTTTTGAAACCCAAAACTATTCAATTTATCATATGCAAAATAAAACCAATTTTTACATCTGTTACTCGCCAATCCTGCCGCCCAAAGCGCTACTCTCTTATTAACACGTGATTCATTGGTACGAGACAAACGAGCTAACTGACGGGATACAGTTACTGCTTGGCGGACCGAAGGTGGCTCCCAAGCCAACTCGCCATACAAAGCCATAGTAGTTGTATATTTGCCCACACCCAGAAAAAAGCGCATTGCTCTATTCTGTACAGCTTCTATACAGGAGTAAACTTTGTTGCCCCAAATACATGCACCGTAGTCTGGCCATACCAATGAATCATATAGTTTTCTGAATACATTGTGTGGGAAGCCGCCAGCTAACTTGGATTTGGCTATAAGTAAACCGAGCGCTCGACTAGCACTTTGAGCCACAGCTTTGGCAGTAACGTTATATATACGTTATATATAATTTGTGTACAGATCAGAATAGTTTGTTTGTTTGTTTGTTTGTTTTGGGTTTTAACGCCGTTTTTCAACAGTATTTCAGTCATGTAACGGCGGGCAGTTAACCTTACCAGTGTTCCTGGATTCTGTACCAGTACAAACCTGTTCTCCGCAAGTAACTGCCAACTTCCCCACATGAATTATCACAGGTGGAGGACGAATGATTTCAGACACAAGTATTGAAAATTATGTCGCGACAGCTATTTTTTGGCTAAATCTGACGTGTTCGCAGACCTATAGAAAATGCCATAAAATCTTAAAGAATGTTTCGTATCAAGCTAAAATCTACTTTTTATTTTTCACGCAGTAAGGTTGCTCGCACTTTTCAAATGAAACTGGCATTATCCTACAGAATTTGTCATGCATACTTAGGTCATACACCATGATTACAATGTGGGGTCTCATTTTAGGTGGCAGGGGAGTGCAAATTTGCGAATTCCACATTGACGTGTGGGTACCAGTGTTGAAATATCCATAGAAATCTCGATGGCAGTTCACTTGCAGAGAAATTTGCAGATCAAATCATGAAGAAAATCGAAAAAATTCGAGAATCGTTGAAACATTCCGATAATTTTCAACCATGTGATATAAGATATTCCTTGTTTTGACAGTCTTAAAGATCTGAGTGAGAAAGAAGTTAGAAAACTTATAAACCAACTACAGACGAAATCATGTGAACTTGATATTCTACCAACAAAAGTGCTAAAATCGTACTTAGATGAACTATTACCTGTTATTACCAAATTGGTAAATTTGTCGTTGCGTGACGGCATTTTCCAACAAAATGGAAACAGGCAATTGTAAGACCTTTTTCTGAAGTAAGTGGGACTCGAACTTGAATTTGCAAACTACAGTAACCTCTCGTTTTTGTCAAAACTAACTGAAAAAGCAGCTCTGTTCAGGCTCAACGATTATGTAAATGAACACAATCTTATACCCAAAAACCAATCTGCTTACAGGAAAAACCATTCTTGAGAATCAGCATTGTTACGTCTCGTAAATAATTTACTGGATGCTATGGAAACGAAAGAAGTTACGGCGCTAATTGCCATCGATCTCAGTGCCGCCTTTGATACTGTAGACCATGACATTCTCGTTGATGTGTTGAACAAGCAGTATGGCGTTTGTGGAACAGCACTGAGCTGGGTTGATTCCTATCTGCGGCCAAGAAGTTGCCGTGTAAGTGTCAATTCAGCCATGTCCTTTCCACGCCAATTACATTGTATCGTTCTACAAGGGAGTTGCTTAGGACCTTGGCTCTAATTGACATATGCGGGGACACTGTTTGATGTTATTCCGCCAATCGATTTCAGTTTACGGCTTTACGGATGACCACACTACTAATAAACGCTTTAAACCATCATCTCCAACAGTGGAATCCCAGGCAAAACAAGAACTGGAACAATGTGCTGTAACAATCAACAACTGGATGAATGAAAATAAGCTCAAAATTTCATCACAATAACTCACTTTTACTTATCACTTTTATTTCACTGAGAAAACTCTATACTACTGTTTGCAGATCAAATTGCCCTTTTGCCTTTTTTAAAATCGATAGAACGGCGATGCTAAAGCTATTTTTGGACCTCGTGTATACAGGTAACTCCGCCCTTTCAGTAAACTTTTTTCCGATACTTACGCATACACTGAATGAACTTGTTTTCGTGATGTGGCAACGTTAAATGTCGCAACGCCGCTAAATGTCGCAACCACCGTTAGATGTCGCAAGGTTGACGTTAAATGTCGCAACCACCGCTAAATGTCGCAAAATCGTCTGCCGCTAAATGTCGCACCTTTAACGTTAAATGTCGCAAAAATTTGCCCACCGTTATATGTCGCAACACCAACGCTAAATGTCGCACAGCAAAATAAGGTTAGTTAAACATTCTTTACAACTTAGAGATAAGATTGGGTAATGCATGCTTGCATGCATGAGTATGCAATGTGTTGATTTGGGAAAGGCTGAAATGACCTTCCACTCTAATCTGCACGTTTGCTTTTCAGTGGTCCCGCAACATTCATACGTTATATATCTTATATCTAAAGGTTTGAGCACTAACGTGGTACTCGCCACAGTACTAAATTTATTTTAGGTCTGAACTATGTAATTTTGTGGAGTCATGTTTAGCTCATGAGACATTAAGCTCGCGCTTCGTATTGTCGCGCGTTGTATCGCATGTCTTGAGTCGACCTTAATTTCGTTACACAACAGGCCGGGAGCCAGAAATTGCTGATGGAGTGGGGGAGTGGGGGGGGGGGGGGGGCACCAGTTTAAAACAAAAGCGTCACCGGCGACGTGCGTTAGGTACGGGGTGCCTCTATCCGTATTTGTTGGAAAGTTTTTTATGTACAGGTATGAAATGTTGGCCTGTGATGCATATTTTGTCTAATTTTTAGGTACGTACTAGAGGGACACTCCCCTTAATTTAGGTGGTTAGAGGGCTTTTCCCCTTGACAATTTTGAAATACAGGCATGGAATGCTGGACTTTTATTACCTTTTTTTGTTCTAAATTTCGGTGTATGGGAGGGGTTACTCCTGTCATTTTCGAGGGCTCAGGGGCTCCTCTCCCCGGGAAAGTTTGAAAAACAGGTATAAAATGGTTGCCTCTTGTGCATTTTTTGTCTTAATCTCAAGGTACTGGAGAGGTACTCCCCTTATTTTAAGGGGTCATGGGTTCTTCCCCCTGGAGAATATTGAAATATAGGTATAAAATGGTCACATCTGGGGCGTTTTGGGTGTTAATTTTTATGCCCCCAAAGGAAGGCATATAGTTTTTGAACCGTCTGTCCGTCTGTCGGTCTGTCCGCAATTTTCGTGTCCGGTCCATATCTTTGTCATCCATGGATGGATTTTCAAATAACCTGGCATGAATGTGTACCACAGTAAGACGACGTGTCGCGCGCAAGACACAGGTCCGTAGCTCAAAGGTCAAGGTCACACTTAGACGTTAAATGTCATTTTTCATGATAGTGCATTGATGGGCGTGTCCGGTCCATATCTTTGTCATCCATGGATGGATTTTCAAGTAACTACGCATAAATGTGTGGCACAGTAAGACGACTTGTCGCGTGCAAGACCCAGGTCTGTAGCTCAAAGGTCAAGGTCACACTTAGACGTTAAAGGTCACATTTCATGATAGTGCATTGATGGGCGTGTCCGGTCCATATCTTTGTCATTCATGCATGGATTTTAAAATTATTGGGCATGAATGTGTACCACAGTAAGACGAAGTGTTGCGCGCAAGACCCAGGTCCGTAGCTCAAAAGTCAAGGTCACACTTAGACGTTAAAGGTCATATTTCATGATAGTGCAATGATGGGCGTGTCCGGTCCATATCTTTGTCATTCATGCATGGATTTTAAAATAACTACGCATGAATGTGTGGCACAGTAAGACAACGTGTCGCGCGCAAGACCCAGGTCCGTAGGTCAAAGGTTCTAAACTCTAACATCGGCCATAACTATTCATTCAAAGTGCCATCGGGGGCATGTGTCATCCTATGGAGACAGCTCTTGTTAGAAAATATTATTTCCAAAATAATTGGGTGCAACTTTGATGAGTATAAGTCACTACTAAGCCAACAAGGGTAGGGTTGGGGGTGGAGGGATCGGCTCGGGCCACGATCCGGGCCTGTTACACAACAGGATGTTCAACTACGCGACACGAAAATACTATGACTAAAACAGATCTGGTGCGCTTGTCATGGGGTGCTTTGTTTCTTATTGTCGTGCGCCATATCGCATTTCGTGCGTCGACCTAGGAGAGTAGATGGTCGACATGCAACACGACTCGCAAGTTACATTACGACACGAAAGTTATGTCGCGTGTCGTGTGGAAATACCGTGAGTGGCCATGTCGCGTGTCGTGCGTTTTGATCAAAGCGTCCTGTATGTGCTGTTCCTATAGATATACCTGCCAACCTGCCCATATAAAGATGAATATAACGGCCCAAAATTATGACGTAATTTAATCATCAAGAAACTTATATTTGTCTCCCTTCTAGTCCTTGGAATCAACAACCTTAACCATTTATGTTAGGAAAGCCATTTCTTTGAGCAAGTGTCTGTAGTCATGAATAATGAAATATACTTTAATATAAACTTAAAAGTTAAGGTATCCTTTCCAAAAAAAATGTCACGGTTGCCTGACGTAGCGAATCATGTGTTCAATTAAATTTCATTAAAATCTGAAGTATTGCTAAAATCAACAAATACGACTTTTAACAATATTTAGTTTAATTCTTAAGTTTTGAATTTCACATGTAGATAAACTTTGCTCCTGAACAATTCTACAAGACAAAAATCAGTTACATGTCTTCTATATGGCGGTATGTTTAGGACACATACTTTTTTTTGTTTTAGATTGAATTATCTCGAATGCTCGACATAAATGTCATGCGCTCGAGATAAGATATTGAGTACACGGGATACATTGACGTGCCATCATAACTCGCGTGTTCAAAAAAAACTATCATGAGCGCTTGACATATTTCCTAGAGCACACGGCATCTTACCTCCATAGTATTATTATCTCTGGCGCTCTGTATCTTATCTCGAGCACACGATGTCTTATTTCGAACACGCGACATTTTGTTTTGAGAGCATGAGATCACGAGTTCACGACATCAAATCTTGCTTGCACGCGACTATTTTCCATAGCACGACTTCTTATCTCGAGTTCACGACTTCTTATCTCGATCGCACGTTATCTTATTTCGATTGCTCGTCACAAGTGAATAAACAACGTGAGCGTGCGTCCTATACATACCACCATTTTACTACTTTACTAAAATATAACATTTGTTATTAGATAGTTGCCAACAACTTACCTTCACGATACCAAATATAACAAGAGAATGCGGAACGATATACGCACGAAGGCATGACCTTTGACTCCTAAGTGTGATATTAACCTCGAAGCGAGCCATCCTAAACAGGCGCTCAACACGCATTCTTGATATATTGAACATTTGTACCAAGTTTCTAAAAACATTTCGAGCAGTTCAGAGTTACAGAGCGGATACAAGACAAACGGTCATATGACCTTAAACCCCTAACTGTGAACTTGGCCTTTAAGCAAGTCGTCCAAACACATGCGAATGAAGAATTCTATATATTCATTCTTATCCTTTCCTTATATAATGTTAAATTGTTGTTGTAATTGTACAAATCTGTAATATACTCTTGGGAATAAATATGTTTAAACTAAACACATGCGTTCTGTGCGTCGTCTCGGTGCGGTGAACATTTATGCCAAGTTTCATTGAAATCCTTCAAGGGGTTCAAGAGTTAAAGCGCGGACACGAAATTGCTTGCGGACGGACGGAAAGACAGACGTACTTCGGGTTCATAACAACATAAGTCCCTTCGGGCGTATATAAAGCGAATAGCTTCTATCAAATATATAGGCTAAACCAGCCCAGCCCAGCCCAGCCCAGCCCAGCCCAGCCCAGCCCAGCCCAGCCCAGCCCAGCCCAGCCAAGCCCAGCCCAGCCCATTCTGTTTCATTTCAGTAAAAGCTGCTAAAAATATAGTTTTGTAATGGAAAAATTTAAGATATATACGACATTAAAATGACTTGCCACCAAAGGATCGAACCCCGATATGTTAAAACAAATTCAATCGCAATTTGATACACATGCGAACCGCACCGGTCTTATAAGACTTGAACCTGTCCGTGTAACTTATTATATACCCGTACCCAGTTAACCTAAACAGTGTAACTGTGTTTTGTACCAGCTGTAGAAAACGAAGATTTTCTATTAATCAGCCATGGGTTCATTTCTTTGTTGGGGACGTTTAAAGTCATAAGGCGACTATCCGGCTTCAACGGCGGAGAAAGATCCTATGTGGCCCTCTGTACATTCTTTCAGGTAAAGCGGGAATTTTGATATTATTTTACTTTTAGTCTCTTAAAATTGTTTGGTTTAGTCTCATTCCCCCTGTCCTCATTATCCTCCTTTTCCGCCTTCCCACACATAACCCCACCCTCTCTCCCCTTTCAAAAGTGTAAATAGTTATATTTTCTATTAATTGTCTTGGTGCTGTGTGTTTGTGTCTTAGATTTCTGTGTCGTTATTCACCTCCTTCTCCACCCATATCCAACCCCCACAAACATACAACACCATTACCAAATCGTATTTAGTTAGTAGAAACCTCAGAATATTTCTGTCCTAAAACACTGGCCCTATTACAAAATAATTTCACAAATATTTTTCTTGCGTGACTGTTCAAGCAAGGTGTGGAACTCAGGTGAGCGATCTAGGGCCAACAAGGCCCTCTTGTTGCCATACGCAACAGCACTTATCATTAATATAATTATTTGTATTACATAAACCTGTCATTTTTTCCCTCAAAAAAGTAAATATACACATGGAATTGTTAGTCATAGGGTCAAATAGGAAGTGCGACATTTAGCGTTGGTGTTGCGACATATAACGGTGGGCCAATTTTTGCGACATTTAACGTTAAAGGTGCGACATTTAGCGGCAGACGATTTTGCGACATTTAGCGGTGGTTGCGACAATGAACGTCAACTTTGCGACATTTAACGGTGGTTGCGACATTTAGCGGCGTTGCGACATTTAACGTTGCCACACGTTGGCCGCATGACCGAGAATTTTACAAGATAAAAGGTTGATTGACGGTTGTTTAACCGAAAAGCAAAAGATATAATAATCGTCATTTAAATCTTAAATGAATGCACACTACACCAGGAACATAAATTATGTCATTGACTACATTTAGGTCGCGTGGATGTGAAAATAAAAACGGAACCCTCTAATATGGCATTGTCCTGCCTAAATTTCAGATAATGTGTCTCATGTAACGCGATTGACCCGTGGTCGATGTAACCTATCATTGATTGAAGGTCTTTAGTTGAAAAAGTCGGTAACTTTTTATGGAATATGTGAGTCTAGAAATGGTTCCCAAGAACGAAGACTAGGCTTATCAACTGCCTTCTGTAAATAACTGAGATAGTGTTTAAACGACGTGGATTAAACCCTTCAAATAAATAAACGTACATAAAAGTACATATAAAGGATCAGACTGAAGCCCCCCCACCACCCCCCCCCACACACACACACACCACCCCGCACGCACACACGCACACACACACGCACGCACGCACGCACACACAAGACACAAAAACAATAGTCTAGGCCTGAACTAAAAGAATATACCACAGTATTTACCCTAAGGGGTATCAAATGTTTAAAAGACTCTATAGTTCTCACTCAGTTTTATTAACGTTTCGGCCATAAGGCCTTTATCAAAATGACAAATTCCGAGAATTACTCTACATCATGGCGTCTCATAATATAACAACATTTGAAATACAAAACCGGAACTAACGTAACGTTATTAAACGTCAACGTCAAATCCCGCTAAAAATCGATACACATTTATGATTCCCCAGGACTGTCTTCTGGCCTAATGAAGTTAAGATTAAAAAATAAAAGACTTAATGTGCAGAAACACTTCAAGCTAGTGAAGTCCCAATGCTATCATGGGAGATAAAGTTATATCCTAATCAATGCTTTGGTAGGGCAGATGGTCGTGTATCTTCATGGGCAACTGAGGCAGAAATTTATGGCACTGCTACAGTATACCGTGCATACATACATGTTTTAAAAAAAGACGACACAAATGAAACAGTACTAGAATTTGAACCACAAGAACATTTTTCTGCCAAACGTCATATTTTTATCAGATTAGAAAATGAACATTTTGACTTTCTGAAGTTAAAATCAAATATGAAAAGCAAATATGAATGTGACCATCAAAACCTTAAAAAGCTGGATAATGTTAAAGGTAGTCCAACTGGGTATGACTGGTATAGTATGACTTATCTTATGGAAGATAACTCTTCGGTAGATGAAACCTATGAGCTTAAGAAAGGAAGGACGGTAAACAATAAGGACATTATTGTACAATCTATGGTTGATGATGTTACTAGTGAAATAAAACCAGAAGATATGAAACATGGGGATTCACAACAACAAAAAAGGTTCGTAAAACCTGTTATAGGTAAGTCCAAAATTAGAGCGTTAAAGAGAGAGGAAATGGTTGTTACAAATCTGTCGTCAAGGATTCTAACGGAAGCAGAGCTGTCCCCTCCTTTCAAAAGGCTTATCATTTGTACCAACCAGACATAGAGTAGATATGACAAAAATTCACAGTGACTTGGCTGAATGGGAAAGGAGAATGCGGTTAAAGGAATATTTCCATGACAAGGAAGACACGTATAGTGTAGATCTCGATGAAGAACCGTGGTGTGAGAAGAAAAAAAGTGAATTTACACCAGAACCAGGAAGAGATAAGTATTTAGATGCTTACATAGAAGAAGTAAAAAATGCGATTGTCAATGGCATTCATGACAAATGCACATCGAACCTATCCAAGTCAGAAAGGAAAGCGATGAAAGCACTCCTAAATGACAACAATATAATTATAAGACCGGCGGACAAGGGGTCAGGTATTGTAATAGTGGATGCAGAAGATTATATAAAAAATTTAGAAAAGGAAGTAAAGGACAATGCTTCTTATATGAAAACTGATGGCGGAGCACAATATAGAGCGGAAAAAGAAGTAAAGAAGATTACCAACAAGATGTGTAGAGATGGTCTTATTTCCAAGAAGTTGAAAGATTATTTAATACAGAAACATCCAGTTACTGGCAAATTGAAGGGAAATCCCAAAATTCAGAAGCGTGAGAATCCATACAGAACGATTGTTAGTGGAAATGGAACTGCAACAGAGCGCATGGCAGAAGTAGCGGAGAAGGAACTTAATGAATATGTTGAAAATAGTCCCAGCTACTTAAAAGATACCACAGATTTCTTAAACAAACTGAAACTGATTCCCCTACCTATCCCAGAAGGAGTGATTTTGTTTTGTTTTGACGTAGTCAAGTTGTACCCATCTATACCCAGACGAGAAGGTTTAACATTTTGTGAAGAAGCTCTCCAATGCAGAACTAACCCAAATGTCACAACAGAAGCGGTCATGAAAATGATAAATACGGTACTAACAAACAATGTTTTTCATTCAATAATAGCGAGTATGTCCAGAAGGAAGGAGTGGCGATAGGGTCAAAGCTAGGTCGTAATTTTGCTTGTTGCTACATGGTGCAAATGGGACGAGAAGTTGATGGAGAATGAAAAAGTACCAATGTTTTACAAGCGTTACATTGATGACGGATTTGGACTGTGGCAACATGGACTAGAAGATCTGTTAAAATTCAAAGATTTTGCGAATCAGATACACCCGAATATAAAAGTGGAATTAAGGTGGCATACAACAAGAATAGAATTTCTGGATACGACAGTCAGAATTGAAAAAAATAATGAAATTACAACAGTCTTATATTCGAAACCGTCGGACAAACACTTATATTTAAACTGGAAATCAGACTACCATCAAAACGTAAAAAAGGCAATTCCGTATGGATTAGGAGTAAGACTGAAAAGGATTTGCTCGACGGAAGCAGACTACGCCAAACACAGACAGGAACTAAGAGGCCAGCTAAGGAGGAGGGGTTACAGCGGAAAGTTTATTGAAAATCAGCTGGATAGAGTAGACAAGATAGATAGGGCTAAACTATTAACACCACAGAAACTCAAAAAAGAGAAAATGAAGAGGGTACCTGTAGTAGTGACTTACTCCAGACATCTCCCGAATTTACATAATATTGTACGTAAACATATGAACACTTTACACAAATCAGAACGAATGAAACATATATTCAGTGACACCCCAATTGTGGCTTACCGCAGGGACACGAATATTTCATGGAAAGACAAACAAGGTTATGAAGCAATACCAAACGGGCGATTTGAAACCAAGATGTAACGGAAAGTGCGTGGTATGTGAAATGATAGACAAAGGGAGGCACAATAATGACAAGGCTATAGCGGCACGGATAGAGCGAACTCAAACCTGCCAGGCATGGAACCTGGTATATGGGATAAACTGTATCCAATGTGATAAAATTGTGTATATTGGTGAAACGTCAAGATCGCTGAAGGAGAGATTGCGAGAACATGAAGCGGACATACGGCTGAAACGTACGAAACCAGTGGCAGAACATTTCAATATGCCTGGTCATAGCATAGGTGATGTCGGGGTGTCGGTGTTAGAACACATGAAGGAAAACAGTAGATACTACCGACAGATCAAGGAGCTTGAGTGGATCCAGTTGCAGACAGAGGCGCCAAATGGACTTAACACGAAAGCGAAACTTGGGGTTCTTTGGAGAGAATATAAATAAACTCAATCAAATTGATGCTTAAGTAACATTTAATATCGGGAGGTATTTTGGTTTTAAGTAAGCGTTTTTGTATTAATTTGGTTGTTTGTCGTTGCGACCCATTAATATGTTCTCAATATGTATTTCTTTCATATATTATTTCCTTTTTTCTGCCTTTAACGCACATTTGTGTGAGTTTCGAATACATACTTGTCATATTTTACTGGTTCCATTACTTATATAGATTTTTTTTTTGTAATTACTTCCCTTTACACCTAAAATTTGCCTATTTTTTATAGTTTCTATTTTGTTTGATGATAAACTATTCGTTTTTAAATTTATGTTTGAGTAATGATCTAATGGTTAAGTGCAAAATTTTATGAGTTTGTTTTAGCTTTTGTTTGTCATATATCTATGGTATATAAACTTTCATTGCCCTAACAACGCACTGATTAGGATATAACTTTATCTCCCATGATAGCATTGGGACTTCACTAGCTTGAAGTGTTTCTGCACATTAAGTCTTTTATTTTTTAATCTTAACTTCATTAGGCCAGAAGACAGTCCTTGTGCATCATAAATGTGTATCGATTTTTAGCGGGATTTGACGTTGACGTTTAATAACGTTACGTCAGTTCGGTTTTGTATTTCAAATGTTGTTATATTATGAGACGCCATGATGTAGAGTAATTCTCGGAATTTGTCATTTTTATAAAGGCCTTATGGCCGAAACGTTAATAAAACTGAGTGAGAACTATAGAGTCTTTAAAAGAATATAATGGACTTTGATTTGCGATAGTTAAATTACGGAACATTTTTACGATGAATCTATAAAAGATTCAACCTCTTCGGCAGATACAATATACTGACTAAAATAGGTTGATACGGTAATCGTACCAAAGCATTGACATAAAGCGATATCCAAGATTTTATGATGCATTCTGCAGCTCAATGATTGTTTTTTCATTAATTAAGTCTCTTACTAATTATTACGCAACAAAAACTAGTTCTGTATAACTAAGCCGTGGCCAGAAATTACTATAGACGCAAGTATTTTTCCCTCGTCGATAATAATTGTCAAAACAAACAAAAAATGCTGTTCCCATATGGACGTAGTTAAACAACGTATCCCGGATATGATTATATTCACGTTATTGTACCTCTTTTCAATCGATACAGTTAAAACAATACAATACAAGGACGGAGATTCTGGACCTATTTTTAGACATGTTGAAGAGTCAGAGCGCGAGCTTTGTGACGCATTCAACTCTTTCAAGCGACAAGGTGAATACTGTAAAAACCTAGTGGGTGGGGCGGGGTTAACCTGTCAGGATTACTCTTAAAATAGCTTCAGCTTCGTCGCTTTTGTGACGTAAATGTATAACTCTATCGACTTCAAAAAATGTGAAAGGGCAATTTGATCCGCAAACAGTAGTAATTCATTGGAAAACATAAAATAAATTTAGATATCCACATAATAAATAATTCGGCATAAAGAAGAATTATGAAGAAAAAGCTTAGAATTATATACGTCACAGCAAGAAAAATGACGAATTCATCAACTGTCTTAAAAACCAAGTCAGAGAATGAACCTTCACTGATTTTTTAAACATTAATTTGTTGGGAAATAAAAAATAATTTTGAGAGAAATAATTTAATTCTGAAAAAAGTTACTGAAAGTAACAAGAGCTCGACTATTCGAATTGTTGTCCCAGAAACAGGAATATTTGGAGATAGTACATTGCATGCAAACTTTTAACAAGATGTTTTCAAGTTCAGAAAGCGACATACACGTCAGAGTTATGGGACTATGACCTATCAGTACAAATATGCAGTATTGTTTTCTTTATTCAAAATTCTACCTTTAAATAGATACAAACGCATATTTCTGGGCAAGCTGATGGACTGTAACGATTCCTGATTGAGGCACTGCCTTATTTCATATTATCTAATAGATTTTGCTGTATGTATTTAACGGTTTAGTACCCGATGTACTGGTTTTCATTTGGAGACGCGTGTTTCTTTTTATATACATATTTAGCAGATTGAGTGCAGGGACCAATTTGGACACTGTCAAGCAACTGTGTCTATTTTTTTTATCCGATTGCTTCAGGATATTATATCATTTTTTTTATGCATATGTCTTTGTCCGTAATTCAATACAAGAAGAGATGTGTCAGCCAATTAGTAAGACCATTATTGTTATACAAACATTAGTTCTCCTCCCTAATCCTTTTCAGACTCCCGAAGCATGCCAAGATTTAACAAGATTTTAAAAGAAATGTTACAGTTTTAAATATATACGCAGATTGCATATATCATTTATGTGAGTGTCACAAAGTGACCGTCTAAAATATAAGGAAATGAAACGTACTGGGCAACTGGGGTATCAGACAAAACTATTCGATCATTTGAAACCAGTATCACATGACATGAAGGTTTCTGAGGACGGCAAAATACATGTCAATCTAAAAAAGGGATAGAATTGTTGTAATATCACAAGAACATGCCCAAGACAACAAAGATTTATTGGAATGTCCTACAAAAACAACAGATTTTGAACACAGTCCAAATGAAATCCGTAGCGACAGAGAATGATTAACGAAGGAGAAAATATTAATGAAAGTAGAGATTTTGACGAAATATGAAACAAATCCGGGCGTTATTGACAAACTCAGAGAACATGGTCAGTTTCACTTGTGCAAGAAATGGTATCATTAGCAGCAAACAAAAGGTTTCTTATGGAAATGCTATCTACTCTTTTAAGACGTTGCCGATCAGTTTTCGAACACAACTTCGTCCTAAATGAGATACATGTAGGACATGACATTAAAATTCTGGATAGTTGGATACAAACTGAACTCTTTAATGGTGATAAATCTGCTGTGAAAAGGTCGGCATCCATGTTTAAGCACTGAAAATATGGTTTAACAATAATTTCAATGAATACAGATTAACCTGATATTTGTTGGCTTTACAAGAATATAAGGATCGTACATGTCTGGCTAGGTATTTTCCCTATCCGAGTGATAACAGAAACTACAGGCAGCAATACATGTATTCAGAAAGATGTATCACTAAAAAACTGGCTGTATATTCTTTAGATATACACGTCCTACTCCTGCTGAATATAATCGTTATAAACATTTTAACTGTCAAGCATCAAAAACGGTCGTTGCGCTATCTGTGAAATCTGCTCCCGAACATCGCCGAAATATTTTCATCCTGCGCCAAACATCGCCTTTTTTCATGTACATGTATATGGTGTATTTCAAACTTAAAAATCTCCCCTAAAACACCGATTAGGCATTATAATTTGAAAGGATGACAGGGGAAAGATTGACAGATATAGTCCATAAAGATAATGTCTTTGATAAATAATATTTTCAAAAAAATGTGGTTATAAACTTTATAATTGTCGAAATTGACGTAAACTTTAACATTTAATATCGCCGTTTTCTCATAAAATGGCATCTTTTCAGGCTTTGGAAACTTCATTTATTACATGATAAGGCCAGCGAGGTGAAAATCCTAATCCTAACTGGTTATTAGTTTTTATAGACCGAAATGGGGAGAATACTAACCCCTCTAAAGTTTTCAAATCAATGTCGATCCTGGTCCGAACATAGCATCCTGCGCCGAACATATCTAGTTACCTAGTGCGAGAATGATAAAGCAGCCTCGGTTTGATTGAATTTGTTCATGAAATAATGAAATATGCAATACCTCTCACACCCCTTGCACCGTCTTAAACGGAACTCTATTCTACATCAATTGATTTAGACTCCACCAGAAAATATAACAACACTGTCGCAACTGGAACTATTGAAAACTCCAGGTGTATTCCATATCGCAAATTTAAACATACAACAGTTCATTTCAGATACTGCTAGTATATTGCTATTTGCTAATAGTCAATATTTGTTTCCAGAGAGTGATACATACTGAAGCTTTCGTAGCCATTTTGATTCTCAACATTCCGCCCATTGTCAGTATAATTTTCATTCAAATGGCTGTACCTTGACCTTAGTTGATATTGATTTTTATTCATGGTCGGCATGAAGAACTGGTTTTCAAGAAGACACTCCGAGTTACCCTCTTTTTCAACACTAACGCGGATGACTGCATTTCTACAACCAAATCCTCTTTTCCTAAAATTGTTACTTTCGTAAATTTTGGTCCGCGATCGCTTATGTACTTGTAAATCTTCTGTTCGGTGAGGGCAGATATCACGTGCGTTTTTTCACATCGTCACTGTCATCATAAGTTAAGTTACTTCTGGTGGTGGTTCAAAACTCGGTTATATCGTTCTCGTCCTTCTCGTCTCCCTGCTACCTCTCTGTTGATGATTTCAAAGTTTAGTCCTCGATGATCATTTCTGTTTTTTTGGTCGTCATGTATTCGGCCGTTTGGGCGTCATTGTGTGTTTTCTGTTATTCATTATTCACGTTTTCAGTGACATTCTTGTTTCCTAAGATTGTTTGTTGGTTCGGTTATTCGATCGATATATTTTGATCTAGATTATTGCTATCTATGTAGATAGATAATATGTGCTTGACAATATGTGTGTTTATAGTATTGCTTGTTGGTTGCATTGATGTATTTGCAATTTCTTGCAGTCGCTTGTTGGTTGGATTTAAGTTATTTTCATGCTGCGTCGTCAAATGACTTTTAACTCCCCACAGCTTGGTTAATGATAACCAAGCTGTGGGGAGTTAAAAATCTATCAGGACGTCATTGCTGCTATTTTCCTTCACAGCAGTATCTTCTTTCACTGTATCATTAGTCCGTGATTCTTGTATCTGCCCCGCGTTTGATTCAGTCAATTCCTGCTCAGTTAAGTCTATCAGATTCGTGTTTGACTGATTTGCAGCTAGGTAACTTACAAGTTCCAAAAGCCGTCACAAATATGACCTAGTGTTCAGTGCAGTCTACCAGAAGATCAGCATGATCCGTCAGTCAATCGATGACAATTTTCTTTTAATAAATTCTTCTCTATAATTCATTACATTTTAGCATCTAGTTTTTTCACATGAATCCGTTGTAAGGATAACCAGAGTTACCTTTTTCCCATGACCTACTTGGATCTTCCTCAAATTTTGTCTGTAGCATTTAAGTTGCTAGGTTTTAATTCATTTTCATTAATACATGTAGATATTATTTGTTAAGCAGTGCAAGATTACGAGGTATGTAGATAATCTTCTTACCAGATCTTTGTTCCATTGTAAATGTACCACTTCTGACACTATCACTATTATTGAATATGATAATTACGGCGCCACAAAAATACAGTAAAACTAGTACATAAAACATAATTATATCAACAGAAAGCATTCCTTGGGAAATGGGAAAGTTGTCTCACATAATCTTCATAACTGCATCAAAATATACTGTAGTTTGATGTTATAATTAGCAATTGTCTTGTAAATATGTCTTTGATAACGGCTGTCTGTAAATAATAGTAATGGAAAAAAGATTTGTTTATCTTCATTTGAGCACTTAAGATATTCTCCCAAAATAATCAACATCAAAATATAATTAAATTTTATTGTCAATCCTCCGCTGCCTTAATGGAAAAAGAATTGGTATTTCATATTGTTTAGAAATTTCTTCATGTTTAGGCGCAATTTTAAAAGAGCTGTCAAACAGCATTGTAATTTTAGATCGTAAGTTTCATTAGTTTTTAAACGATAAGCAACAACAACTTGGTTTTAACGTTGTAATTACATATACATGTGAGTGAGAGACATAGTATAGTATACAAAAGTCTCTTGATGTTTTTTAAATATGTTATGTATTTTATGTACTTGTATTGTATGTGCACGGATGAGACTATGATAAAGACTAAATATAAATACTATGATAAAGACTATGAAAGACTGTTTATGGTAATGATAGTCTTGCGAACAAGTTCGTCAGTCTTATTACTTCCATTACAACCGTTTTTTTACATCTCATAATTATCATGTAGCGATATCACAATCTAATAATTATAACGTAGCGATTTGTGAATAGTATCAGGACATCAAGGAAATTCCTGTGATATTTGAGATCAAAGAGAACAATCCATGTGAAACGAATAATATCAACGACGGAAATGTTCTATAAACATTTTTCACGAAAATAGAACTGTCAAGTCTTGAAGATGTCTAACAGATAGACTCTTGATAAATGTAGGTATTTTGAGAGGAATCAGGAGTTAAGCGTGCATAAACATTAATACCATATCGCTTTCAAATCATTTCCTAAACTTCGCAGTATTTCTCAAATTGTTAATAATGTCTTCTGTCAAAGAAAGAAAATCGGGAGACATGTGTTGGCAATTTTATACTGTGTATCAAAGCTGAAAGTAATGCGTTTATTAGATTTGTAATGTTTTGCAATAAATGAGTCGATATTTATTGAGAAACTGCGAAAATATTAAGATGGGTACTAAATTATCGTGGTTGCGTCAGTCTACCAACGAAAAAATAAAATCTTTAACATTTAGAGTCCAGGAATATCCATGTGAATATCCATTTACACCGTGTCCAATCGTTACCTTGAAAAACCGGATCAATAACGCATGATCTCGGATCAAATGGAACGGTTTTGGTGATTTTGGGTAAGAAAAATATATTTTTCTGTTATTTGAAAATCATTGTCAAGGATGGCATGTAGCGCAAAATGTGCTCCGGGTATTATTAAATACTCGTTGCTATTCATTTTCCAGTAAATCTAAGCACTTTTCCCAATTACTTTGGAAAACCATGCGAAAATAGCAGGTAAACAATGCCGCAACTCAGAAAAAGCATTGTTTCAGTACAGTAAACTTTTTTTCCCGATACGAGGTAAGATTAATGTAAGCATACACTAAATGAACTAGTTTACGTTGGCCGCATGACAGAGAATTTTACAAGATAAAAACGTGATTTACGGTTGTTTAATTAACCGAAAAGTATATAATAATCATTTAAATCTTAAATGAATGCACACTACATCAAGGACATAAATTATGTCACTGGCTATATTTATGTCGCGTGGATGTGAAAGTAAAAACGGAACCATCTAATACATTATAGGCATTGTCCTGCCTAAATTTCAGATAATGTATCTCATGTAACGTGACTGACCATTAATTGAAGGTCTTAAGTTGAAAAAGTCGGTAATTTCTTACGGAAATAAATGATTCTTCCCAAGAATGTAGACAAGGCTTATGAACTGCCTGTCTGTAAATAACCGAGATAGTGTTTAAACGACGGGCATTAAACCCTTCAAATAAATAGTAGATAAATTCACACGTACACCAGCCTGATCAGCCTGAAGTCCCTTCCGACCCACCTAAAACAAGAAACAAAAGTCAAGGCCTGAACTTAAAAAGATATAATGGACTTAAATTTGCGATAGTTAAGTTACGGAACATTTTTACGATGAATCTATCAACCTCTTCGGCAGTTACAATATACTGACTTTTAATAGTGTGTGCCGGAAAGAAGCATTGACATAAAGCGATGATGCATTCTGCAGAATCAGATTTTTATGTAGGGATAACGCATGTTTTTTCGTGTTATAACACGAAATGAACATGCGCTAACGCTATTCTAGCATAAAACGCGGAAAAAATACTAATAAATGAATACATCCTACCTCAACGTCATTAAATTTCCATGAAATGCGCGGGAATGTCTGAGCTGTTTTTTACGTTGACGTCATTTTGTTTTGAATTATCCGTTTTGGGGCCGAATGACGTTTACGCTTTGCCACGGAACTCGCATATATAAAAAGGTGTTATAAACAGCACGTGAACGCGAGAATCTCTGTTACGTTTTCTCTCCTGTTAAAACACCCCCGAAATGCGACAATAACAGCAGTTTTATGCTAGAATGGATATCACAATTAGGCCTCACCAAATTAAAAAGTTGTTCTTCGGATTTGCCGCTCGTATATTTTCAGAAACACTAAAAAAAAAATCTTTTTTGTTTTTGGATTGCGCTCGCCCCATTGAAAATCAAAGCCCTGAGAGGACTGCAGGGAAGCATAGCTAAACCGGTCTGCATTTTAATCGAGAAGCCAGGCAAGAAAAGATTCCATCATTTTGCAATATTTCACTAAATGCTTCCAGGATTTTGAACTCATTAAACCCCAAAAGTAATCCACATCCAGACCAGTCAGTAAAGAACCTTTGACTTGACTCTAGATCTAATGGGGAACCAATGTCTGTATGTATGAAGTCTGATCGCCATTGTTGACAAATCAAGCAAGATCGGTGAGTGATTTTTTTTCGTTTTGTCAGTTTGTTTCCGCATGTAGCATTTTTTTCAAAAATCGGGGAATGTAGCGGGGTGTAGAAGTACTTCATGAACATATCCATGCTAAAGTTTGTGGGAAATAATCAATTTCCTTGAAATGTAAGGACAAATAATTTGGGAATGAAACGTGACTTTTTCACATCAGTGACTGTTTAGACTCATTTCTTTCCGCTGACCCAAACCATATCGTCTCTGCCGTCGTAAAACATATTTATAAATGATATGTGATCTGCAAAAACATAATATGTGTCCAGAAAATTCCGAATTTGAACGTTATGCCTATTTTGAAAATGTGCCGCAGGCATTTCGACGGTGCCGCAGGCACTTCTTAAAAAAAAGTCCACTAAATCGAAATAAAAAAGCGAAAATGTTACTTCGTAAGAGCTAGAATCATAATCACTACATGCAAAACAAATAAATAATATATCCAAGATTCAGATATCTTCCCTGACCTCGAAAAAAGTGCACAAACTTTGGTAAAATGCAGTTCTAAAATATCAGATGTTGTTGTTTTTTTTTAACAAAAAAATCAGCAGTCATTAAAGTAAGACTAAGTTTTAAAATATTTTACTCATGTTGCAGATCCCTTTGTGTAAAGTGTCTTTAAACTGGCTCTATCCGACCTCTTCTATGTCTCAAATTACAGGAATATCGTGTTTTTTTACAAACCAAAGCAATTTATCTGGAGAATGCGTGACTAATAGACAACTTGTGTAGCGAAGACACTATAGATGTTCAATGTATGGCCAAGTGCAAATAAAGTGTGACATTGGGGTCCGAAAATGAAGCGCAGAAAGTATACCTTTTTCTAAACAGATGCTGCTTTCTTAAAAATATATGGATTTTATATAGGACTAAGATGACATTTTTTTTCAATTCATAAAGCATTGTTAACCTGGCAAAATATTATGTAAACCAATATGTTTGCTAATATTTGCTCTTTATACATTAGGCAAGAGCATGTGACAAACTTTCAAGCTATATTTCAGTCATATTCAATGCGCTCTTGAAAAGATATGGAAAATTAATGCCGGGGAAAGTAACAACATAAAGAAACATACCTTAAATTATTTTTTTTCTTTGATGTTAATTGAACATTTAGTTAAAATAACCATTTCAGATTAAAGCTATATCAAACTCCTTTCAAATAAAACCAACCTGGCTTTGATATTCAAAGGCGTCACTGAGCAACATCCAAACAAAAAATTTCTGTTCTACCGTTATGGTTGGGACATATTACACTACTTGATAAAAAGACTGAAAAATAGATGTTAACAAGCAATACTTTGTGCTTCATTTCACCATTTAACTAACAAAAGATGTTCAAACTCTTCAAAAAACACTGAAAATGTTACTAAACAACAATGTAATTTATGGCACAAGTCTTTTTATACACGTTAATTGTCAGGCACCATTCAAAATAACAATAAATGCCTGATTCACACATCATAATTCTAGCTCAGTGCATCACACTACTTAACAAGATCATTTCTTGATCAAAACAACTGCTCAGAAATAAGACAAAAATTAACACAGTTAAGCTTTTAAGGCACAGTATATACCGTTATGGTTGGGATATAAAGTCGAATGATGTTTAAGTTTTCCAGAAAAAACTTATGGAAGCTTGACAACACCTGCTACATAAATGAACTGTGTTAAATGACTTTAAAGACTAGTTTGCAGATAAAATAAGATCCTTACAGGTGTTATTTTCAACAAGAGCTGTCTGTAAGACAGCCAGTGCTCCACTATTCGAATCGTTCTCCAAGAAGTCTATAGAGTCTATATCTATAGAGTTTCAATCCTGAGTATCTGCATTAGTTTTGAAGTTTTCATGCAGAACTTTGACCAGGATTTTCAGAGTCAAAAAAGGGGCATAATTTGGCCAAAATGCATGTCAGAGTTGTGGGACATGATGGTATCACCTAGTTTTATAACCCCAAAGACACAAGTGAAGTTTCAATTCAAAAGAATATTTGAAGTATTGATATGTTTCACAAAATGCTGTGTGAGATACTTATGAAAAATATCCGAGTTAGACCACCCACTGTCTGACATTTCACCAGAGGAGCCAGCTGGAGCACCATCCAGAAACTGGTCGTTCCACCTCTTTCCTGGAAATATGAAGTAGGGAGGGATATGATTCCCAATAACATTACCAGCACCAATTATTGTTACTGTGGCAGACCTAGGTAATATTTTTAAACGCCCGTCTGAAGGATGGACGTATCACGGTAACGCCCTTGGTGGCGGTCGGGCGGCGTCCACAAACTTTGTCCAGAGCATTTCTTCTTCAGGCATGGAGGGATGTTGACGTAACTTGGCACAAATGTTCACCATCATGAGACGGAATGTCCTGCGCAAGAACCAGGTCCCTTTGTCTAAGGTCAAGGCCACACTTAGAGGCCAAAGGTCAGATACAAGAATGACTTTGTCCGCAGCAGGAAATCTTTGGCTCCAAATCCGAACTTTTGGCGCTGGTTAAAGTTGCCAAATTGGCATCTTACCATTTTTGCGAGAACCTCACCTTACAGCCCCGTTCGTTTGGGCCCAACATATAATAAGCTTTAGAAAAGCTTGGAAGAAAATCTTAATCGAACGGATGTCTGCCGGAAGTGAAAAAATATATCATTCTGTCTTTAAATGTTTTTTTTTTAAAGATTTTTATTTGTTCTAGTTTATTATTCAGTTTGTAAGGTTTATCGTTCAGCACGACATTAATGTTGTGTTAGTGTACTGTTTAATTTTTCAGCTTGTACATTTCGGCTTGGGTGGTTTCAATAATCCCGTTTTAAAAGCTTTGGATAACGTTCAATCACCCCTTGGATATAGTGCCTGCTTTTTAATTTTGTCTTTTGGCAATTTCTGTGATACGCATGATCCATAACCACCGATTTCCTCTCTTAATTCCAGTTTGTTTAGTTCTGCTCATTGCTTTCTCGTTTAGGGCAAAGCCCATTATTTCATCTGGGGACCATACGTCGCTTTTCATGGCATTGCACACTGTGCATCATTGAAGGTTCCATGTACACCGCCGTATGAATACATCTGCGGATGTCTCTAAATTATATTCTAGTACTTATTACAATGTAAATGTTGAGTTCTGCTCAACCCGGGGCATGGACGGTAGCTTGGCATTTCCACTACCGTATATTCAACTAATATATTCAATTCATAAGCGTACCTTTGAATACTGCGAACAAAGAATAGTAAATCTCTCTCTCTCTCTCTCTCTCTGTCTTGTCTGTCTGTCTGTCTGTCTGTCTCTCTCTCTCTCTCTCTATATATATATATGATTTTTTTTATTAATAACTGAACCGTTTCCAACATTTGTAACAATAGTATAACACTATATTCCTTTATCTTATTTTCGTGTTAGAGGATTTCAAAACTTACTTGTGCACATTTGGGCCATTTTCTACTGGCTAACCGAAATTCACCGAAATTTGCGCCAAAAAATGAAATCTAAGGCCGTAAAATTAGTAGATTACCCTAAATTCTCCTAGTTTGAAACCCAACACTAACGTCATATTCGGGCAACATGGGTAGACGTGACAATGTAAATAAATCGATCGTTTCGGGATAAAACGTTACGGATTTGAAAGTAGGCCTAGAATTTCTTCGAGGCTTAAGATGGAATGCTATTCACACTAGTTAATATTTTTTGAGAGTATAAGCAATTTTTGGGCCTGGAGCAGCCAAAGAAATTCATCAAATACTGCAAATATTAAGAATGAAAGAAAAACATACAGTGAATATCATTTCCTAGCGATTTATTTACCTCAAAATGACGTAACTTGCCACGTGATATAAGCGACCACCCTGGGAATGCTCGCCCCAAGAATAAAGGGCTTATGATTTCGTGACGTCCTTCTAAATGGAGGCGTCAATTTTCTTACTGACTGTTGATGATTTTCGTTCATTTCTTGTATTTTTTTTCGAATTATTTATATCCCATGTTCCAGTCACCAACTAGCAGGTTGCAGCGTTTCGAAATATACTGCAGGGCAACTTTCCAAAATAGAAAAAGCAAACTGGGTCCAGGAATATAAACAAACTCAAATCTGAGGCATCTGATTGGTCAGTTTTGAGTTCGGTAAAAGTTTTATAATCTTGGGCCCTGGTGTATTATACAGAGTTAGGACCGGCTAATTGTTGACAGGAATACGTCGAAAAATTATAAGAAATGGAAGAAAATCGAAAAGTGTCGGTTAGGCGTAGATATTTAAAAAAAATGTCACTTCATTAACCGCCCCAGAATAGAATCGATGGAAACACAATGCTCATAATACATAAAAGGAAATTAAATCCAAGATACAGTTTTCTCGGACAAACGAAATAAGTTTGATCCTTCGCTAAGCGCTGAGGACCAAGGTGCGTGCTCGCAATAAAAACATTTCCATTTTTGACCTAATCAAATGTTCTTACTGCAGATCTATTTGTTTTGTCTTTTCGAAAGTTAAATTCCTTCATGTACAAGTACCATTTTCATAACACCATGCTCTGAAAAGAACTGACATAAAGTTGATACTGACATACATACTTTAATCTACTGAGAAAAAATGTGTGCGGTACGGCTTTAACCTAAGACTCCTAACTCAGTGAGAGGATTTCAGGTCAATGATCCTAACCACTTGACCACAGGTGCTCGGCGCGTTTGCTTTGACATTTGAAATACTGTCCAAATTTAATAAAATGTTTTACATTTTCCAGTGTTATAGCAACGCGCCAAGCACCAATTCGCTTCACCACAGAGTCGGTTAATGTTTGTTAGACAATAGAGATAATAATCCGCGATATATAAATCATAATGTTGATGCTAGAAAACGTTTGCGATTTTATATAAGAAATAAACAATCGATAAACAAAGACAAATACTTCAAGTTTCTCGACCAGGCTCGGTCTTCATAAGCTATCATTTAGTGTACTAAATACAAATGCCTTTTAAAGCATCTGCAAACCGAGCAGACCAGTATCAGGCAGTTTTTCCATGAGCTGTTGGTCAGGCTCTGCTATATTTACATATAGGAACATCAAGGGCCAGACTCTCTTTTGTTATCTGACACAATAAAAGCCTGTTATAGCATACAATGGCAAAGACTTACTTAACCGTACAATGCTTGACCGAGGTGTATTGGAACTATGCAACACAGTGTAGACCTAGGTCAGAGGATTCGTGATAGAGCCCTCTGATTAGGGTCTGCACTATTTGCCATATGTTGAAATTTGAGGATAACCACCTCTGCAGGGTCAACATACCAGAAGTAATGAGAAACCAGACATGCAAATAGTGTATTATTTATTGCAATTAAGTAAACATTTGTGCCCATTAGGAGGTCTTTCGTACATACCATTGATCTAGAAATACAATTTATATTTTTGCAAAAAAGAGATTAATCTTTACCATGTCTTTGGTCAACAAACCACCACCAGCGATTATTATCCTTCATAATAAGTATGTTATATATAGGCGGCATATTAGTTAAGAATCAGTATTAATAATAAGATATATCAAATAGTAGGTAAAACTACCATTACAAGACACCGACTTTTATTTAGTAAGTTTAAATGTATTGACAATAGACTGTATCTTAAAACATGTGTGTCACATACAGGTAGATTATTAGTTATGATTCAGTATTAAGAATAAGGTTACCAGTTATACCCCAGTCACACATACGGCGCGGATAGCTACGTCTAGCTACGGAGAGAAACGTAGTAATCCGTATCGATCCGTACCTGAGCCGTACCTCAGAGTAGTTATTCGTATTAATCCGTACCAAAACGTGGTCAAAACGTATTCAAAACTTATTCCAAACTTGCAAGTTTCTCCAACTTTTGAAAATGCACAAAAGTTTGAGCGAACCGTAGCCATTTGAGCGTGACTTTAGTCCAACTTGGCTGAAACTTATTCATCCGTAGTTAAACGTACTTAAACGTAGTTATCCGTGCTGTTACGTACCTCGCCGTAGCGGAACGTAGTTATCCGAGGCTGCTCGTACTTAAGCATAGTTCAACGTAGTTTACCGCAGACCCGTCCGTGCGCTGGGCAAGTTGCAAGGCGCAGTAAAACGTAATTCAACGTAGTACCTCGTACATATCCGTACTTATTCGCGTCCTGTATTGTTTTTGTTTTGTTTGTTTCATGTTTCTCACCGGTTTTCCCGTACTAAGACGTACTGCCCCGTAGTTATACTCCCACAGACTAATCCTATCCGCACCGTACCTCAACGCACGGACATATCCGTATGTGTGACTGTAGCTTAAGTAAGACTATCAATTTCTAAGCCTACGACTTGAGTCTCTTGATATAAATATTAGTGAAAGTTTTAAACCACCTCAGTAAAAACTGTTGTACAAAAGTCTATAACAATTATGTTATACCAGTTTATTAGTGCATATTGCTACTATTAGCTTATCAAGTTTCATTGAACAAAATATAATCAGTTAGAAAGCATGGCAGCCCATATATATAAAAGCTAATAGTAACCAATAAACGGGTATAATATAATTGTTATAGACTTTTGTACAATATGTTTATTGAGGTGGTTTAAAACTTTCACTAATATTTAAATCACGAGACTAAAGTCGTCGTGTATATATATATAATTAAAAAAAATTGCTGTCTTTTTTTATAGTTTCCTAACCCTTTTACGTTAAAAGAGCATACTATTATACTAACAGCTTCCATGAAAAATCAATTAAATTATAACTATTGCCATTTGTCAGCAAATTTTTGAATGGTTGAAATGTAAAAAGTATTCTATTTGTCTCCTGCAAGAAACACATTCATTCCCAATCAAAACTATGGAAGCAGGAATGGCGCGGAGAAG
Source organism: Mercenaria mercenaria (assembly GCF_021730395.1). Taxonomy (NCBI): domain Eukaryota; kingdom Metazoa; phylum Mollusca; class Bivalvia; order Venerida; family Veneridae; genus Mercenaria; species Mercenaria mercenaria. Next base: position 43,366,902 of record NC_069369.1, on the reverse strand, counting down.
TGGAAATAGTAGTAACAGTGAAGGAGTGGCAATTCTTTTTAACAGTACATTAAAGTTATAATACTGGCCAGATAAGATTACGTAGCGAAAGTAATAGGAAGGTCATTTTTCTACAGCAACGCATAAAACATCCGTTCACGAAGACATTGGCTGGATAAATTTACTTGTAAATTGATAGATTTCACCGATGGAGACGGATATAAAAAATGTTACTTTCGGTTTCAGTGACACAACCGCCATCATTCGGATACGTCCGTGACTACGCTAAAGGAAGTGGCTAATCGTACGGTCCCGTATGAATAGTGAAATAAACCGCAGGCGGCTATTCGTACGGCCGTTTTGTATTACATTGTACTGAAGTCATTCAACTGATACGTTTTCAACCGATTTCTTTACTTTTCTTTAATTTTCAGTTGCACATAAACAGGAAATGATTTCGAATATAGAAAAAGGCTAATTTTATGTCTGTGTGCAATATTGTTGTCATCGTATGACACATATGCAATAAGTGTGAATAATAAAAATGTCATCTATAGAAGTTCACATCATCGTTTGAATATCATGTAATATGCTTACTTTTTCTTTCATATTTCGGTTGATAAGACTGGAACTAATTATTGACAATAATAAGTCTTCTCTCTCCTTCTCTCCCTCTATCTCTATCTCCTCTCTCTCCCCCACTGAAAACTAGAGACGTTGCTAAATATCCGAGCGTCACACTAAGTAAATACATGTATCTCATTTGGTCAGAATATGTTGATAACATCACATCAAAAGCAAACAATTCACTTAGATTCATCAGAAGGGAAAAAAAAAAACGTATTCAAAACTTATTCCAAACTTGCAAGTTTCTCCAACTTTTGAAAATGCACACAAGTTTGAGCGAACCGTAGCCATTTGAGCGTGACTTTAGTCCAACTTGGCTGAAACTTATTCATCCGTAGTTAAACGTACTTAAACGTAGTTATCCGTGCTGTTACGTACCTCGCCGTAGCGGAACGTAGTTATCCGAGGCTGCTCGTACTTAAGCATAGTTCAACGTAGTTTACCGCAGACCCGTCCGTGCGCTGGGCAAGTTGCAAGGCGCAGTAAAACGTAATTCAACGTAGTACCTCGTACATATCCGTACTTATTCGCGTCCTGTATTGTTTTTGTTTTGTTTGTTTCATGTTTCTCACCGGTTTTCCCGTACTAAGACGTACTGCCCCGTAGTTATACTCCCACAGACTAATCCTATCCGCACCGTACCTCAACGCACGGACATATCCGTATGTGTGACTGTAGCTTAAGTAAGACTATCAATTTCTAAGCCTACGACTTGAGTCTCTTGATATAAATATTAGTGAAAGTTTTAAACCACCTCAGTAAAAACTGTTGTACAAAAGTCTATAACAATTATGTTATACCAGTTTATTAGTACATATTGCTACTATTAGCTTATCAAGTTTCATTGAACAAAATATAATCAGTTAGAAAGCATGGCAGCCCATATATATAAAAGCTAATAGTAACCAATAAACTGGTATAATATAATTGTTATAGACTTTTGTACAATATTTTTATTGAGGTGGTTTAAAACTTTCACTAATATTTAAATCACGAGACTAAAGTCGTCGTGTATATATATATAATTAAAAAAAATTGCTGTCTTTTTTTATAGTTTCCTAACCATTTTACGTTAAAAGAGCATACTATTATAATAACAGCTTCCATGAAAAATCAATTAAATTATAACTATTGCCATTTGTCAGCAAATTTTTGAATGGTTGAAATGTAAAAAGTATTCTATTTGTCTCCTGCAAGAAACACATTCATTCCCAATCAAAACTATGGAAGCAGGAATGGCGCGGAGAAGTGGAAATAGTAGTAACAGTGAAGGAGTGGCAATTCTTTTTAACAGTACATTAAAGTTATAATACTGGCCAGATAAGATTACGTAGCGAAAGTAATAGGAAGGTCATTTTTCTACAGCAACGCATAAAACATCCGTTCACGAAGACATTGGCTGGATAAATTTACTTGTAAATTGATAGATTTCACCGATGGAGACGGATATAAAAAATGTTACTTTCGGTTTCAGTGACACAACCGCCATCATTCGGATACGTCCGTGACTACGCTAAAGGAAGTGGCTAATCGTACGGTCCCGTATGAATAGTGAAATAAACCGCAGGCGGCTATTCGTACGGCCGTTTTGTATTACATTGTACTGAAGTCATTCAACTGATACGTTTTCAACCGATTTCTTTACTTTTCTTTAATTTTCAGTTGCACATAAACAGGAAATGATTTCGAATATAGAAAAAGGCTAATTTTATGTCTGTGTGCAATATTGTTGTCATCGTATGACACATATGCAATAAGTGTGAATAATAAAAATGTCATCTATAGAAGTTCACATCATCGTTTGAATATCATGTAATATGCTTACTTTTTCTTTCATATTTCGGTTGATAAGACTGGAACTAATTATTGACAATAATAAGTCTTCTCTCTCCTTCTCTCCCTCTATCTCTATCTCCTCTCTCTCCCCCACTGAAAACTAGAGACGTTGCTAAATATCCGAGCGTCACACTAAGTAAATACATGTATCTCATTTGGTCAGAATATGTTGATAACATCACATCAAAAGCAAACAATTCACTTAGATTCATCAGAAGGGGGAAAAAAAAAAACAACAAAAAAAAAAAACAAAAAAAAAAACAACAGGAAAGTAAAAGAAACAGCTTACAACCCAATGTCCGCACACAGCTTAAACATTGCACCTCTATAAAAATGAGACTAAAATTTACATGTCTTCACTTGGTACCGGCAGTGTTCCACAAAATTGGAGGACGGCTATCGTTGTCCATGTATACATAAAGGGCCCACGAAGCAAAGCCAGCAATCACAAACTCTTACTTGCAATTGCTTCCAACTGATGGGGCATGTTTTAGTATCAAATATTATTAATCATCTAGACAATAAAATTTGCTTAATTCCTTCCAACATGGCTTCCGCTCAAAACACAGTTGTGAATCTCAATTATTAAATTTAGTCAAGAATTTTTGATTCTTGAAGCTAGTAAATAGACAGACCTAATAGTAATGGACTTTATCAAATCGTTTGACAAATTAAAGTCGATCACAATCGTCTGGTCTACAAGCTATTTCAATCAGGTATATATATGAAAACATCCATGTGGATTAAATATTTCCTTTAAATACGAACAACAAAAGGTCTTCGATCAGATATACCACATTTGGTATCAGGGGTTGTCCTTAGGCCTTGCCTTTTCTTAACATATCAGTCACCTGCCAGGCTCACTTAAAAGCACCGTAAGACTCGTTGTTGGTGATACAGTAGTTTATCTCACTATAAATATCAAGCATGATTGTGAGACTCTCTAGCAGTACCTCCATAAATTAGAGCTTTGGAAAAAGACCCGGTCAAAGGAGTTGAATTCCGATAATGCGAAGTGATTAGTGTATATAAAAAAATTAAAAAACATTGCTTTTCGCTATAAGCTACATATCCATGAATTTAAAACTATAAAAATGCTTAATATTTAGGCGAACCAGCAGTGTTAGATCACAAAAAAGACAAACAAGACCCTAAAATACATGAAAAGAAATGATCAAACAAATGATAAATGTAAAAATTTAAGAAACTCCGTATAAAACATGTTCAACCATAATTGGAATATTGCTCAACTGTTTGGCATTCAACAATCTCTAACATATGGAATTGAAAGAGTACGAAAGGCTGCCGCCAGATATGTTCAAATAAACTATGTCTGTAGATGAAGCATCACAGAAATGTTAACTGTACTGGCAAACGTTAGAAACAAGGAGAAATTTCACATCCCTACATCCCTGATTCTTTTATATAAAATCCGTCATTCCATTGTTTTCTTTGTAGATCACCAGTACCGGCTAGACTCTCAGGACCTTCACTTTTATATTCCCTCCTCTCGCACCCATTATCACAAGAACTCATTTCCCCCCCAAGAACCATTAGACTCTGAAACAACCTACCACATCATGTTAAATCTAGTCATACTTTTAATGAGTTCAGGAGTGGCCTAGATTACTGATGTTCAAACCTGAAATATATGTTTTATCATCTTTTCACCTGTAACTTGTAATATAATAGTGCTGATTTTAATATTGCACACTAATTTGTGTTTTCAATAAAGGCTTAATCATCAAAGTGTCGACCAGACAGTCGCCTCCCAGTCACAGTCAGTCATTGACAATGGGGACTAGTTCTGGCTAACATAACTTAACTGAGACTGTTTTTATTTTCTGATGGTCGCATTCATTAAGTTATGGCGAAACCCCATTTGTTTAACTAACCAGTATCAAACCGCAACATCTCGCATAGTCTCTCGTTAGAAACTCATGATGTCATGCAGCAGTTCAGAGCACGTGGTTATTCTTGAAAATCAGTATCAAAATTTTACCTATTTATGAATTTAATTTAATCTATAAAACAACATACAATTTCTCAGAAAATGTCAATAAATAACAATTCTCTACCGCCTATTGTTTTTTTTTCTAAATGAAGAGTACCATGATCAGGTGACAACTGCAATGACGGACAAAATATTGCAGACAGGGGTACCAATTTGAAACTTGTGTTCAAATTATGTTGCATGGATTATTTATGCCAGATCAAAAAGAAAATTGATTAGAAATATTGTATAGTAAAAGGTGAGTCCATTGCAGTTGATAAAATTATAGTGTGACAGACTTCTGGAACGATTCCTGGTTTCAGTACGGGATTCATTTTAGCTCAGAGATCCGTAACAGCATATTATATAAACATCTCTGAGCTGAACTTTTAGCTAGGGACTACTGTGCAGATGTAGACAAATTGATTGTGAAACGTACGGGACCGTAATACGAGCTACGCTAAATGATTGTTCGTACGCGACCGTACAAAGAACCACGCTAATCTATTTTAAGAAACAAAACAACAACTTGTCTAGCACATTCGTATCGCATTTTCTGCCTTTCCTTTTATTTAACAACAGGCTTAATTTTACAACATTAATGTATTGTTTGTAGAAATGGCATCGAAAAGCAAGATATTTGTAAATTTCTGCATTTATCCGCCGTCTTTACACAAAATCCTACCATTGTTGTTTTCGACGTATTTAAATTTTTGTCACGTGACACTGTCTTCGTTGGTTTACGGAATTCGGCGAAGCCTGGCGAGTGAATTAGTGACCAGCTGGTCATTAAATATTTCATGGTTTTATAACCATTCGTATCTCAACAATATTTGGCCATCCAAGTCTAACTAACGGGCGAATTTGTTCCTTAGACTGTTTTCTACAAATGCTTTACGGTGATTTTTAACAGGATTATAACTTTAAATGTTAAGATACTATGTCATGAGGAAATAATTATTGGACGAGTGATATTTGTTAACATTGTTGTAAATGAAAATTCTAACACGATCCGATTCATTTTCATATTAAACAAAGAAGGCTGAAAACAGTGAATTATTATACAACAATTCACTGTTCTGACGTCACAATTATAACGTCATAGTGTACAAACGGCAATAGCGCCGCGCTGGGAAAGAAACCAATTGAAAACGGGCAAATATTTAATGAATGCCATCAAGGATGTACTTTAAAGCCCTTGGTAACGTGTTAGAATCGAAATAATATATCTCATTTAGTGATTTGCTCTTAAATAAAATCATTGTTTGGAGTTCAGATGAAAAGGAATTATATCACGAGGGCGCAGCCCGACTGATATAATAATACGCATCGATCACTAAATGAGATATATTATTTCTTAATTAATTTATATAGTCCAAACGAAGATAACCCAAAACCTTTTTGAAACAATTGAGTCCAAAATCAACAAAATGGGCGACATCAATTTACTAACCGGAGGAGACTTTAACACAATTATCGATATTAATAAAGATAAAAAGAATGGACAACTTGAAACACATAAAAAAGTAGGAAAACCATAAACGAATTATTTCATGTATGTAATCTGATTAATAGTTAGAAAAATTTTAATCCGCATAAAATGCAATTCACATGGCACTAAAATACAAATAATAAAATCTGTAAAAAGATCCTTTGGAAGCAAAGAATGCAACCAAAAAGAATAATAGCAGACTCGGTTCTACTGAGACTGTTCATGAGAGGTAAAACCACGTATATTCAGCAGATTGGACTACTTTTTTTTATCTCTGATAATCTCGTTAACCAATTTAATAACTGTAATTTCAAATCAGATCATTCATTGGTCGAAATCAGTATAAATTGCTTAGAAAATAAAAGTTAAAATCAAAAGGATATTAGAAGAGGAAGACTGTTTTTTATTAACTCTTATAAAAGAAAAAGTATAGTTTCTATGATAGCTCAGATTTCTTTGAAGGTATCCTGACAGAGGAACAATGTTACAATCAGATGGCATTACAAGTGAATTCTACAAAGCATTCTGGAATGAACTTAAAAAATACTACATCAGTTCAATAAACTACTCTTACCAAACGGGAAATTTAACAGTACTGCAGAAACAAGGGATAATCTCACTAACACCAAAAACAGGAAAATATGTATTTAGCTTATCAAACTGGCTAAATGTGGATTACAAAATTGCAACAAAAGCAATTTCAATCAGATTTAAAAAAGTTATTCAAACAATAATAGAAAGAACACAAAAAGGTTTTATCAAAGGAATGTATATCGGGGAAAAAGTCAGATTAATATTTGAATTGATTGAACATTTGAACAAAAACAATTTACCAGGACTTCTCTTATTTCTCTTTGAAAAAACCTTTGACAGTCTAGATCATAACTTTATGTTTAAAAGTCTGAAACAATTGAACTTTGGTGAAAGCTTCATAAAATGGGTTAAACTTTTTTATAATGATGTTTCAAGTGTTTGTGATTAATAACGGCTACATATCCAAGTCTTTTCAAATAGAAAGAGGCGTAAGATAAGGATGTCCAAATAAGTATTTGTATACAAATAAAAAAAAAAAGGAAAACAAAAATTAAATCAAAGCACTGAGAGGACTGATGTGGGCAGCGGTTGACAGCTTCTGGTAATGGGCATGAACAGTTAGCTTATTTATTTTTTTTGATTGGATTTAACGTCGCACCGACACATGATAGGTCATATGGCGACTTTCCAGCTTTTAATGGTGAAGGAAGACCCCAGGTGCCCCTCCGTGCATTATTTCATCACAAGCGGGCACCTGGGTAGACCTTCCGTAAGCCAGCTGGATGGCTTCCTCACATGAACAGTTAGCTTAAGTTTGGTGATTTTAGTTAAACTACTTTTGTTTAATCAGCAATTTCAACCGTTTTTTACCAAATCAAGGGGCAAAACTCTGCTTTTACTTTGTCAAAGGGGATAAAATAATATATGAGCAAAGCTCTTGTGCTTATTGAAGATTTTGTGAGGTTTGGTTAATCTTGCTCAACATCTTTTTTGAATTATAAGCATTTGTTTAACAAATCAATGGGAAAACACTCTGCTTTTACTCGAACAGTTTAATGTGAGCAAAGGTCATGGACTAATTGATAATTATGTAATGTTTGGAGATTCTAGTTATAACAAGAGCTTGTAGAACATTTGCATAAATTAACTGACAAGGAACGGAATTTATTGGTCACTGCACACTGGACATTTGACGTATTGACATTAAATCATAATTATGGGCCATTTACCAGTCTTAAATGACTTCCGTATCAAATGTGATTTTACACCAAATCATAATCTAGTTTTCTGGCAAAAAGTTCTATTGTCAATGTGATCTTGACCTTTGACCTACTGAACTAGGGGTCATCTGCTGGTCATGACAAATCTCCCGCTCAACATTCGTGATCCTATCCCAAGCCTTCTCCAGTTATCGTCCGAAAACCGATTGGTCTACAGACCGACCGTGATCCGTCAAACAATAACATTTACAAACCGACGACTATATTTGATACGCTTTAGGATTCTGCAGCTGGTAAGAGAAGTTATTAAAATGTGACAAAGAAAAAAAATGATATTGTAAATAAAAGAAAAATATGGCAGTTAATGAAAGGCTTACATAAAGGAATTAGGAGCTGAAATTGCATAACATTTTTATTATTTCAAAAGATAGCTTTTTAGGAAAATTGGAAAAAATGTATAAAGAACTTATCCCTACACTCCGTATCAATAGCCCTATCACGTGATCTGAAACAGGTAAACATTCTCACTACACTGCAGGGAGAATGCCTTCACAATGGATTTGCAACCGTGTCAGATTAAAAACCACAGTTAATCTATTTCTTATCACTTGCTAATAAATAAACAATTAGACCCTCAACCATTTAAGCCTGGTCTTTACAACATTCAATAGATAATTTCAGAAATGGCCTCTAGTAGTTCTTTGAATTGGAATAAAAATTAAATGGAATTCTAAAATATTGCTGATTACATATAAGAGGAAATAAAACAGGGTATTTGAAAAAGGATACAATTTTTTATTAAAAGTTATATACACGATGCGTTTGTTTGTAAAACAGACAATGAATTCCTTCTAAAAGCAAAATGTTGTCGAAGTAAGAGGAAAAATGAATTACCACATACATCGTCTAAAAGAATCAAAAGTTCTTGACGGACAATGCAGCTGTTTTGCTGGGTGAATAAAAAATGTGTAGTTTCATTTAAACAACTGAAACTTAATTAAATTTTTGTGTTATTTATTCAAGATAATACTAGTTAATTTTTGCAATGTGTACATGTGGTATGTAAACACACTGGCTGGGAAACTCTGTGTATACCTGTTTCGGATCATGTGATAAATTTTGTCTATATGGAGTATATGTATATCATTAAATTTCGTGATTTTATTACCTTATTCTAAATTCAGTTCTCCGGCGATTTGATGCTCTGCATCAAAATTTTACTTGTCTCCTCTGTAATTCCTATCATCGTGATTGAAGGCTGGGTCAAATGATTCTAAAGTTATTGGTTGGAAACTGCTTTCCATGTTCTGGTTCCTGTGACCTTAACTTCTGATCAAGTGATTCAAAAATCAATAGGGATCCTACTCTACATGTTCAATCATCCTATATGAAGTTTCAATATTTTGGGTCAAGTGGTTCTCAAGTTTTTTTTTATCAGAAACGGGTTTCCATGTTCAGGCCCTTGTGACCTTGAGGGCTTGACAGGTTATTTTTTTTTAAATTTTCAAATGAGATCTCATCTTGGTAAAAGCAGGCTATGAATATATTATACATAAATTACATAGATAAAAGACACTTAGAATAGTTTTTAAACTAAAAAGCAACCATAACCGAATATTTACAATAAAGTGTTATAACTTTTAAGTCCAACCCATTTGCTATTTTCATACGTTTGTATTAGTTCATTCAACATATGTGTAATAGAGTTCCGCTTAAGCCGGTGCTGGGGGCGTTAGGGGTGTTGCAAATTTCATTACCTCTCATGAACAGACTCATTCACCCGAGTCTGCTATTATTCTTCTTGGTTGCATTCGATCTATGCTTCCAAATGATCTTTTTACGAATTTTATTGTTAAAAATGCAAATATTGATAACTGAAAGTTTTCAAACTTAGTTTGAATTGTCTCACATGATTTCATTGCAGTCTTCCGAAGCCCGCTACTGTTTAATTATCCAAGAAGAAATCGTACGCCAGTTCGTGAATATTTGGGGACGAAAACACCGCGAATCTACTGGCGATTAAAAGGCGAACTTGTTTAAAATAATGTTTCTTTCGAATTAATTATACCCTTTAATAATATGTCAGTCACAAACAGCAGCTAGAATGTAAAATTAAATCAAATTGAAGTGCATATGTCCGTATTTTCGGGAAACAGGTACGAATTTTCCGCCCACTCCGTTACGGCTGCAATTTTTTTTCTTAAGTCGTGCAAATAAAAATTATTAACGTAAATACATTTATTATGAAATGATCGTATCTTTCTCTATGAAAAATAGCTAAATCTAAATTAACACCTCTTCCGTTCATTTCATGCAATACATGTAGATCTACGCGGATGGTGCTGAAGTACTAGTTTTCATTTTTTGTAGGTTATAGTTTTTTTGTGGTTGTTAATAAAACCCGGCCCCGCCCGGCCCAAACCACGGAAATACCTAGTTTTTGACCGCACATGACCCTGTTTCGAACTTGACCAACATATCATCAAGATGAACATTCAGACCAATTTTCATACAGATCCCCTGAAAAATATCGCCTTTAGAGAGGTCACAAGGTTTTTCTATTATTTGACCTACTGACCTAGTTTTTGATGGCACGTGACCCACTTTCAAACTTGACCTAGATATCATCAAGATGAACATTCAGACCAACTTTCATACAGATCCCATGAAAAATATGGCCTCTAGAGAGGTCACAAGGTTTTTCTATTATTTGACCTACTGACCTAGTTTTTGATGGTACGTGACCCTCTTTCAAACTAGACCTAGATATCATCAAGATAAACATTCAGGCCAACTTTCATACAGATCCCGAGAAAAATATGGCCTCTAGAGAGGTCACAACGTTTTTCTATTATTTGACCTACTGACCTAGTTTTTGATGGCACGTGACCCTCTTTCGAACTTGATCTAGATATCATTAAGATGAACATTCAGACCAACTTTCATACAGATCCCATGAAAAATATGGCCTCTAGAGAGGTCAAAAGGTTTTTCTATTATTTGACCTACTGACCTAGTTTTTGATGGCACGTGACCCTCTTTCAAACTTGACCTAGATATCATCAAGATGAACATTCAGACCAATTTTCATAAAGATCCCATGAAAAATATGGTCTCTAGAGAGGCCACAAGGTTTTTCTATTATTTGACCTACTGACCTAGTTTTTGAGAGCACGTGACCCACTTTCAAACTTGACCTAGATATCATTAAGGTGAACATACTGACAAATTTTCATGAAGATCTCATGTAATATATGGCGTCTAGAGATGTCACAAGGTTTTTCTATTTTTAGACCTACTGACCTAATTTTTGATGGCACGTGACCCAGTTTCTAACTTGACCTAGATATAAACAAGATAAACATAAAAATAATTTCCGTAAAGTCTCATTGAACAAAAAAGTATAAAAAATCCTGCCTTTTTACTACCTATTTTTTTTAGGCATGTTACCGGACACAAAGAATTATTTAGGCTTTGGGAATGCACAGGTGAAACAAAAACTCTTTGAGGCCCGAGAGGAATTCCTTTCTTCGAAATATAACAACTTTTTCGACAAAACGTGATTATAAAATAGTATATAATGACAACGATACAAAATATCGGGAACTAATTAGAAGACTCGTCAAAACAACGCTATGTATAACGACTTCCTGTGTACAAGTTTACAAATTATATTAAGACGTTTTTGCAACCAGAAAGAACACGCAGTTTTAACCCATTCATCAAAGAAGTTCTTCGCGGGCATCATAAAGTTCAGTGGTATTTTTTTTTACTAAATTCTAAATAATTAAGTTGATATCGACACGATATCATTCGTAATTATATTAGCCTTCCGTCCGTAAGTTTCCGGTGGTTTCCGTACAATCAGAATCGGCTATTTCCGTGGTTTGGGCCGGGCCGGGCCGGGCCGGGTTTTATTAATAACCTTTTTTTGTCACGTGATAAATGTTTTGGTCATGTGATCAAAACAAGCGTGCTCATTTTCATACGCTTTGTTTTTGTTATAAAATATAGATAACGACAAATATACACTTAAGCAATGTATTTTTTGATAAAGTTAAATTTCAGAAGCATTCTGAAAGTTAAACAGACTTGAATTACGTAAATCTATGGAGGACATGGAACTACTTGTTCTTCGGTTTCGGATAAGAAATGTCGTCCGTAAATTTGTGGTATGGTAAATCTGTGGTCACGCTTCGCTGCCCACAAAAATGAAGCCAAATGGGAAAATGTTTTAGATAAAGAAAAAATAACTGAGTTCCTAAGAATCTTAAACATTTCAGTATACTTTAATTTAGAAATAATCAGTTTCGGTCTATTAGTAAGCGGACAAAAGATGATAAACTTTCTGATCTTTTTAATGAATTCTTATATTTTTCAGGTGAAAAATAGAAAACTCTTGCCTGTCTTTGACAATTTTATTTCATATTAGAAACTACGAATTAAAATAGAACAGAAAATAGCCACAATGCATAACAAATTAGAACAACATAGGCAAAAATGAGCGTTTCGGAGAAATGATATGAGCTGTCTTAAAACACTTTGTGTGGAGCTAAAACAATGGATATATATATATATATATATATATATATATATATTCTATAGAGAACATCCAAATCTTTTTTTCCCTCACCTTTATTTTTCTTCTTTTTTATCACATTTATTTCCAATAATATAGCCATTTATAATAAATAATAAATATTGAAGATTAATCAAGAGTGTACTATTTTTCAATCTTGGAAAGAAATAACTGTCACAGATGTATATATTTGTTGTAAATGTAACTGTACCTATTGGGGAAATAAAAATATATAACAAAACAAAAAAAAAGATTTCAATTTTACCAAGGTTCCTTTTTCAGTCTCAGTTTTATTTTGAATGTTTTAGAAGTTACCTATATGCATGAAAAAGTTATGTTTTAGTAAGATACCTCTTGTTTCTTTGCATTTTCAGTAAAACATGTTGAGACATAATTATGATTTATTCAATAAATAGCGGACGCGAAATCATTTAAACCAGTTTTTAGACTTGTTCGCTAGACTATTATTACCACAAATAATAGTCAGAAAGACTGCTGAGACTGACAACAACAAAAAATATTTCATGCGCATTTCAAATAGTTCCGTGCTGTATATCAATTTTACCGTGAATTTGTTTAAAGATTTTTAAACTTACCTGTTTCAATAAATCTATTTTTTCAACCATTTTATAACATGTTTTCTTTTAAAGAATATATATTCGAAAGTAAAAACAGATATTTATAAAGGCGTTGCTAAAAACATATTTAAATTAACTACGCGTTTCTTTATTGAGCTGGCGTAACGTAACTCTGCTTTGTTCATTCATTCTTGTTCATTCCCTTTTGTATAGACTATTACACTATACATGCAAACAAGTTTATTTTTAGACTGTGCGATAGTACGTCTATTTTAAGCAGAAATAATACGTTAAGTTCTGACACAAACTAACGCGCTTAAAGTCTTGCAAATAGTGAAGATAAAAAGTAATGGAGTTTTCCACAGGCATAATCTATTGTTAGATTTCTTTAGATTATTTAGGATTTTCCTTGGTCTAATTTAGGCTATACACGACTCATAATAAAAGCCGTACTGCATGTACGTTTCTTCTACCTTACTGTGCTAAGTATATGTATACGAGTATATGTTTATGTAGGGATAACGCATGTTTTTTCGTGTTATAACGTCTGCAGAATCCCGAGGGATTGGTTGGTACCCGAGCCCATAAGGCGAGGGTACCAACGTATCCCAAGGGATTCTGAAGATGTTATAACACGAAATGAACATGCGCTAACGCTATTCTAGCATAAAAAGCGAAAGAAAACACTAATAAATGAATACATTCTCCCTCAGCGTCATTATTCCATGAAACGCGCGGGAACGTCTGCGTGTTTATTTACACGTTGACGTCATTTCCTTTTAATTATCCGTTTTGGGGCCGTAATGCTTTTACGCTTTGCCAAGGAACGCGCATATATAAAAAGGTGTTATAACAGCAAATGAGCGCGAGAATCTCTCTGTTAACACACGTTTTCTCTCTTGTTAAAACACCTCCGAGAAGTGACAAGAACAGAAGTTTTATGCTAGAATAGGAATTTATTACTTTGTCATTAAATTCAACTGGCATAATTTACTTGATAAAAAATATTGCAAGTCGAAAAACCTAATTAATACTTACACATAATTTTGGGGATGGCATATAGACGTTGTGTTTGTTACTTATATATTTTCTCTGATATTATTATTGTCCCTAAAATTGTTTTTTTAAGTAAAATATCATTATAAAATCGCGAGTAAAAGTAGTGAGCTTTTTTCATACATATACTAACTTTGACTTAATTCACCAAATTAATGTCAAAATGTGCGATATCGTTATCAAAATTCAAGAGTAAAAGTCGATAGTTTATACATAAACGGAGACTTAATTTGGCAACGTAGAGTATTTGTTTGTCACATTCTTTACTTCCTCTGTTCCTAGTTATACCTCATTTTTGTTTGCAATGTTCCTAGCCAGTAGGAAGTCTTGTATTGCTCTGCAATACTTCTCTCGTTTGTAACACTTACACATTGTAAGCAATTTCATTGTCCTTTGGACAGTTTTCTAAACATGTGATTGCTTCTCGGTATATAAATATGATCTTATTTTCTACAAAAAAGTACTTATTTATATGCAAGTCTATATAGTAAAGTCAATGACTCAACTTGTTTTAAGAGTTGACTTTGGAACCATGGTGGGGGCCAAGCATAAGGATACAAAACGACGGTGTGTTTGCCACAAAAGTTTACAAGACGGTACCCAGTCGTGTTCCTTCCGTTGTTCATTTTGTCTTTGTTGTCGATAAATATTACTTCGTCTACATTTTGTCAGATTCTGTTTGTATCTCTAATTGTGTTATCCCCAATGAGTACCCTATGCTCGCCTTAGTTTGATACGGAAAATCCATAATATTTCAGATTTTGCAAACAATTTTCCCCGCACAGTTATTTAGTGTTTTGTGGTAACCAGCCTTTCTGTACTGTCAGTACTTTGATTACTATAACTGGAGATTATTCCAGTACAATCCATTCGATTTCAAATTTCAACTGAAAATTGCATCAACAAATTTGATACCAGCTTTAGAGGAAACCTCCACAACGGCCACCTGGTGGCACCATTACTGGACTGGACACCGCACCCAAAACTCGCAATTATCCGTTCAGGGAATACTTTGACACACGCTCACGAGAAAACAAGACCTTCCCCGGGGTGGCCAATGTGCCGGGTCCACCTGCATGGACCCCTTATACAACGGCCACCCGGTGGGTCCCCCGTTTCTACTACGGTTGCCAGGCAATCTACTGCTGGAGGCAAAAACAGCGTTTTCAAGCTTCCTGACCCAAACACACCAGTTCATCCTCGCCCGGAAAGAAGATTCTATCCAGGATGGCCCACCCCAGTTTCTTGTACAGTTACGGGACCAAAACTCGTAAATATCCGTTCAGGGCCGACTTTGACGCACGCTCACTCTTTTGATTCCTTGTCGTACATTTTCTTTATTTTTTTATCTCTCCTTTGTTCAATCATTACGATAAATGATTCATCATCGCCTTATATTTAAATTTAGTGCTCGGGCTTGTCATCCTATTTATGTTTATACTGGCATATGAATATATCTAGTCAAAATCATACTGGTGCCAGTTATTTGTTGAAGGTAGACGGTATAGGACTACCTAAGGTTACTACGTGTTAGGTAGGGGTTTGCGGCTTTATATTTGTTGGCGCCATGTGTATGGGCGTAGCCTCCTGCTCTGGAGCCGTTATTGAATTGTGATGCATGCAATATTTAGATATGTGTGTCTAATTACGGATGTTGTGCATTCATGCTCGTGTGTTTAGTTCATCTTAATTGCTATGATACTTTTCTGTGTAAATGATATTATACATATTATGTATAATACTGACGCCCATATGTGCCAAGTTGTAAATAAAACTTGAAACTTGTATTAACTGGTGTCATTGCTGGCACTTGTAGCAGTTAACTGGTGTAACTGCTAGCAGTTGTAGCTGTTAACTAGTGTAATTATTGTATCACTTCCCACCGACCCTGCTGTACTGTGTTAGAGTGCGATAAAACCGAAATCAACAAAACATGAACATATCACGGTAAACATGTATTAATTTCTCTGTTCGTGCAAGGTTTCTATTTCAGTTTTATTGCATATAACGCTACAAAAATACAATAAAACCCGTACATAATTAAAACCATACAGCTAGAAAGCTTTCAAATGGAAGTTTGGAGGTCTCTCAAATAATCTGCATAATTCCGTAACAAAACATGAAAATATACTGTGGTTTGGTGTTATAATTAGTAATTTTCTAGTAAGTATGCTTCTAATAACGGATGTCTGCATTTTATGACATTACTAATGAAATAACGATTTGTTTAATGCTACTTTCGAGTGCTACAGATATTAGTCTAAAATAAACATCAGAATATAACAAAATCTAATAGACAAACCGTACCTTGCTTTTTGTATTTTAATATTGATAGGTAATAGTTCGCAAACATCGCGTTTAGTTATGTTTTACTTATCATCACCGGCTGACTATTCCGTTTATATAACCACAATCGCTCAACAGCCACAACAAAAGAAACATATTTCCAATTTATAATACACGGTCTATTAAATCGGTTATAGTCTAGTTCCTAATAGACCTTTTCGGCGTAAATGTATATGTATAGAACTACGTGTACTTCAGTCAAATCTGGACAATAACGAATAACGTATTATATAACCTTATATTGATACGAAGTCTGCTGATTGTCATGGCATAACAGAGTTTGACTACCATAGGAAAAAACTGATCTTACTTATACTGAAAGAATAATTCACCAAACTACCGCCAAAAGAGAGCTCTATTTTGCAATTTTCCGCGTAGATATACTGTATCCGTTGACCGTCCGTCTATTCGTCATTCACAATATCTTGCGTTAGTTCTCATTCAATTCAAATTAAATTTGGTATTAACACCAAGTGGACATGCATATATTGTCGGGATCTTTTGTACCAGACTTTTTATTACATATGCTCCCGGTTGAATTCTTCGTTAAAAGTATTGCTATTCGAAATAATGTTCTCTCCAATGTTTTGAGAAAAACCCTCGAAATACACATTTACATGGTCGAAAAAGTCTATTTAATAGAGATGTACACGCGAAAAAAAAGAGACGGAAATGAAAGGTAATTTCAAAGCTATTTTAAATGTAATTTCGGACACAACCATTAGGTAACATTTAACATGTTCATTTCTGTCATTGTTTTAGTTGCGTCTGTTTGATCATGCACGTTCGTTCGGCGTAACCAACTCTTGAGATCACAATTGGAACCCAATCTTCACGACACTTGATAAGAATGTTTTCTTAAAATATATCTCAGTAGAAATCGATACTTGATCATTTGGCGTCAGCAATGTGATCACTAGGCTATATTGAAGATAAACTGGGTCATCTATGTTAGAAAACCAGACCACTGCGTCATTTCATATAAAACCCCTAGTAATAGGCCTCAAGCTGGAATGGGAAAGCCTCCCTTCGCCCAGGGAGTTTTGAAGACCCTATATTACTAAAATGGCGGTCAGGTTCTTTGTAATTTACAGTATTTTATATGTTATCTTAAAGATAATTTCATACTTATAAAAATCAAAAGATGTGTCTTTATGTAAGAAACAATCAAACCCATGGGTAGCTTTGATCAATAAAAACGCTGACGCGGTTTCTTTTAAATTCTAAAGCAATCATTTCATTTTGTTATTTAAATTACAATACAGTATTTTCCGTAAAGCCTTCGGCTTTCACATGTATATAATAGCATATCTTGCGCATGAACGCACTTTAAAGGTAAAAAATCACGTGACTTCCTGTCAAACCCAGAAGTACAGAACACATGTTTTCATAATTTTGTGGCGTGCGTCCTGAACGGATCGTGTTTTCGAAAACTAGAGTTTGTTAATCATCGCGTGTTCTTCTAAGGACGTTGTGTCCGAGCTTTTTAGCACTTTGAAGGCCATGTACCCTATCGTTGTCTTCAGTGACCATAATCCTCTCACTTTCATTAATAAAACGAAAAACAAAAATCAGAGATTGTTGAGATGGAGTCTTTTTACTCCAAGAGTATAACTTGGATATTTAGCATATCAAGGGCAAAGACAACCTTATACCAGATGCCCCATCCAGGATTTGAACCAAGGGTTCTACATTTTATAAAAAAGAATGTTATTTAGTATATATGTGTGTCATAATTGTAAATGTGATATATTGAAGCATTCCATTTCTTTTCCATGCAGTATGTATGTTTCATTTGTATTATGTTGTAAAAATAAAAAAAAACGTTTTATTACACAAAACTTTCTTTTTCTTCAGGTGGGGAGGTGTTATGTATATGTCATCCCTCCTTTATGTTTAACTTTATTGATGAGTAATTGTTTATTGTCCTAGTTTTGAGACGTCATGTAAATATATTCTATAGTAATCCAGAATGTTCTACCACAATACTGATAAACAGAGTGAAATAGTTATTTTTAAAGTCTGGATTGTTCTTTGTTTTTCTAGAATGTTCTTTTTATTTTTAGTGTTGAACGTTCCATGATACATTAAATAGGGTGTTGTCTGACACCAGGCCAGAACCTAAAATTATAAGTATTATTGAAAACTTCCCTGTATTTATTAATAACAAAATATTACTAGTTTGAAAATTTAACATTTGAAGGTTTTACAATAAAATTGTGGACTTAAAAAGTTATCTTTGCAGAGAAGATCTATAATCTTTGGACATACTTTGATTTGCGGATTATTTAAGAAATGAAATGATTTTTTCGGTGTTCATGCGAAATGAACGACAGAACAGGATCGGCAAATTAAACATGAATCGCTAGCGCGATTCATGGATTTGCTAGCGCGATTCATGGATTTGCCGATCCTATTCTGTCGTTCATTTCGCATGAACACCGAAAAAAAATAGTTTCATTTCTTATATTTACATTATATTTCCTTTTCATTTGTAGACAAGTTGATATTATAAAATGCACTTATTTTGTGGCATTTGACATTAAAATCAGCTTCCCGGCCATTCTGTTCACCAGACGGAACAACTACGACGTCATCTAAGGAACGTATACGCGGACATGTTTATCTTTCACTATATAATTGTAATGTAAAAACTATCTGACCCATTATTTCATTTTAGTACTACCCTCTTTAAATAGCTGTACTATATGTAATATTTACGTCCCCCCACCCATGTTGAAAATAGCACTTGTTGTTGTTGATACTTGTTCCTAAATGTAAATTCAAAATTAGGAGCCGTCATTACTGCGCTTTACTCTCACGAGACGTGACGTCACAGTCTCGCAGTATATAAGTAGGAACGGCGCGAACTTCGAACAATACCGACCAACGGTACGTCTACCAATTATACCAAAATAAATATAACGGCTTATTATACCAACAGATGAATATCAAGTTCATTATAGATACCAAATCCGGTTATTTTTACTGCTGTAAAAGTTTACGCATTTGGGGTAAAATAAAAAAGTGGAAAACCACAGGTCGCCCAACAAAATGTTGAAGGCTCGGTTTGATTGAGCCTGTTCATGGACGGTAGTGGAAATGCAAGCTACCGTCCACGCCCTCTAGCCCCGGGTTGAGCAGAACTCAACATTTACACATATTATACGTACCAGAATATAATGAGACATCCGCAGATGTATTCATACGGCGGTGCAATTCCATGAAAAGCGGCGTATGGTCCCCAGAAAACAATGGGCAGAACTAAACAAACTGGAATTTAGAAAGGGGGTCTGAGGTTATGGAGCCTGCATTTCACAGAAACTGCCAAAAACAAAATTAAAAAGCAGGCACCATATCCAAGGGGTGATTAAACAATACCAAAAGCTTTTAAAGCGGGAGTTTTGGAATCAATGAAATGTACAAGCTAAAAAATTAAACAGTACTCTAACACAACATAAAAGCCTTGCTGAACGATCTGAACAGATCGAAATATAACAGCTCTGACTGAAGGTACGGGGAGACTTTCTACGACCGCCACACGGCACAAACAACGCAAAAACACATGCTTTCATTTTATACGATTTTAATATTTACGAAATCACAAGGTTAGCTCATTAGATTAGATTAGCTCATTAAATATTTACAGCATGAAGATAAAACAGTCAAAATGCTAGGTAACCGGAACATGTTTATCATATTTCGTCACAAGTTATTATGACAAACAAGTTTTTAAACGGTCTTTGATGTTGTCAACACCTTTTCAGAATCCCCAATACCTTATCAAATTTGTTATAATTACCATCCCACGTGAAAAACATCAAAGATAAGTGCCAGTCATGGTAACTGATTATGTAAAATGTATTTCTGTTATATCAACATAATTACTGTATTGATTGCTCGTATAAATTTGGAAAATATCATTTAAGTTTGAGAGACATTTTTATTAGTCTTCATTATATTATCTTTTCGACATAAGTATGATACCCGATTAAGTACAATGGCTCAAATCGTCGATGTTGTCTCCCATTTATATCAAAGCGCCATTTGTATGGATCACAAACTGCGATGTTGTCTCCCATTTATATCAAAGCGCCATTTGTATGGATCACAAACAGTTACATGATACCGGTTTTTTGACTTTACGCGGCGAATTCATACGAGGCCAATATTTACGAAGTTCAACTCGAACGTACCTTAAGTCCTATGATGTTGGGTACGTAAGGTATTTGTTGCGGATTTTTCCTCTATCTCGAAAGCCCCCCCCCCCCCCCCGTTATTTACAAATGTCCTCGTAAGTTAAGTCTAAAAAATCCACCCCTTAGCGTTCTGGTCTTAGCGTTCTTATGTATTCCTACCTATATGAAGATGAATCTGTTTGTTTCTTATTGTACCATGATGGAACTGGCGTGAATATAATTATTGAAGTTGTCATTCCGTCCGTTCGTGTCAACGAACGTGAATTTATTTCATATGGATGGATAAATTTAATGCTTTTTTAGTCTGTTTTTTTTATATATACAAACGTTTTTGTTTTACAGGTAAGGAATTACTCTTTAAAATATATTAACACCTGTCCGCTTGTTCATCCGGGCTTTCATTTTAACGTTTGTCAGATTTGCATGGCATTTGAATTGTTAGGACAATGCTTTTACTCAAACAGCGCAATCAGAATCAACCTATAATGATATTTTTTAGTAATTGGCACCGACGGTATTTTGATATGATAAGAACTTAAAAATTACAACTAAAGGTTAGCTTTTACCGCAGTTACCGCTGTATATAATTACTGGCAGATGTTATTCATCAAATGGTGTTAGAAAAAAAAACGCAAACATTACAGCCAATTCTCTAAAAATCACACTGAAAGCTTTTGCGCAGTACGACACGCGTTGGCTTTATGGAAAAACATATTTTGTATCCTTTGAGGTCCGTAAACAAATCACAAATATGGTTAAAAATCCCAATCACGGAAATACTGGAATCTTAGACATATAGCCCGTGAACTGTAATAACTGGTGGGACTGAATTATGTTAGACATTTAGCCCGTGAACTGTAATAACTGGTGGGACTGAATTATGTTAGACATTTAGCCCGTGAACTGTAATAACTGGTGAGACTGAATTATGTTAGACATTTAGCCCGTGAACTGTAATAACTGGTGAGTCGAAAAACCTAATTAATACTTATACATAATTTTGGGGATGGCATATAGACGTTGTGTTTGTTACTTATATATTTTCTCTGATATTATTATTGTCCCTAAAATTGTTTTTTTAAGTAAAATATCATTATAAAATCGCGAGTAAAAGTAGTGAGCTTTTTTCATACATATACTAACTTTGACTTAATTCACCAAATTAATGTCAAAATGTGCGATATCGTTATCAAAATTCAAGAGTAAAAGTCGATAGTTTATACATAAACGGAGACTTAATTTGGCAACGTAGAGTATTTGTTTGTCACATTCTTTACTTCCTCTGTTCCTAGTTATACATCATTTTTGTTTGCAATGTTCCTAGCCAGTAGGAAGTCTTGTATTGCTCTGCAATACTTCTCTCGTTTGTAACACTTACACATTGTAAGCAATTTCATTGTCCTTTGGACAGTTTTCTAAACATGTGATTGCTTCTCGGTATATAAATATGATCTTATTTTCTACAAAAAAGTACTTATTTATATGCAAGTCTATATAGTAAAGTCAATGACTCAACTTGTTTTAAGAGTTGACTTTGGTACCATGGTGGGGGCCAAGCATAAGGATACAAAACGACGGTGTGTTTGCCACAAAAGTTTACAAGACGGTACCCAGTCGTGCTCCTTCCGTTGTTCATTTTGTCTTTGTTGTCGATAAATATTACTTCGTCTACATTTTGTCAGATTCTGTTTGTATCTCTAATTGTGTTAACTGAATTATGTTCTGAATTGACCAACAGCAGAATTCCTAACAAAGAAAGGAAGTGCTTTGTACAATGCTATATAAGTATAGTTATAAAGAACCACTTCTGCCCGATCATCATGAACTTATTTTTTGAAGGTTATTTCACAATAGACCTTTATCACGGACACGGACATGGACATGTAAATGTAAATGTAAACGTACTCTGTACTTCAGTCAAATTTGTTTTTTTTTTCTCAAACATGTTTTAGGAATCATGGTAACTTGTTGTACTTTAAAAGTGTGAGAATATGTATAATCATAATTATAGCGCATTTTCTTTTAAATTCTGTAGAGGGAAAGTTTAACCCTGCAAAGTTGCATGCTGTATATTCTTACAAAATCACTGACCTTTGACGTATTTGTAATTGTTTGGGAAAGGGTGGGATGTTCTAAAATAATTAAAAGATACACAAGGAATTGAAAAAGAAAGGAATATGAATAGAAATTACAAAAATAACTGACGGTTGGTATGGTCTGGGTGTGTTTGGGAGAATACTAAAATATTAGAAGAACATAAAACTTATTTATTTGTTGTCTCATGTTTTGGTGGTCAGGGTGTAAGAGTCAGTGGGATTGAGGTAAAAGGATACTTAGAAACAATATCAGCTATAACCCGGCCTGAAAACACCGGATCTACGTACTTTTGATGGCTAGTAAGGTTAGTTGAGGAAAATGCTAATGATACTTCCGAGGAGGCTCTAAGTAGTAAAAAATGACTACTTTCTGTAACAATTTGGAACCTTATTTCAGTTAAACGTGCGATTTAGTTCTAATCATAAAAAACTTTAACTTACATTTATGAAGGTCGATTTTCAGAGGTTTACTGTTTTACGTTAGTACTTTTGAGTAGTGATATAGAGTCTGTTCAAAACGAAAGTTAAGTTTTGCAATATATTTCGTTCGAAATAGTATCTATCTATTTGAAAAGCTTACTTCATTACAAAATAAATAATGTGGTTTACTGTTTGTTCTTACTTGTCTATTTACACTTTTGAGATGAAACCATTGCCGCTTGTACAGACATAAAGAGTTGGAGCATATGATATATTTACCCTTTAACAAGATCAATCCTTAAGAAATGATTCTTTTTGATTATAGGGACTGTAGTTAAGAAGGCATTGAGGAGGTTGACCTAAACATTTTACCAACACTATTACAAAATATGAGGTTTAATGATTATAGGGAAATTTAGAAGGTGGCCAACTTTGACCCGAGAGCAAAGAGCAACACCGAAACGGACGTCGGCGTGGGTTCAATATAGCCATCCTTATTCGCTTAAATTGATTTAGCTCAATTACTGCAGTTCTGTAAATAACAAAGAGATGTTACGATAAAACTTTGTTTATAGGTAGCTTTCCATATATGGGGTAACTGCAGCTAATTTCAACTTGTTTGTTACTGAAAATAGAAACAAAGGATTTCGGTCAATAACTAAAGTTTGGAATGACATATTGTCACCAAAATTGAGAAAAAACATGGTTATAAAGAAAACAGCTTGTGATTGCATTACAGCTGTTTGGGTCAAAGTCCTGTATCTAAATTAATACATAATGTTCTGCCATAAACTATACTTATTTGAGTGAAGAGACCTAGCCATGGACAATTTGAGTTGCGGTCAGAATTGTTTTACCTATAAAAGAAACAGCTACCGTCCAATGAATTTAGTTCAGAATGTAATTTTTGTCACTACGATGAAATTTGTTTTAATTGCGTTGCTTGCTGATAGACTGGTAAAATAATTCTCAAAAATTTACAAAATTGAAAAAAGGTATTTTATCAAATGGCAGACAGTAAATAAAATAATGGGTATTAAACTGAACACGGTATTTTATCATCAGATGTATGTATACGTAGATATAAAGTCTTCGTCTGTGTTCCCCTTGGAGACAAGATTTATTCGCAGCAGAGGATAACACTGCCAAGAAATTTAAAGATATGCTGTGCCTTGATAACTTGGCGAAAACTTTAAGATTAATGTCTTAAAAATAAAACGAATCCCTGTGGTTACGTGTTTCAATTTTTGTGTTTTGAGAAATTCCCCAGACTTTGACCATAGTACATAGTACGATTACATTGTCCGTGTCCGTTATAAAGGTCTAATACGAGTCGCCTCCTGATAAAGTATCATGATTAAAAACAGATCGAAACGTCTATACAGATTAAAAATATATTGGTTTTATATTGACCGCTACACGTACATCCCCGCTCAGCTAGCTTAATATGTATAACACACAAAACCTCAAAGTAGGTTCGAATACCGGACGAGGCCTTCGTGTTCTCCGTGATGATTTGCTACAGACAATACATCAAAGGCCATTCATTCTCCGCCTCTGACCTACGTGGGAGACTCGTCAGGCACTTGTGGAGAACAGCTTAAGACTTGTGAGGAACCCATTCTTATGCAGTTAACCGGATTAATTTTATCACAGGAAGAAGGCGTGAATTAAGTTAGACCTTGTGTCTTGCAAACTTCAACAGTGTTGTTTCCCTTATCGGTACAGTATATTGTTTTGACAATACTCCTGTACAGAGGTTGGGTATTTTAAGGCAAGTTGCAAAGTTGTTTAGTAAAAAGGTTCTTTGAATAGAATAATAGTTTGGAAAAGTACTGTACACTCCTTACACAGCTTGGTATATGTGACCAAATGTTTTAGCGTCGAGAAGTTGGCACTGACATCGAAGATCGAAAATCGAAATTAAATTTCTAGCCAGCTTTAAACTTCGAGCCAGCTCGAAGATCGAAATTCAACATCAAATATCAATTTCGAGCTGGAATTGAATTTCGAGCCAGCTCGAAGATCGAAATTCAGATTTTTTTCACAAAGTTGAATTCCGAGCTGGGGTTGATTTTCGAGCCAGCTCGAAGATCGAAATTCAGATTTTTGTTCATAAGATTGAATTTCGAGCTGGGGTTGAATTTCGAGCCAGCTCGAAGATCGAAATTCTAATTATTTTTTTTTACAAAGTTGAATTTCGAGCTGGGTTTGAATTTCGAGCCAGCTCGAAGATCGAAATTCAGATTTTTTTTCACAAAGTTGAATTTCGAACTGAGGTTGAATTTCGAGCCAGCTCGAAGATCGAAATTCAGATTTTTTAAAAAAGTTGAATTTCGAGCTGGGGTTGAATTTCGAGCCAGCTCGAAGATCGAAATTCAGATTTTTTGCACAAAGTTGAATTTCGAGCTGAGTTGAATTTCGAGCCAGCTCGAAGATCGAAATTCAGATTGTTTTCACAAAGTTGAATTTCGAGCTGGGGTTGGATTTCGAGCCAGCTCGAAGATCGAATTTCAGATTTTTTCAAAAAGTTGAATTTCGAGCTGGGGTTGAATTTCGAGCCAGCTCGAAGATCGAAATTCAGATTTTTTTCACAAAGTTGAATTTCGAGCTGGGGTTGAATTTCGAGCCAGCTCGAAGATCGAAATTCAGATTTTTTTCACAAAGTTGAATTTCGAGCTGAGTTGAATTTCGAGCCAGCTCGAAGATCGAAATTCAGATTGTTTTCACAAAGTTGAATTTCGAGCTGGGGTTGGATTTCGAGCCAGCTCGAAGATCGAAATTCAGATTTTTTCAAAAAGTTGAATTTCGAGCTGGGGTTGAATTTCGAGCCAGCTCGAAGATTGAAATTCAGATTTTTTCAAAAAATTAAATTTCGAGCTGGGGTTGAATTTCGAGCCAGCTCGAAGATCGAAATTCAGATTTTTGTTCATAAGATTGAATTTCGAGCTGGGGTTGATTTCGAGCCAGCTCGAAGATCGAAATTCAGATTTTTTCAAAGTTGAATTTCGAGCTGGGGTTGAATTTCGAGCCAGCTCGAAGATCGAAATTCAGATTTTTGTTCACAAAGATTGAATTTCGAGCTGGGGTTGAATTTCGAGCCAGCTCGAAGATCGAAATTCAGATTGTTTTCACAAAGTTGAATTTCGAGCTGGGGTTGATTTCGAGCCAGCTCGAAGATCGAAATTCAGATTGTTTTCAAAGTTGAATTTCGAGCTGGGTTGAATTTCGAGCCAGCTCGAAGACCGAAATTCAGATTGTTTTCACAAAGTTGAATTTCGAGCTGGGGTTGGATTTCGAGCCAGCTCGAAGATCAAAATTCAGATTGTTTTCACAAAGTTGAATTTCGAGCTGGGGTTGATTTTCGAGCCAGCTCGAAGATCGAAATTCAGATTTTTGTTCATAAGATTGAATTTCGAGCTGGGGTTGAATTTCGAGCCAGCTCGAAGATCGAAATTCAGATTTTTTGCACAAAGTTGAATTTCGAGCTGGGTTGAATTTCGAGCCAGCTCGAAGATCGAAATTCAGATTTTTTTCACAAAGTTGAATTTCGAGCTGGGGTTGAATTTCGAGCCAGCTCGAAGATCGAAATTCAGATTTTTTCAAAAAGTTGAATTTCGAGCTGGGGTTGAATTTCGAGCCAGCTCGAAGATCGAAATTCAGATTTTTTTTCAAAAGTTGAATTTCGAGCTGGGGTTGAATTTCGAGCCAGCTCGAAGATCGAAATTCAGATTTTTTCAAAAAGTTGAATTTCGAGCTGGGGTTGAATTTCGAGCCAGCTCGAAGATCGAAATTCAGATTTTTTTCAAAAAGTTGAATTTCGAGCTGGGGTTGAATTTCGAGCCAGCTCGAAGATCGAAATTCAGATTTTTTCAAAAAGTTGAATTTCGAGCTGGGGTTGAATTTCGAGCCAGCTCGAAGATCGAAATTCAGATTTTTTTCAAAAGTTGAATTTCGAGCTGGGGTTGAATTTCGAGCCAGCTCGAAATGATCGAAATTCAATTCGATTTTTTTCAAAAAGTTGAATTTCGAACTGAGGTTGAATTTCGAGCCAGCTCGAAGATCGAAATTCAGATTTTTTTAACTTTTTTTTATCTTATTACGAAATAAAGTCTGATGAAATGCAAATACGTTTCAGTAGACATTATGCCGTTGGCAAGGGATAAAATTCACTTAATACTGACACATTTCCCATGTTATTTAGCAATAGACAGCTTGTGGGCTATCAGGTACACGTGCAGTTGGTCGAAAATGACGTCATTAAATGGATTATCCATGACTTACGATATCGTAATTAACTATTTTATGATCATGTCTGTGTTTACTCATCGAATATGACAATAGTTACGATCAGGTCTGTTTTTCGTTGTCATGCATGGAAATAGTTGCGATCATTTCTGAGTTTTTACAAGACACTTCCTCGTCTTACAAGACAATTGTTACGTTAATGTTTGATTTACCTCATATTACATGATAAAAATTACGATGATGTTTATGTTTACTCGTCTAACATGACAATAATTATGATGATGTCTGAGTTTCCTCTACTTACATGACAGTTTTTACGTTCATGTTTGATTTTCTTTATATTTAATGACAGCAATTACGATGATGCTTATATTTATGGAAGCGTTAATTTGACACCCTACTTGATGCGAAAACGATAGACTTTTCGACATATTTTATCTCGACATGGTGTTATTACATGTATAAATATGTATATGTTACGCATTGATGTAGCAATTTACAGTCATAGAAAGACGACATTGCCTATATGTAACACATTATGTTGCTGAAATGTAAGTGAACTCGCCATATGACTAACATAGCTTTACGTCTTAAATAAAAAAGACAAAATCAAAATTAAAAAGTCGACTTACACTTGCACAAATGTCAACATAAGTTATGCCAATAAAATGTTAATGTATTTATGTTCAGGAAACAGATGAAGTTTTCCAACATAATTCTTGGCGACAAAGCCATGTTAACATTTATTACCGCGCCATTTTTTGATGTTGACCCTTATTTTTAATCAGTGTGTGGTCAGCAGGACGTGCCTGTATCGGTAAGTCTTTACAATAATATAAATTATTTAGGGGATACTAAAATAATTTACGATTTTTCGGAATTGAATGAATTAGAAATTCTAGACTATGAATGGAGTGAAATAAAAACAGTCAAACTGTACTTCAGCCATTAAGAGGTAAAAGCTTATTTAACGTCGCAAACAACACCAGCCACAAAGCTCTCCCTCTTGTGACAAACAAGGTATTCAGTAATAGATATTTAACTGTGCTTATTTTACCGCCTGTTAAAATCCTTTAAATGCTAAGAACCATGCTAGGAACCTGAAGTTCCCTTTTTCATGTCTTTGGTACGACGCGACCGGGAATCGAACCCCAGTGCTCCCGCTCTTATAGCCGACACTGTTCAACCGAGCTATTGAAACATTTGTATACATATTTTAATAGAATAACCTCGTTTTGCAAACAATTGTCATTTATATATTCAGACCACCAGAGGAAGTGGTGAGAGACTGACAATGATGTACCGAACGAGCATGGTGGAAAGACAATATAATCAATGGGGGTATATTTCAAATTCTAGTATATTTTCAGCAGTATTATAATTAGATTGCTAAAAAAGGCGTTGAAATAATTTTGATGAAACTTGGATTTATTACTTTGATTTACTTCTTGGCTAAAGGCATTCAAATGATATTTTTATAACCAAACTTATTTTGTATGGTAATATTTGGTGAAGCTATGTGTTGATATCATTTAGCTATGCAAAGATCATTTTAATTACTGTTTTGTTTTTTCTTGTTTCTGTTTTCATGTTTCTCATAAGCCTAACTTGTGTATAGCCTGCTTTGATAGAGAGCCTACAGAATATTTTCATCTATGTGGCCATATTGCCTGTATACATTGAGCACTACATATTTTCAAAAACACTGTGGGAAGAAATGCCCTAAATGTTGGGGTAAAATTGAAGCTGTTAGAAACGTTTATAACTAGAAAGTATTTGATAATATAATACAATTTTGACATGATTAAAATCAAGGTAGATACTGAAGAGTGGGATGCTTTTTAAGTTGAACTTCTTTCGATGTAGGACACAATGGAGAAATGTTTACATGCTTCTTGAATTTGGAATGTTAGAAACCGATGCGTCTCTGAAATTTATTTATACTGTGAACAGTATTGGATATAAAGGCAACATCAATGTTAAGTTATTGACAACTTATTTTAATATAACGTTGAACCAGCTATAAAGATTCTACCATGACTACATCTTGTATCTACTAATTTACAGGACATTTTGTCTTTGTTTATATTGTACATAGTGCCACCTACATGAAATACATGTAAAGATACATATGAAGGTTTATATTTGTTTCCTTAATATGTGCTGTATTAGGTATAGGCAATATTTATAATGTTAACTTTGTTTTTGAATCATAATATATCAGATGAACAAGAGTAAAAGTTGAATAAAAGTCTCCCTGTACATGGACGTAGTGTTGTTATATTTTTGGTCCTTTTTGATCATTGGGAAATTCATTTTCAATGTAAAGGAATTCCGCTTAAATCGGTACTAGGAGACATGAGGGGAACTGCAGATTTCATTACATCTCCATAAACAGAAAAAAATGAAACAGACTGTGCTATTGTGCCTTTTCTTATTACATTCACAAGTTTTTAGCATGATCTCATGAAATTGTATTGACATTTTCACGTTACATTTTGTCATATAAAGCACTGTGTAACATTGCAAGTAATATGCACTACAAATGAAATCGAAAAGGTTATATTTTTCGGAATCACTTTTATTACTTTGACATGATTTTGTGAATCTCTAAAAAGTTTTATGTATACGTTTTAAATATTAAACAGATAACAACAGTATAAGTTCACTCCCCTCTCCAACCTTTTGTATGCCGGATCCAGATTCTTTTAGAGTGGTATTCTCGTCGCAAAGCATTAGTACACCACATAATTATTACCCTAAATGAAATTTTGATGTGGTTTTAGACTTTAATACACTATACAACAACAGAGATTATCTGGTCATGAAATGGATCTATATATATTTATCAAATAAGGCCTTCGAGTTGTTTATCGTCTGATGAACACGGTTCAGAGTTCAGATGCGTAGGAATTGAACCACGTGGGCGTTAGCCCGAGTGGTTAAATACTGAAGCATCTGAACGATGAACCGTGGTAAATTAGACGATAAATCACAAGAAGGCCTTGATTGTTTTCATTCTGACATGCTCCTTGATATTTTTTAATAAATATTATAGTGGACTTCAATAACTCGAAGAATAATGTATCCGGCGTCATGCGGCAATTTGACGTCAAAATTGACGTCATAATGCTCTCTTACCGGTCCGCGCGTCAACCGTTGTTTATCGCAGAATATACAGAGCTTGGTTTTCTTCTTTGTTTAACTGGAAATCAAATCGAGCCATGTTAGAATTGTTAGTGTCGTGAATAGCCTGAAAGTTATTTCAGTAAACTGTGACTTTACTGCCTTTTGTTTTGCTGGATGCTGGTCCAAAACTGAACACCTCCTGGGCCAAAGAATGCACTAACTTTCGCTGTAGCATCATTGTACGGTCTTCTCCAACATTTGTTCAACTGGCGGCCTATACCCCTTTTAAGGGGCCAGTTGAGCTAAATATGAAGATACCTTTAAACAACTTCTTATGAGTTGCTTGATGCAGATGACCATTTTAAAGAACCTTTGGAAACAACCCAAGCCTAGTCCAATTACATGTGTGTAAGTTCCACCCAGTTTTAAAGACCTAGGAAGAATATAGTGTTTGAACTGTTTGTAATCTGTCACATTAATTTATGTACTTATAATGCCTCTTGAACTTTCCAGTCTGTTTAAGCTCTGAATCTCAGCTGAGCACTCTATGACCATGACAGCATTACACTTCTTTCTTGGGCAGACTCAAAATTACCTAGAGCTTGATAGAATAGTACTGGGAGGACTTTTACTGCAAGAGACCCGTAACTCAGCTTTAGTCACTTTTTGAAATAACTCCATTAAATATACCTGTTCTCCGCAAGCAAGTTGAAACTTCTCCACATGAATCAGGGGTGGAGGACGAATGATTTTAGACACAGTGTCTGTTACCAAAATCGTCACGCAGAACAAGCCCCACGCCCGGGGGTCTTATTCACGATCCTGCGTTCTGTAGATATCCCTAATAAGCTAAGGGGGCGGGCTTATACCAGGCTTATACCAGGTCAAGGCACACCTGTTCGAGACATGTATCATAATGTGTTGGAGGGATTTTATTCCAACTTGATACAAAAGATGGTGGATATCGACTAAGAGTGCAATGTTAAAAACACTGCTTTGTTTGTGGTGCCCCGTTTCAAATGAATTTCTTGTTGGTTCAAATTTTTGTTTAGGTCCATTGTGTTGAATACTATGAGTGCAATAACTTGTGATATATTGTCATTATATGAGTATGTTATGACCCTTCTTATACTTCAGAAAATAGAAATTACTTTTTTGTTTGTTTTACTCCATTCCACTTTAATAATGAAAACATTTATAGCATTTAAACTTTGCACACTCATAATCATTAGGTTTGCCAGGAATCATAACTCCTGCACACATTTTTCAGAACTATGGTCTTTTGTGTACATAAGTTTATACATAATTTATGTCAGGTCGATTGTGATGGAAGTTTTACAACTTACATTAATCACTCTCGACACCTCATTCATGATGGATTCCATCGCCACGAGGGTATGAGAGAAGAAGCCAGTTTCCCTTTTAATGATGAGCGCCAAGCAAGGGAGCTACTGGAACCATTTTTCACGTCTTTGGTATGACGCTGCCGGAGATCGAAGCCATGACCTCCCGCACTTGAAGCAGACGCTCTACCACTAGACTATTGAATTTCCTAATTAAAACGTTTGTTAAGGTCTACTTTACTTGAATACTATAGGAGTCATTTACTTTAAGATGTATCATGACTCGGCATGAATGCAGGCCAAGAACATAAATTTTTGTCGGAATTGTTTTTTGTAGGCTCACTTTTCTTGAATAGTTGCATCAGGTGGTGCTCTTGATTAATGTCATTGCCTAAAGCATAAGTGCGAGAAGAATTTTATTTTCATTGCATACAAAGAAGGAGGACATTGTTGGAAAGTGGACATTTCAAGAACGAGACCTCCACCATGTATAAATTTTGAATCAACTGCGTTTATCTTACTCATACTCGGGCTACTTGAAACTTTTGAAATGAATTTATTTATTTTATATCGTAATATACGCGTTAATGATGTCAATTGTATGCATATTATTTACAATTTGATGTAATTTGTCGTAAATTTTTTGGTAGGTCTATATTACTGAGAAACGCGCAAGAGTTCTTTGCGTATTTGTTGTAACTTTTATTTCGCTGTAATTAGTTCGACTTATTATCAGATACATCTGCTATATTATAAGATTCTTTCACTGGTTATAGGTGCAGATGGGAATTTCCGGCCTCGAGGGTAACTGTTTCGGCGGTAACACGGTAGGAACCTCGTTACCGCCTAAACAGTTACCCGAGAGCCGGATATTCCGATCTGCACCTATAACCAGTGACAGAATCTTTTTCTTGCATACCGATATCAAGATATAATCAGTCGAACGGCTTTCTTTTTAGAACTATTTCTTATAGCAGCGTATTTAAACAAAGCGCGGGAAATCAACGTCCGTAAACAGGAAAGACGTCATGACGTTTCAAAGACAAATAACAATGTTTAGTTCCGGTTTTGTTTTATCAGTTCTAACGTAACGTTATGAATTTTTGATAAAATATCGTGTTTTGAATCGAGAAATATACTATCAGGAACAAAGAGGAACTGTCAAGGTATTGGATTTTCATTCCGTTTTCCGAAATAAAATATAAATAACTACATAAATCTTCTACATATGTGTAGTTCGTAATACGTCATTTAAAGCACGAGAGTCATCTTACACCCCGGGGTGTAAGATGGATTTTTCCAGCACCGGTAAAAATACCGGAAATCCCCGTCTGGTATGCAAGAAAATAAAATCTGTTAATAGATAAGCATTAAAGTATTTGGGCAGATCTCTTTTGGCCTTTAATATTCACAATGACAACTCTAAAATTTATAATAAAATCTGTTAATAGATAAGCATTAAAGTATTTGGGCAGATCTCTTCTGGCCTTTAATATTCACAATGACAACTCTAAAATTTATAATTGATTATTTATCGTATTATAATGATATATGCAATCTTTAAGATACACACAAAAAATACGGATGCAGATGATGTCTAAGACAGGCCTAGAATGCTCAAAAAGGCATATGGTCCTTTAAAGCATATTTTTTTGATCTTTTTGTACACTTGGGACAATAAGGCATTGTAACCAGCATCTCTTCTCAATCAATATTGAAAGAATCCATTTTCACTGATATTCTTCCATTGAAACGTGCTATTCAGTGAATTAAGAAAGCAAATTTCTATTACTGAATAACATTTCAGTCATAAGCGGTGGTTCTTTTTACCTGCCTTATACAGTTTTGTGCAACTTGTAACACTATAATATTCAAACATCACATTACAAAAAAAAAAATCAAAGTACATTTAAAAGATATTTTTAACAAACTAGTACTACAAAAACAGCCAGTAATTATAATTAGATTGTTCACCATATCTTTAACATTTTATTTAGTTAGCATCTCTTGCAATGTTAGTATAAGTGCTCAAGGAAGACAACTAATTTAGACACTAAGCGGTAGTCTTTTATATTTCTAAAAGAAACATTACATACATAGATCTACAACCTGTTAAGATACAGTGTTTTTGCACTGAACAAAAGTGTTACTTGACTATTCAAACTTATCTTTGTCCAATCCAGTTTGTTTTCGAGCACTTGCACAAAAAGTATCATTATAGCCGAGTCTTGGACATGTTGTATCATTGTTTTTTTTTGTGTTTTTTTTTTGCTTTAACGTCACACCGACACAATTATAAGTCATATGGCGACTTGCCAGCTTTGATAGTGAAAGAAGACCCGAGGTGCCCCTCCGAGTATTATTTCATCATTACCGGGCCCCTCGGTAGAACCGCCGGCCTTCCGTAAGTCAGCTGGATGGCTTCCTCACATGAAGAATTCAACGCCCCGAGCGAGACTTTGAAGTCAGTGACCTGAACCATTCGGCCACGGAGGCCCCAGTTGTATCATTAAGATATGATATAAATATTTTTTAGTTCACACGGAAGTGGATGTCCACAGTCTAAAATATTGTAAAGTTGTTATAAATGCGGTTTGATTTGGATCTCCTGTATAAAATGCTCGTTATATCCGAAATACTATCACCATGATAGTATTTTAATGCCATTTGAAGATCTAGTGCAATAAGTGCACGAACAACCCTCGGAACCTAAAGTATAGACTTGATATAGTCAACCAATTTTTGACGGATCTTTACAAGTATAAGATACTCGTAACATTAGTATTTTTCTTGAGTGTCCATCTATAACCCCATGTACTGAAATTCCAAAAGTTTTAAACTTTTAGGTGATTGTCTAAATGCATGCCCATGATCTTAAAATCACATCACTGTATCCATGGTCTTCAATATATGCCTGGCTATTTCTAGCGATTCATTCACTCTGTCTGCTGACTTAAACATGTTACATATTATACCATATGTTGCAAAGCTTTCTCACTTCATTTATTACATAAGGTGACGTAGAACCAGCCCTATATTTCCTCACCCCAAGGCATCCGACAGTTTGTCTTGCATGTCGAAGAGTTACCGCAATGTTAAGTGTAAATTACAAAATAAACTGTAACTTTCCAAGTATATCCAAGCCGGAAATAATAAGTAACAAGCACGTCTTTGAACTTGTTGACACCAAACCAGGCAACGCAGCTTTCACAACAGAACAGGCAAGCATATAACTGAAATGACAAAACAGGAAAGTTCTTATGCATTTAATATATTAATAATACATTTCTACATTTTGTATAATGAGCTACTTCATTGTATCTTAGCGAGGTAGGAAAGGGGGAGGAACACCTAGCCTTACGTTGATTAATATGGAATCCATAATCTAACCATTCAGCACTTATGTTTGCTTAATCAGACAAATTATCAAAACGACATGGCAGTTTGACATTTAAGAAAATGGCTAACAAAAGGAGGCAGCCAGTTTTGTGATTATGGCGTTTCGATGCACATGCAGTGAAATTAAATCAGTCCCAATGCCAAAAATCCTCCGTGAACAGGTTATTTTACAGTTATTTTTGTAAGAACTTGACAGAAATATCAAAATTTTTTATTTTCTTTTTAAAATAATGTGTTGTAGTTCCCATTGGAGAGCCGCATTTTCTTTAAGAAAAGCAGTTGATTTCCTTATCAATTTGGGCTTGAAAAATATCTCAAGATTCTCAATATATCATATATTCGAAACGCCAAGAAATTTCTAAATCTGATAACAATTATTTATTACAAGAGCTGTCGGAGGACAGCAACGCTCGACTATTCAAAAGCTTGTCAATTGAATGAATACAAAAGTCGAAAAAGGGGCATAATTTTGTAAAAGTACAAAACAGAGTTATGGAACCTGCACAGTGCTTATCAGCTCATGACAGTGGACAAGTGTGTGAAGTTTCAATCCATTCCCATTAGTGGGTACTGAGATACCAGCTTACATATAAGAATTTAACAAAAAACTGCTAAGTTGAAAAAGGGGCATAATTTTGTAAAATGCAAAGTAGAGTTATTGAACCTTTGCACTGCATGTCATATCATGACAGTGTACAAGTGTGTGAAGTTTCAATCCTTTCCCATTAGTGGATACTGAGATGCCAGCTTACATACGAAAACTTAACCAAAACTGCTAAGTCGAAAAAGGGGCATAATTTTGAAAAAAAATGCAAAGTAGAGTTATGGGACCTACACACTGCATGTTAGATAATGACAGTGAACAAGAGTGTGAAGTTTCAATCCATTCCCATTAGTGGGTACTGAGATACCAGCTTACATACAAAAACTTAACCAAAAATGTCTAAGTCAATAAAGGGGTATAATTTTGTTTAAACGCAAAAAGAGTTATGGAACCTGTACAATGTAAGTCAGTTTATCACAGTGAATAAGTGTGTGAAGTTTCAATCCATTCCCACAAGTGGTTACTGAGATACCAGCTTACATACAAAAACTTAACCAAAGTGGAAAAAGGGGCATAATTTTGAAAAAAAACAAAGTAGAGTTATGGGACCTGCTTAATGCATGTCAGATCATGAAAGTGAATATGTGTGTGAAGTTTCAATCCATTCCCATTAGTGAGCACTGAGATACCAGCTTACATACAAAACCTTAACCCAAAATTTCTAAGTCAATAAAGGGGCATCCAATAGCTCTACTATTCTATGAATAGTCGAGCTAAAAATCAGGATTTAGACAATTTCAAATAAATCTTCATGGGGGTCAATGATATGACTAGCCTGAAATTTGTTACGAATATTACCAAACGGATACTGAAAGAGTGATGGCTTTCCTACTGGAGTCAGAAGACGACTTACTGATGAAATCAGAACATTATATTAAATAAGGATCATTGCCTTACTAGTCGCATTCTGTGGATGATATAGCCTTTCCGCTAGAACCGTAAGAACACGGTGAAATAAATATACTCTTCAATCAGCAATAATGTTAATGGAGAGTTATGGTCTTAACAGCTTAAATAATATTATCATAAATAATGAAATATGAGAATAAGAACATTAACAACAACAACAACAACAAAAACAACAACAACAATAATACTAATAGGAAATAATTACCTTAGTTTTATGCAACCATTGCTTCCAACAAAAACGGCAGAATTCCAAAGCTAATACAAAACTACCGACTTTGCTTATTTTTCTTTAAATAATGCAAAGGTATTGGCTCACGCCGTCTAAATATTTTGCAAGAAGACAAAGTATAACACAGTATATTAACGTAAACTATAACGTTATTTACATTTTCACTTCACAAAATATTTGGGACGACGTCTATTTGGTTATAGCATGCTGTCCTATTTTCCTGTGTGAAACAATTTTGTATGACGCCATTTAAGTCAACAATCGAGTAAATTTAGGTAAGCGTAGCATAAATTATGACCAGTTGTAGAAACTTTGTCAGCAAGACCAGAATCAGTTCTGGCGTGACGTCTTAATATTTTCCAAGATGCCACGATATTACACGATATGTCGAGATAATCTATCCTGACATGTCTGTCATTTTCACGTCAACTCGGGGGTCAGTTAACGCTTACATATTATTCCCTCTTCTTTCATGAAAATAATTATTATCTTGTTTGAGTTTCTTTGTCTTACATGACAATATTAATATTCAAGTCTGAATTTCTTCGTCTTACACGTCTTACATGACAATAGAAACGATAATGTCTTAGTTTGCTAATCTTACCTGACAATAGGTACGATTATATCTGAGTTTCCGTGTCTTTCCAAGAAAATAGTTATGATCATTGCCTGAGCTTTTCACCTTACAAGAAAATAGTAACGATGATGTTAGAGTGTCTTTATCTTACAAGACAATGGAAACGATGGCGTCTAAGTTTCTTCGTCTAACATAACAGTTACGACTGTGTTTCCTTGTCTTACATGAAAATGGTTCCCATTGTGTTTCTTCGTCTCGCATGACAAAAGTTACGATCATATCTAAGTTTCTTCGTCTTTCATGAGAATAGTTAGGATCAGGTCAGAGTTTCTTCGTCAAATATAACAATAGTATTGATCATGTCCTAGTTTCCTCGCAATACATGAAAATAGTTACGATTATGTCGTGTTTCCTTGTCTTAATGACCGTGTCTGAGTTTCCTAGTCTTACATGACAATAGTTACAGTTAAGTGTAAGTTTCCTCAATAGTAAGACAAGGAAACATAGACAAAATTTTAACTACTCTCAAGTAATACGAGAAAAATCAAACATGACTGTTTCTATCGTCATGGTTGGCGAGGAAACTCAGGCATGATCGTTACTGTTGTCATGTAAGACGAACAAATTTCTGCTAAGTTTCTCATCCTCAGGATATCGCTTATGCATTGATCTAATGACTGTGACTGATGAATAACTCTCATAATACATCTTAACTACTTCTGTGCACTTTTCTATGGGCAATGCCATCTTGAAAATATGACGTGTTTTGATGACGTCGTTTATGACGTCAACGTTTTCCGTCATTTTTTACATTACGTAAAACTTTGTTCTGTCTCCTTTAGAATACTATATTATATGACTGCGTTATGTGTTACATGTACGTTTTATATTAGCTTGTAATGGTAACAAATATTATGAATATTATGTCTGCGTTTCTTGTCTTACATAACAATGATATCGATCAT
Organism: Mercenaria mercenaria; assembly: GCF_021730395.1. NCBI lineage: Eukaryota > Metazoa > Mollusca > Bivalvia > Venerida > Veneridae > Mercenaria > Mercenaria mercenaria. The sequence goes on along the minus strand of NC_069369.1, from coordinate 43,328,544 downwards.
ATCTGGGAGTCCTCATCTGACATGACAAAAGTAAAGATCAAGTGTGATTTTCTTCGTCTTATATGACAACAGTTACGATTGTGTTTCATCGTCTAGATTGTGTTTCCTCGTCTTAACGTCGCTGAAATACATATTCAAAGATTTGTCATATTACGAAAAAGCATCCGGAGCTATAAAGCACCAAATAAATCCTATTTTAAGTTTAAAAACATTACTCGAACTTGCATGTACGTGATATAATGAAACAGTTAGTACACTGTGACAATAAATCACCCCTAAAAAATCGAATTGAAATGTGAACAAAATTAGGTCTGGAACATAATTTGGATGAACATTTACCAATCACACTGTCTTTCGAGCATGAAATATTTTCAATGCAGATTTGTTCACAAGGTTTTTTACACGGAACACAAATTATTCTTAATGAACAAATCTAACGGTATATGCAATATATGTAAAACTAAGATGGAAACATTAAAACATCTCTTTTGGGAATGCTTGTAAACGAAATATTTTATTCAATTCTGCACGAGGAGCACATAACTCTCGACTATTCCAAGATAGCACTGGGTATAAGTACAACTAATTCGAAAAACTCTAACGTTTTAATACTTTCATTTTTGAAACGAAATTTATCATCTGGAAACACAGAAACGAATTAAAATTTTCAAATGTTAAGCAAGAAAGTGCTGCGATCGAAAGAAAAATCATTTCAAATGTAAAAAAACCTGTTTAAATTTCAAACTTTAAACAAAGAAAAAAAAGTTCTCAATAGAATCAAATTGCTATAATTGAAGGGGAACAACTCAAAAAACTTGACAGCTGCGTATTATGTTGATCTTACATTCTATCGAGTATATGTTTTCTTGTAAGATCTGTAGTTTACAACGCAGCAAATCAATATTATATTCTTCTAAAACTATCCTAAACACAGAGATCTTGTTTCGAACTTCGTTTGAACTCTATGTTAGGGAAAAGTTTTTTTTAAAAAGTACATTATATAATTTTATGTATATGTACATGCAGTAAGACATTTCATTGTAACCCTTGTATTGCTGTTTTGCTGATATCAGATTCAGATTCAGAATTTATTGTACAAAAGGCCTCTGGCCCACATACATATATACAACACAGTTACAAAACATCAATCAATAGTCGTTTACCCGCTATAGTATACATTCATAATATACATGTACAATTACAATACTAAATGGTTTCACACACAAAGTATTTATATTGGTGTATTATAATATATTACTGTTCTGTATATAACTGTTTTCTATGTTGAAATGAATGAAACAAGTACATAGAAACATTTCTTATTAATGTTTCATTTTTACTGGCTAAAAGTATATTAAACTTCAACAAAGTGGGGTAAAAAGTGAATTTGTGTGGAATGTATTTATCTCTTATTTCTGAATACAAAGGACAAATAAATAAGAAGTGGAATCCATTTTCAATTTCATCCGGACAATGTTTACAAAATCTCTCTTCACGTGGTATTCCTTCAGGTCTACCAACTTCTATCATAAGGCAATGCGATGATGTTCTAAAATTAACAAGTGACCGTTTATATTTCATAAAATCAATACAATTAACATATGGTTCCAGACCAAAATTTGTTTTATAGTCTTATAGGAACTTTTAAGTTTAGTATTACTTTCACATTCCAGACTCCATAATTGCCTATATTCATTCCTTAAACGCTGAGTGTACTCACTTAGAAAAACTTTTTTATCACCAACAGACTGTGCTTCTCATACAAAACCAAAACCGTTTCTATAAAGATGTGTACGTAATTTTGTTACCCAATTTTCATAACCAAGTTCATCATACATTTTAAGCATTAGATAACAAAGGTATATGTAACGATCTTTCTTACATTCCAAAATTCTAAACCAATACTTAATACATCGTACAGATGCTGTAATATGCAAAGGGTAACGACCTAAGTCTCCCATAATTGCCGCATTGCAAGCGTTATTAGATGCATTTAGAAAACGTTTACAAGAATATATTTGGACAGCCTCAACAACATTTATGTTTTCCAGACCCCATAATTCACAGCCATATAGTAAAATAGGACTTATTTTCGTATCAAAACTTTAAAAAAAATGTCGTCGTACCCAGATTTGGTAGTTTTACACATTTGTAAACAGTGTATTCAAAACTTTCTTAGCCTTCAATGAGTTTTGTTCTGCCATTTTATACAATGAAAGTGTCTGGCTGAAATAAATACCTACATATGTGAAACCTGAAACACATTCTAGCTGTGTCCTATTATAATACCATTTTTCTTTACTAGATAATATACCGCCTTTTTTAAACACTAACACCTTTGTTTTATTGATATTGACTTTAAGATTACTTTCATTGCAAAACTTATTCAAGGAGTGAAGTCTGACTGTGAACATAGAATGCGGACTGTCTAGGGAGCGTTTCAAAACATTTTCTTTTCAAATTCAGAATAATAACTCCGCAAACATTATTTCGAGCGTACGTGCCAATGATATGCTCAACAAGGCTTTATACCAAGCACTTTCTACTATCATTGAAACCGTTGAAGCGTTGACAAAAAATTCAAGCAGGGTTTATACCCTATAAATCTGCCCCCAGTAAAAAGAGGTAATCCCAAAGCATAGAAAGTACTTTTTTCCAGTTCTGAATTTAAAATTCCCAACCGAGTGTTACCTATTAGGAATTTTGCCGTTTTAAAATAGTTTTTTTTTCTAATTTGTATGTATATTTAGGTTATTAAAACAACAGTTATACTGTTGAACAATTTCTGAAATGCAATCCACTAATATTTTACACAAAAATATCTTTACTTAGATATTGTTTATTTGCAAATTTTCTATCTCAAATAAGGCGGCGTAAAGAAAAAAAAATGTTTGTTTCCAGTATCCCGACCTACTTTAAAATTTTTGCCCGACCCTAAATGTTTTATGACCTTGGAGAATAATGTTTTCAACTTTTTGACAAAAAGTTGCCGAACTGCACTTTCTATGCTTTACACATGGTCAGTGATGTTAGAAATCAACTTCTTGATGCTCCAATGACATAAACCCCTAAATGTATTCATTTTTTCTACACAAAAATAATTTCCGAAAAGACTCCCTTGATAATAAAAAAAAAATTCCGACCTACCTACCCTAATTTCTTTTGAGCATGTTACCGGAAATCGAGATCTTTTAGGCCTAACGAAATACAATTAATTTGTTATAATCATTCAACATAAAATCTATAAGTTGTGAAAAATTAGAAATTTAACGATTCCTAAGACGTTTCAGTCAAATCACTCAAACAGTATATTAGGAGAAGTAGTCCAAACAATTGTTTTTCACTGCAGTAAAATCAATAATGAACATAACTCCGGAAAAATATTTCGAGCAGTATGTAACAACGATATGCACATATTATTTCAGTAAATCCCTTAAAGCTTCAATGAAATCTGGTCAGAAGGTTTGAAGATGAATTACAGAAATCTCTTCATAGACTTTATATATGGTAATCAAAGGGCCATTACTCAGTACAAGATCATTTAAATATAAACCCTGTAATACATGCTCAGCTAGAATTTATTACGGATCATTCCGATGAAATTGTATTCAAATCCTGCTAATTATAAAGCGGTTCGGACAAATTTTATTCAAAAAATAAATTTAAGGGACCCTAAGTCTTCATAAACGTCCGAGGATACGCACAACAAGGCTTTATACATAGACGATATATATGTTTGTTTTTCGTGAATATGGAAAATATCTCGCGTAAACAGACATGATGTCAGACATGTTGTGACGTTAGAAAGAAGCACACAGCATAAAGTTCCATTTTATTTTACTTTTTGCTGCATAACGTTATGAAATTCTCATTAAGTAAAATAATTTGAAGAAATATACTGTAAAGAACAAAGTGCGGCTACAATTTTCATCATGTTTTAAACAAATAACTTTTAACTCATACACAATGTACAAGCAGATCGGCATTTACAGTGAGTGATATCAGTGAGTGGTATGGATTATATCTCACTGATAAAACACAGTATTTCATCAGTTAGTATAAAATAAATATCATTTCTGTGAAGTTCCGTTTAAATCCTAGCAGAGGATTTCGAGAAGCTAAATCAGGCTATGTGAAAACGGACTGATGGACGCACATCTGACGAAGGCAGAAAAAAATTGTACCAAATGAAATGGGAAACTTATGTAGATTTACTATATTTTCTTTTAAAGAAATCTTATACTAAGTACATGTATATTTTGGAGAGCTCTTGATAAAACACTTTACTCGTGCTTGTTACAGTATCTCTTCTAATGTCTTATGAAAACATTCCTATACAAATATTCAGGGGCGGTTACAGGATTTGGTGTAAGAGGGGGCGTATAATATTTGTAGTATAGAGCAAGTAGGGGGTCGGGGGTTGGGGGCATGCTCCCCGGAAAAGTTTGAAAACAATGGATTCATCTGGTGCATTCTGGGCGTTCTGAGGTACTTTATTTGGTATTGACAGGTTTTGCGACAAAATCAATACAAATAACATGCAAACTATAGTCATGTTTTATCAGTTGTCAGACGTACTCTTCGCAAGTATTTCGGAATTACTTAGCCCAATTTCTGTGGATTTTTATGGGGAGGGTTTACCTAGGACTATTTAACATAAAAATTGTAAAGAGCTTGATAGGAGCTCGTGCAAACTTTGTCCGATTTTTATGTGTGAGCATAGCCAGCGAGAAAAAATGCATATTTTTCACTCAGAACAGAAGACAAATTAACAATGTACATGATAGAGAAAAAAATGCATTTTTTTTTATTTTGCACCCAGAACAAAAGACAAGTTACGTATTCGAGCTTAGCGAGCGAGAAAAAATCCATATTTTATATTTTTCAGTCAGAACAAAAGACAAATTATGTACCTGAGCGTAGCGAGCAAGAAAAAAATATATTTTGCACTTATTTTACCCAGAACAGAAGACAAATTACCTATGCTCCAGAGATTTTAGAGGGGACACGCGCCGGATGCACCCCTCTGGATCCGCTAGTGGTATTCATTTAAATTGTCCAATAATTACCTCCTACACAAGCATAGAACATAACCCAGACTCAGGCCTGCAGGACCTTCAGGCCCACCGGGGAAGACCCCAGCAGCCCTAGGCCTCCTGCCTGAAAAGTTTGATCATACGCCTGTGCTGTTCGCTTGGCCTATAATGACGTTGCCAATTTGATATATAATATGACGTAATTATTTCAACGTATTCATTCTGAAATCATTTCTTAATGAAATTATATTCAAGATATATTTCCTGTCGGGATGCAGTCATGGCTGCACCACATTTCCTCAAGCAAATTTCACATGGACACTTAACGGCAGCAACTCTGAGGAAATATTCCCAAGTTCATGAAGAGAAAAAGAAGTGCGACAAATATTCCAAAAGATAATAGGTAAGGGTAGATTTCTCGGGAGCATACAGCATCAAAAACACAACCTCAGGGCCACGCATTTGCAAAGTATGCCCACAGAAAAGAAGCTGTTAAGGAAAAATATTACAGACGGGTTGCTTCGAGACTCTAACAAGCACATATATTTTTGTGCCAGATATAAATAGAGGGGGAGTGGTAAGTGGTAAATGGGGGTGGGGGAGTGAAGGGGAAAGTAGAACAAGGATGAATATACACAGGGTATTAACTGTATACATCTTTAGAAACGAACACATCAAGTCATGCGGACTGAACATGCATTGTGAATGTGAAGTTTGTGGGAAAAATTCAAACAGAAACGATATTTAAATGAACACATTATGAGTACAAACAAGAGCTGTCTGATGACAGCGCGCTCGACTATTCAAAGAATTGATTGAAGAATGGGGTCAAAATATTTCCACAGATATTCAGACAAAAGAAATAAATAGATTAGACAAACAATGTTCCTGTATTACTTTGATTTCGATAAGTCTTGCACTAAATGGCAATATATGAGCCAATTTCAAAGTCCAAAAAGGGCCATAATTCAGTCAAAATAGTTATGTACTCTTGCCTACAGATGTAAATCATAATGATAAGCAAGTGTTCAAAGTTTAAAAGCCATATGTCAAATAGTTTTGACAAAACATGGACTTGTATGAAAACAGAACCAATTTCAAAGTCCAAAAAGGGCCATAATTCAGCCAAAATAGATGACAGAGTTAATATGTTCTCTTTCCTACAGATAGAGACTATTATACTAAACAAGTGATAAAAGTTTCAAAGCCATATGTCAAACACTTTACAAAAAATATGAACTGGTACGAAAAACTTAACCAAGATTTCTAAGTCAAAAGGGGCCATAATTCAGCCAAAATCCTTGATGGAGTTATGTACTCTTGCCTATAACTGGACATGGTGATGGTAAACAGGTGTTGAAAGTTTCAAAGCTTTATCTCAAAAGACTTTGTCAAAATATGAACTGGTACGAAATATTAACCCAGATTTCTAAGTCAAAAAGGGCCATAATTCAGCCAAAATCCTTGATGGAGTTATGTGCTCTTGCCTATAACTGGACATGGTGATGGTAAACAAGTGTTGAAAGTTTCAAAGCTTTATCTCAAAAGACTTTGTCTAAATATGAACTGGTACGAAAAACTTAACAAAGATTTCTAAGTCGAAAGGGGCCATAATTCAGCCAAAATCCCTGATGGAGTTATGTACTCTTGCCTATAACTGGCCATGGTGATGGTAAACAAGTGTTGAAAGTTTCAAAGCTTTATCTTAAAAGACTTTGTCAAAATATGAACTGGTACGAAAAACTTAACCATGATTTCTAAGTCAAAAGGGGCCATAATTCAGCCAAAATCCTTGATGGAGTTATGTGCTCTTGCCTATATCTGGCCATGATGATGGTAAACAAGTGTTGAAAGTTTCAAAGCTTTATCTCAAAAGACTTTGTCAAAATGTGGACTGGTACGAAAAACTTAACCAAGGTGTGACGCCGACGCCGACGCCGACGCCGACGCCGACGCCGTGGTGAGTAGGATAGCTCTACTTATTCTTCGAATAGTCGAGCTAAAAATGTGGAAATAAATATAACCACAGAGTATCACTTCATTATCACAAGAAAAAACTGTTCTCGAGCTAGTCATCCCCATTAGGAAGGTATCTACGTTTCCAATCTTGTTCATTCTGAATGATGTTAAAACTAGATACTAATTCTTTAATCATTGTTACGAAGATAAGCTACAGTGCACATGATTATCGGTAATTTTTACTGTTATTTAAAATGCTATATATCAATAGTTTGAGAATAGAGTTAAAGCGTTACGGATAAATACCTGGTGCGTTTTATATGCAAATAACGGCATTAGCTTTTTATGTTCAGGCTCTAATGACTTTTAAAGATGGATAAAACTATATTATAACAGGCATTAGCTTTTTATGTTCAGGCTCTAATGACTTTTAAAGATGGATAAACTTCGCAAGTAAGACACAGAACGGTATCCATATGATTGCGTTGCGTAGCGACCCACTCGAAACTGCGTTGCATTAGGTTTTCGGCCGATTTTTCAGAAACAAACCCGAATAATTCTGTGAAAATACACATGCTTTGTTTTAAGAGGTAGCCCTTTACATAAAAAGTACTACGTGTTCTATATTAACACTATATTTGATTCGATATTGTCAAAAACTGTAAAACATTTCCTTCCCCCACCGGACTGTACAGAAGTGTTTGAATAAACGGCACAAATCTCAGCTAAATGGACACATGTGCTAAAAAATGGATACATTTGCACTTCAGGTGCACCCATCGTTTTTATTTGATTCGTTATTTAACGTGTAGAAATTCCTTTAAATCATACTTACAAGACCGGAAAATTATAGTATCGGCCATATTTCGCCATCTGATCTGCGTAAAATTCACCGCTCAAACAACGTTGGAACCACTTGATCTGATAAAGCTATGGCCCTTGTGAGAGAGCTAAAATCCTGAACAAACGCTTTACATGAGTCATTTTCCGTTTCCGTTATAAAAACTTTTTATGGTAATTGCAAATACGGTAGGCATACGCTATACATTAGTGACATGGTCTCACATACTCAATAAGAGCACGTTTATAATAATAATTCGTAAATAATGTCTTTTAGCAGTTATTCTCAAAAACAAGATGGCGTCGTTTTGAAAAAAAAAAAAAAAAAAGAAGTCCGGCAAAACTTATTCTATCCTACGGTGCCCCTAAAGTGACATGTTACACACTTTTTTTCCACTTAGGTAATGTGAGACTTTTTTATTTCGTTTAAACGAAATAACTATTTCGTTTAAACGAAATGGTTTCGTTTTAACGAAATAACTATTTCGCTTAAACGAAATGATTTCGTTTAAACGAAATAAGTTTAAACGAAATCATTTCGTTAGAACGAAATAACTATTTCGTTTAATTCGTTTAAACTTATTTCGGTTTAAACGAAATAGTTATTTCGTTCAAACGAAATGATTTCGTTTAAACTTATTTCGTTTAAACGAAATAAAAAAAGTCTCACATTACCTAAGCGGGAAAAAGTGTGTAACATGTCGCTTTAGGGGCACCGTACTATCCCTACGTTTTGCCCTTTATTTCGCATGAAGGTAGGATAAAAGTTGTGGATAAATTCCAGGACCATATCTAGCCGAGTCTGAGAAACCCTTTCTCAAAAGACAGTTACCTGTTATTCTATTTATCCTACCCTCATACAAGATATAGCTCAAAATCGGCCTGCCTAATAAAACTTTGCTTTATCTAGTCAGTGTCAAAATATCACTTTTGCGGGAACTTTTGAAATCACATATTTTATCATATTTTTGCATTGAAACCGTCACCATTGTATTGGAAATGTTTGAACTTAGAAAATGAGTGGTCAAATCATAGGTTTTTATCCAGAAACAAAAAAGACATTGCTATTTTTCACTTTTACAGCACTTCAGCAGGAAACTTTGAAAACATTTTTTTCCCGAATTTTTCATTGAAACGGTTATCATTGTGGCAACGTTAAATGTCGCAACGCCGCTTAATGTCGCAACCACCGTTAAATGTCGCAAGGTTGACGTTAAATGCCATAACCACCGCTAAATGTCGCAAAATCGTCTGCCGCTAAATGTCGCATCTTTAATGTTAAATGTCGCAAAAAATTGCCCATCGTTATATGTCGCAACAACAACGCTAAATGTCGCAATTCCTATTTGACACTATAACTATCAATTCCTTGTGTATATTTACCCTTTTAGGGAAGATAAATTAGCAGGTTTATGTAATACAAATAATTATCCTAATGATAAGTAATAGTTATTGTTCGAGCAATAGGTCTGCATTGTGTTTATAGACCTGTGAGGGATTTGTGAACCGAGCGAGCGTAGCGAGTGAGGTTTTCAAATCTCCTTACAGGTCGTTAAACACAATGCAGACCTATTCCGAGAATGATAACTGACTTACCTACATGCTTTTTTGTTTTACATAGTCCAGATTGGTTTCGGATTTGAACGTGTATGTATGATGAAAATAGTTTGAAGAAAGAACAAGACAATATGTGTCACAATTTATAATGCCCAACGTGCTACGAACCTGTAAAAATATTTGTCAATAATTAGGACATGACACTTTGTATTGCATGAAAAATCCGTGCACACATGGGAAATAGTCTCTCTCTGAGATCATTAATGTGTATCTAATCAATCAGTCAGAATTTAATGCGAATATTTTATGTTTATTTTTTTCATAATTATTTAAAAATAAGTTTATTTGCTCTTTAATTTGACACTTTAATATACATTGCCGTATTAAAAAGTATTGATATAGATTTATCATTACATTATCACAAGAAATGCGTATCATAATATATCGTGATTTGCCACACGCTAAGAAGACACAACGAAATGTGCTAAAACCAGCGCGGACAGTTTCGAGAAGATATGAAAAGCTTCAGTTTTCTTGACAATGAAAGTAATGAGTACAACTAATTAAGAGGTTTGTAGTTAGAGGCCTCCGTTTTGATTGACATGGCAACGATTTGAATAAACATTATATTGTTTAATGTCGTTTTGCTTCTCCACACCCGATTCACGTGTAGAAGTTGTCATATACTTGTGGGTGTCAATACAAGTATAGAATCAATGAAACCTTGTACAGTGCAAAATATCTAATAAATATTTAAAGGCATAAAAACGTCAAATGTTAGTTTGATATGAATTAAACACATTTAGCAAAAGAACATTTTTCAGAAAACAAGAAATGTACTTTAACCAGTTTTCCATCAATTTCCACTACTTAAATCTGCCTGTAGATATGTTTAGACTGTCAGTTTTATATCAGATACGTTCGGAATACACGTTCCATGTTAGGTAATTGTACAGAAAATCGTCACAATTTTCATTAGCAGACTATTAATTAACTTGAAGGAATTGTGTGGTTTTTGCAATTATATCATTGTCAATATTTTTCTATGTAAAATAAAATGTGCTGTTTCATGAAGCATTCTCCACTCTGACGGAAGAGTATGTCCGTTTTAACTTTCTGACAAATATCAAGAATTGAATGTTAAAATTTTACAGAAAAGTCATGTTTAGATCATTTTTCAAGATATATAAAACTGGTCGAAAGTTTTTTTACATAAACGTACTTTTTGAAACAACTGATACTATATCAGGCGTTCACCTTAAATGTCATGCACGGACTTCTCATGATTCTACTGCATTGTTTCGGTCGCTTACGCATAATTTTAAATTTTATCTCTGACAAGTGAATAAGTGTGTCGACAATTTAGCTGAGTGAGCGACTCAGGTTCGATTCCCACTACAGGCACTTGAGATTTTTGTGTAGACAGTAGAAATAGGACAGGTCTGAAAAATCTTATAGACATCTTAAGCGGTCTATAAGGTGTTTATAGACCTCATCAGAACAAAGCCGGTATAGTGGACGCAACTTGACCCCGATGGTTGACCTTTGTATTATAATACATAATGAGGCACAACCTATCATTGAAAAGGAGTGTACGTAAAAACACCAGCTGCATGAGAAAGTGGAAATATAAATTTGTGCAATTATAAATAAGTGTATTGGAAAGTTTTAACTGATCAAATGTAAGTATACATACTTTGAAACTGCACTGGATACAAACATATTCCATATAAATATACATGGCTACCCTCATCACCCTTTATTTCTACAATGAATTAGACCACGATAATCCGTAAATAGCCAATCGCAAAGCAGACTTGTACCCGTCTATATTTCATATACAACAGTAGCGTTGTATATATATATCGGGGGAAACTTGGGCAAAAAACGCGTGAATTTCGTGTCAATTTACCATCTAACAATACAGGCTAACGCCGGAGTTAAATGACCTTGCAATATTCTCACCAGTTATCAATGGGATAAAAAAATATGACTGACTTGGAGGTAAATTCAGTTGACAACGTCTAAATATTAATATCGTAAAAATGACCCCATGTTATTGGATATCACTAAAATTGAATTACAATGAACTACATATTTGTAGTGTAGAACCAACTGGGTAAAAACGTAATTTACACATTCACTGAAACGTTTCCAACAGTTGTAACTTTTTATGTTCACTTGTTATAAAATAGACATGTCAGCACGATCCTTATATTTGCAAACAACTGGATCCAGTTGTTCGAAACTTTAACAGGCGACTGAGTTAACGACCGATTAACTTTATCAGTAGATTTCGACAGTTTAGAAAACTTAAAAAATCAAATGTACTTGTTAAGGATTATAAACACTAATTCATCTTTAGTTAGTTTAACAGCTTAATGCAGCGGTCGTGGGTTCGAGCATCATTTGGGTCACGACCATGACTTCTCACATGACCTCAGTACTGGTTTTCATAGGAAATGGACTAGAGAGTGGTTACAATAAGCTTAAAGCTTTCATCACAATCGAGCTAAAACAAATTAGTATAAACTAAACTAAACTAAACTAAATTACAGCCCGTTAAAGTTTCGAACAACTTGGCCCAGTTAGAAAGTAGAACAACTACATCATTCTTACAAGAAGGGCACGATATAGTAAAAGGTGTTCGTAGTCCTACGAGCATCTATGCACTAACTATATCCTGATAAACAAAATAATAAATAAAAAAATAACTAAATAACTATCTAACTAACTAACTAAATAAATAAATAAACACAGTCACTGGTTCCTGTTTAAATAAGAACAAAAAAATGAATATAACCATAATTATTTTGTCACTTTACACCGATTGTTGAAAAGTGATTTCTAATAGAATCTGATAATTTGTATATGATTATGTATATTACCAGTAAGCACTAGTCCATACTTAAAATACCAGATTACTTCAAACAACAATATTTTTTTTTATCCAACATGTTTACCTCCGATTTGCTGTCAGCCTTTTTTTGTAGTTTCGGAACCTGGCTATCTTCTTGAATCAACGTATCTGTCATCGTGTTTCGCCAACATGCAAACTCCTCACAAATACTAATTGTTCAGCATGCAGCTCAATTTCGAGTATATTTGAGAAATCCATATTTAACTGTTTAGCATTTGTGACTGGAAATGACTCAGTGTTTAATGAACGTTAAATCTTAGTAAATCCGGTATTTGAGTAAAACTGAATTTATACAAATAACCTGCATTCTTTCATATGCCCTACTGACAAATAAGCGCTAACGGTACAAAGATAATATCACTCTTATAAAAACACGTTAATCCTAATTTCTATAGAACGCGTGGGAGAGTTTTCAATAATTGCAGTTTTTATGTCACGTGGTCTAAGTCGGATAGACAACTCGTGCCGTTGTCTACGGGATATATACAACTCGCTTTGCTCGTTGTATATATCCCGTAGACAACGGCACTCGTTGTCTATCCTATACATAATCGATATGAATAATTAGCCGAAGGTCAACCATCGCGGTCAAGTTGCGACTACTATAAGTGCTGTTACATATAGCAACAAGAGGGCCTTGTTGGCCCTAGATCGCTCACCCGAGTTCCACACCTTGCTTGAACAGCCACGCAAGAAAAGTATTTGTGCAAATATTTTGTAACAGGGCCAGTATTTTAGGACAGAAATATTTTGAGGTGTCTTCTAACTAAATACGATTTGGTAATAGTGCTGTATGTTTGTGGGGGTTTTGTATAGGTGGGGAACGGGGTGAATATCGACACAGAAATCTAAGACACAAACACACAGCACCAAGACAATTAATAGAAAATATGAATATTTACATGTTTGAAGGGGTGGTGGTGGGCGGAGGTCAGTTCAGCCCTTCCCAAATCAAGCATGCTTTACCCAGTCTTATCTCTAAGTTATAAAGATTGTTTAACTTACCTTATTTTGCTGTGCGACATTTAGCGTTGGTGTTGCGACAAATAACGGTGGGCAATTTTTTGCGACATTTAACGTTAAAGGTGCGACATTTAGCGGCAGACGATTTTGCGGCATTTAGCGGTGGTTGCGACATTTAACGTCAACCTTGCGACATTTAACGGTGGTTGCGACATTTAGCGGCGTTGCGACATTTAACGTTGCCACAATCATTGTATTGGAAATGTTCTAACTAAGAAAATAAGTGGTAATATCATAAGTTTTTTATCCAGAAACAAAAAAGTTATTGCAATTTTTCAATTTTATCCACAAATTGAATTGTATTTGCAAACGTTATATATGACGTCAAGTCTGCACGCTGTTGCTCTTTCCAACGTCTTTTTTTCCCAGTTTCTGTGCAGGTAGGATAAATAGATAATAGATTACTGTCTGAAAAAATTAAATTTATAAGGCTCGAAAAAATATATGGCTCGGCAGAACCTCTCCTGATATATTTTCTTCAACTCGCCTAATAAATTTAAATTTATCAGACAGTAACCTAATATTCATTCTCTATGAAAACTTGCTTATATTTGTTTATTCTGTTCATAGAATGTAAAATTGAAATTTAGAAATTTTTTTGTAAACTGAATAAAATATGTAAAAAGATCCTTTGGAAACAAGAAAAATAAGGCAGTCTCGGTTTGATCGAGTCTCTTCATGAAAGGTAATGGAAAATGCAACACAACTCATGCCCCCCTCCCCCTCCCCCACTAACACCGGCTTAAGAGGAATTATATTACACAGATATTGAATGGACGCCATGATCCCAAAAGACAAGATAATACCAGATGTTTTTTAATATGATTGTGAAACAAACCTTTACGAAATTTATGTGTATTTTTCACTAAGTCAAAGACCATAACTCTGGCCTAGCTGAGTGAAATAAAAATTAATACCAGGTGCACAACTTCACGTGCTATAAAACAATCCTCTAGTGTGTTATGACACAAACTCAATTACATTTTCAGATAAATGGGACACAAACTTTATTTGTTGACTTAGTCAAAGGCCATAACTCTGGTCTTGCAAAATGAAATAATAAAAAAACCTCACAGGCACAAATTCACGTGCTGGATTATATGAAATAAGGCAATGCCTCAATCAGGAATCGTTACTGATATACGATACTGCCCATGAATGTACTGATGTGCAAGACGTTGTGGTTCGGACAAGTTATGTCGACGCTTATTACGCACAAGGAAAAAACGTATTCTTCCAAAAAATCCGAAGTCAGACGCTCTGTACACGTGCCGGAAGACCACATTTTTTAATTCGATAGTATATCTCATTCGGTATATGTCTCATGTTACCGTAGAGGGATCCATTCCAATTTTCGTTGCTTAGCGACGAAAATCAGTAGGATCGATTCCCGTATATTTCTACATGGCTTCTTGAATCTAATCTATGTAAAATATGTTTCAAGAAATTTGAAACACAACTTGAAGCACTATATTTACATTTCTCACTAAGTTAAGGAGCAAAACTCCAGTCTGGTTGAGTGAGATACCAAACAAAGTCAAGGGCCGTAATTCTGGTCTGGTTGAGTGACATTTCTAACAAAACCTCAGGTGCACAACTTCACATACTGAATATTATTCCTGTAATGTTTCATAATACTGGGTCAAATACTTCATGAGATACATACGACGCAAACTTGTGCCCTTTTTATGCATATTTTTGACTAGCTTGGTTTAACGTCCCTTTCAACCGGAAGAGTCATATCTGGGAATCTAACTCACTATCTCCTGTTTAGTAGTCAAACATCACAAAGACGTTTTTATTTTACTAAGTCAAGTGCCATAACTCTGGTCTGCCTGTTGATCTCCCAAATTAAAATCTCTGGTGCACAACTTCTCGTGCTCAATAACAATCCTGTGAGGTTTGATGACTCTGAGTGAAATCCTTGTGAACGACACAAATTCGGACTGGTATTTAAGTAGATACTCATTTGTTCCCCCTATTGTTCTTTTAGCCACGTAAAAGAAAAATAGCCACATAAAAGCTTACGGAATTAATGACATCAAAGAAAAAGTACAGTTACCTATTGTTCCTATAGCCACCTAAGTATGCAAATGTGGGCTGACGGACAGCTGTTAGTGCTCCCCCCTATTTTTTGTTGTGTGTGTGTGTGTGTGTGGGGGGGGGGGGGGTGTAGGTGGGGGACAACACTAAGAACAAGTACGGGGAGATTATTTAGCGCCGCTTCGCGATGCTTGAAGACTGCTGTTGTGTCAGTTGATAAAATGTATACAATTGTTTTGTTAGATTCACAGTCACACCGATACAAGTCCAAATGACAGCCTTTTCAGCTTTGGTGGCGGAGGAAGGCACCAGGTGTCTCTCCGGGCATCATTTTATCACCGAAAGGCACATGGATAGAACCACCAGCCTTCCATAAGCCGGGTAGATGGCTTCGTCACATGAATTATACACCCCAAGCTAGGTTCAGAACCTACAATTGTGTTGGGTAATAGGGGCGAATGCAAACGGCTACAGAGACCCAAAATTCTACAAGAATATCATTTTGAAGCAGAGAAATTAGCCAAGCAAACTAATACCAGACTCGGTTTAACTGTATCTTTAAATGAGAGTAAATGAAATGTTAATCACTCCTTACGCCCTTGGAGCCAGTTTAAGGTACTTCCGCACGTTTGGATCAAAATATTTTCTACAATTTAGAATTTGATTAAACCTCGATTTTTCAGAACTTTATAATTTACTTAGAACATTCGGCAGGCGTCGTGAGTTTGATTTTTCTGCTAGACTGATTTGAAAAATATGGACCTCAAACAAGTTTCCATAATATGCGTCCATGGGAAAATCACAGTTTTGATAACATTTTACAGTCGTAAATAAACACATGTTCTATAATACAGTGAAATAAAGTTCATAGGTCCGTGTGCTCATTTTTGAAATATTGTCCAAGATGTAGGCAGTGTAACTAAAACTACAAACTTCAAGTAGGAACTATCTATTTTAGATATATGTGTGGTTAACTGCATCAAAGACTGAAAAAAAAATATTAAAACATCATTTCCTGAAAAAGAGTTATTTGAGCTGAAAAAAATGATCCCGGGTGAAATATTTTGAAAAAATGGAGACAACTCTGCTAAGACTTTATGGTAGGTTTAGGTGGCTGTTGACCTAGAACCTCATGCAAACTATGCACTTTTTACCTCTAGGCAGGGAAAAAGCATGCATACTTGCCACATGGATTAGCAATCTGAATAGAAAACTAATACATCCAATAATTTCACTATATAAACAGATTGTTTCCCTTGTGTAAAGAAGGCTTAGGGTAAGTCTCTACAAGATGTAAGAGCTGTGATTGGAAATTATTTAACGTGCCAAATGTTAATATCATATTTTATCTTGTAAAAAAGATATTTAAATAAATTAGCTCAAGAGCTGCCATTAATTCATAAAACTATGCATTTTCGTATACCGAGTCCAGGCTTTATTCTACTTACAGTTTATCTAACGTGCAAAATGCAATTACATAGATACTGAACGGACTCCATAACCCCAGGTGAGCAGAGAATATAAGATTGAGTCTCACAAACACAATTACCATATCCCTTATGATTTTTCCTGTGATATTAATTAATAATTTTGTCAATTTAAATCATAGCAGTTAATATGACGCCGCATAAACCTTTGATATGGGACACCACTATAAATACACACCACTATAAATACACAAGAAAGTCATCTGTAAATGTAAAGCGTGTGTAAAACGCAATAAAATATATCAAACGCGCTGAAAAAGGAGTGACAAATAAAATAGTTTAGTATTATTTGTGCTTCTCAAAATATCTTGTTTGTTTATTAAATTGTTTATCAATAGATCAAATTGAAAAAAGAAGGTTATGTGTGAGTATAGAGCTGAATATAAACCATTGAAATCTCGGAATATTTCATTGTCATACTTTTATGTCGGGGAATACTAACAACAGTTATGCTTGTCAAGCAAATCGTTTTGATATAGGAGTGTGGTAACAGATATTTTCATTGCTGAACGTTTCAGTCGCTATAAGATGTTACATATTAAATTTTAGGAGGAAGTCTTCTAGTACTCAAGGTAAGACATTTTGTTTAGTGTATGCGAAATCATGGTACGGTACTGCGATAAATGCAATCTGACTCCATACCCGAAAGAGGGTCTTGTATGAGTAGGGTTTCAATTTTCCTGTACTGACTCCATACCCGAAAGAGGGTCTTGTATGAGTAGGGTTTCAGTTTTCCTGTACTGACTTCATACCCGAAAGAGGGTCTTGTATGAGTAGGGTTTCAGTGTTCCTGTACTGACTCCATACCCGAAAGAGGGTCTTGTATGTGTGGGGTTTCAATTTTCCTGTACTGACTCCATACCCGAAAGAGGGTCTTGTATGTGTGGGGTTTCAATTTTCCTGTACTGACTCCATACCCGAAAGAGGGTCTTGTATGTGTGGGGTTTCAATTTTCCTGTACTGACTCCATACCCGAAAGAGGGTCTTGTATGTGTGGGGTTTCAATTTTCCTGTACTGACTTCATACCCGAAAGAGGGTCTTGTATGTGTGGGGTTTCAATTTTCCTGTACTGACTCCATACCCGAAAGAGGGTCTTGTATGAGTAGGGTTTCAATTTTCCTGTACTGACTCCATACCCGAAAGAGGGTCTTGTATGAGTAGGGTTTCAGTTTTCCTGTACTGACTTCATACCCGAAAGAGGGTCTTGTATGTGTGGGGTTTCAATTTTCCTGTACTGACTCCATACCCGAAAGAGGGTCTTGTATGTGTGGGGTTTCAATTTTCCTGTACTGACTCCATACCCGAAAGAGGGTCTTGTATGTGTGGGGTTTCAATTTTCCTGTACTGACTCCATACCCGAAAGAGGGTCTTGTATGTGTGGGGTTTCAATTTTCCTGTACTGACTTCATACCCGAAAGAGGGTCTTGTATGTGTGGGGTTTCAATTTTCCTGTACTGACTCCATACCCGAAAGAGGGTCTTGTATGAGTAGGGTTTCAATTTTCCTGTACTGACTCCATACCCGAATGAGGGTCTTGTATGTGTGGGGTTTCAATTTTCCTGTACTGACTCCATACCCGAAAGAGGGTCTTGTATGAGTAGGGTTTCAGTTTTCCTGTACTGACTTCATACCCGAATGAGGGTCTTGTATGTGTGGGGTTTCAATTTTCCTGTACTGACTCCATACCCGAATGAGGGTCTTGTATGAGTAGGGTTTCAATTTTCCTGTACTGATAAAAATCCAAAAGGCTTAAATTTAAAAAAGCCTTATTTCGAAATCAACGTAAATTAAATATAGCAGAAACCTTAGAGCAACTGTCACTTTTCATTACATACACAAATTACAATTAATCTATATGCATCATTATGAATATTGGAGACCCAGCCAAGTAATACCTAATAATACATTCATAAATTATCGAGATATTTATCTTTTAGTAGGACAGGAATATTATATTAATTATTTGGTTTGATAGTCGGAAATATGTGGGGTCAGTTTGATAAATGGAGGAGGGGCAAAACGTTAGCCGAGTCACAAATCTATCATACTGAGAGGGAGGAGGGGCGAAACGTTAGCCGAGTCCCAATATCTATCATACTGAGAGGGAGGAGGGGCGAAACGTTAGCCGAGTCCCAATATCTATCATACTGAGAGGGAGGAGGGGCGAAACGTTAGCCGAGTCCCAATATCTATCATACTGAGAGGGAGGAGGGGCGAAACGTTAGCCGAGTCCCAATATCTATCATACTGAGAGTCACTAACACATCCTATAATTGATTTGTTTATCGAACACTTATTTTTAGCCTAGATCGCCATTAAAATCTACTGATCATCCACAAAAAATATAGGGTGTCACCACCTGACCATCTTTTACCAATGAAAACGGCAGAATCTTACGGCAGGTAAAACTTAAAGCAATGTTTAATCATATCATTTGTCAGTAAGAGTGGTCTGTTGCTGCTGACAATGTTTAATCATGTCATATGTCAGTAAGAGTGGCCTGTCGCTGCTGACAATGTTTAATCATGTCATATGTCAGTAAGAGTGGCCTGTCGCTGCTGACAATGTTTAATCATATCATATGTCAGTAAGAGTGACCTGTCGCTGCTGACAATGTTTAATCATATCATATGTCAGGAAGAGTGGCCTGTCGCTGCTGACAATGTTTTATCATATCATATGTCAGGAAGAGTGGCCTGTCGCTGCTGACACTGTTTGATCATATCAATTTTCAGCATAATGAGGATCAGGATGACCAACCCACCTAATATTTTGATACCGTACAGACGGGGAAATCGCTCAATTAATGTAACATTTTTGCTTCTTTGACTGATTTTAACAATATAAACAGCGTCGAAGACAGGGACACGTGTGTATTCCTTGGCACAAAGCGTCTGCCGGACATTTCTTTTTTTTTTCACGGACCAAATGTGTAGATAATATACCCACTGGGGTTTGGGAGAAGTGTTTAAAGAAAGTATTGAGAATGTGTGACAGACACTTTTTGCCAAGGAAAGCACTCGTTTTCCTTTCTTCGGTGCTTTTTACCTAATTTAAGTCCGACTAGTAATAAAAAAAGATATCAGCAAAAATGTTACCTGTTTCGAGTTATTTTTACCGTGTGTACGATACCGAAAAGTCACATAGGTCGGTCACCCTGGATGCCGATCTAATATTGTTTTTTCCCCTCAAATGCATTAAAGTGTATACACATGTAACCTAGATACAGGACTGCAGCTAGCGGTTATTTATTTGTGGGGAACACTATACATTATTTTAGTTTAAACATATTTATTCCCAAAGCGTGCCTCAACACATATGTTTTAAGTTCGATGCTTTTCAGTAATTTTGTACATACTTACTGGTATACTGAACAAAATAAGTAACGTCCGTTGTGTTAAGTGCAGATATACGTAAATATGAACAGAAGGGTTAAATTATTTTTATATGTATTACAAGAGTATTTCAATGTAAATTTTATCGATCTACGTTTACGGAAAACTGATGAAATAGTAGTGGTCGTACACCAAAATCACACATTAACCTTGAGCATCGAGGACTGCATAGCGTCGTTGGCGTATAGAACCGACAATTGTATTGATATCGGTCTGTGGAATATTGTTCCACTCCTGAATCAAGGATTGTGTTAGTTCATTGACGTTCGACGGTGGAATAGGGCGACGTCTAACACGCTGGTCCAAATTATCCCACAGGTGTTCAATGGGATTCAGATCTGGGCTTTTGGCAGGCCAGTAATTAATAAATACAATGTTATTCGTCCTGAGAAAATTCACAGTATCTCTAGCTGTATGGCTTGTGGCATTATCCTGTTGAAACAGAGTATTATTGACATTATTTTGAAACAGCGGGATGACGTGCCTCGCAAGAATCTCGTCATAACACAGCCATCCACGTAGACCACCTTGCGTAAAGTTTGGTCAGATATTCGGTTGTTATGTGTACCAGAGGTGTAGCGGCAGTTAGAAACTGTTACGTAGGTGGGTGTTCATGAAATAGCGGTCTTGCCCAGGCGTCGTGACGCGCGGACGTCCACTTGGTGGAGTTCTAGGCATATCAAAAAGAAAGAAAACTTAATAAATTTCTTTTTTTTTCAACGTCTTTTCTTATTGACAACAAAGTTAAAAGGTTTGATTTTATAAACACGGATTTTACTGGTCCGCACATGCACGAGGAAATCGAGTTCACCGTTTTATTTTTCAGTAATGCGTACATTCGAGTTATAATTGGTTTTATTTGTCACACAATCGTTCATCCGGAAATATGTAGGCTATTTGGCATGTTGATTTTTTTGTCCGTAAATAGCCAATCGCAAAGCAGACTTGTACCCGTCTATATTTCATATACAACAGTTGCGTTGTATATATATCGGGGGAAACTTGGGCAAAAAACGCGTGAATTTCGTGTCAATTTACCATCTAACAATACAGGCTAACGCCGGAGTTAAATGACCTTGCAATATTCTCACCAGTTATCAATGGGATAAAAAATAAGACTGACTTGGAGGTAAATTCAGTTGACAACGTTTAAATATTAATATTGTAAAAATGACCCCATGTTATTAGATATCAATAAAAATGAATAACAATAAACTACATATTTGTAGTGTAGAACCAACTGGGTAAAAACGTAATTTACACATTCACTGAAACGTTTCCAACAGTTGTAACTTTTTATGTTCACTTGTTATAAAAAAGACATGTCAGCACGATCCTTACATTTGCAATCAACTGGATCCAGTTGTTCAAAACTTTAACAGGCGAGTGAGTTAACGGTCGATTAACTTTATCAGTAGATTTCGAGAGTTTAGAAAACGTAGAATATCTAATGTACTTGTTAAGGGGGCGCATACTTTGAAATTAGAAAAAAGTGGGTGGGGTATTATAAAATTTACCTGCAAAAAAGTACAAGGTTTTGGTAAATGAAATGAATACTGTTTCAACTGTTATAAGTACACAAAGGATTGCTCACTAAAATAAAAATGAGAAAAACTGAAACAAGAAAGTTATTGTTGAATTACATAAGACTTCTTGTGTACATTCAAAGTCAACAATTAAGACTTTTTGGTGCGAAAATAATAGTGCTTCACTTTGTCCAAACATTTATCAATGTCCTACAGATTCTAATTTAAAGAAAGAATGTGAAATAAGTTCACTGTCTTGCTTTTCATTTCGCATATGTGAGCTAAAACACATTATTTAGTTTGTTTACAAAGTAGTGCATAAGAAAAGATACGGTGGTCAAGGAATGCCACATTACAAAACTAAAAGAGTATATTCCCCTTAATACATTAAACATTTATCATTACAGAAGTCTAGTGGCTTACAATAAAGGCCTAGAAATGTTGCCATTATTAATTTTTAACTTGGTATTCATGAACTACAATGCACTTAAATATCAAAACACACTCTACAAACTTTTGAATTGTATTGTCTTAAAATCCCTAAAATAAGGTATGAAATTTGGTTGAGAGGTCCAATCAATGTGTATATGTGCAAAAGCAACATTCTAATCTTGTTCACAAAAGTTACTAATAAACAGCAGGAATGTCAATGATCAAAACTGGACGAATATACAGTTATCCTCACTTTAATGTCATTTATAATTTGTCCTTGAATTCTCCACCATACTTTTCATAATTCTGTTTGCACGAGTTGCACGAGAATGCTGTCATTCACGTAAAAAAACGGGGTCAAATAAGTTGTAAATGCAATATCATCTAAACGTAATTAATGGATTATGCAGTTCAAGATAAACTTTATCTCATAACGTAACGAACATGTATAATGTTGTAACAACAACTTTACTTACACTGATTTAAGTAGCAGTCGGTTTATAAGTGACTTTATTGATTCATTTTGTGTTTTGTTATTGTTGTCAAAAAGTATAACGGAAGTGCCTCACAACTGAAGCGGAAACCAGTTTGATGCGCAAACAAGTCCACTGTAAGTAATATTATTTGACAAATGTCCACAGAAATTAATAATTTTCTAATATTAAAGACGAATATCTGAATAGGATTCATTATTTGATAAGAAATTATAATCATCGACATGTTTTTTTAAAAATCGTACACGTGCTGACACCTAAGTTGTCTCCCGTTGTTTATTAGAATTACCTTTCGTCCGGCGCAGTAATACATTTGCAGTGAATCGCCGAGAAGTAGTGGGAAAATTAAAAACCATGTAAACAAACTAAAATTAACCACCTTTTCAAGATGAATTTCAAGTGATCGACATTATGCATTTAACCCCGCCTGACCTGTGTAGCATCTTGGATATCTGTTCTAAGGTATTCATTGTGTAGAATGTCATGTTATGCCCTTGCAATGCTAATCCCACTCTGATTTTTTTGTTTACATTTTTTATCAATGAGAAATATGGCGTCCATCCCGAGATGAACAGATGTGGCGTTAAATTTTTACATGTTTAAGGAAACCTGGTGTGTTAGAAAGAAAATCTCATCCCTTCAACATTATTTGGAACACTGTTATTGTAAAAAACCTGTATTTTCCTTATAGAAAAGCTTAATATTTAGTGTTGAATGTACTTTCACAAAGACCTCTGTTTTCCTATTACATTCATAGTACCACATCCTTATCCACAAAATACTGAATATTACAGGTGTCCATCAGTATTATATCAGTTTAGGAATATGTTTTTTATTTTCCCACCATCGATTTCTTGAATATGCACCCCTTCCGCATTGCTGTATGAACTGTGAATGTAGCAATATGCGTCCCCTTAAGGATTATAAACACTAAACCATCTTTACAGTAAAATTAAAACATCATACAAGTGTTTCCCACCCACCAAGACTAGTATCATAAATAGAAATTTAACAGGCGGTTAGATTAACAGCTTAATGCAGTGGTCGTGGGTTCGAGCATAATTGGGGTCACGACCATGACTTCTCATATGACCCCAGTACTAGTTTTCATAGGAAACGGACTCGAGAGTGGTTACAATAAGTTTAAACAGTTAAAGCTTTCATCACAATCGAGCTAAAACAAATTAGTATAAACTAAACTAAACTGAATTACAGTCCGTTAAAGTTTCGAACAACTTGGCCCAGTTAGAATGTAAAACAACTACATCATTCTTACAAGAAGGGCACGATATAGTAAAAGGTATTCGTAGTCCTACGAGCATCTACGCACTAACTATATCCTATATAAATAACTAACTAACTAACTAAATAAATAAATAAATAACCTGGCTATCTTCTTGAATCAACGAATCAACGTATCTGTCATCGTGTTTCGCCAACATGCAAACTCTTCACAAAAACTAATTGTTCAGCATGCAGTCCAATTTTGAGTATTTTTGAGAAATCCATGATTAACTGTTTAGCATTAATTTTGTGATTGCAAATGACTCAAAGTGATGAACATTAAATCTTAGTAAATCCGGTATTTGAGTAAAACTGAATTTATACAAATAACCTGCATTCTTTCATATGCCTTACTGACAATTAAGCGCTAACGGTACAAAGTTGATATTACTCTTATAAAAACACGTTAATCCTAATTTCTATAGAACGCGTGGGAGAGTTTTCAATAATTGCAGTTTTTATGTCGCGTGGTCTAAGTCGGATAGAAAACTCGTGCCGTTGTCTACGGGATATATACAACTCGCTTTGCTCGTTGTATATATCCCGTAGACAACGGCACTCGTTGTCTATCCTATTTTTTTGTACAGAAATCGGAAGTTTCTTTTTTTTGTTCAGTGTATATTGTGTGCGTTTAGATACATATCAGAACAAGTGTATGTTTAAATTACCTTTATATTTTGGTATCATTATCGACCTTTAAAGAGGCACCACAAAATAAATGTATTTTTTTGTATTTCCATGATGGTAATTATACATGCTTTGCATGAAGAAAATGAGGAATACCAAGTATCTAATTACAAATTGACAGTGACATATAAGGCCAAGACAATGTGTTTAATGTCTAAATATATTATTAAATTAATGTAGTAGTATGCACAGTACTTGATGTATTAAGGGGAGTTTAGACCACACTTTGTTTCTGCAGTGTAAGATAGTTATTATTCTATGTTTATAAAACTATACTGAAAAGAGAATGAGTGAATAAGTTTGCAGATGAAGTTGTGAAAACACATTTATTCAGGCAGGGCCTACATTGCATACATATCATCTTGTGGAATAGCTGTATTATACCAGTATTATCAGAATGATTTGCAGGAAGTTCATGTAGGAGGAAACAGTAGGTCACTAGGTCGTGTTGGGTCTTTAAAGGTGCAAAATAAAGACAAATGAATAGACACAAATCTTTAAAAAAGACTACACATTATGAAATATACCACTAAACATTACGATAGCCGTGCAATATTCCCTTGAAATCAACACATGTACAGAGAAACGAATGATTGTTTCTGTATTTTCTTAAACTGACATGGGTGGTAATTTTGTCCTACTTTCATGTAAAAATATCGCTTTTCCGTGATCGGTCGGAAATTCTTCGGGATCACGTGATTTTAAAATTGTTGCAAACGATATATCCGTTTAAAGACGCGCGACAAATAATTGCATTTCAATGATGGTAATTATACACGACTTGCACGAAAATTATGACATGTACAAAATTTAAGTTTAAAATTTACATTGACATAAATTAGGCAAAGACAATGTGTTTAATGTCTAAAATCTTATTAAATTAATGTAGCCATATGCTCATAAATCAGTGTATTTAGGTAAATTTCAATCACATTTTGTTTCTGCAGTGTAAGACAGTTATTCATTTATATTCTTAAAACTATGCTGAAAAGAGATTAATTGAAAAAGTGTGCAGACGAAGTTGTGAAAACACTTTTATTCGGGAAGGGCCTGAATTGTCCTCCCGAAAACTTGTAGTATAGCTGTATATTACCTGTATTATAAGAATGATTTTCATGAACTTTTTGTGAGTTACAAAAATGTTGAATTCCCTGTGCTAAGTTTGTAAAAATCACTATCGTTTGGGCATATAATACATTTTGCATCTATTTATAAATCATAGCCTCGTTTCGGAGGATTCTTCCGAAAAAATCCGAAGATGCGCGACGGAAAACATACTTTCGGTTTGACATAGGCAACATTTTTTGTTAATTTGTTAGTTATTCTTGAACATATTCATGACTATTTGGTCAGATCCGATGCAGTGGGTCATATTTTCAGTAAACAGGAAGTCTCAACTACAAACTCTGATTTTCATATAATACTCGTTATAATAATATAATAATAATGATAATGAAATCTTTATTTAATGAAGGTAACATACAAAGTGTACATAACATGAAAATGAAACGTAAACTTATTTTCAGTATGGCCTTCAGTTAACAACAACAACAATACACATGTATACAAACATTTACGATAAATTTCACAAAATCATATTAAAAAAAAAATATATATATATATATATCAATGATCAATGTATTAAATACGATTAGAAGCTTCCCATTCATCCATCCGACAGACTCTCACATAATTATAAGACTTTTAAAGAGAAAAAACGAACAACAGCAAAACAAAATAATAATAAAATAACTGACATCATGATATGTAAAAACTGTAATAATATAATTATTTTAAGCACTGGACTGTAACATGAACAAATGTCGTTTGATATTATTTTTGAATGTTTGTAATGTATTTGATTCCTTAATTTCAGCAGGTAATTTATTCCAAATATTAACGCTGAAGTACGAGAATGAATCTTTAAGATAATTTGTACGAGGTGTTATACGCAAAACAAGATCTTTGTGAGCTGTTGATCGTAGATTATGCAATTTATTATTTGAGACACTTAATATTTCAGTCATGTAGATCGGTACCATGTTATGCATAGATTTGTAAACCATCACAGCTGTGTGATATTTTACTCTGTATCTAAATTTAAGCCATTTTAGATCATTAAAAAGTTCTAATGTAGGTGACCTTATCGGTCTGTTAAGTATAATCTTGGCCGCTCTTTTTTGTATTACTTGCACTTTATTTATGTAACATTTTGTATCTTTCCCCCAAATAGTACAACAATAATCGAGAATGGGAAGGATATATGCATTATAGTACATCACTTTTGCTTCTTCGCTAAGATAAAAGATGATATTTTTCAGAAGTGCAATTTTTGCATTCAATTTTTTACATACATTGTCTATCTGAGCATGCCAATTTAGTGTATTATCTAGATAAATACCTAACATTTTTTGCACTGTAACATTTTCTAGCTCTATGTCATTTACTTTTAATTTTAGAGCATTACATTTCTTTACTTTCATCGAAGAACCGATTATCATACATTTCGTTTTCTTTGGGTGTAAAGACATGTTGTTTAGAATACACCATTCATTGACATAGTCGAGGTTTTGTTGTAAAGTGTTTTGAATTTCATCTAACTGATAACCGGAGTTATGCAGTGTAGAGTCATCAGCATGTAAGTCTATATTAAGTTCATGATGTATCATTGATATGTCATTGATATATATCAAAAACAATAAAGGTCCTAGAATAGATCCTTGAGGAACGCCCGATTTGACGGTAAGTATGTCTGATTGTAAGTTACCCACCTGGACTAACTGTTTCCTATTTGATAGATAAGACTTAAAAAGACTTAGTGTATTTCCAGAAAAATGGTATAATTTCAATTTGTAAAGTAATATTTCATGGTCGACAAGATCAAACGCCTTTCTTAAATCAAGAAAAATTGTTCCAATTATTTTTCCACTATCAATATCTTGAATCCAAGCATCAATTAATCTAATTAATGCTGTATTGCAAGAATGATTTTTCCTGAATCCAGACTGTTTGTCGTGTATTATACTTGTATTTTGAAAAAATAATTGAAGATGTGTGGCTATGTGGCGCTCATATATTTTGGAAATGGTAGGTAGAAATGAGATTGGGCGATAATGTTCTGCAAGTTCTTTACTTCCTGATTTAATCAAAGCGCTCAAAGCGCTGATGGTGGCTGCTAATCAATGTGTAAAATATTCTTAAGAACGCGACATCTGAGGAATTGTTAATATAAACCGGAAGAACTCTTTTTTTTTCAAAATTGCCTTGGTTATATAATTAATACTTTTTCACTGCCAGTCATTGTTTATATACACACTGATTCAGTCTTTAACGAATAGTTTTGATCCTTTTTGATTATTTGTGACGAAAACTACAACATAAATTACATCGACGATGTTTTACTATAAATAAATAATATAAACTTTTTCTCCAAATCATTCAGCTTTTAAGATTTCTTTCTAAAGCTTTTGGACAGTGCCTGTCATGAATTATATACACACTGATTTGGTCCTTATCAGATATCTGTGAGATTTTTGTGAATGAAAACAACACAAACATACACCACAAATGCACCTCAGAATGTCAGTTCTGCAACCAGTGTATTTTAGAGGTGCATCAATTATCACTCCATCCGTTATACTAAAAAAAATCCGCTCTACACAACAGCAGGCTTCGCAAAAATGCTGGACATTAAGTCAGACAAACTTACAACTTTAGTCAGACCGAGAAAAAATCGAAAAATATGTAACTGGCGAAACGAAACCGTTTTAATTTTTATACATATAGTTGTATCAAATCAGATATATTGAACCGCACCATAAGAAAACCGACATAGTGCGTTTGCGATCAGCATGGATCAAGACCAGCTTGTGTATCCACGTAGTCTGGTCAGGATCCATGCTGTTAACTTTCAAAGCCTATTGCAACTTGAGAAACCGTTAGCGAACAGCATTGACCCTGACCAGACTGTGCGGATCCTCAGCTTGATCTGGGTCCATGCTGGTCACAAATGCACTATGTTGGTTCAAAGAAGTATAAAATACATTATTTTTATAGCTCTTTGGTTGGTTTTCTCATGGTGCGACTCAAACGAATTTAGCTGAAGTGAACAGAATCTGTCTTAAAACAATTTAATTTTTAAGGTGGTCAAATCTGTTATCCGACGACTTGCTATAGACTGCCGTTTCAAAAAGGCGAGTATTAATATCATCGTTAATTGGCAGTATCAGCGC
This sequence comes from Mercenaria mercenaria, assembly GCF_021730395.1. Taxonomy (NCBI): domain Eukaryota; kingdom Metazoa; phylum Mollusca; class Bivalvia; order Venerida; family Veneridae; genus Mercenaria; species Mercenaria mercenaria. Next base: position 43,299,628 of record NC_069369.1, on the reverse strand, counting down.
CTGGGGAAATCCACATCCTGTAACTGCTGATTATCGATTTTCTATAAATAGCCTAATTAACATTTGGTCATATTTTCGCCTGTTTAAAACGAAAACGAGACAATGTTGACATTCTTAGATCACTAGGGTTGCATTAATATATCTTACAAGTTGATAGCTACGACGAACATTTAAGTTTATTCTGACATATTTGAAAATTGTTACAACTTGCTGGAAAACCTATGGGAGGTACAAACTGGTATTGTCTATGGACCGGAAATGTTCGGAAACTTTTCCGTTGAATTTCCGTTTCTATTTTTAGCCGTGGATTATTGCTAGCAGAAGTCTTCGTTCTTTATCAAATACAGCCTTATATTTCGGGAGTTATACATGTGACACTGCGGTTAGGAAACATGTTTGAATTTTCAGTCTCTAGATTCCCAGGCTAGGTTTCTACCTTTTCTACGTTATAAGCTACGTGAACTCTAGGGCAGTTCTGTGCAATAGCTAATCAATATCATCGCTCCAGTTCACATGACATGAGGTCATCGTTTATTCACGTGACCATCAATTTGCATATTTGTATTCATACACGTGGTTGTTTTAATTAAAACGTTGACTTCAGTTTGCATTGATTTTAGTCGCCGAATTTACATTAAAAATGATATTAAGGCATATATTGTAGCATTGCATATTATGCACGTTGTGTGGATAATTGTTTCCGTGAAAAGCCTGGAACTATTTTTTGGTTGTGTTGTTAGGATGGTCTTAAGAATTGACAAGATTTCTCAAACTGAGTATTCTTTTTGACACTGGTGGCAGCAGCCACCAAAAATAGGTAAGACACGAGCCTCTTTAAGTTTATCAGGGAAAATCCCAGAGTATATACTGCTATTTATAATTGATGTAATGCATGGAATAATAACATCCCCACAGTGTTTCAAAATTTTAGGCCCTATTCCATCGAGACCTGTAGATTTATCTGTATTTAGTTTAGAAATAATATCTTTTACTTCAAGGGTTGTTATATTGGGAATACTAAAGGCATGTTCTCCTAAGTGTGAATCAAGTGTCTCTTTCAGAGCAGAGAAATTACTTTCAGAAAAAGAAGTTCTTTTTATAATACTTGAAATATTTATGAAATGCTTATTTAACTCATTTATAATGTTTAAATCACTTTCCAGCACTTTATCTGTAGTTTCAAGTTTAGACGGAATAGTGACATTTTTCCTTTGATTTAAGTTAGAAACATCTTTTAAGTTTCTCCAAACGTAGCAAGTATCTTTATTGTTTTCAATGGCTTTATTAAAGAAATTTTTCTTGGCTTATTTTTATCATGGAATTTACTTTATTTCTCAATAACTTGTATTGATCAATGTCTCCATTGGCATGACAGGAGTCACGTGAATGTATCATTGTTCGGATTTTAGTAGTGGACCTTTAAAGACGCATCACAAAATAACTGTATTCTTTTGTATTTCCATAATGGTAATATGTTCGCTCCAACATAAGTCATGTCTCAACGATATCATGTGACAACATCTCAACGACGACTGGTTACGGTATTATTATAAAGTCTGTGAAAAGATTTTTTTGAAGCACTGACATAAAGTGAGCAAGTAATGTATCTCCACGTAATCAGTATTACGTGCGGAAGAAATGACTGATACGCCTGCACGTGATTACAAAATTATGTGTATGCAATAGCTAATTTCTGTGCAAAGTTCTAGAAGTAATGCTTCATGATTCGGATTATCTATTCAGTACTGATTATTGGCGTACGCACGTATTAGTAATTACGTGTTCACGTATTAGCTATAACGTGCAGACTTATTATTTATTACATATGCATGTATAAACTATTATGTGCCCACTTATTGTTATTATTGAAGGGCTTAACGTCACACCGAGACAATTGTAGATCATAAGGCGACTTTTAAACTTTTCATGGTGACGAACGCCCCTAGGTGTCCCTCTGAAACTTTCATGTACGGACGGGCACCCTGGGTAGAGCAAACGACCTACTGCAAGGCGACTGGATGGCTTTCTCACACGAGAGAATTCTACACCCAAAGCGAAATGGGCGACCTTAACTACTTGACCACGGAGGCCTTTCATGCACATAATAACTTACTACATGCGCATATACAATGCCCATTTAAATGATATTTTTTTTTGTAGAATGTATACTCTAAATCCTATTAGAGATCTTGTGGATCTTGCATTAACTCTATAAGAAGATCTTTTGGAAGCATATCTATTGCAACGAAACAAAATCTTTTCACAAGAAGTAGAGGGAAAATGTAAACCTATACGGGATTTCAGTAAATGCATACGATTTAATTGCAAGTTTAAAAAAAACCGAGGTAACAAAATAGCGAAATGTCACGCATAAATTGTGAAAGTAGATTGGATTTAAAAAAAAAAAAAAAATAGAGAAAGGGACGCAGTAAAATGAAAAATGTCAGTATAAAAGATTAGAGTTGATAGATCTAAGCAAATGCACAAGTTTCATAAATTTCCGTCTTAAAAGGAAATTAGGAGAAACAACGCGAAATAATGAAACATTTCAGTAAATGCACGTGTTTAAAACAAGGACGAGGAAGAATGAAATGCAGTAATGTAAACAATTATAAAAGATGTTAGTACCTGCAGAAGTTCCCACAAATGAAGAAACATAAAGGAAAGACAGAGATGTGGTAAATGAATAGGTTTTCATGAACTCTAGTTTGAAAAAGAGACAGAAATGCAGTAAACTACGTAATTATCAGAGATTTATGTTATCGTATGAGCTTTCTTATGGATTAAAGTTTGAAAATTAGAGAATATAAAATCTTCGCACACGTTCACATTCACGGTGTTTTGATATTTCACACCTTACATATTAGGGATATGAAAAGAAACTTATGATTTAATTCTATCCTTTTGTGACATACATGGTCTGCAGTAAATAGCCATTCTACTGTCTTTCCGAGATAGCAACTGTATGAGATAGTACAAGGTTTCAGGTAGGATGCGTGCACGAGAAAATAGGTCTGGATAATTTTTTTACCAAACCTTCCTGCTCCTAACTGCATCCGATACAGCACAGGATGATTTGACATTCCACACTTTATATCCTGTGACATAATACTGTTATTCCCCTTTGCAACGACTTAGTGTAAGATAAGATATGCTTATCAAACCCTTACTCAGCATGATACAATATAATAATCATATTGATTAAGCTAAAACTGTGAATTGCGTATATTTTTCCTCTTATAGTAAATGTATTGTAGCATGAATATCAACTGTGAAAGTTTAATACTTCAATCAGAAGTCTACTGACTATTCTAATATGCTTTCTCTGTTAAAACACTTTTACGCTAGAATGACGTCACGTTAACGTGCGGTGACGTCAATATTTTTGTTGCTACCAAGAAAGAGCGCTACTATATTTTATCTACTGTTTAGGCATATTAGAATCGAAATAATTTATACTAAAACCGTTTTTTAACACTATTTATACACTCGGGCGGTAATACGTCATACAAATAATTTCACTCGGGCTGCGCCCACGTGAAATTATTACACCCGACGTATAACCGCCCATCGTGCATAAATAAGTGTTAAAACCCTCTTTTGCTATAAATTATTTCTTAATTCAAACATGGGAACGAAATGATTAAAAATGTCTAACTTCAGTAAAATACAGTTGTAGCTCGATATCTCGAATTTCAAGCGATCGAGCACTTTACTTCAGACAACCGAAAATTGACTTAAAATGATATTTTATCATGCAACTACTATGCAAAGTGCCTGATCTCACTTGCTTGATATTTTTAAACCGATTATATACTCACGGTACTGGGGTGCAAATCGACAGTGCAGGACCAGCCGACCAAGGTGGTAAACCTTTTTGTTGCGAGAATGAAACGCTGAACATCAACGATTAGAGATTTATTCTGCTCAAAAGAAAGCCTGCCGTTGCCATTGAGAAGATTGTCTACTGACAATGGACATGGAGTAGTGGAGATGAGCTTTTCCCGAATTGTTTGATATTTATGACACCAAAGCAGGTAGTGATATACAGTCTAAGTGCCGCCACAGGTACAAAGGGCGGATTCAGTTAAAGATCTTCTTTGGATATCGTAATTCAGAGAACTGCACCCCAAACGCAGTCGAGCATGCAACATTTGCATATTTCTTGTGCCGCAGTTAAACTGAGGAGAAGACTTTGATAAGTTTTTGTTTAATGCTGATTTGAAAGCTATTAGGGTAGCTGCTTCTTTTGTCGTTTGTGGTAATACATTCCAGTCACGAATTGTTCTGGGCAGAAGTGAAGAATTGAAAGACTTTGTCTTAGAGTTTTCACTTATTATGTTTCTTAGATTGTAGCCTTCGTCGTTAATTTGATCACGACCTGGAATGAGATTAGACATGTAAGAGGTAGTCCATAAAGCATTTTGTAGAATAAGATGAGACGATGTTTTTTCCTCCGCTCTGCTAGTGTCTCCCACTTCAAATCATGTAGTAGCTTCTGGGTGTTGCATAATTTTGTTGCACCGGTTACTATACGAGCTGCTTCGTAATGAACGGCCTCAATATCATTTTTCAGAGCTTCACTACAGTTGTCCCAGACAACATCTAAGTACTCAAGAAGAGGGTGAATAGATGAACAATACATTCGTTCAAGGCTAGAGCGGTTAAGTACAAATTTCAGCGACCGCATTATTCCAATCCTCTGCCATGCTTTTTTCAGTATAATGGAAATACGGGATGACCACTTCAAGACGGTTGAGAAAGTTAGTCCGAGATGTTTATGGCTAGTTACTTCTTTGATTGCTGCGTTATAGATAACATTGGATGATGTTGTTTGGAAAGTTTACGTGAGAAGACCATGAATTCGGTCTTTGATGGATTGAAAGGTACTAACTAGGGCTTAGACCAAGAATGAATACAGATCAGCTCACGCGGAAAACCCATTCTACTCGATCCTCGGAGGATGGCCAAAACGAGTACCAAGGCTCCGATTCGAGGTTTCTTCGAGTCAGCCAGTTTCCGTCAAGGAATTTCGCTGTCTGACTCCGAGGATTTATGCGAAGTCACTCAAGGAAATCCTCGGATTGACTCGAGATGGAATCCAATTAGCGGAATACACACCTGTATTGGTTTCTTTTGTTCCCGAGTCACTTGGCGGAATTCCTTAGAGTGACTCCGAGACGAATAAATAATTACCTATACTTTAATAGGGTTTTCGAGTACCTTCGAGGACAGATTTCAGATTACATGGAGCAAGATAATTTTATTTTACGTAGTGATACGCGAAAATAAAACAACAACAAAAAACAAAGAAACTTATGAATAATTATAATAGCATCTTTGTATTTTACATTTGTAACATTTTATGACTTTGTGAGTGGATAAGGCAGCAATAATTTTCCCTTTAATAAATGAAGAACCATTTCTTCTATAATTTTAAAATACAAAGATCACTATTCTTTAACGGACATTATCTTAAATTTTATCTAGTTTTATATACATGTAGTTCTTAATTTAGTTCAATATACATAAATCTGTTTCTGAAATTAATTTGTCAGAAACTATATCAATTGATTCCTTAATTTCAGCAGGTATTTTATTCCAAATATTAACGCTGAAGTACGAGAACGAATCTTTAAGATAATTTGTACGAGGTGTTATACACAAAACAATATCTTTGTGGGCTGTTGATCGTAGATTATGCAATTTATTATTTGAGACACTTAATATTTCAGTCATGTAAATAGGTACCATGTTATGCATAGATTTGTAAAACATCACTGCTGTGTGATATTTTACCCTGTTACTAAATTTAAGCCATTTTTAGATCATTAAAAAGTTCTAATGTAGGTAACCTTATCGGTTTGTTAAGTATAATCTTGGCCGCTCTTTTTTGTATAACTGGCACTTTATTTATATAACATTTTGTAACTTTTCCCTAAATAGTACAACTAGAAGATGCTTTTGTAGAAAAGCGCATGTCTCCCCCAATGCAAAGTTGTATAGACAAAAAGTCAAAAGGGGACAGGAGCAAAAGTCAAAGAGACACTGATGGTTGGCTGCAATAGGGATCATCTACTTGGCATGTCCAATAATACAACTAAGTTTCAACATCCTGGGCCTAGTGGTTCTCAAGTCATGAATTAGAAACGGTTTTCCATGTTCAGGCCCCTGTGACCTTGACCTTTGATCGAGTGACCCCAAAATCAGTATGGGTCATCTACTCTGCATGTCCAATCATCCAATCATCCAAACTTCAACATTCTGGGTCAAGTGGTTCTAAAGTTATTGATTGAAAAGAAATCTCTACGTTCAGCCCCCTGTAACCTTTACCTTTGATGGAGTGGCCCCAAAAACAATAGAGGTCATCTACTCTGTAAGTCTTATCAACCTATGAAATTTGAAGGTTCTTAAATTATAGACTGGAAATAAATTTCCATGTTCTGTCCGCTGCGACCTTGATCTTTAATAGAGTGACACCAAAAACAATATGGGTCATCTACTCTGTAAGTCCTATCACCGTATGAAGTTTCAACATTCTTGGTTCTCAAGTTACTGACAGGAAATGAATTTCCATGTTCTGTTCGCTGCGACCTTGACCTTTAATAGAGTGATCCCAAAATCAATAGGGGTCATCTACTCTTCATGTCCAATCATCCTATGAAGTTTCAACATTCTGGGTCAAGTGGTTCTTAAGTTATTGACCGGACATGTTTTTCCATGTTCAGGCCACTGTGACCTTGACCTTCAATAGAGTGACCCCGAACCAATAGGGGTCATCTACATCTACTGTATGTCCAATCATCCTATAAATTTTCAACATTCTGGGTCAAGCGGTTCTCAAGTTATTGATCGGAAATAGATTTCTATGTTCGGTTCGCTGAGACCTTGACCTTTATTAGAGTGACCCCAAAATCAATAGAGGTCATCTGCTCTGCATGACCAATCATCCTTTGAAATGTTTCAATAATATGGGTCAAGTGGTTCTCAAGTTATTGATCGGAAATTGTTTTCCATGTTCAGGCCCCTGTGACCTTGACCTTCAATAGAGTGACCCCAAAAACAATAGAGGTCGCCTACTCTGTAAGCCCTGCCATCCTATGAAGTTTGAAAGTTCTAGGTCAAATGGTTTTCCAGTTATTGATCCGAAATGAGGTGTGACGGACGGAAAGACGGACGGACGGACAGGGCAAAAACAATATGTCTCCCCCAGTTGTGGGGGAGACATAATAATCGAGAATGGGAAGGATATATGCATTAAAGTACATCAATTTTGCTTCTTCGCTAAGATAAAAGATGACATTTTTCAGAAGTGCAATTTTTGCATTCAGTTTTTTTACATACACTGTCTATCTGAGCATGCCAATTTAGTGTATTATCTAGATAAATACCTAACATTTTTGCACTGTAACATTTTCTAGCTCTGTGTCATTTATTTTTAATTTTAGAGCAATACATTTCATAACTTTCATCGAAGAACCGATTATCATACATTTCGTTTTCTTTGGGTGTAAGGACATGTTGTTTAGAATACACCATTCATTGACGTAGTCGAGTTTTTTTTGTAAAGTGTTTTGAATTTCAGTTAACTGATAACCGGAGTTATGCAGTGTAGAGTCATTAGCATATAAGTCTATATTAAGGTCATGATGTATCATTGATATGTCATTGATACATATAAAAGACAGTAAAGGTCCTAGAATAGACCCTTGAGGAACGCCCGATTTGACGGTAAGTATGTCTGATTGTAAGTTACCCACTTGGACTAACTGTTTCGTATTTGATAGGTAAGACTTGAAAAGAAAAATGGTATAATTTTAATTCGCGGTCTCCAGTTAATCCATGACAACGCTGCGGCTCACCATCGTTCAAATGTTTCTGAAAAAGTGTTACAAATCAATCATCCCGCATATTCACCAGATCTATGTCCCGGCGCAAATATTTATCGAATAAACTACTTGGTAATGGCAGTTTTCAGTTATTTAAGACCATACCGAGGGAAGACTACTCTGCAGCGTTTATCCCTTGCAGAAAGGCGCGGTAGTCAAGGGCGAATACTTTTCAGGGATAAACTGAATTTGAAGTCTGTACTATATTCAAACACGATGTCATTATTTTCAGAATGACCTTCGTAAAATCATCCGCAGACACCCCTCTTTAAAATCAAACATCAATAAGGCTTATATCTGACATGGAAAATGGCCTTAGTGGCACCATATACTGATATGGACTACATTCGAGTGAACCATGGAGACACATCCGGCGAATTACTACCTTCATGCCTTATAATGGAGGCAGGGGACAGTAAATTAAAAAATTCCACAAATTTGCGTTGATACCTGTGCGAAATAAACCTTGAAAAATACAATTTTGAGAAATGTCAGTGAAGCGAGGATCAAATGTTTTGCATATACTTAACACTTTATCATGTGACATTTTCAGCCTGTCTATTCCGTTGTTTAAATAATAAAAACATGTGAGGAAGCCATCCAGCTGGCTTACGGAAGGTCGGTGGTTCTAACCAGGTGCCCGCTCGTGATGAAATAATGCACGGAGGGGCATCTGGGGTCTTCCTCCACCATTAAAGCTGGAAAGTCGCCATATGACCTATCATGTGTCGGTGCGACGTTAAATCCAAAAAAAAAAAAAAAAAAAAAAATAATAATAATAAAAACGAGTAAAACTCGTAAGGACACTAATGTTTGGGACAAAAATGTACCAAAGTGCACACCTTGCATGACCTGTCTCATGTTATCTGCAAATGACTGACCTAAAACATATGCATATTTTTTAAAGGATGTAACAAGACAAACAAGAGTGCCAGAATGTCACAATATACGCCCGTCACAGCAAATTAGCAAATAGCACCTGTATTTGCAAATTGAATTTTGTGGTTATTTAGTAATTATTGTAATTCTTTTGTTTTTCTAAGTCCACAAAAAACTCCTTACCAGATAGAGATACCTTAAAATACACCTAAAATTTGAAAGTAGCATCTATGTTGTACTACAGAAAAGTGGTCTTGGTTTTTCCTTATGGTCAATTATAAAAAAGTTACAATATAAGTTATTTATAGTAACAACTAAGGGAAGTTAATCTTAAAAAAAAGAAAAAAAATCTTAAAAGAAAAATTGTAAGTCCACACAAAAATCCAAACCAGGTAGAGATAGGTCAAAATACACCTCAAAATTGTATGTAACATGCATGTTGTACTACAGATATTTTTCCCTACGACTAGTAATGAAAAAGTTACAATATAAGCTATATATAGTAACAACAAAGGGAAGTAATTCTAAAGAAGGGACCTGCGCATGACACTCCGTCTCATGATGGTGTACAATTGTGCCAAGTTACATAAAAAATCCCTCCATGTATGAAGAAGAAATGCTCCGGACAAAGTAATTCTTGCATCTGACCTTTGGTCTCATGATGGTAAACAATTGTGCAAAGTAACATCAAAATCCCTCCAGGCATGAAGAAGATATGCTTTGGACAAAGTCATTCTTGAATTTGACCTTTGACCTCTAAGTGTGACCTTGACCTTAGACCTAGGGACCTGGTTCTTGCGCAAGACACTCCGTCTCATGATGATGAACAATTGTGCCAAGTTTCATCAAAATCCCTCCAGGCATGAAGAAGATATGTTCCGGACAAAGTTTTCATTATTGTATCCTTTGACCTCTAAGTGTGACCTTGACCTTAGACCTAGGGACCATGTTCTTGCGCTTGACACTCCGTCTCATGATGTTGAACAATTGTGCAAAGTAACATCAAAATCCCTCCATGCATGAAGAAGATATGCTTTGGACAAAGTCATTCTTGAATTTGAACTTTCACATCTAAGTGTGACCTTGACCTTAGACCTAGGGACCTGGTTCTTGCACACGACACTCCGTCTCATGATGGTGAACAATTGTGCCAAGTTTCATCAAAATCTCTCCATGGATGAAGAAGATATGCTCCGGACAAAGTCTGTGGACGCCGCCCGCCCAACCGCTCGCCCGCCAGGGGCGTTCCATAATATGTCTCGTTTTTCAAACGGGCGTATAAAAATGATGGCAAGAAAAGTGTTTCATAACCGTTTACTTTTTTGGCAAATTTGAGCTGAATCTAGATGGTCGGATGACAGTTTCCGTTTCGTCCGATTCTGGAGTTTATGCATCTCCTACTTTGCTCATTTGAAGTGCTGATGAGAAAGTTGAATTTGTTTGAAGATAAAAATAGAGTTTTATATATTTTGTTAATATTTCCCCTTCATTTTGGTACTTAGCATGCTTTATCTTTAGAAATGTGGAAGAAACTATGTTAAAGCAAGGCACTCTCTCACTGCTTAGGGTGTCCTTAATCGGCGTAATCGGATAGGACAACCGCAATCTGACTAAAGTACGTCTCCAATTATACGCTACGCTTAGGATCTGAAGACGTACTATTGATAGCCTCGTTCTGACTACCCTTCCGCTAGCCAATCAGAGCCTTGCTGTCAACATTTTGAAAGTGAAAGTAGAAGTTTAAAAAATCTATATTTAGCCTGGGTTTTTCATATTTACAATTCTTATGACGACCACATCGCGACTACGCCCTCGTGTTTTGAGAGAAATCATATGTCACGGTACGAACTTTATCACGTAAGGTGTCAGACAGCCGGTTAGCTCAGTCGGTAGAGCACTCGCCCTGTAAGCGAGGGGTCCCGGGTTCGAGCCCCGAACTGACTGCATATTTTTCTCATCCTTTGACATTCAACGCTATTTTGATGGTTCAGCCAAATGCTTGTTGAAATGAGTCATCTGATTGGTTAAAAAAATAGATTTGTGAAAATAAAAATAGCAATTTCAGAAATCCAAAATGATGAATGTGAATGGATCATCCCTAGATCTTTGTTTAGAAGATCAAGTACTTTAGTCAGATTGGGACAACCGATGCAATTAAGAGGACATAATGAGGTAATCGGTAACTCTAGTCTAGTAAAACTTTAGCTTCAAATATACAAATGCTTGTAAACCTATATCATTGTTATTTGTGAAGCAAATGAACCGCCAAGTGAATGAATAAAACACTACAAAACTATCTAAATCTTATCAGGTCATTTTCTAAAAAAACAAAACTAAACGAAATAATATAAGGAAACCATTTAGAAATAATCTTTATACTTTATTGTTAGTAAACTACTAACAGTATATGTTCACCATCGCATAAAAGTTGGCAGATTTTACAAATCGTTGTACTCCGATGGAGAATTGCTTCGTTTCATGAAATTCAAACTTTACGTTGCTTTTGTATATGGATAACCATATATAACCTAGATTTGAAGGCAAGCTGTCTGAAGCTTTTTCTGGTAATCAGGTACAGTCAGTGCCTTTCGTTAACTCAAGGAAGCGTATTCAAGCGAAAAATCCACATTTCATACTTTGCGGAGCTATCAGTTATGTCTTCCCCCACTGGGAGACATACTGTTTTTTGCCCTGTCCGTCCGTCCGTCCGTCACACTTCATTTCCGATCAAAACAGGAAAACCATTTGACCTAGAACCTTCAAACTTCATAGCATGGTAGGGCTTATGGAGTAGACGACCCCTATTGTTTTTGGGGTCACTCCATCAAAGGTCAAGGTCACAGGGGCCTGAACATGGAAAACAATTTCGTATCAATAACTTGAGAACCACTTGACCACGAATGTTGAAACTTCAAAGAATGATTACTCATGCAAAGTAGATGATCCTTATTGATTTTGGGATCACTCTAATAAAGGTCAAGGTCGCAGCGAACAGAACATGGAAAACCATTTCCGATCAATAACTTGAGAACCACTTGACCCAGAATGTTGAAACTCCATAGGATGATTGGTCATGCAGAGTAGATCACTCTATTAAAGGTCACGGTCACAGGGGCCTGAACATGGAAAACCATTTCCGGTCAATAACTTGAGAACCACTTGACCCAGAATGTTCATAAGATGATTGGACATGCAGAGTAGACGACCCCTTTTGTTTTTGGGGTCACTCCATAAAAGGTCAAGGTCACAGGGGGCTGAACATAGAAAACTTTTTTCAATCAATAACTTGAGAACCATTTGACCCAGAGTGTTGAAACTATATACGGTTATTGGACATGCAGAGTAGATGATCCCTATTTCAGCCAACCATCAGGGTCTCTTTGACTTTTGCTCCTGTCCCCTATTGACTTCTTGCCTATACGACTATGCATTGGGGGAAACATGGGCTTTTTAGCTCACCTGAGCAATGGTCAGGTGAGTTTTTGTGATCGCTCGATGTCCGGCGTCCGGCGTCCGTCGTCTGTCTGTCGTCTGTCAACATTCAGCTTGTGTATGCGATTGAGGCTGTACTTTTCAACTGATCTTTATGAATGATTACCTTGATAAAATCTAGGCCGAGTTTGAAAGGTCATCTGGGGTCAAAAACTAGGTCACTAGATCAAATCAAAGAAAAACCTTGTGTATGCGATAGAGGCTGTATTTTTCAATTAGTCTTCATGAATTTTGGTCAGAATGATTATCTTGATGAAATCTAGGAAGAGTTTGCAAATGGGTCATCTGGGATCAAAACCTAGGTCACTAGGTCTAATCAAAGAAAAACCTTGTGTATATGATAGAGGGTGTATTTTTCAATAAATCTTCATGAATTTTGGTCAGAATAAATGTTTTTATGAAATTTAGGTCAAGTTTGAATATGGGTCATCTGGGGTCAAAAAGTAGGTCACTAGGTCAAACTAGAGGAAAAACTTGTGTATACGATAGAGCCTGTATTTTTCAATTGATCTTCATGAAATTAAGTTAAAATGATAACCTTGATAAAATCAAGGTTAAGTTTGAATATGGGTTATCTAAGGTCAAAAAGTAGGTCACTAGGTCAACTCAAAGAAAAACCTTGTGTATGCGAAAGAGGATGTATTTTTTAACTGATCTTCATGAAATTAAGTCAGAATGATTGCCTTGATAAAATCTAGATAGATTTGGAATATGGGTCATCTAGGGTCAAAAAGTAGGTCACTAGGTTAAATAAAAAAAACAACTCGTGTATGCGATAGAGGCTGTATTTTTCAACTGATCTTCATGAAATTTTGTGAGAATGATAGCCTTGATGAAATATAGATCAAGTTAGAATATAGGTCATCTAGGTTAAAAAAACTAGGTCACTAGGTCAAATTAAGGAAAAACCTTGTGTATACAATAGGGGCTGAATTTTACACTGGATTTTCATAAGATTTGGTCAGATTGGTTGCCTTGATAAAATCTAGTTCAAGTTTGAATATGAGTAGTCCGGGATCAAAAACTAGGTCACTAGGTCAAATCAAAGAAAAACCTTGTGTATGCGATAGAGGCTGTATTTTTTCAATTGATCTTCATGAAATTTGGTAAGAATGATAGTCTTGATAAAATCTAGGTCAAGTTGGAATATGGGTCATCTGGGGTCAAAACTAGGTCACTAGGTCAAATCAAAGAAAATTCTTGTTTATACTCAAGATTTTTGCTCCAATTTTAATGATAATTGTTCAGAATATTTATTTCCATCAAATCACTAGGTCAAACATGTTTACACCGTTATGGTGTGTTATGGTGTGTTTCTCAGGTGAGCGACCTAGGGCTATCTTGGCCCTCTTGTTTACAAAAACATCTTCTAGTTTATTCAGTTTATTCTAGTGACAATGATATATGAAACTTTGAAGGAGCAAAATTCTCTATATGTTGATCAGGCTCAAATTCACTTAGGAATTTTAGTTAAGGGGCATAAAAAGATCTTGTAACTTAATGCAAACCAAATTACACGCTCTCATGTAAATATTCGTTAAACATTTTCGTTCATTTTATTAAATAAAACACACGTCTGATTAAAATTAAATCTAAGATTTAAAACGAAAGTAAAACAACTTTTGGGCGAGTTATAATTACAGTAAAATGTTACTTGATTAATATAAGAATCATATACAGTTTTCTAAACGTTTGAAAAGTATCCGTTGTTCGGGCAGTTCGTAGACTGTTTTACTGTACACTGATATAAAACTGGTAACAGTGATAATGTGTATTAAGTTTCCTTTTGTTTCCATTGAAATATACATTTAAACCAAAAAGTAACACATTTATTGATGTTCTTTCGTGCGTTTTACTTCCATATAAACTTTAACTTGGAAACCTAAAAATAACATTCTTTGTGTCAGTTCCTATAGTACGTATAAGGGTAACAATTGATTGTTATTTAAAATACTAAAGGAAACAAAAAAACAAACCAGCAACTACTATAACAAAACCTTTTGTTTCCATTGAAATATACATTTAAACCAAAAAGTAACACATTTATTGATGTTCTTTCGTGCGTTTTACTTCCATATAAACTTTAACTTGGAAACCTAAAAATAACATTCTTTGTGTCAGTTCCTATAGTACGTATAAGGGTAACAATTGATTGTTATTTAAAATACTAAAGGAAACAAAAAAACAAACCAGCAACTACTATAACAAAACCTTGAAAATGTTAAAAAGCTGTAAAAACCAATTATAGTATGCAAGAACAGTCCAAGTCCTGTCCTGTTCAAACTGAAATCCAATCAGAACTAATTCCAAATTTGTCACACAATCCAAAGTTAATTGAGTATATACAAAGGATATAAATCCTCTTTTTAAAGATAGTTTTTATATCCACAGTGTTAATGTATACCCATCAAATGTTAAATTTCCAAACTGGTAATAATTTGTTATTAAGAAATACAGGAAAGTTTTACAGTAAGAATCTGACTTTAGTTAGCTTCCAATTTAAAGCATCATGGAAGATTCCAGTACTTTCATGTATAACCAAGAATAAAAAGATTCTAGAAAAATCCAGAATAACCCAGACTTAAAAAAAGTGTAAACCCCCTGTTTAAAGAACCTTCTAGAAACCCAAAGTCTTTAAATAACTTATTTACATACATGATGTCTCAGAACTAGGACAGGCTTTATCAGTAACTAATGAGCCATCAATATAATAATAAAATGAAACATAATAGAGAATGACACCTCCCCACCTGAAGTAAAGAATTTAAAAAAATTATTACATAATACAAATAAAACATCATGGTGTCATCTTCTTAAAGAAAATACTCTATAAGTAAATGTAAGGGTCCGCGGACAGTATGACCAAAACCTTATTCGAATGGACTGAAGTAAAGTGATTCTTGTACAGAACCTCTGACCGCAAATAGCAATACATTAATACATTCCCACTAGTCCTTCTCTGTATCAAAACAATATGTTCTAATAATAGTTTTCAATGTTTGATGAAATCTTTCTAAGGCACCTTAACTTTCCAGATTATAGGCTGAAGATTGAAATTGTTTAATATCTAAGTTATATAATACTTGTTTAAATATGTTAGACATAAAACTAGAACCTTGATTAGATTGTACAGATTTTGAGAGACAAACAACTTAAAAAGATAATTAAGGCTTTAACAATGGATTTGACCTTTTTCATTTCTAAAAGGAATAGCTTCAGGAAATCTTGT
Source organism: Mercenaria mercenaria (assembly GCF_021730395.1). Lineage (NCBI taxonomy): Eukaryota > Metazoa > Mollusca > Bivalvia > Venerida > Veneridae > Mercenaria > Mercenaria mercenaria. The sequence continues at coordinate 43,284,139 of NC_069369.1, read as the reverse complement.
TGAAGCACATATAATTGTCAAAAGATACCGGTTCCCTGATCTAGTTTTAGACAAGGGACCAACACAGTCCACTATAATTGAGCTGAAAGGTTCATCAAATGCCGGTATTGGCTGAAGATGCGTCTTGTTTTTTTTCCTGATTTGGTTTGCCTGCCATTTGACATGTATGCCAAGACCTACAAAACTTTGACACAGCAGACCACAATGACCTGACGTGGGTGTTTCATCAGCAAGGGTTAGAATTTTCTGACGATACAATTTGGGACCACAATTCGGTAATTAACTCCCTTCATCATCCACAGGGACGTCTGGTGGCCGCCATTTTTTTTTATTAAAATCCCATGTTTAACAAAATAGCATACAGGGACCTGTGAAGCTTCTTCTTTACTAACAGCTTTTTGAAACAATAATGAAATTTCAGGATGATTGTTCCTGAATTAGCTGTGACATTGACAGCGAGTTATCACATTGGTCATTGAAAAAGAGAATGATCAGAGAAGTTGTCTGAGTCTGTTAGTTGAACAGACTGATTAGAAGAAAAGGACTTACCTGTCTCAGAATTAAATATTTCATTGATAATAGTATTAGGCAAATCTATATATGAGACAAGATCACCCTCAAAGGCTTTCTTAGCCATAGAACGGCTAACTGCACATGAAGGGTAAAGGTCAGCAATTTCCTGCTCCACTGGATCAGGTTTTTGATCCAAACAAGGTGTTTCCATTACAAATGGATTTACCACTACCTTATCTCCAGATAGGTCATTTCCTAACAGTAAATGGACACTTTTAAATGGCAAATCAGGTCTGGTACTCACAGTCATAGGACCAGTAACCAAATCTGAGATTAAATAAATATAATGGAGGGGTACAGAAAGAAAACCACACTCCGACCTTTTGTACTGGAAGAAGTCTTCTCAGAAAAAGGCAGGACAGCTGCACGAATAAGAGATTGAGAAGCTCCGGTATCCCATAAAATTTGAATAAGAGTAGACTTGACAGAATCACAAATAAGTGATGCAAAACCATTAGATGTAATATCAGTACAAAAGTGGGGTTCTTTAGACGGCTTTGCCTTATCTCTTTCCTGCTTCCTCTTTAGAGTGAAGCATTCAGAGATAATACGTCCAGGTTTCTTGCAATAGCTGCAAGTAGGTAGAGACAAGGGTTTTTCAGTAGGTTTATTTCCTGTAAATTTTGATTTTTGAAAATTTCCTGTATTAGAATTAGTACTAGATGAGAACCTAGAGGCATTTTGTGAAAAAGTTGATTTCTTGCTGAAAACATTTCTTTGTTGAAAGAAGAGTTAAGGTATAATTATCAGCCAATCTAGCACCATCTTCTAAATTTTCAACATGTTTTACATCCAAGAAATTTAACCTCGCTGCCAATACACCTTTTAAATTCCTCAATTAATATTAGCTTTCTCAGTTTATCATAGCTAGTTCCTATCTTATTTGATGCATACCACCTATCAATTACCTGCTCTTTAATTCGGGCAAATTCGACATGGGTCTGGTCTGAATCTTTTCTGCAATTTTGAAATCATTGCCTCAGGAGGAGATAGCAACCTTTAAAGATTAATTCTTTGCCAACATCCTAATTTCAGCTTTGGTCTACAGACAGCTGTGTATAAATTTCACGGGCTTTGCCAATTAGAACACTTTGTAAAAGAAGATTCCAATTTTCCCTTGGCAATTTAAGCTTTTCTGCTACTGTTTTAAAATGCATGATACATTTATCAACTTCTTTTTCAAAAGATGGAACTACTCTAATATATTTGGTGACATCAAAGTGAGAAGAACTTAGATAAGGTTCTGTTCTTCTACTTGCCAGTTCTATCTTTTCATTTCTTATTCAAATTCCATTCGTTCTCTCTCTCTCTCCCTCCCTCTCTGATAACGGCGCCTAAAAAACAATGAAACCCAAGCATAAACAATATTTATAGCAACAAAGTGCCGTCAATGGGTTGAAAACAACGGTAAAGCTGTCTTATATAATCTGCATAATTCCACAACAAAACATTCTGTGGTATGATAAAGGAATATGTAACTTTCTGTAATATTCGGTGGCTGCATTTCTGTAATAATATTAATGAAAAACCGACTTGTTTAATGTTGCTTCATTGGAGCGCTGAAATAATCTCCCAAATATCTCCCCAAATAATCAACATCTGAATATGATTAAAGTTTATTAGCAATTTTCCCGTCTCTATGATATTTTATTGTTCATTAATACGCACGTTTAGGCTTAACAGTTTTAGAAGCTCGTAAATAAACTAATTAAACTCATATTTAGTTATTTTAAGATTGACTGTCGAAATTGCCAACATCTCAGAGCAAATCAGCGGGCGACTGTTAATTAAAAAAAGAAGAAGATACTTTGTTACATGTTACATGTGTTGTAAAAATAAAATAAAATTATGACCTATTCAATAACTACTATTGAATTACCTTTGCTTATAATATAAGAAATTGTCTGTTATAGTGACTTGTGGATCCATATTCAATAAAAACAATAAAGAACAATACAAAAGCATCCGACCCAATGGGCCTATAAGTCACCTTACTTCAACAATGAAGTGTAGAATGTACTTTAATAAAATAGATATAAACAGATATGGCAGGCATGCAATGTGTGTTTAGTAAGAAGGTAAATCAGTAAGTGTGACTATAATATGGACAGTAATATAATAACTTATAAGTTACTGTCTATCATAATTACGGTATAGAACAGAACAGAAGAGAAATGTCTTCCATTTTGAACTGACAAAACTAATATGCATGATTACTTTGCAATGCATCGCAGAATGTAAACCGTCCCGGATGATTGGATCAGTCTCCACCTAAGCGATCCGGAGAACATCTGTGATGAAGACTACATCTGTATTTAATAAGAGATTATATAACGGTAACGGTACAAAGTAGGCCGCACGTGAGAGTGTTCTTAACTGTTTATCATGGAATGTTGAAGGGTTTAGCGAAACGATCTTCGTCCGAATTTTTAGATATACTGAAAGATTATGATATAATTTTCTTAGACCACGATAATCCGTAAATAGCCAATCGCAAAGCAGACTTGTACCCATCTATATTTTATATACAACAGTAGCGTTGTATATATATCGCGGGAAACTTGGGCAAAAAACGCGTGAATTTCGTGTCATGTTACCATCTAACAATACAGGCGATCGCCGGAGTTAAATGACCTTGCAATATTCTCACCAGTTATCAATGGGATAAAAAAAAAGACTGACTTGGAGGTAAATTCAGTTGACAACGTCTAAATATTAATATCGTGAAAATGACCCCATGTTATTAGATATCAATAAAATTGAATTACAATGAACTACATATTTGTAGTGTAGAACCAACTGGGTAAAAACGTAATTTACACATTTCCAACAGTTGTAACTTTTTATGTTCTCTTGTTATAAAAAGACATGTCAGCACGATCCTTACATTTGCAAACAACTGGATCCAGTTCTTCGAAACTTTAACAGGCGATTGACTTAACGGTCGATTAACTTTATCAGTAGATTTCGACAGTTTAGAAAACTTAGAAAATCAAATGTACTTGTTAAGGATTATAAACACTAAATCATCTTTACAGTAAAATTAAAATATCATACTAGTGTTTCCCACCCACCAAGACTAGTATCTTGAATAGAAATTTAACAGGCGGTTAGTTTAACAGCTTAATGCAGTGGTCGTGGGTTCGAGCATCACTGGGGTCACGACCATGACTCCTCATATGACCCCAGTACTAGTTTTCATAGGAAACGGACTCGAGAGTGGTTACAATAAGCTTAAACAGTTAAAGCTTTCATCACAATCGAGCTAAAACAAATTAGTATAAACTAAACTAAACTAAATTACAGCCCGTTAAAGTTTTGAACAACTTGGCCCAGTTAGAAAGTAAAACAACTACATCATTCTTACAAGAAGGGCACGATATAGTAAGAGGTATTCCTAGTCCTACGAGCATCTACCCACTAACTATATCCTGATAAACAAAGTAAACAAATAAAAAAAATAACTAACTAAAAAAATAAATAACCTGGCTATCTTCTTGAATCAACGTATCTGTCATCGTGTTTCGCCAACATGCAAACTCCTCACAAAAACTAATTGTTCAGCATGCAGTCCAATTTTGCGTATTTTTGAGAAATCCATACTTAACTGTTTAGCATTAATTTTGTGATTGCAAATGACTCAAAGTGTTAATGAACGTTAAATCTTAGTAAATCCGGTATTTGAGTAAAACTGAATTTATACAAATAACCTGCATTATTTCATATGCCCTACTGACAATTAAGCGCTAACGGTACAAAGATGATATTACTTTTATAAAAACACGTTAATCCTAATTTCTATTGAACGCCTGGGAGAGTTTTCAATAATTGCAGTTTTTATGTCACGTGGTCTAAGTCGGATAGACAACTCGTGCCGTTGTCTACGGGATATATACAACTCGCTTTGCTCGTTGTATATATCCCGTAGACAACGGCACGAGTTGTCTATCCTATACTTATCTGAAACATGGACAAATAAAAAATCGAAAATTGACCTTAAGGGATACAGTAATCCGATTCACTCGTATAGGCGCTTTCGACATAGAAGGGCTAGGAGATCTAGCGGAGGGCTTATAGTTTATATAAAGGATAATTGCCGAAGGGGGATAAAAGTTGTTCAAAATGACATTGATTGTTTAATTTGGCTTAAACTTGATAAAGTGTACTTTCAAATAGAAAAAGACATATATCTTGCAATAACATATATAGCGCCAGAAAATTCTCGGATTCACGAGACATGTGACGTGGATATTTTTAGAAAAATTGAATCTGATATTAACAAATATAGTTCTTTAGGAAAAGTCTTCTTATCAGGCGATTTGAACTCTAGGGTTGGTAAAAAACATGACTATATTGATAACGATCGAATAATAGGAAATGATGACGTATTTAACATCGATACACCACTCCCGCGCGTAACATGTGACGTGACGGCGAATAAATTTGGAGAACTGTTAATCGATTTGTGTAAGTCAACCAATATACGTATTGTTAACGGCAGGTTACATAACGACAACGGTATCGGTAAACGGACCTGCATGACACACAATTGGGAAAGCTTAGTAGATTATGTTTTGACGGATGAGGTTAATTTCAAGGACATAGTCGACTTTAATGTCAATGATTTTAATGTTTTTTCGAATCATGCACCGATCTCGTTCTCTCTGTGTATTAATACTGATTTGCCATATACATCTTCCGAAAAGCACATATTCTATAAGTGGAATAGTGAATATAAAAATGCTTTTATAAATGATGTCAAAGACGGTATAAGTGAAATAGAAAACAGCTTGCTGGATGATATTTCTCAGGCAGAAATACCCGATGTACTAGTTAATAAATTTACAGAGTTTTTACATAGTAAAGGAAAGAAGTATTTTAAGAAATGCTCGAAAGGAAAGGATGTGTATTTTGCCTATACAGATAAAAATAGGCAAAAATGGTATAATGAAGTATACAAAGTGAAACATGAATTGTATAAAAAAGCAGTGTATGATTATAATATTACCCCAAATGATGAAACAAGAATGAACGTGTATATGAAGAAGAAAGACTATAAATATTACTGCCGTCAATGTAAAAACAATTTTAATAAATGATTTGCCCAATCCCTAAATACAATGAAACATAAATCGCCGCGTGAATTCTGGAAGACATTTAAACAGAAATCTTTAGCAAGTCGAGGCGAGCAAATAACAGTTGACTCCTTTTACGAGCATTTTAAAGGTCTCTCCTCCGACCACGACCAACGTGAAACAAATATTGAGTGTGATGACTTTGTACAAACATTTTTAGCTTCGGAAAGCAACCGTGCATCATTTGAAGAACTTGATAGACCTATATCTGTTGAAGAGATTGTGCGGGCATCTAAATGCCTGGGTAGTAATAAAGCTTGTTCGGCTGATAATATTTTATATGAATATTTTAAAGCAAATATAAATGATATTGTAAATCCTTTGCAACTGCTATTTAACTACATTCTTGATAGTAGAACCTTTCCGAGATGTTGGTCGTCGGGGTTCATTATTCCGTTACATAAAAAGGGTGATTCCTCGGATCCAAATAACTATAGAGGCATTACAATAACAAGTTGTTTTGCGAAGTTTTTCACTGTAATCATAAATGAAAGACTTAAGAAATGGTCTATGGAAAATGATAAGATTACGGATGCCCAGTTTGGGTTTAAAACAGATTATAGTACTGTAGATGCTATTTTTATATTAAATTCTTTGATTGAAAAATTTATAAACGATAAGAAGAAACTTTTTTGCTGTTTTATCGACTTTAAAAATGCATACGACCTAATTGACAGAAGCTGTCTGTGGTATAAATTAATAAATTGTGGAATTGATGGTAGATTGTTTTCTGTGATTTATTCAATGTATGAAGAGGTTAAATTGTGTGTGAAACATGTAAATACATTGTCAGAATTTTTCAGTAGTGAAATTGGTCTGTTTCAAGGGGAGATTACTTCTCCAATTATGTTTAGTCTGTTTTTGAATGATTTAGAAAATGCACAGCTAGAAAATTTATATGATGGTATAACATTAGATCAAATTTCGATTTACTTGTTATTATTTGCAGATGACGCAGTTATTTGTTCCGATTCTGCGCAAGGTTTACAAAACTCCTTAGATAGCTTAGAAACATATTGTACAAAATGGAACCTATAACTGTAAATGTAGATAAGACTAAAATTGTTGTATTTAGAAAAGGTGGAGTTTTGAATAAAAGTTATAACTGGACCTATGCGGGATCTGATATAGAGGTTGTCAAAACTTTCAACTATTTAGGTATTGTTATGTCTAGTGGTGGATCATTCATGACTGCGACAAACACATTGAAAGGTAAAGCACTACGGGCAATGAGCTCATTGTTAAATGTAACTAAAGGGAAGCAAGTCCCAATTGATATCATGTTCAATTTATTTGATGCATATGTTCTATCAATTCTTAATTATGGTTGTGAGATATGGGGTAGTATGCAGGCGGACAATTTAGAAATCGTACATAGAAAGTATTGTAAATGGTTACTTAATGTGAAAATGTCGACAAATACTTTATCATTGTACTCTGAAGTGGGTAGATTTCCATTATATATTTCACGACAAGTAAGAATTATTAAATATTTCATAAAGTTGTACCAAAATAAAAGCAGTAATTGTATACTAGATTATATTGTTAAAAGCCAGAGATTGGAGATAGATTCTAAACCAAATGCTGTAAATTGGTTGTCCAAAGTAAAATCACTTTTGCAAAGTGCGGGATTTAACGAGGTATGGATGTATCCAGAATCTATAAACTTAAATGTATTTATACCAGTGCTACATAATCGTTTAAGAGATATATATACCACACATTGGAACTCTAGTGTAAGTCTTTGCTCTTCGTTACATTTGTATAAACATATTAAGACAGAATTTAGCAGGTCTGGATACCTTAAAATTGTAGATAGTATGAAATTAAGAAACACATTGGCTAAACTCAGATTATCGTCACATAATTTATCTATAGAAACTGGAAGACACAATAATATTGATAGAAGTGAACGAAAATGTTGTATCTGTAACAAAAATGACATCGAAGATGAATACCACTTTATATTGATTTGCTCTTTATATGATACTATAAGAAAACAATATATATCTAATTATTTTGTAAGAAACCCTAGCGTGTATAAATTCATAGAATTGCTTAATTCAGAAAGGAAGTCAGTGTTAATCAAATTAGCTGTATATTGTAATAAAGCCTTTAAAGTGAGATCGAATGCATTGAATGCCGGGTAGTATTTCTTACCATCCTAGTTATCATGTATTAGCTATCATGTATATAGTTATATAGATTGTGTTACATGTGATGTATTGCACTCTCACAAATTTACTGGTATATGTTTAATATACTAGGTATTACCATTTTTTCGTATTCATGCATGTATATATTGTTGTATATGAAGATGAGCTGTATATGCTTAATTCAAATAAAATGTATGTTCTGTTCTGTTCTGTTTAATCAAAACAACATTTATGAAACTAAAGCCTTATACGGATTGTTAGTCTCTTTAAATGTAAGACAATTACAGTTTCAATTAATCTGATGTAAATTATAACACAATTATGCATTATAAATTTGACTAAGGGTTGTTATTGATCCAATATCGACATTTTCATTAATCTTTACATCAAGACCATCACTATTGTACGTTTAAGCCGAAGAAAAAAAAGAAGAAAAAAAAAGAAAAAATAATTGCTCTAATTGCTTATTAAGACCTCGAGATCATCATTTCTAGCTAAATGTCACATAATATAAGGAAGTGTATTTTAACCAACGAAACTAATATGATAGACAAACAAGTATGCACAAAACTATCAAACAATCAATTATAATAGTGTAAGTTAATATTTACACATTTTATATATACAGATAAAAATGAAAGTGAAAGTTGCGTTTGAATAGCCACTGAGAAAATACAGTGCATTTAAGAATCGCGAGAAATACCACCAACTGATATTATACATAATGCTTGCAGGATAATTGCATAGGACAAATCTGATTTTATTTTCAGTTGCTAAGCCTATAAAGTCAGTGTTTTCTAAAATATTCCCAAAGACATTTGACCAGTTTGCACACTAGCAGAAAGTGTCTCTCATCTTCCACTGAATTTAAAGAACAGAATCTACAAAGTCTTGTATTAACTGGTTCACCTACATATCAGCCAATCTCTACTCTTAGCGGTCAAATACCGTTCGTATTTTCTTGAATTCAATGTCAAATAATTATCACAATTGATATCACAAACAAAGGAATGTCAAGAGCGTGAGTGTGTTGGTATTGTGAGTTGCGATTTGGTGAGGCTGCGTTTTTGGAACGTGGCATTCCCTGTTGGCTATTTATCCCTTTTTCATGCGTCGGCGTCCCTATTTGGTTAAGTTTTTGTATGTAAGCTGGTATCTCAGTAACCACTTGTTGAAATGGATTGAAACTTCACACACCTGTGATAAACTGACTTACATTGCACAGGTTCCATAACTCTATTTTGCTTTTTTTTTACAAAATTGTGTCGACTTAGAAGTTTTTGGTTAATGTCTATATGTAAGTACCCACTTATGGGAATGGACTGAAACTTCACACCTTGTTCACTGTGGTGACCTGACATGCAGTGCATAGGTTCCATAACTCTACTTTGAGTTTTTACAAAATTATGCCCCTTTTTCGACTTAGCTGTTTTTGGTTACGTTTTTGTATGTAAGCTGGATTCTCAGTACCCACTAATAGGAATGGATTGAAACTTTACACAATTATCCATTGTCATGAGCTTATATGCATTGTACAGGTTCCATAACCTTGTTTTGCATTTTTTCAAAATTATGCCCCCTTTTCAACTTTAATATGCATTCAGTTGACAAGGCTGTTGAATAGTCGAGCGTTGCTGTCCTCAGAGACACCTTTTGTTTAACATCTTGTACTTTTCTTATACCTTACCACTACCCTACCATACCAATGCCCACATCAATACCGCACTACTCCCACTCTACCCCACACAACATCTACACGACATCATCCCCATAACCTCTAGCTATACTAACATTCGCTAACATGCAACTTTCATGTAGAGTAAAGATTTAAAAAAAAATTAAAGTCACACTATGCTTTTCTTTTGTCATAAGATTAATTGAAGCAAACTAGGTTCGGTATAAGGTTTTAAACACTAGTGTGCACTCTTCACATGATTGTTTCTTTCATTGTTCATTGCCTCTAGTTTTGTTAAGTTTGTTAAGTTTACAGACCGAATATGTAACAGGAAGTAGTCAACGGATTTATATGTTTTCTCCAGTATTTCAACCCCTATGAACACTAGACAACTCAAAAAGCCATGTTCGGTTTATTTAATAGAAGGCAACATATATGACGCCATTCGTCATCCATAGGTACCTCTGATACATATAGGTAATAAACTACTACTGTATGCAGACGACTCTCCAATCTTAGTCAGTGCCAAATATAAGAAAGACAAAATGTCTCTTAAGTGTGGACTTGAATATTGTCATTGAGTGGCTTATTGCTAACAAACTTTCTTTGCACCTCGGTAAAACTGAATCCATTTTGTTTTGGTCCAAGCAAAGTCCCAGCTCAACATGAAATGCAAAGATCATAGCATTGAATCCAAAACTTCTGTCAAATATCTTGGTGCATCTCTTGATCAAAGTCTGTCTTTTGAATCTCTTACTAGGTCTATAATAAGAAAATTAAATACCAGGTTAAAATTTTTATACAGGAAAAGTCAGATCCTCACTCAGCATACAAAGAAACTCCTCATAGTGTGCCTCATACGATGCCATTTTGATTATGCGTCTGCTGCTTGGTTCCATAGTTTAACTCAAGAGTTAAAACAGAAGTTACAGGTAACCCAGAACTAATTAATCAGATTTGGTCACCTATTGATAAAGAACATTTTGCACGTCTTAACTGGTTACAAGTGGCAAGAAGGATCAATCAAATAACTATGTCATGTCTTTAAGATGCACCCCTAACATTGCTCATGCTTACATGAGACAGCATTTTATTATTTTTAATCGTTTTAATCATTTTTTTAAGGTTTGGGTACAATCTCATTCTGATAGATTTATTCTCTGCTAGTCATTTTTGTCAGCTGTTTTATGGCATATCTTATATTTATGAATTAACTTCAAGTATTGCGTAAGTTACAGTAATCCCAAGCAGCGTACTGGTAACCTTTTTTTACCAGATAACATAGCGAATTAGTTATATAGAATAATAAATAAGACAAGTAAAAGTTTGATGCAGAGCATCAAATCCTCGGAGAACTGAATTTACAAAAAAGTAAAAAAAAATCACGAAATTTAATGATATTCATATACTCCATAACGATAAAATTCATCACGTAATCAGAACAGGTAAACAGAGAGTTTCCCAGCCAGTGTGTTTATATACATACCACATGTACACATTGCAAAGATTAATTAGTATTATCTTAAATAAATAGCACACACAAATTTAATTAAGTTTCAATTGTTTAAATGAAAGTACACAATTTTTCACTTACCCAGCAATACAGCTGCATTGTCCGTCAAGAACGTTTAGTTCTTTTCGACATTTCTCTGCAGATATTGTATGTGATAATTCATTTTTCCTCTGACTTGACAACATTTTACTTTTAGAATGAATTTATTGTCTGTTTTACAAACAAAAGCATCGTGTACATAACTTTCAATAAAAAAATTGTATCATTTTTCAAAGACTTTGTTTTATTTCCTCTTCCTTTTATGTAATCAGCAATATTTTAGAAATCCATTTATTTTTTGCTCCAATTCAAAGATCTACTAGAGACCATTTCTGAAATTATCTGTATTATGTTGTAAAGACAGATTAAATTAGGATTCTGTGTAGGTTGAGGGTCTCATTGTTTATCTATTAGCAAGTGATAAGAAATAGATTAACTGTGGTTATTAATCTGACATGGTTGTTGATCGCGCCGGGGAGGCCGCGATCATAGTATATGCGCGCTGGGGAAAATATTTCATGATGGACCTGTGAATTCTTTACTTATGAGTGAAACAGGTCTCATAAGCGTAAATACGACTAGCTTCTATGATTATAAAACATACCGTACGATTTGTTGTGAATTAACTGTTGTTGTACTTTTAGTAGTTCAACCGCCACCCTTGTTTAAGAGCAACATTTAAAAAACACGTTTTTTTCATCCTCAAGTAATAAGTAAGTAGACTCGCCCAGTTTAATCAATAACCCACAATTGACCGACCCCTCTGGTACAGTATCTAGACGCATAATCTAACTCTATACATAGAGCGCCTACTTCACCCGATTTACATTCGGAACATTTTCACGCGTTTCGGGCTTTATCGTATGTTTAACATGGGATTTTTGAACCGTCCAAAGATGTTGGAAATGTTTGTCACATTGTTTATTTTTTTTAATAAAAATGTTACTGCTTTCATTGTCTACCACTTCTTTTCCACCCTTGCCTGAAAAAACAGTAATGAGTTTGTACACTGTTCAGACAATTCGTCACCTCAACGCAACAAAGTCGTATCTTATTATAAATTTATATAGAGATACGACTTTGTTGCGTTGAGGTGACGAATTGTGCTCTGTTGAAATTTAACCAAACACAAGTTTACCTGCATAAACAGAAAGCATGATATGTCACCATACGCGGATCCAGGGGGGGGGGGGGGGGGGGGGGGGGGGGGGGAACCGGGGGTCCGGACCCCCTCTGGAAAATCTTTAAAAAAGAAAGAAGACAAGAAGGAAAGAAAATGTTTTTCGAAAAAGGCAACATTAGGACTGCATGTAAAGTATGTGCGGCTGCTGCTACATACGACCCCGACATAATTCATATTATTTATCTAAAAGAAACTAAGAATTTTACCTTCAAGAAAGCTTGATTTTATCATTTTCCCAAATTTAACAGGTTAGTCCATAAAACTGTCCCAGAATGCAATGAAGTGCTAAATTTCAAAATTTCCAGGTGGGGGGGGGGGGGGGGGGGGGGGCAGGGGATCGGACCCCCTTCTGAGAAAATTGGCTGTGTCCGTGCATGGTCACTATACCTGTCCAGTACTGGACATTATGGTAAACGCTTCTTTCCTGCACAATTTACAATTTCGCAACTTCTGTCCGGTTTGTACAAATTTCTGGCCGCGATAAACCACTTGACTTGTAAACCCATTGTAAAGGCAGAATATTCTCTCTGCAGTGTAGTGAGAATGTTACATGTTCCCGATCACGTGATAGGGCTTTTGATACGGGATATAGGGATAAGTTCTTTATACATTTTTCTTATTTTCCTAAAAAGCTATCTTTCGAAATAATAAAAATCTTATGTAATCTTCAGCTGCTAATTCTTTTATGTAAGTCTTTCATTAACTGCCTTATATGTCTTTTATTTACAATATCATTTTTTTCATTGTCAGATTTTAATAACTTCTCCTACCAGTTGCAGAATCCTAAAGCGTATCAACTATAGTCGCCGGTTCCTACCGGCGACTAATGATATATAATACTTAAAGCCACAATGACCGTGTGTAAAGGCAATTTTTAGAATATCAGGTACTTGGTTTATAAATTACAGAAGTCAATTTAGACCAAAAGACATAGCCGATCTTCAGGTATTTAAACTTTTTGCCGACCAGTAAATTCAAGTGTTTATTTACATTTCCATAACCTGTCGGCAAAGGCTTGTACGCATATGAATTGGACATTGAATATATTGAACAATGGTAGACCGCATGTGATTACAGGATTAGTGATAATTATTTTGATATATAAAGAAACATTACGCACCCCTCAGTTTTCTTAATAGAAACAGAAATACTCACAGGTAAATGACTCTTGTGGTAAAGGTCATTTTTGACGTATAATTTGACATTATAATATCCTCAGTTAAAACGATTTAATTCATTACATTAATGATTTATTCGCAGTGATCATTATAACTTTTGAGATATATATTTGACGACACTGGCGTGTTTTAGGGAAATATAAATTTTATTCCGGACCTGTTATAGTGATTTAATTTTTTATCCATCTATTGTGACAATGTAAGTATTTTATAATTCTATATCTATGAATTGTGATAACCTAAGTCTTTCTTTTTCTGTGATATGTCTTCCCATGTCATACCATATTATACTACACAAGGATCACATAATTTCTAACTCTTTTGTGTCATCCTTTGTGTTATAATGTAATGTTTATTTAATATGCGTACTTGTTATCTGTATGTTGTTATATATATTTTAATGAATATGTACATTGTACACAGAAATAAATCTATCTATTTGTACCATATCATTCGTGAATAATGTTATGTTGATTGCTGATCATAATTCACAGTTTTTTAACGGACAGACAGAAAGCTGAAATGAAACGCTATTTTACATATAGTGAAATAACATAATTGTAAATCAAATTATAAATGTAAAATTTGTTTTTACGCTGATCCGTTAGGGCCAGCGCCTGCTCCCTATTAACGCGAAGCGCTATGGTTCGATGGTAAGATGGTGATGCGCGATAGTACGATGGCGATAACACGACAGTACGGTAGCGAAGTGCAACAGTACGATAGTGACAGTCCATTGCACTGTCGCGCTTTGCAATCGTACTGTCGCTCTTCGCCATCTTACTGATGCGCTTCACCTTCATAGTGTCACCATCCAACTGTTGCCTTTAGCCATCGTAATGTCGTGCTTTACCATTGTAGTGTCACCATCGTACTATCTCGCTTCGTCATCGTACTGTCGCGCTTCGCCATCGCACCTTCGCACTTCACCATCGTACTGTCTCCTTGTTAAGCAGGCACAAACAACCCACTTCGTCTGCATGGCGTCAGACATAGGTACGAGCTTTGGATTTATTCACTAATAACCTTGTTCATTTGATGTTACATTTGTTATACGATTATGTTTATTTATTCCTCGGTACAAGTACAAGTACGATGGTGACACTACGGTGCTAAAATCACGACAGTACAATGGCGACGCGCAACAGTACAATGGGAACACTATAATTGTGAAGCGCGACAGTATAATGGCAAAGTGCGACAGTCAGTGGTGACACTATGATGGTAAAACGTGACAACACGATGGACTGTCACTATCGTAGTGCTTCGACATCGTACTATCGCGCTTCGTACTGTCGCACTTTGCCATCTTACCGTCGTATCTTCGCGCTTCACGTTAGTAGGGATCAGGCGCCTAATTTCTAAATATATGTTATTTGTTTGTCATAGACATGTCAATAACACATAGTAATTAATTGCTGGCGGACTAAATCATTATTTCATTGAAACAGATTACACTTAACTTAGATAATGAGACAAAGTCAGTAATCGAATGCATAGACAGGAGAGCACCAAATCAACTGAACTGCTATTGTGAAATTACTCCCATGGTTTTTCAGACGTAAACAATCACATATATTTCTATCTTTCTGACAGATAGTTATTTGCTTCAATAACAAATTTAGAAACGTGGTAACTTCAATATATCAAATAAAAGATAAGTCTCGGTGACAAAACAATAAGACTTCAGAATATAAATGTCTGCATATACATTGTGTCAGTATTCTCTCATTTTAGTTCTAAGATAGCAAAACGTTTCGGAAAAAAATGTGTTAATATTTAGCATACTATGCTAAAAATGAATGAACGTTTAATCAATTAGACAAATCTCCATGAATAATGTAATAAAAATTTTGCTTTTAAAAATAAAAGTCAAGTTTAACTGTCCACCTAAATTGATCTAATAATAATGGTTACTTTAACTTACCTACCGGCTCCTTTGTTATTCATGAATATATTTGTCTTATCTTTTTGTACTTATTTGTAAATTGCGAATATATGAAATAAAATGAAACTTTGATACCCAATATACATGTAAAACAAAACAGCGCAAGATCTTTATACCCTGGTCAATATTCCATATAATGAACTAATCATTCTCTGACATACCAATTACAGTTGCTGGAAGTGATAAACGATAATGTTTCCTGTTCTCAAATATATCTTGGGAAATCCATTTCCTTACATTCGACATCAGCGTGGTCTATAAAAATACTCGGTTCAGTACATTAATTTCGCTACTGTAACAATTGAAACCCTTTCTTTTAATAACAGTACAAAAGACAAAAATGCGTTGTCTTAAAGCTAGCCATATCTCCGCCACATTTTAATATAGTTATATAGTAAATGATTACATCATCCTTTTGTTAAATGTTTGAGTTAATGAGATAATCTATAGTTTTCGCTTTCAATGCTTACTGCATTGCTTTTTACATTATCGATATTCTATCATCAAGTTCGGTAAATGAAGGAAGCTGTCACGGATATTCGTATTTATGGCTTATTATGTATCTCTAATATGAGACCCCTGGCCAGGCCTATTTATCTAAGTATAATGAATATTCACCCCTATCTGCTAAATGAAAGTACTTGCCAGATCAAAGTGTAGTTAATATTTATATAATTGTAGATATATCTATTTGCTAATTGGAAGTACTTGCCAGCTCAAACTAAAGTAAAGGTTTTTGCATTGAAGACACTCCTGTGTGATAAATGGAAGTACTTTCCTTATCAATCTATAAGTAAAGATTATGTCATTGCAGGCACACCTACCTGCTGAAATGGACATACTTTCCAGCTCAAAATATAAGTGAAGGTTTTGTCAGTGTAGGCACACCTGTCTGTTGAATGAAAGTACTTTTAAGCTCAAAGTATAAGTACAGGTTATGGCAATACAGACAACTTGGAAGCTCAAAGTGTAAGAAAATACTTTGCGATTGTAGACACACCCGTCTGCTAAATGGAACAACTTGCAAAGCAAACTCAAAATGTAAGTAAAGGTTTTGTCATTGCAGACACACCTGCCTGCTAAATCGAAGTACTTGCAGCCTGAACTTAAAGTAAAGGTTTTGTCATTGCATACATACCTGCCTGCTAAATGGAGTGCTTGCCACCCCAAAATGTAAGGTTTTGTCATTGCAGATACACCTGTCTGCTAAATAGAAGTACTTGCCAGCTCAAACTATAAATAAAGGTTTTGTTATTGAAGATACACCTGCCTGCTAATAGAAGTTCTTGGCAACTCACAATATAAATTAAGGTTTTGTCATTGAAGTAACACCTGCCAGCTCAAAGTATAAGTAAAGGCTTTGTCATTGCAGATACACCTGTCCGCTAAAGGGAAGTACAGTAGCACACTTCTACACTACACTAGCAGTACATTTTCCCATTCCCAACTACTAGCAGTAAATGTTCTCATTCAATCCAAGTTGGCGTAAATGTTCTAATTCCTTACCACTAGCAGTAAATATTCTAATTCCCACCTACTAGCAGTACATGTTCTCATTTCCACCTTCCAGCCTTAAATGTTCTCTTTCCCATCTATTAGCAACAAATACTCTCATTCCCATCTACTAGCAGTATTTGTTTTCATTCCCATCTAGGAGTAGTAATTGTTCTCATTCCTACCAATTAGCAAGAAGTGTTCTCATACCCACCCATTAGCAGTAAATGTTTTTATTCCTATCAACTAGCAGTAGATGATCTCATTCCCATCTACCAGAAGTAAATATTCTAATTTCCATCCACTAGCAGTAAATGTTTGCATTCTAAACCACTAGCAGTAAATGTTCTTATTACCGTCGACTTGCAGTAAATATTTTGATTTCCATCAACCAGCCATTAATGTTCTAATTCTAGCAGAAAATGTTCTCATTCCTACCCACTAGCAGTAAATATTTGCATTGTCATCCACTAGCAGCAAATGTTCTCATTCCCACCCATTAGCAGTAAATGTTCTTATTCCCACTGACTAGCAATAAATGTTCTCATTACCGGCGACTTCCATCAACCAGCCATTAATGTTCTAATTCTAGCAGAAAATGTTCTCAGTGCCAGTCTTTAGCAGTAAATGTTCTCATTTCTACCTACTAGCAGTAAATATTTGCATTGTCATCCACTAGCAGCAAATGTTCTCATTCCCACCCATTAGCAGTAAATGTTCTTATTCCCACTGACTAGTAATAAATGTTCTCATTACCGGTGACTTCCATCAACCAGCCATTAATGTACTAGTTCTAGTAGAAAATGTTCTCAGTGCCGATCGTTAGCAGTAAATTTTCTCATTCCTAACTACTAGCAGTAAATGTTTGCATTGTCATCCACTAGTAGCAAATGTTCTCATTCCCACCCATTAGCAGTAAATGTTCTTATTCCCACTTCTTCTTCTTCTTCGTACGCAACTACACTGTCAGACCAGTAGCCTCGATGAAACTTGTGGTTTGCCGCAGATCCTCAATGCCTCCATACAGTTTCTGGTGGATTAAGGTATCTATCGGCCAAGTCGCAGCTCGCTCCTGGTAATGTCTTTTACATTTCTGGAGTATATGCTTCGTAGTCTGATCTTCCTTACCACATAGGCAGGTTAGTGATTATGCCAGTCTGTATTTCTTGTTCATGTGAGCATTGAGCTTGTCGTGCTCTGAGCGAATCCTGACCAGCATCACTTGTTCAGACCGATCAAGTAGATGAAAATCATATTCCTCTATCCTTGGTCTCGTTAGTGCCTTGATGATGGTGACTTTCTCCTTGTAGCTCACAGGTGTTGTTGGTTGTTCTGACTGAGCTTCTAGCTTAGCCAGTTGGTCTGCCTCTTCATTGCCTGCAAGTCCACAATGGGATCGAACTCACTGAAGTGCTACTTTGCAGGTTATACTCAGGCTCTGCATTCTCCTGGCTAGCTGTGGAGATTTAATTTTGATCAGAGCTTCCATGACAGAGAGTGCATCTGTGAGAAAGACGACTGAGGAGCTTTCTTCTGCCGAGCCTTCAATCATTGAGACGGCCTTCATGAGTGCTTTAGTCTCCGCCTTGTAATTGCTGCAGTGTTTTCCTGTTGCTTGCTGCATGTAGTATTTCTCTCTTGCCAGATGGGTATAGAATGAAAACCCCTGCTCCTCTATCTTTGATGGCGCATATGGCTGATCCATCTGTATAGACATGAGTCCATGTTTCCAGAGGATAGTCTTCATTGATCATAGCCAGTGTGTGGCTCTTACGAATACCTTCATCTTCTTGTTTCCCGCGATCAAGATGAGGAACAGCAAGGCTCACAGTCACTGAGGACAGATCATTCGCTAGAGGGTTTATAATGTCTTCTCTACCTAGCGGAGTCGTTTGTATGGTCAGCTCAGTTTCGAACTCTCGATTGAGTTTCCTTGCCTCTTGAACGAAGCTGCTACGTCTGAGCCAATTTTTGGTGAAGCCATCCGACGACGGCTTTCATGGGATGGTCTTGAAAAGACCTGCACTTCTCTGCTTGAAGCAGGACCTTTAAATGTCTCCGTCTTGTAACGGCTGTGTACCTGTTAGCTCCTCCATGAAGGAGATTGGTGTAGACTTTGTAGCACCTGTTTTGATCCGCAATGCTTGGTTTTGAACCTTGTCTAGGGCCTGTTGGTTAGTTTTGGCAGTAGTGGACCAGGCAGTTGAGCTATACTCTAAATGTGGTCTTACTGTTCCCTGATATACTGTCTTGAGTATGTGCTCATTTGCTCCCCACGTTGTTCCAGCAAGTTTACGCATCATGGCAAGCTCCCTTCTGCTTGACTAATGTGGGGTCTCCAGGTTAGCCGTTTGTCAAAGGCCACTCCAAGGTATTCTTATTACCACTGACTAGCAGTAAATGTTCTCATTTCCGTCGACTTGCTGTAAATATTTTGATTTCCATCAACCGGCTATTAACGCTCTAATTCTCACCCACTAGCAGTAAACGTTCTCTTTCCCACCAACTTCCAGTTAATGTTCTCATTCCCACCATTAGCAGTAAATGTTCTCCTTCCGACCCACTAGCAATAAATGTTCCCATTCACATCCACTAGAAGTAAATTGTTTCATTCCCATCCAGTATCAGTAAATGTTCTCGGTGCCAAACGTTAGCAATAAATGTTCTCATTCCTACCCACTAGCAGTAAATGTTTTCATTCTCATCTACCAGCAGCAAATGTTCTCATTCCCACGCATTAGCAGTAAATGTTTTCATTATCATCCACTAGCAGCAAATGTTATCATTCCCTCCCATTAGCAGTAAATGTTCTAATTCCCACTTACTAGTAGTAAATGTTCCCATTCCATCACACTTTAATTAATTGTTTATATACTCATCCACTTCCAGTAAATGTTTCATTTCAAGCCACTAGCAGTAAATGTTCTTATTCCCAACCAGTATCAGTTAAGGTTTACATTTTCGTACACTAGCAGTAAATGTTCTAATTCCCACCACTAGCAGAAACAGTTTCATTTCCAACGTCTAGCAGTAGAGGTTTTCATTCACATCCACTAGCAGTAAATGTTCTCATATCCATCCACTAGGAGTAAATGTTCTCAAAGCCGCCCACTAGCAGTAAATGTTTTCATTCACATCCACTAGGAGTAAATGTTCTCGTTCCCATCTAACATCAGTTAATGTTCTCAATCCAATCCATTAGCAGGTAATGTTCTCATTTTCATCAGATGACTGTAACTGCTTTTCTCATCCAAACGACTAGTAGTAAAAGGTCTCATTCCCATCCACTTGCAGTATATGTTCTCATTTCCACTCACTAAATGTAAATGTTTTCATTTTCATCCGCTAGCTGTAAATATTCTTATTCCCATCATCTAGCAGTAAATGTTCCCATTCCCATCCACTAGTAGTAAATGTTTTCATTCCCATCCACTAGGAGTAAATGTTCTCGTTCCCATCTAACAGCAGTTAATGTTCTCAATCCAATCCATTAGCAGGTTATGTTCTCATTTTCATCAGATGACTGTAACTGCTGTTCTCATCCCAACCACTAGTAGTAAAAGGTCTCATTCCTACCCACTTGCAGTAAATGTTCTCATTCCCACTCACTAAATGTCAATGCTTTCATTTTCATCCGCTAGCAGTAAATATTCTTATTCCCATCATCTAGCAGTAAATGTTCTCATTCCAATTCATTAGCAGTAAATTTTCCCCTTCCCACCGACTAGCAGTAGATGTTTTCATTTCCACCCGCTAGCAGTAAATGTTCTCATTCCCATCCACTAGCAGTAAATGTTCTCATTTCCACTCAGTAGTAGTAGATGTTCTCATTCCCACCCACTAGCAGTAAATGTTCTCATTCCCATCCACTAACAGTAAATGTTCTTATTCCAACCCACTTGACGTAAATATTTATATATTCACCTACTAGCAGTAAATGTTTCATTCCCATCCACTAGCACTAGATGTTCTCATTCCCACCCATTAGAAGTAAATGTTCTCATTCCCATCCACTAGCAGTTAATGTTCCCATTCCCACCATTTAGCTGTAAATGTTCTCATTCCTACAATCTTGGAGTAAATGTTCTTATTCCCACAAACTTACAGTCAATGTTCTCATTCCCATCCACTTGCAGTTAATGTTCTCCTTAGCAATATTAAATGAATTTACTCGAAATTATATCTGAATTTCTGAATATGCTTGCGTATAAAGATATTATCGATTACAACATTAAGGAAAATATAGTGTAATGCAGATTACGTAAATTTAAAAGCAGAATCAAACGTTCATTTGTTTACTATAGTGTGATAACATAACAGTGCTTTATACTGTAGTAAAATGGCTGGCTCAAGTGTCTGTTCCATCAGTTTTGGTCGATCATCTCAGGAATTTCGAATAAAGGCTCTCAATTACGAACAAAATCTGTTTTACACTTGTACCTCTTCATCCTAACATCCTGCACGGCGGCACTACGACACGATTCAAATAAACGTAAATCAAACTTTATTAAAACAAATGCTACAATTTGCAAGAACCCACATTTATAACAGACGGAAAAAGGTCTATAATATCACCTACCTATACAGTAGTGTTGGAATTCATATTACTTTTGCAAACAAACAAGTTACTTTCACCAAGTCTTCAGCTGTACAAATTGGCCTGAATATCAACACCGTACCGGACATTAAGAACAAAACCTTTGTCTAATAACGACAGCCAATTACAATTCATTCTCATGAATCAGAGGTTTGACATCGTCCCGAGATGACTATGGTTTTTCTCCGGAACCACTAGGTATCAAACATGAAAAGTAATACTAATAACATTGCAAAGTGATAAAGTTTCATCATTATAAAACTCTTTAATGAATTTCAATTCATAGCAAAATTTTCATCATCTAATCTTAAATCCGCAATAAGTATGTCATATATTAACTAGTACAACATTAGCAAAATTGACGGATCACTGATGTTCCATTTTCAAAAGGTGAAGATATACTTTGCCGGTAGATGTCATTTCACAGAGCAGCATCCATTGCAGCTGCCATTATATGCAAAGCATCTAAACATTCACCTACAGCAGTAGCCCTTACACAGAACATCTAAATTTTTACCCTCTGCAGGCGATACAGAGTATCTTAACTTTCACCTACTGCAGATATCATTAAGTAGAGCATCTAAACTTTCACCTACTGTAAATGCCATTACATAGAGGATCTTAACTTTCACTTACTGCAGATGCCATTACATAGAATATCTAAACTGTCATCTACTGCAGATGCCATAAAACTATCACCTACTAGAGGTTTTATAGTACAGAGCATCTAAACTTTTACCTACTGTAGGTGCCATTACACAGAGCATCTAAATTGTAACCTACTGCAGGCGCCATTACGTAGAGGATGTAAGATTTCACCTACTGCAGGCGCCATTATACAGAGTATGTTAGCTTTCACCGATTGCAAGTGCCTTAAAATAGAGCATTTAAACTTTCTCCAAATACAGCTGCCATTACACAGAGAATCTAAACTGTCACCTACCGCAGATGTCATTGCACAGAGCATCTAAACTGTCAACGACTGCTGGTGAAATAACGTTGGAGCATCTCAACTGTCACCGACTACAGGTGTCATTACATAAGGCATCTAGACTGTCACCGACTGCAAGTGCCATTACATGGAACATTTAAACTGTCACCTACTACAGGAGGAATTACATTAAGCATCTAAACTGTCACCGACTGCAGGTGTCATTACACAGAACATTTAAACTTTCACAAACTGCAGGGAAATTATTTAAAGAGCATCTAATCTTTCACCTACCGCAAGTGCCATTGCATAGATAAAACTGTCACCGACTGCAGGTGCCCTTACACAGAGCATTAAAACTGTTACCGATTGCAGGTGTCATTACACAGAGCATCTAAACTTTCACATACTGCAGGTGTCATTTCATAGAACATCTAAACTGTCACCGACTGCAGGTGCCATTATACAAAGAGCGTCTAAACTTTCACCTACTGCAGGTGCCATTACACAGAGCATCTAAACTGTCGCCTACTGTCATTACATAGAGCATCTAAAATGTCACCAACTGCAGATACAATTACATTCAAAGCATCTAAACTGAATCTGTCATCGACTGCAGGTGTCATTGCACAGAGCATTAAAGTTTCATTTTACTGCAGCTGCCAATATGTATACAGCATCTAAACTTTCACCTACTGCTGTTCTAGATAAGGCATTTAAACTGTGACCGACTGCAGGTTCCTTTATATAAAGAGCATCTAAACTGTCACCGACAGCAGGTGTCATTATATAAAGTTCATCTAAACTTTCACCTACTGCTGCTCTCATTACAAAGGGCATTTAAACTGTGACCGACTGCAGGTTCCTTTATATAAAGAGCATCTAAACTTTCACTGCTGCAGATGCCATTACACAAAGCATCTAAGCTGTTACCTAGTGCAGGTGCCATAACACAGAGTTATGACTGCAGATGTCATCACATATAACATCTAAACTGTCACCGACTGCAGGTGCCATTACATTCAAAGTATCTAAACTGAACTGAAACAGTCACCGACTGCAGGTTTCATTGCACAGAGCAATTTACTTGAAGGGACTGCAGGTGTACAGAACTTTCAACTACTGCAGGTCTCATTACATAGAGCATCTAAATTGTCATCGACTGTAGGTGTTAATATATACAGAACATTTAAACTTTCACCCACTGCAGGTGTCATTACACAGAGCATATAAACTGTCACCGACTGCAGATGTCATTACATAAAGCATCTAAAATGTCACTAACTACAGGTGCCATTATATACAGCGCATCTATACTTCCACCTACTGAAGGTGACATTGCAAAGAGCATTTTATTGTCACGGACTGTAGATGTCATTGTATACAGAGCATCTTAACTTTCACATGCTGCAGGTCTCATTACATAGAGCATCTGCAGGTACCATTATATACAGAGCATTTAAACTTTCACCTACTGCAGGTGTCATTTCACAAAGCAAATAAACTGTCGCCGACTTCAGAGGTCATTACATAGAGCATCTAAACTGTCACCGACTGCAGATGACATTACATAGTGGATCTAAACTGTCACTACATACAAGCACATCTACTTTCACCTACTGAAGGTGTCATAACATAGAGCAACTACAGGTGCCATTATATACAACGCATCTATACTTCCACCTTCTGAAGGTGACATTACATAGAGCATCTAAACTTTCATCTACTGCAGGTGGCATTATATAGAGTCTCTAAGTCTCACCGACTGCCGGTGCCGTTATATTCAGAGTATCTAAACTGAAACTGTCGCGGACTGCAGGTTTCATTGCAAAGAGCATTTTACTTTTCACGGACTGTAGATGTCATTGTATACAGAGCATCTTAACTTTCACCTGCTGCAGGTCTCATTACATAGAGCATCTAAACCGTCACCGACTGCAGGTGCCATTATATACAGAGCAGTTAAACTTTCACCTAACGCAGGTGTCATTTCACAAAGCAACTAAACTGTCGCCGACTTCAGATGTCATTACAAAGAGCACCTAAAATGCCACCTAGTGCAAGTGTTATTACACAGAGGATCTAAACTGTCACTGACTGCAGGTGCAATTATATACTGAGCATCTTAAATTTCATCTGTTGCACGTGCCTTTATATAGAGCATCTAAATTGTCACCTACTACAGGTGTCATTTCACAGAGCATCTAGACTTTCACCTGCTCTTTAGAAACACTATTATGGCTGAAAGGACTACAAGGGTTTCTACTAAAGTGCTTAATCTGCCATGAGATTGTTAAAGGCAGCGGTCAACAACGCGCAATTTTCCTCATATTTTAGACGATTGATTGAACTATTTTACCGTCATTGTGATAGTTAACGCCGAACTATAGTAATGGAACCAGCGTGGGAGCCATCTGGTCTAGTAGCGTAATGGCGGACAGGTTTTTGAACACTAATTTTTCACTTGGCATGACCACAGAGGTCTAAATTAAAGCTGGTTTCTGTTTAAATTTTATTGTGGATGTATTTTTGTAATTTTGGTAGAAAAAATGGAAGAGGAGGTTGTTTTTAGTGAAGTGAAACTCAAATTTTGTACGAGTAGTACTTCCAGGTCACCGTGTGATTTTGATGTGATTTTACAATAAGCAAATGTGACAAGAGAAAGTTCTCTTAGAAGATACATGACCCCTACTTCTCTCTTCATTTTATATCAGTTTTATCATAACTTTTTAAAATGAGATAAGGATTTGTTCTCTGAAATGGGTCTAGCTATGTTTGGTAGCTCTTTGAATCAAAGCCCTGAGAGGACTGTAGGGAAGCGTAGCGTTTTAATGGAGAAGCCAGGCAAGAAAAGATTCCATCATTTTGCAACATTTCACTAAATGCTTCCAGTTTTTTTGAACTCATTGAACCCAAAAAGTAACCCACATCCAGACAAGTCAGTAAAGGTTACTCTAATCATAATCTTTGACTTGACTCTAGATCTAATAGGGAACCAATGTTTGTATGTATGGAGTCTGATCATCAGTAAAAGCAGACGAAGGCTTTCAAGGTTGCTTTGACCTCGACCCCAAAATTAGTAGGGGTTGTTTATGTCTTTGGCAAGGTTCTAAGAAAATCAAAAGGACTAGACTGAAAGCAGGTTCGACAGACAATCATGGCAGGATCTTCAAAAGTGAGATGTTAATGCATAAAACCAAAAGAACAAACAGAGAAAATGTTAAAATATTTATTTTCTTAACTGTGTAACAATTTTTTTTAATCTTACAAACCTGTGTAACAATTTCTTAAAAATCTTACAAAACTGTGTAACAAATATTTTGAAATCTTACAAAAAAAAGTGAGATTAAAAATTCAGTATGTTGAATGCCCAATATTTTCTACATGTCAAGAAATCCAACTGATTCACTTAATAGTATTGTGTGTGCTCTTGAAAAATAATTGGGCCAGACTAGCAGCATATCAACAAAATACCACAAAAGGGTTGGCAAGACTAGCATCATATCAGTAATATATAAGAAGAGGGCCCTAATGGATTTTTAATTATGAGTGGCTACTATTTTTTGCAAATACTCATAAAAAAATCTATATCCGTGATTTTCACGTAATAAAGATTGGTGCTACCGATGACTTATATTTTTAGCGGATTAACATAGTTTTCCGAGTGTCATTCGCCTTGGTCACATGACAAATATTTACCGCGTAATTAAAGTATTTCAACGCGTAGACGAAAATCAAGAGATATATAAAATTTACAAGTGTATTCGATCAAAGCCACATTTTTTATTTAAAAATTGATTAGTGTTCACATTTATTGAATATCCATAATAAATTGCATCGATCTGTTTACTCTCATATCTATTAATTCCGCTTGTAAGTATTGAACTACTTTTACGGCGCATGTATGGAGAAAGGTAGCGCTGAACCGGAACCACGTGTTCTTGGTCTTGGTCACGTGATAAATATTTACATCATAAAGTAGTACAACGCATACAGAAAGTTCTTGTAAAGAACTTATAATCCCTGCCATATTTTTCATTTACAAATCATAAGTGTTCACATTTATTGTATATGCTAAATAAATTGTATCGATCTGTTCACTCTCTGACCCTTGAATTTCATAGAAATACTAAACTACTTTTATAGCGTATGTATGGAGAAAGGTAGTAATGGCATTTGTAACTAAAGTTTTCACCAATGTCGGTATACGTAGTTTGGCAACTTTGGGAAGGCTACGCTTCCCAAAAATGTCAGTTTTATATAGAATATATAGGGAATAATATTTACTGGTGTATGACCTTATTGTTCCATTTAAAATATTGATTTGACTGCTTTGCCGTCCTAGTGATAGTTAACAATGCTACTGTTATATCTTGGAAAGCCAACTGAACTGCTTAACCGTCGTAGTGATAGTGAACAAGACTATTGTTATATTTGAATGTCTTGCCGTTATAGTGATAGTTAACAGTCTATTGTTATTTCTTTAACTGCGGTGTGCATTGTTTTCCTTTCAAAATGATAGTTATGTTCCTAAATGGAGATTGCGCTGCTTTCCAGTCATAGTGATAGTTAATAAGAATAGTTTACATTTTTAAATGTTGCTTTCCCTACTTTGCCTTCACAGTCATAGTTAAAAAGTTATATCTTTAAAGCTGGTCAATCACATTTGAGCAACATTTTATGACAATTTTCATTTTAGTATATTCTGTTGAAGATTTATTTAAGGAACAAAAGGACCCAAATAGATCCCTATTAGAAATGTATGTTTTATTATTTAGATGAAAATTTATAATTATGCCCCTTTAATATGAAAGTATTCAAAAAGTGAACGATTGATTTCAATATAATTTCTAAATTTACATTTGCATTTGATAAATATTGGAATATTTCAACAATCTGAACCGACAGGCAAGTTTTAAATCAGTGTGTATGTTCGGAATTCATTTATTTCCAAACTAGCTTGGTTGCGCAAAAAAGTTAGGTAAAGGGAGGTAATAAGAATTTTACACACTTGCATTTCTAATGAATTTCGGCTAAATATTTATTTGTTAATGTACATATTTGCACAGTAGTTCTTATATTCATGTGAGTTCTTAGGCAAAGTATGTTTATTAAATTTGTACACGCGCTAAATTAACCCTATCTTGGTTGCGCAACCAGGATAAGGAAATCAAACTTGAGAAATACCTACAGTGAAATTTTAACATATCTTAAGTTTGTTTGTTTGTTTTGGGTTTAACGCCGTTTTTCAACAGTATTTCAGTCATGTAACGGCGGGCAGTTAACTTAACAAGTATTCCTGGATTCTATACCAGTACTAACCTGTTCTCCGCAAGTAACTGCGATAGAATTTTAGGTTGAAACCGCGAAGCGGCTGAGACCTATAACTACCGTATTTCAGATCTTGCAAGAATATCATACTGACAGTTTGCAAGAATATCATACTGACAGTGAAAGGCAGATTAATCCGCCGTAAGGTTTATGCCGTTTTTCAGGCTAATCGACAGATACTGTTATTGATATAAACTGTTCTCTGAACATTGTTCTACAGTCCGTTGATATTTTCATGCATATGTAAATACAATACGGTTAAAGAATGCGTCATTTCGCATGAAAAATATGTTTTTAGGTCTGTTGACCCGTCGATCATAGCTAATTTGAAAAGTGAAAGTGTATTCCTTTAAAACATTTCAGAAAACCCCGGATGTGACCAAAGCGCATGAAAATATGCCGATAAAAATAGTTCGAAACGTATTATAAAGATTTCTCTAATTTAGCCTTAATATTACATATTGCACTCGTCAGTAATAAAACAGCATATGATCTGAATAATTTTTTTTGTACTTGCTGCCTACGATTCTTCCTACCTGTCCCGATTCGAGTGACAAGGGAGATCACTGCCTAGGAGTTTGCTATATAAGAAACTGTTTGATTTCGTCTAAAAATAGATTAGATTTTTGAATTACTTCCCTTTATTAACCAGGTTTTCAACGAAAACCTGAGTTATTAGATTGGGGTATGTCATTGGTCGGGCGGGCGGGTGGGCGGCGTCAAACTGGTGTTTCCGATCAATAACTTTTGTTTCGGTAAAGATATTTGAATAAAACTTGGTATGTATGTAGCTTATATCAAGACAAAGGCTGGGATTGATTTTGGGGTTTCTGGGGTCAAGGTCAAGGTCACTGTTACTTAAAATAGAAAAAGGGTTTCCGTCAATAACTTAACTTAGGAATGAGCTATCATGATGAAACTTGGTGTATAGAAAACTTATATAAAGTTGTAGCTTGGGATTGATTTTGGGGTTTCTGGGATCAAGGCCAAGGTCATTGTTACTAAAAGTAGGGTTAGGGTTAGGGTTAGGGTTAGGGTTAGGTTAGGGTGGCACTTTACTCGCGAACCACTGCATCCAGGACCTTCAAACTTCACATGATGATAGTACTTCTTGAGTGCACCATCCCTACTGACTTTGGGGTCACCAGGTCAAAGGTCAAGGTCACTGGGGCCAACGTTAACTTTTTGCATGAAGACACTTTACTCACGAACCATTGCACCCAGGACCTTCAAACTTCACATGCTGATAGTACTTATTGAGTACACCACCTCTACTGACATTGGGGTCACCAGGTCAAAGGTCAAGGTCACAGGGGCCAATGTTAACTTTTTGCATGAAGGCACTTTACTCGCGAACCACTGCACCCAGGACCTTCAAGCTTCACATGCTGATAGTACTTATTGAGTACACCACTCCTACTAACTTTGGGGTCACCAGGTCAAAGGTCAAGGTCACAGGGGCCAACGTTAATTTTTTGCATGAAGGCACTTTTCTTGCGAACCACTTCACCCAGGACCTTCAAACTTTACATGCTGATAGTACTTTATGAGTACACCAACCCTACTGACTTTGGGGTCACCAGGTCAAAGGTCAAGGTCACAGGGGCCAACGTTAACTTTTTGCATGAAGGCACTTTACATGCAAACCACTTCATTCAGGACCTTCAAACTTCACATGCTTATAGTACTTATTGAGTACACCACCCCTACTGACAGTGGGGTCACCAGGTCAAAGGTCAAGGTGCTGCGGGGGCATTTGTCACCATTAGTGACATCTCTTGTTTATTCTTATGAAAAGTGTTG
Source organism: Mercenaria mercenaria (assembly GCF_021730395.1). Classification (NCBI taxonomy): domain Eukaryota; kingdom Metazoa; phylum Mollusca; class Bivalvia; order Venerida; family Veneridae; genus Mercenaria; species Mercenaria mercenaria. Next base: position 43,254,583 of record NC_069369.1, on the reverse strand, counting down.
AAAACCTGGTTTCGTGGCATTGCCGCGTTTCTTGTTCTTATTTTTTTCCTATTTTTGTACAGCTTTTATAATGACCGATTCATATCATTTATTTCCTATATTTAATTTTATCTTTTAATATTTTTTTCACGATTGATGTAAAATTGATCAAAATACTTTGTTTAAGATTTCCTCTTTTTATGTAAATATAGCTGTAGTATATATATTGCTACATAACTTTAATGTAGCAATATAAGTAATACGTTTAGCATGCAATCGTGTTGCATCTGCACGTTTTCTATGTTACATATTTGTGTCAATATGTAATATTAAACAGACCAAATTTATCATTTTGAAGATAAATATTGGCATTCCCTGTAAGCAGTAAATGTGTCTCGATTTATGCGGTACTTGACGATTATGTTTAACAACATCCCGTCAGGTCCGGATTTGTATTACAATTGTTGTTGAATTGATAAAGGCCGTAAGGCCGAAACGTTAATAAAACAGAGTGAAAACTACAGAGTCTTTCAAATAGATCGTTAAGCAAAAAAGAATCAAAGCGGTACATAACAAGTGATTAGTTATGTAGAATATCACATGGGGGCGTTTGCATGATGTGAAGTTTTTTATGTTGGCCTACATATGTGTACCCGATTAATGAAACTGTTTGATTTCATTGCGTCTTCTCTCGATGTAAGTTAAATATATATCTTCTAACCCCCCCCCCCCCCTCCAAAAAAAAAAGAGAGAAAAGACCCGTATTCCTTAATTGTCAAAACATTCATAACACGATTTTCATGTGTATAGTTCCTTTTTTTTATCTGAAAACTGTGCGAAGTCGAAACAGCAGGATTTTGGGGTAGATAGGTCTAGTTTCTAGTTTGGTGGACCCCACTGTTGTTTTAGCAGGGTCGGTCGTTTGTAGAAACTTTTTTAACAAGGTAACGGCGTTTAAAGGCCTATGCATATGAATTAAAGAAGTGGGGTTGCAATACTTTTAATGTAGCCTACTGGTGTCACGATTAAGTCGTGACATCAATATTATTATATTATTATTATACCATATTTATATAGCGCCCTTTTCATGATAAACACGTCCAAAGGCGCTTTACATATAGGGCGCGAAATTCATCCTCTACTAGTACTGACACAGAGCGATCTGACCAGAGGGGCAAAGTGAGATAAAGCCCCCAGAACAGACAGAGAGAACTTTTTAGATACAGACTTGTCCGACTAACTTAGCCTAGCTCTTTGCGAGTAGACAGTCTGGTTCTTTAACGTGCCCGGTGTATAGCGAAGCCGTCTTTCCTGGGAAGAACCAGTACAGGCCTCTAAGTTAGGTGGGAGACACTCAAGAGCATCTCAGAAATTTCCAGTGCCTGGACCGGGATTCGAACCCGGGACCTCTGGATTGACAGTCACTAGACCACCGGCCCACCCAATACATTGTATTTCTAGGGTCGGCTAAACTAGAAGTTGATTTCGCAGAAATGTGTATTGAATTTTGAAAAATAATTAGATTTTTCTATTCTACTCGATACTTTCAACCCAGCTACATGGAAATACTTTTAAAATTATGTCTTCTAGCTTATACTTAAAAATAAGAGAAGGGACCCGTGATCCTTATTTGTCAAAACATTATACTATATATCTAAAAATTGTGTTTTTGTTTTGTGGAAGTCGATACAATGGCTATTCTTAATAAGTAGCCTTATTTATGTAATACATAATTATTTGTCAAGAAAACATTCGCTCAAAAATATTATATGTGCAATAGACTGGTGAACATAGAAAGTAGTATTGATTAGGTCAAGAATATATATTATTTGTTGTTGTGTAGCCCGCTGCCAACTGTAGATTTGTTCGTTAGTTTTCGAAACGCTATAAAATACTGTAATCCAAAGACCGACACGCAGAGGTACACCCTAGATGATATGTACATGTGAAGCTTTTGAATTCTGAACCTTTCTAGAACAGTCCCCACTTATATGCCAACCCTGCTAGAACAATTGATAATCCTCGTTTAATTTACCTATTAAGCCTCACAATTTAGGAATTGTACAAAAAAACTTGAAACCTGGCAAACATTGATAGTCTTGAGAGTTGAGCGAATTTATAATCCTGGAGATCTGATTACTTGGAGAATGATCTTGGAGTTGAACTTTTGAGGTGTTGAATTCTTGGAGTTGAACTTTTCTGGGTGTTGTGGCTGCAGTAAGTGTATTCTGGTACTTTACGATGTGCATTGTCTGTAGTCGTCTGATTCTACAATATTATTTTCATATCCTTCTAATTTACGCTTGATAATTCTTTTGATTTACTAATTTATCACCACAATTTAGCAATTCTTGGAAATATGCTTCAACTTACAATTATAGCAAAAATATTGACACATAGCAAACATAAATAATATTGGAGATGAACTGTTGGAGGTCTGATGACTTGGAGAATAGCGTCTGATACCCTGGTGAACAGTAGGACCACAATGACCCTTTTGTTTGTTTATATTTCTTAAATGATAAGCGCAGTTTGGGAACACCGGGAGCGCATTCATGTACACAATGATTTTGTAGTTACTGTTGAGTAAACATGTTGGGAAAACATCGTCTGCTACTGATTAAGTCATACCTAAGCGAGTCCGTCACCAGTGCCTTTGTTTTGGCTGCGTTGACCTACCCTCCATTGTTCTTATTGTTCAGGGTGCACAGACCTTGACTTACCCGCTTTTTTTCTCATTAAATCGTCTGCTCAGGATCTAGATCGATATCGGGGATATATTTTACTACTTTATTACATGTTAAGCCTAGCTCTTAGTGTAGAAAAAAATCTGAGGAGATGCACATGACTACTTATGGGAATAAAGCCATGGTCACGTGACTGATACACGTGATGGAAACGCTAATATTGTATAGGTAGACACCAGGAAATACATACTTTTACTTTCATTTTACCAAACAGCTTGGACTAACTTTTTGAAGCATATAACGTAGCTTAAAACATCAGCAGACATTCTTCTTTACAATCAACATCAATAAAGCTGATATTTGACATGAAAATAGCCTTTACTAGTTGGGAAAATTGCACTATATATTAATATGGACTACATTCGAGTAGACCACGGTAGCATATCCGGCGAATAACTACCTTCATGCCTTTAATACCAGCTCCTGTGAAAGTGAAGGCTACATACACACTTCTTACCAGAACAACATGTTTTTCTTCAGATTATAATTTTTTAACAGCATATTGAAATATTTCAACCTTTCTGTGCTATCAGCGCTTTGATTTCCAGTGTTATTTCCATTCAGAGTTTTTACCAAGATCTTGACAGTTGAACAATTGAATTAATTTATGATTGGTGTTATTCATAAATGTAAAAAGAACGTTGTTTGCGATACAGTTATACAAAAAGTAATTAATGAGAACTTGCTTGATTTATTTCAATACTGTGGGATCCATATTTTTGGAATAACTCAACAAAAATGTCCAATCTAAATTGTTTTGCACAATGTTGTAGCAGAGTTAAGAATGGCCAGTTTTTCTTTTCCGGATAAATCTGAAATTTATTTTTGAAATTAGTTCAAACCTTTTATTAGTACAAATGGTAGCATTCAAAATGATATCGAAAAGGATAAAAAATTCCTTAAAACACAACAATCCTATGTTTTACTCTGATCAAACATGAAGTAAAGGTTAGGTATAATCCTTTGCATTGACTAACGTTTTAGTCTCCCAAATCATCCACTATTTTATATACTTTCTTTTTCAGTTTTTTAGCTCACCTGAGCACGAAGTGCTCAAAGGTGAGATTTTGTGATCGCCGTGTCCGTCGTCGTCGTCAACAATTTGACTGTTAACACTCTAGAGGTCACAATTTTAGCCCAATCTTAATGAAACTTGGTCAGAATGTTACTCTCAATAAAATCTTGGACTTTTTTGATATTGGGTTATCTGGGATCAAAAACGAGGTCACCAGGTCAAATCGAAGAAAAAGCTTGTTAACACTCCAGAAGCCGTATTTATGACTGTAACTTCATGAAACTTTGTCAGAATTTTAATCTTGATTTTTAGGTCAGGTTTGAATCTGGGTTAGGTGGGATCAAAAACTAGGTCACCAGATCAAATCAAAGGAAAGGCTTGTTAACACTCTAGAGGCCACAATTCATGACTGTATCTTCATGAAACTTGGTCAGAATGTTAATCTTGATAATTTTTAGGTCAAGTTGAAATCTAAGTCAAGTGGAGTCAGAAACTAGGTCACCAGGTCAAATCAAAGGTAAAGCTTGTTAACACTCTAGAGGCCACATTTAAGATATATCTTAATGAAACTTAATCAGAATGTTAACCTTGATGATTTTTAGGTCAAGTTTAAATCTGGGTCAGGTGTGGTGAAAAACTAGGTCACCAGGTCAAATCAAAGGTAAAGCTTGTTAACACTCTAGAGGCCACATTTATGACTGTATCTTCATGAAACTTGGTCAGAATATTAAGCTTGATGATCTTTAAGTCAGGTTTAAACCTGAGTCAGGTAGGATAAAAAACTAGGTCACCAGGTCAAATCAAATGTAAAGCTTGCTAACACTAGAGGACACATTTATGAAATATCTCTATGAAACTTGGTCAGAATGTTAATCTTGATGATCTTTAGGTCAGGTTCAAATCTAGGTCAAGAGAAGTCAGAAACTAGGTCACCAGGTCAAATCAAAGGAAAAGCTTGTTAACACTCTAGAGGCCACATTTATGACTATATCTTAATGAAACTTAGTCAGAATGTTAACCTTGATGATTTTTAGTTCAAGTTCGAATCTGGGTCAGGTGGGGTTAAAAACTAGGTCACCAGTTCAAATCAAAGGAAAAGCTAGTTAACACTTTAGAGGCCGCATTTATGACTATACCTATTCTAATACTCCCGCTTTCATAGCTTTGGGTATTGTATAATCATACTTTGGATATGGTGCCTGCTTTTTAATTTTGTCTTTTGGCAGTTCCTTTGATATGCAGGCTCAATAACCTCAGATCCCCTTTCTAAATTTCAGTTTGTTTAGTTCTGCTCATTGTTTTCTCGTTTAGGGTAAACCCATTATTTTAACTGGGGACCATACGCCGCTTTTCAGGGAATTACATGCAAGTGTATCATTAAAGGTTCCGTGTGCACCGCCATATGAACACATCTGCGGATGTCCCTAAATTATTTTTGTACTTGTAGCATGTGGAAATGCTGAGTTCTGCTCAACCCGGGGCTAGAGGGCGTAGACGGTAGCATGCATTTCCACTACCGTCAATTAACAGGCTCAATCAAACCGAGCCTGCAACATTTTCGTTTTTGTCGTGATGAGCGACCTGTGGAGTTTCCACTTTTTCTATTTTCTACAGTTAGTGTTATTTCCCGTAGAGACTTACCCTAAGTCCTCTCTACACAAGGGAAACAATGTATACAAGTGAAATTGTTGAGTGGATACCGTTTGTCAATTATAATCCTGTCCACGTTATATCAATGCATTGGAAAAATAAGCTATCTATGTTACCTGCTACACAGGATAACACAGTCATGCATCTAACAGTCCTGAAATTTTTTTCTTTGATTTTCCCCATACTTTGATGCATATATATCAATAGATATGAGAGAATAGTAAAACATTAGTTGGTGCAAATTAATAAATATTGATAATATGCTAAGAAAGGTTTATGAACAAGGTGTATCAGATTGTTATAAAGGTCTAAGACACTGAGTATCAAATGTTAACAATATGATAGATATGTTTTTTTTTCTGAATATTTCAATGTTACTAGTTTGATAGACTGTAAAATAGTTTCAAAAGTGTTCAAATAGTGATTACTCAAGAGTGGCACGCATCTGTATATAAAAATTGTAAGTCAAAACTCGCATATGAATGTTATTTGTTTGTTTGTTTGTTTGTTTGTTTTGGGTTTAACGCCGTTTTTCAACAGTATTTCAGTCATGTAACGGCGGGCAGTTAACCTAACCAGTGTTCCTGGGTTCTGTACCAGTACAAACCTGTTCTCCGCAAGTAACTGCCAACTTCCCCACATGAATTATCAGAGGTGGAGGACTAATGATTTCAGACACAATGTCGTTTATCAAATAGTCACGGAGAACATACGCCCCACCCGAGGATCGAACTCGCGACCCCGCGATCCGTAGACCAACGCTCTTACCTACTGAGCTAAGCGGGCGGGCTATGAATGTTATTTAGATATATTACCTAAAATGTCAGGTTTTTTGTTACCAGAATTAGAATATCTGCGCATACTCTTTGAAAACAAACATGTCGATATGGGCAAAACAAAATTCCACGCAATGAAAGATACTGTTTGTGTTGTAACACTAGAGATATAGAAGATGAATATAATTTTATTTTGATATGTCCATGTTACATAGATATTAGAAAAAAGTTATGTAAAGAAATATTTCTATAATAGATGTACAAGTTCATTGAACTGATTACAACAGATTAAAGGAGTGCATTATTTAAATTTGCAAAATAAATCAAAGAATCTAACAAAATAAGAAACACTATTGTAGATGCTTTCAGTTAATAGACTCGTTTGTTTTTACTACTAGCAACTTTAATGGCACATGTAAGCCTATAATTTTGATAAAATCTACATTTTGTGCGTGTGTAGGTATATACATATATGTGTATACTGTAGTTTGTTAAATAGTCATGATTGTTTGTTTAATATCTATGTTCACGTGACATTACTATCATTATAATATATGTTGTTTATTATGTAGACCATGTATTATGTACAAGTATAAAGTTTCAAATGGCAATTATGCAATACTGAAAATAAAGTAAGGAGATTGGGATGGGGTGCAACATATTAAAATGTTTATCATAACTATATACCAGATAATTCGTGAAGAGGTATGTAGTTTGAGAATGTCTGAAAATCTATAATTGGTGAATACTTTCAAATGCAAATATCTGTATTTTAAAGAATGAATGTAATTTTATTTTTAAATTGGAAATAAAAAAGATGAAAATATAATGAAATATTTCATCATATTAAGGGGACGCATACTTTGAAATTAGAAAAAAAGTGGGTGGGGTATGATAAAATTTACCTGCAAAAAAGTACAAGGTTTTGGTACATGAAATGGATACTGTTTTAACAGTTATAAGTACACAAAGGATTGCTCACTAAAATAAAAATGAGAAAACTGAAACAAGAAAGTTATTGTTGAATTACATAAGACTTATTGTGTACATTCAAAGTCAACAATTAAGACTTCTTGGTGCGAAAATAATAGTGCTTCGCCTTGTCCAAACATTTATCAATGTCCTACAGATTCTAATTTAAAGAAAGAATGTGAAATATGGTCACTGTCTTGCTTTTCATTTCGCATATGTAAGCTAAAACACATTATTTAGTTTGTTTACAAAGTAGTGCATAAGAAAAGATACGGTGGTCAAGGAATGCCACATTCCAAAACTAAAAGAGTATATTCCCCTTAATACATTAAACATTTATCGTTAAAGAAGTCTAGTGGCTTACAATAAGGGCCTAGAAATGTTGCCATTATTAATTTTTAACTTGGTATTCATGAACTACAATGCACTTAAATATCAAAACACATTCAACAAACTTTTGAAAATATATTGTCTTAAAAATCCCTAAAATAAGGTATGAAATTTGGTTGAGAGGTCCAATCAATGTGTATATGTGCAAAAGTAACATTCTAATCTTGTTCACAAAAGTTACTAATACACAGCAGGCATGTCAATGATCAAAACTGGACGAATATACAGTTATCCTCACTTTAATGCCATTTATAATTTGTCCTTGAATTCTCCACCATACTTTTCATAACTCTGTTTGCACGAGTTGCACGAGAATGCTGTCATTCACGTAAAAAATGGGGTCAAATAAGTTGTAAATGCAATATCATCTAAACGTAGTTAATGGATTATGCAGTTCAAGATAAACTTTATCTCATAACGTAACGAACATGTATAATGTTGTAACAACAACTTTACTTCAACTGATTTAAGTAGCAGTCGGTTTATAAGTGACTTTATTGATTCATTTTGTGTTTTGTTATTGTTGTCAAAAAGTATAACGGGAGTGCCTCACAACTGAAGCGGAAACCAGTTTGATGCGCAAAGTAGTCCAATGTAAGTAATATTTTTTGACAAATGTCCACAGAAATTAATAATTTTATAATATTAAAGACGAATATCTGAATAGGATTCATAATTTGATAAGAAATTATAATCATCGACATGTTTTTTTTTTTAAAAATCGTACACGTGCTGACACCTAAGTTGTCTCCCGTTGTTTATTAGAGTTAACTTTCGTCCGGCGCAGTAATACATTTGCAGTGAATCGCCGAGAAGTCGTGGGAAAATTAAAAACCATGTAAATAAACTAAAATTAACCACCTTTTCAAGATGAATTTCAAGTGATCGCCATTATGCATTTAACCCGCCTGACCTGTGTAGCATCTTAGATATCTGTTCTAAGGTATTCATTGTGTAGAATGTCATGTTATGCACTTGCAATGCTAATCCCACTCTGATTTTTTTTGTTTACATTTTTATCAATGAGAAATATGGCGTCCATCCCGAGCTGTAATGACGTGGCGTTAAATTTTTACATGTTTAAGCAAACCTGGTGTGTTAGAAAGAAAATCTCATCCCTTCAACATTATTTGGAACACTGTTAATGTAAAAAAACGGTTTTTTCCTTATAAAAAAGCTTAATATTTTGTGTTGAATGTACTTTCACAAAGACCTCTGTTTTCCTATTACATTCATAGTACCACATCCTTATCCACAAAATACTGAATATTACAGGTGTCCATCAGTATAAATCAGTTTAGGAATATGTTTTTTATTTTCCCACCATCGATTTCTTGAATATGCACCCCTTCCGCATTTCTGTATGAACTGTGAATGTAGCAATATGCGTCCCCTTAAAGGGAAATTATTAATAAACAAATTGAAATGCACGACATTTATACAGTACCAATGAAACTTGTTTTAAAATTACACACCAGCGAAAGTTAAGTAAAGGAGAAAAGCCGAAAACTGTCCATTCTTTCACATAATGGATAGTTTGAGTAATTTTTCTGACTTAAGACACGGCCCTCACGAAAAATTCAAGATTGTCGTGATATTATATAATGCCTCTAATATTGTCCTCTTTGAGGCAAAGACAATTCATTGATTTGTGTCTCTGTGCTAAATAAAAATATTAAGTCAAATGGAATTTGAATTAGATTGCATATAAATATTTATTGCAATTAAAAGTTTTTTAAACATTACTGATATTCAGTGCTGATTCTTAAAAAAGTTTCGAACATATCTCGTTTTGTCATATTTATGAATGACTTGAAGTACCTTTACAAAAAGTAAAATTTAACTTGACCGTATGATGTATGTATCAATAGTTCTTCATGCTTTGTTCGTGCTGGGTTTGCAGTTTTATATAAATCAAGTAATTTAAATCTGCCCATTGTTTTCTCGTTTAGGGCACCGTGAGCCATTATTTTATCTGGGGACCATACGCCGCTTTTCATGGAATTGTACTCTGTGCATCTTTGAAGGTTCTTTGTGCACCGCCGTATGAATACATCTGCGGATGTATCTAAATTACATTCTCGTACTTATAACATGTGTAAATGTTGAGTTCTGCTCAACCCGGGGCTAGAGGGCGTGGAAGCCTGCACTCCGCCTACCGTCCATGAACAGGCTCAATCAAATTGAGCCTGCAACATTTTCGTTTATGTCGTGTTGGGCGACCTGTGGTTTTCCGCATTTTTATTTCATCCATGCGTCGGCGTCCCGATTTTGTTATGTTTTTGTATGTAAGCTGGTATCTCAGTAACCATTTGTGGGAATGGATTGAAACTTCACACACTTATTCACTGTGCTAAATTGACTTACAGTGTACAGGTTCCAGAACTCTTTTTTGCTTTTGTATAAAATTATGCCCTTTTTTCGACTTAGAATTTTTTATTAAGGTTTTATATGTAAGCTGGTATTTCAGTACCTACTAATGGAAATGGATTGAAACGTTGCACGCTCGTTTACTGTGATGATCTGACATGCAGTACTTAGGTTTCATAACTCTACTTTGCATTTTTACAAAATTATGCCATTTTGTTGGTTAATTTTTTTTATCACATGTTTGACGTCGCGGGAGTGTAATAAAGCCATTAAATAAAAATGATAATACACTAGTGTAATAAAGCTTTGACGTTGACGTCATTTACAGTATAGGAGACGTTGGTCAAATTGACTTGTTTATATAGTAAAAGAAAGTAGATTTGTTGATGTTTCGACAGGAAACGATAACATGTGATAAAAAGAATATTACATTTGTGACTTTCCAGATTGAATTTATTAAACTCGTTTAATAAAATTGATAAAATGCTCGGCAGAGCCTCGCATTTTATCATTTTATTCAACTCGTTTAATAAATTCAATATGAAAAGGCACCCATGTAATATCCTCTATGTATGTAAGCTGGTATCTCAGTACCCACTAATGGGAATAGATTGCACAACTGTCAATTGTCATGAGCTGATTGTACAGGTTCCATAACCCTTTTTGCAATTTTACAAAATTATGCCCCCTTTTTGACTTTAATATTCATTCATTTGACAAGGCTGTTGAATAGTAGAGCGTTGCTGTCCTCTGACAGCTCTTGTTTTTATATTATGTTGCCTATTTTCATCTATTTTCGACTGAAAATGCCATATCAGGTGTATATCTGTGATACTTTACTGTGATACTTTTCTATTGCGATTTAGGAGTACACAAAGAGGATTTTACTACTTTCTAACGGTTGAAGATTTAAACTAACATTCTGTAATTACTATTGGCACATTGTTTGATTTTCATTTGACTGATAATTTGTAGGGCGATATGGGTTAAAGTCATACGTTCACCTTCAGGTTTTTTTTATTGCAACTACAAGTTCTGTAAAACTTTGCAGTTTATATTTCGAAACTTTCGAAATTCATAGGTTGATGTACTCACACCTCTCAACGTACAGGGTTGTTACTATACCTGTCCATTATTAACCTGTACCTGTCCATTCTTAAAGTATCCATTATTTTAAGAATGAACAGTTACTGGTTAATAATGGACAGGTATTATTATTTACACTGCTTGTTGGTGACAGGATACGCTCTCGCCTGATATGGATTTTCGAGACAGCGTATATCCCGTATCCTGTCACCAACAAGCTGTGTAACGATTTTATCTTGCCGACTACCCTTTACTTACATGCTATAATCAACACATTTTGTAAATTAACAAAGCTACTTACAGTGCAGACTGGAATCCTACAATTATTTCTTTGGTCATCATGTTTTGTTTATAGTTGATTTACACCAGCCATAAAATGCACAATGACCTGTGTTTTGGTTAAATCACAAAACACAAAAACTCATTTACACAGGTAATGAACTGGTTTAGATCAGAAACACGAAAAAAACGTCTTGTTCCATCCCTTCGAAAGTCACCAGATTTCACGATGTCACAAATGTCTTGATACTTCGGCTTTCATCCCGTTTCCTGATAAATCATTTATCTTGCACGTAGATTAAATGATCATACAACAAACTGCTGAGTAACAAATATGTCAATTCCTTTATTTTACGATGATTTAACTTAAAACAAGATTCCAACGTCTGTGTATCCCATACAGAGTTATTCCGCTTTTACGGCTAACTTTTGTCAAACTTCATGAGCCTCAACTTAAGTAGAATGAAATCGGCAAGAAAACATTAAATTTACTCTAGTAAACGATACTATCGCTGGAGCTAATAAATAATCTGACTTGATTCAAGTATGCCAGCAGTGTGGCCTCCATTTTGTTTTAATCAAAATTTATATCTTAAATATACTAGCAGGATATGGAATATATCCTGTCTCCACGTGACGTCTATTGACCAATAGAAATGCAAGAAACTTGTAGGAGGCAAGATAAAGTAAAATAATCGTGTGTATAGAACGGTATCGGTACAATACCCTATATAATGGACAAAACTAACAAAGGATTACATCACAACCGTGTTTTAAAACTAGAGTTGGTCAATGTAATGCTACATTGCATATCAACCTATTGTATTGCAATCATAGTGCCGTATTTACCTATATAATTTATACAATAAAACGTGTGCCTGTGTTCGTAACTTCGTATTGTGGAAATGTACAATTGTTAATAGCGTTTTATATCTGTCAGTACCAATCATTTTACTTTAAACTTAATTTAATTTTTATATTAGTGGGAAAACTGATAAAAAACACACAATTGTATTGTACTTTGTGATATAAAAGAAAGTAATATCTTGTACCAACAAAAAAAGGATGCTAACTTGGGCGCCCGTGACTTTGTCCTTTGCAAATATCACATTGTCTTGTAATGATGAATATTTATGCCAAGTTATTTAGATATACATCCACGCACAAAAAAGATACAGACCAGGCTAAAACAACAAAAATGTTTTATTTCAAAGACTGCTAGAGGTCTGGGTCTTACATGGGACAAATCAATTTGCTATGCTGACTGTACCAAGCTACTTGCATATTCATTCATGGAAAAAAGTTTTTGACCAGGCGAAACAAATGACATATAATCCTTGACCTCTAAGTGTGACCTTGACATTTGAGATAGAGGCCTGGTTCTGCATGACACACGTTGTCTCATTATGGGGAACATTTTTGCCAAGTGAATTGGAAATCAGTTGGCGCACGACATCTTACCTCGATCGCACGACATCTTATCTCGAGCGCACGACATTTGGAAATTAGCTTTCCGTGGCCTCATTACAAAACTATAGTGTTATCTTTTTCTATAAACAGAAACCCGCTCCCCAAAAGATAAAAATGACAGTAATTGTTAAAAAATAAAATATTTAGCTGATGACTATGGTGGCTGATTTGTGCCATTTTGTTATTTCGTTCTGTCGCAGCGACACAATGACAAACGTCGTTATGGCACCCCGTCAAACGCCGCCCCGCCGAACGTCGCTCCGCAAAACGTCGCCCCGCCAAACGTTGTCTTTTCGCCTTCCGGAATGACCTGATTGTACGAGGATCCTGCAAAAAGTTCTGTCAATAATGGCCTTCCATAGTTTTATCCCAGGTATTTTTTAAAATGCTTCATTGCACTTGAATGGTGTGTCCAATAGCTAACGATATCCGTTTATTTCGTGCAAATTGCTTTTCAAATGACCGAGTTATTTCAAATTGAAATACATGCAGTCATTTACACTGACCAATGTACTTGTTACAGCTCATTTAAATGGGTCAGCCGTGTTGATGTACTTATAAAATAGACTTGCTCGGTTTATAGGTTGGTCAGGGCTACGGATATGTATTGTATTTTGCCATCGAAATATTTCTATAAAAATGCTTCTTCCTCTTCCGTTTGGATCCTACCATGTTCACAAACACGTTTGTTTATTTTATGGACTGTACATTGTAAAATGGACGAAAAGACTGAAGTTCGTAGCTATAGCTATATTAAATGCCGCATTAGGCTTGATATAGATTCAAAGCAGATAGTTGATGATTTGTGTGGTATATATATATGGACCTCAGGCTATTTCAATGCGCACAGTTTTTAGGTGGGTTAAAGCTTTTAAAGCTGGGAAATTATATGTCGAAGATGATACCCGTTAGACCTCTGTTACCAAGGCAAATATCGCTGCTGTAAAAGCTGTGGTCGAACAGGATGTGCAATTGTCGGTGAAAGATATAGCCAGTTGTACTGGCATATCAGAAGGCAGTGTGCAAACAATTCTAAAAAATCGTTTGAACCTGTGAAAGGTTTGCGCTAGGGGTTACCTCTTTTGATCACTGAGGAGCAAAAGAAACAACGCCTTAAAGGTGCAAAATAAGGACAAATGAATAGACATAAATCTTAAAAAAAGACTACACATTTTGAAATATAGTACTAAACATTACGATAGCCGTGCAATATTCCTTTGAAATCAACACATGTACAGAGAAACAAATGATTGTTTCTGTATTTTCTTGGACTGACATGGTGGGGGGGGGGGGGTCATTTTGTCCTACTTTCGTGTTTATCGCTTTTCCGTAATCGGTCGGAAATTCTTCGGGATCACGTGATTTTAAAATTGTTTCAAACAAATATCCATTTAAGACGCGCAACAAAATAACTGTATTTCCATGATGGTATTTATGCACAACTTGCACGAAAAATATGAGATGTACAAAATTTAAATTTAAAACTGACAGTGACATATATTAGGCCAAGACAATGTGTTTAATGTCTAAAATCTTATTAAATTAATGTAGCCATGTGTAAATAAATAAGTGTATTTAGGTAAATTTCAATCATACTTTGTTTCTGCAGTGTAAGACAGTTACTCATTTATGTTCTTAAAATTATACTGAAAAGAGATTAACTGAAAAAGTTTACAGACGAAGTTGTAAAAACACTTTTATTCGGGAAGGGCCTGAATTGTCCTTATGAAAACTTGTAGTACCGCTGTATATTACCTGTATTATAAAAATGATTTTCATGAAGTTTTGGTGAGTTACAAAATTGTTGAATTCCATGTGCTAAGTTTGTAAAAATCACGTTATCGTTTGGGCATATGATATATTTTGCATCTATTTATAAATTATAGCCTCGTTTCGAAGGATTCTTCCGAAAAAGTCCGAAGATGCTCGACGGGTTCGTAAGCAGTCGGAAAACATACTTTCGGTTTGACATAGGCAACAGTTTTTGTTTATTTGTTAGTTATTCTTGAACATATTCATGACTATTTGGTCAGAACCGATGCAGTGGGCCATATTTTCAGTAAATAGGAAGTCTCAGCTACAAACTCTGGTTTTCATATAATACTCGTTCGGGTTTTAGTAATGGACCTTTAAATGTGCCCGGGAAAACATACAAAGGCTGTGATAGTCGGGTTATTTCTAACTTGCTAACAGGTGACGAAGAAGCCTGGGTGCACATGTTTGAGCCACAGAGAAGGGCTGATTATAAGCAATGAGAGCGAAAAGTTATATAACGCCCCTGTATTGCCAAGAGAACCGTGAGTTCGAAAAAGATGTTGTACGCAATTTTTTTCTATTCTAGTGGGCAAGTCGTTTAAGTGCCTTGTCCATCTGGTCATACTGTCACTGGACAATTCTGCAAGAACTCTGTACTGAAGAAAGTGAAAAAGTTTTACAATAAGAAACGCCCAAAGCAAAGGATGATCAAGATTCCACCTTATACACGACAACGCCTACTCTCACAAGTGCGAGGTTGTTAAGTCTTTTTGGCTTCTGAAAAGGTGAAGTTGTAAACCATCCGCCTTATTCACCTGACCTGAATCCCTGTGACTTTTTTATTTCCAAGCTTAAGAAAATGTTTTCTGGAAAGAAATATAAGTCCAGAAGTTCTCTAGGCAGCGCCATTTATTAGTGTCTCAAACAGATGCCAAAAGAAGACTATTTATCTGCTTTTCGCGATAGGGTAAAAAGGTTACAAGAATGTGTTTCGGTAAAGGGGGAATACTTTGAAGGTTTGTAATAAAAATCATTTTGATAAAACGTAGCACCTGAGAAATCCGAACCCAATGACAGAACTTTTTGCAGGAGCCTCGTATTAATTTGATTAGAGATAAAAGGTGGTAATAGTTATGAATAGTTATGATTTATTTGTCAGTCCTCAACGACGTGTTACTAGACCAAATTGCTCACTCTCACCCCTGACCCTCTTCCCCCCATCCATCAGTGAGTCAGTCAGTGACACGATGTGTGACTTTTGAATAACAATATAGATACAGGGCAATATTCATACGTGCGTGCGTGCGTCCGTTCGTCCGTCCGTCTGTCCGGCTAATTTGTGTCAAGATTATAACTTTGCCGTATATTTGAATAATACTTTATGCTTTACTCAGTGAGATGGATTCCAGCAGTGTGAAACTGCTGGCCCGATTTTAAAATAATTTTAAACAAATGGTCCTTGTGTGACCCTCTATCAAGATTGTTCAAATCATATCGATTCATCAAAAAACATGGCCGCCAGGGGGCGTGGTCACTTTTCCATATATGTATATAGTGAAAATTTAAAAAAAAAATCTTCTTTTGTGAAACTGCTAGCATGATTTTAAAATAATTTAACACAAATAGTCTTTGTGGCGTGGTCACTTTTGCCTATATATATATATATAGTGGAAACTTTAAAAATCTTCTTGTGTGAAACTGCTAGCCCGATTTTAAAATAATTTTACATAAATGGTTCTTGTGTGACCTTTACAAATATTGTTGAAATTTTTCTCATTCGTCAAAAAACATGGCCGCCACAGGGCGTGGTCACTTTTCATCAACAATTTTTTTAAACAATATTTCCACCAAAACCACTGTATGGATTTTGATAAAACTTTACACAAATGAACTCTTGGTAGCCCTTTTTCAAAGGTGTTCAAATTGTTCCGATTCATTGAACATATGGGTCTTTTTGGTTAAAAATAGGTTTTTAGCAATCAAGACTTATTAAAATCCTTTTCTCTAGAGCTTTGATATTTGGCATGTGATATAAGGGTTTGACTCCCTACCATTCTTGTCCAGTTTATTACCGTAAGGTAATATGAATGACCACACCCCTGTGTCTGACATGTAAATACTATAGGTTTTTATATAAGAAACTTTGAAAAATTTTCTTCTCTGAATCAGTAATAGCTAATAGCCTTGATATTTATTCAAATTATTGCCCTAGGTTCAAAAATGTGTGTGAAATGTATATAATATAAGCTGACATAGAAGAAACCTAACTCTGTACCTATACAAACACATCTGAAGCCTTGTTCACAGGTGAGCGCTTTAGGGCCAATGACCCTCTTGTTGAGATATTTGACCATGATTAAAGTGAACCGAATATTTCTCGTTAATTTTAAGACATTATTTTGAATTATTTAATGTGTCATATGTTTTAATATCATATTTTGACTTTAGAAATATAGTAACTGTGCCATTTTAATAAATTTACTCACAAGTTGTCATTAATTCATAAAATGATTTTATTTCCGAACGCCGAATCCAGGCTTTACTCTACGTTTTCCGGATAAATGACGTAACGCCATCACTTCCGGTTTATCAAACGTGCAGAACTACCTTAAAGGGAAAAGCAAAATTATGCCAAGATGATATGCATCTTGTACAACCCAGGTTTCCAGTGTTAAGGTCACACTTGGAGGCTGAAGATCAAATAGCTTAAATTTGTGTCTGCTCCCTTCTGTCTAAACCACAGGGAAGATTTTCCTAAAACTAGCATCATTTATTTACCTCATCAAGATGACATGCAAAGCACACAACCCAGGTCACTAAGTTCAAGGTTAAGATCACATTTTGAGGTCAAAGATCAAATTGTTTATCTTTGTGTCTAACAGTCTGGCCAAAAACTAGGTCACCTGCTCAAATCAAAGGAAAAGCTTGTTAACGCACTAGAGGCCATATTTATGATCCTGTCTTCATGATTCTTTGTAAGAATGTTTGTCTTGATGAGTCCTAGGCAAAGTTCGATACTGGGTCATGTGGGGTCAAAAACTAGGTCACCACTCAAATCAAAGGAAAAGCTTTTTAACGCTGTAGAGGCCATATTTATAACCCAATCTTCAAAACTTGGTCAGAATATTATCTTGATGATTCCTAGGCCAAGTTTAACAGGTGAGCGATATAGGGTCATCATGACCCTCTTGTTAAAATTACTGATTACAATATTACTCAGAAAAAAAACTGTTCGCCGAAATTTTCGAAAACCCTTGTTTAATTTACTGAAATGCTAAAAATCTAGGGCTTTTTTAGGTTAATCTTTTAGCTCCATTTTAATGTTTATTCTCATTTGTATAGCCAACAGTTTTTTCCAAGTGTAAAACTCTGGTCAGTGATTTTTAAGAGCGTGGATGCAATATATGAGTAATGTGTACTTTTCCAAAATTCAACGCCTGTTAATTTGGACCCAAACCTTTTTTAAAAGTTATATCTACTGTACAGGCAGTCCATTGGAACCTGACATCAAAACAAAACTTTTGATAAAATTTCACATGAATGATTTTTTGTTACAGTATTTGAAAAATTCATGATAAATACAATAAAATAAAATAAAACTAGTGGAATAAAAAAAATCAAAAAAAAAATCTGTTGATGATTGGGATCGAACTCCCGTCTTTCGAGTGTAAGGCGGACACTCTACCTGCATGATCTTCTGTGCAGTCCATTGGAACCTGACATCAAAACAAAACTTTTGATAAAATTTCACATGAATGATTTTTTGTTACAGTATTTGAAAAATTCATGATAAATACAATAAAATAAAATAAAACTAGTGGAATAAAAAAAATCAAAAAAAAAAAATCTGATGATGATTGGGATCGAACTCCCGTCTTTCGAGTGTAAGGCGGACACTCTGCCTGCATGATCTTCTGTGATATATCAAAAGCGTTCGATAGGGTGTGGCACAAAGGTCTTTTATTTAAAATTAAACAATATGGCATTGAAGGAAACTTATGCTCTTGGTTATCTGATTATTTAACATTAAGAAATCAAAAAGTTTTTATCAATTCTAGTTTCTCACAAACAAAGTCTATAAATGCTGGAGTTCCGCAAGGCTCAGTGTTAGGCCCTTTACTTTTCTTAATCTATGTAAACGATATCGCAGAAAATCTTTTAAGTGTTACGCGACTTTTTGCTGACGATAGCTCACTTGCTGTTACCTCAAGCAACATTGAATATATTGAAACTACGTTAAATAACGATCTCAGGCAGATAAATGAGTGGGCAAAACAGTGGTTAGTTCAGTTCAATCCCCAGAAAACTGAAGTTATTTTCTTTTCCTTAGGGTCCTTTAGAAAACCAGAATTATATTTTAATGACATAAAATTAGATTACGTCCAACATCATAAACACCTTGGGTTAACACTAAGTCAGGAATGCAAATGGCACGAACATATAAATAATATTTCTGCATCAGCTTCTAAGGTACTTGGTTCAATGAGGGCACTTAAATTTAGGTTAAAAAGAGTTTCATTAAACCAAATCTATTTATCTTACATGAGACCTATTTTAGAATATGCATCTGTCGTTTGGGATGGCTGCACTGAATATGAAAAACTTTCACTAGAAAGACTTCAGTATGAAGCTGCAAGAATAGTTACAGGTTTAACCAAATCAGTTTCTATCAATAAACTTCTTGTTGAAATAGGATGGGTGTCACTTTCTGATAGGAGAAAAATTCAAAAACTAATTACAATTTTAAGGGACACAATGATCTATTACCAGATTACTTAAATAGAATTTTCCAAACATTGTAATTTACAGAAAATGTACCGTACAATCTACGTAATAGTGAAGATTATATTACCATTGCTAGGAGAACCCAGATATACTCAAATTCATTTATCCCATCTTCAATTTCCTTATGGAACAATCTTGAACTTGAAATTCGGAATTCACCATCACTAAGTATTTTCAAAAGTAGATTAAAGAAAAAGTTTCAACTACCGCCGGTTCCTTCTTATTATCTTGTGGGTGAAAGACGTTATTCAGTATATCATGCAAGAATAAGAAACAATTGCAATAACTTAAACAATGACCTTTTCCTAAACCACCTTCGTGAAAATTCAACATGTCACTGTGGAGCCATATGCGAATTACCAAATGAGCATTACTTTTTTCAATGTCCAACTTTTAACGAACAACGCATAAATCTATTTAGGTTGACACGACATTTTCATCCTTTGAACTTGGACTGTTTGTTATTGGGAAAACATGTGCTGTTACCAGATGAAAATGAAGAACTATTCATCGAAGTTCAAAATTATATAAAACATACTAATCGTTTTGAATAATGATTGGATGTGTATCATTAATAGTCCTTAATTACATCCCTCGTGACTATAAAACTCGTTTTTAATCCTTGTGGAAAAAACTGGCATCAACTTCTTCAATCTGTCCGAGCTATTTTCTTCTTTCTTATAAGGTCT
Source organism: Mercenaria mercenaria (assembly GCF_021730395.1). Classification (NCBI taxonomy): domain Eukaryota; kingdom Metazoa; phylum Mollusca; class Bivalvia; order Venerida; family Veneridae; genus Mercenaria; species Mercenaria mercenaria. The sequence goes on along the minus strand of NC_069369.1, from coordinate 43,234,620 downwards.
TTAAAAAATCAAAATATAAATGTTGCTCATTCACATTGTATTTTGTTCCTTTAGGTTATGATTGTCAGCCGATCAACTTTTATATGTTTTTGTTAGGGGAGGGCATTCATTAATGTTGCAAGAACTTGTTGCCCAACCCTTTTTGCTTTACTTCTTTATGCTGTGTATATGTTCTGTTATTGTAAATATGTATAGAGCAAATAAAATATGATTAAACTAAACACTCTACCTTTGCGCTTAAGTGAATCTGTGACGTCATACTCGATAATTATTTGTATATATCAAAAAATTCAGTTACGGCAGCGGGATGAAAATCGTTTCACATTGAAATTTATGTATTACAGCTTTTTTTCTACCTAAAAAATTTATTCGGCGCTAGTTTCTTATCATCAAAGACCCGTTTACATTGTTATTCAATGTGCATAGCAGTAAGCGGGACGCTTTTATAATCCGTAAACAGCAAACGTCTACTGACCCCGTTAATTACGATGCGCATAGTCTACTGGAAGAAAACCGAATAGCACCGATTCCAATAATTACGACGAATTTTCAACTCTATAGTATACACTTTATCTGTTATCATTTTCACACATGTCTTAACCGCAATTCGACGCTGTCGGCGCCGGTAGCTCTGCTATTAAATCCTACTAGCTTTTATCTTCAATTTAATTAATACTATGTCATTCCGGAAGTAAAAAAAAAAACGACGTTCGACGGGGCCACATTCGGCGGGGCGACATCCGGCGGGGGCGATGTTCGGCGGCGTGACGTTTCTCAGGGCGCTGTAACGACGTTCGGCAGGGCGACTTCTGGCGGGCGACTATCGGCGGGGCGATGTTTGCCGGGGTATCGTTCGGCGCTATAACAGCACTGGCATTCAAAATATTTATTTATTTTGTTTGGTATAACGTCGCACCGACACAGTTTTGGTCATATGGCGGCTTTCAAGCTTTTAATGATGGAGGAGACCCCATGTGCCCCTTCGTGCATTATTAAAGGGAAGAGATAAGATGTTGTGCGCACGCGATAAGAGGTCGGAAATTTCTGTAACAAAATTATAATACAAAGTAAACAATCGAGTGTTGGTTGAGAAATCGGCAAAGTTACATTTTAAAGCTAGAAAATGTGTTAACAATGTAGATACATGGCAAAGCAGATAACAAATCCTAACTCTGATTTTTCCACTCGATTTACTTTGATTATGGGATGAATAATTTATTTAGGCGTAACAAAAATAATTGTTTGTTTCCGGTGGCCCGACCTACCCTATTTTTTTTACCGCCGACCCTAAACTTTTTTAGCGGTAAAATCGGGCCGCATATTTTTGCAAATAAGTATATTATTATTTTTATAGTTCTTTGCACGAATGGACTACTCCACCGATCGGGCGAGTGGTTTTTACGTTGTAACTTTACCAAATTGAGAAATTAATACATCAGGCAAAATTACCTGGATTGACTGGAATTTACCCGCGAATCGTAAAAATATCAAAACGTCATGCTGGTAATTTTCCATTCCACAAACACGTGCGCCCAATCGTAATATCTTATTTACATCGCGGTTACTTTTGACACAATAAACGCGCGTGGTGCATTTATTTTTCAATGTAATCGCTTCAAATTTTCAACACCGCTTGAGAACTAATACAGTTTGAGTTCTATAACAATTTTAATAAGATATCGACAGGAATGCAGGCAAAATTCTTTAAAAACGATCAGATTTTCATATAATGTTTTGTAAAATTTCAAACAGCGCGATCTTGATTATTTACTTCTTTCTTAAAGTAAATAAACGGTACATACTATGGTAATAAAATTCAGACTCTTGACCAGAATGTACAACAAACACAATTAAAAAATCTTAAATAATGAAAAAGCGGCAGCAATTTAAATACATGGAGTAAAACGATTTTTGGCAAACAGATTTCTGTTAGCACGGCAGAATAGGTTACGTGACCTCGTGAACGTAAATAGAAATGTGGTTTTTAAAATAAAGCAGTATGATGTTGTTGCGGATTTTAATAAGTTTTAAATTATTCATAGTACATGTATTTTTTGACACAACACTTTGTTAGATATTCTTTTCAAACAATAATGTAAATTCCTTGAGGGCAAATAGGTCACAGAGGTAGGCTATCCACTATCATCGTTCACGACACATTTACATGTCAGTTTATTCGGGATATTGCACATTCACTTTAAAAAAAAAAAGATAAAGAAAAAACTTTTTTATTGATTTCTTCTCAACAATTTAAGGAATCGAGAAAGTACGATCAGACAGTGGTGTCACATGGCGCGAAAACATGACGTAATGCCATGACAATCTCGGGCAACTATACCGCTTTGATCTCCACTTCAGATGCCATAATATCCGACACACTTCTTTTAGCTCTTAGAGGGGGTGTTAATTGATGATGAAAACAAGGCTAATTACTTGGTTTATCATCAGAATAATTATCGATAATTATTAATGTTTTTTTTTTTCACTTTTAACACGGGTCGACGTCGGGTGGATGATGATTATTGTGTCCATATTTTGGGACACTTTTCAAAATAATTATTTTTCGGGATAACATATTGCTAGAGTCTTCCATTTTTAATTATTTTAGAAATAAGTCCTGTTTCTTTGAGTCATATGAAGTTATGACGTCTACAACATCACAATTTATGTGATAGAATTGGAGGTCCACTAAAGTCTGAGCAGCTCTCCTAGATTTCAGCAGTTGGTGGACCTGCTGAAAAAAGTTAAGGTCGAGGCCTGCAGAGTCTTGAAAAGTCAGGTTTTAGATGGGATTTACAGGGTTTTCCCTAGCCCCAAAAAAGGTGGTAAATTTACCACTTTTCGAGGTCCATGTGACTTGTCCCCCTTTTCTTAGCAAAGGGGGGCATGAGTTTTCCCAAAAAAAGCAATTTTTCAAATTAATTAAAAGTTAATTTCAATCAATTTAAACTATTAAAAGCCCAAAAGAGTATCAAAGTATTCAAGCAAATCCTAACATGTCCCCCCAAATAGTCTCTTTTTTCCAGAAAAATAAATTTGGGGGGACATGATGTCCCTCAAAATAAATTTCCTAGGGAAAACCCTGGATTTATAGTAGTAAGACGTTGAACAACCACTTGCAGCTTTATTAATTCACAATGTGGGCATTCCAGTCAAAACTCCATTGTCTAGCATTTCCAGTTAATCCAGAATTTTAGACTGGGGTAGGGGGTGATGGTATTAATCTCAATGCAGATCAAAGATGCAAATCATGTTCCTGGCCAGTGTGCTTTTACTTGGTTTTAGTTTGAAATATAAATGTTGGTTGTTGAATAATATTCAATATTAAAATTATTATTTAAAGAGAGAATCCACAGCAAGATTTCATTCAAGTTTCATGTTTTAAAAATCAAAAATAAACCATGTTCTCCGCAAGTAATTGCCAACTTCTCCACATGAATTAGCGGCGGAGAATGAATGATATAGGACACAACGATCCTATGACCACTTGATCCGTAGATCGACTGCTCTACCTATTGAGCTAATCAGATGGGCTACTCTGAAAATGAAAAAACAACAACAACAAAACACAAACATAAAGCATATATTTATTTCATAATATTTAAATACACAATCAAATGGCATTTTATATTGCTAAAACATCATCAAAGTCATTTTACATTCAGGTGTAAATCAAACATAACAATAGGATGCATGTTTATAAGGGTTTGAAACTAGGGTGGTGTTAGGTTTAAAAAAAAAAAAAAAAAAAAAAAAAAAAAGAAATGCCTACCTACCTACCTACCCTATTTTTTTTGGCCATGTCACTGGAAACAAACAATTTTTTTTTGTTAGGCCTTACGTTTGTGCATAGCGAATACGGAAGTAAGGTATTTAGGGACACCGATTTCCACGCGACTTCTCGCACGTAAAACATGAAAACCTAATACTTGTGTATGTAGTCCCGTTTGTTCGGTAATAGGAGTCTACATTCGATTGTTCACATTTTCAGCATTGATGAGAATGACATTAATACCACTGTAGGGACTTTGATACTGATACATGTCGTTGAGAGAAATTGAAAGTCTTAGGTGTTCTGGATAATGATAAAGTTATCTGCCCCTTTGTGCTTCTCTTCAATAAGTTTAAGGCAATAATTTGAATTTGATGTGCCCAGTGAATGATGACAATGAACTAAAAAGAAGAACACGAGAATCATATCTTTTGTCGTTATTGTGTAAAATTCCGTGTAACTAGACACAATGATAGATAAAAATGAAAAAAAAAAACTTTCTAGAAAACAGATAAAATTATCTCCCAGACTGAAAGTAAAAGGTCACAAGGTGCAATGAACAGAATTTAAAACGTTGCATTGAATATTATCGATACTATAATCTGTCCCACCTAATTTTGGACATCCAACTTTGAACTGATATGAAGAAATGGAACGGGATGAAAGAACATAAAACATGTTTTTGTGAATTAAAAAAAAGTCACCCTCGGGAATTTCAAGGATTTTTGCAACAATCATCTGGTTTTCCCGTGCGACTGAATTTCATTTTCTCTATGGAAAATCACTGTTGTTTATTTCTGGTCGCCATTGGCATTGCCAAATATTCTCTATTTTGGAGATTTTCGGGGAATTTCACGTATTATTCCTCGGGGACGTTTCACACTTATTTTTTACACTTGGAAAAGCTATTTTTCCTCTCGTAAAAACAGATTGGGTTTGAAATAGAATTTACAATTTAGTAGATAGATCTACAGATCTACAAACGAAATTTTGAAAAATGTAAAAATGAAAATTAGAAAAAGAACTTACTTTGCAATAAAGAATCCTGTCATTAAGTACTCACTAGAACAATTCCTTTAATCATAATTCCATTTATCCTTACATCCTTCCAATCGATGTCCAGTTCAATGCACACTTTTCAAAGTCAGAAGTTTTACACAGAAAATCCCTCATCCGAAAATTGATCCAGTCAATCTGCGGCTGTGTTTCGAAGAATTTCAGGCAAATAACTGAACTAGACTATGCATTTGAAACAATATCTTTAATTACAGTATTATTCAAATGCATAATCCGGGAAGAACCTGTACGATACAAAGTCGTCAAATGCTCCATCCTTCTTAGAATAAGGCCTTCTACACATTTAACAAGTCGCCATGACACAATAACTTTTCAAACGCTGAAGTGTAATTATGTCATACAATATATGACGTCACTATAATCTCGAGCGATCAAGTGCATAGGCGGCATGATATGTTGGCTCTCTTGCGCATGGCTACCCCAAAGACAATTAATTTAGTAGGGGAGACCGGGGCACTATGGGACATGGGCACCATGGGACATCAGAAGTAACTTTTTTCTGGATAATAAACTAATCTATCCGAATTGCTAAAAATCTTGCTTTTCTCAAGCTGTTTTTTATACGGAGTTTGAAGGTGGAAGGATTTAAAATAAAACTTCAGTTGAGTGTTTTCATTTTTTCACTACTCTGAGTAAAAAAAATAAATTTCAAATAGTGTCCTGTAAAGTTCTGCAGTGAATTCTTTGAAACCATTTCTATATCACTATCTATAATGCATACATTGATCGATAATTTCACAAAATGTTTAATCCCAGTGAAGTAGATGACCTTCATATTTTTTTTTTGAAAATTTAAGGGTGGTGGGGTTTGGGCACGATGGGGCACATGCAATTGGGCACCATGGGACAGTGTTAAATACAGCTGGAAGAAACCCACAAGCTATTACACTGGTTAATAAATGCATACAAATGTAGAAAACTTGACCTAAGAGTTTTCTTTAAACGTCAACCCATGAAAAGTAAAGCTTCAATGTTCATTATACCAGACAACAAAGAAACTGATGAGGTGGAATATGATGACATTGTAATGAAATTGCCTCAGCCAAGCAATAAAGGAGGCACTGCGAGAGCTGAAAAACAGCTGAGGTTTAACGTTGACCTAACTCACTATTTCTGAGTAAAGGCATATTTTTATACTGTTGACATGCCATTACTGGATAAATCAGTTATCAGAAGTCAGTTTATACTTAAGTTGAGAAGTTAATAAACATAATTATATATACTGTTGTATTGTTGTATAACTAAGGCATAAATGTTGTTCCAGGTTAAAGGTAGGTATGTCATTGTAAGTAAATGGCATTTGATCTGTCTGTGTCTTGATGATGATCTTTTAGAATTGTCATTGCAGTCCAAGATGAAGTAATCATCATAGATGTGTTTATATTTAAACTGCGTGCGTCATTTTACACTTTTTGAACAGTTAATAAACAGATAAGGTTGTTTCAAATTAAAGGTAGGTCTGTCATTGTAATTAAAAGGCATTTGATTAGCCTTTTTCTTGATGTTGGATGTTTAAGCAAATGCTATCATTGCAGTTCAGATGAAATAGAGTTCATAGATTTATTTATTTCTGTCACTGTCCCATGGTTGCCAGGATGTGTCCCGTGGTGCCCCGGTTTCGGGGTACAATGGGACATTTTAGTGCTAGTCTTTTATGGTGCATATCTCTGAAACGATAGCACAAAACATGACAATTTACTACCCCTCATGTACATGAAGGATTGCACTTGCAAAATAGAATGATAATTGCAAAAAGTTTATTCAAGATAGTTTAGAAAATTGAAAAAATATAATTTTTGTCCCAAGGTGCCCCGGTTCTCCCCTAAATATTGAAGTTAACTGATTCCCGAATGTAAAGAGGGTAACGTAAATTAGTTGTCGACCGTGCCAGTTTGTCTATGTAGATAAAATTTGAGTCAAAGGCGGGAATGGTTCAGTTTGCTTTAAGTTTGAGCCCAGACCTAAATCTGAGAAAAAAAAGTTAGAAGTTTCCTTCATAATATATCGATACTTTTAAAAGAAAACGTGTAAAAAGGGGATTTTTCTATCACCGACAAAAACAAACAACCTTCACGTTACCGGTTACGGAAGGTGCGTTATATTTATAAATTTGAAATTTTGACTTACTGGTCCAGTGCCTAAATCCGGACACTTTTGGTGGGTTTTTGACAGTAACTTTGCATTATGAAACCACACGTGCATAAAATTTTAACTGTTTTGTTTGTTTGTTTGTTTTGGGTTTAACGCCGTTTTTCAACAGTATTCAGTCATGTACGGCGGCAGTTACTAACAGTGTTCCTGGTTCTGTACCAGTACAAACTGTTCTCCGCAAGTAACTGCCAACTTCCACATGATATCAGAGGTGGAGACTAATGATTTCAGACACATGTCGTTATCAATAGTCCGAGACATACGCCCCGAGGATCGAACTCGCGACCCCGCGATCCGTAGACCAACGCTCTTACCTACTGAGCTAAAAATTTTAACTGTATAATGTTAGGTTCTTTATAAATCTCTTTGCAAAACAATAAAATCGTATTATTGCTGATTTCATCATAAAAATTTCATCCGAATTGGGCCAGTAAAAGCTGTCAAAATTGACCTTCAGAGTGCTTAAATATTCGGACACTATTTGGGTATAAAATGCAATAAATATGTGCACCCAAAAATAACAATAAACACGACTTTGTTTGAAATAAAGCAGTCAAATACAGTCCTGTAAATATTATACAAATATCTCCGTCCAAATACAATTTTATTACCTGTTTATGACGTGATCATATGGATTAGTTTCTAACTTTATATATCAATAATATACTAAAATTTATCTGAACAAAAATTAATGTTAAAAATTATTCTTTCTTACATGTTTATTCTGTCGCTGTCGTTATACATTTTGACACAAATACGGGGATCATTATAATGACACTGCGCCGATTTATCTAATGAATGCTGGATTTTTTCTCTATTGAATTAATTGATATATAACAGAAATTGGTTAAATCTTTTAAATAAATACTGAGAGTAGTACAGAATTCTAAAACATGTTTTACATCAGTTTCGATCAGCAAACAAAAAGAGTCGTCTGCAATAGGCAGAATATTTTTCTTATTTAATCAGTACCTCTTCGCACCTCAAATAACTGGCGCGCGCTGTATGACGTCATCCCCCAACACACACAATGTTTACTTTATGCGGTGCGGATATTTGAAGGTAGTTTTCTCTAAAAAAGCTTACATTCGTACGCTGTTGTTGACAGCTGGTCATCAAAGCTTTCGCTTGCGTCGATTCTGTTCATTTCAGTAAAAAATCATGATCGTAAAGCATTTTTAAATGGTGTCCGAATAATTAAGCACTGTCCGGATTTAGGCACTGAACCAGTATCTATAAAGTGCAGATGATTGTTAGTTAGAACAAGACATTATTGAGGACTGTCGAAGATCATCAAAGGATCTAAGCTGGCTCACATTCAGTTCATGTTTACACCGGCTCACGTCATACAATTGGACAAATAAATGTTACACAGAAAACTCAAGAACAATAGGCCTACAAAATGTTTCAAATGTATAAAAAGCTGTAGATTCTCTAGATCTATCTCACAAAAATTTAACTAAATCTATTTGAAAAATATAAATATTTATCACATACATGTACAGATCAATTCAAACTTTAGTTTCGAAGATTATTGAAATTTCATTAAATATTTTAAATGGCACGTGTAGTCGCATTAAGGACGTCTTATAAATAAAGCGACAGCGAGATTTATATGCCTTTAAATTAGAATGTTAACAGTTTTTGGAGTGTATATTTCAATTGGCCGCCGTTAAGTTGGCTTCTCGGTCATGTGGTTGAGGCTGCTTACTTCGAATGACTTGCCCCTAAACGCTTGTGGCTCGAAACATCCTTTAGTGTGTAGAATTCTTTCATGTTAGAAAGCCATCCAGCTGGCTTTCCAGATCCACTTAAATAGATTCTCGTCCGTGATGAAATAATCCCCGGTCTTATTCCGCCATCAAAAATACCACGGCATATGTACATGACCGCAGTGATATTCCACAGGCGTAGGAGCCGCCCCCCCCCCCCCCCCCGCCACCACCACCAAGCTAGGGGGAGGGGGCGAACTATAGTTTGGCCCCTGCAATATTTTGGAAAAGAGATATAACTTGCAGTCTTATATAACATTTATTTAGTATCACATAGATCTTTAATTCTTTTCAACCTGATTTCTGATTTGCATTTGGCCTTTCTTTGAATTCTGACTTGTCTCTGCAAGGTGAGTATTGAAACCTCGTATGCGCCTAGGATTGTTCGATTATGTTTTATAAAAAGAGTATAGATTCTAATATCTAGCGCATCACTACAGTTCCGATTTGAGCGTCTGCAAAAACGTTGTAAGTATTTAGCCTGTTTACGCATGTAAACGTTACATGTATTTACATTTTTCATTGTCTATTCAAGAAAATAATATTTCAACAAATTAATATCACGATTACACAAATGCAGCGCAATTTGTTTGTATCTCCAGAGCTTCAACCGAAGACTGTAAAAATGGCACTCTTGATTTAGAACAATCCATATTTTGACCGATTAAATCAATGACTGGGGCTTGAGAGGTCTATGGTCCATTTGGCCCCTAGACAAGGTTTTGTCATGAATGCACCGGGGATCCCTTGCCAGACCCCAGTCCCCGTCGAAAAGGTCCGCCCCCCCCCCCCGACACACACGAACACACACAAAAAGAAAATTAAACACGCTCCTACGCCAATGTATGCTGTGTATATGTTGCATTAGTTACAAGTTGTGGCAATTGATACCGTCATTTTTGCCAGAGTATATTTTTGTAATGAAATGGGTAGATGTATTTAATAAGCTAGTTATACACAGTACGGTAAAGTTATTGCAACTAGAGGTCTACGAAATATTCGACTGAATATCTATACAAAGTTTGAATTGCTACAAATCATTTTTCATTAGATACATTGTTGTTATGTATTTATTTATTTTATTTTATTTATTTATTTATTTATTTTTTTTTTGCGTTCAACGTGTTTTTGGTGGAATTTTCAATATAGCTATGTACTGCCCCCATTTGTAGTAGAAGTAAAGGTTTCGTATACGTACTTTTTGCTGAGTTTTCCAGGAATATTCTTAAGTTTGGAGAAAAAAAAAATCACGTGTGTTTATATCATCGAAAATGGTCTATAGATCTACCATGCCTGTCAATAGCACAAAAATGTTTTAACATGCCGCCACTTTTCTTTGGATTTCACTGAACGGCCAAGCATAAGAAAAAAAGACGCGAGGATGGAATTCAAAACAGCAGTTTGAAACAATTTTTTTTAATAGGATTATGCCCCTTGGTATGTAGTTTCAAAAAATGTATAATTCATAAAATGGCGTAACTAACGCTTACGCCCTTCTTATTCTGGGGCGTCGATGTATTCACGCTATCTAAAAACAACTTTTTAACAGACTGTTATCATCTGAACATTTGATACGATTGTAAACATTTGTAACCCATAACGAAAATGAGTTAAATGGGCTGCGCGCATCTCTTCTGTCCCCACCTCTATTATGATATATATGGCTGAAACAATAATACGCACTTGACTTGCGACATGTATTTATTTTACGACAATGCTAACGAGTAAGTACAAACACATTTTCAGAAGAAAAAAAAAAGCTAAAACCTGAAACGGAAATAACTGCTTAATTTGAAGTAAAATGTTAATTCAGGGCCTTCCGTACAAGTTTTGGACAAAGTTTTCATGTCTCTCAACAATAAATATAACAGACGTCGCGAACTGTGAGCAAACCCCCAAATGACGTGTGTATGGACGCCGCCATCTTGGAATGGACGTCACGTCATTTTACAACGCATGTCTATGGGAAAAAACATAAAATCTTGATTTTTAACTTCATTTTACATTTTTTCTGAGGATGGAAAAGTGGCGTTGTTGAAATATTTGCCACAAAGGATAACATACGTCGTTACCTTCGAATGCATAGTCAGTATGTGAAAACAAACCCCATTGCGACTCTCTCATTGTGCGCAACAAATTACTCATCGAATGTCCGTATGTCACATTCACGAGGTTTAGGACAGATACTACTAAATTACAGTCAAGAATTACTTGATCAATGACCACTTAGTTTGTTTTGTGCGAGGGCGTAGACTGTTAGCGCATCAAATCACTACATTAGGATGTTAAACAGAACAAATAAAGCGAATATATTCCCCCGTTTAAACGCACCCCCTCTAAAAACGCCCCCACCATACATCTAACGCAAAAATGACTTACCAGCTTTGAAGGGGTGAAACTTTTACTTCAAAGAAGTCAGGCAAAAAGTAACTGATTAAAATTAAACACTTCCGTAAAATATCCATTTTACAAGTTAGAACAAAACACAAAGTTCCGTAATATATCCACTATCCACTTTTAAACTAGTTAGTTAGTGTTAAAATTCTACACGCGTGTGCGATTTTCCAATAAAACGTGGATGTGAAATCGGGTCAGTGTTTCTTAATTGCCGTATTTACTCAACTGAAAGTGGTAAAGGATTTACTTTGTTGTTGGATTTAACAACTTATGTTAGCGTATATACTATGGAAATAGCGGACTTGACTTTTTTAGGCAATAGAAAACAACATAGTTCTTTTTCAAAATTTTAGATTTTTTTTTTGTATTTTGGTGCAGAAATAAACGCCCCCTTGGTGCAAAATGTAATGCCCCCGGGGGCGCTTAAATGGGGGATACGGAATGTCAATAATGTAGAATGGTCTTGTCCTTGCGTCCAATCCTAGGGTTCCACACACTGATGATCAATATTTAAAACAGATATTGCAACCAAAATTTTACAAGATCATTATATATTTATATAGATGTGCCCCAGAAGGAACTTTTGCTATGCTTTAACTTGTTTTAAGACATAATTTGGAATTATTTAACGTGTAAAACTTTTTCAATATTATATTGTATCATAAGAACGATAGAAATGTTGCCGTTTGAAAAATATCCACGGCTTGCCATTATCCATAAAATATTTTTTGTGTCCATATGCCGAGACCAGGCATTATCTACTTTATCCCGATAATCAGGGCGTTACGCCATTACTTCGATTTATCAAAAGTGCAGAGCTACCTTAAGGAGGTAGGTTACCTTGATACCAGGGTAATTCAAATTAGTTTGACCGCAGCAATTTTTTGTATTTCGTGTAATTTAAGTTTTTAACTGCTACAATCTCAATTTCATTTATCTCTGTCCCTTCAATAACAATTTTTATCCAAGTTTGAAGTACATGACCCTCCAAAGGTATTTTATATTGAAAGAAGAAGGAAAATACGGATATTTAACACGTTTCAGTGTATTTTGGTTTCATTGTTATCCGTAGAAGTCTGCATAAGTGATCATTTTACTAGTATGCGCGTAAGCTTTCTAATATAAGCTTAAAATGTATATGTCGCGGGGCTTGTGTTTCCATGGTAACGCATTTTCTCTCATTTTTAAAGAACTGTGTATGAAAACGGGTTCAGTGCCATTCTGTTAATGACCAACATGGATTATTTAGGTAATATTATCCGTAAAATACCAAGCACTTTACATGGTACCCTATTTTTCTTAGCGTTTAAAGTAACCATGGCAACAGAGATAGCTTATATCTTGCTGTTTATCGTAATTTTTTAAAATTTTTTTTATCTTTCTTGTTAATGTGGCTTTAAAACATCTTATTTCTAATGTAAGTAATATTTCCGTGTTATATGCATTTATTTAAACAAATTTCACAGCTTAAAATACTTACAGCAGTACCCCTTGTCTGACATTTTTATGGAAAAATCGTTCTGCATGCTGCTATTATTCTCATGGATATTGTTGAAATGCAACTAAACGCCGAAGCTGTGTTCCTAAATAGACCAGTGTCAACACTTTTGAATTTTACATTTAGATATATAGGTCACGGGATTCGTTTCCATGGTAACATCAATTTAATTTAAGAAAACATAATTTTCTACTGAAATTTGAACAATTTTTAGAGCTTATCTTTAGTATATAAGTAAAAAATTATCAACAGAAACTGAAAAATAGGTATTGCAAATCAAACTGCCCAATTTCTATTTGAAAATAGCCGTAATAAGATAACCTTTCACCCAGCTATATTCCCAATCACATCAGTAACCATCATCCATTTTCTTACATGCCGGAAAACATTTCAATATAACTACATAAAAGAAGCAAAATATTGATCATTATTCAGAGCGAAAGAATCATAAAAAATATTAGAAAAACGGCACGGTAAAAGTTGTTTACATTTTGCATACAAGTCTCTCACTGGATACAGTATATTGCTGAACATTTGAAATATTCACCATTAGGTGGGTCATACCTTAATATTAAAACTTCTACCTTGCAAGAATATATTTGACCATCTATTTTCACTTCCTTTCAGCTACGGACATACACCTTGTTCTTACTGTCTTTTGTATTTATTTCGTTATGTTTCCAGACAACAGTCAGTAAAACTTTTGTTCAACAGTTTCTTATTTGGTATTACTTTCACGAAGAAGTGAAACAAAATCGATTTTTAAAAATTATCAAAAATGAATTGCTGAATGTGCGCCTGGAAGATTACCAAAGCAGATAACTTTAACATTAATTTTTATTGCATTTGCTGCATTCTGCAGAAAATAATTAATTGGAAAAATGCGTTCACTTCAATTTATTGCTCAATACTGAACATTCCTGTTTTTCATAAAATATTGGTTATTTGTATTTATGACAGTGCTCAAGAATTAAGCGTTTCCCTAGGGAAAACGGGAACGTTTCTAACTTACTGCTGCATGCTATTCTTTTACTGGCTTGTAGAGAAACAATTTACAGCGCCATTGATTGTATTTCTTTAATGGAATTAGTATTAGTTAAGTGCTTTTCTACACGGGAAAGTAAATTTAGAAGAAATAACCCCGCAGGGTTTAGGAGATGTCGTCGATTTTCTTCGTAAATACCACTGATCTAAACGCACAATTTTAGACATTTAGACTCATTGTCCACATTACAATCTTAGCTGACTATTATCTCTCACACATTTAAGGATGAGACCGAGTCGTCACACATTTTGTATAACTAATCAAATAGTCATAATATACGACAAGAACAATGGTTTAATTATATGTAACTATATACAATAATAAAATGACGTTAGTTTGTTCAGATGTGAGCATCCACTTTCGGGGCATTTCGTTTTAAATTAGCTATACTTTCTGCTATTATTAAGTTGTATTTATACTTATTTTTGACTTGGACCTTAAATGGAACTGACTGAAGACGAATAAATTAATGTCAGAGAATAGATTGCTTAAAACATTCAGGTCTCTCGTCTCTCGTCTCTTTAACTCATTATACGTTCTTGTTAGACTATGAAGATTTGTCTTTAACTGCTCGTAATTGAACATTTCTGTTAACTCCACCTACTTTCTTGTTAGCTTTTGAACAGTTCTCTTTAAGTTCTCGTACTTTCTTGTTTAACCGCCATGGTAGCCTAGTGGTAGAGCGTCCGCTTCGAGTGCGGGAGGTCGTGGGTTCGATCCCCGGCCGCGTCATACCAAAGACGTAAAAAATGGTACTGGTAGCTTCCTCAGCATTAAGAAGATAGTTCTAGGACTGGTCAGCCCGGTGTCAGTATAATTTGACTGGGTGGGGTATCATGCCACGTGTCTACGGCGTGATATTCCAGTGAGGCAGCACTATAAAGTTGGGCATTGTGCTCACTGCTACAAGTAGACACCGTCGTTTATATGACTGAAAAATTATTGAAAAAGACGTTAAACCCGAACACACACACACACACACACACACACACACACACACACACACACACTTTCTTGTTAGACTTTGAACATTTCTTTTTAAGATCTCGTTTTCTTGTAGGACACTGGACAATTCTTTTTAACTTCTCTTGCTTTCTTGTTACATTTGAACATTTCTCTTTAACTGCTCGTACTTACGTGTAAGACTTGAAACTTTTCTCTTAACTCCTCGTTCGTTCTTGTTAGACTTCGAAAATTCCACTATAACACCATGAACTTTTATGTTAGACTTTAAGCATCTTTAAAATCCTCACATTTTCTTGTTAGACTTTGAATATTTCTTTTTAACTGCTCGTACTTTCCTGTTACACTTTGAAGATTTCTCTTTAACTCCTCGTACATTATTGTTAGACCTTGATCATTTCTCTTTAAGCCTTTGTATGTTCTTGTTAGACGTTGAACATTTCTCTTTAACTGCTCGTACTTTGCTGTTACACTTTGAACATTTAACACCTCGTACTTTCCTGTTAGACATTGAACATTTCTCTTTAACTGCTCGTACTTTCCTGTTACACTTTGAACATTTAACACCTCGTACTTTCCTGTTAGACATTGAACGTTTCTCTTTAACTCCTTATACGTTCTTAAAAGACTTAAACTCCTCACATTTTCTTGTTCGACGATGAACGTTTATTTTCAACTCCTCATTTTGACTTGTTAGTCTTATAATCTTTCTTAACCCTTCGTATGTTAAAGGTAGACTTTGAATATTTCTCTTTAACTCCTCGCACGTTTTTGTGAGACTTTGTACATTTCTCTTTAGCTTTCGTACCTTCTTGTTAGAATATTCCACTTTACCTCCTCATATTTTAACTTCTCGCACTTTCTTATTACTCCTTGAACATTTCTACTTAACTCCTTGTACGTTCTTGTTCGACTTTGAACATTTCTCTTTAATTCATTGTACGTTCTTGTTCGACTTTCAAATTTTCTCTCCAACTCCCCGTGCATTTCTTGTTAAAGTTTAACGTTTCTCTTTAACTGCTCGTATTTACATTCTTGTTTAATCCCCCGCCGTGGCGGAGGGATTATAGGAATGGTCTGCGTCCGTCCTTCCGTCCGTCCGTCCTTCCGTCTTTCCGTCCTTCCGTCCGTAACAAAATCGTGACCGGTCCATATCTCCTAAATCCCTTGAAGGATTTTCATGAAACTTGGGTCAAATGATCACCTCATCAAGACGATGTGCAGAACCCATGAGTCAGCCTTGTCGGTTCAAGGTCAAGGTCACAACTCAAGGTCAAAGGTTTGAGCCTGCCATTTTGTGTCCGCTCTATATCTCCTAAACCCCTTGAAGGAATTTTATAAAACTTGGGTCAAATGATCACCTCATCAAGACGATGTGCAGAACCCATGAGTCAGCCATGCTGGCTCAAGGTCAAGGTCACAACTCAAGGTCAAAGGTTTGAGCCTTCCATTTTGTGTCCGCTCTATATCTCTTAAACCCTTGAAGGAATTTTATAAAACTTGGGTCAAATGATCACCTCATCAAGACGATGTGCAGAACCCATGAGTCAGTCATGCCGGCTCAAGGTTAAGGTCACAACTTAGGGTCAAAGGTTTGAACCTTCCATTTGGTGTCTGCTCTATATCTCCTAAACCCCGTGAAGGATTTTCATCAAACTTTGGTCAAACAATCACCTCATCAAGGCGATGTGCAGAACTTATGAGTCAGCCATGTCGGCTCAAGGTCAAGGTCACAACTGAAGGTCAAAGGTTTGAGCCTTCCATTTCGTGTCCGCTCTATATCTCCTAAACCCCTTGAAGGAATTTTATAAAACTTGGGTCAAATGATTACCTCATCAGAACGATGTGCAGAAATTATGAGTCAACCATGCCAGCTCAAGGTCAAGGTCACAACTAAGGGTCGAAGGTTTGAGCCTTCCATTTGTTGTCCACTCTGTATCTCCTTAACCCCTTGAAGGATTTTCATCAAACTTGGGTCAAATGATCACCTCATCAAGAACTCATGAGTCAGCCATGTCAACTCAAGGTCAAGGTCACAACTGAAGGTCAAAGGTTTCAGCTCTGTATCTCCTAAACCCCTTGAAGGATTTTCATGAAACTTTGGTCAAATGATCACCTCACCAAGACGTTGTGCAGAATTCATGAGTCAGCCATGTCAGTTCAAGGTCAAGGTCACAGCTAAAATCAAAGGTTTTACCCTTTCACTATCCATAGCAGTGGCGGGGGATTTAGCTGTCTTTCAGACTGCCTTGTTAGTCTTTAAAATTCCCTCTTTAACTCCTCGTACTTTCCTGTTACATTGAACATATATCTTTAACCCCTCATACTTTCTTTGTAGGCCATGTCTCTTTAAATCTACGTACTTTCGTGTTACCCTTGGACATTCCGCTTTATCTACTTCTACTTTCTTGTAGACTTTAAATGTTTTTATATTGATCTCCTCATACTTTCAGTTTTTCTCGTTTACCGTTAGACTTTCAACATTTCTCTTTTAACTCCTAGTTTTTGAACTTTTCGTACCTTGTTGTTAGATTTTGAACATTTCTCTTTAACTCATTGTATGCTTTTGTTCGACTTTGAATACTTTTCTTTCATTCCTCGTACATTCATGTTAGATTTTGAATATTTTTCTCTAATCCTTCGTATGTTCATTTTAGACTTGGAACATTTCTCTTTAATCCCTCGTATGTTCTTTTTAAACTGAACATTTCTCTTTAATCCCTCGTATGTTCATTTTAGACTTTGAACATTTCTCTTTAATCCCTCGTATGTTCATTTTAGACTTTGAACATTTCTCTTTAATCCCTCGTATGTTCTTGTTAGACTTCAACCATTTGTATTTAACACCTAGTACTTTCCTGTTTCACTTTGAACATTTCGTTCACATTTCTCTTTAACTCTTCAGACGTTGTTTGTAAGGCTTTGAATATGTTTCTTTAATATCTCGTACGTTGTTGTAAGACTTGGCATTCGATGACAGTAGAATACATTATTACGTTATAAGTGCAAAATTACGAAAAACTGCTTACTTGCTTACTTTAAACAATAATACAGACTATTAATTGTAGAGACAGTAGTGTCATAACACTTTATTCATACGCCAATAATGGTTTCCTAGTTGCCTATAAATAGAATTATTTAGAGTTTTTTTTTATCTAATTAATTACCTTTATCTAAAATACCCATTTACTGGAAACAGGTTTACAACTCTCTGCCACTGAGACAAACAATATTGAGTGATCTCTTAATTTTACGTTCCCTTTTTAGCTCACCTGTCACGTAGTGACAGGGTGAGCTTTTGTGATCACCCTTCGTCCGTCGTCCGTCCGTCCGTCTGTCGTCCATCCACAATTTCCTTGTGAACACGATAGAGACCACATTTTGTATTTGATTTTAATCAAACTTGCACTCGACTGGTATGGGCATAATATCTCGGTTCCTTTCGAAAACTGGCCAGATCCCATCATGGGTTCTAGAGTTATGGCCCCTTAAAGGGCCAAAATTTGCTGTTTTTGGCTTGTGAACACGATAGAGACAACAGTTTGCAATCAACTTTAATCAAACTTGCAAACAACTTGTATTGGCATAATCTCTCGGTTCCTTTCGAAAACTGGCCAAATCCCTTCATGGGTTCCAGAGTTATGGCCCCTTAAAGAGCCCAAATTTGCCATTTTTGGCTTGTGAACATGATAGAGACCACATTTTGCAATGGCCCCTTAAAGGTCCAAAATTTGCTATATTGGCTTTTGCAGCCATATAGAGACTTCATTTATGGTTTGGTTTGATTTGATACAAACTTGCAAAATATCTTCAACAACAATAAATCTTGGATTCCACGATGAATCTGTCAGATCCAATCATAGGTTCTGGAGTTATTTTATATCTGATTACTTTCCCTGATTTCAATCAAAAAGGATTTATATCAGTAAGTACTTATAGGACTCATTTGAAATTTCATTATTGTCATTAGTTGGACTGAGACAATCAGGGTAGATAACTATGGACTGATTTTATGTCAAATTACCTCCCTTTTTTCAAATTAAAATGGGTATATCTCCGTAACTAATGAAGATACTGATCTGAAATTTCATTTATGCCATCAGATGGACTTGGACAATCAGTGAAAATACATATTGACTGAATTTGTGACAAATAACCTCCCTTTATTTTTTATGTAAGCAGCTTCTAATGAGATTGTTTGAAACGTTATTTATGTCTTCCATGGAAAGAAATTTCTCAGACTGTCTATACTTACTTATGGGCGTCTGTGAAACCTGTTCCAGGGTCATGCGAACGACTCATCAAATAATTCTGGCGCCAAGTTCTTTCAATATCTCTCGATGTATGTCAAAGTTAGAGTTGCATTGACCTCTCTCACGTGTGCTCCAATGGTCCTGCTTGACTGAATCTAGGGCCGTTATATGTTCAAGGTCAAAGTTGGATGAGTGATTAAGTTCCATCATGACTCTCTTTGAAATAATATTGTCCATTCGTCACAATATATTCTTTTCATAAATCATGAGATTATTATTAATACCGTTTTGCGTTGGATATGTACATATCAATCGCGTTTTGATACTACATTTTAGTAAACTACCAAATTGCGTTGTGTGTAACGCATTTTTGTAGTGACTACCAAAACTCGGCCGAATTTTGGTAGTGGCTACCAAAATGTGTTGCTACCATTTTGAGGTGCAACATAGCAACATGCTTCCCGTTCGGGAAGTAAAATCTCCTTCGTGCATAAGAATGTGCGTGGTATCATTAAATCATCAATAAATGAAATACACCATTGTAAAATTACGAAATATATATATCTAAAGTTCTAGCTTTAATTTTTAGCTCACCTTTGTGATCACCCTTCGTCCGTCGTCCGCAATTGTCAGCAATATGTCAGCAATTTCTAAAAAAATCCTTTTCTTCAAAACCACTGGGCAGATTTACACCAAACTTCACAGGAATGATCATTGGGCGGTCCCCTATCAAAATTGCCCAAAGAATTGAAATCCATGCAGAACTTTGGTTGCCATGGAAACCGAAAGGAAAATCTTTAGAAATCTTCTCGTAAGAAACTGTTAGCCGGATTTCAAAAATATTTTGTAGAAATGATCTAAATGTGATCCTCTACCAAAATTGCCTAAGCCATTTTGTGTGGGGTAAAAAACATGGCCACCAGGGGGTGGGGCTTATTTTCCCTATATGGCTATATTGTAAATTTCAAAAATCTTCTTCTTCAAAACCACTGGGCAGATTTACACTAAACTTCACAGAAATGATCCTTGGGTAGCCCTCTATCAAAATTGCCCAAACAGTTGAAATCCATGCAGAACTCTGGTTGCCATGGCAACCGAAAGGAAAAACTTTAAAAATCTTCTTGTCCAAAACCACAGTAGCTAGGGCTTTGATATTTGGTATGTGGCATCATCTAATAGTCCTCTACCAATTTAGTTCAAATTATCCCACTAGGCTCAAATATGTCCCCGCACTGGGGGTCATATGGTTTACATAGACTTATATAGGGAAAACTTTGAAAATCTTCTTGTCCAAAACCACAGGGCCTAGGGCTTGATATTTGGTATGTAGCATAATCAAATAGTCCTCTACCAAGTTTGTTCAAATTATCCCCCTGTGGTCAAATATTGCCCATCCCAGGCCCGGGTCACATGGTTTATATAGACTTGTATAGGAAAAAACTTTGAAAATCTTCTTGTCTGAAACCACAAGACCTAAGCCTTTGATATTTTGTATTTAGCATTGCCTTATGGTCCTCTACCAAGATTGTTCAAATTATTACCCTGGGGTGAAAAGAGGCCCTGTCCTAGGGGTCCATAGTTTTACATATACTTATATAGGAAAAACTTTAAAAATCTTCTTGTCTGAAACTGGAAGGCCTAGGCTTTTGATATTTGGTATGTTGCATTGCCTCTACCAAGATGATTCAAATTATGCCCCTTAGTTGAAAAGAGGCCCCACCCAGGGTGTCCCAAATTTTACATAGACTTATACACGGGTACTAAACAGTGCCTGCGGTACTGTCTGTACCGACGAGGATTGAAGGCACTTCGCTTCCTGTACCGCAGGTACTTCGTCAATGTTTTTTTTTTTTTGTTTGTTTGTTTTTTTTTTTTTTTTTGGGTTTAACGTCGCACCGACACATGATAGGTCATATGGCGACTTTCCAGCTTTAATGGTGGAGGAAGACCCCAGGTGCCCCTCCGTGCATTATTCCATCACGAGCGGGCACCTGGGTAGAACCACCGACCTTCCGTAAGCCAGCTGGATGGCTTCCTCACATGAAGAATTCAACGCCCCGAGTGAGGCTCGAACCCACATCGATGAGGGGCAAGTGATTTGAAGTCAGCGACCTTAACCACTCGTCAGTGTTTACAAAACGAGCGAGATCGGTGAGTGATTTTTGTCATTTTGTCATTTTGTTACTGCATGAAGCATTTTTTTTTTCCAAAATCGGGGAATGTAGCGGGGTGTAGATTATCTTATCTACATATCCATGTTAAAATTTGTGGCAAATGATCAATTTCCTAGAAATGTAAGGACAAATAAGTTGGGAATGAAATGTGATTTTTCCACAACAGTGACTGTTTAGACTCATGTGTTTTCTCTGACACAAACGATGTCGTCTCTGCCGTCGTAAATTATATTTATAAATGACATGTGATCTGCTGAAACATAAAATGTGTCCAGAAAATTCCGAATTTGAACGTTATGCTAAGTTTGGAAAAGTGCCGCAGGCATTTCGACGATGCCGCAGCCCCTTCGGGGTGCCGCAGGCACTTTAAAAAAGTATCGGGACAAAAATTTGGCCCAAATTAGACAAATGGAAGAACAGAGATACAGAAGGGCAGAAACTAAATGCCTCCATGTTACTGTAATAAACTTACGTTATAGTTGTAAAATAAAAGGGACCAAACCTTTGTTACGCTTTAAATATCCATCCATTATGGTGGTATAGGCTATATACCAATAAAAAATTTCATATAAAATTTAGCTACTTCAGAACAATTTTGTTACAGTTTCTAGATTTTCACTCCGTCGTAGAACTATTTTCCACAAGATATCCATACATTTCCTTCTAGAAAACGAAAAGAAAAAGGGGTGTTGAATAGTATGCAGTGAAATGCAAGTCAACTGAAGTCAGGTACTCTCATATTGCCGCATTTCAGAAAGCGGTCCGCAGAATAAAAACCCTAAAAAACATGCGAATATTAGCATAAAAAGTGTCCTATTTTATGTAAAATTCATTCCACGAATGAAATAGTGCCCATTTGGCTCCCGATTTACGCGCAAGTGCGCGAAAAATGGAAAAAATAGGATCTATTTATTAGGGACTTCTTTCGACACTACGGAAACACATTTTTGACCGAATTACTGCATTATAACCTCTGCCATGATATAGGTAGGTAGCTGTCGCGATACTTCAAGAAATCATCGTGATAAAGCGAAGTTTTCTAATAAGAGTCTCAATAGTCAAAAGTTTCCTGTAAATATTATTGCGATGATTCACATTATAATCTCGATACCATTTGTGTAAGAGCCCATTGTGGACAGCTGACATTTACTAGCTAGACAGTTATTTCGGTATAAAATCAGAAACTATATTGATGTTTGAAATTTTCTGAAGTTATTTTAATAGCCTAACGTTTCCTGGAAATATCAAGTATATCTGCAAAAAAAAAAAATATTGTAAAAATGTAAAATGGAGAACTTAAAGCTCCATTACTAAAACCCGAACGAGTATTATATGAAAACCAGAGTTTGTAGCTGAGACTTCCTATTTACTGAAAATATGGCCCACTGCATCGGTTCTGACCAAATAGTCATGAATATGTTCAAGAATAACTAACAAATAAACAAAAACTGTTGCCTATGCCAAACCGAAAGTATGCTTTCCGACTGCTTACGAACCCGTCGAGCATCTTCGGACTTTTTCGGAAGAATCCTTCGAAACGGGGCTATAATTTATAAATAGATGCAAAATATATAATATGCCCAAACGATAACGTGATTTTTACAAACTTAGCACATGGAATTCAACAATTTTGTAACTCACAAAAACTTCATGACAATCATTTTTATGATACAGGTAATATACAGCTATACTACAAGTTTTCATAAGGACAATTCAGGCCCTTCCCGAATAAAAGTGTTTTTACAACTTCGTCTGTAAACTTTTTCAGTTAATCTCTTTTCAGTATAATTTAAGAATATAAATGAGTAACTGTCTTACACTGCAGAAACAAAGTATGATTGAAATTTACCTAAATACACTTATTTATGTACACATGGCTACATTAATTTAATAAGATTTAAGACATTAAACACATTGTCTTGGCCTAATATATGTCACTGTCAATTTTAAATTTAAATTTTGTACATCTCATATTTTTCGTGCAAGTTGTGCATAATTACCATCATGGAAATACAGTTATTTTGTTGCGCGTCTTAAATGGATATTTGTTTGAAACAATTTTAAAATCACGTGATCCCGAAGAATTTCCGACCGATTACGGAAAAGCGATAAACACGAAAGTAGGACAAAATGACCCCCCATGTCAGTCTAAGAAAATACAGAAACAATCATTTGTTTCTCTGTACATGTGTTGATTTCAAAGGAATATTGCACGGCTATCGTAATGTTTAGTACTATATTTCAAAATGTGTAGTCTTTTTTTAAGATTTATGTCTATTCATTTGTCTTTATTTTGCACTTTTAATAAGTATAGCTCATAAACGATCAAACGGGAGAATTTAATAGTTTTTACATGTACGTAAAAACCTAATTTTTTTCCTGCAAACAAAACTTTGAAAAAAAAATCATATCGAGCAGCATAGGACGGACAGAGAAGGCAATTTTCAAAAAGCATAATTTTTGGGAAATACAGTTTGCTTCAACTCACCGGAACAATCGCGTACTAGAGTTTAAGATTACCCGAGAAGATAAACCGATTGCAAAACTTTTTTATATTTGTAAATATAAAATATAATCGTACGAGTGCGAGTTATTGGAGATTTGGTTAGTTATGGGCCAATTTTTTTTTAACTTTTTGAAGTGCCTGCGGCATCGTCGATATGCCTGTGGCACTTTTCCAAAATTGGCATAACGTTCAAATTCGGAATTTTCTGGACACATATTATGTTTCAGCAGATCACATGTCATTTATAAATATAATTTACGACGGCAGAGACGACATCGTTCGGGTCAGCGAAAAGAAATGAGTCTAAAAGTCACTGATGTGAAAAAATCACGGTTCATTCCCAACTTATTTGTCCTTACGTTTCTAGGAATTTGATCATTTGCCACAAATTTTAGCATGGATATGTAGACAAGATACATCTACACCCCGCTACATTCCCCGATTTTTGAAAAAAATGCTTCATGCAGTAACAAAATGACAAAAATGACAAAAATCACTCACCGATCTCGCTCGTTTGTAAACATTGACGAAGTACCTGCGGTACAGGAAGCGAAGTGCCTTCAATCCTCGTCGGCACAGACGGTACCGCAGGCACTGTTTAGTACCCGTGTTATACAGGAAAAAAATCTTTTTGTCTGAAAGTTCAAGGCCTAGGCCTTTGATATTTGGTATGTATCATTGCCTAGTTGATTTCTAACAAGATTGTTCGAATTATGCCCCTGGGGTGAAAAGAGGCCCCGCCCGGGGGGTGGTCACTTGTTATATGAGTTATATAGAAAAAAATACTAAAAAAATTATCAGATCATATTTCCTAGACTGTTTAATTATAATTACCTGATGATCCCAAGTGATTAGGAGTCACTTGACTGTGACCTCGACCTACTGACCTACTTTCTTGTTTTTTAAGATACAGCCTTGAAATTTGGATGACATGTACAATTTTGCACACCGATCTTAAAACTGACTTTCAGTGACCATGAATGTGACCTACTGACCTACTTTCTTGTTTTTTTTAAGATACAGCTTTGAAATTTGGATGACATGTACACATTTGCACACCGATTTAAAACTGACTTTCAGTGACCATGAATGTGACCTACTGACCTACTTTCTTCTTTTTTAAGATACAGTCTTGAAATTTGGGTGACATGTACAGTTTTGCACACTGATCTTAAAACTGACTTTCAGTGACCATGAATTTGACCTACTGACCTACTTTCTAATATTTTAGCATCAGTTTGACATTTGATACATGTAGCTCATATTACTTAGGTGAGCGAACCAGGGTCATTATGACGCTCTTGTTTTAATATCATAATAAAATTTTTATTTAACGTTGAAATTACTTAATTTCAAAAGTTCACAAATTGGAAACTTAACTTATCCTGAAAAGAATATTTTAACTTATAAGTTCTAAAAAACAATTCTGACTTTCATAGAAAGCGAAAAAAATCTTGACACCAAGTAAAATCCAGAAGTTCAAATTGTCGGCCCCTTAATAAAACTGATTAATAAGGAAACAGGACAAATGAAGTTTATACCTAAAGAATATTCTTTATTGACGGATGCTGTGAGCACTTCAGCGTGAACCATGAGCACACAAAATACGGCTTACATGTATTTTTATATGTAGTTTTCTTGTACAAGAAAAATAAAGCAAACATTGCATTCATAATGGGAGTCTAAAAAGCAAACACATTCTCAGTCGTGACTTACTCTTAGCATTTCAATATTTTTGGATATTTGGTAAGAAGACATGTTATACTAAGTGACTATATATCATTTTCCTGTCATTGAAATGCTCTAAACTACAGAAAATGATGTCTGTAAATGCATTCGTTTATACGAAATAAAGAAGGAACTAATTAGTATCATGCAACATAATTCCAGTCTCGTTGTAGGACTCCTACTGTTTCATCCACCAAATTCGTTACAGTTTTTTGGCCACACTTTGCATTAATCCAGACGAAATCGGGTAGGCAGTAGAAACTTTTCGAAGATCAAAAATATCATTAAATTATGGGGTGCTGTTTTACTTTTTATTCACTAATTTGTGATATCCTAAATTCAGTTTGTTACAGCCTTACTTCATAATGTATTGTTGTTTTTGATTTTAACTTATTAAATGATATAATAAAATAGATTTAAAGATATAAACCCCACCCCACAAAAACACAACAACCCCGGACTATTTTTGGATATCAGTAATACATGTAATAATACCGAAAATCGATTTTCATATATTTATAATCCATTTAAGGTAGAACGCGACACTTTGCAAACTTTCGAGTAGCGTCTTGAAATTTTGCATGTGTAAAATTGACGATATTTCAAACAAGATGCAGTTGATCTTATACCAATAGAGCCAACCAGTTTTTGTACACGAGACGTCAAAGTTGACCACCAAAACCCGTTTTTGAAACTGACGTTGCCGCGTATCCTTGGCAACTGTTACGGGTACTACAACGGCACCAGCCAACAAATTTTCTTAAATTATACATTATTCGACGAGAATTAACTTTTCCTTTATGGTGATGTAAAAATCATTGTTTTACACCGACAAATATTTGAAAAATGGAAAGAAAATCGCCGTTTTTGACTAAAAATTGACGTTCAGTTTCACACCATTTTTCGGCTTTAAATCAGCATATTACAAAATCCCTGAATTAAATTTTTGATTTTTTTCAATAAACGGTGTTTAAAATGTATACCGAGTCCAACAGACAAATAAAACTGGGGGGTCACCGACTTAGTTTTTTTGGTACATGTGATTTTATTTCCCCCACCCCCTTGCGTAAAATGACGTCGCCGCGTATCCTTGTCAACACTGTTACGGGTACTGTGACGACACCAGCAACCAAATTTTCTTAAACTATACATTATTCGACGAGAATTAGTATTTCCTTTATGGTGATGTAAAAATCATTGTTTTAAACAAACAAATATTTGAAAAATGGAAAGAAAATCGCCGTTTTTGACTAAAAATTGACGTTCAGTTTCGCAGAATTTTTCGGCTTTAAATTAGCATATTACAAAATCCCTGAATTAAATTTTTGATTTTTTTTTCAATAAACGGTGTTTAAAATGTATACCAAGTCCAAATGAGAAATAAAACTTGGGTGGGGGGGGGGGGGGGGGGGGGGGGGGTCACCGACTTAGATTTTTCGGTGCATGTGATTTTATTTCCCCCGCCCCCGTGCGTAAATTTTGTACCATAATTCGACGTCTGCAGATACGTTCGAGACATCATAATTCAGTCATTTTGAAAATCGCTTTTAATATATTTTCTATATAATAATGATTCTTTAAAATCTTTTTCTTATTCAAAGTACCAAATTAACAAGTTTTCCGTTGTAATACACTGCTAAAATGAAGAATTCATACATATGGAATTGTGTAGATAGTTCGGAGATTTCACATCTGAAACAAAAGTAAAAGCATAATTATTGTAAAATATCATAGATCAGTATTATACAGCGGTTTCATATAGTTTTAAGTTTGCCCTCCACGAGAGTAAAGTTTTTCTTGATATTATCCCTTTTCCTCCATAAGTACACAAGCACGCACGCCCGCACATCCCAATGTCATATATGCTGGTCGTAAATGCACTATGTTGGTTTTCCCATGGCACGGCTCAATAAGAAGTATCGCTTTGAATACTATCCTAAAGTTACATTAACGCATAAGCGTAGTTTAATAAAATTATGATGAGTGAACTGCTAATTTGTTTGAAAATTGTTGCATTCTAGATCTGAATGTTGATATCTCAGACGCTTAATAAAATGAAAATAAATAAAATACAAAATCTTACACATATACATAATTTTATTTTTTTATACTGGTACAAATCCTAGTATCTCGTAAATACGAAACTAAGACCAGCAAGTTTGAGCCGTCGGTCCTATGTACAATGTTACGATTCTTGAGTCGCTCATATAGATAATTACAACATAGAATTATACATGTTTAACCGCTGATGAGTTACAGCGAGTTTCCATCACAACCACTGTTTTCTGTGTTTCTTTCTTTTACCCCATCCGCTTAGCTCAATTCTATGAATCGCTTTTCCGACCCCGGGGTAGGGCGTGACAATTTGGTAGAAGGTATTTATCCGAAATCATTCGTCCTCCACCTCCGATTTTATGTGGTGAAGTTGAAAGTGTCTTGTTGAGGAATACTGGTTAGGTTAACCGCCTATCGTAACAGAAAACAGCGCTAAACCTAAAACAAACAGTTTTCTTTCTTTTTTATTTAATGGAATATTTATCATTTTTAGCGGAGTATGTACTCGTACTTGTTATGTCTGATAAGTCTCTAATATTAGGAAAAATATTATAATATAGAATATGTTTCTATTATGTGTCTATGAATACAAGGATAACCTTTCTTTAAACACATCTCTGGAGAGCTAAAACCTCTTTGTAAAGGATGGTGTTTCTATCTAACGTTGTTAATAAATTAACCTTTTCAGAGCAACAGCCTCCGTACAATGAATATAAATTCTGTTTCCCCGTGGCTGCACTTTATTTGAAATCGGGGTGTCTAACTACTCTTAAAACAATCGAAATATTTTCAAAACGTAAAATATATAATAAAGTTAAATAAATTTGCGATGTTTATTCCAAAGATATTAGGGCTTTTATTTTTTTCTTATTATTTTTGTAAATGTTTGCAATGACGTGTGTATCAATTATGTATAATCATGAACTTAAGAGGAAATTCAAGAAATCCTTGCAAAGTTGTAAAGGACTCTGTTGACTAAATCCTTCTTAAAATAGGTTAAAAATTGATCACAAGACGTACGAGAACCTGTTTAATTACGTATTTGTATCTGGGGTAGAGGTAGAGTAATATAATTCAGCGCAATAATTTCGCCCACGGTACCGAGTTTTAAAGGCTATTTTGGTCTAAAAGTAGAGTTTATCTTAAAATGAAGATTTACAGAAACAAATACTCATTGCAATTAAATAAAGTGTTTATCATCATATTACTTTTTAGTCAAATTATATTGTTTGGGTTTTACATTAGACAAGATTAAAGCATATTTTCTATTCAAAACTCAACGTCATATTTGTCGCTCTGACGTAACTTTAACGTAAATATCGGGTCTAAGGTTAAGTGATCTCCACAAATTATATGCCATTTTAAATGCAGATATTTGTTGACTGAACAGAACGATTTACGAAAACAGTCCGACGGACGAGAAATCACGGTTCATCAAAAATGGACGTCTAAGTTTTGCGGAGAAAAAAGTTACAGAAATATCAAAAATGTAAAATACGCATTATATGAGAATATGCTGGATTTTAAATTAAACAAAATGTCGAAACGGAACCCACTAACTTCTGAATTTAGACGCATTCCTCCTTACTTATAGCAAATTGTGTCCTCTTAACGCATTTAAAGATACCAAAACGCTTCGGATTTTTTTTTTTTGCACCATTGACACGTTATATAATGTATTGAAATGTACTAAGATTTCACTTTTTAATACGTTTTCAGCATTGTTTATATATAAACGTTTTGCCATGGAACAAAATGTTTGTTTTTGTTTTGTATAAAGTTCTTTAAGAACCAGCAAAACACTAAATGGTGCAGCTGATAAGCTAAACACAATGGCCAAATCATGATGTCTCAAACGTAACTGCAGACGTCGAATTATGGTACAAAATTTACGCATGGGGGTGGGGGAAATAAAATCACATGCACCGAAAAAACTAAGTCGGTGACCCCCCAGTTTTATTTGTCATTTGGATTCGGTATACATTTTAAACACCGTTTATTGAAAAAAAATCAAAAATTTAATTCAGGGATTTTGTAATATGTTGGTTTAAAGTCGGAAAATGCTGCGAAACTGAACGTCAATTTTTAGTCAAAAACGGCGATTTTCTTTCCATTTTTCAAATATTTGTCGGTCAAAAACAATGATTTTACATCACAATAAAGGAAATACTAATTCTCGTCGAATAATGTATAGTTTAAGAAAATGTGTTTGCTGGAGTCGTCACAGTACCCGTAACAGTGTTGACAAGGATACGCGGCGACGTCATTTTACGCAAGGGGGTGGGGGAAATAAAATCACATGTACCAAAAAAACTAAGTCGGTGACCCCCCAGTTTTATTTGTCTGTTGGACTCGGTATACATTTTAAACACCGTTTATTGAACAAAATCAAAAATTTAATTCAGGGATTTTGTAATATGCTGGTTTAAAGTCGAAAAATGCTGCGAAACTGAACGTCAATTTTTAGTCAAAAACGGCGATTTTCTTTCCATTTTTCAAATATTTGTCGGTGTAAAACAATGATTTTTACATCACCGTAAAGGAAAAACTAATTCTCGTCGAATAATGTATAATTTGAGAAAATTTGTTGGCTGGTGCCGTTGCAGTACCCGTAACAGTTGCCAAGGATACGCGGCAACGTCAGTTTCAAAAACGGGCTTTGGTGGTCAACTTTGACGTCTTGTGTACAAAAACTGGTTGGCTCTATCGGTATAAAATCAACTGCATCTTGTTTGAAATATGGTCAACTTTACACATGCAAAATTTCAAGACGCTACTCGAAAGTTCGCAAAGTGTCGCGTTCTACCTTAATTATGTCCTGAAATCGATTTAGTGATATTACAAAATCGATTATTTTTTCTGATATCCTTAAAGAGAATTCCTACAGTTTTTTTCCTTTCATAGAATTTTTTTAAATTCACATATATGATAGGAAAATTTGTGCTGAAAACAATGAACAAATAAAAACAATAGGTCACCAGGCTTGTTTTTGTGAAAAATTGTTTTGAACACACCCACTGTTGCTGAAACTGCTAGCGATTTTTCAACATTTTCATAATTTTCTGCTTTTTTATAAATACCAACCAAAATATACATCAAGACAGCACAATAAGGTTTTTTTCTTTTTACAGATTTTATCATATACTTATTTGATATCATAGTCATATTTGTAATACTCTATCCTTACAATAATGGTACAAATGAAAAAAAAATATTGTTTCATATTTACTTTGTGAACTTTTTTCAGTGAAAAATACCCATAGTGAAGAATATTTTTTTAAATTTGAAAAAATTCTTTCATAGAATTTTTTCCTGTTTTTCTTGTGTATAGATAATTGTATTGTGAGCATAAAAATGGCTAAAAATGTATGGGTCACCAGGCTAAATTTTATGTTAAGACCGCTAGAATACAACACCTGTTCGGAAGGAAAATGGCGCGAACCTGGCCAAATTGATTACATGTATGTCTGCTAGAAGTTAAAAAAAAGTTTTTAAAATTCTTAATTCTTTCTATAATTGAATACTAAAAAATCTGAAAGGTGATATTGTCTTATCAGTACTAAGTCAATTATCTTACATTATATGAACAACACTGTCTTTGTACCAAAATGCGATTTGAAAACACAACCACAAAAATAGCAAGATACCTGTCAGGCATGATACTTGTCAATACAACATAAACCAGTATCAACATTTGATTACTGATAAAACTTATCAAAAATGTTATTTCATTCAAGATTTCTCATATTTAAGACTGTCTGTAACATGTTTCAACAAATGTTGACTTCAGTTCAGTTTTCCATAGAAAGTGTCGGCTGCGCAGAAAGATGCGCATAAAAAACTATCGGAATTCCCTTTAATTCTCTTTAAAGATATCTTAAATTCATTCTGTGATATCCAAAATCATTTATAGATATCATAGAATAGTATTAATGATATTTGTAAAAGGAATGAAGGACATCATAAAGTAAAACTGATTTTGGATGTCCAATAATCGAATTACATATATCTATAAATTATTTTGTGATATCTTTAAATGCATTTTATGATGTCCAAAATAAAAAAAATAAAAGATATCATCAAATGAATTTGTAATATCCATAAATAAATTAAGAATATTCATAAATGATTTAAGGATATTACAAAATAGTGAATAAATAGTACAACGGCATCCCATATTAATTATAGCCGTTTCTGATATTCAGGGAAAATCCTGTTATTGAAAATATGGTTTAACCTGTACTTAAAACTTGGAATCACCGTGATCTTTGAAATATAGGATTAGTGTCGAGTCTTATTGAAAAGAATTATACTTTGCGGTATAAACTTGTAAAATGTTTCCCTACGCAAATTTACTTCTGCGTTGTTTTGAGATCATTCTGTCATGAACAAGATCATAGAGCTTATCAAAGCTACCGGCGACTTTAATATCTGTCTAAATGTGAGATGCTTAAAATAGTCAGATATAGTGCCATGTTCTGGTACGATATTTGATCACATTTCCCTTTTTAACAAATATAAGTTGAAAGCTATTATTTTAACTATATCATGTGATATAGCTCTTTCTTTAGTGATGACAATTGTATTAAATCAATTATTAAACTAAATGAAGGGATAATACTATGTTGTCCGTCAATTATACGATACCTTGATAGCTTTAATAGCTAATCATCAAACAGTGGGCAGATTTACAAGGCTTTCAGGTAAATGAAACAATTACCATTCGGTTTAGAACTAGTTTTCATTATCGGACATATGCTAAAAGCTTCACTTGATCCCAAATCCGATACGACCGTGTGTGTGTACTATTGTACTATTAAAGCTATTCTAGTGTTTTAAGCAGAGATAAGACTACAAACAATATGAAATCGTTACCAGCTGCCCGGCTGCTATTGAAGTAAGTATTGAAGGAAACGTTCGCACTGGCTTTAGAACAGAGAAACTACACCTGTACAAGGCGACGATCGGCGCATAAAGTTTCGGGAATAAATCAGTAGGAGATATTTAAGAAATTATTCAGTTTTCTTGTGGAATAATATCTAAGCAAACGTGTACCTGTTTCATACATATGATTCGAATGTGTTTTGTTATTACACGATAAGAAAAGGAGAAAAAAAATGTTATTTCAAAGATGGGACTAAGTAATTATTTTAATTTCTGAATAAATTGTTTCGATGTGAGAAGCTACTTTGATGATGAAATGCATTTGAATGAGCTATATTTGAAGTAACTGCAGATTATAAAATAGATTTATTTGGAGTAAATTGAGTAAAACGTCGGTTAAAAGTGGGTGTGTGTGTTGTTGTTTTTTTCTATTTCATAACTGTATCAATTTTCATAGATGTGTATCAAGTCAGTTCACGGTGATCTTAAAACATTTTATAACAAACATCGGATGTGGTGTTTTGTAACATTGTACAAGTTTATTCAAGTGATAATTTGAAATATCAACTTAATTTATGTAAGACCACGAACAATTTGTTTTTGGTTACTGTTCAGTCATTGAATATATGCAGTTGCCACTAAGTCATGTAAAGGTAAGTTCTTTTTTGCTTATTTTTGTTTAACATTTTATATAACGATTTTGAACTATGAAAATGACAATTATAACCTTTTATATTAAATTGAATGATCTCTCGAACAAAAAAAAAATGGTGTACAAGTGTTGGTGACAACTTCTTAAAACCGTAAATAGTTAAACCAGCTTAACAGCAGTACGACAAAAATCATTTCTCTTCATAAATTAAAAAAGAATATGAAACTAATTTAATTTGATTTAATTTGTTTAGTGTATACCGAAAAAAAAACCCAGCTTAGATCTTAATGTTACGGTATTGAGAGCTTTTCTGCACGTTCTAAAGACAACGCAATTGTTCCTATTATTTAAAAAATGCAAATTGATTACTTTACCTAATTTCCACTTTTGTACAACTATTAACATACATGTACGCCAGAGCTTTCTTTATTTCAAAAGATATTACAAATCTCTTAACGCCAGCTGTTTTAAATGCGGAAGCTTTTTTTTCCACGAATAAAGTTGATTGTAAATTAAGACTGCCTAGGGAGAAACTCTTCCTGATTTTAAGGGGTTAATTTAAACTTCTAACACTTCTTAATACATGATACATGGTGCCAGTATGAAACTTCTTATGCATGCAGAAAAATAAGTTACAACTTACATTTAGAAATTTCAATAAATTCGAATAATGTTAATACATTTTTAGCTCGACTTTTCGAAGAAAAAGTAGAGCTATTGCACTCGCCCCAGCGTCGGCGTCGGCGTCGCCGTTGGTTAAAGTTTTTGATAAAGTCAAATATCTCTGTTACTATCAAAGCTATTGACTTGAAACTTAAAATAGTTATTTACTATTAAAGTCTACATCAGGAGAAACAATCCCCATAACTCTGATGTGAATTTTGACAGAATTATGCCCCTTTTTAACTTAGAATTTTTGGTTAAAGTTTTTGATAAAGTCAAATATCTCTGTTACTATCAAAGCTCTTGACTTGAAACTTAGAATACTTATTTATTCATCAAAGTCTACACCAGAAGAAACAATCCCCATAACTCTGATTTGAATTTTGACAGAATTATGCCCCTTTTTAACTTAGAATTAAAAAAAAAAAATTTGATAAAGTCAAATATGTCTGTTACTATTAAAGGTTTTGACTTGAAACTCAAAACAGTTATAAACAATCAAAGTCTGCATCAAGAGACACAATTCCCCTAACTCTGGTTTGAATTTTGACAGAGTTATGCCCATTTTTAACTTAGAATTTTTGGTTAAAGTTTTTGATAAGTCAAATATCTCTGTTACTATCAAAGCTTTTGACTTGACACTTAAAATACTTATTTACCATCAAAGTCTACACCAGGAGAAACAATATCCATAATTCTGATTTGAATTTTGACAGAATTATGCCCCTTTTTAACTTAGAATTTTTTGTTAAAAGTCAAATATCTCTGTTACTGTTAAAGCTTTTGACTTAAAACTCAAAATAGTTATTTACTATCAAAGTCTACACCAGGAGACACAATTCCCATAACTCTGGTTTGAATTTTGACAGAATTATGCCCCTTTTTAACTTAGAATTTTTGGTTAAAGTTTCTGATAAAGTCAAATATCTCTGTTACTATAAAAGCTTTTGACTTGAAACTTAAAATACTTATTAACCATCAAAGTCTACACCAGGAGAAACAATATCCATAATTCTGATTTGAATTTTGACAGAATTATGCCCCTTTTTAACTTAGAATTTTTTGTTAAAAGTCAAATATCTCTGTTACTGTTAAAGCTTTTGACTTGAAACTCAAAATATTTATTTACTATCAAAGTCTACACCAGGAGACACAATTCCCATAACTCTGATTTGAATTTTGACAGAGTTATGCCCCTTTTTAACTTAGATTTTTTTTACTGGCAAAGCTCTAATTCAGAGTCAAGCACTGAGAAAAGTCGAGTGCGCTGTCTTACGGACAGCTCTTGTTTAAATACTTTTTATGACCGTTAAGCCACAGAAACACACATAAATGCCTAGCTGAAGCATATCAGGCCAGGAAAACATGACAAAGGTAAACTTGCTTCTTTGTTCTGCATTATTTTAGAAATTAATTTAAATGTGGCCTTATAGTTGACCAATCGTCAAATTCAATATCTACACATCAGTTTTCTTTAACATCGCACGTTTAGTACAAACAAAACATTCTGACATATTTTGTATTCTTTTAGACATGGGTATTGTCCTATTTTATTGAACTGTCAAATGCATATTGATTAAATGGGCGGTGCATAGAATATTTTAATCTTCGGTTGATTTTCGGTACATTCCGTTTTGTATACGAAAATAACCAGCAATTAAAATAGTTTATTTTTAAAGCGTGTATACGTATATACGCAAGACACGATAGCTCAGTGGTAATCGTCAATAGCTTGAAACCAGGAGTTCGTAAGATCGATACCGTTCAGTATCTGAGTCCCCCCCCCCCCCCCCCCCCACAAATTTCAACAAACACTCTGTACATGTACATTTTTATCCAGTATTTCCTTCATTTTATTTTCACAAGTATTTTTTTTCATTTTTATCTCTTTTATTAATTTCTCATTTATCTGTATATATTTTGTCTATGTATTTTTTTTCACAGTTCATTTCACGACTATACAAATTTCATATAAGAATTACAACTAGCTAAATTCATCATTCAGTTTCATTCGCGGTGTCGGTACTGCTGTCAGCGAAGTCATATAAATCGTATAAATAATTGAAAATGAAAAATAAAAAATGTGCTCGCTAATGGACTCGAACCAGCGATTGCCCGCATTCGAACCAAATGCTGTAACCACTGAGCCACAGATACGATCGATGAGAGTGTGTTTCACTTACAATACTAATAATAGTATTTAGACACTTTACCAAAATTCCTTTCCGTAAAACATAAGGATAGCACCGACGTTGGGCCGAATATTAAAATATCGAATGCACAGAGCGTGTAATGTATGCATATTTGACAGGTTAAAAAAATAGCACAATAGAGGTGATAAAATGAATAAAACGATATTATAACATTTTTCGGGTTTGTTCAATTTAGGTATATATCTTTTAAAGTGAGAATTTTCATTAACTGTTTGTAGCAGGAAATAGTTTTCCAAACTGTCTAGTTTAGAGGAACATATAACGATAGTCAATTATAATTCACTCGTAGAAAAATTTGAATTTAGGATTTTTAACAGTAACACATTGAGTACTTCTACAACGCTAACTGCATTTTGTTTCTTATAGAAAAAGAAATGTCTATTTTGTTTTTTATGCAGTAATATATTATACTTATTTTCGAGGAACTTTATTTGTTCACATATGGTGGCTTATTCCACAATGCTGTCGCCCCTCAGCAACAACAAAAGAGCGATATTTTCAATATCATTTTGCTTTTTTCGTTGTTTCGATGTTTCACTTGGTAAATCATAATGCTGTCTTTCTGTCTTTGTGGCGCATGCGACAGAATGAAGCAATTACTCAACGATGTATTACAAGATGCCGTATTGTTGGGGGCGGAAGAACAGTGTTCTACTGTTTACTCTTTGTCATGCTGTGCCGCCCCCTTCATAACGACAGTTAAAAGATTACGTGTCACGCTGTCGTTAGAGGAAAATAGTAAATATCTTTCTTTTGTTATTGCGGGGCGAAAAGCTTAGACGGCGTAAAACAGCAAACTATCGTTCTGTCGTGGCGGCAGTGGCAGAACGACAGGACGAGATTTGCAGAAATCAGCCATCATTCATATGAGAGTACGGTAGATAATAATGCAATCTCACAATCAATCGCATACCGTTGTAGAAGATACAAATTATAGCATTTGCTCACCTCTATTTCTAGTCAATAGGAT
Organism: Mercenaria mercenaria; assembly: GCF_021730395.1. Classification (NCBI taxonomy): domain Eukaryota; kingdom Metazoa; phylum Mollusca; class Bivalvia; order Venerida; family Veneridae; genus Mercenaria; species Mercenaria mercenaria. The sequence continues at coordinate 43,197,847 of NC_069369.1, read as the reverse complement.
TTCTTTTTTTTTTTTACAAGACATTACTTTTTGTTGAATATTCGTTGTAAATGTAGCGGCTCTCATCTCTGTATATATCTATATAGGTGCTGGGCCGGGTGCTTTCATTTATTTGTTCTTGTGTATATGCATACATATTTTGTTATTGCACATGTCACTATAATAAAATATTTACTTACTTACTTACTTATTCATTTAATTCGAAATAATTTTTAATGTTTTTTATTAGTTTTGCCTTGGTGGCTGACAGTGTAAATCCGTGTTCTGTTATAACTTAAATTGATATCAGTACAGGCCTAAAACAACCAAGTAATCAGCAAATATACTAGAGTCTTTTTTTTTTCAAAATATATTCCTGTTTACAGAAAATTGATCCGGAGGCACATGAAGCAGTCATTGGAAAATTGGCAACGAAATTAATTAAAGCCGTGCAATTTGTATTCAAAGACAGTCATTGACCAACGTGCTTATAAATATGTAGTTCATTTATCTCATAAAAATTATGTAGTTCATTTATGCAGTAAGGATAAAACTATCAAACGTTCCAACTCTTTTTATTTACTCTTGTAAATATTTTAAATGAACACGATTTAAGCAGATTGTGTTGACACTAATAAGGTTGTTTTGAAACAGATGATATTAAATTAGTTTACTTTTATGTAAGATTAATAAATTACTACAATGTCAGATTCTGCCGAGCATTTTGTCATTTTCATTCAACGTGTAATAAATTCAATGTAGCATTTTTTATCACATATTAGTTTTTTTCTGCTGAAACATCGAAAGTGTACTACTTTCTTTGCCGATAATAACCACAGTAAATTCGACCAACTCATTAATATTTATATTCTCCTTAATCCATTCCATTAATATTTTTACGTTCATTTTGTTTACATCACTGTTTTGACGACACCCGCATGTAGTCAGGAAGAACGTTCACTGGATGACGACGTAATTGTTCTGTCTGGTTAACAAAATGCTAATGTTAATTCTAACGTGATCCGATTCATTTTCCTATTAAACAAAGAAGGCTGAAAATGTTATGTTACTAGTATTTTAGAACAATACATTTTTTCTGACGTCACAATTACCACGTCATAACGTCAAACGGCATAGAGGTTCGCTGGAAAAGAAACAAACAGAAAACAGGCAAATATTTGATGGATGTCGTCAAAGATGTACTTAAAACTCCTTGGCAACGTGTACTGGTCCAGTGCCTAAATCCGGACACTTTTGGTGTTTTTTTTACAGTAACTTTGCATTATGAAACCACACGTGCATAAAATTTTAACTGTATAATTTTAGGTTCTTTGTAAATCTCTTTGCAAAACAACAAAACCGTATATTGCTGATTTCATCATAAAAATGTCATCCGAATTGGGCCAGTAAAAGCTGTAAAAATTGACTTTCAGAGTGCTTAAATATTTGGACACTATTTGTGTATAAAATGCAACGAATATGTGCACCCAAAAATAACAATAAACACGACTTCGTTTAAAATAAAGCAGTCAAATACAGTCCTGTAAATATATACAAACATCTCCGTCCGAATAAAATTTTATTACCTGTTCATCACGTGATCATATGGACTGGTTTCTAACTTTATATAACAATAATATAATAAAATGTATCTGAGTAAAAATTAATGTTTAAAAATATTCTTTCTTACATGCAGATTCTGTCGCTGTCGTTATACATTTTGACACAACTATGGGGATCATTATGACACTGCGCAAATTTTATTTAATGAACTGCTTCCCTTGTCTGCAAGATTTTTTCAATTAATTGATATATAACAGAAATTGGTTAAATCTTTTAAATAGATACTGAGGGTAGTACAGAATTCTAAAACATGTTTTACACCAGTTTCGATCAGCAAACAAAAAGAGTCGTCTGCAATAGGCAGAATATTTTCTTATTTAATCAGTACCTCATCGCACTTCAAATAACTGGCGCGCGCTGTATGACGTCATCCCCCAACACACACAATGTTTACTTTATGCGGTGCGGATATTTGAAGGTAGTTTCTCTGGAAAAGCTTACATTTGTACACTGTTGTTGACAGCTGGTTATCAAAGCTTTCGTTTGCGTCGATCCTGTTCATTTCAGTAAAAAAATCATGATCGTAAAGCATTTTTAAACGGTGTCCGAATTATTAAGCACTGTCCGGATTTAGGCACTGAACCAGTAAACTCATTTAGTAATTTGCTCTTGAATAAAATCATTGTTTGTCGTTCCGATGCGCCCTCGTTATATAATTCCTTAGCATTTTAAGTCCAAACATTGAATTTATTCAAGAATAAATCGACATAAATTAATATAATCTAAATAAGAAATGAAATTATTTTACCGCTCATATTTTGTCGTTCATTTCAAATGAACTCCGAAAAATTATTATTTCTTAATACAGCAGTGTAATTCCTAATTTATGAAATGGATTTATTTTATTCCAACCACGTCAAACTTGTTTGTCCGTCCCCTAAACTCAGTAGGGAGAGCTCAGGTCTACGGATGCGGGGTCTTGAGTTCGATCCCTAGGCGAGACGTATGTTCTTCATGACGACTAATAAAAGACATCTGGTCCGAAATCATAGATTCATGTGTGATACCAGGTTAGTACTGGTACAAAATCCCAGAAAACGGATTAGGTTAACTGCCTGCCGTTACAACTGATATACTAATGGCTTGAAAGCCAAAGAAAACAAGCAATCAAATCAAACATGTGTTAAATAGTATTCTAACACGGCCCGATTTCGTTATTATGCAACACACGCACCCCCACACACGCACATACACACACGCTCATATGCACGCACGCACGCACGCAAACACACACACACACACACACACACACTAGTGCACACACAAACGCAACGAGAGAGTGAGAGAGAGAAAGAATGAAACTGTGTGTTATCATGCAACGAACGCATGCACGCACAGGGTTTGTACGTCACAATTATGACATCATAGCATCAAACGTCATAGCGGCGCTCCGAATAAGAAAACCACACAAGTCAAATAGTTGGTGAATATTGTTAAAGATGTAGATAAATTAAATGTACCTTGATAACGTGTTAGAAATAATATATCTAAACTGTGAATTGCTCTTGAATAAAATTATTGTTTATCGTTCAGATGCGTGTTGTTATATCACTTCGGCAGCGCCCTCGTGATATAATTCCTTCGCATCTGAACTGCAAACAATGATTTTATTCAACGAAAAATAACAAAATGAGATATATAATTTCTTAATTACTGCAGTAAAGTCTATGACGTTACCTTTAAACATTTCAAAAATGACGTTAATTTCAAAATTACTGAATTAAAGTTCCTCGGCGATTATACATTCTGATAATTCAGGTTATTCAGGCCAATCAAAATGTGGTTTAAGATTTGACTTTAAATGATCCATATCTTACTAAGTTTATAAATTTTAAGTAAAACACGTCAAACATGAAAATATAAATTATTTCCGAGTCCAAAGTAATTTCTTATTTAAAGTTACACTTTAATCTGACATTGTACATGTACTGATTATGATCTTTATCACAACCTTTGTGTAAGTTTACATTTTAAAAGCATTTTAAATAATTTATAAATTTTATTTCGGAGTTCATGGGAAATGAATGATCCCCAAAGCAATTCATGTTTAATTTGCCGATCCTATCCTCGCATGAACTCCGAAAAAAATATTCATTCTTATATTGTAAATATAAGGTTGATAAACAAATTTCTGTCATTTATTCGACTGTACCACGTTTACACATCTGTAATACAACATTGAGGTATATAAATATATATATCTAGATAATATTCAGGCCTTTTTATGAATGTTTCTCTGAAAACTGGCACAGTAGTTATCCACCAGATATGCCTCCTTGGTGAGCCTATAAGTTATATACATATATAATGTCATTGTAACTGTAACAAAAATAACGACTGGTGATTTTAAACCACTCCATGTTGTACCAAGTTTTTTGTAAGACTGGTGGGTAAAATGAAAGTGAATGTATATACTTCCAGATGTCTGCATATTATCATCACGAAACCCACCTCCAGTACAAATTACAATAATTATGATACACATGAAAGACTGGAATGCCGATATATAGACAGATTTACAACGCTGTTGGTTGCCCTGACGTTTTACCGGATGTTTTGATTTTAATGAGCATGCGCTCTTTACGTGTGACAAAAAGACCGCTCAACAATAAGTAACCCACATAAAATCATCATTACATCATTATATTACGAATTGTTTTGCCACAATAAAGAAAATTTTGATCACTCAACTTATTGTACAGAATGGTTTACTTAAAGATAGATATGTTATTAATCATATCATACCTGAGAAGCCGGCTTTATTCTTACTTTCGTCAGAAAAAAACAACACAAGCATTCCCAAATCTAGATCCACTCACAGAACAGATATAAAACTTGTTCCTTACCTTTGAAAATGTCATATTTTCTATAATTTTATCTGTCAAAGGAGTTTTTATCCCTTCAAATAGCTGCTATATATTTTTTTCTTGGACTTGAATGACATTTGTTATAACTTCTTAGGGGACACGGCTCTTTGTCAATGAAGTTGCTGTTTTAAGTAATGTACGGGAATTATTACGCAACTTTATAGTGCTGCCTCACTAGAATATCACGCCGTAGACAGTAACATGATACCCCATCCAGTCACATTATACTGATACCGGGCTGACCAGTCCTAGCACTACCCTCTTAATGCTGAGCGCCAAGCGAGGAAGCTACTAGTACCATTTTTTACGTCTTTGGTATGACGCGGCCAGGGATCAAACCCACGACTTCCTGCACTCGAAGCGGACGCTCTACCACTAGGGGACTTGTTTGTAATTTCGAGGATGTCACCTAATTAGACCGGATCATAAAAGTTACTGAAGCATATAAATGTCTCTGATGTGACTAATGCCCTTCGGTCATCAATGCACTCAGATTGATATGTTAGTAAATCAAAAATAAATATATGACACGATATTTAAATTTTTTAATTAAATTGATAGGAATATCGTTTGGAACTTTGATGGACATTTCCTTTTAAAAACATGTTCATACAGAAATAAAAATCTAAATTCGTAAGCTCTGGATCAAATTAAGGACTCAAATTACAATTTAAATTTATTTACTTAAGAAAAACACCTAATATATCTCTAATGTTTATATTTTGGATCATTTTCATATTCTTAATATAATAGAACATATACCGCGCGCAGAAATCATTAACCTTCATTTAATAGAATAATTATAATAAACTTGAATTCCGCAAAAATAGATCATTATCTAAGAACAGATAAAGAATGTGAGTGTAGAACACCCCTCCCCGCTTCACACCACCTCTGTTAAATTTGACCGCTGCGGTCACCATCCCCACCACTTTGATATTGTTAAATAAAAACTTTAAAATTTAGAGAATTAATAGAAATAAGAAATGACAATTTTATGATGATAATTATCTATTTGAATATTGAATGAATTGATCCCCATTTGGGTACGATTGGATACAAAATCAAAGGAGGGATAATTGTGTCCGTCTTTGTTAAATTTTGCATGGGGGACAGTGGGGGACTTTATAGATATTCGCGTGGGGTGGCGGTAGAGAGGGGTACATCAGTTGGAATAAATCTGTAACCCCGTCGAAAATCTTTAGTTTTTAAATTTTTAAAATCCGTACTTAAACTTCTCTTAATTAAACTTTTAATGATATTATCTTGTAAGCTAACTACGGCAGGTTGTAAGTTCTGTCAGATCATGTTAAAAAATGTCCATACAAATATAAGCTTTTTAAATTGATGGAAAATATCAATTTTTCATTTTTCTTTAACCTAAATTTGTCGAGATGAAAGATCAATATTGCTGAAAAATAGTTTATTGCCTGTTCACTATGAATCCCTATTTATTAGTTATAATGCGCATTAGTCGAAGTATCTCATTTTGAGCAAGGCAGTTGCGGATGTGCAAAGATTTACATATATTTCCTTTGTCCTGCAGTGGTAATTTATTATAATACAGACTCGTATTTAGCGAATAGATTGAAATATGCTATAACTTTAACGTAGTTTATATTGTGCGGTCAGGTCTTTCTGCCCTAGGTAGAGCCCGCCCGCTTAGCTCAGTTGGTAAGAGCGTTGGTCTACGGATCTCGGGGTCGTGAGTTCGATCCTCGGGCGGGGCGTATGTTCTCCGTGACTATTTGATAAACGACAATGTGTCTGAAATCATTAGTCCTCCACCTCTGATTCATGTGGGGAAGTTGGCAGTTACTTGCGGAGAACAGGTTTGTACTGGTACAGAATCCAGGAATACTGGTTAGGTTAACTGCCCGCCGTTACATGACTGAAATACTGTTGAAACACGGCGTTAAACCCAAAACAAACAAACAAACATACAAACTGCCCTAGGTAGAGTGCGCATGCGCTAAACTTTACTTCCGTTGCTAAGGATCGCGCCAAGTGTAAATCCATCTATACGAGTATATGGTATTTTTATAGAAAACAGTATGGTAAACAGTATGTACTGCCGTTTGGAGAAATATGGCTAGTTTTCTTCACAGCTCTTTCCAATGAAATAAGATGTACATGTATTAATTGTCCAGACACTATTTCCTTATACAAGTTGTATAAGAATCTTAAAAAGTATAGCGTTACTGTAATACTCTTCGAAGTAACCTATTGTTTTACAGGATTTAGATATGTTGTTTTAACAAATGTAATGCGACTTAAATAATTTCTACTGATTCCGTGGCGGGTTAGGGCCAAAATAGAAACATGTACAATACAACTTTAAGATAGCTAAATAAATTGATTAATGCAAAGTCGAGAGGAGGAATTAGGTTTTATGTATATCGTATCATCTCTCATCTATTCATACAGTTCATTAAATTGATGAATTTCATTTGTGGAAATTAATTTGAACGGGAACTTGTCAGATGTTGTCTCTAGATAATTTAGATTTCGTCTTACAATAACTCATTCTTGGAGTGAACGAAAGCCTACTCTGTCAGAATAAATCACGCGACAAAATCGTTTCAGGACGAAACAAAAAGGGCGATAAGGAGAAATGTAATTTTGGCAATGGTTTAGCTTCGTAATATCTTGGATATCTTACAACTGAGGTTCTTAGAGCTGACAATGATAATGCTTTAACCTCATGCAATAGAAAGTCTTAAGAGAATGAAGTTATGGTGGCTGTATAATCACATTTTAAAATACTGAGGTTGCGGTAATTAAAATTAATGCGATATCAAAGGCTGACAACGATAACATTTTCAAAAATATATATAAAAAGATCTTATGACAGCTGACAAAAATGTGGTTTTTACAGCTTACAATAAAGTTATGAGATTTCCTTACAGCGATCACCATTCTCACGTGCGGACCACTCACATTATATTGTGAATGTAATTTTTCAAACGTTTAGACACTAAAGGGAGAACGTTCTGATGGAATAAAGAGGTCGTGAAAGATGAGGTTATGATAGCTGACAATACTGAAGATATTATAACTAAAAATAAATTTGTAACATAATGCTATAGGTCGTTATAATGTACGATAAAGACAGTATGATGGATTTGTAAGTGTAAAATGCTTATGCGATTTATCAATCCCCTGACTTATTGATATGTCATTTACAAATTTAGACATATCCTGCGTCATTGCAGTTTTCCATTTGTATTTGTAGAATTATAAAACGTTGTACTAGAGATTTTAATCACTCCAAAAGTTTGGTGTTAAAAACTTTTACGTTTTTATGTCCCCACATCCATAGGGGGTGGAGGCATATAGGGTTGCTGCTGTCCGTACGTCCGTCTGTCCGTACGTCCCTAAATCTTCTGTGTCCAACTCCTCCTACACTATAGGCCTGATTTGCTTCAAACATTCACACATGAACATGCTTGATGTGCAGATGAGCTTAAAGGAAGGATTTTTTTTCTGTGACTATTTTTACCGCAGTCATGGCCCTTTGATAATTTTTCTATATAGAATATAGAGAAAAATCGTGTGTGTCCAACTCTTCCCACACTATTAGCCTGATTTGCTTTAAACCTTCAAAGATGAAAAAGCAGATGACCATATTGGAAGGATTTTTTTCTGTGACCGTTTTTAGTGCACTTATGGCCCTTTGATAGTTTTGCTATATAGAATATGGAGAAAAATCATCTTTTATGTCCAACTCCTGAAAGGAATATGCTTGGAAGTTTTACAGATGAAGGACCTTCGTGTGAAGATGAACAAAAATAATGGACTTTTTTCTGTGGCTATTTCTTTCTAGATTTATGACCCTTTTAGTTTAACAAAAGCCATAGTGAAGAAATTTGGTGTTCCACTCCTCATACATTTTAAAGGAATGGATTCAAAGTTGCTAAGATGCACAACCTTATCTGAATACCATTTGCTTCAAACTTTTAGTCGAACATGCTTCATGTGAATATGGTCTGTACTAGAAACTTTGTTATTTATAGGATGGCACAGTATGTGGGCGCATCTGTGATTCTAGTCTGTTTTCATTTTGCCTGACGGATTAAGTGGAAGACCCATGATAGGTAGATCTTAAAGCCTACTGGACTCAGGGATTGACTGGCGTGGATGAACTTACATTGTCCCGTAACCTTGCCACAAGCTTGGAGTTAAGGTAGTAGATACCTAATAGTGTACTTCCTTATGAAGAGTATTCAATTCCTACCATAAACTTACTTTTGACTTAAATTTTTCAAGGGGGCATACGTTCAAATCCCACTGGGGCCAAATTTTTATTTCTTATATTCCATTTTTTTTCTGGTAAGTTTTTACTTCTTTTCAAGACTTATTATTGATTTATTGTACAAAATTGGAAACTTTTGATTTGATAAGCGATTTCTTGTTATTCAAAGTGAATTTACCTCTGAAACAGAAGGGGACAGAGTTAGACATCTTTGAAAATACTGAGTTACATGCGGTAAGTTCTCTATTTTGCCTTTACTCTTTAGATTACATATTGTGGAAGAAATGTAGGTAGGTTTTACTTCTGCCACAAGCTTATTTTTGAATGAAGTGACAAAATTTTACACAGTCCTACAGGACTCGACCTTAATTATTCAAAGTTGGAGTTGATACTTGAGGCACCCTAGAAAAAAAGATACTGACGGTTTTATTTTGAGTTTTATAATTGTTTACCAATAGATTGACTTTTTTTTCCCCATCAAAATAAATGGTATAATGAATTCTCTGCAAACATTTTGGACAAAGGCCATCACTTTGAAATTTGTCTCTACTTGAGCTTGAGAAAATATCATAAAATGTACAAAATTTATAAAAAACGGCACGGTAAATGTTGTTTAAGAATTGCTACACAGTGCAAAACAAGGTCAACTGTAAGAATATACCAAGAGAATGTCATTTTTAAAAATTTCTATTAGGTATCTATATACATCCATATATATATACACACTACTGTATGGTTTTTGAGTGTATACATCCATATAGATATACTACTGTAGGGTTTTTGTGTGTATACATCCATATATATACTACTGTAGGGTTTTTGAGTGTATACATCCATATATATACTACTGTAGGGTTTTTGTGTGTATACATCCATATATATACTACTGTAGGGTTTTTGAGTGTATACATCCATATATATACTACTGTAGGGTTTTTGTGTGTATACATCCATATATATACTACTGTAGGGTATTTGAGTGTATATATCCATATATATATATATACTACTACTGTAGGGCTTTGTGTGTATACATCCATATATATACTACTGTAGGGTGTTTGTGTATAGATATACTGCTGTAGGGTTTTTCGTGTGTATACTTCCACATATATACTACTGTATTGGTTTTGTGTGTATACATCCGTATAGATATACTGCTGTAGGGTTTTTCGTGTGTATACATCCACATATATACTACTGTATTGGTTTTGTGTGTATACATCCGTATAGATATACTGCTGTAGGTTTTTGTGTGTGTGAACATCCTTAGAGATATACTTCTGTAGGGTATTTGAGTGTATACATCCATATATATACTACTGCAGGGTTTTTGTGCGTATACATCCATATATATACTACTGTAGGGTTTTTGAGTGTATATATCCATATATATATATATATACTACTGTAGGGCTTTGTGTGTATACATCCATATATATACTACTGTAGGGTGTTTGTGTATAGATATACTGCTGTAGGGGTTTTCGTTTGTATACTTCCACATATATACTACTGTATTGGTTTTGTGTGTATACATCCATATAGATATACTGCTGTAGGGTTTTTCGTGTGTATACATCCACATATATACTACTGTATTGGTTTTGTGTGTATTCATCCGTATAGATATACTGCTGTAGGTTTTTGTGTGTGTGAACATCCTTAGAGATATACTTCTGTAGGGTTTTTAACTTTAAATATATGAACTGGCTTTGGATTGTATTTTTGGTCACTGTCACTGAAAATAGAAAAATGGTTTATGCTCAATATCTTTAGTTTGGGTGCACCTATTGTCAGCAAACTTTGTGTTTAGGTAGCTTTTATCAAACAATCATTCATTACATAGGGAAATGACACACATACTTTTTATACCTGTACTTTTGAATGGCATGATTGGATGCAGTCAGATATGTATAATAGAATATGACGCAATGAAAACCTGGTTTTCGTGGAATTTCCACGTTTCTTGTTGAGTGTATACATCCATATAGATATAGTGCTGTAAGGTATTTGTGTGTATATATACATATATATACTACTGTAAGGTTTTTGATTGTATACATCCATATATATACTACTGTATTGGTTTTGTGTGCATACATCCATATATATACTACTGTAAGGTTTGTGTGTGTACAATACATTCATACATATACTATTGTAAAGTTTTGGATTTAGAGGGTTGCGCCCTAAGAACGTGGCCTTTCATCCTGGGTCTTAGTCCTTCTTTATCAATAATGTTGTTTCGAATTCCATTCGGTATAGAATGCGCAAATGTTTGAAATAAACGACGGTATGTACAGTGTAGAGCAATGAATAAGAAACAGTGGTACATGGTTATGAAAGGTTATCCATGTTTTAGACGATCTGTTAAATAGTACGTTCAGTGATCAAATTCTATGCTTTGTGTATATTTTCTTTTTTTCTTTTTTGTGAGATGTTGCATGTAAGACTTTATTTTCGGTCAGACATATATGGTTATAACCTTAGTTTCTGGCGTTTGCATAGTAAGGTTACACTAATAATTTGAAGTGAGATACGCAATCTGTTAATTGAAAAAGAGATTTCGCCACTAAATATCTGCATCAGCAAGTTCTTCAATAATCATTTTTATTGTACATTGGACTTTTTTTATTTAAACTTGGGCACTGTCATACGACAGAGCATTAGTACCAGGTGTATGTTGTTTATTAACACGAAGTTTTGAGATTCTTACACAAAATGTCGAATTACTGAGTCGGAATTTCGAAATACTAACTTGAAATTTCGAGTATCCCCAATTCCTGTATCTTCGTGCCTTCCTATATCTTCGTGCCTCTGTCATTTACACGCGCTGCTAGTTCATGCAAAAGCTCTGCCGTCACTAAATTGTGTTAACATAATAAGCACATGGTATTTCGTAAACAAAGAAGGCAAAATGCATAAAAAAACATGTAGTTTGCCTTTAATCCACATTAATTAAATATCTATCATTAAAAATGTGTAGCTGCTTACAAAGAAACCAAGTACAATGCAATTATTTTTAAAATATCCAAATTTTCATTTCCAAAACTTATGACAGTTTCATTCCAAGGTCATTGCCAATTCTCCCAACTTAATTTAATCGAAGGGGAAAATTTCCATGCTTGAATGACATAAGCGACCCAAATAACACAAGTGGCACGATGACATAGGAAAATGGCAGCCATGACTTAGGTTACACACATGGTGGAAACATCTTGAGATTTCACAATGACTGTTTAGGATATCCAAACAAAACAGTTTGCATGATAAAGATAAAAGGTTTATCTTCAATATCATATTTATATTTTTGAATGTATTTTGCCTAATTTTGGGATTTAAATGGGGGAATACATAGGGGGCACGAAGATACAGGAAAAGGGCATATTAGTAGAATATTTTGTTTTTTTTCATATTTCGACTTTTTATCAAATTTCGAGTTATTATCTCAAAAGTTGGAATTACGCAAATTGAAATTTCAAATTTCCAGTTAGTACTTTGAAATTTCGAGTTATAAGATAATAATTACCTGGCACTAATGCTTTTTCGGTATAATCACCAATCTTCCAATGACTTGCTTGTAATAAGCACATCTGATCATAGTATCTAAACACAGCCGTTATCTGTTGAGTTATGAACATGATACGTAATCCTTTGAACTGAAATTCATAATATTTTTTTGTTTAAGTTGATTACTTTTCAGAACATTAAGGTCGAATACAAAAGTTTGTATACAGTCCCCTTGGAAATCCTCCATTATAACACAAGTTCTTCTAAATGTTTTTTGTTTTAAATGGGATATATCACCCGCCCACATAAAGGCCGAATACAAAAGTGTGTATACAGTCCCCTTGGAAATCCTCCATTATAACACAAGTTCTTCTAAATGTTTTTTGTTTTAAATGGGATATATCACCCGCCCACATAAAGGCCGAATACAAAAGTGTGTATACAGTCCCCTTGGAAATCCTCCATTATAACACAAGTTCTTCTAAATGTTTTTTGTTTTAAATGGGATATATCACCCGCCCACATAAAGGCCGAATACAAAAGTGTGTATACAGTCCCCTTGGAAATCCTCCATTATAACACAAGTTCTTCTAAATGCTTTCTGTTTTAATTGGAATATATCACCCGCCAACATTAAGGCCGAATACAAAAGTTTGTATACAGTCCCCTTGGAAATCCTCCATTATAACACAAGTTCTTCTAAATGCTTTTTGTTTTAATTGGAATATATCAACCGCCAACATTAAGGCCGAATACAAAAGTTTGTATACAGTCCCCCTGGAAATCCTCCATTATAACACAAGTTCTTTTAAATGCTTTTTGTTTTAATTGGAATATATCACCCGCCAACATTAAGGCCGAATACAAAAGTTTGTATACAGTCCCCTTGGAAATCCTCCATTATAACACAAGTTCTTCTAAATGTTTTTTGTTTTAATTGGAATATATCACCCGCCAACATTAAGGCCGTATACAAAAGTTTGTATACAGTCCCATTGGAAATCCTCCATTATAACACAAGTTCTTCTAAATGTTTTTTGTTTTAAATGGAATATATCAACCGCCCACATAAAGGCCGAATACAAAAGTTTGTATACAGTCCCCTTGGAAATCCTCCATTATAACACAAGTTCTTCTAAATGTTTTTTGTTTTAATTGAAATATATCACCCGCCAACATTAAGGCCGAATACAAAAGTTTGTATACAGTCCTCTTGGAAATCCTCCATTATAACACAAGTTCTTCTAAATGTTTTTTGTTTTAATTGGAATATATCACTCGCCAACATTAAGGCCGAATACAAAAGTTTGTATACAGTCCCCTTGGAAATCCTCCATTATAACACAAGTTCTTCTAAATGTTTTTTGTTTTAATTGGAATATATCACCCGCCAACATTAAGGCCGTATACAAAAGTTTGTATACAGTCCCCTTGGAAATCCTCCATTATAACACAAGTTCTTCTAAATGTTTTTTGTTTTAATTGGAATATATCACTCGCCAACATTAAGGCCGAATACAAAAGTGTGTATACAGTCCCCTTGGAAATCCTCCATTATAACACAAGTTCTTCTAAATGTTTTTTGTTTTAATTGGAATATATCACTCGCCAACATTAAGGCCGAATACAAAAGTTTGTATACAGTCCCCTTGGAAATCCTCCATTATAACACAAGTTCTTCTAAATGTTTTTTGTTTTAATTGGAATATATCACCTGCCAACATTAAGGCCGAATACAAAAGTTTGTATACAGTCCCCTTGGAAATCCTCCATTATAACACAAGTTCTTCTAAATGCTTTTTGTTTTAATTGGAATATATCACCCGCCAACATTAAGGCCGAATACAAAAGTTTGTATACAGTCCCCTTGGAAATCCTCCATTATAACACAAGTTCTTCTAAATGCTTTTTGTTTTAATTGGAATATATCATCCGCCAACATTAATGCCGAATACAAAAGTTTGTATACCGTCCATTTGGAAATCCTCCATTATAACACAAGTTCTTCTAAATGCTTTTTGTTTTAATTGGAATATATCACCCTCCCACATAAAGGCCGAATACAAAAGTTTGTATACAGTCCCCTTGGAAATTCTCCATTATAACACAAGTTCTTCTAAATGCTTTTTGTTTTAATTGGAATATATCACCCGCCCACATAAAGGCCGAATACAAAAGTTTGTATACAGTCCCCTTGGAAATCCTCCATTATAACACAAGTTCTTCTAAATGCTTTTTGTTTTAATTGGAATATATCACCCTCCCACATAAAGGCCGAATACAAAAGTTTGTATACCGTCCCCTTGGAAATCCTCCATTATAACACAAGTTCTTCTAAATGTTTTCTGTTTTAATTGGAATATATCACCCGCCCATATAAAGGCCGAATACAAAAGCATGTATACAGTCCCCTTGGAAATCCTTCATTATAACACAAGTTCTTCTAAATGCTTTTTGTTTCCATGTAATCGTTTAACACAAGAATAAATTGAAGTCACCTGGAGGCATGCCTATCAAAAGCTAAGAACATGAGACCGTTAAATCATATCAAGATATTGATCTGGTCCTTTCAAATAATGCGTATCAATGAAATCTTAATTAACAAACCGTGAACTATTTGCGATCGGTAATTAGATTTACTTTCGAGAAACTCTAGATCTCATATAAACGCATATTTCGAGATAAAAAAAATCTTTTCTTCTTTGCATAACAATACAAAATTCCATTTGTGTTGACGGTTGTCTGGTATGTCTATTTAGCCGTTTGAATGATTGACAAACATTATAACAATCTCTCAGTTTTATTATACAAACCCTGTTGCAGTTCGAGTTTAATTGTCATTCACAAAAATTAAATTAAAGATCAACAATCTTGATTTTAGTGGAAGAACTTATTTTTTCGAATATACCAAACTAATGTCTTTAATGTAAATGCGCCGTTTATCGTTTTTAAAAGATATTTCTTGTCTTAACATAGGATAATACTGCAGTGTTCAGTTCCCATATCTTGTTCATGTTACACCAGAAAAGGGACAAAATATTGTTTTGATCAACAGATATTTTTTCGAGCATTTCAATCCAATTCAATTCGATATACTAGGACACATTAAAAGTTGACCATTGATCTCAAACCACTGAACAAAACTTTGAAAGAAAATATATGCGTTACTGCTTTTCAGACTTCTCAGTAGTTTTTAGCTCACCTGAGCCTTTGTGAGTTATTGTGATCGCTCATCGTCCGGCGTCCGTCCGTCCACACTTTCCTTTAAACAACATCTCCTCCTAAACCATCAGGCCAATTTTGATGACACTTCACAGGGATGTTCCTTGGATGGTCTTCTTTAAAAATTATTCAAAAAATTGAATTCTGTACAGAACTCTGGTTGCCATGACAACAGAAAGCATTTTTTTTAAAAAAATCTTCTTATCCAAAACCACAGCATAGGGCTTTGATATTTGGTCTGTAGCATCATCTAGTGGTCCTCTAACAAAATTGTTCAAATTATCCCCATAGGGTCACAAATTCAATTCAATTCAAATTCAAATATTTTATTAAAGTCTCATTGACATTACATGTACATTACAATTTACAAATATCGAATATCACAAGAACATGTATGTGACCAATCATAAATGACTTATCTGAGACTATACATATGGCAATTTGTACACTAAAACAATACTATACCATTAAAACCCTTATCATCACTAAAACAAAACTTTACCATAAAAGCACATCAATGAATCTTAAAATGTTTCTATGTTGTTCTTTAAAATTCTTTAAAATAACACTCTTGTCTAAAAAGAGCCGTCCGTAAGACAGCACGCTCGACTTTACTCAGTGTTTGACTCTAAATTAGAGCTTTGCCAGTAAAAACGTTATAAAACTTTAACAAAAAAATCTAAGTTAAAAAGGGGCATAACTCTGTCAAAATTCAAATCTAAGTTATGGGAATTGTTTCTCCTGGTGTAGACTTTGATAGTAAATAACTATTTCAAGTTTCAAGTCAAAAGCTTGATAGTAACAGAAATATTTGACTTTATCAAAAACTATAACCAAAAATTCTAAGTTAAAAAGGGGCATAAATCTGTCAAAATTCAAACCAGAGTTAAGGGGATTGTTTCTCCTGGTGAAGACTGGGATAGTAAATACCTATTTCAAGTTTCAAGTCAAAAGCTTTGAAAGTAACAGAGATATTTGACTTTATCAAAAACTTTAACCCCCCCAAAAAAAATTTAAGTGAAAAAGGGGCATAAATCTGTCAAAATTCAAATCAGAGTTATGGGGATTGTTTCTCCTGGTGTAGACTTTAATAGTATATAACTAATAAGTTTCAAGTCAATAGCTCTGATAGTAACAGATATATTAGACCTTATCAAAAACATTAACCAACGGCGACGGCGACGGCGACGCCGACGCCGACACCGACGCAGGGGCGAGTGCAATAGCTCTATATTTTCTTCGAAAGTCGAGCTAAAAATACTAATTACTGTACACAATTTTGCAAAACTGGTAAGAAGCCTTATTCATATACAAGATGTGTACAAATGTACTATTCTGGAAGTAACTTTATTACATTTGTCACATAAAACAGTGACTGAGAATTCAGAATATATATACAAAAGTACATTTATGACCTAAAATATAAAAATTTCCCACGGTCGGATAAAATTTTATTGCAAGTTTTGGCAGCAATATATGCATTTTTATCATGTTTAAATGTTGCAAGTAGTTTTTCATCATCTGACAAATTTTCATAGTTAACATTTGGCATACTATTTATTGCAGAAATCAGTTCAGTTCTACATTCATTGTACAAAGGGCAGTTATATAATACATGTTTCTCATATTCTAAAACATCTTGACACTTAAAACAGTATCTTCTCCTTAATTCTAAGTTTTCATATCTTCCGGTCTCCACTCGTAATGGTGCTACACCACATCTAAATTTTGTAAAAGCTGATCGATAATGAAAAGGCATATTGGATTTTAAATATTTCTCTGAACAAAAATCTGACTTGAAAATTCTATACGTTCTCAGCTTATAACCACCATTTCCGCTTATAGACGTATTTCTATCTAACAATGCTTTCCATTTCAATTTTTCAACATAAAACAATTTTTCTTCAATAAGGTTGATTACAGGTTTATAGTTTCTACCAACATGATTCAACAAATGAACACAGTTAATATTCTGAAGACAGTTTTTCATTCTAAAATAACTATTCCTAATATTTTCATTTTTTGACCATGAAAATATAACTTTATTCCTTCTTGAATTTGACATATTCACAACTCTAAAGTACATGGTTTACATAAACTTATAAAGGAAAAACTTTGAAAATATTCTTGTCCAAAACCACTGGGACTAGGGCTTTGATATTTGGTATGTAGCATCATCTAGTGGTTCTCTACCAAGATTATTCAAATTATCCCCCTAGTATCAAATATGGCTCCGCCCCGGCGGTCACATGATTTTTATAGACTTATATAGGGAAAAACTTTGAAAATCTTCTTGTCCAAAACCACAGGGCCTATGATTTTGATATTTGGTATGTAGTATCATCTAGTGGTCCTCTACCAAGTTTATTCAAATTATTTCCCTAGGGTCAAATTTGGCCCCGGCCCGGGGGTCACATGGTTTATATAGACTTATATAGGGAAAATTTTTGAAAATCTTCATGTCGAAAACCACACGGCCTAGGGCTTTGATATTTAGTACGTAGCATCATCTACCAAGATTGTTCAAATTATTCCCCTGGTTTAAATAGACTTGTATAGGGGAAAAAAATCTTGTCTTAAACCATAAGGTCCAGATCTTAGATATTTAGTATTTGTTATGCTCTAGTGGTTTACTACCAAGATTGTTCAAATTATGACCCTGGGGTCAGTATAGGCCATGCCCGGGTGGTCCTTTGTTTTACATAGACTTATTTGTTTTTGAAGCAGTGGCAAAGAAATTTGGACCACAAGCATAATGTCTGATACAGATTTCAATATTCATCTTGAATTGTCTTGATCATGACCTACTGACTTACTTTCTTGTTTTTGAAGCTACAGCAAAGAAATTTGGACCACCAGTTTAATTTTTAAACAGATTTCAGTAGTTATCGTGAATAATCTTTACCATGATCGACTCACCTAGTTTTTGTTAGTGAAGCTTAAGCAAAGAAACTGTTTAAACAAGCAACTAAACTCAGGTGAGCGATATAGGGTCATCATGGCCCTCTTGTTTTTATACCTCAAGGCACTTTGCCTTTTCAAACTTTCATTTTTTAACTTTAGACCTGGATAATGGGTTACCGATATCCCAATGAACATGCTTATGTATTCATTAAAGCTTCATAAAATGCATAATAAATATTACTGATGAATAGACCTGATTTAAGTCGTTGTTCAGAAGTACAAGCTTTTACATCGTTTATTGTTCCTATCATGTGTTCAAAACTAAACTTTTTTATCTCAACACTTGCTGATAGTTGAATTCAAAAGATGAAAACAAATGATCTCAGAATACTACATCTATTTCCGAACACTTACACGTACATCCACTCTGCTGAACATATGTATGATCGCAGATCCGACTGTTGAAACTAGATGTACCAGGAATAACATATGTTTTGCAGGCTAATGCAATGCCCATCAAAATATTTTCACAGCGGATGAAAGAGTATAGAGCTTTCATACGAAAACAAAAGTTTTTTCCTGCTCATTTTTATTTGGTTGTATTAAATTGGGCTAATGCCGTGTAATTAACTGTCAGATGTTCCATTTAGTTTATATCCGTCTGCTCTGTAGTTCGAAAACGGTTCATCTGGGGTCAAAAATTAGGTCACTAGGTCAAATCAAAGAAAAACCTTGTGTATGCGATAGAGGCTGTATTTTTCAATTGATCTTCATGAAACTTTGTCAGAATGATTACCTTGATAAAATTTAGATTAGTTTTGAAAATGGGTCTTCTGGAGTCAAAAAGTAGGTCACTAGATCAAATCAAAGAAAAACCTTGTGTATGCGATAGAGGCTGTACTTTTCAACTGATCTTCATGAAATTTTGTCGGAATCATTACCTTGATAAAATCTAGGTCAAATTTGAAAATGGGTCATCTGGGGTCAAAAACTAGGTCACTATTTCAAATCAAAGAAACACATTGTGTATGCAATAGAAACTGAATTTTTCAATTGATCTTCATGACATTTTGTCAGAATGATTGCATTTATGAAATCTAGTTCAAGTTCGAATATGGGTCATCTGGGATCAAAAACTAGGTCACTAGGTCAAATCAAAGAAACACCTTGTGTATGCGATAGAGACTGTATTTTTCAACTGTTCTTCATGAAATTTTGTCAGAATGATTGCCTTGATAAAATTTAGTTTGATTTCGAATATGGGCCATCTTGGATTGAAAAATAGGTCACTAGGTCAAATCAAAGAAAAAACCTTGTGTATGCGATATAGGCTGTATTTTTCAATTGATCATCATGAAATTTGCTCAGTATGATTGCCTTCATGAAATCTAGGTCAAGTTTGAATATGGGTCATCTTTGGTCAAAAAGTAGGTCACTGGGTCATATCAAAGAAAAAACTCAAGAGACCACATTTTTGGTCCAATCCTAATGAAAATTGGCCAGAATATTTGTTTCCATGAAATCACTAGGTCAAACATGTTTACACTGTTATGGTGTGTTTCTCAGGTGAGCGACCTAGGGCCATCTTGGCCCTATTGTTTATTGTTTTTATCAAAGGATGAAACTTAACTTGTTTCTTGTTTACATGGCGCCTTTTGATGTTTACATCAAAGCTTTTCTTGTCTTTGATCGAAAACGGGATCACGAGGCTGTATCATAGAAAATAAAACATTGTTAACACTCTAGAAGCACTATTTTCTACTGGATCTTATGAAACCCCAGAATATTTGCCTTCATTATTATTATACCAGATTTATATAGCGCCCTTTTCATGATAAGCACGTTCAAAGGCGCTTTACATATAGCAAACGCAGCCACACAGGGCGCGAAATACATCCTCTACTAGTACAGACACAGAGCGATTTGACCAGAGGGATAGAGTGAGATAAAGCCCCCAGAACAGACAGAGAACAGAGAGAGATACAGGCCTGTCCGGCTAACTTAGCCTAGCTCTTTGCGAATAGACAGTCTGGTTCTTTAACGTGCCCGGTGTATAGCACCGGTACACGCGAAGCCGTCTTTCCTGGGAAGAACCAGTACATGCCTCTTAGTCAGGTGGGAGACACTCAAGAGCATCTCAGAAATTTCCAGTTCCTGAAACGGGATTCGAACCCCGGACCTCTGGATTGGCAGTCAAGCGTGTTACCACTAGACCACCGGCCTACCTGTAAATCGCAAATCCGACTGTTGAAACTAGATGTACCAGGAATAACATATGTTTTTCCATCAAATGTAGGTTATATTAGAAACGGATGAAAATCTAGGCCATTAAGCCAGGTAATAGACAAGCAGCTAACGCCTGACGGCGTTTTGGCCGGGTTTTCCGAATTAGGTGATAATGAGTTAAAGTTCTAATAAAGGCAAACAATAAATAATCCCCAAATTCATAAGCACTATTGAAGGAAAAAGGAAAACAAGAGGGCCAAGATGGCCCTAGGTAACTCACCTGAGTAACACACCATAACAGTGTAAACATGTTTTACCTAGTGATTTCATGGAAACAAATATTCTGACCAATTTTCATCAAGATTGGACCAAAAATGTGGCCTCGTGAGTGTACACAAGCATTTTCTTTGATTTGACCTAGTGACCTATTTTTTCAAACCACATAACCCAGATTTGAAATCATCCAAGACTGTATAATAATAAACATTCTGACCAAGTTTTATGAAAAAATAATAAAAAATGTGCCCCCTAGAGTGTAAAATCTTATTCTTTGATTTCAAATCAAAGCATAAATGAAACCTCTTTATGGCTGAAAGGGCCAATTTAGAATTATTTTCCCCTTTTAGGGGCAGTAACTCTAGAACCCATGACGGAATCTAGCCGGTTTTCAAAAGGAACCGAGATATTATTGTAAGTATAGTTAAAATCCAATGTAAAATGTCACTCTTTAATTCATGCATGCAACTTTTCTGACAATGCGCGAATTTATACTATCAGTCGAACTGCGATTTGTTGCTATTCTGTCGTTTAATTTCGAAGATAGGATGACCAGTTATGTGCACTGCTCTCCCAAATTTTACTTGTGGGAAGTTTAAATAACATCTGAATAGGCGGGACCCTAATTATCTACTTGTCCGCATATTTTACTGATGACCTAAATACACACAAAGGGCCTTAATATATATAGATATAACGTCGTGCGCTCGAGATAAGATGTAGTGCCCACGAGATAAGATGTCGTGCGATCGAGATAAGATGCCAAGCGATCGAGATAAGATGTCGAGCGATCGAGATAAGATGTAGTGCGCACGAGATAATATGTCGAAAGCTCGAGATAAGATGTCGTGCGCACGAAATAATTTAATCTAAAAAAAATAAATGCATGTCCTAAACGTACCACATTGTCCGCATATGATATAATTTTGTATATATAATATGTAGTACTGAATATTCTGTACATGTATTTTATTCACACTCGTACTTGTTTGAAGTATTTGAAGTATTTGTACTGTAGTTTTGTTCTATTTTCCAGTGACGATAGTTATTAGTCATGCATGACCTCTTTTGAACCAGATTGAGAGGCGACAACGAAGCTTAAGCAATTTATCTGTCTGACTTCCATGCATTTTAATAATGAGATGAAAATAAAATAACCAGCAAGTCAATGTTTTTTTAAAACCAAATAGTTATTGGTGTTGAGTAGATATGGTATTTTGTTAATGTGGTCAGGACTGCAACTCCTCACCCCAAGGTTTTCTTATGGAATTGGATTACTGTCTGTTATTAAGCCTCATATATAATGATCATCTTGTAAATTTCGGTTGCAATGTCTGTTTTAAATATTGGTCATCAGTTTGTGGAACCCCAGGATTGGACGTTTGCGCCTTTACCTACAGGGTCTCTGACCATTATAAACTAAAATAACTTATAGTTAAGTGATTATTCCCCCCAATCGATTCCAGAACAGAGTCATACCCAAACCAACTCGAGTTGACTCAAGTTTACTAGTTGAATACTAAATTTATAAAACGCTCATTACAGTTACGTCAAATTACGTCTGAATGACATTTGCAACGTCACACTAATAATAATACAAAAAAAAAGAAATTAACAACTTTCAATATAACTAACAACTTAAAAAAAGAAGAAAAAACCCAAAACGAAAGCGGATATTGAACCCGGATCACAAGGTTGGTATTCCAACGCCTTAACCGCTCGTCCACTACTAAAATTCAGCTGTGCTAAAATATATAAACACTAAATGCCTAGACGGTATCGTAGGTAAATCCCCGTCTCTTTTTGGTCCTATTTTTAATCGATAATTGAAGGAGGAGGTCGATTTTTTTCTGACTTTCACTGTTTTATTTCGTCTGCAAATAAGAGCATCAATTGACTGATATTTACCTTCAAGGAGCCTCAATTTCTGCGCATGCGCACTGTAACTGGAATTCCCCAGCATTAACCGGGACAATTACAGGGTCGCAATGGGGTTTGTTTTCACATATTGATCATGCATTCGAAGGTAACGACGTATGTTAACCTTTGTGAAAAATAAGATGTTTGGCATGTTTCAACAACGCCATTTTTCCATCCTCGGGCTTAATAATATGTAATCCCCGGAGCGCGTTCAGCCAGAGTCCCTCAATTTCGAAAGAATAATTTTAACGTCAGAGGTTATTTCTAAGGTCACGGAGTTTGATTGGCCAGCTTGTAATGGCAACAGCTTTCGCGATCAGTTGCTCAGTCAAGTCGCCAATTCCGAGTATTCCTTTTCAAGAGAAGGAACAATCAACATAATCAGTAAAGGAAAACAGAGAAGAACATTGCAAAGAAATGTAATATTATGCACTTTTAAAGAATTGTTGTGAATATTTTAAAACTGGTTTTTAAGTATACTGTGACTATGAAAAATGTTACTATGAAAGAGTATTGAAGATGAAAGTGAAAAAAATATGTGACCTTTAACGTAACAACTAAAAAATATGTACACTTATATATAAACTAAATATTTATATGAAAGATTTAATAAGTTGAGAAAATGAACAGTATCTGCCTTAAAACATAATCAAGTATCAAGACAACATGGAAATCTCCAGTATACATGAATAATGTTATACAAAAAGCTTAACTCATCGTTTGAAGCAAGAAGATAGTTCTATGAATTGTAATAAAAGGTTACAACTCACTAAATAGCTGTTCTTTTTTATTCTATATAAAACTCATATTTCCAATGGCCGCAGCACATATCAGGACCCGTTTTAAATGTCTGTAACTTACATTTTCTTGAAGATTATTGTCAGTGCTTAATAAAAATCAAAAGAAAAGTGGGGGTCATGTTTGATGCAAGAAAAATATTTTCAGTCAAACACACAAACTGCAATATCAGCTAAAACATGAGACCCCAAATTGTAGTGGTGGTGTATGATCTTTCAATGAAAGATTCTGTAATGTTGTTTATTCATTATAAAAATGCTACCTAGATGTCAAGCATAGATCTTTCATGTGATTTCATCAGAAAATTGCAAATAAAATAAGGAAACTAGCTCTACAGAGCAAGAAAAAACTGAGGACTATTTGATTCCGCCATTTTTTTTCGCGCCATTTTCCTATTTAGTGTCTGTATGCCAAAAGACTGTTTGTTTACACCACGTGATAAAAATAATGAAAGGATTGGTTTTTCTTATCAAATGGCGTTGTTTACTTCACCGATTTAAAACGTGAACAAAGGAAACTATTGGTTCTTCAAATAATGGAACACTGCAAGCGATAGATTAGTCCATTTTACGAAAAAAGGTAATACTATTTTACCGATCAGTTCAGTCGTTTTACTTACTTTTTGCGAAGTATTGACAAAATATTATCTGATGATACATTTTAATCGTTCAATATAATGGCAATGAAAATATTTATGCTAACAGTCTAGTCTGAACAATCATCCAAGTTACTACCTTCTCCTGAGATATAGACCATTCCTTCCGAAGGGACCAGTCGTCGTGCGTCGTCCGTCAACAATTTCTAAAAAAATCTTCTTCTTGAAAATCACTGGGCAGAATTACACCAAACTTCACAGGAAAAATCCTTCGATAGCCCCTTTTCAAAATTATTCAAAGAATTGAATTCCATGCAGAACTCTGGTTGCCATGGCAACCGAAAGCAAAAACTTTAAAAATCTTCTTGTCCAAAACCACAGGGCCTAGGGCTTTGATATCTGGTATGTAGCATTATCTAGTGGTCTTCTACCAAAATTATTCAAATTATCCCCCTAGGGTCAAATATGGCCCTCCCCGGTGGTCACATGGTTTATAAAGACTTATATAGGGAAAACTTTGAAAATCTTCTTGTACAAAACCACATGGCCTAGGGCTTTGATATTTGGTTTATAGCATCATCTAGTAGTCCTCTACCAAAATTGTTCAAATTATCCCCCTAGGGTCAAATATGGCCGTCCCCGGTGGTCACATGATTTATAAAGACTTATATAGGGAAAACTTTGAAAATCTTCTTGTACAAAACCACATGGCCTAGGGCTTTGATATTTTGTTTATAGCATCATCTAGTAGTCCTCTACCAAAATTGTTCAAATTATACCCCTAGGGTCAAATATGGCCCTCCCCGGTGGTCACATGGTTTATATAGACTTATATAGGGAAAACTTTGAAAATCTTCTTGTACAAAACCACATGGCCTAGGGCTTTGATATTTGGTATGTAGCATCATCTAGTAGTCCTCTACCAAGATTGTTCAAATTATCTCCCTAGGGTCAAATATGACCCCGCCCCGGGGGTCCCAAGTTTTACATAGACTTATATAGAAAAAAAAGTTAAAAAATTTTCTTGTCTGAAACCACAACACTTAGACCTTTGATATTTGGTTTGTAGCATTGTCTTATGGTCCTCAACCAAAATTGTTCAAATTGTACCCCTTGGGTGAAAAGAGGCCCTACCCTGGGGGTCCCAAGTTTTATATAGACTTATATAGGAAAAAGCTTTAAAAATCTTCTTGTCTGAAACCATACGACCTAGGCTTTTGATATTTGGTATGATGCGTTGTCTAGTAGTCCTCTACCAAAATGTTCAAATTATGCCCCTGGGGTTAAAAGAGGCCCCGCCCTGGGGTCACTTAGTTATTATGTGAGTTATATAGGAAAAATACTTAAATCAAAGTACTGAACGTACAGAAAGACTGGCTACCACAAAACACTGGATGAAATCTGTGCGGGAAAGATGTTTGCAAAATCTTAGATATTATTGGTTTTCCATATCAAACTAAGGCGAGCATAGGGTATTGTTGTGATGAACCATCTTTATTAACTTCTGATGGTGAAAATAATACATTGTGTTTGCTTCATTGGGGATGACATACTTAGTGAGACAAACGGCACATAATTCTCACTTAGGAATCTGAAACCACAAAAAGTAATATCTTACAATCAAACCACACAGGATAATCAACGAAATTCATAGTTTATTCCAGAAACGTAGTTTATCAAATGTAAACCATAGTTTACGGTCGATATATTAGGATTAAGAAAACAACTATGAATTTCGGGTGTGAACCTGCGTTTATGAACGTGAGTCTAGGTCTATGATCTTGAACCATAATTTACAGACGTGACATATATTGAAATTGTCCAATAATTACATGAACCCAGGTTCACAGTCGAAAAATTAGGATTAACGATGGATAAACTAGGTTTTACAAACTTAAAAGCATGTGAACCTATTCTTTAGAGCGGAAACAAAGGATAACGTCGTAAACCATAGTTCACGCTCGTAAACATAGGTCCATGTAAACCCAAGTTAAAGTTCAATCGACAATCCTAGTTTATCGAACGTAAACATGGGTTCAAGAGTGTAAACTATGGTTTACGTCCGTTATCCTATGTTCTCGCTCGCAAATATATGTAAGTATTTGATAATCATAGTTTTTCGACCAAGAATGTAATTACTGGATAATTGGATTGCCGCGAACCATTGTTTACGGGCGTGAACCTATGTTTACGCCCATGAACTTAGGTTTACGAGCGTGAACCATAGTTTTCGAACGTGAACCTAGGTTTACGTTCAGTAAAATTGGTTTCTGGAACAAAAGTATGATTTTTGGTCGTAATCCTATGTTCACGAGCCCGTAAACATAGGTTCACACTCGTGAACTTAGATTAACGACCGAAATTCATAGTTCAATTGAAAAAAATGTTTAAACCTGGGTTAAAAATATGGGTAAGTATTCAAAAAACTTAGTTTTACGTTCGAAAAACCTACTTTATCGATTGTTAATTCTAGTTTTTCGACCGTGAACCTGGGTTCACGTTATAACTTGGCAATTGGGGTGCCATAACAGTTTACATATGTTTATAAAGAAGCGATAATAAACATTGAGGGACATAATATCAGATAAAGTATAAAGGTAACAAACACAACATTTATACTTCGATATGCAAAGCCCCCCCCACCCCCGACCTACACACAAACACATCATGTATGAATGTATGAACACTGATCAGATGGGGTGATTTTCTTGTCTGTATGAGGGAAATTTTGGCTCGAATCCCGCTACAAACCGGACTGTTAATGTTTATGGTCTAGTCCTGTTCCTTCCCTAATACGATGATTAGGAAAATCAACGGACCCGTAATAGTGCACCTCCTTTTTTGAGAGTATTCCATTCCTACCATAAGACTACTTTAACTAATTTCCCAGGAAGTCTTGGTTCAAGCCCCACTAGGACAAAACTTTGTTCATTATATTTCTTTTTTCAAGTAAGATAAACTGTTGTTTTTCAGTACTTATTATCACTGATTTGTCGTACAAAAGCGGAATTGTTTCATTTTATTTGCCATTTTCTTGCTGCTGCCCTATGGTTCTTTTTGAATGCAGAGAGCAAGGCTATAATTCTTAAGAGTTGGAGCTTAATTTCTGTCAGATTTAATTCTGTTACTCGAGGCTCCCAAGAAAAATTGTTATCGACAATTTTATTTTGTGTTTTATAATTGTTACGCAATACTATAAGGGTTCATTTAGAAAAATATGAGGTAAAATGACTTCTCTTCGACCGTTTTGCTCAATGGCTATCACTTTGAAATTTGTCTCTGTTTCAGCTGGAGGAAAAAACATAATTTGTACAAGATTAACAAATTTAAAAAAAACAATCAAACAACAACGACACGGTAAAAGTCGTTTAAAGATGCAACACAGTGCGAAACAATGCTTACATCAGAACTGTATCAATTAATGCATTTGTTAAACATTACCATTACGGGTCTACTATCTTGATATAACCTGAAATACAGTTGAAAACGTTCGTTTAAACAAAACTCACTTACATCTACGCTCCACCCTTTAAACAAAATGGTGACAAAGCACTTTTTACAATAATATCTTTCAGCATTCGCCAGAATGTTTCTAAAACGAATTTAGTATAGAAATAGCAAAAACATATATAGCATGCACACTCTTTAGGTATACAACTCGTAGAAAGTGGTCATTTGTTTCTTCTTACGTTACTGTGGCAATTCCACGCAGCGATTACGTCCCGTAGTACTAGTATAGCAAATGATCTGAAAAAATAGATTCTTATAACTTTAGCCCTAAATACAAGACCTGACATAACTCATATCACTATAAGTTCATTCTAATTGATATTTCTTATTTTCCATGTTAAGTCAGGTCGTCGAATAATGCGCAGTATAACTCATATCGGAAATTGTTTCTTGGAACCAGCGTTTGTTTAATTAGCTTTTATTGACCGGGGTCATAACGAAACCTATAACGAAACGGTCAACAGCGTTGAGTTACGAAAAAGTTCCATTCATACAGACATTTCATTCATAGGGGCGAATTAATTTACCATCATTATATAATGTTTTCTAATATTATCTTTCAAGTATTTACCGTTAAAAAACCCATTATTATAACATGTTAAAGCAAATAGATTTATTGAAACAGGTAAGGTTAACAATCTTTATACACCTCTGTGGCAAAACTGATAAACGTGGCGACCTATTTGAATTGCGCATAAAATTATATTTTGTGTTGTCAGTCTCAGCACCTGTGAACTTTTGTTGAACTTTGTGGAATGTCGATTTATGGTTGTAATAGTCTGGCGAATAAATCGCCAGCCTAAAAATCATCTGATCCTATTCCAAGACTGTTTAATTAGCCCACCATCATCAGATGGTGGGCTATTCAAATCACTCTGCGTCCGTGGTCCGTCCGTCATTCCGTCCGTCCGTCCGTTAACAATTTTTCGTTATCGCATCTACTCAGAAACTACTGGGGGGATTTTGACCAAACTTTGTCAGAATGATGTATTGGTACTCTAGTTGTATCCTCCTGAAAATCAGACTGGTTCAACAATTATTGAGTGAGTTATGGCCCATTGTTTATTTTTATAATTTACATAGATTTATATAGGGAAAATTTTTGAAAATCTTCTTGTCCAAAACCACAGAGCCTAGGGCTTTGATATTTGGTATGAAGCATCATCTAGTGGTCCTCTACCAAGATAATTCAAATTATATCCCTTGGGTCAAATATGGCCCCGCCCCGGGGTCACATTGTTTATATAGACTTATATAGGGAAAAGCTTTGGAAAACCTCTTGTCCAAAACCACTGGGCCTAGGGCTTTGATATTTTCATGTGACATCATCTAGTGGTCTTCTACTAAGATTGTTCAAATTATCCCCCTAGGGTCAAATATGGCCCTGCCCTGGGGGTCACATGGTTTATATAGACTTATATAGGGAAAAACTTTGAAAATCTTCTTGTCCAAACCACAAAGCCTAAGGCTTTGATATTTGTTATGTAGCATCATCTAGTGGTTCTCTACCAAGTTTGTTCAAATTATACCCCTAAGGTCAGATATGGCCCCGCCCCCGGGGGTCACATGGTTCATATAGACTTATATAGGGAAAAGCTTTTAACATCTTCTTGTCAATAACCTACAACATTCAAATTTGGACCACATGTATAGTTTTGAGTGGCAAGATGAACATTGACATGAGTTGACCATGATTTTGACCTAGTGACCTACTTTCACATTTCTGTAGCTACAGCCTTCAAAGTTGGACCACATGCATAGTTTTGTGCACCGGAAAAAACTTTGACCTTGACATTGACCTAGTGACCTACTTTCACATTTTTAAAGGTACAGGCTTCAAATTTGGACCACATGCATAGTTTTGTGTTCCGAAATGAAATTTGACCTTGATTTTGACCTAGTGACCTTTTTTCACATTTCTCAAGCTACAGCCTTCAAATTTGGACCACATGCATAGTTTTATGTACCGAAAAAAACTTTGACCTTGACATTGACCTAGTGACCTACTTTCACATTTCTCAAGCTACAACCTTCAAATTTGGACCACATGCATAGTTTTGTGTACCGAAAAAAACACTTTTACCTTGACATTGACCTAGTGACCTACTTTCACATTTTTGAAGGTACAGGCTTCAAATTTGGACTACATGCATAGTTTTGTGTTCCGAAATGAAATTTGACCTTGATTCTGACCTAGTGACCTACTTTCACATTTCTCAAGTAACAGCCTTCAAATTTGGACCACATGCATAGTTTTGTGTACCGAAATGAATTTTTATCATGAGATTGACCTAGTGACCTACTTTCACATATCTCAAGCTACAGGCTTCAAATTTGAAGCACATGCATAGTTTTGTATACCGAAATGAACTTTGACCTTGAAATTGATCTTGTGACCTATTTTCACATTTCTCAAGCTACAGCTTTCAAATTTGGACCACATGCATGGACCACATGCACAATGATGTGTACTGAAAAGAAATTTGACCTTGAGCTAGTCTTTAAATTTGGAACAATCAAAAAATGGCTCAGTGGTGGGCGCCAGGATCACTCTGTGATCTCTTGTTATAATTACCTGATGACCACGAGTAATATGATGTCACTTGACTGTGACCTTGACCTACTGGCCTACTTTCTTGTTTTTTAAGATACAGCCTTGAAATTTTGATGACATACACAGTTTTGCACACAAATTCTTTGGCCATGAATGTGACCTACTGACTTCCTTAATATTTTATCATCAGTTTGACATTTAAAACATGTAGCTCATATTACTCAAGTGAGCGATCCAGGGTCATCATGGCCCTCTTGTTTCTAAATATTGCATAACATCATCAAAACTGTGACATCGGAAATATATTTTAGCATCTATAATAAATTTCTTTTAAACAGTCTTTTGAATGAGCTTTTAGAACACTAACTAAATTGGTTCGACAACCAGCATATGTAAAAAGACCGCTCCTCCCGTTAGCAAACATTTCACAGCCGGTCTCAAGGCCGGTGATATGAAGTATTTCGACCATCATAGAATAACGACCCCCCGGTCATTACTCTTTAGAAAATGTGACTCCTTTCCTGTAAAATATTGACTCTCCTTATAAAAAATTGACTCCCTTTGAAAACTCTATAGAATAACGACCCCCCGGTCATTATTCTATAGAAAAACTGACCCCTCCAAGTAAAATACTGACTCCCTAAAGACGACTCCCTTCGAATCTCATAGAATAACGACCCCGGTTATTATTCTATAGAAAAAGTGACTCCTTCAATGTAAAATACTCATTGCCGAAATTACTACATTCGAACTCTCATACAATATCGATTCCCGGACATTATTCTATTTAAAAAAGTTACTCTTTCCGTGTAAAACACCGGCTCCTAAAAAGACTTTCGACGATAATATCTATTAAAAAGTGATCCCTACCAAACCTAGGACAATTTTACTAGATCTACAACTCTAATACCCTCCATTGCCAATAGTTAACATTTTGATTGTACTACTACTACTGGAGCCGCTACTTCTATTGCTATTACTACATGTACTTCTTCTACTACTACTTCTACTACTACTACTTCAACTGCTACTACTGATACTACTATACCTGCTTCCACTAATACGTCTTGTACATCTACCTCTTCTTCTCCTCCTGCCGTTGTTGCTGTCACTTATTCCTCTGCTGCTGCTGCTGCATCTGCAACTGCCACTACCACTACCACTGCCACTACTACTACTACTACTACTACTACTACTACTACTACTACTTTCTATTGTTGCCGCTACCGTACTTTACTGCCACTGCTAAGTATTGCAACTTCTATAAATACTAAGTTCTATGCTAGCAGTTTCTTGTGCAGTTTTCTTCTGAAGAATTACTTCATACCGAAGTTTGCAGGGATTATTGACTTGAACGTATTGTGAATTGTTATTTTCCTGAAAAAAATGTATACACCAAGATACAGCGTCTAGAAATAGAATCCCTTTTCCCGTTGCGGAATGCTCTGATTTCTGTGTCAAGTGATGGTATCTGGGGCTAATGGTCAAACGGAAGGATTGACGGACGGACGGACAAGGGCAAATCTATATGCCCCCTCCCCCGAGTGGGGGCATAAAATGCAGCAATTAGGCCTTAGATACATGAGTTATCACTAAATTTGACCAAATGACCGGGGGTCGTTTTTTTATGCATGGGAGTCAATATTCTTCGTGAGGTTCAGTTTACTTCACGTGGGGGAGTCATAGTATTATGATCTGGAGGTCATAATACTATGACCGGGGGCCACTTTTTCTATAGAATAATGACCGGGGGGTCATTATTCTATGGGGGTCGAAATACTTCATTACACCGGCGCCAATATTCTAATTACAAACTATATATATATATATATATTTTTTTTTTTTTTCTTTTTTTTTTTTAAAAAAGTCAAATATTTTATATTATAAAGATCGAAAATAAATCACGGCATCTAGTGTGTTAACGATGTTTTTCTATATCTTCACCTGATATTAATTTTTGATCCTAGATAATCTAGTTTCAGACTTGATATAGACTTTATTAAGACAAATATTCTGACCAGGTTTTATATAGTTTAAATAGATACAGTAGATAAAATGGAATCTAGAGTATTAACAAGGTTTTCTATTATCTGACCTCAGGTCTGTACGAAAATATGACCTGTTTTACAGCTGTAAAACGTCTGTAAAAGACCTGTATTTTAAAATTACAGCTGTTAAAGACCTGTAAGTGGGAAATGGCCAGAAATACAGTTGAAATTTACAGGTGTTAAACATGCAGGTTTAAAATACAGCTGTAAAAATTACAGTTGAAAGTTACAGCTGTAAAATGGCCATGTCTCAAAATTACAGCTGTAACTTTTTTTGGAGGGAAGTATAGTCAGCCATCTTTAATGCATTTTGGAGGAATATAACTGAAATTCAGAAACATCACATCTTTTAAAATCCTGGAATTTTAACTGTTATGGAGTAAGTGCAAATATTTGATTATGTAATATAAAGTTGTATATATATACATTAACTATTTGCGCTATAAGTTTAAAAGAAATAGTCTTATGACTGTCATATGTTTTCATAACAAACATAACAAAGAAATATTTATAAACAAGATGTAATGCATAGTTTCTACTTTGTATCCCATTCTTGAATTTTGCAAATACTTTAATCATATTTCATATTGTTCTTTACTTACTAGATCATTTATTTTGCCAGTTTT
Source organism: Mercenaria mercenaria (assembly GCF_021730395.1). Taxonomy (NCBI): domain Eukaryota; kingdom Metazoa; phylum Mollusca; class Bivalvia; order Venerida; family Veneridae; genus Mercenaria; species Mercenaria mercenaria. Next base: position 43,164,931 of record NC_069369.1, on the reverse strand, counting down.
TAGCTCACCTGAGCCAAAGACTTATGGTGAGCTTTAGTGACCGCTCAATGTCCGTCGTGCGTCGTCCGTCCGTCAACATTTTCTAAAAACATCTTCTCCTGGAAATCCACTGGGTAGAATTACACCACACTTCACAGGAATGATCATTGGATGGCCCCTTTCAAAATTGTTCAAAGAATTGAATTCCATGCAGAACTTTGGTTGCCATGACAGCCGAAAGGAAAAACTTTAAAAATCTTCTTGTCCTAAACCTCAAGGCGTAGAGCCTTGATATTTGGCATATGACATCATCTTATAGTCCTCTATCTAGTTGGTTCAAATTGTGCCCCTGGGGTGAAAAGAGGCCCGGCCCTGGGGGTCACAAGTTTTACATAGACTTATATTGGAAAAAACTTTTAAAATCTTCTTATCTAAAACCACAAGACCTAGGCTTTCGATATTTTGTTTGTAACATTGCCTTGTGGTCCTCTACCAAAATTATTTAAATTATGCCCCTTGGATGAAAAAACCCTGCCCCAGGCGGTCTCAAGATTTACATAGACTTATATAGGAAAAAACTTTAAAAATCTTCTTGTCTGAAACTGCAAGGCCTTTGCTTTTGATATTTGGTATTTTGCATTGCCTTGTGGGCCTCTACCAAAATTATGTCCCTGGGGTGAAAAGAGGCCCGGCCTCGGGGGTTCTCAAGTTTTACATAGACTTATATAGGAAAGAAACTTTAAAAATCTTCTTGCATGAAACTGCAAGGCATAGGCTTTGATATTTGGTATGTTACCTTTCCCAGTGTTTCTCTACCAAAATTGTTCAAATTATGTCCCTGGGGTGAAAAGAGGCCCTGCCTTGGGGGTACCAATTTTAACATAGACATATATAGGAAATAAATCAAAGATCTTCTTGTCTGAAAGTTCAAGGTCTATGCCTTTGATATTTGGTATGTAGCATTGCCTAGTGGATGTCTAACAAGATTGTTCAAATTATGCCCCTTGGGTGAAAAGAGGCCCCGCCCTGGGGGTCACTTGTTATATGAATTATATAGGAAAAAATACTTCAAAAATTGTAAGATCATATTTCCGAGACTGTTCAATTATAATTACCTGATGACCCCAAGCGATTAGGGACCTCGACCTACTGACCTACTTTCTTGTTTTTAGCTCACCTGAGCAATGCTCAGGTGAGTTTTCCTGATCACTCGATGTCCGGCGTCTGTCTGTCGTCTGTCCGTCGTCTGTCTGTCCGTCAACATTTAGCTTGTGTATGCGATAGAGGCTGTAATTTTCAACTGATCTTCATGAATTTTGGTCAGAATGATTAACCTGATGAAATCTAGGCCGAGTTTGAAAATGGGTCATCTGGGTTCAAAAACTAGGTCACTAGGTCAAATCAAAGAAAAACCTTGTGTATGCGGTAGAGGCTGTATTTTTCAATTAATCTTCATGAATTTTGGTCAGAATAATTACCCTGACGAAATCTAGGCCGAGTTTGAAAATGGGTCATCTGGGGTCAAAAAGTAGGTCACTGGGTCAAATCAAAGAAAAACCTTGTGTATGTGATAGAGGCTGTATTTTTCAAGTAATCTTCATGAAATTTGGTCAGAATGATAGCCTTGATAAAATCTAGGCTGAATTTGAAAATGGGTCATCTGGGGTCAAAAACTAGGTCACTAGGTCAAATTAAAGAAAAACCTTGTGTATGCAATAGAGGCTGTATTTTTCAATTAATCTTCATGAATTTTGGTCAGAATGATTACCTTGATGAAATCTAGGTCAACTTCGAATATGGGTCATCTGGGGTCAAAAAGTAGGTCATTAGGTCAAACCAAAGAAAAACCTTGTGTATGCGATATAGGCTATATTTTTCAATTGATCTTCATAAAATTCAGTCAGAATGATTGCCTTGATAAAATCTTGGTCAAGTTTGAATATGGGTCATCTTGGATCAAAAATTAGGCCACTAGGTCAAATCAAAGAAAAACCTTGTGTATGCAATAGAGGCTGTATTTTTCAATTGATCTTTATGAAATTTGGTCAGAATTATTGCCTTGATAAAATCTAGGTAGAGTTTGGTTATTGGTCATCTGTGGTCAAAAACTAGGTCACTAGGTCAAATCAAAGAAAAACCTTGTCACAATTTATGTATGCAAAAGAGGCTGTATATTTCAGTTGATCTTTATGAAATTTGGTCAGAATGATTTCCTTGATGAAATCTAGGTCAAGGTTGAATATGGGTCATCTGGGTCAAAAACTAGGTCACTAGGTCAAATAAAAGAAATGCTTGTGTTTGCTCCAATTTTAATGATACTTGGTCAGAATATTTTTTTCCATGCAATCACTAGGTCTGTGTTTACACTGTTACGGCGTATTATGGTGTGTTTCTCAGGTGAGCGACCTAGGGCCATCTTGGCCCTCTTGTTTAAGGTACAACCTTGAAATTTGGATGACATGTACAGTTTAGCACACAGATCTTAAAACTAACTTTCAGTGACCATGAATGTGACCTACTGACCTACTTTCTTGTTTATTAAGATACAGCCTTGAAATTTTTATGGCATGTACAGTTTAGCACACCGATCTTAAAACTGTCTTTCAATGACCATGAATGTGACCTACTGACCTACTTTCTTGTTTTTTAAGATACAGCCTTGAAATTTGATTTGGATGACTTGTACAGTTTTGCACGCCGATCTTAAAACTGACTTTCAGTTACCATAAATGTGACCAACTGACCTACTTTCTTAATATTTTAGCATCAGTTTGACATTTGAAAAATGTAACTCATATTACTCAGGTGAGCGATCCAGGGTCATCATGACCCTCTTGTTAAGTAATTGCTGGAGAATTACAATTCATCCTAAAACGTTTTGTACCTTTGCTTTTGTCCCTTAAAGTAATGCCCTGTTTTTCAACACCTGTAACATTTCTACAGCTGTAACTTTTAGGCATATTTACAACAGTAACTTTTTTCATTTTTACAGCTGTATCTTATTTGCTTATTTCAAACTTTTTTACAGTCGTTTTACAACTGTAAATTGAAATCTACAGCTGTAAAATCAATGTTGTTATATATTATTATTACTATTATTTATTTATTATCCTCCATATATATATGAAGATTAGACATATAAATTCAATTTCAGACATTATTATTCAACTTTACAATATTACACACTGTATAAGATCAACTGCGCACATCATACGAAACAAGTAGAGCTAATACAAAGCATAACTGAGCCAATATGAGAAAAGCAGGGCCAATACGAGAAAACAGGGCCAATACGGAATTCAAGCATTCTGATTGGTTCAAAAGAGAGGGCCAATACGGAGAAGTCACTTCCGTTAGATTTTTAAATGACGCCATTTTGTTTTACATAAGAATTATACATTGCAATAGTTTTCACATTTTTGGCAAAAATATTATCTAACATGTTCATGCAATAACTAAATAAGACTGGGCGGATGTACGATGTCGATACATACGTTTTTTTGTAGATTATAACGATACTTTCGGCTTATTCGTTATTGTGTACAAACAAGTTCCTGTCAGAAGTTTGACAAATTTCAAGGAAATATAACGAATCGGAAATATATATTGAGAAAATATGTGAAACTCAGATTAATTGAAAGGATGAGACTTATTTAGCTAGTGTGGATTATTTGTGCAATAATAATAGCGATTCACATGCTGGGAAGTGGATGTATAATATTTGTTGCGAACTCGAATATCTGCAAACAATTTCGGATAAGAATAAAATGTGGCATGGGGGTGTATAATATGTGATTGGTTGGTTGTATTATCTTGATCAACACATATGTGTACAATTTTGTTTCTCATTGACTGCAGCCTACAAAGAAATAAAGCAGTTTCTATCACAGCTCACATGGTAAGATACTCACTAGAGAAAATAAATACGGTAAGTTCCAGTTATTGCAGATTATGTCAAGGCATATATCTCTCAAAATTATTCACACATACCTACATACAACCCATTCTGTTTTACAGACTAAAATGATAATGCTTAAAACGCAGTCTTCAATATGTATAATTGCCAAATTAAGGTAACGCAAAATATTCTTATGGTGTTACCGCCAATGTTCAAAAGTTGAATAATAAAATTATCATTAATCAAGCGATTTCATATTGGCCTGGCTTTTTGTCCCCGGGCAGTCGTATTGGCCCTCGGCCTACGGTCTTGGGCCAATACGACAACCCTTGGACAAATAACAAGGCCAGTATGAAATCGCTTGATTAATAACATTATAATATCGAATATATTCAAGTAAACACATATATACATATTAGCAAATGTGATCTTTGGCTACTAAATTATACGTATGTACATATACATAATTGCAACTTTTAGTTAAACACTCTTTAATCTTCAAAAGTTATACACATAGATCAATCAACGACTGTTGATAGTAACAATTCTGAAAAAATGAGTTGTCATGCAAAGCGTATAAATATTCATACAAAAAAAAAAACAAAAAAAAAAAACAAAAAAAAACAACAAAAAAAACAAAAAACAAGCAAACAAACGAATAAGGACACCTAAATTTCATAAACAAATCAAACATTTTGCCTCCGCCACTCTAATATCCCTTATATCGAAACGAAATGTAAGAGATTCAGACAAACGTATTCTTATACTCTAAAGAGACTTTTACAGCTTATGTTTCATTGCATAACTGGTATTAATACTCAAACAAATACAACACATATTTACATCGCGTTTTCTCCATTTTAGTATCCCTTATATCGAAACGAAACGAAATGTAAAAGCTTCACGGGTTATTATGTAAAACATAGCTTAATATGTACAGCAAGTTTTTCATAATAGAATACTTTTATGCTACTAACATTTATTGAAGCAGTCACCACACATATCAAAATAGCTTAAGAATATTGTGCAACAGTTTTAATGTATTTGCTCTGTTACTTTCTTTGCGACAGTCCTCATTTTACCTTGTGAGTTGGAATAACAGTGTTTTAATTTGGTCCTCAGGTTTTAAGGCGTACGCTAGACTTCGGGGCGAAATTTTTCCCATCTCATATACAGGGAATTCTAGCGTACGCTTTTAAGGTAATCCAATTTCGGTAAAAATGGACGCCATGCGTTTGCAGGAGAAAATTCCATAGCTTATACCTATCACCATTTCTCTCTGGACAGTAACATACAATATGTAACAAAGTGTCATTAATGATTGCGTTACACCCAGTACATGACCGTATAAATTTCTGTGAAAAGAACATTCCATCGCTCTTATAACTGATATACGACTAATGATGGGTTATTTTTACTTAATTTCCATACGGCCCATTATCGTTTAACTTTAATTCATTAAAGTCTGCACATTTCTCTGTAAGACACTGCTCTATTTAACGTCTTGACATTTGCGTAATAGCCTGTTTGATTGTCCATTTCCATGTATACTTATTTGGGAACCCCCCATACAACAGGTATATGGAAATAACATCTATAAGGTCTTATACAGCTGCAAAATTTCGTACAGGTAGTCATATAATGACCCAGTGTCAAACTGTCGAAATTTTCTACACAACATTCTAACTAAGTTTTACTACGATTGGACTAAAATTGTAACCTCTAGAGTCTTAACAGTGAAACTGTGAACGGCGGACGAAGACGGACAACGAACACGGCGCTAAAACAACAGCTGACTTTGAACACTTGGGTGCGCAACTCCTAATGTTGAATAACATTCCCACACAATTTCATGACGATCGTTCAATACTTTTTGCGACATGTGCATTACAAATTTGCTCAGACGAAGCCAAATCCGCATCCCCACCGCATAGTGCTGGCATAATAAGCCAGGCATATCACTTTTTACGCATTTTTCCTACCACACATTATATAATAAAGTTATGTTAAGATGACCACCATGAAAAATCGATCGTCATAGGTGTTCACACTCCACTTCGTCTTAATTCGCAGTGTTGTCATATTTCGCCTCCATTGATTACTTGAACTAAAGTCGAGTTTGTTCTCAGGCCAACACTTTAAGAGCCAAAACTGGTTCTTGTCTTTCATAAAATGTATATGTATACAGGATGTTTCTTATTATTTGTTTTCAATGATAATGCTATTTTTTGGTCGATTAAACGACGGGAGAATATTCAATCTTAACAAAAGAAACTAAAATAACATTCATTTGCTGCAATTGGTCTTATCAGTCGAACAAAGTCAAATAATAATTGTTTGAAATATTATGTGAAAAAAACGATGTTTAAATTCTTTTGTGTTTTACTTTACTTAGAAAAATAAAATGTAAGTAGTACTACAAGAAATCGTTTTATTTAGCACTGACTATACAGATAATTCATATCGTAGCTACATTATATGGACAGCGTAATTTGAAATGCACACTTGCAAACAAGTTCTCTGTAAGAGTTGCTTTATAGTGTAGACAATAGTGGTGAAATAAACTGTATTATGTTCTACAATTTTTCCCCGATTATAAACTCTCCGAGGAGAAATCGGATACATTTTGACGTGTTCAGGCCTCTATTATGCTTTTTCACTCACATGAAAGATATCATTGATTATGTGGCAGTAATGGAATTAGCGACGGATAAATGATACTACACGCGATAGAAAGCGTATGCTATCAGCACTATATTAATTCGTAAGCCTGGCAACGTATAAAAGAATGACACCAAAGGGAGCTAATTTATAGTTCAGTACTGTGTTTTAATGAATACAAAAAGTGACCTAGATGTAACTTGTGCAGTTGTTTTCTTTTATGAGTCATATCAACGATATGGATATTTTTGGGATATTTTAGCTCACCTGTCACGTAGTGACAAGGTGAGCTTTTGTGATCGCCCTTCGTCCGTCGTCCATATGCAAAAATATGGTTGATGTCATATATATATATAATAAGGGAGCGACTTGTCAAAGTAATTTTTATCCGACTAACTCTTTTTAGGCCGATGAGGAGTCGCTAAAGACTGTTTTAAGTACTTACTTCATACAACCAGGAGAGCAAAAAGATAAAAACGTGTTTGTTGTTTATTGTCAAAAAGCTTCAAACATTCTTCAAAGAATGAGACTAACCCATTATTGTACAAGAATCTTTTGTGTGTAGTCTTCACCTAAGCTTTTTGTAAGGCATATCTATATGAATATAAAGAGAATTATGGATACTCAAACAAATACAACACATATTTACATCGCGTTTTCTCCATTTTAGTATCCCTTATATCGAAACGAAACGAAATGTAAAAGCTTCACGGGTTATTATATAAAACATAGCTTAATATGTACAGCAAGTTTTTCATAATAGAATACTTTTATGCTACTAACATTTATTGAAGCAGTCACCACACATATCAAAATAGCTTAAGAATATTGTGCAACAGTTTTAATGTATTTGCTCTGTTACTTTCTTTGCGACAGTCCTCATTTTACCTTGTGAGTTGGAATAACAGTGTTTTAATTTGGTCCTCAGGTTTTAAGGCGTACGCTAGACTTCGGGGCGAAATTTTTCCCATCTCATATACAGGGAATTCTAGCGTACGCTTTTAAGGTAATCCAATTTCGGTAAAAATGGACGCCATGCGTTTGCAGGAGAAAATTCCATAGCTTATACCTATCACCATTTCTCTCTGGACAGTAACATACAATATGTAACAAAGTGTCATTAATGATTGCGCTACACCCAGTACATGACCGTATAAATTTCTGTGAAAAGAACATTCCATCGCTCTTATAACTGATATACGGCTAATGATGGGTTATTTTTACTTAATATCCATACGGCCCATTATCGTTTAACTTTAATTCATTAAAGTCTGCACATTTCTCTGTAAGACACTGCTCTATTTAACGTCTTGACATTTGCGTAATAGCCTGTTTGATTGTCTTTTTCCATGTATACTTATTTGGGAACCCCCCATACAACAGGTATATGGAAATAACATCTATAAGGTCTTATACAGCTGCAAAATTTCGTACAGGTAGTCATATAATGACCCAGTGTCAAACTGTCGAAATTTTCTACACAACATTCTAACTAAGTTTTACTACGATTGGACTAAAATTGTAACCTCTAGAGTCTTAACAGTGAAACTGTGAACGGCGGACGAAGACGGACAACGAACACGGCGCTAAAACAACAGCTGACTTTGAGCACTTGGGTGCGCAACTCCTAATGTTGAATAACATTCCCACACAATTTCATGACGATCGTTCAATACTTTTTGCGACATGTGCATTACAAATTTGCTCAGACGAAGCCAAATCCGCATCCCCACCGCATAGTGCTGGCATAATAAGCCAGGCATATCACTTTTTACGCATTTTTCCTACCACACATTATATAATAAAGTTATGTTAAGATGACCACCATGAAAAATCGATCGTCATAGGTGTTCACACTCCACTTCGTCTTAACTCGCAGTGTTGTCATATATCGCCTCCATTGATTACTTGAACTAAAGTCGAGTTTGTTCTCAGGCCAACACTTTAAGAGCCAAAACTGGTTCTTGTCTTTCATAAAATGTATATGTATACAGGATGTTTCTTATTATTTGTTTTCAATGATAATGCTATTTTTTGGTCGATTAAACGACGGAAGAATATTCAATCTTAACAAAAGAAACTAAAATAACATTCATTTGCTGCAATTGGTCTTATCAGTCGAACAAAGTCAAATAATAATTGTTTGAAATATTATGTGAAAAAAAACGATGTTTAAATTCTTTTGTGTTTTACTTTACTTAGAAAAATAAAATGTAAGTAGTACTACAAGAAATCGTTTTATTTAGCACTGACTATACAGATAATTCATATCGTAGCTACATTATATGGACAGCGTAATTTGAAATGCACACTTGCAAACAAGTTCTCTGTAAGAGTTGCTTTATAGTGTAGACAATAGTGGTGAAATAAACTGTATTATGTTTTACAATTTTTCCCCGATTATAAACTCTCCGAGGAGAAATCGGATACATTTTGACGTGTTCAGGCCTCTATTATGCTTTTTCACTCACATGAAAGATATCATTGATCATGTGGCAGTAATGGAATTAGCGACGGATAAATGATACTACACGCGATAGAAAGCGTATGCTATCAGCACTATATTAATTCGTAAGCCTGGCAACGTATAAAAGAATGACACCAAAGGGAGCTAATTTATAGTTCAGTACTGTGTTTTAATGAATACAAAAAGTGACCTAGATGTAACTTGTGCAGTTGTTTTCTTTTATGAGTCATATCAACGATATGGATATTTTTGGGATATTTTAGCTCACCTGTCACGTAGTGACAAGGTGAGCTTTTGTGATCGCCCTTCGTCCGTCGTCCGTCCGTCGTCCGTTCACAGTTTCTTGTGAACACGATAGAGACCACAGTTTGCAATCAATTTTAATCAAACTTGCACACAACTTGTATTGGCATAATATCTCGGTCTCTTTCGAAAACTGGCCAGATCCCATCATGGGTTCCAGAGTTATGGCCCCTTAAAGGGCCAAAATTTGCTATTTTTGGCTTGTGAACACGGTAGAGACCACATTTTGCAATCACATTTAATCAAACTTGCACACAACTTGTATTGGCATAATATCTCGGTTCCTTTCGAAAACTGGCCAGATCCCATCATGGGTTAGAGAGTTATTTGCTATTTTTTGCTTGTGAACATGATAGAGACCACATTTTGCAATCAACTTTAATCAAACTTGCACACAACTTGTATTGGCATAATATCTTGGTTCTTGTCGAAAACTGGCCAGATCCCTTAATGGGTTCCAGAGTTCCAAATTTTGCTATTTCGGCTTTTGCAGCCATATAGAGACTTTATTTATGGTTTGATTTAATACAAACTTGCAAATTAACTTTAACCCTAACCCTAACCTGTCAGATCCAATCATAGGTTCAAGAGTTATGGCCACTGAATGAACATTGAAAGTGCCAAAATATGTTAATTTTTACCTTGTGAACATGATAGACGCCGCATTTTGCATTCAACTTTAGAAAATCATGCACACAACTTTAATCGCAATAAGATATCGGTTCCCGTTGCTTGAAGGTCAAGGTCACACATTGAGGTCAAGGTCAGCACTTATCCATAAAATGGTTATATCTCTGCAACTATTGATGGTATTGGTTTTGAAACTTAATGTATGTCATCAGGTTGACCTAGACACTATGCGCTTATTTTATATCTGATAACCTCCCCTGATTTTAATAACAGTAAGTACTTACAGGAGTCATTTGAAATTTCATTATTGTCATTAGTTCGACTGAGACAATCAGGGTTGTTAACTATGGACTGATTTAATGTCAAATTACCTCCCTTTATTTCAAATTAAAACGGGTATATCTCCGTAACAAATGAAGATACTGATCTGAAATTTCATTTATGCCATCACATGGACTTGGACAATCAGTGTAGATACATATTGACTGAATTTATGACAAATTACCTCCCTTTATTTTTTATGTAAATAAAAATACCTTAGCAGCTTCTAATGAGATTGGTTTAAAACGTTATTTATGTCTTCCATGGTAAGACATGGTCATGTTAGATAACTCTTGATTGAACGTTTATCAATATGAATACTTTTCTAATATATTGTTGTAAAGGGGACTCTTCTACATGCATATACCCATACATGATTACCTCCCCTGATTTTAATAAAGAATGGATTTATCTCAGTAAGTATTTATAGGACTCATTTGAAATTTCATTATTGTCATAAGTTGGACTGAGACAATCAGGGTAGATAACTATGGACCGATTTTAAGTCAAATTACCTCCCTTTGTTTCAAATTAAAATGGAGGTATCTCTGTAAACAAAGAAGATACTGATTTGAAATTTCATTTATGCCATCAGATGGACTCGGACAATCAGGGTAGATAACTTTTGACTGAATTTATGACAAATTACCTCCCTTTATTTTATGTAAATGAATATACCCCAGCAGCATCAAATGAGATTGGTTTTAAATGTTATTTATGTCTTCCAGGGTAAGGAATAGTCATGCTAGTACAAAAATGCAGCATTTGAGCCTAGGAGCCACAAACTTGGTTTGGAGATTTGCCCTGACTAGTGACCCATAGGTCAAAAGGGACTGTTACAAGAAAATGCTTATTCTGATGATATTTAATGTGTATGCCTATGTGATCTATGTCAAAACTTGATCTCATCATTAAGAGCAGAGGTACTCAGGTGAGCGATATAGGGCCATCATGGCCCTCTTGTTTATTTAATATATCACATAAATAATATAAATCTTGCAAGCAGGTAAACACGTTTGTACTCAAAATAAATCGCATGTAAAATTATTGTTCTTGAAATTTTGTTCCTGGTTACCGAAATTTTAAGGGATATGCAAAAATATGGTTGATGTCATATATATATAATAAGGGAGCGACTTGTCAAAGTAATTTTTATCCGACTAACTCTTTTTAGGCCGATGAGGAGTCGCTAAAGACTGTTTTAAGTACTTACTTCATACAACCAGGAGAGCAAAAAGATAAAAACGTGTTTGTTGTTTATTGTCAAAAAGCTTCAAACATTCTTCAAAGAATGAGACTAACCCATTATTGTACAAGAATCTTTTGTGTGTAGTCTTCACCTAAGCTTTTTGTAAGGCATATCTATATGAATATAAAGAGAATTATGGATACCCGTCCCTGATAACGATGAGATTCATGTACATAGGTCCTTGATAACGATGAAATTCATGTACATACGTCCCTGATAACGATGAAATTCATGTACATACGTCCCTGATAACGATGAGATTCATGTACTTACGTCCCTGATAACGATGAGATTCATGTACTTACGACCATGATAACGATGAAATTCATGTACTTACGACCATGATAACGATGAGATTCATGTACATACGACCATGATAACGATGAGATTCATGTACTTACGTCCCCGATAACGATGAGATTCATGTACTTACGACCATGATAACGATGAGATTCATGTACATACGACCATGATAACGATGAGATTCATGTACTTACGTCCCTGATAACGATGAGATTCATGTACTTACGACCATGATAACGATGAGATTCATGTACTTACGTCCCTGATAACGATGAGATTCATGCACTTACGACCATGATAACGATGAAATTCATGTACGTACGTCCCTAATAACGATGAGATTCATGTACTTACGTCCCTGATAACGATGAGATTCATGTACTTACAACCATGATAACGATGAAATTCATGTACTTACGACCATGATAACGATGAGATTCATGTACATACGACCATGATAACGATGAGATTCATGTACATACGTCCCTGATAACGATGAGATTCATGTACTTACGACCATGATAACGATGAGATTCATGTACTTACGTCCCTGATAACGATGAGATTCATGCACTTACGACCATGATAACGATGAAATTCATGTACATACGTCCCTGATAACGATGAGATTCATGTACATACGTCCCTGATAACGATGAGATTCATGTACTTACGACCATGATAACGATGAAATTCATGTACTTACGACCATGATAACGATGAGATTCATGTACATACGACCATGATAACGATGAGATTCATGTACATACGTCCCTGATAACGATGAGATTCATGTACATACGTCTATGATTACGATGAAATTCATGTACAGACGTCCCTGATAACGATGAGATTCATGTACATACGTCCCTGATAACGATGAAATTCATGTACATACGTCCCTGATAACGATGAAATGCGTGTACATACGTCCCCGATAACGATGAGATTCATGTACATACGTCCCTGATAACGACGAGAAACCCTGACACACGTCTCCGGAAACATAGACAGACACCAAAGATAGCGACGAGAAACATTGACACACGACCCTGATAACGTCGACGACCCCTGATAACGTCGACGACGAGAAACATTGACACACGACCCTGATAACGTCGACTACGAGAAACATTGACACACGACCCTGATAACGTTGACTACGAGAAACATTGACACACGACCCTGATAACGTCGACGACGAGAAATATTGACACACGACCCTGATAACGTCGACGACGAGAAACATTGACACACGACCCTGATAACGTCGACGACGAGAAACATTGACACACGATCCTGATAACGTCGATGACGAGAAACATTGACACACGACCCTGATAACTTCGACGACGAGAAACATTGACACACGACCCTGATAACATCGACGTCGAGAAATATTGACACGCGTCATAGGTCCACTTTACATTTGACAACGATGTAGTAAATATGTTACTTCACAGATAGTCAGTTCCTTATTGTGACCTTATCTGTTTTTTCTTTCTTTTTTGCACTAGAGGCATAGTTACATTATCGAACATGCACTCTTTTCTGTTTTGGGCAAATGCATTTGTTTTTATTTTCTACTAATGAAATTGAGACGCCACGATAAATGCCTACCAAATGATAAATTATTCAGTTATGGGAACACCTATTTATTAAGATGTAGAGATAAGACATAGTTGATTCACTCAGAAAGTGCCTCCTGTCACTAGCACAATAAGCCAGATACCCTATCGAGATGTCTTGTCGTAATACCTAATGTAGCAGCTGTCTTTAAAATAATTACTTAGAGGGGTATGGGAACGCTTAATGATATAACAATGATATAACGTCGGTAAATGATACAGCCAACGCTAAATGATACAAAATCGAGGCTCCCTATAAGTTACAAAAGTAACGCTAAATGATACATTTTTTGGCCCGCTAAAAGTTACAAAACGTTGACTCTAAAAGATACAAATTATATGTAGGGGTGTATAGAGAATTTCTAAATTTGACTATTTCGCGAAATTATTATCTTACTTTATGCACGAATTGTCACACGAACATTTAGATATAATTTTGTTTCCTGTTCAATAAACATAAATGATCGAAATTGTATTTTCCTGAAGTGTTAGCCAGCATATATAAATTGAAAACAAAGTGGCATATATTCGGTCTTTATACAATCTCTACGCCGCAATTGACACGTTTTAGTGGTAAAAACTGGAATCAATGGTACATTGATGCTTTAAGTCTTAAAGTTTCAAACGCATCCCTGCTGCACAAACATATGCAAAAGGAATACATTTTTAGCTCACCAGAGCCAAACGCACAGGGTGAACTATTCTGATCAGTCACCGTCCGGCGTCCGTCGTCCGTCGTCAATCGTCCGTCGTCCGTCCGTAAACTTTTACTTTAAACGACATCTTCTCATAAACCGCTAGGCCAATTTCATCCAAACTTCACAGGAATATTTCTTGGATGAAGCTCTACAAAAGTTGTTCAAAGAATTGAATTCCATATAGAACTCTGGTTGCCATGGCAACCGAAAGGAAAAAAATTAAAAATCTTCTTCTAAAAACCAGAAGCCTAGAGCTTAGATATTTGGTTGGAAGCATTGCCTAGTAGACTTCTACCAAATTTGTTCAAATCATGACCCCGGGGCCAAAATTGACCCCGCCCCAGGGGTCACTTGATTTTACATAGGACAATCTTAAAAATCTTCTTCTCAAAAACCGGAAGCCCTAGAGCTTAGATATTTGACATGTAGCATTGCCTAGTAAACTTCTACTAAAGTTGTTCAAATCATGACCCCGCCTCAGGGGTTACTTAATTTTACATAGATTTCTGTAGGAAAACCTTCAAATTAAAAAAAAATAAACCAGAAGGCCTAGAGCTTAGATATATGACATGTAGCATTGCCTAGTGGACCTCTACAAAATTTGTTCAAATTATGACCCCCGGGCTCAAATTGACCCCGCCCCAGGAGTCACTTGATTTTACATAGGAAAATCTGCAAAATTTTTGTAAAAATAAACCAGAAGGCCTAGAGCTTAGATATTTGACATGAAGCATTGCCTAGTAGATCTCTACAAAAAAATTTCAAATCATGATCCCCGGGGTCAAATTGACCCCGCCCCATGGGGTTACTTGATTGTACATAGAAAAATCTTCAAAATTTTCTAAAAATAAACCAGAAGGCCCAGAGCTTAGATATTTGACATGTAGCATTGCCTAGTGGACCTCTACAAAATTTGTTCAAATTATGAGCTCCGGGGTCAAAATTGACCCCGCCCCAGGGGTCACTTGATTTTACATAGGAAAATCTTAAAAAAAATTCTAAAAATAAACC
Source organism: Mercenaria mercenaria (assembly GCF_021730395.1). NCBI lineage: Eukaryota > Metazoa > Mollusca > Bivalvia > Venerida > Veneridae > Mercenaria > Mercenaria mercenaria. Next base: position 43,149,783 of record NC_069369.1, on the reverse strand, counting down.
AGAAGGCCTAGATCTTAGATATTTGACATGTAGCATTGCCTAGTAGACTTCTACAAAATTTGTTCAAATCATGAACTCCGGGTCAAATTGACCCCGCCCCATGGGGTTACTTGATTGTACATAGAAAAATCTTCAAAATTTTCTAAAAATAAACCAGAAGGCCTAGAGTTTAGATATTTGACATGTAGTATTGCCTAGTGGACCTCTACAAAATTTGTTCAAATCTTGACCCCCCCAGGGTCAAATTGACCCAGCCCCAGGGGTTACTTGATTGTACATAGGGAAATCTTCATAAATTTGGTTAAAAAATCCCAGAAGGCCTAGATCTTAGATATTTGATATGTAACATTGCCCAGTAGACTTCTACAAATTTGTTCAAATCATGACCACCGGGGTAAAATTGGCCCCGCCCCAGGGGTCACTTGATTTTACATAGGAAAAGCTTAAAAAATCTTCTCAAAATAAACCAGAAGGCCTAGATCTTAGATATTTCACATGTAGCATTGCCTAGTGGACCTCTACAAAATTTGATCAAATCATGACCCCCGGGATCAAATTGACCCCGCCCCATAGGGTTACTTGATTGTACATAGAAAAATCTTCAAAACTTCAAAAAGGTCTAGATCTTAGATATTTGATATGTAAGATTGCCTAGTAAACTTCTACAAACTTTGTTCAAATCATGCCCCCGGGGTAAAATTGGCACCGCCCCAGGGGTAACTTGATTTTACATAGGAAAAGCTTAAAAAATCTTCTCAAAATAAACCAGAAGGCCTAGATCTTAGATATTTCACATGTAGCATTGCCTAGTGGACCTCTACAAAATTTGATCAAATCATGACCCCCGGGATCAAATTGACCCCGCCCCATAGGGTTACTTGATTGTACATAGAAAAATCTTCAAAACTTCAAAAAGGTCTAGATCTTAGATATTTGATATGTAAGATTGCGTAGTAAACTTCTACAAACTTTGTTCAAATCATGCCCCCGGGGTAAAATTGGCACCGCCCCAGGGGTAACTTGATTGTACATCGGAAAATCTTCCAAAAAATTTCTGAAAATCATCAGTTTGACATTTGAAACATGTAGCTCATATTACTCAGGTGAGCGATCCAGGGTCATCATGACCCTCTTGTTATAAAAAAAACATGAAATTCTTTTTGTCTATTATGTTTTATGTTATTGACATAAAATGTATTGACAACAATTCAAACTTATTTTTACCTTTGAAAAATATCCTCTACGATTTTACATTTTTGTTCGAAAGAAAATACATGCGTTATTGCTTTTAAATTTTTTAGACTTCTCAGTTAAGGTCAAGAAGGCGTAATACAGCGCCATCTATCAGAACGTCAAACATTACGCTTGACGCCGCCGCGTTCTAAGCGTTGGTGGTAAACAGCTTGTTTGCTAAAGATTTCATTTTGCATCCAGCTTTTCGTCATATTTAAACAATTAAATATCTACTTGTAGTTCATAAAAGGAGTGGATATAACCACTGCCTACTTGACATATTGATTTGGTGCTGTCTGTCTGTCCGTTTCTCTCTCCGTCTGTCAAAAAGTTCTCCCACGCAAATCCTCCGACACCACTCGACGGATTTACACCAGACTTCACATGAGCGATCATTGCCAAGTCAAGTTTTGCATATCTTTCGCATTTTCCGGTTCGTTGATTTTCAGCAGAGCTATGGCTGGCCAACGATTAATTAAGTTTTATGATGTTTGACCACTGGTGTTACATGTATATTACTGTGTAGATTTCAACCAAACCTTACAGGAGTGATCAGTGCCAAATCTCGTTATGCATATTGTCGACAATTTTCGGTTCGATGATTTTCAGCGGTGTTGTGGCCCGTGATTCATCAAAGCTTATGATTTTTTTACACTTATGTTATATCATTGGGCGGATTCCCACCGATTACAGGTGTAATCCATACCAAGCTACATTGTGCATATTGTTGGCATGTTCCGATTCAGTAAGTTCAGTTCAATTATGGCCCTTGATTTGTCCGGGCATTTGCTCCGATACCACCAGGAGGAATTACACTAAACTTCACAAAAGTGATTATAGCCAAGCCTTGTTGTCATATCGTGGGAATGTTCCGTTTCAGTTTTTTCAGAAGAGTTATGCCTTTGACTCATAAATTTTACGATGTTTTATCTACTTCTCTTATATAATGGGACGAATTCTCACCAAACCTTACAAGAGTGATCAGTGCCAACTCTTGTTATGCATATTATCGGCATGCTTCGGTTCAGTGATTTGCAGGGGAGGTACTTGCTGTTTATATACAAGCACTTTTGAACGTGTACATGTGTATGAAAAGAGTGCTATATAAATGTGGTATAATAATGATAATATACAATTAGGCTGAATTTTACCAAACATAACGAGAGATTTGTGTGAAGCATAGTTGTGCATAGTCTCAACTGACTCTGCACAAAACAACAACAACAACTGACGAGACGCTTATTTATTTGGTTAGCATAACTGATTGGGAGTCGGCATACAAAATACGTAACTGATTACATATAACATGTACTTTGTTTACATACAACAATATAATTACTAAACATTCTGTTAACAGAAAAGTTCAATCTTTCATGGCATCCTGCATTACAATGCAAAGTAAATATTGCTCACATATGTAAATAAATATTCGATACCGTTATCATATCTATTATGACGCATGCCACAATCGAATCTGTAAACTAAACAATACTGTTTTAACATCTACATTGTGTTACTAAATTAAACAAATTCGATTGTATATTTCTCAAACGGAATACGAGCCGCCCACGAAAAACCCACTCTCCAATTTTTACTTTTAGACAGGAGGAAACGTGTTTCCGTAGCCAATGCATAAAACATTGAAATGCTCAAACTATTCCTCGAAATACTGAAAAACGGAACGAGTTCAGACATGGCAAAACATATACCAAATATACACTTATTTCAATACTAACGTTTAGTTTAACCTTAATACCAATTTAAATATTGAAAAGTTTAAAACATTAATCTTCTTTAAAAAAAAAAAATGAATTTTAATGCTAAGTATGCATGGTCTGCGTAGAACTGACTATTCTACAAAATCTCCGTATAAATAGTCACAATCACGTGACCTAACTGATCAAACCAGTTTTGTATACGCACCAGTTGAGACAAATGTTCTCCGCTATACGCTGTAACGCGAAGAACTAAAATTATCGTCATGTTCTGATTTAATGATTTTCATCGGAGTCATGAACCTTGATTTGTCAAATTCTTTGATCTGTGCTACTTCTCATGCACGTACCGCAAACCTAGTTGTGTATAGCGTTGGAATGTTATCAATAAGTGATTAAACTTGTGTTACATTTTATTTTGGAAGTGATTATACTTGTATTACCTTATATTTTGGAAGTGATTAAACTAGTATTACCTTTTATTCTATACCTATTTTATCTACCCAATCGCGAACGTTCATTTCCAACACGTGACCGTACAATATATTACGGTATTTGGATGCACGTGCATACAAAAATCCTGTATTTTCTGTATTTGGACGCACGCGCGTACAAAAAATCCTGTATTTTCTGTATTTGGACGGTTCAACAGTCCCATGTTAAACATACGATAAAGCCCGAAACGCGTGAAAATGTTCCGAATGTAAATCGGATGAAGTAGGCGCTCTATGTACAGAGTTTGATTATGCGTATTGAAATCTGGATTTAATTTGATTTTTTTTTTGTTTACAACACACAAAAACGATTCAAGGGATAACAATGCTATCTGATATAGATATTAAAACGTTCGTTAATAAAAAAAAACCCTTAAAAATACAGTAAAAAAGGATCATCAGATATTGGAATATTTGAAAAGTCGCTAAAAGAAGCCTTTCCGGACGAAACCTAGAAATTGGTATCAGCCCTGACTGTCTGAATAGCTACCTCAGCAGTTTTTATTTAACGGTTAAGAAACAAAATGGAGAAGATTATGAATGGCAGCGGACGGGCGGTCAGGATCCAAAACATGTCTGCTCTATAATTCAGTTTTCGTCGGATCTTCACCAAACTTGCTGACAATGTTTGTGGGCATTACATCTCGGCCAATTTCGATAACCAGCCAAATTGTACCAGGCACTCTTTGATTATAGTCCTTGGATTACTCGAAAAACGGGGAATTTAGCCTTGTCCGCTCTTTTAAGTCGAACAGTTTTCATCCGATCTTCACCAAACTTGCTGACAATGTTTGTGGGCATAATATCTCAGCCAGGTATTATTACCACCCAAATCGCCAAATGGCTGTTGTAGGGAGGTTGCACCATATACTTTTTTTAATGATGATACGCAGAAAAAAACAACATTCAATGAATTACGTATATTACATATGAAGTGAAATAAATATAGAATAAAAAGGTTATTTAAGGTCTAACATTGTTCTGTATAATATATATTTGCACTCATACCAAGCTGGGAAAAACTAGAAAAGGCAGGAATACAATATTCAGTGAAACATTTTTAATTTAAACTATTATTATATAGAGACCGTACCATAGCTCTTCGCATACTTTGATTTTTCAAACTAAAGTGATTTTTACAAGTGCACCGGTTACGATAAAAATGTAAACAACGGACTCTGTCTATGAAACTTTGAAATGAATGAATGACAGCCGATCTTAGTCATAATACTGATTGACAGTGAATGCTAATGACTCCATGTATTGCAGAAAGGTATTTAGTTTGTAACTGTAATTTCCCATTAATTGAAATTGTCTCAAAACTGGTAAAATAATTACTTATATTTGGACTAATCTTATCGTAGCTGCAAAAAGGGCAAATATAAAATATTCAGTGTAAGTAATATTTCACTGGTACTGCCAGTTAGTAAGTTCATACTCTGAACAACACGTTTGAGAAATTTGGGCAGATTTGACCAATTATGACGTTGGCAGCATTAGATTATATTTTTTCTTTACACAAAAAATGCCGTTAGGCAACAAAGCGAATACGCCGATAATCCGGAGTTCACCGATTATTGTTCCAGTTCACGCAATGTAATCCAGCAATTAAACTGCATAGCTATTAGCTACTGCTGTTATAGGGAAGTGGTAGAGTGTCTGCCTTAGGTGTGAGAGGTCCTGGGTTCGAGTCCCAGTTAGAGCTTAACTATTTAGATTCTGCTAAAGCGTAGTTTTTCTGTTAATAGACTGTTCCAGATGTTCTAAATTTTTAGCACACAGTATCATGGATCAGTATTTAGCTCTCCAGATCAAAGTTGAATGTTAAATCAAATGCACCCAATTAGAAAATATTGACTATATTATGTCCCTTTGATGTTTATGCTCTCCATGTTCAAGAAGAGTTACATGTCCTTGATCACAAAATTTTCGTTATCATGAAAATATTAAATGCTCATAACTCCGCACTTCTGGTTAAAATATTGTCTGTATTTCTGTTTTTGAGAAATATATGGACATTTGTCATAATTTCAAAACTTTTTAACTTCAAACCTATGATTTGAAAAACTTAGGTACTATCTCTATATTATAGTAAGATAAAATAGATATAGAATAAAAAAGGTTATTTAACATTGTCGTTTGACACCAGGAAAAGTCGTATAGGAGTCACCTTTTGTCCAGGTACAAATATGCATTTGTCATGTTACAAAATATCTCAGCGTTAAATTATATATATACATATTCGTGGATGTATAATTTTACTCGTGCACGCGTAAATTTTGGGTGCTCGTATATATTATTATCTATACTGTTTGTTGGTGACAGGATACGGGATATACCCTGTTGAGGAAATTCGTATCAGGCGAGAGCTGTGCATTTATCTTGCCGACTACCCATTACTTCCATATATCCTTTCCGCAGCCTTAACGTACTAAAACGTATTAGCGTCTGATGGCCCTTTCACGCTTCCGTAGAAACAACATTTATTACACGAAACTTATTTTGAAATTATTTCTGAAATGTCTAGGTCTGCAGCTCTCAAATACGGTTATAACTTACATCTGAGGCATATACTGACACTCTCAGACAACATCAAAAATGCCATTTTGAGCGATTTGATGAAGTTCCAAAATTATCAATGTACACTTGGTCTGTTACGGACCCCTGTGGGATTTCTGCTTATCCAGAGCTCAAATATTTTTTCATAGATTAAAAGCTGACATGCTGTACTAAAGCCCAGGTAATTTCAGTTCGTAATAAAGTGCTGAAAATTGGCTACCCAATAGCAAAAAAAAAAAAAAAAAAAGAAGTCCACGCGCATACATTTAGACAGGGTGACCCCTGCGCGTGACCCCTGACTATCTACGGATCAAAATGCGGCTTTCGTTTTCAAGTTTAGCATTTCTACTTTCATTTTATTTACTTCCGGAAATAGCTGAAGGTCGAGTGACGTCATTTTCTGCGTTGTCAAAAACATACATATGCCTGGCGAGATTGCATAAATATGTGCTGGCCGTCCTAAGGATATACTCTTTATTTCCCTCGGGTATATAAGGATTTTAACATATTTACATACAAATAGAGCAAGCAGAACGCACAAATAATAATAACAAATATACAACAAAACAGTACACAAGGATCCGAAAAGTATCAGTTGAGACAAAATTAGAAACTACCTTGAAACCTCTTGCAAAAGGCACTACATATCACGTGTAGACATGAGTATGGAATACTCAGAGGCGCAATATATAGTTCAAATATCTTAACGAAACAAGATACAAGATTTGTTTTGATTTATCGTTTACAAAGCAGTATACAGTACAAATAAGGTTTGAATAATTTAGGCTCATCTGATACATATTTTACATATAAACATTTAAATAATAGTGATATGGTAATTTTTTTATAAGCTTGTACATATCTATAAACGTGATCAGTACCACAGTTGGTCAGGAATCGTTTAACTCTATTAGGTGAGCGATATTACTGCATTTTGCAACAAAAAAGTTATTCGTGGACCCCGTTAAATGTACTTTTTACGAGTAATTGAATCAAACTTTCTACCAATTAGATTATTTAACTTAGTTTGTAAGTTATCATATCGCTTCGTGGCCAAACTGTGTTTCAATTAAGTGCCGTTTGGATTCAGTTCTGGAACAAGCAAACAGTATAATTATTATGATAAAGAGAATCGACGAAGAGTGACATAGAATCATATATTTCATTTCAGTTATTTCCGTTATCCAGAGCTTGCTTATTATACTATATGAAGCTTGCACATTTCTTTATTAAAGCGTGTTCAATATTAGTATGTAAAAATCTATGTCTGTGTAAAATCATTATCATTTTCAATGCGGAAACGGAAGTACTATTTCAATTATTCTTCTCTGGAAAGTTACCTGTTTGGATAAAATGGGATATTCTATATTTTATGAGAAAATTTGCAACATCAGGAATAAATACTTTTTGTTTGTCGTCTGTCCTACATATATTCACTGAGAGCTTGTACAGAACTTATTAGAACAATTTAACACTCAGTACAATATTTACAAGTTTATTTACATGAATGAATATTTACAATGAAAAGAAACTTAAATGATTAATAAATAGAAAGGGAAGAAAATGTTGAGTTCAGTGTTTATAAGAGAAGTTTGCAGTTACATTTGCTTCAGTCCGAGATCTCTAATAAAATTTCACAGTGACGTTACAGATGTTTCAGTTTCCAATTACGTAAAAGAATAACACAACTTATAAACTGTCACATCAAATCGCGAAGAAGTTGACCCCATTCATAACCGGTGTTTGTATCACTGAGCTATCCCAGTCGGGTACAAAGATCAACAGCTTGGCGGTTAAAGCACAACCATGGGACGTAGATCCTCAACTCTGGGAAATCACATCCAGGCGAGTTAAGTAAACCACGGGTATATCACTTCCGGGTCTTGACATCTCAAGGAAATATGTCGTCTGGTGGAAGAAGCTCGATCGAGCAAAATTAATTTTTACAAAGAATAGAATAGAATGACATTCTGCCAGCCGGTAAAGTTGTGTGCACTACGCATATCTAGTATGGTTATGTCCCGCCAAATATTGAATATTTGCACAGAGCCGTAAAATTGACTATTTACCCGCGAAAGTAAATTGGACAATTTAAGGCCCGTTATAGTGGTTTGGGGAATAAAAACATAAATTGCTGAAGTTTAAAAAATATTAACTTCCTTATTACTGAACAGAATTTAATGAAATTTACATGGACATCTAAGTTACCAAATGCAGAAAATCATGAAAGGTATTCTAAGCGTGAAATATGACAATAACCTCAATAACTCAAAAATTTACAAAAAGATGATACAATACCTGTCTTTATGCTATATATACTTTGAGGCCCTTATTGTCAGTTTGTGACAGAGCCTCGCGTTAAAAATTTGTTGAACTAAAATTGATTTGGTATATTGTAAAGACTGCCTAGAAAATATAGCTTTTTTATCTACTTCGGAATGGAGGGATTTCTAGCATTCTGATTTTAAAGTATTAAACCTTTTCAGCTGAAAACCTATGGAACCTTTCCAGTAAAATGTAATCTTGATTTCTTAAATTATTCCATAGTTCGGCTTCAAATAATAGTCTCGGTAAGCATATTTTTGATACAAGTGATGCTGACTTCAAAGGCTTTATGTAGTCCGGATCAAGATTGATCGTTAAAAGGGGGAATAATGAAGACCACTTTTTGGCATGCATTGTCAACTTTGTTTTGGTCATTTAATTTACTGTTCTAATGTATACTTTGAGTTTGCTTGATGGTATATTCTCTAAGATGTAAGATAACTGGGTTCAAAGTACGTGACTTTTGCTAGCATTCATCATATATCTAAATCTACATGTGTAGCGGTAAGTTGTGTCTAACATTTTTTGCAGGTTACCTGGGCTAGTCGCCAAGGGTGCTATATCATCGACAAGGGTCGTGTTACCTGTTTGGTGACCGAGGTCGGCTGTTTTATATTGAAAGAAGAAGGAAAATACGGATATTTAACACTTTTCAGTGTTTTGGTTTAGTTGTTATCTGTAGAAGTCTGCATAATTGATAATTTTACTAGTATGCGCGTTAGCTTTCAAATATATGCTTAAAATGTATATGTCGCGGGGCGTGTTTCCATGGTAACGCATTTTCTTTCATTTTTAAACAACTATGTATGAAAACGGGTTTTTCGACGGCTTCAGTGGTATTCTGTTAATGACCTACATGGTTTATTTGGGTAATATTATTAGCAAAATACCAAGTACTTTACATGGTACCCTATTTTTCTTAACGTTTAAAGTAACATGGCAACAGAGATGTTTAAAATAGCTTATATCTTGCTTTTTATCGTAGTTACTTATAAAAAATATTAAATAAAATTATCTTTCTTGTTAATGTAGCTTTAAAACATTTTATTTCTAACAATTGTAATATTTTCGTGTTATTTGCACTTATTCAAACAAATTTCACAGCTTAAAATACTTACAGCAGTACCCCTCGTCTGACATTTTTATGGAACAATCGTTCTTCATGCTGCTATTATTCTCCTGGATATTGTTGAAATGCAAATAAAAAGCCGAAGCTGTGTTCTTTAAATAGACCAGTGTCAACGCTTTTGAATTTTACATTTAGATATATAGATCACGGGTTTCGTTTCCATGGTAACATCAATTTAATTCAAGAAACAACAATTTTCTTCTAAAATTTGAACACTTTTTGAGCTTAGTTTTAGTACATAAGTAACAAATTATCAACGGAAACTGAAAAATAGATATAACAAAATCAAACTGCCCAATTTTTATTTGAAAATGACCTTAATCAGTAACCTTTCACCCAGCTATATTCCCAATAACATCAGTTACCATCATCCATTTTCTTACAATCCGCATAACATCTCAATATAACTACATAAAAGAAGCAAAATATTGATCATTATTCAGAGCGGAAGACTCATAAAAAGTATTTCAGCAAATAATGGCTGTTTAAAAATAGATCAAAAAAAAAGAAAATGCACAGAATTACGTACTATCAAAATAAAAGCTATTAATTTTGCGCGGTAACTGACACGTAACGTCATGCCGTCAATGATGTCATTTTAAGGCAACAATGTTTTGAGCGTTTCTGCGGCAATTTATTCATTATTTCTGCATTATTAAACCAGCATCAGATCGGAGACAGGTTCATGATTTGTTTTCAGAAGAATGGATATACAAACACATTTAGTTTGTCGTAAACGTCGTCGTAAATCGTCACGTTAGCTTCCGGTTGGACATGCGCACATACAAATATTAAGGTAACCTATGGGCGGCGGTTACCGCCAAAATTAGTAAATATACAATCCATTCATAAACAAGTCAGTCGGTGCAGTTGCATTACAACGCCGTCTAGTTTAAAACTCGATCCCGTCCAATATATTTGCATTCAACGCATTTGTAATAGCACATCTTTTAGAAATTGGGGGATTAAAGTCATCATCACTATTATGATCACTGTTTACATCTTCATATCTTAAGGTAGAAACGGGTGGCGATTTGTAGAAGTGCTTTTATCGACATTTATTGCAGATAACATCAGTTTCTTTGACTGTAACTGGAAAGCGTTTTACACTCATTCTCAAATTATTTGGGAAAACACTGATCAGCATTATACTATTGCCGTTTACGCGTACTTGAACTTCATTTTGTTACAGACTCCCGAGTAAGTACATTACCTATAATTAGAAAGGGATAAAAGGCTCTCGAATCCTAAAAAATAAAATTTCCACCAAGAAAAGTAGTCAAATTGTAATATTCGATACTGTCGCCGTTTCCGTTTCTTATTTTTCGTGACGTAGTTTAACGCATCTGACATTAGTTACATATTAATAATTAAATAAATAATTAAACGGTAAGTATTATATTTCTTGTACAATCAACATTCGATCCAATATATCTTCTTTTGTAAGGAAAGCGGATGGATATTCCTGTCGCCAAGATTACAGAAACAAATGTAATCATCGAGACCGTACTCTTTGACATATGGTTTTATCTTTGTGTTTACTAGTGTCTCTAAAGGATATAAAATCGTGAAAAATATATTATATTTGCTAATTATATTGACTCAAATGCAAGATTTTCCCCCAGGTGAAGTAAAATGACTAACAAATGATTAGGCATCATGAGTAAATTTATCAAACTGATATATCATTATTAATAAGCAATGTAATATTCGCGATTTTTGGTATCGAATATTACATGTTGATTCGTTCTGTTGATTTTGTGAACCTTTCATTGCGATATGAACTTTTGAAACATTAAACTATTAAAAACAAAAGCCTATGAATACAGTTTATCTAATAGAGTTCTGTTTCAATAGTTAATAGAATCAATAGGACGCTTTATTGTGTCTAAATTGATATAGCTCTTGCGTGTATACATGTTACAAAAACAAATAGTTATGAATGTATGCTAACGTTTCCTTATATAGAAAATATGAGAAAACAGATCGTTTTTCTCTTTTGCATTTCTTAAAATTGCACATTTATTACGGTAAATATCAAAAACGCTGGTCTCGAATATTACACTAAAATGTATCGGATATTACAGAGTCAGTAATTCAGTAACTTTGGTATATTCTTAGGGCAAAATGGTAAAGTCTAGGGCGGAAATTTGCCGTGATTATAGAAAAAGCATCAAAGAAAGAGAAATCAATGATTTTCTTTTAAGTATTTGTTAGGCAATTGTCTTTTCTGAAAATGTTTCGTAATATTCGATACAAATGTTTTCTTTCAAGATTTTCTTCATTGTTCATGGTTTTGTAAATTTATTTGTTGCCATATTCAATTTTGAGGTATTGCCAATTGCTGCATTAGTGTAACCCAAATAAACATTAGTTTTGGTATTGCCATAGTACCAGTTAAAACCTGTAATATTCGCTACATTTATTGTCAAAAAAAATGCTAGTACGGACAAAATATTTCTTTGATGTTCAAAATATTTTGGAACAACATATTTGGAGACGTTTGCTAAATTTTAAAACAAAAATAAACCAGTTTGTACATCCTCAGTTTGTTTTCACGTTATACTACTGAAAATCCCAAATAATTTGAGAATGAGTGTTCAATATTTGCTGTTTAAGCTGTTCGTTGACTTTACATCTGTTTTTCGGAGTTGTTCGGATGTTACAGACTACACAATTGAAGGGAAGTCCCTGGCATCTGTAAAAATATATTTCCGAGCTTAGATTACGGTATGTTACATGTATTCCATCTAGATATTATAAACAGATCAAAGATCTACCAAAATTATGTTTGAAAAAAAGAAAACAAGCGTACACAACCTTTTTTGTACATGTATAACTCCGTCATTTGTAAACGTTGAATTGGACTCGAACCCACGACCCTTAGATTGCAAGTCAAACGCCCTAACCACTCGTTCACGTCACCTTTACTCTGAGAAGCGGAGAAATAACACTACTTAAACGCTTTACGATCAGGACTTTGCAGACGATTCTTTACTATATTTTTGTCTTAATTTCTTTTTTTGTACCTTTTCATGCAACTTACAGCACTTTTGATTATTACTTCAAAGGTTCACGTACTTTCTTATGCTACAGCATAACTTACACAAATCGTGCTTGAGATTTGCCTTGCATTTTATGAACCGCAACATCAACGGTGCAGTAGTATGATTCTATGCCGCGTAAACAGATACTAGTATTATCATTGAAAAAATAAATCGTGGCCAGTGAAAAAAATGACGATAATTCTACGTTGTTTACATCGTTGACAGTTGCTACAGACGCTATTTATTGACCACAAAGAGATAAAGAACGGAAAGAAAAATATGTCTCGGAAACGGACGTTTTTTTTTTCGTTTTTAAATATGGCGGCATTGCTCGCCAGCGATGATTTTTAGCTCACCTGAGCACGAAGTGCTCAAAGGTGAGCTTTTGTGATCACCCTGTGTCCGTCGTCCGTCGTCCGTCCGTCGTCAACAATTTGACTGTTAACACTCTAGAGGTCACAATTTTAGCCCAATCTTAATGAAACTTGGTCAGAATGTTACCCTCAATAAAATCTTGGACGAATTTGATATTGGGTCATCTGGGGTCAAAAACTAGGTCACCAGGTCAAATCAAAGGAAAAGCTTGTTAACACTCGAGAGGTCACAATTTTTGCCCAATCCTAATGAAACTTAGTCAAAATGTTACCCTTAATAAATTCTTGAACGAGTTTGATATTGGGTCATCTGGGGTCAAAAACTAGGTCACCAGGTTAAATCAAAGGAAAAGCTTGTTAACACTCTAGAGGTCACAATTTTGGCACAATCTTAATGAAACTTTGTCAGAATGTTACCCTCAATAAAATCTTGAACGAATTTGATATTGGGTTATCTGGGTTGAAAAACTAGGTCACCAGGTCAAATCAAAGCTTGTTGACACTCTAGAGGTCACAATTTTGGCCCAATCTTAATGAAACATAGTCAGAATATTTCCCTTAATAAAATCTTGGACGAGTTCGATATTGGGTTATCTGGGGTCAAAACTAGGTCACCAGGTCAAATCAAAGGAAAAGCTTGTTAACGCTATAGAGGTCACAATTTTGACCCAATCTTAATGAAACTTGGTCAGAATATTACCCTCAATAAAATCTTAGGTGAGTTCGATATTGGGTCATCTGGGGTCAAAAACTAGGTCACCAGGTCAAATCAAAGGAAAAGCTTTTTAACACTCTAGAGGTCACAATTTTGGCCCAATCTTAATGAAACTTGGTCAGAATGTTATCCTCAATAAAATCTTGGACGAGTTAAATATTGGGTTATCTGGGGTCAAAAAACTAGGTCACCAGGTCAAATCAAAGGAAAAGCTATTTAACACTGTAGAGGCCACATTTATGACTTTATCTTCATGAGTCTAGGTCAGAATGTTAATCTTGATTGTCTTTAGGTCCAGTTTGAATCTGGGTCATGTAGGATCAAAAACTAGGTCACCAGGTCAAATCAAAGGAAAAGCTAGTTAACACTGTAGAGGCCACATTTATGACATTATCTTAATGAAACTTGGTCAGAATGTTGATTTTGATGATCTTTAGGTCTAGGTCAATAGGTCAGATGAGCGATACAAGGCCTTCATGGCCCTCTTGTTGTACTTTTTGTTGGTTTTTAATGTACAAAGCAGTGGTTAAAATATTAGACTGGTAAAGGATGTCGCCAAGGCGAAAATCATAAATAAAGTCTCAAATTTCATAGAAAATTCACATTTTTTTGAAAAGTGGGTCATGTTTGGAGTAATATATAAACACAACAACACATTATTTTTCAAAGTTATTTACTTATAATTGAAGCACGGTGCTTACTTGTTACGGGCAGCATATATATCAATGTAAAATTAGTATTGTATAATATGGCTAAATTCAGTGCCATTTACATACATTAGTGAACCAAGCCCTTTAATGACATTGTATTCATGTATCAGTTTTTACGCGTTTTATGCTAGAATAGCGTTAGCGCATGTTCATTTCGTGTTATAACATCTGCAGAATCCCTCTGGATACGTTGGTACCCTCGCCCTAACGGACTCGGGCACCAACCAATCCCTCGGGATTCTGCAGATATTATAACACGAAAAAAAAACATGCGTTATCCTTACAATAGCGCTGTTAACTTCATGTAAAATATTTGGTTACCTTTTTGTTGGATTGTTTACCATATAGATCACTGTGTGCCAGTTGTTCAGCAGGTAAGGCGTTCATGAGAGGTTTCTGTATTATGTAATTTTGATATTTCTATTTTCACTTTCATTTTGCAATTTTGCTAAAAGATGATTATGTTTTGAAACATTTTCAACACCAAGACTATAAAAACTGTAGACAGATGTTAGACAACACAATGACAAAATATTTATGAATAAGAAGTTGAAAATCTCTGCGGAACAGGACATGGACTGTAGAATTACATGTTATGAATCGCAAATTATATATTTTCTAACAAGGAGGCCTTTGTAGAAAATGATTCCTACTTCTTCTGAACACACTATGTACCCGATTTCTTGACTCTGTTCAGCGACCCTGACTCAGTGCCAACATGGCGGAAATGTGTCATGTTAAGTATATTAACCCTTGTTTTTTCAGGTGGAATACTGACGGACAAGGCAAAATATTCAATGAAATTTTTTATAAAAATTCTTTAAAAATACTTATGTACTTTTGTTGCCCCTTGGAAGCATATATGTACTGCTTTATAGGCCCGTTTACACTATGTTGTTAGCCCACTGCATATTGACACAATGTGGGGATAACGCATGTTTTTTCGTGTTATAACATCTGCAGAATCCCGAGGGATTTTGAAGATGATATAACACGAAAAGAACATGCGCTAACGCTATTCTAGCATAAAACGCGTAAAAACCAAGTAAATGAATACATTGTCTTTCAACGCCAGTAAATTTCCATGAAACGCGCGGGAACGTCGGCGTTGTTTTTCACGTTGACGTCATTTCCTTTTGAATTATCCGTTTTCGGGCCGTAATACGTTTACGCTTTGCCACGGAACGCGCATGTATAAATAGAGAATATTAGGTTACTGTCGGATAAATTTAAATTTATTAGGCGAGTCGAAGAAAATATATTAGGCGATGCTCTGCCGAGCCTTATATTTGTTCGTAAACGAGCCTTATAAATTAAAAATTTTCAGACGGTAATCTAATATTCTATTTATCCTACCTGTTCAGAAAATTGGGTAAAAAGTCGTTGGAAAGAGCAAAAGCGTGCAGACTTGACGTCATATATGACGTTTGCAAGTGCAATTCAAGTTGTGGGTAAAATTGAAAAATTGCAATAACTTCTTTATTTCTGGATAAAAACTTTTGATATTACCATTTATTTTCTTAGTTAAAACATTTCCAATACAATGGTAACCGTTTCAATGAAAAATTCGGGGAAAAAGTGTTTTCAAAATTTCCGGCTGAAGTGCTGTAAAAGTGAAAAATAGCAACAACTTTTTTGTTTCTGGATAAAAACCTATTATTTGACCACTCATTTTCTAAGTTCAAACATTTCCAATACAATGGTGATGGTTTTAGTGCAAAAATTTTGATAAAATATGTGATTTCAAAAGTTCCCGCTAAAGTGATATCTTGACACTGACTAAATAAAGCAAAATTTATTAGGCAGGCCGATTTTGCGCTATATCTTTTATGAGGGTAGGATAAAAAGGTGTTATAACAGCACGTGAGCGCGAGAATCTCTCTGTTAAAACACGTTTTCTCTCCAGTTAAAACACCCCCAAAAAGTGACAATAACAGCAGTTACACGTTCAAGTGTGCTGACAGCGAGAAAAGGGATAAAAACCGCACTTCGAGTGGGTAATAATAACCGAACTCAGTTTGCACGAGGAATGGATAAAAGCCTAACTTACACGAAATCGTGGAAGGATAAACACCTAACTGACTAATATTCTATAGAAATGAATGAGTCCACATGTACATAAAGTATGCTAAACGACGACATCTACACTAGTATATATATGTATGTGTATATTTTTATTCAATTACGAAAGGTTGTCCTAGAAATTCCAGAACATTGTTGATTGTGTCCACATTAAGGACGCATTAAATGAAAAGAAGTCACATAATGTTTCGTATTACCGTATACTTTAAACAGAAATATCGCCTGGTCTGGTTATTGTACACATCTATGTTGTTATAAGAGGTATAGTCTTCAAACTTTGTCGACTTTGCGTACGTTGTTGGCGAACATCGGGAATGTGTAAGTTTCTTACACTCCAATGTTTCATGAAATTCGTTTTAGAAATACGGTTGTTTATAATCTTATATCACAAGAAAGGAAAAAATCGCCCTGTTAGTAAATGTGATCGCATTTACGTTTAATAATTAGTATAAATTTAATTCGACATAGAATAATAGAAAACATTACAAACACGTCATGTAAGTTATAACAGAATTTACCAATGCGCATTATTTAACGGCTTGGTAAATTCATATTTTTTTTCCGGCCAAATAAGAAGAAACAAACCGGAAGCGAAAGACATGTCCAACTGAAAACGTAAGATTTTATTCCTTCCGCGACCGGATTTGTTAAAACTTCTGAATTTCTTTTAACTGTTGTATACTTTCTATATATCTATTTCGACAAAAAGTACATAAATTCTACTTTTGAATTAGTGACTTTGATTTTTGGCGTTTAATATATGTATACTTTAACTTCTAGCCGCGATGTCACACGTGTCAAAAATGCAAAAAATAGAAATACGAAGTTGTTACGTGCCGAAATATTTAAAGAAATATGTATGTGTTTAAAAAACTGCGACTGCAGACTGAAAGTACATATACAATTGTCTGCAAATTGATTGCATAAGTCTTACGTTGAATATTAAATTGAATTTAACACATGAAAATTGCAAAATCTAGCAGAAATATCACAGCCGTCATATAATTAGTTTGTATATAGGTGTATGAACTTGAAAATTTACATAGAACGCTGACATATGTATGTATATATTCTTTTTTGTGTAATGTTATTTTCATATCCTAAATGAATAAAAAACATTACATGTACATCCATATCAAATATTTCTTTAAATATCGAATGGGATTAGATTTATGATTAGTTATTTACTATAATAATATGACATTTTTCAGACAGCTAGTCGGGGAGAAAAGTTGGGGATACATGGACTGACACGGGAAGGGTTGTGTGTGTGTGTGTGTGGGGGGGGGGGGGGGGGGGGGGGTCATAGAACTTCGAGCATGTTTGATTCATACATGAAGCACGCACGAACAGCTATGTTTTCGTTTTGTTAGGTATTTATCCATTTTAAGTTCGTATTTATCCAACACTGTTTCCTATATTATCAGCTATAAAAGTGAATATTTTAAACTTTGATATTGTTACACATTGTCAAAGAGATGTTTATTAAACTAATACAGTTGATAAGTAAGGTATCACTGCATTTTCAGGTACTTTAAAACGGTCGGAAACATAAAAATGTTCATTTTGAAGACTTTTTTCGGGTACATTTTAATGAATTCCAGCGACATAAAGTGATTTATCGAACAAAATATTTAGTACACAAATCATGTTACCAATAAAGGATATTATGGCTATTAAAAGTTTTACGCTAACATTGCAGATAAACACAAAAACATGAAAAAGACTAGAAAATTAACTTCATACATCGTCTTTTCGTCAGCCGTGTTAGCTGGTTAGCTGGCCGCCCATACATTCACATTACATACCGGTATATATATAACAGATGGTTTGTTTCAAGTACTCATCAACCAGATACCTTTATTATCATGACAAACGTAATAAAAGATGGTGAATGGGTTACAACATATAAGAAATAGGCATAACATATAAGCAGCAAAGAAAACTAGAGCTATCACTAAAGGTGATGAATGTATCCCCCGCATGCACTGACACAGTACATTGCAATTTGACGCACACAAGATTGCATAATTATGTAGACTGTATGTATATAGACTGTATGTATACGTATAGTAACAAAAAACAAAGTCCCATAACTATGCAGAATATTTATCTATTTATCTAAAAGAACGTAACCTGCACCATGCACAACTAGGGTTGGTACTGATCACTTGTGTGAATTTTCATTAAATTGTATGCAAGGGTTCGGAAGATTAGGCGCGCACAAGATTGCATATGCACACTGTATGTACATAGTATGTTTACAAGAAACAAAGTCCCATAACTCTGCAGTTTTTGTTGTTGAAAGAACCTAACGTGCCCCATGCACAACTACTGTTGTTACTGATCACTTGTGTGAAGTTTCATTAAACTGTGTCAAGGGGATGAGCAGAGATTGTGCGCACAAGATTGTGTCTATGTATATAGTATAGTAACAAAAAACAGAGTCCTGTAACTCTGCAATTTCTTTTCTGAAAGAACCTAACATGCCCCATGCACAACTACTGATGTTACTGATCACTTGTGTGAAGTTTCATTAAATTGTGTCAAGGGGATGAGGAGAGATGGTGCGCACAAGATTGTGTCTACGGACAGGCAGACAGACAGACGGACGGACAGACAACCTGAAACCAGTATACCCCCACTTACAACTTTGTTGTCGGGGGGTACAAAAAAGCAAGTTGAATACTAAGTTAAGCTATTGTGAAACTCTCCTCGGACAGCCGGAATGTGCAGTCTTGTTTCTCACCACTTCATAATCAACAAGTACCTTTTTGAAGTATATACAGAGGAATTGGATTATGTAAAGCTCATTTTTGTCATATCCGTACATATTTATACAATCTCGCCAGGCAAATAAAACGTATGTTTTTGACAACACAGAAAAATTACGCCAGACGACCATCAGCTTTTCCGGGAGTAAAAAAAATTTAAAGTTGAAAACGAAAGTTGCTTTTGCATTTGTCTATCGTCAGGATTTGCGCGCAGGGGTCACCCGGTCTAAATGTATGCGCGTGGATTTTTTGTTTTGCTTATTAGGAGTCACGATTTGAAAATACCTGGGCTTTTCATCTACGAAAAAATATTGGCACTCGGAAAAAAGGGGTCCGTAACGGAGCAAGGGTATATGGAGACTTTTGGAACTTCGTCAAATCGTTCCAAAGGTCCTTTTTTGATGTTGTGTAAAAATGTCAGTATATACCTCGGATGAGAGCTGCAGACCCAGACGTTTCAGAAATAGTTTCAAAATGAATTTCGTGTTATAAATGTTGGTTCTACGGAAGCGTGAAAGGGCCGTAAGAGGCTAATGCGTTTTAGTACGTTACAGCTACGGAAAGGATATCATCAATTAAACATAAATAAATATAATAAGTATTTCCACAATGCATCGATGTTTATTGCTTTAGTTCCACCAATAAACAGCGAAATAGTCAATACATTTTGGGGTTATGCATACTGCTGCGAGAAAAGTTGAAAATCATTGAATCACTTCCCTTCATTTATTTCAGAAAGTTCTAAACACTAATAATGTTAATGCTATATTAATTAAAACTAACATTTTACAATCTGTTTAGAAATCAACAGTAACAGATCATATTGAACAATGCTTTGACAGAATGAAAGATACAGTTTGTATTTCAATGTAAAACTGGAACATTCAGCCTGAAGTTTCGCTAACTCCATACAGACATAACACAGTTTGTCATGTCATTTGTTTCAAGTAATATACTGCTTCAGGAAAGGCATTTATCGAATTAAGTCTCTAGACAGAAAAGTAATGTCTTGAGAGGTCGCCATTCGAGTTCCTTGTCTAGCTTAGATAGTCATTACCATTCCTTTAGGATGGGTTTGACAGATACAATCACTGGACCGATAATGTTTGTTAATTCAGTGTTTTTCTGTCATATCATCGGTCTGAAGCATCTATGTTTTTAGTTTTTAGCTCACCTGAGCACGAATCTATTGTGATCACGCTGTGTCCATCGTCCGGCGTGCGTGCGTGTGTGCGTCCGTCCGTCGTCAACAATTTCTTTTAACGATATCTCCCCCAAAACCAGTGAATGGATTTAAATGAAACTTGGCCTAGATGTTCCTTGGTTGGTCCTCTATCAAAGTTATTCATACGGTTCTGCTTGGTTGTACATAGGGGCCGCCAGAACTAAAGATAGAAAAATCTTCAAACCGCCCGTCCGATTTTGAAATCATTTGAAACAAATGGTCCTTATGTAACCTTCTACGAACCATTCCGATTCGCAAAAAAAACAACAACACAACAACAACAACATGGCACCAGGTGGCCCGATCACTTTTCCCTACATGTATATAGTATAAATTTTAAAAATCTTGGTTGAAATTGATGGCCCGATTTAAAAACAGTTTTACAGAAATGGTCTTTGTGTGACCCTCTACCAAGATTGTTCAAATTATTCCGATGCATTTGAAAATATGGCCACCAGAGGGCATGGTCATTTTCCCTTTATGTATATAGTGGGAACTTATAAAAAAATTCTTGTGTGAAACTACTGGCCCGATTTGATGGTCATTGGGTGACCTTCTACCAAGATTGTTCAAATTATTTTGATTTGTCATAAAATATGGCCGCCAGGGGGAGTTGTCACTTTTCCCTATATGTATATATTGGAAACTTTTAAAATGTGCTTGTCAGAAACAGCAGGCCCAATTTCAAAACAATTTTAAGCAGATGTTTCTTGGATACTTACCGGTGATATTGGGGTTTGAGTGCCTACCGTAATTGTTCAAATTATTTGCCCTAGGTCAAAAATGGCCGTGCCCACGTGTGTGGCATGCATATAATATAGGCTAAGATAAAAGATACTGAATATTTTCTTCTCTGAATCCATAGATATTTATTATAAACCTAACTCTTTAATTGTACCATTGCGTTATACAAGCACACCTGAAGCATTTTACACAGGTGAGCGCTTTACCCTCTTGTTATTTTATTTTGCGTAGCATAAGAATTCCCTCACTGCAATTTAGATATAAATCTTAAAAGGCATTTGTATGTCATAATACTTACAGTTATTACTACATTACTATTAATCAAGTAGTTTATAACAATTTCTAGACTATTCTTATATACTTGAGCTTCATGGTCACGTACATGTTCTTTGTCCGTCTTTATGTATGATTACCAGTATCAGTCGGTCCTTTCCAATGATACACGAAATTTATCCAAGTAATTTTATATAAGACAGACTGACTGTCTCTTGTTTTTAAATTAGCCTATTTGACCAGTTTAGCGTGCTTGACGACGGAATTCGAGGGCGTTCTCATTTTCTGTCACATCGTCGCCACTTTTGCGAAGTTATTATTACATTATTTCATTAATGAAACATGTAGGTACATGAAGGTTTATGCAGTCCTTTAATTACACTCGGATATAACAAACTCCATAAGTGTAACAAATTTATATGTGTAGTAAAACGTAGTTTGATAAACTCTGTGAGAGGTAGATGTAAATATGTTAATAGAACTTGTGACACAATGCACCACATTTGGCTTTCCTGCATTTGTATACCATGCCATATTGGGCGGTGTCTATTGGAATATGGTAAAAATTTCTGACATAATGTGACGTAATAAGATTTGGGATAATCTGTTTTCCTATGAAAATATCAATGAAACATACAGTCAAACATCCTCGCTCAAACTCAGATAATTCGAACACCCTCCATCATCCTGTGCCTGTACTTAATAATTCTAATTTTACGCATGACCGATAAAGGAAATCTGCCAAATTCACCAAAAACTGCTGAAGTTGTTGTCTGCTGTCGCACACCGAGAATCTGTTTCAAAAATTTGAAATGTATTTTTTTCTATATCAGGTGCTGTATGAAATCCCCAAATCTCTGATCCGTATGACGGAATTGGTACAATTATGCAATCAAAAAGTTTTACCTTTTCTACAACATTCAAAGAAACTGTATCAAGCAATGTATTCAAAGAATATAACGCCTTTAATGCTTGATTAGACAATGATTTTTGAGCTTGAAAATGGTTTCCATCCGACGACAGCGTAACACCTAAATAGGTAAATATATTAACAACTTTCATTTGATCGTTATTATATTTCAGTTCTACATTCTCTAATCTGTTGCCAGACTTAAACACCATAACGACTGTTTTATCAACATTTACAGTTATGCCCCATTTGTTACAATACGTTTGCATTGGTTAAGTAACATCTTTCTTAGAATATGAAAATAAAGCGATGTCGTCTGCAAATAAGAGGTGTATTTGTAATTCATCCAAGGTGAACGTCTCATTATTATCATTTTGCAAATTTTCAATAATAATTTTTGTTGGAAACAAATGAATGTTTACATTCATATGTTCTGGACCGTTCTAGAATTGTCCTGCGCATTTTAAGAATTCCAATGATGTCCGGCAATTCTAGAGTTGTACCGGACGATTCTAGAATTGCGCAAGGGATATTTAAGTTATAACTTTTAAAGTTACGAAGGAACAAAATTTTAGAAGTATTTAATGGTAAAAGTCGGGATGACAGAACAGATGAACAGACAGACGAATAAGAAGAACGAAATATTGAACTTGACCACACATTACTATTGGATCAAAATGAAACGAAATGCACAATGTATATTTGGAAAACTGTAGTCAAATGTATAGAACTGGAGTCTGCTGGGCAAGATGTATCAAGGATAAACTTAATCAGTTAGGTCTCAGTAATTTGTTTGACAATTAGCTGTTTCCGTTCGGATCAATATATTAAAATAGTAAACGTTAACTTCGTGTTCCGGTCGGATGATTTTTCAGTTATTGCCCTTTGATTATTCAACAGTAGTATTCTATATTACAATTCTTGTCCGAAGTATTTCCCGGGAACCACTGGTTGGAATTTATCCATACTTCATTGGAGGCTTTACTATCTAGAGGAGATGCACATATTATCTTCGTGTTCCAGTTTGATGATTTTTCACCGAGTTATTGCCCTTTGATTATTCAACAGTATACTACTATAGTACAATTCTTGTCCGGAGTATTTCCCGGGAACCACTGGTTGGAATTTAGCCATACTTCATTGGAGGCTTTACTATGTAGCGGAGATGCACATATTATCTTCGTGTTCCAGTTTGATGATTTTTCACCGAGTTATTGCCCTTTGATTATTCAACAGTAGTATACTATAGTACAATTCTTGTCCTGAGTATTTCCCGGGAACCACTGGTTGGAATTTAGCCATACTTCATTGGAGGCTTGACTATGTA
The DNA here is from genome assembly GCF_021730395.1 of Mercenaria mercenaria. Lineage (NCBI taxonomy): Eukaryota > Metazoa > Mollusca > Bivalvia > Venerida > Veneridae > Mercenaria > Mercenaria mercenaria. The sequence continues at coordinate 43,126,147 of NC_069369.1, read as the reverse complement.
GCGGAGATGCACATATTATCTTCGCGTTCCGGTTTGATGATTTTTCACCGAGTTATTGCCCTTTGATTATTCAACAGTAGTATACTATAGTACAATTCTTGTCCGGAGTATTCCCGGGAACCACTGGTTGCTATTTAGCCATAATTCATTGGAGGCTTTACTATGTAGCGGAGATGCACATATTATCTTCGCGTTCCGATTTGATGATTTTTCACCGAGTTATTGCCATTTGATTATTCAACAGTATAATACTATTGTACAATTCTTGTCCGGAGTATTTCCCGGAAACCACTGGTTGGAATTTAGCCATAATTCATTGGAGGCTTTACTATCTAGAGGAGATGTACATATTATCTTCGTGTTCCGGTTTGATGATTTTTTCACTCAGAAATGGCCCTTTGATTATTCAACAATAGTATACTATAGTACAATTCGTATCCGGAGTATTATCATATTAATGATTTTTCATTGAGTTATTGCCCTTTGATTATTCAACAGTAGTATACTATAGTATAATTCTTATCCGGAGTATTATTATATCACTCGGGCTGCGCCCTCGTAATATAATTCCTTCGCATCTAAACTCCAAACAATGATTTTATTTAACGACAAATCACTGTTTGGGATATATTATTTCTTAATTAGTTAACTATAGCGCCATCATAGTCAGGAATATTTCTAAGCAACCACTGATTCGAATTCAGCAAAAGTTCATATAATAGGACGCTTCACTCTCAAAAGAAGATGCGCATATTTTCTACATTATCCGACGAAATGAGTTTTCAGTGTGATGTTGCCCTTTATACATCTGGTATGATAATATACAATTATTGCCTTTTGGTGAGGTCGATATGTGGATTTATCGACCTGATAAAAGCGATAGCGACCGAGGGCGCAGCCTACTTTTAAGTAAAAATTTGAATACAAATATCTGCAGCCTTTGGTTATTTTTCACAGTAAATTGTGTACGACGTTGCATTGTTTTGACGTCAAACCGTGATGACGTCACAGCTGGAGGTCAATACGTGTTTTGGCTCCGCATTCGAGTCAATACGGCTTTTTATCATTGATCATGTGACTACATCTAGACCAATGGAAAGGACTATAAATATACATTTTATAATAAATACATATAATATATAAACTATATGTGACCAGTCAGTAAATAACACTTTTGTTCTTTTAATATGCAAATTTCAGTTTACCAATATTTCTTGTTGTGTTAAAGCGGCTCGCTCACACTTATTTTTCAAAAAAAAAATGAATACCTTTCAAAAACTATCAAACTTGTATTTTTTTAAAGTAGCATTTGGTATTGTTAATGAAATAATGATTTTTTGCAAAGTATCAATGTTAAGTAAAAAAACAACAACAAAAAACAACAACAAATAATGAAACGAGTGAAGAGGCGCGAAATTGTGAACAAAATTAACATTCTTGGGTTTACTTCTTTTGCTAATTTCAATGAAATATATGCATTATACGAGATTCTGCTCGAATGAGGATATTAACAATTTTGGACCCATCTGTTAGCGAGAAGCTTTAACGACATGTTTATTAAAATTTGAAGTAACATGCACTACATTTGAGAATGATCTATGTTTGGTGAAATGTGTTGTAAGCAATTTTTGAAACATAATATTTTAAAATTGAGAACATTTCCTGCGTAATAATATGTTTGCTGACATTTCTGCTGGGCAAGATGTTTCAAGGATAAACTATATAATTAGCTGTTTCCGTTCGGATCAATATATAAAAATAGTAAACGTTATCGTCATATCTAAAGATAACGCTATTGACCACTGATGCTTTTCATGTAATTATGTTATATTACTTATTGTCAACTCGTGGGCAATATTGCCTTTTGTTTGAAAAAAAAAATCTATCTATAAAAGAACGATAAATGACCATAAATGCTACACCTAAACTCAAATATTACGCAAATTTCAAGAATACATTTGAATTTGAAAGTTGTTTGTGTACTAACAAAAACGACTGTTTAAGAAAATTTTAAACTAGATTCAATGATGTTAAAAATAAAAAAAACCCGAAAATATTTATAGTTATAAAACTTGTATATATGTATGGAAAAACCTTTACATGCTTTAAATTTAATTCAAAATATGTTATTAAGGTGCTGAAGGTATCTTTAAGTAAAATACCCTGCATTTCTTGAAACTTCGATGTCGATCAACAAAGTAGCAATTCTAAAAAATAAAGACTGGGAAAGCATTATTATCTTAACTAGAAAAATGGTTAAATACTACTCTTATCTATATAACATTATAAAAGCCTTTCACTAAATTCCGGGATAATTTCTATTTATTTTTACCTCTTAGTACGCTACAGCAAATACGCGACGCTTAATGAAGCATTGAAACATGTAACAATGAAAATCTTGTCTGAATTTTTAGTACTCTTTCATTTTTGTACATTATTACATGACTGCTTACGTAAAACACCAGCCCATAGTTTGTTTTACATGTATATGACCGGTCTATATCAAACACTGGTTAACTGGGCTGACTAGTTAAAAATTAAACACTTAGTGAGTGTATACAGTTGACGTCGTTTTGGTATACTCGTACTTGTGTGGGTCGCAACTTTAAACGTTACGTCTCGTGAATAATGTACATAATGTTGAACATCATACATCTACAACGTAATTAAATATCGAATTTTTCTGTAAGGTAGCTTGAGGAAATTAAAATTTGTGATGTGTTTTACTCATTTTAATGGCATCACAACGTCACATTAAACAAAAAACAGACAAACAAAAGAAGAAAAAAGCACGCAAATACGGTCATAATCTTCATTTAAAAAAAATTGTTTGAATGAATGAATGTCCCATTCCTGCAAATGGGAGAGTGCAGCTTTAAAGTTTAACGTATAATGAAACTGGTGAAAGTAATTACTTCGGAGTGTATCGTTAAGTATGCGTAAAGTGAGAGATTATAACGCTACCTTCATTAGATAGTAGACCCCGCCTTTTTACTTTTTCATCCAGTGAAAGAGGACAGCCTCTCCACGCTTTATGCAGATATCGTAATACTTTTTTAAGCACCGACACAATTATAGGTCATATGGCGACTTTCCAGCTTTGATAGTGGAGGAAGATCCTAGGTGCCCCTCCGTGCATTATTTCATCACGAGCGGGCACCTGGGTAGGACCACCGACCTGGATGGCTTCCTCGCATGGAAGTATTAAAGCGTTGCATGATCATGTATAAAAGTATTAGAAGATTGACAGAAATATTTTAAAAGGTACTATTGTCATTGGCCGAATATGTTTAAATTTGAAAACCTTATGTCCGAACATAATAAATGATTTAGCAAAATTTATATAATAATATTAGTAATTTAAGAATTTAAAGGATGGATAGTATGATTTATACTTCTCTGACAATTTTCTCATATATCTAATGATGTTAATGAATAATTTCAAGTTCACAATTGTTTATGTATGTAAATTATTGGCTATATATACTTTTCAGGTGTTTTATGCTTAATAAAATGGTGTTGTTGTTATTGATGTATTTAAAAGACACGCTATATAATCCATGTTTATTTAGGTAAGATTGACGGTGAAACACGGATTCAGTAACATTTTTATGCTTCCCGAAGGGGAAGCATATAGTCGCCGCTTCGTCCGTCCGTCCGCCCGTCCCGCATTTCATATCCGGGATATTTCTCAGCAACCACTGGTTGGAATTTAGCCATACTTCATAATCGGAAGCTTTACTATATCAAGAGGAGATGCGCATATTATCTTCGTGTTCCGGTTGGATGATTTTTCAACAAAAGTATACTATAGTACAATTCTTGTCCGGAGTATTTCTCAGCAACCACTGGTTGGAATTTAGTGAACATCATAGGAAGCTTCACTATCAAGAAGAGATGCGCATATCATCTTCGTGTTCCAGTCGGATGATTTTTCATCGAGTTATTGCCCTTTGATTATTCAAAGTGGTATACTATAGTACAATTCTATATTACATAATTATTTCCGTTTTAAACTTGATTCTCAGTCAATACACAAAGTTTAAAGCAATTCTGTCCGTAGGATTTTTTTTTTGCCTGTATACATATAGAAAACTGTCAGATGTGTCTTTAAGCATGTGCGCTAAGATCTGGTTTATTAAAACAGTACATTTTGAAGATATACAGCTAAATTTGATCGCTCACCATCTAGCGTCCGTCCGTCCGTCCGTCCGTCCACACTTCACCTTCCTTTAAACAACGTCTCCTCCTAAACCACCAGGCCAATTTCGATGAAACTTCACAGGGATGTTCCTTGGATGGTCTTCTTTAATTTTTTTTCAAAGAATTGAATTCAATACAGTACTCTGGTTGCCATAGCAACAGAAAGGAAAAACTTAAAAATCTTCTTGTCCAAAACCACAGGCCGTAGGGCTTTGATATTTGGTTTGTATCATCATCTAGTGGTCCTCTACCAAGATTGTTTAAGTTATCCCCCTAGGGACAAATATGGCCCCGCCCTGGGGGTCATATGGTTTACATAGACTTATATAGGGAAAAAACTTTAAAAAATCTTCTTGCCCAAAGCCACAGAGCCTAGGGCTTTGATATTTGGTATGCAGCATCATATAATGGCCCTCTACCAAGATTGTTCAAATTATCCCCCTAGTGTCAAATATGGCCCCGCCCTGTTGGGTCACATGGTTTATATAGACATTTTGAAAATCTTCTTGTCCAAAGCCACAGGGCCTAGTGCTTTGATATTTGGTTTGTAGCATCATCTAGTTCTCTACAAAGATTGTTCAAATTATCACCCTAGGGTTACATTTGGCCCGGCCCTTGGGGTCACATGGTTTAAATAATCTTATATAAAAAAGTACAAAACCACATGGTCAAGAGCTTTGATATTTGGTATGTAGCATTGTGTAGTAGTCTTTTACCAAGATTGCTCAAATTATCACATGGAGTTAAAACTGGCCCACCCATGGGCGGGGGGTGGGTGGTGGGGGGAGTGTTGGCACATCCCCATGGTTAAATAGACTTGTATAGGGAAAAACCTTTTAAAAATTATTGTTGAAGTTACAGGATAGAAATTTCGACCACCTGTATAATTTTTGATACAGGTTTCAATACTTCAATCTTGAATAGACTTAATCGTGATCTGCTTACCTACTTTCTTGTTTTTGAAGGTACAGCTTAGAAATTTGGACCACACGTATAACTTTTGATACAGATTTCAATACTCATCTTTAAATTTGTAAACCAATACCTACTGACCTACTAGTACTTTCTTGTTTTTGAAGCAACAGCAAAGAGATTTCGACCACCTGTATATGTTTTAACAGATTTCAGTAGTTATCTTGAATAACCTACTCACCTAGATTTTTGTTTCTGAAGCTTTAGCAAAGAAATTTGTTCAAGCAAGCAACTAAACTCAGGTGAGCGATAAAGGACCAACATGGCGCTCTTGTCTTAGTAAATAAGTTTTGTATGATGGGTAAATTAAGTGTGGCATATATTTTGAAAGATTCCTCGTATATAATGTGTTGTGTACTTGTACATGACCTTTTACAACTATATTAGATAATTAAACAAGTGCACTTACTCCATAGCGCTTTAAATTCCAATATTTAAGAAGTGATGTCTCTGTGAATTTTAGTTATATCCCGCCAAACTGCATTACAGTTGGCTGATGATACTCCTGTTTCCTTCCAAAAAAGCTGTAATTTTGAGACATGATCATTTTACAAATGTAACTTTCAACTAACATTTTTTTAAAGCTGTATTTTTGAAACTTGCATGTTTTACACCTGTAAATTTCAATTGTACTTCTGGTCATTATTTTCCACTTACAGGTCTTTTACAGTTGTAATTTCAAAAGGATTTAAAATTACCAAGACAACACATTCTTTACTAGTTTCGACCTTTCAAAATACAGGTCTTTTACAGACGTTTTACAGCTGTAAAACAGGTCCTATCTTCATACAGGCCGGGCAATAGAACGTTATATCTATTATACTTTATTCTAAGTTTAATCTGTTATATTTTGTTTTCCCTGGGGAAGCTTTACAGCTCTACAGAAATATTTTCCCCGCGAACTTGTGATTTTTCATGAATAACATTTCTATAAACACATGCTAAAACACGTCCCGGTGTGTAAATAAATCACAAAGAAGATGATTAGTTATGTTCTGGAACCTGAATTTTTCTTCATTAATATGCTAATAAACAGATGTTCTTCCAGCTTCACTATTGTCTTAAATATTATAGAGAGTTTGTTTTGACATATCGAGAGAGATATTTACCATTACACTGACAGATTATCTCACGGCAAACTTTGCTTTACTTTAAACAGTATCTATTTGACAAATGGTGTATGTTTAACAAAAACACATTGTAATATAACATTTAGAGTGTTGATCTGGAGGCAAATTTTACAAAGACCGTATATATTGTCAGAGTGTAAGACGGCGATATGTGAACAATGTTGTAAATACCTAGACTACTGTTGGTGATTAATATAATAAATTTGCATTCTGTACTACGTGCTTTTTGAAAAATAGTTTCATTTTCAAAGTAAGCCAGATTTTCTCGGATGAAGTTAAAGGATGTCTTTTCTACGAATGAACAACAAAAGCAAGAAAAATCATTTGGAAAGAGCTAAAATTACGGGAGATTGAGAATTAAAGAAAATCGTGCTACAGCTGATACAACGAATGTATTCTTCTTTGGAAATTATTATTTAACTTTATAGTAAGGTGTTTGTTAACGGACAAAAGGGGTTAGTGGTTTAGGCTAAAAGTATGTTCGATATGACAGACTTTTTATTTGGTTTACTCAAACTAACTACTGTCTGATTTGACTGTATGCGTGCCTGATGTGCCAGACTTTGGTATATGTTTACTCAAACTATATACTGTCAAATTTGACTGTCTGCCAGCCTGACGTGTAGCTTTTCTCAAATTATCTACTGTCTGATTTGACCGTATGCAAGTTCGATGTGGCTGACTTTCTTTTCGAATACTCAAATGATCTACCGTCTGATTAGACTATATGTTAGTTAGTTGTGGCAGACTTTTTATTTGGCTTACTCAAACTATCTACTGTCAGCTTTGACTATGCCAGCTTGATGTTGTAGTATTTGTATTTGGCTTACTCTGCTGTCTGCTTCGACTATGTCAACTTGATGTGGCAAACCTCCTATTTGGCATTCTCAAACTATCTACTGTCTGCTTTGATTATGCCAGCTTGATGTTACAAAATCTGCTTTGATTGGTTGCAACTTGATGATGCAAGCTTTGTATTAGGCTTTACTCAAACTATCTACTGTCTGCTTTGAATATGCCAGCTTGATGTTGCAAAATCTGTATTTGGCTTACTCAAACGATCAACTGTATGCTTTGATTATGCAGGCTTGATGTTGCAAAATCAGTATTTGGCTTACTCAAACGATCTACTGTCTGCTTTGACTGTATGCCAGCTTGATGTTGCAAAATCTGTATTTGGCTTACTCAAACGATCTACTGTCTGATTTGACTGTATGCCAGCTTGATGTTGCAAAATCTGTGTTTGGCTTACTCAAACGATCTACTGTCTGCTTTGACTGTATGCCAGCTTGATGTTTTAAAATCTGTATTTGGCTTACTCAAACGATCTACTGTGTGCTTTGCTTATGCCAGCTTGATGTTTCAAAATCTGTATTTGGCTTACTCAAACGATCTACTGTCTGCTTTGATTATGCCAGTTTGATGTTGCAAAATCTGTATTTGGCTTACTCAAATGATCTACTGTCTGCTTTGACTGTATGCAAAGCTTGATATCGCAAACTCTGTATTTGGCTTACTCAAACGATCTGCTGTATGCTTTGACTGTATGCCAAGCTTGATGTTGCAAAATCTGTATTTGGCTTATTCGAACGATTTTGCTGCTTTGACTGTATGCCAGCTTGATGTTGCAAAATCTGTATTTGGCTTACCCAAACTATCTACTGCCTGCTTTGACTGTATGCCAAGGTTGATGTGACAGACTTTGCATTTGGTTTACTCAGACTATCTACTGTCTAGTTTGACAGTGCGTCAACGTGATTCGGCAACTTTATATTTCATTTTTTGGCCTACTCGCACTACCAAATTTTTGCATTTACTGTATGCTAGCTTGATATGGCAAACTTTAATTGTGGTTTACTTACTATCTACTGTCAGCTTTGACTGTATGCCAGCTTGATCTTGCAATCTTTGTATTAGGTTTTACTCAAAGTATCTACTGTCTGCTATGATTATGCCAGCTTGATGTGGCAAACTTTCTATTAGGCTTTACTCAAACTTGCTACTGTCTGAATTGATTATATCCCAGTTCGTTTTGACTGATTTTATATTCGGCTTACTCAGACTGTGTATGCCAGATTGATGTTGAAGACTTTGTATTTGACTTTACAAAGCTATTATACTGTCATATTTGACTGTATGCCAGCTGCATACTGAAGATTTTATATTAAACTTACACCAACTATCTACTTGACTGTATGCCAGCTTGATGTGACAGACTTTGTATTACGCGCTAACTCAAATTATCTACTGTCTGCTTTGACTGTATGCCAAATTGATGTTGCAGATTTTGTATTAGGCTCACTCAACTATCGACTGTGAGCTTTGAGTGTATGCCAGCTTGGTGTGCTGAACGTTATATAAGGCTTACTCAAACTGTCTCCTGCCAGCTTTAACCTTCCAGCTTGATGGGGAAAACTTTGTATTAGGCTTCACTCAAACTTTCTACTGCGTGAGTTGATTATATCCCAGTTCGTTTCGACAGATTTTGTATTTGGCTTACTCAGACTATGTATGCCAGCTTGATGTTGCAGACTTTGTATTTGGCTTTATAAAGCTATATACTTTCATATTTGACTGTATGCCAGCTGGATACTGCAGATTTTATATTAAACTTACACAAACTATCTACTGTCAGCTTTGACTGTAATGCCAAGCTTGATATTCCAAAATCTGTATTTGGCTTACACAAACGATCTACTGACTGCTTTGACTGTATGCCAAGCTTGATGTTCCAAAATTTGAATGTGGCTTACTCAACTATCTACTGTCTGCTTTGATGATGCCAGCTTCATGTTGCTACTGTCTGCTTTAACTGGTTGCAAAATTTCTGTATTTGGATTACTCAAACGATCTACTGTCTGCTTTGACTGTATGCCAGCGTGATGTTGCAATCTTTATAATAGGCATTACTCAAACTATCTACTGTCTGCTTTGATTGTATGCCAGCTTGATGTTACAAAATCTGTATTTGACTTACTCAAACGATCTACTGTCTGCATTGATTATGTAAGCTTGTTATTGCAAAATCTGTATTTGGCTTTACTCAAACGATCTGCTGTCTGCTTTGACTGTATGTAAGCTTGATGTTGTAAAATCTGTATTTAACTTACTCAAACGATCTACTGTCTGTTTTTTACTGTATGCAAAGCTTAATATTGCAAAATCTGTTGCATCAGCTTGATGTTGCAAAATCTGTATTTGGCTTACTCAAACGATCTACTGTCTGTTTTGACTGTATGCCAGCTTGATGTTGGAAAAACCGTATTAGACTTACCCAAACGATCTACTGTCTGCTTTGACTGTATGCAAAGCTTGATATTGCAAAGTCTGTATTTGGCTTACTCAAACGATCTACTGTCTGCTTTGGTTGTATGCCAGCTTGATGTTGCAAAATCTGTTTTTGGCTTACTCAAACGATCTACTGTCTGCTTTGACTGTATGCCAGCTTGATGTTGCAAAATCTGTATTTAGCTTACTCAAACAATCTACTGCCTGCTTTAACTGTATGCAAAGCTTGATATTGCAAAATCTGTATTTGGCTTATTCAAACGATCTACTGTCTTCTTTCACTGTATGCCAGCTTGATGTTGCAAAATCTGTATTTAGCTTACTCAAACGATCTACTGTCAGCTTTGATTATGCCAGATTGATGCTGCTTTGACTGTATGCCAAGCTTGATATTGCAAACTCTGTATTTGGCTTACTCAAACGATCTACTGTCTGCTTTGACTGTATGGCAGCTTGATGTTGCAAAATCTGTATTGAGCTTACTAAAACGAGCTACTGTCTGCTTTGACTGTATGCAAAGCTTGATGTTGCAAAATCTGTATTTGGTTTACACAAACGATCTACTGTCTGCTTTGACTGTATGCAAAGCTTGATAATGCAAAATCAGTACTTGGCTTACTCAAACGATCTACTGTCTGCTTTAACTGTATGCCAGCTTGATGTTGCAAAATCTGTATTTAGCTTACCCAAACGATCTACTGTCTGCTTTGATTATTATTATTATTATTATTATTATTATACCAGATTTTTATAACGCCCTTTTCATGATAAACACGTTCAAAGGCGCATTTCTTAGGAACTGCAGCCACACAGGGCGCGAAGTTCATCCTCTACTAGTACAGGCACAGAGCGATCTGACCAGAGGTACAAAGTGAGATAAAGCTCCCAGAACAGACAGAGAGAACTTTTCAGATACAGACGTGTCCGGCTAACTTAGCCTAGCTCTTTTTGAGTAGACAGTCTTGTTCTTTAACGTGCCCGGCATATAGCACCGATACACGCGAAGCCGTCTTTCCTAGGAAGAACCAGTACAGGCCTCTAGTTAGGTGGGAGACACTCAAGAGCATCTCAGAAATTTCCAGTGCCTGGACCGGGATTCGAACCCCGGACCTCTGGATTGACAGTCAAGCGTGTTACCACTAGACCACCGGCCCACAAAATGCCAGCTTGATGTTGCAAAGTCTGTATTTGGCTTACTCAAACGATCTACTGTCTGCTTTGACTGTATGCCAGCTTTATGTTGCAAAATCTGTATTTAGCTTACTCAAACGATCTACTGTCTGCTTTAACTGTATGCCAAGCTTGATATTGCAAAATCTGTATTTGGCTTACTCAAACGATCTACTGTCTGCTTTGATTATGCCAGCTTGATGTTGCAAAATCTGTATTTGGCTTACTGAAACAATCTACTGTCTGCCTTGACTGTATGCCAGCTTGATGTTGCAAAATCTGTATTTCGCTTACCCAAACGATCTACTGTCTGCTTTGATTATGCCACCTTGATATATTGCAAAATCTGTATTTGGCTTACTCAAACGATCTTCTGTCTGCTTTGACTGTATGCCAGTTTGATGTTGCAAAATCTGTATTTGGCTTACTCAAACGATCTACTGTCTGCTTTGACTGTATGTCAGCTTTATGTTGCAAAATCTGTATTTAGCTTACTCAAACTATCTACTGCCTGCTTTGACTGTATGCCAGCTTGATGTTGTAAAATCTGTATTTGGCTTACTCAAACGATCTATTGTCTGTTTTGATTATGCCAGCTTGATGTTGCAAAATCTGTATTTGGCTTACTCAAACGATCTACTGTCTGCTTTGACTGTATGCCAGCTTGATGTTGCAAAATCTGTATTTGGCTTACTCAAACGATCTACTCTCTGCTTTGACTATATGCCAGCTTGATGTTGCAAAATCTGTATTCGGCTTAACCAAACATTTCGTTTACTCAGACTATCTACTGTCTAGTGTGACAGTGCGTCAACGTGATTCGGCAGACTTTATATTTGGCCTACCTACTCGCACTACCAAATTTCTGCATTTACTGTATGTTAGTTTGATGTGGCAAACTTTAATTGTGGTTTACCTACTATCTACTGTCAGCTTTGACTGTATGCCAGCTTGATGTGGCAATCCTTGTATTACGTTTTACTCAAACTTTCTACTGCCTGATTTGATTATATCCCAGTTCGTTTTGACAGATTTTGTATTTGGTTTACTCAGACTGTGTATGCCAGCTTGATGTTGCAGACTTTGTATTTGGCTTTATAAAGTTATATACTGTAACATGTGACTGTTTGCCAGCTTGATACTGAAGATTTCATATTAAACTTACACAAACTATCTACTGTCAGCTTTGACTGTAAGCCAGCTTGATGTGACAGACTTTGTATTATGCGCTAACTCAAACTATCTACTGTCTGCTTTGACTGTATGCCAGCTTGATGTCGCAAATTTTGTATTAGGCTCACTCAACTATCTACTGTGTGCTTTGAGTGCATACCAGCTTGGTGTGCTGAACTTTGTATAAGGCTTCCTCAAACTGTCTCCTGCCAGCTTTGACTTTTTGCCAGCTTGATGTGGCAATCCTTGTATTAGGCTTTACTCAAACTTACTACTGCCTGATTTGATTATATCCCAGTTCGTTTTGACAGATTTTGTATTTGGCTTACTCAGACTGTGTATGCCAGCTTGATGTTGCAGACTTTTTAGTTGGCTTTATAAAGCTATATACTGTCATATTTGACTGTATGCCAGCTGGATACTGAAGATTTTATATTAAACTTACACAAACTATTTACTGTCAGCTTTGACTGTATACCAGCTTTTTATGTGACAGACTTTGTATTAAGCGCTAACTCAAACTATCTACTGTCTGCTTTGACTGTATGGCAAGTTGATGTCGCAGATTTTGTATTAGGCTTACTTAACTATCTACTGTGTGCTTTGAGTGCCTGCTTTATATGGCTGATTATGTATTAAACTTTACTCAATCTATCTACTGTCTGATCTGATTGTATGCCTGCTTTATGTGGCAGACTATTTATAAGGCTTTACTTAAACTATATACTGGTGGTATGCCAGCTTGTTACTTTAAAAAAAAAAAACGTAAATAATGCACATAAAACGCGTTTACAAGTTGTGGTTAAAAAGGCCATCATAAGAAAGATACCCGTAGTCAGTTTTGCACTCCTTTTTGTCTTTAGATATATTTGTTTTACGTTCTTTTGGCAAATTTGATTTATTTTAGTGGCTAGCAATATTTCATATTAAAGTCTCAGGAACGCTATTGTAGAATGAACGAACTAACCCTTCAAACATTGTCATTGTGCCTCATGTATATTTACCATACATTGATGAAGATATCAGTATTCTAACAGGCTTTGATAAAGTTAATCCGCTTCAACTGCTTATAAATTAAATTATATTAGTGTAAAACAAACGTGTATTGTCGCTATTCTTGCATGAAAATACATTACACGACGACTTCATGTATTGTTTTCATATGTGATGACTTGACGATTCCGGTACATTTTTTATTTACCATTCTCTGTTGTTCTTGGAAACGGTAAACATGTCTTAAATATCCGTATCCAGAGCCCAGAAATAAACAACACTATCAAAAGCACATCCTGAAGGTTTTTAAACGATTTTTTTATCTCTCGTTATTACAAACATAAAAATACCAATAATTGTTCATATCACTTCACAGTTTGGTGCACTCGAGCACAATTTCAAGAATAATAACTTTACATTCGAGTTATATTGAGTACGGACACAGTTGGAGTACGGATGAGTACGAACGTAGTGTCAAGCTTCCAAGCTGTTTATAAATTCTTCGAGAAATTAGATAAAAACATACCGACTGATACTTATCAAAATTATAAAACATGATACCTAAAAACAAAGAATCGCACAGGTTACACGCGATTCTTTAACATTCACGGTTGTCTACAAAATCTGAATTGACGCCGAGTTCTAAAACGGGAGTAAACAAGGGAAGGAACGAGTGCGAACATTGTTGGGGGCAGCGCATTTGGCGTTAGTTACCGATACAGCAAAACATTCTATGGTTAAGATTGCATCTTTTATGCTTTAAGAAGAGGTTTTTATGAAAGAAACAAGACGCAGATACCAGATGTCAATCTGCGCAGAAATATACTTCCGTCCCTGTGAAAGCATTTCAAAAATAAAAATCGGGTATTAACAGCACGTGAATTGGCTTGTTTGCACACGTTTTTTCTCCCGTTAATACATGGGCGGATCCAGTGAAAAAGTAGTTTTCATGCAAGAATGTACAAATGTACAGATATATTAAGACTGATCTATAAGATTCTACTAAACTCGTCAGCATTATGCATTAAAAAAAGATCATTATCTGTGGATAACGTGTAAGCATACAGTCATGTATATCAATCCTATGGCACGTTAAAGATATTCTCTGTATGATATCGCCCTTGAAAAATTATTGCATTTACAGGATTACTTAAACAGACATCTTTGCGGAAGCACACGATATTACATATTGATCTGCTCATAAAATCTGCGAAAAATACAGAACATAAAATCTACGTAAAATACAGAACGGCCAATTATAACTATCTTGAAGAATGTATAAAGTAGATACGTCCATAAAATACTGTTTTTGTCTCATGATTGAACATAGAGTACCTTAATCAAGTATTGATCAGTTATTTATATTTTTGTCGTATTTACACAGAATACTTAGATGAGTATTGCTGCACCATCTGGTCGGTTCCATTTGTTTATTCACGAAGCTGATGGGAATTTAGATTATTTATGAACAGTTTCTTGGACTATCAATTCTTCGTCTTTTCTCTTTATTGTCTTTTGATAAGTACAAATAAATCGTGTACGAGATAGTCATTTGTTCTTCTGATGATTGTTTCTCAGGATAAAGTTCCGAATGAATTTTCTGAGCACTTTCCTTAAGCAGAAAAAATATGAACTCATCATACACTGTCACAAAAATGTTTTCTCAGCAGCCATGCAAGTTTGAAACACGTTATAAATGATAACAGAATCTTTTTGTTTGGCAAGCTGGGTAACAGAAGAAGGTTTTAAACTGACATTAAAGACAAATTGGAAATTAGCACTAAGAAATCTTGTACATGTTAACATATAATGTTTTATTTTTAGGATATATTTGTATAGAAAGACCATGGATCACAAAATATACCACAGCTTAAAAGTGCACCGTATAAATCATGGCAAGTTCGGCAGAATTGCGCTCTGTACCTACTGGTCCCGAAGTTATCATATTTTACCGACAATATCTATAATGCACAAGGCTGTTATCTGGACTGGGACAGAACGCGCTGTAAATATTAATTAACGCAATGGCGATTTTCAGATAAGTCAATTGTCATGAAACGTATATAACACTCAAAATCACTGCTCTATTAATTATAATTTTGACTGGATTATCACTTTCAAATTGAAATGTTATAACATTCAGAGTAAGATTTTCATTCTCTACAAGAATACAAGTTAACTTTATTTTAACGTTTCACTCATCAAAATCAAAAAAGCTCAAGTAATTATATCAGAAATAGGATCACATTGATCAATATTTTGATAAAAAAAATAAAAAAGAGAAAATAACCATTATTTAAACATGTATATTGGCGAATAGAAATCATGTAAGTTAAGTTTTGAAACATCAAGGGTCAATGTTATTTTGCTCGCTTATCAATTCAAGGGTCAATGTCATATTGCTCGCTTTTATCAACTCAAGGGTAAACGTTACTTTGCTCGTTAATTAACTCTAGGGTCAATGTTACTTTGCTCGCAGCCGCTTATACCAATTAACGGTCCAATGTTAATTGCTCGTTTATATCAACTCACAGACCTATGTTACGTTTCTTGTTTATATCAACTCACAGATCATGAATACTTTGCTGTTTGATATCAACTCACAGATCAATGTTACTTTGCTCGTTTATATTAACTCACGGGCGAATGTTACTTTGCTCGCTTATATCAACTCACGATTCAAAGTTGCTTTGCTCGTTTATATCAACTCACGGATCAATGTTACTTTGCTCGTTTACATTACCTCACGGGTCAATTTAACTTGCATGCTCAGCTCATGGTTCAATGTTGCTTTTAGTTTATATTAACTCACGGATCAATGTTAATTTGCTCGTTTACATTACCTCACGGGTCAATTTAACTTGCTTGCTTATATCAACTCACGGTTCAATGTTGCTTTGCTCGTTTATATCAACTCACGGATCAGTGTTACTTTGCTCGTTTACATTACCTCATGGGTCAATTTAACTTGCAGGCTTATATTAACTCACAGGTCAATGTTACTCTGCTCGTTTATATCAACTCATAGGTTTATGCTACTCTGCTCATTTATATCAGCTCACAGGTTTATGCTACTTTGCACGTTTATATCAACTCACAGGTTTATGCTACTTTGCTCGTTTATATCAACTCACAGGTTTATGTTACTTTGCTCGTTTATATCAACTCACAGGTTTATGCTACTTTGCTCGTTTATATCAACTCACAGGTATATGCTACTTTGCTCGTTTATATCAACTCACAGGTTTATGCTACTTTGCTCGTTTATATCAACTCACAGGTTTATGTAACTTTGCTCGTTTATATCAACTCACAGGTTTATGCTACTTTGCTCGTTTATATCAACTCACAGGTTTATGTTACTCTGCTCGTTTATATCAACTCACAGGTTTATGCTACTTTGCTCGTTTATATCAACTCACAGGTTTATGCTACTTTGCTCGTTTATATCAACTCACAGGTTTATGTTACTCTGCTCGTTTATATCAACTCACAGGTTTTGCTCGTTTATATCAACTCACAGGTTTATGCTACTCTGCTCGTTTATATCAACTCACAGGTTTATGCTACTTTGCTCGTTTATATCAACTCACAGGTTTATGCTACTTTGCTCGGTTATATCAACTCACAGGTTTATGTTACTCTGCTCGTTTATATCAACTCATAGGTTTATGTTACTTTGCTCGTTTATATCAACTCACAGGTTTATGCTACTTTGCTCGTTTATATCAACTCACAGGTTTATGTTACTCTGCTCGTTTATATCAACTCACAGGTTTATGTTACTCTGCTCGTTTATATCAACTCACAGGTTTATGCTACTTTGCTCGTTTATATCAACTCACAAGTTTACGCTACTTTGCTCGTTAATATCAACTCGCTACTTTGCTCGTTTATATCAACCCCCGGGCCGCTTATATTCACTAACAGGCCAATGTCACTTTGCTCGCTTATATCAACTCCCAGGTCAGTGATACTTTACTCATTGATATGAACGCATGGATCAATGTTACTTTGCTCGTTT
Organism: Mercenaria mercenaria; assembly: GCF_021730395.1. NCBI lineage: Eukaryota > Metazoa > Mollusca > Bivalvia > Venerida > Veneridae > Mercenaria > Mercenaria mercenaria. The sequence continues at coordinate 43,109,194 of NC_069369.1, read as the reverse complement.
ATATCAACTTACGGGCCAATGTTACTTTGCTCTTTATATCAACTTACGGGCCAATGGTACTTTGCTCGTTTATATCAGCTCACGTGTCAATGTCACTTTGCTCGCTCATGTCAACTCTCGGTCAATGTTACTTTGCCTGTTTATAATTTCATTGATCATTTGCTAACTTTGGTCGCTTATCAAAGTTGAAATGCGAGAAACTCAACATCTGGATAGAGTTGTTGAAAGGAAGCTTATCTGAAAAGTTAATGAATGAAGACATGTTTAATTCATATCATTTTAAAAGTAATGTGTAGAAGCTGTTGTGTAGCATATAATACATGTATTTGTGTTTTTTGTGGCCATTTATAAATACAGGGTAAGCATTACGGCCCAGGTCATTTATTAAAATTACGGGGTAAGCATTACGGCCCAGGTCATTTATTAAAATTACGGGGTAAGCATTACGGCCCAGCTCATTTATTTGATTACCCGGGTGAGCATTACGGCCCAGGTCATTTATTTATTTACGGGGTAAGCATTACGGCCCAGATCATTTATTTAATTACGGGGTAAGCATTACGACACAGTCATTTATTTAATTACGGGGTAAGCATTACAGCCCAGATCATTTATTTAATTACGGGGTAAACATTACGGCCCAGTTCAGCAAAGTTATAGTGACTTCAAATTTATTTCAAATATTTCTTAATCAATTTAAGTCTTTCTTTTTTAAACTTTAAAGTGATTAGGGGTCACCTGACTGTGACCTTGACCTACTGACCTACTTTCTTGTTTTTTAAGATACAGCCTTGAAATTTGGATGACATGTACATTTTTGCAAACCGATCGTAAAACTGACTTTCATTGAGCATGAATATGACCTTCTGACCTACTTTCTAATATTTTAGCATCAGTTCGCCATTTTAAACATGTGGCTCGTATTACTCAGGTGAGCGATTCAGGGTCATCATGACCCTCTTGTAATCTTTTCTTCTTCAGTTTCTTCAGTTATATCAGGATTTGATACATTGTCATCATCACTTGAATTAAAATCATCCAGTTGTCTGTCAGCATCTAGCACAAAGTCAAACCAATTTTTATTTTCATGCCACTGTTTGTCCTGATATCGAGCATACTCCAGGTACCAGATTATGGAAGTACAATGTGAGCACATTCACACAAACAACCCAGGCCTAACTCCAGGTCTGCATGTACAGTACAATGCGCAAACGCTTGCTTCGTTGTATTTGATATAAACTTTGTAAACGTTTGAGGATTTATGCCTGCTTGTAATTTTGCTCTCTGAAAGTTTTCGTCATCATTATTCATAAAAATCTCAAATCCAAAATGCGTATCAAAGTGTAACTGTGCATATATTTTAGCCGTGTTGAGTTGGTACACACCAACTGTTAAACCCCTTACTTTTTGTGACTAAAATGCAATAGGGATCATCTTCTCGGCATGTCCAATCATCTAAGTTTAAATGTTCTAGGTTAAATGGTTCTCAAATTATGGATCGGAAATGGTTTTCATATTCTGGTCCCTACATATGAGCTTGACCTCTGAAGGAATGGCCCCAAGATCATGTTTGGCTCTTGTAACTTTGACCTTTGTTCGAGTGAACCCAAAATCAATACGGGTCATCTACTCTGCATGTCCAGACATCCTATGAAGTTGCAACATTCTGGATCAAGTGATTATCCGGTTATTGATCGGAAACGGTTTTCCATGTTCTGGCCCCTGTGACATTGATCTTTGATGGTGTGACTAAAAACAGTAGGGGTTTTCTACACATTAAGTGTGACGGGTGGACGGACGGACAGGGCAAAAGCAAGACGGGGGGAAGAGGAGGGCATGGGGGGAGAGGCATAACTAAACATTTGTCCATAGGACACTGGTGCCCCTACTTCCTGTCACTGTAAATTGTTTCATGATTCTAAGTGAAATATTTTTATGATATAAGCAGCAAAAGTTTTAAGCCTTTTATGTGCATTTTTTTCAATAAGTCAAGGACCATAGCTCTAGTCTGGCTTAATGCAATCCCAGACTGAACACCTGGTACACAACTTCGCATGCTATATAATAATTCTGTAAGTTTTATTACTCTACGTCAAGTACATTTTGAGATGCATGGAAAACAAACTTATGCCCTTAATGCGTATGTTTACTAATTCAGGGGCCTTAACTCTTGTTGTGCAGCGTGAAATCCTAAAAAAGTCAGACGCATTAAGTCACACTACATAGTTTCATGATTATAGGTGAAACGTTTAGATCTATGCAATACAAACTTTTAAGTACTTTAAAAATATGTATTTTTCACTAAGCCAGTGACCATAACTCCGGTCTGACTGAATGAAACACCAAGCAGAACAACAAATGTGCAACTTCACTTTCTATACAATAATCCTCGTAAGTGTTATGACTCCGAGTCAAACACATTATGAGATACATGCGACACAAAGCTGTATTCCCTTTATGCATTATTTTTGACGACCAAGAGTCATATAACGCAGGTCTGACACAGGTGCACAACTTCACAAATAAAATGTAAACTGTCGGGGATGATAGGAGGGGTATATTGTTTTGCGGATGTCGGTCGGTCGGTCCGGATGATAACTCAAGAAGCTTGGGCCTAGGATCATGACAGTTGATAAAGAGAGAGGTTGGTCATGACCAGCAGATCACATCTATTGATTTTGAGATCAGTAGGTCAAAGGTCAAGGTCTCAGTGACCCGGAACAATTAAACAGTTTCTGGATGATAACTCAAGAACGCTTTAGGCCAAGGATCATGAAAGTTGATAGGGAGGTTGGTCATGAAGCTTGGGCCTAGGATCATGACAGTTGATAAAGAGAGAGGTTGGTCATGACCAGCAGATGACCCCTATTGATTTTGAGATCAGTAGGTCAAAGGTCAAGGTCACAGTGACCCGGAAAACTTGTGAACGCTTGGGCCTAGATCACGAAACTTAATATATGGAGGTTGATGACCCTTACTGATTTGAGATCAGTAGGTAAAAGGTCAGGGTCACAGTGACCCGGAACAGTTTAACTGTTTCCGGACAATAACTTGAGAACGCTTGGGCCTAGGATCACGAAACTTTATAGGGAGGTTGATCACCCTATAGATTGTGAGATTAGTAAGTCAAAGGTCAAGGTCACAGTGTCCCGAAACAGTAAAACCGTTTCTGGACGATAACTTTAGAACGCTTGGGCCTAGGATCATGAAACTTAATAAGGAGGTTGATCATGACCAGCAGATGATCCCTATTGATTTTGAGATCAGTAGGTCAAAGGTCAAGGTCACATTGACCCAGAACAGTAGAATTTTTTTGCCATATAACTAGAGAATGTTTTGGTGTAAAATCACATTTGATACGGTGTTCACTTATGACTGGTAAATGACCCATAGTTATTGATTTGAGGTCAGTACGTCAAACGTCCAGTGCACAGTGACCAAATAATTTCTGTTCCTTGTGAAGTTACTGAATGCATAAAGGAGGGCATTTCGTGTTCTACGAGCTCTTGTTTTTGTTATGAAAATAAAACATATTGATTTTTTGTTACATCCTGTTTTTGATAATTGGTTTTATGGAACTTTAAGACCTTCTGATCCTTTATAAAGAAACATTACCTCATGTTTGCAGTAAAGAAAACAAAATAAATGAAATGAAAATAAAAACCTCTGTAGCCTAATGTCTATCTTTCGTGTTTCATTTCTGTGTGATTTGGATACTGAAATATCTATTTTTGCTAGTGGGTTAGAAATGATTAAAGTATTGCAAAAGCTGACACAAGCGCAAAATTTTCAAGAATGTTCCTGATTGGAAACATCAAAAGGGAAGCAGATCCAACAGTACAAGTCTCTATTCATGATAACAGCTATTTCAAATTGGCAAATTGAAATTATTCCGAAATATTATACACATGAGAAAATGCCACCAACGTTTTCATATTTGATGGCTTTAATACACTTCTATGCTAGTTTTGGTCTAATTTCAGGTAGACATTGCTGTCCGTAGTAATTAAATGACCTAAATTTAAGTTAGTTTAACTATCAACAAAATAGGTTATTTACTTACTCAGACTATTCAAATTAAGAAGGCACTATTTTCCAAATTTTCTAATGACTGCCTTAAATTCGATCAAACATGTAGATATAGAAGAAGTATAGTTCTTTAAAATGTCGTAGCTATAACAGAATTCACCTGATATTGATCGAGAATTTTACAAAATGACCACCTGTATCAGATTACGTGTATTGATGAGCTACAACTGATTATAAAACCAATCAAATGAAGTTACATTTCAAGGGAATGAAGAATTTGATTATTCAGATAAATCTAATAAAGATACCGTCATTTTCCGCCAGAAATAAGTTTACAAACATACATATGGATAAGATATAGCTGTCTTGATAATCATTGCTGTAATAAAAGCCATTTAAAACTACGTTAACAATATGAGCTGTTTCTTCTGTTTTAATCAAGATGGTACTTTTTTTTCAAAACGTATTCCTGAAAAGACGTTAAATGATACAACTTAAACGCTGCATTTATTTCTTTCAAACTAAACATATTACTCTCAATTTTGTCTCAAAGGGTTTTGAATGTAAAGAATATGTATTTATAATGGCTGCCTGTTAGATATTACATATACAGTGTATCAAAATGGCTGCCTGTTAGATATTACATATACAGTGTATCAAAATGGCTACCTGTTAGGTATTACATATACAGTGTATCAAAATGGCTGCCTGTTTGTTTACATATACAGGTATCAAAGCTGCTGTTGTATTTCAAAGTATCAAAATGGCTACCTGTTAGATATTACATATACAGTGTATCAAAATGGCTACCTGTTAGGTATTACATATACAGTGTATCAAAATGGCTACCTGTTAGATATTACATATACAGTGTATCAAAATGGCTACCTGTTAGGTATTACATATACAGTGTATCATAACTAAAATAACGAACGAGCTATGGAGAATCGAAGATATAATGAAACTATCACTTTCTTCTAATACTAGTAATGGAGGTTATAAGACTGAAAATAGGCCCGAATTGTGCACTTTGTAGAAGAGTTTGGATCTTTATCTGATACATTACTATTATCTATAATAAAACATGTTAGATGTAGAACCTACCTCTACCCACCTTTTTATTAGCTCACCTGAGCAATGCTCATGTTGAGCTAGTGTAATCACGCTGTGTCCGTCGTCCATCGTCCGTCGTGCGTGCGTCTGCCCGTCTGTCGTCAACAATTGTGTTTAAAAGACATCTCCTCCAAAACCACCTAATGGATTTTGATGAAACTTGGCGTGGATGTTCCTTGGTTGGTTCTCTACCAAATTTATCCAAACGGTTCCGCTTGGTTGCACATAGGGGCCGCCAGAGCTAGAAATTGAAAAAATCTTCAAATGACATCTCATCTTAAACCGATGGTCCGATTTTGAAATAATTTCACACAAATGGTCCTTATGTCACCCTCTACCAAGATTGTTCAAATTATACCGATTCGTAAAAACCATGGCCACCAGGGGGCGTGGTCCCTTTTCCCTGTATGTATATAGTGGAAATTAAGAAACTCTTCTTGTGTGAAACTGCCGGCTCAATTTTAAAATAATATTACACAAATTAATGGTCCATGTGTGACCCTCTACCAAGATTGTACAAATTATTTTGATTCGTCAAAAAACATGACCGCCAGAGGGCGTGGCCACTTTTCCCTTATGTATATAGTGGAAATTTAAAAAACTTCTTGTGTGAAACTGCTGGCCCGATTTTAGAATCATTTTACACAAATGGTCCTTGTGTGACCCTCTACCAAGATTGTTCAAATTATTTCGATTCATCAAAAAACATGGCCGTCAGAGGGCGTGGTCACTTTTCTCTATATGTATATAGTAGAAACTTTAAAAGTCTTTTTGACTGAATGTGTGAAACTGCCAGCCCGATTTTAAAATATTTTACACAATTGGTTCTTGTGTGACCCTCTACCAAGATTGTTAAAATTATTACGATTCGTCAAAAAATATGGCTGCCAGGGGACGTGGTCACTTTTCCCTTTATGTATATAGTAGAAACTTAGAAAATCTTCTTGTATAAAACCGTTTGCCCGATTTTAAAATAATTTCACACAAACTGTCCTTGTGTGACCTACAAATAATGTTCAATTTTTTTCTGATTTCGTCAAAAAACATGGCCGCCAGAGGGCATGGTCACTTCTTTAAACAACATCTCCTCCAAAACCACTGAATGAATTTTGATGAAACTTTACACAAATGATCTCTGGGTAGCCCACTTTCAAAATTGTTCAAATGGTTCCGGTTCATTGAACATAAGGGTCTTTTTGGTTGAAAACAGGTTTTCAGCTATCAGACTTTAAAAATCCTTTTCTCTACAGCTTTGATGTGATATAAGGGTTTGACTCTCTACCATACTTGTCAAAATTATTGCCCTAAGGTAAAACAAAATGGCCACGCTCCTGTGTCTCACATGTACTTACTATAGGCTTTTATATAAGAAACTTTGAAAATCTTCTTCTCTGAATCAGTAAGAGCTAGAGGCTTGATTATTTTGGTGTGTGATATCAGATTTGTAATCTCTACCGTAATTGTTCAAATTATTGCCATAGGTTCAAAAATGTGCGTGACATGTGTATAATATAGGCTAACAAAGAAGAAACCTAACTCTGTACTTGAACAAATACACTTGAAGTCTTGTACACAGGTGAGCGCTTTAGGGTCAATGACCCTGTTTGATAAATTATAAGGGTCAGAGTTATGTCCCTTGAAATTATTTATAAAAGGCATTGTTATACAAAATTCACCATATACTTATTTATGGAATACAATGTTCCACCATTTTATGCGAAAGGTATGTCAAAGGAAATTATTAATCAGTCTGGGTGCTCAGAAATGGAAAAAAATGCATATGTGAGAGTTACAGCCCTTGAGTTATTCAAATTATAGAAAAGTTTCACAACAGTTTTAATGGTACATTTTAAGTTAAGTTTTTGAATATTTTTGTTCATCTATCGTTTCGAAAACGATGTTATAAATAGTAAAGGACGTGCTCATGGGTTGTGAAACCCTGTGTTTATACCCCACTTCGAAGAAGGAGGGGTATATTGTTTTGCAGATGTCGGTCGGTCTGTCGGTCAGTCGATCGGTATGCAGACCAATCAGTTTCCGGATGATAACCAAAGAACGCTTGGGCCAAGGATCACGGAAATTGAAAGGGAGGTTGGCCATAACCAGCAAATGATCTCTATTGATTTTGAGGTCAGCAGGTCAAAGGTCAAGGTCACAGTTTAAGGACGATAACTTGAAAACGCTTGGGCCTAGGATCACGAATCTTAATAGGGAAGTTGATCGTGACCAGCAGATGACATTTATTGATTTTGAGGTCAGTAGATCAAAGGTCAAGGTCACTTTGACCAAGAACATGTCTACGGTTTCCAGATGATAACTCAAGAATGCTTAAACCTAGGATCATGAAAGTTGATAGGAGGTTGGTCATGACCAGCAGATGACCCTTATTGATTTTGAGGTCAGTAGGTCAAAGGTCAAGGTCACAGTGACCCAGAACAGTTTAATGGTTTCCGGACAATAACTTGAGAACGCTTGGGCCTAGGATCATGAAACTTGATATGGTGGTTGATCATGACCAGCAAATGTCCCTTATTGATTTTGAGATCAGTAACTCAAAGATCACGGTCACAGTGACCCTAACATTTGAACCGTTTCCGGGTGATAACTTAAGAACGCTTGGGCCTAGGATCACGAAACTTAATAGGGAAGTTGATCATGACCAGCAGATGACCCCTATTAATTTTGTGGTCAGTAGGTCAAAGGTCAAGGTCACATTGACCCAGAACAGTAGAAAAAAAATTTGACAATTAACTACAGAATGCTTTGTTCTAAGATCACATTTGATACGGAGGTCACTTACCAAAATTATTGATTTGAGGTCAGTACGTCAAACGTCCAGTGCACAGTGACCAAATAATTTCTGTTCCTTGTGCATTACTGAATGCATCAAGGTGGGGGGGGGGGGGTGCATTTTGTATTCTACGAGCTCTTGTTCAATATTTCAGTTCGTCTGTCTGTCCGTCTCTATACCTCAATGTCTAAAAACATTTATCAGATTCGTGCCTTCCGCACCCTTATTTCAGATTTGCGTAAGTATCATTTCATTTGACAGTACAGAAATATATCCAACAGTTTTTCCTCACAGTAAAGAATAGGTTTAAACCTTCAGATCAAAGTCAGATGTGATTAAAGACCAATAAATTATATAAACATAATCATTAGCCATAAGCTTGACATCATTACAAAAGCTTTAAGATAGTATATGCGGTGATTCCGTCTGCATTTGTGGTCTTTTTAACTTTATATGCAGTTCTTTCTACTGTATATGTGGTGCATTCAATTGTATATGTGATGCTTTCAGCTGCATATGCTGAGCTTATAACTTTGTATCGGAATTACTTTATGTTCGGGGTTTTCAACTTTCATCTGTATAGGAGGTACCTGCAACTGTATGTGCATTTCTTTACATGCGGTGATTTTAACTTTATATGAGTAGCATTGTATTGTATATGTGGTTCTTTCAACTGTATATACGGTCCGTTTAATTGTATATGCTGTACCTTTATATTTATATCCGGTGCTTTCAACTTAATGTGCGGTGCAAATAACATTACGTGCAAACTACATTATGAGATCGGAATATTACGAAAGTTAACGAATATTGCCGAAAACATCCGACATAGGATATTATTCCAGGGCATTCTGCCTCTTCTACACCGGTTCAGGGTAGGCATAAAGTGCGAAAATAAGAATTTGTTTTCGAGGGTGCCATTTCGTGCGTTCGGGAAAAAACAAATGATATTAAAAAGATTCGCGTGCATTTTAGTTACATATAGATCTGCAGAAAAAATAAGAATTTCGTAGTAGCCAACGTATTTGCGATTATTGTCACCCTAAAACACTAATTTAAGGGCAATATGATCATGCTTGCTTGGTTCTTACATCTTCTGTTGAGTAAATTTATATATGTTCATTTATAAACTTTTTAGCATGGCTGACCTGAAACGAAAATTTGAAAGAAGCAGCATAGTTTATGCATATACAAATACAATACAGATATGTAATACAAATGTACTTAATACATAATATATTTTATCAATCTTCTTAAAAATAGGAAGTATTACATTTTTGAAATTCAGCAAAAACAAAAGTTTATACCTTGGATAAATAGTGCGTATGACATGTCAGATCTAAAAGATCAAACGTTGTCATAAAGTTATACTTATAAGCTAATCAAAATCTAAAAAGTCACAAATTTATATAAGAAAGTATAAACGGGAAGATTCCATACTTACGAAATATATGCCTGATATAAGAATTATTCTTAACTATAAGTGACCATATATTTTTGAGAGAAATCTTATAATGAAGTTTTGAAATATCGTACGTGTAATTGTGACTTTTCAGAAATGATATGTTCAAAGGCGTATAAAGAACAAAACCGCATGATTGCAAGACTCCATTCTGTTGTAATGTCAAGAATCAATTTAGAAAAAATATCAACAGTCAGTCAGATAAGCGCCACGTTGTATTGAAACGTTTCAAATACATTTTCACGTATACGATGAAGAAACTAAAAATATTAAATATGAAGAACATATAAGTAATTAGAGTTCTTTCATCTTATCTCATTTCCTCTCAGCTAACAGCCATGTTATCCCGTCATAATACAATGATAACATGATTCCTGCACAGACGCGAGGTCACGGCCATTTCAAGATACTACCGATATTATGTGGTAGTTTCAGGATAGATCAAAGCGCTGAAAGCACTGAAGGACGGTTGTCCTGAAAAGTGTCAAACCAAACTGAGCAAAAATGAACATTGGCGTTAAACAAGTAAATGCTTACCAAAAGTCACACTAGGGCTCAATTTAACAATTAGATAAAGTACAGTAGGCCTTCGTTTGCATTGTTTCTGTTGGTGCACAAGTGGCAGATAAAAGTTAATTTCAACCTTGTTTCCATTTTTTGCAGTATAAGTGTCATGTTCTTGCTTTTATCATGTGGTGTCGTCTTAGAAATGCTGCACAGTAGAATTTTTTTTTGGCTTCATCACTAGACGCCATAGACACAAAAAGTTAAGGGAAAGACTGTTGTATTCTGGAATAAGGAAACTTGCATATTCTTTATATAGGTAGGTTGAATTAACACTTCTGTAACAAACTCATTTCAAACATGGTTATAGGAGAAAAGAAAGAACATTATATATTCTATAAACTTTAATGTAGTAATAAAACAATGTTAGACTAGTTTAAAGTGTTCTAAAAAAAATTAGGATTTTCAACATACAGGCATTTATAAAAATAGTTGATCTTATATGAAAATCACAGTGATTCAATAACCATATATCAAGTTTCAACGGGTTCGTCGGTTAACTACCAAGAAAATGTGGTCTATGGATCATCTATGGTCTATGCCCATGCTTCTTTGTAGAGCTGTATGAAATAAGATTTGATCGGAAATTTTGCCAATATGACCACCCCCATTCAGTGTAAGTACAAAACAAAAATATAAACAATATACAGGTTATAGAACTGCAAACTAACACAAAAATATTGTGATTAATCACAAGACGTCGTCTTGAATATTACGCACCAGATGTGAGACTATGTTTTTTGGTCCGAGTAACAGTTACATTTTAAATGTATTAAACTTAATAAGGCATAAAATACTATTACATTTGGAATTTTCACGACTTTACACGAGATCGATAATGGGCCTATCATGTTCACCAGATTAATCAACGATAGCCTGCAACAAATTTTCTAGTTTTATATGTTCTTTTGGTTTACTTTTAGATTTCAACAATATTTCAGCTATTTTCACAGACAGACAGTTTACCGAAACATCATTCCTGGGAAAGACCAGTGCTAGGCTCCCATCCTCCGTCGATCAGAGATGTTATTGTATACCTTAAAAACGCAGAATGTAGGTTTTCTCGTGGCGCGGCTGATTTTGGAAATTTTATTAAAAAAAAAAAATATCTGTTACTCTTTAGACATTCAGTGCGAGTACAATACAAAACATAAGCTATAAGCAGGTTATATAACAGCAAACTAACACAAAAATACTGTTACTAATTTTAGACATTCAGTGCAAGTGCAATACAATTTCAGATTCAGAGATGTTGATTATGTGCGGTTACGGATCTCTCTAAAGTAACTGACGCGACCATCAGAAAATAGAAATAACGCCTGACCAACTTTGCTAAATAAATAAATATGTACTTCTGTGAAGAAAATCAAGATCCCTTCCAGTATGGCGGCTTCCAGTAAAATGATCGCGTTTTTTGTCCCGTGACTCATCGTCTGTATTAGTACTCGTTTTATATTTCAAAATACTTAGCTTTTTTACTTGTCTTAATATAAAATTCGGTGCTTCTTAAAATGCAGAGCTCCTTGAAAAATCACCAGTGCCCGTTAAAATTAAAAATATATATTCAAAGAAGTGGTGTTATTGCAATTGTAATTACGGATCCGTATTAGAAAGTTTATGTTCTGTTATTACAATTATGATATTTGTATCAACGATTATCAATAATTTCTAAATGCAAATAACGTTCATTTTGGAAGGAAGAATGGGACCAAATTTCGGTCAAGAAATACTGCTATGCTAGACCTCTGGTATGGAAGAATGACAAACAACCATTTACATGAACATTTGTGTTTTGAATTCAAATTCAAAACGTTTTTTAAATGTAATTGATCAGAGTTTTACACAGAGAAAAACACTGAACACAGAAACTCTCGAAAACCAATGTTTAATTTACCAGTAGGGGTGTTAGTAGGAACCTTTTGAATGTTAATTCTCATTTGTATAGCCAACAGTTTTATCCCAAGTGTAAAACAATGGTCAATGATTTCTAAGATTTATGGATGCAATATATGTAAGGGAGAGAGGAGCAATATGTGTTTTTAGAAAATTCCACGCCTGTTAATTTGGACCCAGATTTTTATACGCCCGTCTCTGAAAGAACGGGGCGTATTATGTGAACCCCCATGGCGGGCGGGCGGTCCGCGTCCAAAAGCATGCCCGCTCTCTAAGTCAAACAGTTTTCATCCGATCTTCACCAAACTTGCTGACAATGTTTATGGACATAATATCTCGGCCAAGCTCGATAACCAGCCAAATCACCTTAGGCACTCTTGGATAATGGCCCTTGAATTACTCGAAATCTGCGAATTTAGCCTTTTCCGCTCTTTAAGTCAAACAGTTTTCATCCGAACTTTATCAAACTTGCTGATAATGTTTGTAGGCATAATATCTCGGCCATGTTCGCTAACCAGCCAAATCTCCCCTTGCACTCTTGGATTATGGCCCTTGAATTACTCGAAAAAGTGCAAATTTAGCCTTGGCCGCCCTCTAAGTCAAACAGTTTTCATCCAATCTTCACCAAACTTGCTGACAATGTTTGTGGGCATAATATCTCAGCCAAGTTTGATAACCAGCCAAATCGCCCAAGGCACCCTTGGATTATGACCCTTGAATTACTCGAAATCTGCGAATTTAGCCTTCTCCGCCCTCTAAGTCGAACAGTTTTAATCCGATCTTCACCAGATTTGGTGACAATATTTGTGGGTATAATATCTCGGCCAAGTTCGATAACGAGCCAAATCGCCCCAGGCACTCTTGGATTATGGCCCTTCAATTACTCAAAATCTTTTTATGATACGTAACTGAATATTAAGATGGGCGTAGTTTGTGACAGTCTGACACTCTTCTTTTTCGTGATGTGCTCAGACCAGACTACTGTACAGGAAGTACATCGGAATCTGACATCAAAACAAAACCTTTTTAAGTTTTCGCACAAATGATTTTTGTGAAAATATTCCGGTGGGGCTCGAACTCCCGACCTCTTATATAGGGAAAAAATTCGAAAATCTTCTTGTCCAAAACCACGGGGTCCAAAACCACGGGTCCTAGGGCTTTGATATTTGGTATGTAGCATAATCTAGTTGTCCTTTATCAGGATTGTTCAAATTAACCCACTAGGGTCAAATGTCCCGCCCTTGGGGTCACATGGTTTATATAGACTTATATAGGGAAAACTTAAAAATCTTCCTGTACAAAACTTCTAGGTATGGTGGCTGGTTTCTGCCATTTCGTGTGGGCGGGGCGAAAACACACCAACACGACAACTCGACAAAAATCTAATTTATCGGCGGGGCGAAAACACAAAAACACGACACATTTTACGCGAAAACTCGACGTTTAGAGGGCACCGGCACGACAAATTTATCTGTCGAGCTTTCGTATTGGCGGATATAAATATGTCGTGTTGGCGCCCTTTATTTGTCGTGTTTTCGTGTTTTCGCCCCGCCGACACGAAAACACGACAAATACTTATCAGACATCTCTTATAAAACATAGAGTTATTTTAAACCAGTGGAAAAGAGTTTTAGAAGTAATTTTCTTTCTATTCGAACGAACCTGTCAATTCAGAAATTATTTATATCCACTAAAGCTGCATTAGAAGATTTGAAATTATAATACAGACCATAATATGTCAGATGTCGGTTGTCGTTTTAAGAGTATGAAGCGTATGTATAACAGACCCGGTTCCAGAAATATTTCATTTGGGTGGGGGGAGCAGCAGCAGTTAAGAATGAAGGCGGCATCGGCGAGCCGAGTGGGGGTAAGTACGGAAGTGGGTAACCCCCTGTGGGAACGCTAAATGATACAACACACCCACTCCTGTTAGGTGGGTCAGAGCGTGTCCGCCTGGAAATGTTTGAAATATATGTATAAAATGGTAGCCCCTGCTATAATTACGTATACGCGCGGGCCTCAATGAAGATTAACTTCCCTCGTTAATAAGGGCTTTGATATTTTTATTATGATATTGCTCTTATAAAACATTAAACGTATGACAGATCAGAACCTTATCACAGAATACTACACATACAATAAATTGATTGTAATTCTGTATTGTCGTCATGGGATTAATATCAGGTATATCAAATATTTATCCTGTAATTTTATAATAATGGTGATATCCTCCTGTGTGTATATATTAGCTAACAGCTAACGCTGTAATACCGAGTAGAATTATCAAAATTAAAACAAACAAAACTGTCAAAAACACAGACTTATCAGATTTGGTCATTATCAAAAAATGTGTTTATTATTCTAGTAAGAAATTGCCTTGAAACATTATCAGAAAATACATAAAATGTAGGTGAAGAGTAAAAAGGCAGAAGTAATTAGTTTGATATTCGACGTTCGTCTTTCTGTGGTTTTGTAATATACTGCTAAACCTTAAGGTACTAAACTTTCTCTTCTGTTCAATGTTACAGAAAAACAAATGTTGGGTTATGAAGGACTTGTATTCCAATAAACATACCAGGTTCACTGGAAAATATTTTGTAAAACAACAAAATGAAATATACTTACATAAGATCGATAAAGTGTTTCTGAATCACGTGAAAGCATGCAATAAAAATAGTATCAACAAACTGTAACATCCTAAAAAGCTAAGGAAGGAAAATAAAAAGTTTGATGTCTTACTTATCGTTGTTTCATGTTATATTACAGACAAAGTGGTTATGAATTGTGCTGCAATAAACTGAAAAGAAACAGTAAGACGGAAAGTTTTATAGTGCAAAATTCTGTCCGAGGAAATACGTCTGGAAAAGGTGAGTCAATATTACTATGTTATAATTAATTTTACTCTTGCAAAAATAAGTGTTTAATTTCCAAGTAAAGTAGCTTTCATTTGAACAGTGATTAACACGCATGTCCCCTTTGATGGCCTCCCGAGATCAACTTGACCTTTGTCCTATGACCAGCTGACAACAAAAACAATATCTACAGACACAGGCATTTGACGTCCTTAGGCCAAAATATTCTTCAGTTGTCAATAGTAAACCCAAGGTCGACAGACAGACAGACAGGCAGGGTTTGACAAAAACACTGATTAAAAATAAAAACTGCAATATATCTAACTGTAAAATTTAAATGACTTACTTAGTAATGTAGACCCTTTTTACTGACAGGACTCTAACCAATTGTCTCCGCCTTAGTCATTTGGCCAGTCATCCTAATAACTTTGAATACACTAGGTCAAGTTGTTCTCAATTTATAAAGCGGAAAACGTTTCAATGTTAAGGCAACTGTGAAATTGACCTTTGGCGTGTTGATCCACAAGACATAAGCCCAATCATGCTATTAAGTTTTAAGATACTGGGTCAAGTGGTTTTAAAGTTATTTAGCGGAAACCGTTTTCAATAGAAATCAAGGAAAGAAAGACTATTTAATTATGAACCATGTAACGTTTCTGATTTTTCTTATCAGCATTGGTGTATGTGTATCATTGAGATCCGAACTCAATTCTTTTCAAATTAGCTCTGTCTACTTTTTATAGAGTCTAAGTTACTAAGTCTTGTATAAACAAAGATATACATAAACCAAATATGCCATTCAGATATGTGTTTATACTTATTATACAATTCAATCATGAAATCAAATTTATCCGTGTAAACTAAAGTCTTTAGCTGTAAAGGTGGCTATTTTTGCATGCTTTCCAAACAAACGAACAAAACCGTGACAAAAAATGTAGGTCGTACTAAAGAGATAATCCTACCGTGCAAACTCATGGAAAGCATTCTATTATAAATGTTTTTTTTCCAAACTTGGATTTCATTTCTAAAATAGACATGTTAAGCCTTTCTTTGCACAGCGTGGAAACCATGCTGCATCTTTTATTTAAATAAATGTAGTAAAGGTATTTCAAGAAAAATCTTTAGATTGCAAAAGACTGTCAAGAATGTGAATGTGAACTACATTAAGTTGTAGAAGATCAAGACATGAGAAATACCTGTCAGCTTGATGACAGATCATTTTGTAACATTTAGAAATATCGTAAAATACCCTAAATATCATTTGAAAAATTGCAAAACATATAGTTAATGACTATACTACATTAACACTTTATGCGTCAAAAATACGTAATAAAGTTTGAATGGGGTACAAATATAATATATTCTAAATCATGTTAAATATTTTAGAATAATGTGAGTACAAGTATAGGTTGTCGATGGGTACTTAGGGCGGCGTGACAATCCACCGACAATTGACTTGTTTTCCCTGTCAGGCGGCTCTGATAAAAATGGATCTATTGCTTGAAATGTCATCATACAGATATTTTATCATGTTTTTCTGTGTTTTGTATTGACCCAAAAACAATAGCGGTCATTGTCTTCCTTTGCTCAATCCTGTTGTAAAGTTTGAAGGTCCTGGGTCAAGTGTCAAGAATTATCTTGGTTTCCTGATAAGGGTTATCTGGAATGTCAATTGGAAACTAACTTATTTTTATGTATGGAAATTTGAAGTCGTATTTTCTCTTCCATTTTTTGGGGAGAAAATCTCTTGAAGGAAAACATTATACTAGATCATTTAAAAACAGAATTACGTAATATTATACAAAACTCTTAGGAAGATAATGAGTGGTTAAGAACGACACTGGGAGTTGCTGAAAACATTTTTCCCTAGAATGTTTAAGAAATAATATATCTCATCGGTGATTTGTCGCTGAATAAATCACTGTTTGGAGTTAAGATGCGAAGGAATTATATCACGAGGGCGCAGCCCGAGTGATATAATGCTACGCATCTGAATGACAAACAGTGATTTATTCAAGAGCAAATCACTAAATGAGATATATTATTTCGATTCTAACACGTTATCAAGGACTTTAAAGTACACCCTTGTCGGCATGCATTAAACATTTGCCTGTTTTCAATCGGGTTCTTTTCCAGCGCGCCGCTACGCCGCTTGACGCTATGACGTAATAGTTGTGACGTCAGAACAGTGAATTGTTGTTTAATAATTCACTGTTTCCAGCCTTCTTTGTTTAATAGGAAAATGAATCGGATCGTGTTAGAATACGTTGTTTAAGTTATGCATTTAAATGCATGACGAAATTTCTGAGAAATGTAAACTGCACACCGTTTGAGGCAGCGCTATTACAGGAATCACATTTTGCAACGTCTTCATTAAATAGAGGATATTACATGAATGTCTTTTCATATTGAATTTATTAAACGATTTGAATAAAATAATAAAATGCGATGCTCTGCCGAGCATTTTATCAATTTTATTCAATGAGTTTAATAAATTCAATATGGAAAGTCTCAAATGTAATATTCTTTTTATCACATGTTAGCTTTTCCTGTAGAAACATAAAAAATTCTACTTTCTTTTACTATATAAACAAGTCAGTTTGACCAACGTCTCCTATACTATAAACGAGGTCGACGTCAAAGCTTTATTACACTAGTGTATCATCATTTTTATGTATACACTAGTGTATCATCATTTTAATGCAATGGCTTTATTACACTCCTGCGACGTCAAACATGTGACAAGATGTGATTAATGATATTTTCACTTTAATGTAGCTTATATAGCATATGTGCTCTCTTTTGGGTTAGCTGTTATAAATTAATGCATATGTACTGTCTTGCTGGTAAGCTGTTATAAATAACAGCATATGTGCTCTCTTTTTGGTTAGCTATTATAACTAACAGCATATGTGCTCTCTTTTTGGTTAGCTGTTAAATATAACAGCCTATATGCTCTCTTTTTGATTAGCTGTTATAAAGGATAGCATATGTGCTGTCTTGTTGGTTAGCTGTTATAAATGATAGCATATATGCTCTCTTGCTGGTAATCTGTAATAAATAACAGCATATGTGCTCTCTTGTTGTTTAACTGTTATAAATGATAGCATATGTGCTCTCCTGTTGGTTAGCTCTAAAGACTTACGAATAAAAGCATATGTGCTCTCTTGTTGGTAAGCTGTTATAAATAACATCATATGTGCTCTTGTTGGTTAGCTGTTATAAATGATAGCATATGTGCTGTCTTGTTGGTAAGCTGTTATGAATAAAAGCATAAGTACTCTTGTGTTTGTTAGCTCTAAAGACTTATGAATAATGGCATATGTGCTCTTTTGTTGGTAAGCTGTTATGAATAAAAGCATATGTACTGTCTTGTTGGTTAGCTCTAAAGACTTATTAATAAAAGCATATGTGCTCTCTTGTTGGTAAGCTGTTATGAATAAAAGCATATGTACTCTCTTGTTGGTCAGCTCTAAAGTCTTATGAATAATAGCATATGTGCTTTCTTGTTGGTTAGCTGTTATGAATACAATCATATGTGATTTCTTGCTGGATAACTCTAAAAGCTTATGAATAATAGCATATGTTCTCGCTTGTTGGTAAGCTGTTATGAATAAAAGCAAATATGTAATCTCTTCTTGGTTAGCTCTAAAGACTTATGAATAATAGCATATGTGCTCTTGTTGTTAGCTGTTATAAATAAAAGCATATGTACTCTCTTGCTGGTTAACTCTAAAGACTTACGAATAATAGCACATGTGCTCTTGTTGTTAGCTGTTATAAATAAAAGCATATGTACTCTCTTGCTGGTTAACTCTAAAGACTTACGAATAATAGCACATGTGCTCTTGTTAGCTGTTTTGAATAAAAGCATATATACTCTCTTGTCGGTTAGCTGTAAAGTCTTACGTATGCTCTCTTGTTGGTAAGCTGTTATGAATTTTAATTCTACACTTCATAAGGCAATTACCTATGGCCAGTATCATTCAGTCAAAAATCAGTTTCTAGAGATTTCTGAAGTAAATGGATCAAAAGTCAGCAGCGATCTTATAGCTGATAACAATCTCTAATGCTTGGCCCTACGGGCATTCAATTAGTCTGCGGTATTTCATATTGCAAATGAGTTAATTGTAATACACAACCATACATGAATCAAGCATAAAGTACAAATTGTGACAAAATTACTAGAGATACCGGTTAGAAGTTATTACCTTCTCTGGTCCTTAATAACAAATGCGCATAGAAAATACAAACATCAAACCACTGAAAGTTACATAATAAGATATTATTTTAAACGAGGCATATTATCTTTTAAGGTTTCTTTTGGTAAATGATCTTTAATACATTTTAGCCAAAGGCAATTGCGATCACACTCTTTTATTTTTCTCAATGCATTACGTTTGATGTACAATTACTCAAGTGAATTGATCGCCTCATATTTCATGTAAAATCTTGTATTTCTTTCTCTTAGGCGAATCGCTCGCCTCATATTCCATGTAAAATCTTGTGTTGATTTACTCAAGTGAATCGTTCGCCTCATATTCTATGTGAAATCTTGTGTAACCTTAACTCATGTGAATCGTTCGCCTCATATTCCATGTAACTCTTGTGTTAATTCTCTCAGGTGAATCGTTATCCTGATATTCTATGTAAAATCTTGAGTAATCTTAACTCACCTTATATTCCATTTATAACCTTGTATTTATTCACTCAGGCGAATCGTTCGCCTCATATTCCATGTTAAATCTTGTGTTACTTTCACTCAGGCGAATATTTCGCCTCATATTCCATGCAAAGTCTTGTGTTACCTTCACTTAGGTGAATCGTTCGCCTCATATTCCATGTAAAATCTTGTGTTGATTTACTCAGATGATTCGTATGCCTCATATTCTATGAAATATCTTGTGTAACCTTAATTCTGGTGATTTGTTTGCCTCATATTCTATGTAAAATCTTGTGTTGATTTACTCAGGTGATTCGTATGCCTCATATTCTATGAAATATCTTGTGTAACCTTAATTCTGGTGATTTGTTTGCCTCATATTCTATGTAAAATCTTGTGTTACCTTAACTCAGGCAAATTCCATACAAAAGCTTGTGTTACTTTCACTTAGGTGAAGCGTTCGCCTCATATACCATGTAAAATCTTGTGTTGATTTACTCAGGTGATTCGTATGCCTCATATTCAGATCTATGAAATATCTTGTGTAACCTCAATTCTGGTGATTTGTTTGCCACATATTCTATGTAAAATCTTGTGTTACCTTAACTCAGGCAAATTCCATACAAAATCTTGTGTTAGTTCAATCAAAATTTAATGAATCGTTCGCTTCATAGAACATATAAAATCTCGTGTTAATTCACTCAGTCGAAATGTTCGTCTCATAGGTCATTGTTCTACACAACATACTAACAAAATTGCTCAACACATGCAACTGTTTTGAAATAAGCAGACTTTGCTTTTATTACATTCTTAAAATTGTATACAGTGACATCAAACGTACGTTAATTTTTTTACTGTTTATTTTAATCTTTATTTCAACATGCTTATCTAGGTAGCGCGAGTAACGAAAATACACAAATGTAATTTTGCATATAGGAATTTATTGTGATATTGATCGTTCAGTGTTAATTAACAGTACATTTTTTTCGTAATTATTTAGTTATAGTTTTACAGCTTGGCCTAGCCTGGATAATATGTTAACCACATACTTTGGACTTCGAACAGTAATTTTGACTACTTACCAACAAGCATAATAAAACGTATTAGCGTCTGATGGCCGTTCACGCTTCCGTAGAATCAACATTTATTACACGAAATTCATTTTGGAAATATTTCTGAAATATCTAAGTCTGCGGCTCTCAAATATGGAAATATCTGACATCCGAGGCATATACTGACACGTTTAGACAACATCAAAAAGGACCTTTGGAACGATTTGACGAAGTTCCAAAAATCTCCATATACCCTTGCTCCGTTATGGACCCCTGTGTGAGTCCATGCGCATACATTTTCGGGAAATGTTGAAGGTCATCTGACGTCATTTTCTGTGTTGTCAAAAACATACTTATCCTGGCGAGATTGTATAAAAATGTGCTGGCCGTCCTAAGGTTGTAGGAAAATCATTGCCTTAAAAAAATGAGTGTTTTTACAAGACTTTTTAACACGTTTGTACGAAAACAGACGTTTGAGACAAATAGCAATACAAATGCATTGTAGGAAATCTGTATATCCTTCCGCGGGCGTAACGTAATAAAACGTATTAGCGTCTGATGGCCCTTTCACGCTTCCGTAGAATCAACATTTTTACACGAAATTCAATATTTTGAAAATATTTTAGAAATGTCTATGTCTGCAGCACTCCTATACGGAAATATCTGACATCCGAGGCATAAAATGACACTTTTAGACAACATCATAAAGGACCTTTTGAACGATTTGACGAAGTTCCAAAAATCTCCATATACTCTTGCTCCGTCACGGACCCCTGTGGGATTTGTGTTTATTCCGAGTGCAAATATGTTTTCATAGATAAAAAGCTGACATGTCGTGCTGAAGCCCAGGTATTTTCAAATCGTTAGAAAATGCTGAAAATTGACTCCTCCTCATTAGCAAAAAAAAAAAAAAAAAAAAAGTCCATGCGCATACATTTTCGGGAAATGTTGAAGGTCATCTGACGTCATTTTCTGTGTTGTCAAAAACATACGTATCCTGGCGAGATTGTATAAAAATGTGCTGGCCGTCCTAAGGTTGTAGGAAAATCATTGCCTTAAAAAAAATGAGTGTTTTTACAAGACTTTTAAACACGTTTGTACGAAAACAGACGTTTGAGACAAATAGCAATACAAATGCATTGTAGGAAATCTGTATATCCTTCCGCGGGCGTAACGTAATAAAACGTATTAGCGTCTGATGGCCCTTTCACGCTTCCGTAGAATCAACATTTTTACACGAAATTCAATATTTTGACAATATTTTAGAAATGTCTATGTCTGCAGCACTCCTATACGGAAATATCTGACATCCGAGGCATAAAATGACACTTTTAGACAACATCATAAAGGACCTTTTGAACGATTTGACGAAGTTCCAAAAATCTCCATATACTCTTGCTCCGTCACGGACCCCTGTGGGATTTGTGTTTATTCTGAGTACAAATAGTTTTTCATAGATGAAAAGCTGACATGTCGAGCTAATGCCCAGGTATTTTCAAATTGTTAGAAAGTAGTGAAAATGGACTCCTCATTAGCGAAAAAAAGTCCACGCGCATACATTTAGACGGGGTGACCCCTGCGCGTGAAGCCTGGTTTTTGACCAATGCAAATGCGACTTTCGTTCTCAAGTTTAGCCTGTGTACTTTCATATTCTTTACTTCCGGGAAAAACTGAAGGTAATCTGACGTCATTTTCTGTGTGTTCAAAAACATACGTATTCCTGGCAAGATTTTATAAAATTGTGCTGGCCGTCCTAAGGTTATAGGAAAATCATTTTTTTTATAAAAATGAGTGTTTTTACAAGATTTTTTTGTACGAAAACAGACGTTTGAGACAAAAATAGTTATAAATATGCATTGTAGGAATCTGTATATCCTTTCCGCGGCCGTAACATAATAAAACGTATTAGCGTCTGATGGCCCTTTCACGCTTCCATAGATTTAACATTCGATATTTTGAAAATATTTCTGAAATGTCTAGGTCTGCAGCACTCAAATACGGAAATATCTGATATCCGAGGCATATACTGACACTTTTAGACAACATCATAAAGGACCTTTTGAACGATTTGACGAAGTTCCAAAAATCTCCATATACTCTTGCTCCGTTACGGACCCCTTTGGGATTTGTGTTTATTCCGAGTGCAAATAGTTTTTCATAGATGAAAAGCTGACATGTCGAGCTAATGCCCAGGTATTTTCAAATTGTTAGAAAATGCTGAAAATGGACTCCTCATTAGCGAAAAAAAAAGTCCACGCGCATACATTTAGACGGGGTGACCCCTGCGCGTGAACCCTGGCTATTGACCAATGCCAATGCGACTTTCGTTTTCAAGTTAAGCCTGTGTACTTTCATTTTCTTTACTTCCGGGAAAAACTGAAGGTAATCTGACGTCATTTTCTGTGTGTTCAAAAACATACGTATGCCTGGCGAGATTTTATAAAATTGTGCTGGCCGTCCTAAGGTTATAGGAAAATAATTATTTTCTAAAAATGAGTGATTTTTACAAGATTTTTTGTACGAAAACAGACGTTTGAGACAAAAATAGCTATAAATATGCATTGTAGGAATCTGTATATCCTTTCCGCGGCCGTAACGTAATAAAACGTACTAGCGTCTGATGGCCCTTTCACGCTTCCGTAGAATTAACATTAAATATTTTGAAAATATTTCTGAAATGTCTAGGTCTGCAGCACTCAAATACGGAAATTTCTGATATCCGAGGCATATACTGACACTTTTAGACAGCATAAATGGACTCCTCCTCATTAGCAAAAAAAAAAAAAAAAAAAAAAGATAAAGAAGGCTACACGCATACATTTAGACGGGATGACCCCTGCGCGTGAACCCTGGCTATTGACCAATGCAAATGTGACTTTCGTTTTCAAGTTTAGCCCGTGTACTTTCATTTTCATTTTCTTCCGGGAAAAACTGAAGGTCATCTGACGTCATTTTCTGTTTTGTCAAAAACATACGTATGCCTGGCGAAATTGTATAAAAATGTGCTGGCCGTCCTAAGGATATGACACTTGGTGATGGCCCTGTCAACATGGAAGTTATTTATTCAGAAAGCGAGTGAATACCATTTGTAAGAATACGGAGTATTCATACTAGATCTAATATTTTTTTTAGAGAATTGTTAAATACCACTCGAATAATGAATGCCCTTTTCAATACGTTTTCGTTTTTAGTATGTACATGTAAATTGTAAACATATTATTTATTTTTGATTTGTCAAAAATTGGTTGAAGTCGTAAAGTGAATGAATTTATCTGAAGACGTGCTTTGATTTTGTTGAAAGTTCGGCATTTTATCAATAACATATTGTTCTGAGTGTACGCTTTTTTGTTATTTGAAGATACTGGCAAAGTAAATGGCGGGTTAGCTGTTTTGTTCAGTACATGTTCATCTCATCATCATCTTCAGTAACCGCCTCACTCTGGAAGAGTATATTCGCGATTTGATTAAAATACTATACATGCGCAGCCGCAAGGGATAACTATTTACATCTAAAATACTAAAATCTCTCTTTGTACACAGTTTAACACAGTTTAAAAAACTGATAAAACAAAGACTGGGATAACAGTGGCTGGGAAGAAGCTGTGTTGGTAGGCAGATTTGCTGCAGGAGATTTGGTTGTACTGTTGGTTGTGGATTCTGGCTGATCTTGATTGCCGTAGAGAAGGATCAGGAATAATGTCGACAAGATTATGCCTAATTTTGTACAACTTGGTTACTCTGGACATATTGCGTCTGTGCTAAAGTGTGTCCCACTGGAGTTCATGGAGCATATTCGAGACTGAACTTGTTCGTTGGTAGTCGTTTTTGACGAACTTTGCAGCTCTTCGCTGAATAATCTCCAGTTGGCTGATGTGGCTGTCAGCGTTAGGGGATCATAATGTGGAAGCATACTCCACCGTGGGACGGGCGTATGTCTTACAGGCTGTTGCTTTGGTACTTGGTGGACTTGAGCGGATGGTCCTGCGGATGAATGCCATGATGGCCTTTTTGGTGATGTTATTTATATGGATTTTCCAAGAGAGAGCGGGTGTGATGGTGACTTCAAGATATTTAGCGCCTTTGTAGGTTTCAGCCGGGTTCCATGGATGTTGTATGTGAAGCAGTGATCTAGCTTCTGTAGGAGGCGGTGATGACTAACCTTGTCAAATGCTTTACTAAAATCTAGAAGAATAGCATCTATTTGCTGGTTTTTGTCGATGCCTTTATCTAGGTCATTTAAAGTGAGAATAAGCTGGGTATCACAGGAACTTTTCTTTCGGAAGCCATGCTGGAAATCAGTGAGTATATTGTTGGAATTAAAGTAAGACATGATGTGGCTGAAGATGATGTGTCCTAGGAGCTTACAGGTTACAGAGGTCAAGGAGGTTGGACGGTAGTTGGAAGGAGTGGAGCGGTTGCCCTTCTTGAACACAGGGGTAACTACTGCTGTTTTTCCAGTCAGATGGTATTTGACCCTGGTCAGTAGACAGTTGGAAGAACTTTGTAAGCCCTGGTGTAAGCTCATCAGCGTTTAGCTTCAGAAGTTTAGAAGGGATCTTGTCTGGCCCCGCAGCTTTGTGTGGTAGCCCATGTAGAAGTTTAAAAACACCTTTCTCTGTGATGCTGATAGTGCCAGCTGAGGGGATTTTACTAGATGGCAGGTTGGGATGAGAGGTGTCATCTACCTTGGAGAACACAGATGGAAATTGCTTGTTTAGTATATCAGCTTTTTTCCTAGCTGTGCTGTTTGTGATGCCATCTTTCTTCACAGGAGGCACGCCAAGGTTGTCCATCTTCCTGGATTTTATATAGTTCCAGAAGACTTTTGGATTATTGTGGTCCTCAGCTAACATGGCGGCTACATGTGACTCATTGGCTGCTCTGCAGGCTTTCAGGGCTTTACGCTTAATTGTTGCATACTTTTCCCAGTCTGAATGGGAGTTAGACTTCTTAGATTTCCTGAACCATCGGCGCTTTAATTAGTTATGCGACGGATGTCTCTGTTTATCCAGGGCTGACTGAATCTCTGTGCATTTTGGCGTGAGGGTACTTCTTCATCCGCTATATGTTGGCAGCCAGTTTTGAAAATACTAGTAGCCCAGATGATGTTTACGTCAGTTGTGTTTTGTGTTAATTCAGTGATAGAGTTTGAAAGTTCTTTGCATTTCTTCCTGATGGTATCTATATTGGCTTTGCCCCACATAAGTAGTGTGCGTTTCCCTAGTTTGTGTCTACGAAGATTGCGTGGTGATCACTAATGCCAGGTAATGCTATACATCAGTTGATCAATTCTGGTCTGTCAGAAAAACATCCCGGGCAGTGTGTTGTTGCCTCTAATTTGGAAGTCAACAATTTGAGCGGGATTCAGGTTCAAGGAGTGTGAATTGTTCATTGATAGATTTCTTATATCGATGGCCTTGTATGCTGTTTAAATCACCGGTGACCCATATGGTATTTAATAAGCTTCATCATTATTTGTAGGACGATATGCTGAGCGTCAACAAGCGGAACGTCAAACATTACGCTTGACGACGCCACGTCTTTGCGTTCTAAGCGTTGACATTAAACAGCTTGTATGCTTAAGATTTCATTTCGCATCCAGTTTTCATCACATTTAAACAATTAAATATCTACTTGTAGTTCATAAAATGAGTAGATCTGACTACTGCCTACTTTGAATATATTTTCTGATATATTCTTTTCCATCAAAACTAGAATGAACGCCTTGAAAAATATTTATTTATGTTTAGAGTAAAAATATGGCTTAAATTTAGTCAGCGTTTGACCGCATTCATATTTAACACTCATACAAAAACTTCCACCGTTTTTATCAGTATGTGTACATGTATTTCTTTTTTTCAAATTTGAATAACGTGAATATTATGGCTGGATATAGCCGCCAAATCGCTGCCATTCTCAACTTTAGCTTGAAACAAAACAGGTTGATGTGAATGGATTGGTGCCGCTTCCAAACTTTTACGCAAAAATTTAGAAGCCGGGCCCCACAAAACATGACCCCTCAGAGCCTGTATTAAAACAGCACTATCAATAGATAGATAGATAGATAAGATAGATAGATAGATAGATAAGATAGATAGATAGATAAGATAGATAGATAGATAGATAGATAAGATAAGATAAGATAAGATAAATATGAATAAACGGGAGGGTAGTGATAACAATGAACTTTCGCGTTTTAACAATTAACAGCTAACTTAATTTTTTTTAAAGATTTTAATCATATTTGATTGCTCTTTGTTTCATTCATAAAATAATACAAGCATATCTTTTTAACACAGTACACAAAAAAAAAACAACACAACAATTGGATCGGGCTACAAGTTATTTCAACAGCGGCATATATAGTCATTCCCACAATGGTAACTTTCATCTTTTTAAATGAACATTTTAAACCATTGTTAACAAATATGTGCAGTTCAGATTTTAAAATAATTCCAGTTTTGAAACTTCAGATACAACTGACCCTTAGAAAATAGTCTCTTGTCTAATTTATCCAGTCAAAAATTACCCCCACCTCGAATGACACACTGGTTGGAGCGTCCGCCCGTTAATCGAGCGATCATAGGTTTGGTGTCCGGTACGGTCGCTCTATCCATGACAAATATTTTTCAATGGGAGAGTTGTAAGTTACTGTGGAAAAAGAGTTAAAGTGCTTGTAAAAATTACATGTTGACGAAAACGGGCGCAAAACCCAAAAACAAACAATGATGATTCCCAACTTATTCTGACTTTTAAGTAGTCAAAACGGCATGAAGTTAACGCCAGAAGTTAAAAGTGTACGGACATGAAATAAATAAATCATTGCATTTATGCATTTTATAAAAAAATAATTGTGTTGGGTTTACGCCGTTTCTTAACAACCCTCCAGTTATGTCACGGCGGTCTGCTTACACAACCTGTCTTTATAGTTTCTAACCAGTAGGCACTCTCCATAAGAAATTGACAACTTTCCCACTTTATGAAGTGCTGTAGCTAGTCTGGCTTGAACTAACATCTCCGGATTCCGGGGGAAATTGTATTTAACTATTTATTTGGACTTAAACCAAATACAAACAATTATATACTAATGCAGCAAGCCGTTAATTAAAAGCTGGAAATAAATCCTACAAACACAAAATATTATTAACTTTTCAAATATACATCTTAAAATAAAACTTCGCTAGAGTGTTTGCGTTACATGGAAGCGAAATAACCGCAATGTTCATAATTAAATTTATTCTCGACGTTAAATGAATAAACAAAAAGAGGCCGAAACGAGTATTGGAACATGTAGCGTTTCCTAGCAGAGCTGACATCTTCATCTGTTCATCACTAAGACACCAATAGGGAGGTAGCCACCGACTGCTGTTCATCACTAAGACACCAATAGGGAGGTAACCACCGGCTGTGTGTTCTTCTCTACAAGTGTTATTTGTACGATCATCATGAAAAAATGATAATGTGGTTGAACAAGAAGAGTGGAAGCTAATACAGTTTAGTCTAAGTTCTCCTTCCAGTATCGAACTTTAAAAACCCGCCCAATTAGTTCAATAGGGAGAGCGCAGATCTACGGATCGCGGGGTTGCGTGTTCGATTCCCGGGCGGGCCGTATGTTCTCCGTGACGATTTGATAAAAGACATTGTGTCTGAAATCATTCGTCCTCCACCTCTGATTCGTGTGGGGAAGTTGGAAGTTACTTGCAGAGAACAGGTTTGTATTGGTACAGAATCCAGGAACACTGGTTAGGTTAGCTGTCCGCCGTTATATGACTTAAATACTGCTGAAAAACGGCGATAAACCCAAAACAAACACCAAACGAAGTTTAAAATGGTACAGGCTATGTCAATCGTCTTGTAAAGTTTCTTGACAGCCATTGTTTTCTTTTTTACTGTGAAATGACTCAGTTTATTTATGTAATATTTACACCATCACAATCTCATATCGAATCTCAAATTCACTCGACTTCATCCAGCAAGAGACAGCGCAGTAATTTCATATTGCATAAATTATTTGGTATTAGCCAACTGCTTCATGCTTTTAATTGATCATTCTGACCATTTTATCATGCGTGCGTGCTTGGCGATGGAAGGCCTATCAGATAGTCTATAAGGGTTTTCCTGGCGGGAATAACAGCTATTTTGTACACTACCATGTCGTGATCCTTTGAATTGCCTGTAATTTTGAGATCTTTACATACGCCTTTAGCTTTAAGCAATTTAAATGACTTTCTACAATATACGCCCGCCATAATTAGGATGCAATAAAATAATTTTATGCACAACCATATTAAGGTTATAACGATAAAGCAATTAGTAAGGAGGCTAGATATGTTATGTTTGGCGCTGCCGCCATGTCGGCGCGGTTCCATTTCATTTAAAGTCCGGGAGTTGTTTATGCCATCACGTGATTTGTTTGAAAGTGTATTATAAAATTCCTCGTCTTTGTTGGTAATCTGAAACACAAAAATCATGTAATATAATACCAGTAATACCAGCTCCGTAGTTTGATGTTCCATGTATGATCTCTTTCATTGAACATTTATGTATTTACAGGAGTACTTAAAATATTGTCGGAAACTCAAAACGTTGTATTGATCTGCTGATAAAATCTACGCAAAATACATACCGGCCAGTTATTACTGTATCATGAAGTATGAATGGGATACGTCCATAAAATATAGATTTTGCCTTATGATGGAACGTATTTGCATAAAGATTTCCTTAATCAGGTATTGATCATCACTACATAAAAGTCTGTATTATATTTATTGTTCCTTCTCTTGAGAAGGAACACTTAGACTTGACTGAACCGCTGACCTCGCAAACTGTTGTCATTACATTTTTGTTTTGTTTTAAATTTAATGTACAACACCAGTGATATATGTGTAAAATTAGGCGTTTAATCAAATAAAGCAGTTTCAGTTTCAGAATGGTCTTGTCCTTGCGTCCAGTCCTGGGGTTCCACACATTGATGACCAATATTTAAAACAGACATTGCAACCAAAATTTTACAAGATGATCATTATATATTTATATAGATGTGCCCTAGAAAGAACGTTTGCTATGCTTTAACTTGTTCAAAGTATTAAATTTGAGAATTGCTACACCATTTGGTCCTTCCAATAAGCCGATTCGATATAAAATTATTTATGAACATTTTCTTTTACAATTAATTTTGTGCTTGATGAGTAAGGATTAATCGTACACTGGAGTATTTATCAGCAGTATTTTCTTCTTGGTTTTCCTCAGGATAAATTTCCCATTGAATTATACGAGTGCTGTTAAAAATAACGTAAACTTCTGCTGTTAGAAGCCAAGTTTTGTAACATTTTTTCTGATGGGTAAAGCGCGTAGAACATTTTAATTACCATAGCAACGCAAAACAATCGCAGTCGCTTTTACATCTGTCCTGATTTGCATTCGACCGCTAATGTTCGCACTGATTGTCCACTTGTTTACCTGAAAATATGCAGGGCTTTTCATCAGGAAATTGGGAAGAGGCCTTGGTCTTTCAAATTGGGAAATTTATGCGCGATAGTTGTCCATTTCGGAAAAAATAATCAACCGGAAGTAAACACCGAAAGACGAATTGAATTTATCTCCCCTGAAACACGGACTAAAATCCAGGCCATGGAACGTAACGGATTAGACTTGTAATGTGTCACACGTGGTTCTGTGTACTGTTAGGCTGGCTATAGTGCAACAAAAATCAATACCAGACAAACGCTTCCTCTGGAAATACTAAAATGTAAACAAAATCTTAACCATCTGTTGGCATGATTTTGGGAAATCTTACCTTGCATTTTGGGAAATATCTCTGCCGCAGTTGGGGAAAAATAAGTAGTATAGGCGTCTCTTTGGGGTCAGGACTGCGCATGCGTGAGAATGACGTCATGCGTGGCGGCCATTTTGAATTTTTTTTTTAGAATGACATCATCTTCCTATTTTAAGAATTACCTCACTCTGCTATTTATATCTCCCAGAAGTATATAGAGCTGACTTATATACCTATCTAGGGCGTGATCGCGCACATTGAGGATCAGATGCTCAGTCCTAGACGGAGAGATAACAAAACAATATATTTACTTAATAATCATTAAGGTTCATCCATGACCTAAATTAATAAATACATTTCAGCTGAAAAAGTATTACATTTTTGTCGACGATGTTTCCTCCTTGGCGTCCACTGACCAAATGACTCCAATCATAAGCGTACTATCCCTAAATGCGCATGCTCGGACCTGTTTTTACAATGACTTCATGAGCTAAATTTAGATAAGGTCAAACGTGATTATGATCACAATGTCTAGCGTGTGTTGATTTAAGTCCGGATAGACGGACAATAAAAATTAAACATGCCAAAGTTAATCCCTTTAAAATCGCCACAATGTCTGGCGTGTATTTTTTTTTAAGAGCGGATGCGTTAACAATAGCCTATTCAACTGTCAAAGTTAATCCCTTTAAAAAGTCGCCATATGACCTATTACGTGTCGGTGCGACGTTACATCCAACAACAAAAATATAATACAAAATACTCGTTTCTACAAGTTTCTCCTAAAAGTAAAAAAATTGACCGAAATTTAATCCGCTTTTACAGTTTTCAAAGTATTAGGGTCAACATTGGCCAGTTCTCTTTCATACATTATCTTAAGCTGATCTCAAGTCAAAAAATATTAATACTTAATATCCGCTGAAGGTTGAATTTCATGTATGGTCTTGTAAAATCCTGCACAGACTTGCTTTAGGTATCAAGAGTGCCACACACGTGTTGGTTCATTTTAGCGCGAGATATCGAGGAGTAGGTAATATCTTATCTTATAATTTCATTTTACGAATAGAATATCAATTATTCTCATATCATTTTAATGCTCTTTATTTTAATGGTTGATCAAGCCATAGACAGTACGTAATTATATCATTATTAAACATTAAACAAATGGTTCTTTTTTATAGAAAAAAGAGGTTAAAATGTTCTATTTTACTCATGAGTGATTTCACATGAGGTTTAAGTTTATTGCCCTATAGTACTTATCGAGACCTTTGGTTAGATACCCTACATGCCTAGCTTTAGTTGAAATATGAAGGAGTTAGCAGGGTTTTAACGCTTGAATGATTTTGGCTCATTATTCGGTCCCTTTTGGAAATACGATCATCAAAGTATACATATTCCGAATCTTCTTCACGAGACCTTTCCTATGATACCTCACTTAATCAGGTTCGAGTCTAGGAACGCGTAGAAAATGTGAATTTTACGTGTGATTGATCTCACTTCCGGTTTGAGTGTACCAACTTATAGTACTGGTCGAGACCTTCGGTTAGATACCCAATGACTAGGTTATCTTTAATAATAAAGGCGTGAAGCCGGGTGTTTCCTGATGAATGATTCCGGTTTTAACTACAATATCTGGTAAACGGATAGAGATTAGACCCATAATAGTACATATTTTTGGAACCTACTCGAAAAGATCTTTCTAACGGTACAGTTCCCGAGCCTGTACGATGACTTTGAAATTCAATGACTTCATTTCCGGTGGGCACCTAGGTTATACTAAAGTGCAAAAATGTCAGATACCCAAAATGTAAAAATGGACCCAAAAACGTCTTATTTTTGATGATTTTTAGCAACCTTCTCAATAAGTCCTTTACTGGTTCTAAAACTCTAGATGGTCATTGAAAATGTTGGCAATGTTTTTAGAAAACTATCAAAATGTTCTTTAACATCATATTATTGATGGTATGAAAGAGGCACTTCGGTCCATATGTGACCCAGACCTGGTGTCGCCTCCCTTCCCGTACTCAATTCACGGATTAACTCGGACAGATCAATAGGCCTTTGTTAATGCATCCGTCCATAAGTAAATAGACGCTAGACCTTGTGGCGACTTTAAAGGGATTTTTGTTGTTGGATGTAACGTCGCACCGACACGTAATAGGTCATATGGCGACTTTTTAAAGGGATTAACTTTGACAGTTGAATAGGCTATTGTTAACGCATCCGCTCTTAAAAAAATACACGTCAGACATTGTGGCGATTTTAAAGGGATTAACTTTGGCATGTTTACTTTTTATTGTCCGTCTATCCGGACTTAAATCAACACACGCTAGACATTGTGACCATAATCACGTTTGACCTTATCTAAATTTAGCTCATGAAGTCATTGTAAAAACAGGTCCGAGCATGCGCATTTAGGGATAGTACGCTTATGATTGGAGTCATTTGGTCAGTGGACGCCAAGGAGGAAACATCGTCGACAAAAATGTAATACTTTATTTTCAGTTGAAATGTATTTATTAATTTAGGTCATGGATGAATCTTAATGATTATTAAGTAAATATATTGTTTTGTTATCTCTCCGTCTAGGGCTGAGCACCTGACCCTCAATGTGCGCGATCACGCCCTAGATAGGTATATAAGTCAGCTCTATATACTTCTGGGAGATATAAATAGCAGAGTGAGGTCATTCTTAAAATAGGAAGATGATGTCATTCTAAAAAAAATTCAATATGGCCGCCGCGCATGACGTCATTCTCACGCATGTGCAGTCCTGATCCCAAAGAGACGCCTATACTACTAAAATAGTATAATTTTGGATTGGGAAGTGGCCTTATAAGGCCTCTGTTATATAAGGATGAAAAACCCTGATATGCCTAAGTACAGCGACATGCACCGGAAGTATGGTGTCATTCGAACAAGTTAGGTTGAAGTAAACAACAGTTTTGCTGTTTATAACGCATGTAATATCAAAATCGGCTGGCATAGATACTCAAGCAGTCGTTAAACACCCACCACGACCTGGTGACCTACTTTTTCCTCCCACATGAACTTCGTGCAAATCATTTTTATAATATTGGTATAATACAGCTATTCTGCAAGATAACAGGTGGACAATTTAGGCCCTCCCTGAATTAATGTGTTTTCACAACTTCATCTGCAAACTTATTCAGTCATTCTCTTGCCAGTATAGTTTTATAAACATAGAATAATAACTGCCTTACACTGTAGAAACAAAGTGTGGTCTAAAATCACCTTGATACATCAAGTACTATAGCATACTACTACATTAATTTGATAATATATTTAGACATTAAACACATTGTCTTGGCCTTACATAATATGTCACTGTCAATTTGTAACTAGATACTTGTTATTTCTCATTTTCTTCATGCAAAGTATATAAATACAAAAGAATACAGTTATTTTGTGGTGCCTCTTTAAAGACCCACCACGACCTAGTATCCTACTTTTTTCAACCACAAAAACTTCATGAAAATCATTCTTATAATACAGGTAATATACAGCTGTACTACAAGTTTTAGGTGGACAATTTAGGGTCTTTCTGAATAAATGTGTTTTCACAACTTCATCTGCAAACTTATTCAGTCAGTCTCTTTCCAGCATAGTTTTAAGAATATAGATGAATAACTATCCTACTCTGTAGAAACAAAATGTGATTGAAATTTAACTAAATACACTGATTTTTGTACATATTATAGTGTTTTCTCACTAATAAATATCAATAAGTAATGGTTTACTTACTTATTGGAAGTGCTTTCCTTCTAGCTGAACTACGTAGTTAGCTGTAGTTAAAATACTGGATAGTATTCTATGTGTTTGTCGTCCTCACTGCAGAGTGCGGTATACCAGAATGCCCTTTTCCCAGCTATCCCAACGTACATCGGCTAGTTTTGGCGGGAGTCGTAGGTTACTGAACATCAGTCACGGGTCAGTGAACCGCAGCCACTACACTCCTCCCCCTCCTATGAAGGATTGCCCTCTGACGTGGATCTTGGGATGGTATTTACTGGTCCTATCCACATACACACCGAGTCTTCAGACGTTGTACTCCTAGATATCGAAGTACTATTACTGGATTTCTAACCAGTATAGTTAGTACTGGGTTTCTAACCAGTAGATTAAATTTACTCACTTTTGGTTCAAAGTGTTATTACTGGGTTTCTGACCAGTACAGTTTTATCGCTAACTTCTGGGTTTAGAAGTACAGCTACCTGGGTTTTGGTACACGGAAATAGGGATACACGTTGGCACCCTACACCTAATATCAAGATTGAGTTGCACCTTCCAAGCTGGCAGACGATGTAAGGAGTTTGTTAATCCCTTGCTGACTCAATTTAGTTCTTGCTGTCCAAATGATTCTGTTGGAAGTTCTGAAATGATAAGGACAAAGTTACCCACATTTTATTATGGTGTTTACATTATTTGCATTTGTACTTATCTAGGTATATAGCGGTTGTTTACGCCTGTCCTGGATTCACTAACCAGTGTTGTTATCCACTGGAGAATCTCTTTCCCGACATGGTTCAAGACGGTCGTGCTTTGACACGAATACATTATTTCTCAAATTTACCCTGAAAAGGTAAGAAGATAATTTCTAAGATATTACCCCGGTCTTTTCCACGGAGGAGTTTTCTGCATTTCCTTTTAGCACTGCAGAATCTAATAATTAGACTATGTTACCCACCTTGTAATTTCTCTGCCAGAGATCATAGTCTCATTTCATTTGTCTGTGGTTTTCAGACTCATGAGCTCATTAAATATTAGTTATTAGTTTACTAATAGCTCTAAGACTTCCCTTTGTTTTAATGGCAAGCCTTCATTGCGAAATAATGGTCCCAGCATGGTACAACCATATCACTATTCCGCAAGTAGTCCGTAGATTCATTCTTCTGCCCGTAGACAGTCGTACCCATGCCCTCCAGGTAATCCGATACACCTACCTGATTACAAGAGTGGCCAGCCCTTGCAATATCATCCAGGAGTGATCCCTTTACCATTGGCACTGCGTCGTCTACTTCCTCTGTAAAGGAAGCCCAATTTTCATGAGCTCGCGCACCAAACTTGTAAACACCCACCACAAGGCAAGTCTTTTAGTCGTACCCCAGCATTAAATGTTCCGTACCATCCATCTGCCGGCATTCTCAATAGTACATCATTGCAACACCATATTTCACTGTGATAGTTCCTCCAACCATCCCGCCAACTGACCTTGTGGCTCCCTGAATCTAGTATATCAGCGTTAATATGCTTGAAATGTTCTTACCTGAAAGTGTTTCCTCAACAGGTAATGTCTATACTGCCTCGTGAACCGAACGACAGCTCATACTGCTTTTCTAGTAGTATAATACCTACTCTGTCTTACAGTTAATGAACAACTATAAGCTATTACTCTTTCTACCCTTACGATTTTTAGGATAGTAATTCTTTGAAAATGACTTTCTTCACATGTATAACAAGCATGAGACTTAGGTACAAGTCGTGATCTTGTTCGTCTCATTCCCTTAACAATTTTTCGAGAATGGCTGTCTGTAATCGCACCTCTAAGTCTTCGAGAGCTTTCTGCAGATCCTGCTGATGATCATCATCACTGCTTGAAGACTGTATTTGATTAACAGCACTTACAGGTTCTAAATCATAGTCTACCTTTCTTCTTTGTTTTTCAGGTTCTGCTTTACCATGCATAGCTACATGAATTTGTTGGTACCTTCTTACCATTTTAATAGCTTGATGTACTGTTCCTGGAGCTTGATTACAAACATATTCTCCAGCTTCTTTGTCAACCATTCCTTGGCAGAATTTGTTTACTGCCTGTTCATTTGAGAATGTTTCTGGTAAACCTTTAAAAGCTCTAACAGCCATGGTAAGAACCCTATCAGCCCAATCCTCCAACGTCTCACCTGTACTTTGTGATGATTGCATGAATTTTGCTTGAGCAGTAGCTGGTAAATCATTCTCATCGAATCTGTCTGTTATCTTCTTTAGAGTTTCCTGATAATTCATTTCTTTACCATCAGAAAAAAACTACGGAAAGATATTCTAAAGCCTTACCTTTTAAGCTTAAGCACAAACAGTTCAAGCATTCTTCTTCTGACCATGCGTATGTTCTTGCATAGCGCTGAAATTGCATATAAAATGCTTTCCAACTGCCCTTTCCATCATAGATAAGATGTTTTGGAAGGGTAGCCAATGGGTCTCTCTGTCGAATTCCTGTTTGATTACCATTTGATACTGTTTGTTGTATCCCTGTTTGAAAATTATTTGAAACTTTACCTGTTCGTTGACCAAGTGTTTCATCAAAATGTAACTTAGGTTTTGGTAAACCTTTACTGCAGATGGTAAAGGAGTGAGTGGTGTAGTCATTGCTTGATTATTGGTAGAACTTGACTGCCTCGGAGATGTATTCTGGACATTGCTAGATGTAGGTGTCGAAGTTTTCGGGACACTAGGTAATTTACTTACCATGTCGTCTCTTACCGCATCATTCTGACGTGTTATCATCCTTCTTGCAGATGAGAGTAACTGCATAAAATCAGACCCCCATGTACCTCTTTTCTCTTCTGCTTTTATAGCATTCTGGAGACCATCTTTATTTTCGGATGCTTCAGGATGCTTACCAAAAGATTCCGGCTGTTCGCCTGATAATTCCTGTGAATCATCACTTTCAGGTTCATGCAAGGTTCGATTAAGAGTGAAGTCAATATTGTTCAAGACTTCCTCTGGAAAGGTTCTACGGGCAATAGTTGATAAAATCTCCGGTGTAATATTTCCACTACTTTCCCTAACTGCCACTATGGCATTAGCTAGTTTCAGCTTAATGCCTGGAATAGTGACAAGTACATCCACAGGTGCAAACTTTATGGCAACAGGTGTTGTTGATGTGTTTGACTGAGATTCCGCCATTATTTTGAAGAATATATAGCTACTTACCAAAAACTGTAAACTGTTTGTTGATTTTAATAGACAGGCCACACCCACTACACTCCTTCCCCACCAAACAAAGGACAGGTGCTCTGACAAATGACAACTGTCGATGTAAAAGAGTGTTTATCTGCAACATACAAGAATTAATTAAGAAAATGAATTTATTCTTATAGTTTATCACTTCCATATATGTGGTCGATCAAATATTTCCACTAGGTTCAGTGGAATATTTTATTATCTCGGATTGGCCGTATGCTGTCTGCTGTACTAAAGAAGATTGT
Source organism: Mercenaria mercenaria (assembly GCF_021730395.1). Taxonomy (NCBI): domain Eukaryota; kingdom Metazoa; phylum Mollusca; class Bivalvia; order Venerida; family Veneridae; genus Mercenaria; species Mercenaria mercenaria. The sequence continues at coordinate 43,071,777 of NC_069369.1, read as the reverse complement.
AGGTAGATACCAAATAAGGCTGTACGTTGATATTTTAGACCTTGATTACGGTCTTATTCTGTTTCTGGTAGATAACGATTAGTTTCAATCGTTACCCCTCCCACTCTTGTTGAAATTCGGTAGCGTTTGCAGCGATATTTTTAAACCGCTGCCACCATTATAGTGTTTTCCTACTAATAAATATCAATAAGTAATGGTTTATTTACTTATTGGAAGTGCTTTCCTTCTAGCTGAACTACGTAGTTAGCTGTAGTTAAAATACTGGATAGTATTCTATGTGTTTGTCGTCCTCACTGCAGAGTGCGGTATACCAGAATGCCCTTTTCCCAGCTATCCCAACGTACATCGGCTAGTTTTGGCGGGAGTCGTAGGTTACTGAACATCAGTCACGGGTCAGTGAACCGCAGCTACTACAATATTGCTACATTCATTAAATAAAATGTTAAGACATTAAACACATTGTCTTGGCCTGATATATGTCACTGTCAATCTGAAACTTAGGGCTATATTCATAGTCGTTACTCAAACTCACACTTGACTCAAACTTGGGTAAGTATCACTCAAGTGGACCTCGAGTAGACCTTGCGGGAGTGTTAGTGGAGTTTGAAAGTCATGTTTATAAATTCCACTCAATCTTAACTTTCGGAAGGACAGCTCGAGTAATGGTTTCACTAGAGTTAGAGGATTATAACGATTTATATGACAATAACATCAAAGATGTGCAAAAGTGCTGACCATTATTTTTATAGTTGGAAGTTGTCATCTTATTGTTCATCTGTATGATTATCCGTCCGTCCGTTCGTCTATTTGTTTTATAATACGTCCTTCCGTCCGTTCGCCCGTCCATCAGCCAGTCTACTCATTTGCATTAGTAGAATTTAATTTATGCTTAGAAATATTATAGTTTAATTTTCGATGAAATTGAAATTTATTTAAACAACTGAATTTTTAACTCTGCCATTAATTGTTGATGTTTCCCGAATGCCAGCCCGCGTATTTTGTTTTTAGATTTTAATTACTAAAAACATAATGGAGCCGCACCTTAAGAAAACCAACATAGTGCGTTTGCGACCAGCATCTGTTTTAACAGTTTTTATTAATTAAAGTAGTCTTTTAATTTGTTTGGTCTTTTTTGCGCTTTCGTCGTCCTCAACAACATGTAGTAAAAATAATATATTTTTCCAAAATACCTTGCACAAATATGAACTTCCGCTTTAACATGACACTGTTATCTTACCTTCAAATTAATTAAATATTGTAAATTTATCATCTAAACTTACATTATGAGACCTTGAGAAACACTCTGATAAAGGTCAAGGTCACAGGGGCCTGAACATGGAAAACCATTTCTGATCAATAATTTGAGAACCACTTGACCCAGAATATTGAAACTTCATAGGATGATTGGGCATGCAGCGTAGATGATCCCTATTGATTTTAAGGTCACTTTATTTAAGGTCAAGGTCGCAGTGGACAGAACATGGAAATCCATTTCCAGTCAATAACTTGAGAACTATTTGACCTATAACCTTCAAATTTTATAAGGTGATAGGACTTACAGAGTAGATGACCCGTATTATTTTTAGGGTCACTCCATCATAAAGTCATCTGACAGTTTTGCTTGGAATACATAACAATTCAAGTGTTTGAAGTCATCTTACAGCGTTGCTTTGGATACTTTACAATTAAAGTCAATAAAGTCATCCAATAGTTTTGCTTGGAATGCATTACAATTCATTTGAATGAACACGTCTTGCATTGTTGCTTGGGATATATAACAATGTATGTGAATGAACACATCTTTCAGTGTTGTTTGGAATCCATTTCAATTCAAGTGAATGAAAAAATCTTACATTGTTGCTTGCCTAAAACTGTCTAAAACATAAGTTTTATATTTTGTCACAAGCTGGAAAATTACCTTTTTGTTAATGTACACAATACTGTATTGATCTGCTCGTAAAATCTACGTGAACTATAACACGCACGACCGCTTATTCATATATCTTGAATGTATAAACCGGACACAGTTTCAGCCTTTGATAGAACATATGCATAATGATCGGCTTATGCAGGTATTGATCACTGTATCATAATCTTTGTCATATTTACGCAAAGTACTAAGATGTGTATTGCTACATCATCTAGCCCGGCCATGAAGCTGATGGGATAAAATATCATTTTATGAGCAGTAAAGTGAATTATCAGTTTTTAGCTCATCTGAGCACAAAGTGCTCATGGAGAGCTATTGTGATCACGCTGTGTCCGGCGTCCGTCATGCGTCCGTCCGTCAAGTCGTCCGGCGGTCGTTAACAATTGTGTTTAAATGACATCTCCTCCAAAACCACTGAATGGATTTTGATGAAACTTGGCCTGGATGTTCCTTGCGTAGTACTCTAACAAAATTGTTCAAATGGTTCCGCTTTGTTGCACATAGGAGCCACCAGAGCTATAAATAGAAAACTATTCAAACGACATCTCCTCCTAAACCACTGGTCCGATTTTGAAGTAATTTCACACAAATGGTCCTTATGTCACCCTCTACCAAGATTGTTCAAATTTTACCGATTCGTAAAAAAACATGACCGCCAGGGAGCGTGGTCACTTTTCCCTATATTGATTTAGTGGAAACTTTAAAAATCTTCTTGAATGTGTGAAACTACTGGCCCGATTTTAAAACAATTTAACAGAAATGGTCCTTGTGTGACCCTCTACCAAGATTGTTCAAATTAGTTTGATTCGTCAAAACACATGGTCGCCAGAGGGCGTGGTTACTTTTCCCTATATGTATATAGTGGAAACTTTAAAAATCTTCTTGTGTGAAACTGCCTGCCCGATTTTAAAATAATTTTACATAAATGGTCCTTGTATGACCCTCTACCAAGATCATTCAAATTATTCCGATTCGTCAAAAAACATGGCTGCCAAGAGGCGTGCCTTGATTTTAAAATAATTTTACACAAATGGTCCTTCTGTGACCCTCTGATTATTTTGATTTGTCAAAAACATGGCCGCCAGAGAGCATGGTTACTTTTCCCTATATGTATATAGTGGAAACTTTAAAAATTGTGTGACATGTATATAATGTAGGCTAACATAGAAGAAACCTAACTCTGTACTTGTACCATTACATTATACAAATGCACTTGAAGCCTTGTACAGGTGAGCGCTTTAGGGTCAATGACCCTCTTGTTTGTTTGATAAGTACGGATGTATTATGTACTTTAGTCGTTTGCAAAGGAATGGTATATATGTTTTGATGTTCATTTTACATAACAAGATTCCTACTTAATTATAATATCGCTTTTCTTAGGCATTAATGATACTTTTGTACTCTTTTACAATAATGTTCTGAACAACCATCTTTGAAATATTAACACAAGCTCTTGAATAATACCTTCAGACTGTTTTCACGTTCGCCTCCCAGTAAGTTGGACAATCGACCATTTTTTATACGCCCGAAGGGGGCGTATTATGTTATGACGCCGGTGTCAGTGTGTCCGTCCGCCCGTTAGCAATTTCGTGTCCGCTCTGTAACTCTTGAACCCCTTGAAGGATTTCGAAGAAACTTGACACAAATGTTCACCACATAAAGACGACGAGAGCGTATGTTTTGAATGGCTCGCTTCAAGGTCAGGGTCACACTTAGGGGTCAAAGGTCATATGACTTTGTTTCGTGTCCGCTCTGTAACTCTTGAACTGCTTAAAGGATTTTAAAGAAACTTGGCACAATTGTTCACCACATCGAGACGGCGTGCAGAGCGCATGTTTCGGATGGCTCGCCTCAATGTCAAGATCACACTTAGGGGTCAAAGGTCAAACCTTCGGGCGCATATTGCTCCGCATTGCGGTGCTCTTGTTTTTATCAATAGCAAAGTGTAATTTTGAATACAAATTATTCGCTTTCCTGACGATTTAATTTGTTATCAGCTGATATCTCGATGATTCATTTGTTTCCTGAATATATTTATCGTTTGCATCATGGAGTGCATTAAATTTTACTATAAAAGAATTACGCTTAAGCCGATGCTAGTGGTGCGTGAGTGGTGTTGCTCTCATGAATAGCTATAGACTTCTTAGTTTCGTTCCGTGCTAGTGGTGCGTGTGTGGTGTTGCTCTCATGAATAGCTATAGACTCCTTAGTTTCGTTCCGTGCTAGTGGTGCGTGAGTGGTGTTGCTCTCATGAATAGCTATAGACTCCTTAGTTTCGTTCCGTGCTAGTGGTGTGTGAGTGGTGTTGCTCTCATGAATAGCTATAGACTCCTTAGTTTCGTTCCGTGCTTCCAAAGAATCTATTTATAGATTTTATGGCTAGACACACAGATACCGTTTAAAATTATAATTAGCTTTGAAATTAAAAATTACATAAAAGGTCGTCAAAAGGAGAAACCACAGTAAGCAATGGGATTCGAGAAAAAATGAATTGCCATTATTATTCTCGAATCCCCAGTTGCTAATGGTTTCTCTGATTTGAAACATCTATGTCAATTTGTTTACTTTCCAAAACGAAAATATCTTCATAAAAACTACATAATATAAGTATATTTTACTTGTCAAATATTGCTCAGTTGTGACACTTGTTTTCTAACATTCAGAATGTCATATAGATATGCCTAAGACAAAAAAAGGACATATATGTATTATAAACATAATTTGTATATGAATGCATTATATATACTGCTTCTTTAATTTACAACACAATACCTTCGTAGCAAATATATTGAAGAAAATATGAAGTTTAAATAACAAATTTAGAAAAAAAAAATCCGAAAAATAATGAATATTAAAATAGTGAATAAGAATGCAAAAAGTAAGCTCATAATATCTAAGAAAGAAAAGTGAAAATTGAAGTTAGTAACGTCATCAGTTACACGCAAGAGTCGTTTGCTTTTATGATTTTATGACTTATGTTAAACCATGAGCCAACTAATCGCGTTGCCTGTATACAAAAAATAGATTGGATTTTAGTAATGATTCAGTACACGCCCTGTTAGCGCGGTAGGTTGAACTAAAAACTATAATTCAGGGCTTTGCGAGTTCGATCCCGGGTGCGGCGTATATGACAATTTGATAAACAAAAGCATTTGTAAAAGATATGTGGATTCGTGAAAAAGAATCAACGGCTACTACAATAAATCGATGTCTGTACCGGAAGATCATGACATGCACCATAGCAAAGAAATGCTTTGAATAATTTGAAATTCGCATTTTCTTTCGCAGAAATTTATGCGGTCTATAGTATGTAGGTCTGGTTGTGAAAATACATACATACGGCCCAGAGGCAATCACAATTTATCGATATGTCTGTTTACTCCAAAACTATTAAGTACAATGGAATATTGAACACTACGCAGATTTATATCGATGAAAGTCTGGTATTATGCAAATACAGAGCACTCATGATCTTCCTCTGCTATCACTTGAATAGAGGATACAAGTACGAAAAATGTAGCAAAAGGAAACTCCGCGCCAAACAAAGCAGTGTATGTAGTACTGACAGAACAGGAGAAGGTATAACGATACTTGTGTCTTTGTTGTAGGCCCTAGGCAAACAGACATTCTGGTGAGGTTTCATGAATGTTGGAGAAAAAACAATGTCTTTGTAGTGTGAGCAGGATTTTCATTGTTGTATTTAGTGACCTAATTATTGACTGGCCATGACCCATATGCGAAATTGACCTCTAAGTTTCGGTACATGGAATGAAATGTATTGCATACACAATACTGTGCTTAAATTCAGACTTACATAGTTGTTCATCCGAAATGACTGAGTTTCAAACTTAGGTTAGATGTTGTCAAGACCATTATTCTGATAAATGTATATCAGGAATATGGGCTTTATATGATACTTTCAAGTTAAATGATGAGGAAGGACTAAGATGCACAATGAATGAAACACAACAAACATCATTTTATCCAGCCTAGTTTAAAAGGAACAATAAAATTATAGGCCTGACGCAAGTGTGATATGTTGACAATTCCGTTGGTGTATTTACTTAGAGGGTATTGTTGTTGTTTTCTTCACCTCCTCCTTAGAAGAACAGCTTCTGAATACACAGCAATGATTATTGACTAAACAGTTCTCTACTTTAAACACCTTTACCACTATATACAGCCATATACTGATCAACTGGTATTTTGGAAGGACAAACGGTCAATGTTGTGCAATCATCCACCTCTCAAGAAAGACCATTGTTCTATTAAATATTGCTAAAGGTCAACCTGTAAGAAACCTACATTGAGATAATAGAGTAAGGATACTTTGAAATGCAAGTCACCTTGGTTCAGTTTATTTATTTACTTATTTTGTTGGGTTTAACGTCGCACCGACATAATTATTGGTCATATGGCGACTTTCCAGCTTTGATGGTGGAGGAAGACCCCAGGTGCCCCTCCGTGCATTATTTCATCACGAACGGGCACCTGGGTAGAACCACATGAAGAATTCAACGCCCCGAGTGAGGCTCGAACCCACATCGATGAGGGGCAAGTGATTTGAAGTCAGCGACCTTAACCACTCGGCCACCTTGGTTCATAGGCCAGTTGTTTGCCTTATTGTTAGGTGACATTTGTAAAAGGTTTGACTTTAATTATGCATATCAAACATTCAACATATAACTTAAGAATATAATCAACGTATATAACTAAAAATATAAGACTGTTTGTGGATGTTTGTGTTCCAGACGTACGTACTGTGTAATAAGTTTGGTGTTGACAGAGTAATGTAGTATGTTTAAACAAAATAATGTATGTGCATTTTTCCATTCAGATTTCAATTAAATGCTGATGATGTGAGTAATAACTATGAGGTTAAATATTCCAGTTGTTAATTTTGACGGTATTATGACAGTATAATGGTTTTAACACAGTACTGACTATCTATTGTTGTTAAATATCGATGGCATTATTTATTTATGTAATATCAAAGAATAATACGCATTTTAATGTTACACAATTTCAGCTCTCGTTCGTATCACTCCCGCACGATAATTTAAACGACAGCATGTTTATATTTTTTGTTTGATTGTTATGGTTCGTTGCACTCAAAAAGGTTGTCAATGATAGAAGTTAAGTGCAAACTGTAATGTTATACAAACATATTTTCTGTATTGAAACGTTTTAATGAAGAAAAATCATAATTACTAAGCATGTTATCGTTTGTGTTTAAATCGTGCGGGATTTAAAAGTAAGGACTTAACCTAAGCCCTCTTTACACAAGGGAAACAATCTTTTTATAGAGTGAAATTATTGAGTGAACACCGTTGCAATAGAAAAGTAAGCTGTCTATGTTACCTGTTTTACATGATAACACAGTCATGCATTTAACAGTCCTGAAATTGTTTTCTTTGCTTTATTTCTAGATAGTTTTCCCATACTTTGGCGCATATATATGGGTAGCAGTTTAGCTTAATCATATTTTATTGCAATTATCACACAATACATGATGGTAAATGTACATCAAGACAATGATATACAGATACATATGTAAATATATATACAACAGCAAACCATCATTACATCAAGACATATAATACTACAGTACATAAGATACATTCGGTAACTTTGCAAAGGTGTGATAATACAAAAGGGTTGGACCACAAGTTTTACCAACATTAGAAATCGGTCCGTCCCTGGCTGTCAAATTAATGTTAGATTAAACTAAATGGCGGATTTTTGTTTGGACTAGAATGGAAAAAATATGGGTAGCAGAGATCCTTCTCTCTCCAGCAATAGCTTTCTCAACATATTTTACCTTGTGAAATTCTGTGGGTTTTGACATCTTAAAAAAATTGTCTGTTGACAAATTTCTCCACAAAAATGACACAATTTCAACTAGGGCATTAAATGATTTGATCCTTGCATATTTCTCTTTTCAAAATGCTGATCTCTGCCGTAATTGCTTCTAATTATGCATGATTTTTTCGTGCCTAGAGGTAAAAAGTGCATGTTTGCATGAGATACTTTTTACATAGCCACCTAAGCCAACAATACAGTTTTAGCGGAGTTGTCTCCATTTTTTTTCAGATCTTTACCCAGGATATTTTTTTTCAGCTCAAATAACTCTTTTTCAGAATATGATATCTGAAATATTTTTTCAGACTGCGTATTTTGATGCAGTTAGCTACACATATATCTAAAATAGATAGTGCCTACTTTAAGTTTGTAGTTTTAGTTACAATGCCTATATATAGAGCTAAACTTGCGACTCTTTCCGTTGTACGGATAGTGTTGTCAACAATAATACTTTTATTCACAAGTAGTATACTTTTACAATTTGTAGTTATATCGGTTTATCAACACAACAACACAGGTCTCCTTTATCTTATTTTTTCCTGTAAACTTTCATTTTCATATTATTATCATTATAATTAACACAGAACGGTTGAGAACCAATACTTACTTAAATAGATACAGTTTTTCAAATGAATAATTCATATGTATCATTGATTTATTACCTCCCTTTATTAAATTTTGGCTGGTGTACGTCGATTGTATTTTATTGTTTACGTTAACGTCACCTCCGTGATTCCATATAACGTTACTTGTCTTATGTATTTGTTAGCCAGAATAATTACAAAATATGTAATCTAGGACTTGTGCATGTGGCTTGATGAAGGCCCTGGGCCGTAACTTTGTCGCAAATAGTGATAATAAAAATCAGTGAAAAAACAATCCCTACTGGTTTCCCAATAGTTTCCGGACCCAAGTAGTTTTCCGAACCTTTTACATTTCGTGCTGTATAGACTTTGCGCCGTCGTTAAGCATTTGGGTAACGATATCACATCATCTAGACCTTTGTTGCCTTTACATAGCAGCAAAAACCTAGCATTACCGAACTTATTTATTATTTGAATATCCCGGTTGTTTTAACTTACTTCGATGTAATGTTTAGACAAGAGATTGTCAACTGCAGGGGAAATCCAGTTACAGTGCGCATGCGCAGAAATTGAGGCCCCTTGAAGATAAACATCAGTCAATTGATGCTCCCATTTACAGACGATACAGTAAAACTATTCCGATAGTAATAAAATAAAACAATGAAAGTCAGAAAAAATCGGCCTATTCACTATACTACGGCATTAAAATATCGATTGAAAATAAGAACCAAAATAGACAGGCCGGATTTACCTACGATAGTGTCATACCGTCTATCAATCAAACGTTTAGCAGCAGTGTCCATGCCCGAGTGGTCAGGGCGTTAGACTAGCAATTTTGAGACCGGTGTTCTTCTTTTATAAAAAATGTTGTTAATTATATTAAAAGTTCTTAATTTCTTTTTTGTAATATTACCAGTCCACTAAATACGTCCCGTCATTTTAGCGTGACGTTGCAAACGTCATTCAAACGTAATTAGACGTAAATGAAATGAGCGTATTATAAATCTAGTATTTGTTAAATTCTTGAAATATACTTTTCAAATCATCATCACGCCTTAGAATTATGTTTTAGTTTTTAATATATATAACGAAATCGGAAATGTTTGCTTTTACAGTAAGGTTACAACTGTTACAATGAAAGGTCCGGAAAACTACTCAGACTAACTGAGATGTTAATGGAATTAACTGCCCCGTTTGAGGCCTCATCTACATTTGTGTTATGAACGCAAGTGTAATACGAATTCTGCATGGTGTTAACGAAGAACCTAGCCTTTTTCTGTGAAAATTTTATGTTTCTACTATGTTTTGTTTGAAAGTTACTGGCAAAAAATAGCGATTTCGGTCCGAAAACTACTGGGAAACCAGTATGGATAATACAAAAATATTTGTATAAAACTTACTTATATACAGTACCAATACAAGTAACACAATAGAAAGGTTTAGAAATTAGATCTAGCACAAATTAACTTTACAAAGCAGTATCCGGAATTTCGTTGGAATAAAAGGCCTATACCCCCCTATCATATAAAATAAATGTGGCAAATAACAATGCTTACAATATAATAAATCAGTATTTAAAATAAATTTTAACATGACTCGGATTTTCCAGTTAAACAAAGAAGGAAATCAAGCTCTGTATATTCTGCGATAAACAACGGTTGACGCGCGAGAGCATTATGACGTCAATTATGACGTCAAATTGCCACATGACGCCTGATACATAACTCCTCGCGTAAATGAAGTCCAACATAATATTTATTAAAATATATCAATGAGCATGTCAGAATGAAAACAATCTAGGCCTTCTTGTGATTAATCGACTGATTTACCACGGTTCATCGTTCAGATGCTTCAGTATTTAACCACTCGGGCTAACGCCCTCGTGGTTCAATTCCTACGCATCTGAACTCTGAACCGTGGTAAATCAGACGATAAACCACTCGAAGGCCTATATTATTTGTTAAATAAAACATAAAATTATTACACACGAAAAAGGTAATATTCTTTCAGACACATTCATCAAACTGGAAACGAAAGGAATTTTCAAAGTGATGTCCGACACAAATTGCTTTCTTTTCTGCTCTTTGATTTCTTTCCTGCTTCTGTTTTCTAGTGAAATTTATTTTTCTCGTTTGTGTTGTTTACTCTGATGCCATTATTACTGGCCAGATCTGACATTAAAAATAAAAATGTGAAATTTTGCAAATCGAAAGGAAAACATTTTCATTTACGACATACACTGCCCACTGCACTCACAAAAAGTCATCACAAATACTCTTAATACTCCGTGCCTGTAGGCGCGGAGAATTACATGAGTGTCTTTTCATACTAAATTTATCAAACGAGTTGAATAAAATAATAAAATGCGAGGCTTTGCCGAACAGTTTACCAATTTTATTCAACGAGTTTGATAAATTCAATGTGGAGAGACACGAATGTAATATTCTTTTTTCACATGTAAGCTTTACCTGCTCAAACATCTTTTTTTCTCTTTCTTTGCCTATTACAGACCAAGTCAATTGGTACTTAGAATGACGTCAACGTTAAAGCTTTCTTGCATACCAGACGGGGATTTCCGGTATTTTTATCGGTGCTGGAAAAATCCATCTTACACCCTGGGGGTGTAAGATGACTCTCGTGCTGTAAATGACGTATTATGAACTACATATATGTAGCAATTTACATTTTATTTCATAAAAACGGAATAAAAATCCGATACCTTGACACTTCCTCTTGTTACATTATAGTATATTTCTCGATTCAAAAAACGTTATTTTATCAAAAATTCATAACGTTACGCTGCAACTGATAAAACAAAACCGGAACTAAACATTGTTATTTGTCTTTGAAACGTCATGACGTCTTTCCTGTTTACGGACGTTGGTTTCCCGCGCTTTGTTTAAATACGCTGCTAGATGAAATGGTTCTAAAAAGAAAGCCGTTCGATTGATTGTACTTCTATTTTTATTTCTTTAATATGGTATGCAAGAAAAAGATATTGTCACTGGTTGTAGGTGCAGATGGGAATATCCGGCTCTCGGGTAACTGTTTACGCGGTTACTCGGCTGGAGCCTCGTAACCGCCTAAACAGTTACCCTCGAGGCCGGAAATTCCCATCTGCACCTACAACCGGTGAAAGAATCTTATATTATTACACTTGTGTATCATCAAATTTATGTGTTTCGCTCCCACGACGTCAAACATGTGATAAATGAATGATGGATGGTAAACTTGGCGCACTAGTAGTATTACATTCTGTACAACAGTACAGGGGGACCTTAACGTTTCACTTCCGAACGTCAGATAAGCTATAAAAAATAACAATATCCTGATAAAAACATCTCATTTTTGTTTTGTTTTGACCGAGTTATAGTTAAATATCTATTGTAACTGTGGGAAACTTACCAGGTGGAATCAGTCTGTACTTTATGCTAATTGGGACAATAGCCAAATAATATTGTCTAGCAACACCAGCAATGTCTTTTCGTGCTGCCCGCGCCAAGGGAAATCACTCTTGCTGAATTCCGGATTCAGGCTATCGCCCCGTAGGCCGTACAAGACCGTACGCGAGCACTACACTCCTCCCCGTCCTATTGAAAGGAGGTAGTCCCTACACCATGGAAGTAGACCATGGTGTCTTAGACCATGGAGGTATACCATGGTCCCTTAGACCATGGAAGTATACCATGGTCTCTTGCTCATAAATATGAGATGTTCCTGGGTTTAACCAGTACTAGTATTGTGTCACTTTAGCCACAATACCACCGCTACCGGCGACCATGGATCTCCGCATCCATAGTGCACCGGGATCAGCCCCTATGGCTTAAACAGACTCAGTTCTTCTATAGATAGTCAATGCTATCATAAGAACTGTTCCTACTCCAAGAATGGTCAGCAGCCGAACACTTACCATAAAACAACCTTTAGTCAAACAGGCGGCTGACTCTTACCTCACACAGTTGCCTCTACCTGAGCTTTGCCTAACAGAGGGGGGCCTAGGTAACCTTACTGCTAGTCCAAGCAGAGCTCAAGTCTCCTCTGTGACAGGGCCTTGCGGTGTCTGCCCTATCCTAGTAAAACTGTGTGAGACCACACTTTCCTCGTCTGGGGTCTCTTGGACGAGGCTTCATCGGACTAATCTGTTTCAGAGTCCGATGTCTCAAAGAGGGAAGGCTATGACAGAGTTCAATAGCTTCCTCCTTCAGACTTTTCTGCATATCAAGATGAATGCCATCTTGACCTTAGTCACACTAACATAAAACACAATCTAACAGAAGAAATTGTTCCCTGTTTTACCGATTTGACTCAGCTACTGGACTGGCACGAAACAGATCGGACCATGCCGGATCTGTCCTTTCTCATTACCAATCCAAAACAAACAGCAATTTCTCATCCTGTTTCAACACTTCACTCAGCTCCACCACTAAGAACCACCAACTACACAGTCCAATTTTATCCCTCAGAGCTCCTAGATCCGGTACCGAGATGGAATTCTGAAGGCTAGACCCCAGACCCTTTGTAGAGTCAGAGGTACCTGTCGCACCCTTAAGCACGGCAAGTCTTTAGTTTGTCCTTTCCAGAGGAAAGGACCTCAGACTGTGAACTTGGTTGTCCTACAGTAGGCACTGAACTGACTGTCCAGACGTGACTGTATTACCGATTACCGAGGCCCTAAACAGCCTCAGTCACAACCCTCCTTGTGGTCACCATGTTCATGTTTACAACAGCATGTTTAAACATATCTGCCACAAAGAAGCTTACTACCTCACAGTAGTCTAAATCCATACCAGCATCTGGTAGGCTACTTTTCTCAGAAGGGTCGTCCCGCATCTGAGACTACTATTGTAAGGATTGGCTTGCCACTCTTACCCTCAGTGTCATCTGTGGTTCCATCCTGATACCCGTAGACAGTCCTACCCATGCCAATGTTGGTCTCAGGTTCCCCGGATGCTCTGTGATGTAACCTCCAGGTAACCCCTTTACCAACGGCACTGCGTCGTCTACATCAAGAAACCCGTAGACAGTCGTACCCATGCCCTTGTTGGTCCTAGGTCCCTCAAACGCTCTATGATGGAAGCTTCGGTGTCCCCTATGACCAACGGCACTGCGTCGTCTACAAGGTTAAAGGACCCCAACTTTCGTTGTCTTCTTAACAGTAATTACACCTGCCACAAGGTAACTGCTCCAGTCGTGTCCTAGCATGATACTCATTGCAATGCCTCCAACCGGCATTCAAGACATTGCCTTAGCTTTATCATGCTCACGACCTACCCCGTGCTGCAGCACAATATTCAACCGAGACAGCTCCTCCGGCCACTGTCTCACCAGTTAACCTTGAGGCTCTTGGAACCCCATGAACCACCTCAAACTTGAGTGGTCATTCCGTACAATAAAGTCTACCAAATAAGAAACTACCATAATTACCATATGCAATGACCTTTTCCTTGCCGACCTGGACCTATGGTACCCATGCACTGATCTATTTATTCCATGCATTGGTGTAAAGCATAAACTCATCCATCCCCATCAGCAAGGCTAACCCAGGCGGTTGCATCAGAGTCTCTTATCAAAACTTCAAAAGCTCTGACCCACTCTCCCCGCCACACAAACCGAAGTTTGCCTGTCAAAGCATAAAACAGATTTTGCTTTTATAAAGCCTCTATGGTAGTTCACCAGATTCACCTCTACTGGATCTGACTGTCATGACTTCTTCAAATTTAAGCTCTAATTGCTTAAGTGCCTCAATGACAGTCCTATTATCTGGTGCCCCTTGTGTGCTACCGGCCATTTCTCCCACTGCAAAAACATGTTCCTCCTCTTCGCACCATTCCTCCTCTTCGAACAACTTAGGTTGGTGCTTTGACATACCAAATATAGCCATGTGTGCCTGTTGGTATTTACGGACTACCTGCTTGGCCTGTTGGATACTCGTAGGATCAAGCATAAACACATGAATGCCTGCATCCTTATCTAACAGGCCCTGACAGAAACGACTTATGACTTGATTAGTCATAAATGAATCTGGCAGGCCTCTGAACGCTCTTTCTGCAAGTGTCAAAAGCCGGTCTGCAAAATCATCTAACGACTCGCCCTCTTCCTGGCAAGCCTGTTGAAATTGCAATTGAGCCGCAGCTGGCAACTCGTGCTCACCAAACCGCGCCTCAAGCTTACTATGTAAACCCTGGTAAGAGTTCACCTCACCACTATCATGTATCAGTACATAATAGTCCATAGCTTTGCCAGTAAGACACCAGCACAAGCCCTCAAATTTCTCAGCATCTGACCATCCGCATGTCTCAGCATATCTGGAAAACTTTAAATCAAAAGCTTCCCAGCTGCCCTTACCATCAAATGCCAAATGCTTTTGCAAAGAACTTAATTTCTTTGCCAGCTGACTATAGTCGGCTCCCACTCCCCCATCTGATGATGGTCTACTTGCATTGGCATTACCATCATCACCAAAAGGAGTGCTACCTTCACCAAGGTTGAAATTCAGTTTCGTTTCTGGTAACGATACCTTATTCCTGCCCGATGCTGGTGTCCCAAGGAATTCAGCCGGAGTTTTCAAAAATGGCCTGTGCATACCAGAAGATACAGCATGCATTCTCGGTCTAGGGGTGATCAAGTCCCCAGGCCTAGCTAGAGTATTTCCGGTCTTAATTTGTGACCAAGCACTGGGCTCTTTTCTAGCCTCAGGCTCCTTATCACTGTCCTGAAGTGGCCATAGTTTATTCTGGGTAAAATCAATTCGACCCAGCTCAGACTCTGTAAATTTCTTACGACACAACACGGACAAGACTTCCGGGGTTATGTTCCCCGTCGCCTCACGCACCAACAAAATTGCACTGGCAATTTTTGTATTAATTCCAGGTATCATTCTCAATTGCTCAAGGGTAGCAAAATTAATTGAAACCACTTGTGCACTAATACCAGATGTAACTGACTTACCTTCTGGACTCTTTTGTTGTGACATCTTTGATAAAAATCAAAATAACAACAAAATCAGAAATAAATTTAATTATTTCTATTCCAGATTGACCCAAAAAATTTCTTTTAAGGATCCTTAAACTTCAACCAAGGTATACTACAATGCCAACTATAGGGATTTCCGATTGTATAAGTCCCAACAAACTGTCTGGAAATGTCGAATAATTTTTCAATTATTCAACCTATTACACTTAAATAAGTGTTTTAGACCTAGAACGTAATCGACTAAATTCAATTACGCCTTACCTGGTCCCTTTTCCAACACAAGTCACAACCGTTTTTAGAATGGCAAGTTGGCCAAGCCTGAAAATAGAAGTTCGGTAGCGATTTATTGGTCGGCGAAATATGGGCTCAAAATGAACCGCTGCCACCAATATTGTAACTGTGGGAAACTTACCAGGTGGAATCAGTCTGTACTTTATGCTAATTGGGACAATAGCCAAATAATATTGTCTAGCAACACCAGCAATGTCTTTTCGTGCTGCCCGCGCCAAGGGAAATCACTCTTGCTGAATTCCGGATTCAGGCTATCGCCCCGTAGGCCGTACCAGACCGTACGCGAGCACTACATATCACGGAATGCTAATGAGTAGAAAGTATTTCTCGAAAAACCCGCACGCTTAGCTCAATAGGGAGAGCACAGATCTACGGATCGCGGGGTCGTGAGTTCGATCCCCGGGCGATGCGTTTGTTCTTCACGATTTGATAAAAGATATTGTGTCTGAAATCATTCGTCCACCACCTCTTTTTCATGTGGAGAAGTTAGTTACTTATGGAGAACAGGTTTATACTGATACAGAATCCAGGAACACTGGTTAGGTTAACTGTCCGCCGTTACATAACTGAAATACTTTTGAAAAACGGCGTTAAACCCAAAAAACAAACAAACAAACATTTCCCGAATAGTGATGTCAGTTAAGTTTGGGAAACGGAAGGGCCAATATCTATTTTGCTCACATATCAGCGTTATATATATTCCAGAAAAGCAACTAAATAAACTTCTAGACTGTTATTATACCAGATACATGAAAATTAAAAATATATCTGTCAGCATATTAACATCATTTCTTTTTACATGTATTTTAGTAGGTCAGTATTAAAGAGAAACTATATTATTACTCAATAAGCCAATTTCCAAGATTTCCTGTCAGCTACTAAGTATAAGTGCCTGTGCATTTGAGGTCTATGCTTTCATTGGATCTTCTATAGATTTTACCAGCAATGTTTAAGTCTCGCCGTTCTTGGACATGTTATATTTCCTGGTCCTTCAGGATCATGGAGTCCAGTCAGGATTATGTATGCTAGAGTTCGTGTAAGCTATTGCTAGTGACGTGAGTGGTGTTGCACAGTTCATTACCTCCCATGAACAGACTAGAACAAACCGAGTCTAATATTTTGTTAGCTCATTTGAACTTTGTTCAGAGTGAGCTATTAGTATAGGTGGATGGTCCAGCGTCCGTCGTCTATTCTCCACCGTCCATAGTCCATCGTCCATCGTCTGTCGTCCGTCCTTCGTCCTGCGTCAGTATTTATGTTGAAACTTCATAGGATGATTGGACATGCAGTGTAGATGACCCCTATTGATTTTGGGATCACTTGATCCAAGGTCAAGGTCACAGAGCCAGAACACGGAAACCCGTTTCGGAGGGGCCAGAACATGAAAACCCGTTTCCGATCCTTAACTTGAGAACCACTTGACCCAGAACGTTGAAACTTCACAGGATGATCGGACATACCGAGTAGATTATCCCTGTTGCATTTCAGTCACAAAACCAACCATCACTATCTCTTTGACTTTCGCTCCCGTCCCCTATTGAGAAAACCCTTTAAACAACTTTTTCTCATGAACAGCTTGATGGACCTTCATCATACTTGGTCTGTAGTATTATTTTAAAGTCTTTTACCAATTTAATCAAATTGGGGCAGTCGGGCCCTTTTAGGGGCTGCTAGGGAAAAATAGAAATATTTTTATTGACTTTTTCACATGAACCGCTAAATGAATCTTCATCAAACTTGGTCTGTAGCATCATTATAAGGTCATCTCCCAAATTTGGTTGAATGGGGACGCTTGGCCCTTTTTTTGGGCCGCTATATAGAGCAAGAAATAGAAATGCCTTTGAATGACTTCTCATGAATCATCTGCAAACTTGATTTGTTGACCATTGTAAGATCCTCTACCAGTTCTGTTGCAGTAGGGGCGATTGACTCCTTTAAGAGGCTGCTAGTGCTAGGAATAGAAATATCTTTAAATGACTTCTTCTCATGAACTGTTTGATGGATCTTCATCAAACTTGGTCTGGAGCATAAATATAAGGTTGTTAAATGGGAACACTTGGCTCCTTTTAGGGATCACTTAAGCTAAAATAGAAATACATTTAAACATCTTCTCATGAAACGTTTGATAGATCTTCATCAAACTTGGTCTTCATCGTCATTATAAGATCTGTCATTTCTACCAGGTTTAAACAAATGAATACTGTAAATGCTTAATAGAAAGAATCGCCATCAATACTGTCTTTAATTTATATAATGAGAATCTAAAGAAGGTCCTTTGGAACCGTAGAATAAAACCAAGCAAACTATCTCATTGATTGGATATGTTCATAAGAGGTAATGAAATGTGACACTACCTAAACGTCTATAGCACTGGCTTAAGCGGAATGCTATTGTATACATATGTATACATTAAATGAACTCGAATATCCCAAGAATAAGCACATAATTTTTATAACAAGACTGCTCTTGTGATAGCTAATAAAATCTAGAATCATAGCACGCAACCAAGCTAAACAAGAGGCCCAAAATGGACATAGGTCGTTCACCTGAAAAAGAACTTGACCATTTGAATGTGCTTCTCACCAAAGCAAACACACTAGGACAAAACGAAGAAATGAAGAAACACAGTGGGGCACCGCTTTGGAACGGACAGCGGCAAAACCACAACCTGGGATCTTAAACCGGTTTATGGTGCACCTAAACTCACTCTTAACCCACCATGTTCCAAAGTCACAGGGCAGAGTAAATAAAGTTTATCCCCGCCAGCTGAAACCCTAACATACGCAATGGCAACAGGAAGTATGTTATGTAAAACACAAAATAGCTCTTGTATATTTATATGAAAAGCAATCCTAAAGAACCTAAAACGCATGTTCTCAATGCCTTTGCAGAAGACAGAGCAACAAGGGAAACATCTTTAAGGGCCAGATGACAGAAATCAAAATAGCTTTTAAGGACTACCTATCATAGAGTCCTCCACCTGTTCCGTCAGATAAAATCAAAGTGGAAAGCGTAGCGTCCAACTGTAAAAGGGTTGAACACCAAACATGCAGTGTGTCTCAAATTATTTAGGTCAAAACCTCTTTTGATAAAACATTTAATACCGTTACTAAATACAATTGGAAAATTGCCATGACCCAAAATCTTATGAAGTTTAAACCTCATCCCCATAAAAATTGAATTTGGTTTTGATATACCTTCTCACAGAAATGTCTTTACGATTTTTCTACCTTGTATACCACTTTACCACATAACTTAATAAATGACAAACTAACTGCCCTAATTCAAACGACTTTTGCCAGAGAGAATGCTACATTTCTCGCTTGCAGTTTTGACAAAGCTTTTTTTACTAGCAATATTATTAAACATTATACAATGTGGACCTGTGACGACGTTTGTAAAGCCCTTTCCTTTTTAATGAACAACATTTATATCAGGTTTGGGAATGCAGCTTTTAGTTAGACAAGTAGTTGGTATTCCCATGGGAACAAATTGTGCACCCCTTGTCGCAGATTTGTTTTTATATTGTTTTGAAAGAGACTTTATGTTGAGCCTTTCTCCAGATACGCAGGCAGATATTATAACTGCATTTAATAATACATCACGCTATCTGGATGATATTCTTAACATGGATAATCCGTTTTTTGGTCAGTTGGTGGGTACTATTTATCCTAGGGAGCTTCAGTTAATTAAAACTAACAATTCGGATACTGATGCTTCGTTTTTAGATTTACATCTCTCTATTTATGACAATATTATACATACCAAAATTTATGACAAGAGGGATGATTTTAACTTTAGTATTGTAAATTTTCCCCATTTGGATGGGGATGTACCTCAGGCTACATCTTATGGGGTATATATTTCTCAATTAATTCGGTTTGCCAGAGCGTGTAGTCATGTCAAGCATTTCAATGAACGTAATCTATATATTACAAGTAAACTTCTTCAGCAAGGCTACCGTTATTACAAATTGCGTAAATATTTTGCTAACTTTTACTATCGTAATTCTGATTTAGTTTTAAAATTCAGTAGTAATTTAAAGACACTTCTGCGAGAAGGTATTTCTAAACCCGTTTTTTATGGGGATGTGGTTTACAAACTTCGTAAGATCTTGGGTCATGGTAATTTTCCAAATGTATTTGGTAAAATTATAAAACGTTTTATTAAAAGAGGTTACGAACCAACTGTTTTGAGACATACCGCATGTTTAGTGTTCAACCCGTTTACAGTTGGACACTACGCTTCCCTTTTTGATTGTGTCTGACGGAAGAGGAGTATTTAGAGACATGATGGTGCGGAAACAGTTTCACCTAATTTAACGTCCAGTCCCCGGTCCGAACCAACTAATGCCGGACAATTAAAAACCCACAAGTTTAAACCCAGTAAAAAGTTTTAAACACATATAGTATAATGAGTTTACAGAATAAAATATATTGTTTGAAAGAAAGAAAATTTACTGATAATATAAATCCTCACTATGTTACAGCAAAAAACGGGAAAAGGGGGTAGAGTACACTCCCGAAATAACTGTACCAAGCTACCGCTGGAGCGATAAATTAGCAGAAGAATTACACAAACCAATTAAAAGAAAATTTAGGAAACGAAGAGTGATAGTTAATGACATTGATGATACTTGGTCAGCTGATTTAGTTGACATGCCAGCTTTTTCAAAATATAATAAAGGAGTAAAGTACTTGTTAACCGTTATTGATATATTTAGTAAATATGCTTGGGTTATTCCATTAAAGAATAAAACTGGAGAATCTGTTACTGAAGCATTTAATAAAATAGTTTCAGAAGATAGAATTCAGGGACGAAAGTCCCCGAAGACTGC
The DNA here is from genome assembly GCF_021730395.1 of Mercenaria mercenaria. Lineage (NCBI taxonomy): Eukaryota > Metazoa > Mollusca > Bivalvia > Venerida > Veneridae > Mercenaria > Mercenaria mercenaria. The sequence goes on along the minus strand of NC_069369.1, from coordinate 43,051,301 downwards.
AAGGATTCCACAAAATTTATGGGTAGATGAAGGAAAAGAATTTTATAATAAAACGTTTGAATCATTTTTGAATAAAAATAAAATCAACATGTACCATACATTTAATGAAGGAAAGGCTGTAGTTATTGAAAGATTTAATAGAAGTTTAAAAAGAATAATGTGGAAATATTTTACAGCAAATAATACTTATACTTATTTAGATAATTTGCAGGATATGGTTGATAAATATAACAAAACAAAACATTCTAGTATAAAAATGACACCAACCGAAGCTAGTAAAAACTTAAATTAAGGTACTGTTTACTTTAATTTATATGGTAATTTAAAGACACCAAAGAGTAAAGCAAAATTTAAAATTGGTGATCGAGTTCGCTTAAGCAAACTTAAAAGACATTTTGAAAAAGGATATACACCAAACTGGACAGAGGAGATATTTATAATTCATGGAATTAATAATACAAATCCCAGAACATACACTATAAAAGATTTAAATGATGAAATAATCCAAGGTTCATTTTATGAACAAGAACTTTTACCTACTACACAAGAGGTTTTTAGAATAGAAAAAGTTATTAGACGAGACTATAAGAAAAAACAAGCTTTAGTAAAATGGAAAGGTTACAATGAAAAATTTAATAGTTGGGTACCATTTAGTGAATTGGAAGAAATTTAAGTTGAAAAATATTAATATTAATTATATAAATGAGTAATAAAAATCTAATTTCTAATAATAATGGAATAGAAACAACAGATCAGTTAATTATTCACTTAACTAAACTAGCTGCTGCTTACAGAAAAAGTTATAAATTTTGTGGGAGAGTAAGTACTGGGTTATATATTACAGCAGGTATCTTTGGTTGCTCAGCTGCATTAGCACTTGTTCCAGCTATTCCTATATTTGTAGCAGTTGCTGGCGCTGTTCCAACAATAATTACCATATTTACTAATAGACTAAAACTTGACGACAAGAAATTTATTTTAAAAACACATCATCACAAAATAAAACAACTTATAACAAAAGCACGGATCGCAGCTTTAGCTGTTCATGACCCTAATGATCCTGGAAAGGAAATAAAGAAGAAGAGAAAAAAGTTATTCAGGATATTTTTACAATACTATTAGAAATGCAGAAAGAAAAAAAATATTCAACACCTCTTGAAATGCATATGAAGGAATTTAAACTTAACGGATATAAAAGTAAAAAAAGAAGAAGAGTTGTATTAAAGGTTAATAAAGATTATTAAAGATTATCAAAGATTATTAAAGATTTTTTCTATAAGTATTTTATATAAATGAGAAAAATTATATCAGTTGAAGGTAATATTGCATCAGGAAAAAGTACGTTTTTAGATATTATTAAAGAATATAATCCTAATTTTAATATAATTCCAGAACTAATTCACGAATGGCAAAATGTTATGGACTCTGATTATAATTCATATAACCTTTTTGAACTTGCTGCTCAAGAACCTTCCAAATATTTATTTCCTTTTCAGCTAACAACTTTAAACAGTCACATAAAAATGTTATTTTCTGCTAAACAGTTTGATGGTGTTTCTGTCCTTGAACGTTGTTATTTAACTAACAGTAACCTTTTTACAAAAAGCATCACGACAACGGTGTTATAAATGACCCCGAGTGGGCAGTATACAATCTTTTCTTAACTGATCATATTATAAAACCATACGGAAAAAACCCAATTGATGGATTTGTTTATGTTAAAACCAACCCAAAAATATGTCTTAAAAGACTTCAAAAAAGAAACAGAACGGAAGAAAATAGAGTTGGTTTAGATTATTTAGAAAAACTACACAAATTACACGAAGAATGGTTAAACAGAATGTCTCAAGAAGGTATTAAAATTTTAACAGTTGATAACAATTTAGAAAAAATAACTTTAAAATCTTATTCAAAAGATATAGATAATATAAACAAATTTCTCAAATCAATATAATTCCATTAGGTGCGTTTTTAAAGATTTTTTTCTATAAGTATATTATATATAGATGGTTAATAGAAAAGTAGACAGAATGATTATGCCAAAATTATCTAGCACTTTAGGAGAAATAATGAATCCAGACAAAAATTCATATAAGAAAGTTCTTAAAAGAAGAAATGTTATTAAATCAAAACTTAATCAAATAGTTAGCGATGAATATAAAAATCATGTCATTGATAAATTACAAAATATTATAGATCCTTATCTTTTAAAAAATAATTTATTTGAATGGGACTGTGGTTGTCTATTAACTGAAGAAGAAAATACCGAAAGATTATGTGATTGTCCCAGACCAAATAATATTCGAAACAATCCTAAAATAGTTATTGCAACCAATTGGGATACTAATGAAGAAAAAACATATAAAAGCACTTATGCAGCATCCAAAGACCTTAATATTAATTCAGGGTTAATAACAATGTGCTGCAAAGGAAAAAACCAAGTTAAAAGTGGAATATCAAAAACCAACGGAAAAAGATATAAATTTAAATATTTTAGTTCTTCTTAAACTTTATTTATTTTATTATTTTTTTAATCCTTTTTTCCTTAGTGATTTTTTTTTTCTAAATATAATAATTATATAGATGGAAATTGAGAGATCTTCAAAACAATATTATAAGAAATTTGAAATTAAAATTACATATAGACAAGATCCAAAGAATCAATTATATTTAACTATAAACGACTCTTATGAAATACTTAAATCTGAACTTAAAACTTTAAAAGGTATAAAAATAAACGTTGTTTTAAAATTAACTTTTGTAAAAATGAGTGCAACTGATACAATATATAAATCAGCTTATTTTCAATCAAAGGCTTTAGAAATTATTAACACAAACGAAATAAAAAACACTTTACGTCAAGCTTTTGATGAAATAATAAATAGAATTGGTAATTGGATTTCTGAAGGAAGTGGCTGGAGAATAGAGTCAGTTGATGCTCATTATATAAATAGATATAAGTATAGTCCACTGGCTGCTTCAAGTTATTTAGAATTACCAAAACCATTACAAAATTCAATGAAAGGATTAATAAATATAAAGAATGATGATAACGAATGTTTTAGATGGTGTCATTTAGCTTATAAATTTCCTGTTAAAGAAAACCCTCATAGAGTTTCAAAATATAAAAAACATATAAACGATCTTGATTATACTGGAATTAAATTTCCTGTTACATTAAATCAAATACCTAAAATTGAAGTTTTAAATGAAATATCATTTAATATATTTGGTTATGAAGAACCTGCGGGTATTTATCCATTGTACATATCAAAATATCAATACGAAGAACACTGTGACATGTTGCTAATTACTAATGATAAAATAACTGATGATGACTGTAAGAGGGTTAAATTAAGCCACTGTAGTCCAACATTATGTTTGGATAAAAGACTTTAATAGATTAATGTTTAACAAAACAAAACATGCAAATAAAAAACACTTTTGTAAAAGCTGTCTTTAACATTTTTCACAAGAAAGAATATTAAATGAATACATACCAAATTGTTTAGCTATTAATGGTACCCAAGGTGTAAAAATGCCAAAAGAGGGAAGTAAAGTACAATTTAAAAATTATCATAAAGGTTTACCAGTACCTTTTGTAATTTATGTTGATTTTGAATCAATAACTAAAAAAGTTTTAACTGCTTTACCATCAACTGAATCTTCATTTACTGAACCATATCAAAATCATATAGATTGTGGTTACGGTTATAAAGTTGTTTATTGTTACGATAACAGTTTTACTAAACCAACCCAGATTTATAGAGGCCCTAATGCAGTTTATAAGTTTATTGAAAAAATGCTTGAGGAAGAGGAATATTGTAAAGAAATATTTAAAGAACATTTTAACAAAGATTTGAGAATGTCTAAAAAAGATGAAAGTGAATTTAAAAAACAAAAGTTTTGTCATATCTGTGAAAAAGAATATAAGGAAAATGAAAATCCTGTCCGTGATCATTGTCATATAACAGGAAAATTCAGAGGAAGTGCTCACTCAGAATGTAATATTAATTTTAGACTAACACACAAAATTCCTGTTATTTTTCATAATTTAAGAGGTTATGACGGTCATTTTATTATGCAACAAATAGGAAAATTTAAAAAAGAAATTAATGTTATTCCTAACAATATGGAAAGATATATGGCATTCATGATTTCCGACTTGGTCTTTATTGATTCATTCCAATTTATGTCTCAATCATTGGATAACCTAGTAAAAAATATTCCAGAATTTAAATACACTTCAACTGAATTTGATAAAAATATTGAATTATTAAAGACAAAAGGTGTTTATCCATATGATTACATGGACTCATTTAAAAAATTCAAAGAAACAAAATTACCTTCTAAAGAAGATTTTTATGCAATTTTAAATGAAACACACATATCTGACAACGAATATGAAGAAGCAAAGCTTCTTTGGAATAAATTTAAAATTAAAACAATGGGAGAATATCATGATCTATATTTAAAAACTGACGTATTACTTTTAGCTGATGTATTCGAAAATTTTAGAAAATTATGTTTAGAGTACTACAAATTAGATCCTTGTCATTATTTTAGTAGTCCTGGGTTAGCTTGGGATGCAATGTTAAAAATGACTGGAATTAAGTTAGATTTAATAACTGATATTGATATGTATCTTTTTATTGAAAAAGGACTGAGAGGAGGAATAAGTTATATTTCAAACAGATACAGTAAAGCAAACAATAAATATATGAAAGATTATGATCCTAAACTTGACAGCAAATACATTATGTACCTCGACGCCAATAACCTTTACGGTTGGGCCATGTGTCAACCTTTGCCCTCTGGAAACTTTAAATTTATATCCGAAAAACAATTCAAGAAATTAATTGCAAAAGGTAAAACTAACTTTATAGTTGAATGTGATCTTGAATATCCAAAAGAATTACATAAAACCCACAACGATTATCCTTTAGCTCCTGAAAAAATTATTATACCAGATCAATGGCTTTCTGATTATAGTAAAAATATTAAAACAAAATTTGAAATAGGAAAAAGTAATGTAAAAAAAATTAGTTCCAACTTATAAGAAAAAAAAAATTATGTAGTTCATTATAAAAATCTTGAACTATATACACAATTAGGGTTAAAAGTAACAAAAATACACAAAATATTAACTTTTGATTCATCTCCTTGGTTAAAAAAGTATATTGATTTTAATACTCAAAAAAGATCTAAAGCAAAAAAATCATTTGAAAAAGACTTTTTTAAGTTAATGAACAACTCTGTATTTGGTAAGACGATGGAGAATTTACGCAAGAGGGTTAATATTAAATTAACCCATGATGAAAACCTTTTATTAAAATATATAGCCAAACCTTCATTTGTTAGTTCAACGATGTTTAACAAGAATTTGTTTGGTATTCATAGAATAAAAGAAAGTTTGTTATTAAACAGACCTTGTTATGTTGGAATGTGCATTCTAGATTTATCAAAATATTTAATGTATGATTTTCATTATAATTACATTATGGAAAAGTACGAGGGTAATTGTAAATTACTATTCACTGACACTGATTCATTATGTTTTGAAATAAAAACCAAAGATGCATATGAGGATTTTTATAAGGACAAAGATTTATTTGATAATAGTGATTACGATAACAACTCAAAATTTTATTTCGACAATAATAAAAAAGTAATTGGAAAATTTAAAGATGAAGCTGCCGGCATTCCCATTGTTGAATTTGTCGGATTAAGAAGTAAAATGTATTCATATTTATTAGAAAACGAAGTAAATGTTAAAAAATGTAAAGGAATTAAAAAACTTGTTGTTAAGAAAACAATAGTTCATAAAAATTACAAAGATACTTCGTTTAATTCAACCCAAACTAATCACACCTTTAAAGTTATTCGTTCTGATAAACACAATCTTTCCAGTTATGTTATAAATAAAACATCTTTATCATGTTATGACGATAAAAGATATATTCTTGATAATGGTATTGATACATTAGCTTATTCTTAAATTAATTCTTAAATTAACTCTTAAATTAACTCTTAAATTAATTCTTAAATAACTCTTAAATTATAGAACCATAAATTGTTAATTGAATATTCATAACGTTTAAAAAATTAATATAAATAACATCATTTATTTTAAATTTATTAGCATAATTAATAGAAATAGATTCATTTTTTCTGTTATTTTTTACATTGTAACTTTGAAGAATTACGTTTTCTTTATTTTTTAGTTGTAATTTAGCTTCTCCTTTATCTAATTTAATTGCATCAACAAGAATAATTAAAATGCAATTAAAATTAATTCTTACATTATTACCATTTTGAACTAAACCAGGACTAGCATTTACAGTTTTCCATTGAAATAATCCACTACCGGTATCTTGAGTATAACATGTTAGAAACAATGGAGGTTTTCTTATTAATTGTCTTTCTATTTGTTTTTCTATTTTATTTACTTTTTCATTTATATTATTAAATATTCCCATTATATTAATTATTCCAGTTAAATAAAAACACAGTAATTAATAAAAACTAAAGTTTTAACTTTAATAAAAACTAAAGATTAACTCAAAAATCTGTTTCTATCATAAAATGCATATTCATCCGATATGTAGAATCTGATGTAACTATCCGTCAAAAGCGTAAAATTTACTTCTGTAGATGTTGAATCGTCATAAGGATGAATGTCAAACATTGTCCCTTGTTTTAGATAAACTTTAATTTTTTTCTTATACATAGATATTGTTTTGATCCAATGTCAAAGTCCTCGGCTGCTATATTTACACTATTACCGGTAACGGCAAATATACTAAGAAATAGATCATCACCATCATTCTACCACCTAAATATAAACTGCGATATTGGGCTTTTATGACTTTTACTCGGTTCAGCTTTAAACCCGGCCCCCGCTAATAAAATCTTAATATCTATTATATAAATTCCGGTTTTTTCGACTATAAACACACCCCTCAAAAGCACATCTGGTACAGCTACTTTATGTTGTTGGTTTATGTGTATAAAATCTTTATAATCTACGATATTTCCAGATCCTAACTGAAATGCATTTAAATAGTTCAGACCGGCCATATCTTCTATGTTGAATTTATCCAGGCACCATAGCGGTTAAAATACTTTTTCATTTTTACGTATTCATAAAAACCGTATTTAAACCTTGGATCTGTTTCATAAAAACTGTTATATTCAAAAAGAAACACTTCATGTTTTACTTTTTCTATTTCTTTTTCCAATTCTTCTCTATCTTTTCTATCTTTCTTTTTAAGTTTAAGAATTATTTCAGCTAAATCATCAAGTCGTTTTGTTGTAGCAACTTCAAAAGCAGATAAACTATCAACAACACCCTTTGTTCTAGCTAATTGTGTTTCTTGTTTTAAAAAACATTTTTTACTTTTGTAATTTCTTGGGTATTAGTAACAAATAAGAAAAATCAACAACAACACGTGTAGCGTTTGTTCATAGATAATTATTAACTTCCAACGTTTCGGCGTTAAGCCTTCCTCAGGGAAGAATAACAATAAAAACAACGGACGTGACGTCGTTAAACAACGTCGCGTAAAAAGGCGGTAAAATGTATACAAAGTTTAGATCTACATTATTTACAATGTTAAATAAATTAAAAATAACGTTCCTTTAAACGGATTTAACAAACATACCGAGTAAATTGTCGGATAGTGTTTATACAAAATTTCCTATACTTATGTTTTTTTTTTTTTTTTTTTTTTTTTTTTTTTTGGGTATTAGTAGAAATTTCTTGAGTATTAGCAGTAATTGATTCTCCTTGTTTAGCTGATATTTCAACTACAGAGTCCAGATCATTTATTATTTTTTTGATTTTATTATTAAATTCGCTGATATCTTTTTCTAACATTTCTGTAAGTGTACTTAATTCCGCGTACTTTAAATTGTGGCGTGTGTCAACAGTACTAATCAAGTTCCGAAGTTGTTTCTTAAAATTTTCTAGCTGATCATTAATTGTGTTAATTGCTTTAGCATTAGCAGTGATTGATTCTCCTTGTTTAACTGATTTTTCAACTACAAAGTCCAGTTCATTTTTCTGTTTTTCAACTTTAGCATTAAATTCATTAATATCTTCTTGTAATTTTTTTGTAATATTACTTAAGTCTGCATACTTTAAATTATGACGGTTGTCAACAGTACTAATCCAAATTCGAATTTGTTTTTTAAAGTCATCTATTTTAGAATTGAGCTCTTTTTTAAGGTTATCTAATGCTGTGTCATGATCATCACCTCTTTGTGAAGCTGCCTTTTCCAGTTCAGATTTATATTCTGCAAATTTATTTGAAAATGTATCGAGTAAATCTTGATTCCCTTTTGTCATTTCAGTATTTAGTTTATTTACTTCTGTTTTAATTTCTAACTGATACATATTTTGTAACTTTTTCTCAGCTTCAATAATCTTGTCTTTTAGTTCTTCATGTTTAATCATACTATCTTTTAATTCCATATGTTGCTTGTGTAAAATGTTTAAATTGACTCTAAATACTTCTTTTATGTTGTCATCTGTCAAATCAGATTTCTCTTCAAGTTCTTTAATAGAATCAACTATAGCTTTCATTTCTTCTCCGAGTTTACCTTGTAATTGAACTATTAATAATGAATTGTTTTTTAAGTCTTTTGTTAAATCTTCAATATTCTTTACTTCTTCTTCTAATGTCTGTTTTATAGATTTGATGTCTTCAAGATATAGTCATCTATTACACTTTGAACTTTTTTGTACATAAACCGTCTTGAAACTGCATCGTTGGGTTTTATCTGGATCTCCTAGGTTGATTATTTCATTACCTCCCATATCTAATGCTCTGTTCATTGTGTTATCAAGTTCCTTATTTCTGTGAAGATACGATTCCTTTTTCCTTTTTAAGTTTTTTGAATTTTTTTTTTAGTAGCATAATCACTTAAATCAATATCAAATTTAACTTTACTTATACTGTCAGGTTCACTTATTTGTTCTATATTATTAAAAACTCCCATTATATATTACCAGTAAAGTTTTTTCTAAAAAATTTCCTTGGTTTGTCAATATATAAGAAATCATATTTTTGATTTGTTGCATTAGCAAAAGATTTAGGGTTCATATTTTGTTCATTACAAATCATATCATTTTCTCGTTTGCCTGGACTTTCAAATAAAATATAATGTGAACAGTTAATTCGGATATCTTTTGGTGTTTTATAGTAAGACTGACTTAAATAAATAACACAACAGTTTTTGTGACGTCCTTGAATAAAGTATTTTGTTATTTCATTTTGAACCTTTTTATCTTCACATACAAAATCATCAAATATTACTACTTTTTGTTTTTCTGATTCAAGATTCTCACTTTAATTTTTTTTGCAATTTGGCTTAAGTGGTTAATTAAATCTTGATATTTAGACTGTTCTAAGTTTTTAGCATATAGGTATAATTTATCATAATATATAAGAGGTTTCCGAAGTATATGCATTAATGTATTTGTTTTTCCAGACCCAGAAGATCCACATATTAACATTCTAAAACATGAATCTGGCATAAAGGAATATTGCTTAAATTGTTTAAAGTTATTAGATTTATCATTTTTTGTATCATAATTTGGAATTTCCATTTATATATAATAATACATTATCTTACATTATATTACATTATATTACATTATTTTACATTATCTTACATTATTTTACATTATCTTACGTTATTATATAAATGCAATCAAAACTTAATGAAATAAGAATAAGAAAAAACTTAGTCGGGCAAAAGATGAGAGCTCTTAGAGAAGAAATAATGAGAGAAAAAATTAAGAAAGCTACAAATCGGGATATGTACACTGAAATTTATAAGCCAATTACTGAAGGAATAGAAAGTCAAAAAGAAAAATTATCAAGTCAGTTAAAAGCATTACCTGGAATTAAGGAGCAATTAGCGTTACTAGGTGATGAAATGAAAGACATCAGGGTTTACCACAGATATTCCAAGAACCGCTACCACCATTACCGGACTCCTCTGAACGTGTTAAAAATCTTGAAAAAATATTGGCAGATTATGAAAATAAAATAAGAAAAGAACAAGCTTTAAAATCGGCTTCATCGATAGATTGGGGAGATGAACCTGCTGGATGGGTTCCTCAAGATGAACTTAAGAGATTAGAAGATTATGGAAGAAAAAAGATGGGAATAACTGAAGAATCAGAAGAATTGGGAGCAAGACCAAAAGAAAAGAAAATACCTACAGTAGATTTAGATGCTTTTCTGGATGATAATGTTTTAAAAGAATATGAATATTTCAAACCGTCTGAAATGTTTGACTTTTTACTGCAGATGAATCTAATCCAGATAAAATACATAAAGACATGCTTAAAAGTACAATAGATGAGGTTACTGAAGATATTAAAAAATTAAATGGTCCAATAACAAGCAAATCAAGATCAAAAGATCCAAATAAACAAAAAGAAGCAAAAGAATTAAAACATGCCCAAGGCGAATTATTAAAGTACAAAAAACGGTTAAATCATATTCTTGGTATGTCTTCTACATATGGACAAGGAATAAAATATCATAATCCATATAAAGTTTCACCGAATGGACAATATGGTAATTTAATTATTAACTTAAATAAACTTTATGGTAAAAACAAATTAATTGCTAAAGATAGAATAACTGGAAAAGAAGTAATTAATACTGAAGTAGATGATGATTTAATTGATTTGATTAATAAAAGATATAACAATAATAAAAAACATTCAATTCATTCAAGAAAAATATTTAAAGAATTAACAGAAAAGTCAGGATTACCTATCAATAAAAGATCTATGAAGTTTAAAAAAGTAATTAGAGGACAAGGTTATGACGTTTGTCCATGTAATCCAAAAGAATTGGTTAACGAGTTGGAGTTAATTTGTGGTTCAATTAATGCTGGAAGTAATAATGAAGAACTAAAAAATGAAGGTATTTTTTTTTTTTGTTTTGTTTTTTTGTTGGATTTAACGTCGCACCGACACATGATAGGTCATATGGCGACTTTCCAGCTTTAATGGTGGAGGAAGACCCCAGGTGCCCCTCCGTGCATTATTTCATCACGAGCGGGCACCTGGGTAGAACCACCGACCTTCCGTAAGCCAGCTGGATGGCTTCCTCACTTGAAGAATTCAACGCCCCGAGTGAGGCTCGAACCCACATCGATGAGGGGCAAGTGATTTGAAGTCAGCGACCTTAACCACTCGGCCACGGAGGCCCCCAAAAAATGAAGGTATTAGCATAATTGATAAACTATTAAAAATGAATTCACTCTTACCAGAACAACATGAAATGTTATATAAAAATTATTTTTCTTGAATTAAAATTTTAATTATATATAAATGGAACAAAAAATAGTATTAAGTTCTGAAACAGTTAAAGATAATAACAAAAATACTCCGAGTGATTTTACAATCAGATTTAGTCGTTCTTTAATTTTAGATAAAAATAAAACTTATGTTGTTGGTTTGGATAGTATTAACACTATGACCTACTCTTGGCATAATATTAGTGATGAATATGATAATAAAAGAATTCGTTATAATAATGGTAAGGATTGGAAAGATATCATATTTACAAATGGTTCTTACAGTTACACAGATATTAATAATTATATTAGGGAAACATTAATAAGTAATGGTGATTATGAATTTGATAAATCAGAAATTGCTCCAATAAGTTTGGAATTTGATTTAAGTAGTTTTAAGATTTTGATTTCAATTAAAGATAATTTTATGTTGGATTTGAAAATATCAAATTTTCATACATTGCTTGGATTTGAGAAAAAAAAACTTTAAACAAAACTGAATGGGGAACTACAACACCAAATATAACTAACTCTGTGGATACAATTTACATTCATTGTGATCTTATTGATAATTCACTTGTTGATGGTAATTTCAGTGATATTATTTATGCTTTAAGTACTGCAGATTTAACAAGAGCTTATCCATTTACAAAAGAACCACAAAGAGTTGGATATTCTGAAATTAATAAATATATTATAAATTCAATTAGACTATATATTACAGATGTATTTGGTAGAATAATTAATTTTAATGAGGTTGAAACAAGTTTTACACTAATTTTAAAAGAAATTAATTAATTATGAAATTATAAATTTTAGTTTTGTATAATGTACAAGAAAGTTTATGACAAAAATAAAGGAATATTTATTTATGTTGATGCTCACACGGGAAAAGAAATCATACATGGTACAGGTATCTTTGACACTTTAACTAAATTGTTTTCAAGTTCAGTCGCATCTTCAATTAGCACAGCTGGAAAAAAAGCTTTGGAAACAGCAGGAAAAGCAGCACTTGAAAGTGGAACAAAAAAGGTTGAAACAAAAGTTGGAAATTTAGCTGCTAATAAAATTGTTGAAAAATTTAAAAAGAAACCTGCTCCGGCAGTTGGTAATTTAATTGCTAAGGAATTACAAGAAAAGAATAACAGTAAAAATAATAATGAAAATAATAATGATAATGAGGAGGATATTAATATAAGATTAAATAGATTATTGTCAGGATCTGGAACTTCAACTCATCGTAAACGTATTAACAGATTAATTTATAAAAACTAAAGTTTTAACTTTAATAAAAAATAAAATAATATATAATATATACATGTTTAGAACAAAACAATATTGTGAAAGATATGAATTAACTCCTATTCAATTAGATACAGCCTTAATATCTGTCTTGGGAAATAATGTTAAGCAACAAAAAAACAGATATCACTTTACAATTAATGATAGAAGCTCATATTTTGATTGGTTTAATGCTTATTTTGAAGTAAGTTTTAAAGTAAATAAGCTTGCTAATGGTAATAATTATGGTGGTGGAGACCAAATTGCTCTAATTAATAATGCAGCTTCATTAATTGATCAGTTAGTGGTTAAACAAAATGGAAAAATTGTTTATGATTGTAATAATTTATACAAAGTAACAAATGTAAAGAGTTTGGTTGAACTATCTGAAGATTATGCAAAATCAACTGGAACAAACGAATATATTTATTTAGATACTACTGATACTGCTGCCGCTGATAATAATTCAGGTTTCAAATTTAGAAAGGAATTACTCCAAGGTGGTAATGAGGTAAATGCTAAAATTCCATTAAATAATTATTCATTTTTTCAGGGTTTAGAACTAATATTATACCTCCAAGTCAAATTCAAATAACACTGCAAGCGACAGATGATGATGAATTAATTTTTAGAGCTAATGCTGCTGATGCTGGTAGAGTAATTGTAACAAAATTAATTCTATGGGTTCCACGTTTGGTTTTTAATGAATTTGGACTTAATTTAATTTCTGAAAGATTTACAAAAGCAAGATGGTCATACCTACGGGAAATGGTGACGCAATCAACTGATACACAACAAACTAATATAACCTTTAGAATAACGGCTGGTGTAACAAAACCACAACATGTATTTGTTTATTTACAACGACCTGATAAAAGTAATTCACAAGAACATAATCCACATTTATTAGATACATTTAAATTTAATGCATTAAATGAAAATTGCACTTTGAGCTCTTGTCGTCTTGAAGTAGGTAATGGTGTTTTTTATCCAGAAACAGAATACACAAGTATATCAAGAATATACGATGATGTAATTAATTATTATTATAAACAAAATAATAAGACTACTGGAAGTCCCTTTTAAATAGATTTAATTTTCAAGTTTGTTTGGATTTTATTCATTTTAACTTGGAATATAAAAAGGAAGTAACTACAGAAGATCCTAAGCATATTACATTAACAGCTAAATTAAATATTCCGCCGGCAGCTAATATTCGTGTTTACGCAATTGTATTATATGAGGAAACAGTTGAAATAAATACTATTGGAAATGAACTTGTTATTGTTTAAATAAAATAAATATAAATTATATATAATGACATCAAATTATATTGAATATAAAGTTAACCTAACAGATGGACAAAAGAAAAATTTAGCACAAGCTTATAATAATAAAATTCCACATACTTTTAGATTAAAACATGAACAATTACATGGAAACTTACCTTTACTATTAACAAAAACACAAATTAATCAAATTAAAAAAGCTGTTGCAAATAAGAAGGGATTAGAAATTAAAATTTCAAAAAAACAAATGTCCAGTCAAGGTCAAAATGCTGGATTTTTAGGAGCTTTGGCTGGTTTGTTAGGAAAAACAATTCTTCCAATGGCAGCGAAAATAGTTCCAAAAATATTAGCCCCTCTAGGCATCGGCGCTTTGTCTGGGCTGGCCAGTACTGGTGTTAGTAAACTACTTGGAAATGGTATGATTTCAGTAGCTAATGATAAGAGAAATATGATATCGCCATATCTTACACCTAATCAAAGAAAGCAACTAGTAGGATCTGGAGTGATTAAATTAGCACAAAAACAGAAACAAAATGGCGGGTTCCTGGGTATGCTGGCTGCTAGTCTAGGAATACCTTTGATTACATCTTTGTTAAGTGGTAAGGGACATGGCCAGGGTATACAGATTGATTCGCAACGGAGACCTTACAGACGAATTCCTATAGTAAAAAAAAATAAAATTTATAAACAAACCAATTTCTAACTTTGAAATTGAACAATGGGTAAAACAACTCGGTGTAACAAACTTTAGGGGTGTATTTAGTAGAAATAATTTATTAAATTTATTAAAATTAAAAGTAAAGGACGAGTGTGGAATTATAAATTTGGACGACTCTGCTGGACCTAGAACACATTGGGTTTGTTATATTGGTAAAATATACTTCGATCCATTTGGACTTCCTCCACCAAAAGAAGTAATTAATTATATACCTGGACGTAAGTCCCCGGGGGCTGAAAGCCCACCTGGGGTCAAGTATAACAACATACAATATCAAGACAAAACAAGTACACTCTGTGGTTATTATTGTTTATTTTTCATTAAAATGTTACAAGATAAAATACCGTTGTATGATTTATTGTATAAAATACTAAAAGTAAACAATCAAAGAGTAAATGAACAAACTATTATAAATTATTTTAATAAAATGAGTTAAAATGTATTAAAATGTACCAAGAACGTAATATTCTTTACTACTAACAAAAATGTACCATAAACGTTATATTCCATACTACTCCCAAAAGCGTATACGGAAGTGACGTGCGTTTACACTGTAAACGTTACTATAAATAGAAGTATAGATATATAAAAATAAACTTGAACGGAAGTGACGTGCGTTTACAGTGTAAACGTTACTATAAATAAATGTATAGATATATAGAAATTCCACTAATGTTAAAAATAAAATTGAACATGGTATACGGAAGTGACGTGCGTTTACAGTGTAAACGTTACTATAAATAAATGTGAACATTGTACATGGAAATTCCACTAATGTTAAAAATAAACTTGAACGGAAGTGACGTGCGTTTACAGTGTAAACGTTATTATAAATAAATGTTAATATTATACATGGAATCCTTACATAGATTTCTACTGTTAAAAGCTGATTTTGTTACCAATTCAACTCTGTACATATTTCTTCGATTAATTTCCTACTTTTGATTAAAGTTCCAGCGTTTAAAGCTCACTTCAATAAATTCTTATGTTTCTCAATTAATTCATAAACTAAAGCCAGGTTTCGACAGTAGGAATCTGTGTAATGTACACCTCTGAGATGAAAATAAAGTCCCAGATCACAGTCCTTTGGGCAAACTGATCTTAAATTTTTAATAATAAATCCAATCTGATGTGTACAATAAACAATATTCCGTTTGTTTCTGTATATCTGCTTGTCTAAATTTCTAATGCTTTCAATACATTTGTCCTCGCTTGAAATATCCACATTAAAATTTTCTAAAACCTCCTCTTGTCCGAATGATTTCGTAATTTCTTCTTTAAGCTTTTCTTTTAACGTACTCCTTGTTTGTCGCTTTGTTGGCTTACATGTATCAACCAATTTCTTGTAATACTTTGAACTGAATGTTGTAGCCCATTCTTGGCATACAGAATCTTCTTTGTAATTACCTTTTAAATGGGTTGTTAATTCCGTCAAATCTTTTAACAGGTCTGCTGTTGTATTTTTATCCCTAAAAAGAAACACAATCTAAAGAATTACATAAGTATAAGCAGGTAAAAATAAATTTATCTCTAAGAAACACAAAATAATATTTCTAAAGTTAGTGAATGAGATCCGTCAAAGATCTGCTAAAGCTTGAACATAGTGGCGTAAATGTGTTTTGAAAAGTACTTACATTGTAATCGTTTTCCTTGTTTCTGTTCTATCGTTGTACTATGCCCCAACGATAACTTGATATTTACAAACATGACTATAAATAGATTAAAATGGAACATAGGGAATTCAGCATTTTTCTAGCATGTTACAATCTAAATATTTCCGGATCTTGTTCAAATTACAAATTAGCTCAGTGGTAAAGCATAATGTCCATGGTCAACAGATCTTTTGCCGTGTGGGTTCGAAACTCAGTATTGAGAATTAATTTTTTATTTCACTTTTGCATAAAAATTAGGTTTCCTTCATGAGCTCTGTGACAATACGACAGAGAGGTATCTAAAGCCGATATGGCAGATCAGAATAGTTTATTATATATCAAAGATGATAGATTAAATGCATGCACTCAAGTCATGCAAATAATGAACATGCTATTGTGTTATATAAAGACATATATACAAATTCAAACCATCAAAGAAAGAAAAGTAATGAAATAAAAATGAAAACGAATAGAAAAAAAACAAATCTGAAAAAAAAAACTCTTATGAAGATTCGAACCCACAAAACGACTTGCTTATATCCAATTGTTGTCTGCAGTTTACCCAACTGAGCTATGTTGCCATATACATAATAACTATTAAAATGAAAGAAATACCAATATTTAATTGTCAAGTAAATGGGTAACCATTATGAATTATTATTTCGTCAGTTATCATGAAATAGACTCGTCCTCGCGTTTCGGCGGGAATCGCGTTATCATTGGGGATTAGTATGTATTATAAGTCAGCAATATAAAGTAGCAAAGAATGTTCTGGTGCTAATCAGTTAGGTTTGTGTTGCAAAATACGACCATTTTTCAGAAAATATCACGTAAATCCCATATAACATTTTCAGATAATACGTCAGTTATTTATAACCAGATTATCCGAAAATACGATAAAACGAAAGTAAAGGAAATATGTCAGTTATTTATAACCAGGTTTTCCGAAAATACAAGAAAACGAAAGTAAAGTAAATATGTCAGTTATTTATAACCGGGTTTTCCGAAAATACGGGAAAACGAAAGTAAAGTTAAAACCTGTGGATTGTAAATTGTCCGGCATTAGTTGGTTCGGACCGGGGACTGGACGTTAAATTAGGTGAAACTGTTTCCGCACCATCATGTCTCTAACTACTAAGAGGGGGAGGACTCTATGATAAGCAGTTTTTAAATCCTACCAGGACTGAACTTTTTTGATATCTGTCTTCTGGCCTGTTTCGTCGGCCCCTTAAGGGTGTTTCTCTTGTTGCTCTGTCTTCTGAAAAAGCATGGAGTACATTCGTTTTTGGTCTAAAGGTTTGGTTTTTATATTTTTTACACGAGCATTTTTGTGTTTTACATGCCATGCCTTTTTGTTTCCATTACGTGTGTTAGAGATTCACCTGGAGGGGATTACTTTTATTTACACTGTCCCGTGTCTTTGGAACATGGTGGGGATAAGAGTGAGGTTGGGTGCGCACCATAAACCGGTTTAAGCTCCCTAGTGGTGTTTTTGCCACTGACCGTACCAAGGCGGTGCCCCACTGTGTTCCTTTGTTTGTTCGTTTTGTCCTCTTGTGTAGGCTTTGTGTGTTTGCACGTGTATGTGTGTGTGTTCCTTTGTTTGTTCGTTTTGTCCTCGTGTGTTGGCTTTGTGTGTGTGCACGTGCACGTGGATGTGTGTGTGTGTTTGTGGTGTGCACGTCTGCGTGCTGTAGGTTTCGTTTTGGGGAGGCTGCGATTTTGGTACGTGGCATTCCCTGTTTGATATTTGTCTTTGTTTTTAAATTATAGGGGATGAAAATCCCCGAGACGGTAACGTCCGTATTTAGCTATTCGTCTTTGTTGTCTGCATATACTGAGGCAATTTTTTTCGATGTTTTTCGGTTCCGGTTTATGTACACGCCGCAGACTGGTTGTCTACATGAATATCCGAGCACCCGGAATCAGTCACAGAAATTCGCAAGCCGCGCCAAAATGCTTCTTTTATTTCTTTTTCATAATAAAAACTGTACATGCAACTGAAAAACATTTTTAAACAGTAAGGAAGTGTAAAGGCCGTCAAGTTTCTGCGAGGAGTGCAAACAAACAAAAAAAATCTAAAGCCAGTGCGAGAACGCGATGAATTACGTCATCGTCACGGCTTCCCGTAAATTTTGCAAAGTATTATATTCGCTGTAAGAGGTGTGATGACACTAAATGTAAACTGTTTAGAGCGATATTTCACTTTCTTTTGAGTGTTGAATATTTCTTTGTAAGTGGATGCATACTTGAAAGATAAATCCCCATGTTAGGCGGTGCCTTAATTCATATTATTTTAAAACCAAATCTGAATTACTATTATATTAGAATTTAACAAAGTATTTGCGTGATTTATAATAACTTTCAAAATTGTCTATCAATTATTATTTTCCCTGTTCAGAAGAGTGATTTGATATATTATTCCATTCTATGTTTAAGAAAGAATAAATCTGTTCCTATATTTTATCAGTTAATAAAATATGGGCAGGAGTTTGGATGCGTAATAATTAAATTACGAGTGCGTAGCACGAGTGGTTTAATTATTCGCATCCGAACTCCTGCTCATATTTTATTAACTGATAAAATTATTGGAACAAATTTATTATTTCGATTCTACCACCGCAAATAATTCGCATTTTACAGTACTACAGTTTCAGCGTAATGCGTTATTCGGATCATATGCAGTTACATTTTACTCCCATAGTAAGGAAGTGTTGCATAGCCAATAGAACGTATAGATATTTGTTCCTTTTTTATTAGAATTTTGAGAAGTATTTATAAATAAGTTCATCTAATAGCTTGCAAATTATTTATGAACAGAATAATCAAATAAGTTTACCCTGTATTACGAGTTACAAGCTTAACTTTTATATGACGTCACACCATTATGACGTAATGAGATAAGTCGAAAAGTGAGCAAGGTAAGTATAATGGTTCTTGTACACAGCAATTTCCCTTAATGTCTACTATCTTTGTCTTTGCATGCAGTTCGCTTCGCCTTTTACACCGAATGCCACTATTGGTAAAACTTAAAGAAGAAATTGTTACCAGCGCCCTCCGTCGAGGGACATTTTTCACAAAACATACTACCTGCTAAAACAACATTTTCTTCAAAATAAGGGGTTGGAGACAACATATGTTTATAAATCATAATTATTCATCATGAATCGGTATGTAGTTTGAAAATGTCTGGAAATCTATAATAGTTGAATGCTTTCAAATGTTAATATCTGCAATTTAAAGAATGAATGTGATTTTGTTTTTAAACTGGTAAGAAATAAGAAATGAAAATGGAATGAAATATTTAATCATATTGGAGGGAAGTAATTAATAAACAAATGAAATGCAAGACATTTTTATGGTACTAAATGAAACTTTGTTTTTAAATAACACAGCAGTGAAAGTTAATACATAATATTTTAGTCAGGTCACAGGTGTTGCACTGCATTTCAACCTATTGTGTTGCAATCATAATAATGCTGTATTTACTATATATACATTACAGTTGTGCCTGTGTTAATATTCTGGAAATGTACAATTGTTAACAGCTTTTTTATATCTATCAATATTAGTCGTCTTACTTTAAACTTAATGCCATTTTTGAATTAGTGGGAAAACTGGTGAAAAACACATGTTTTGTACTATATGATATAAAAAGGTAGTTATTCATGTACCAACAAAAAAGAAAATTAATTTGGGTTAATGTGACCTTGAACTTTCCACATATCATATTGTTTTGTAATGGTGAATACCTATGCCAAGTTATGTTTGTTTGTTTTGAGTTAAACGCTGTTATTCAACAGTATTTCAGTAACGTAACGGCGGGCAGTTAACCTAACCAGTGTTCCTGGATTCTATACCAGTACTTACCTGTTCTCCTCAAGTAACTGCTACCTTCCCCACATGAATCAGAGGTTGAGGACGAATGATTTCAGACATAATATCTGTTATCAAATCGTCACGGAGAACATACGCTCCGCCCGGGAATCGAACTCACGACCCCGCGATTCGTAGATCGGCGCTCTCCCTATTAAGCTAAGCGGACGGGCTGCCAAGTTATATAAATATACATCCTTGCATTTAAACGTTACAGACCAGACAAAATAAACAAATATTTTTATCTCCAGGTGTGACATTGACCTTGAACTAGAGTTCTGGATCTTACATGGGACAAACCACTGCTGTGGTGATTGTTTGCGCCAAGTTACTTTAATTAAGAAATAATTTATAGCAAAAGTGTGCTTTAACACTATTTATGCACGATGGGTGGTTATACGTCGGGCGTAATAATTTCACGAGGGCACAGCCCGAGTGAAATTATTTGAATGACGTATCACCACCCGAGTGTATAAATAGTGTTAAAACACGTTTGTGCTATAAATTATTTCGATTCTTATATGCCCTTAATCTAAAACAGTAGATAAGATATAGAAGCGCTCTTTCTTGGTCGCAACAAAAACTTTGACGTCACCGCACGTTAATGTGACGTCATTCTAGCGTAAGAGTGCTTTAACAGAGGCAAGCATATTAGAATGTCCTTTCATGCAAAGTAAACTTAATGACTTGACCAAAAATATTATGTTTTGACCTCTAAGTGTGATCTTGAACTTGAAACAGGGACCTACACGTAGTCTCCTTATGGGGAATATTTGTGCCATGTATTTTCAAAATCCCTTTGTGGATGGCAGAGTTATGGAACGGACACGAAATGTGGTGGACGGAATAACGGACGAAAGGAAGGATGGACGGAAGGACAGTCCGTTTCTGCCCCCACCTTTTCTTCGGACAAAAACTTTTCAGAAATAGTGAATCGTGTTGATTCAGTATATATTATTATATATATATATTATACCAGATTTCAGTACAGTCTAATAATTATGTGAAAATCGCCAATGCAATTTTACCAACCCCAGAGTTATGTTTTATTGAATAGAGGCACTTTCTAAAAAAAAACTAAGAAATATAAATACTTTACTTACTACTTGGCTTAATCAAATTGATAATTTATTCGACTAGTTTTCTCTAAGTTCGTTGCATTAAGTCTCATTCAAGAATTAGCATATTCATTAGTGGAACAACATCAAACTAGCATGGATATGCAATTTCTTCTTAATGGAATGGCTATTATGTTACAAACAGCTTTTTGTCTGTAGCTTTTATACCAAGAAAGTCGAAAAACATATGTCCAGAGAAACAAGTAACTCTTTGCTGCGAACGAATGTTTATCATACAATAAAATAGTATTTGAAATGTATGTTTTCGCAGTAACAACCAGATAACATAAACATTTAAATACATATGCATGTTTACGTATGTTTTAAATGCATGGCGTCTGGGGATATTCCAACAAAAATTGCAAGCAAATATATGTATTATGTAAGTTTTCTATGGAAGTTTATGTCGGCTGTATATTTGAGTCGCTTTAAACATGTACATGTACTAGTTAACTCATGATTGCAATACAATATTCAGTATTGTCAAATAATTCATAAAAAACTTTCGGAATTAAGTATTTAACTGCGTTCTTATATGATAACTCATCTAGATTTTATATAACCCAACAATTACTTGAAATTTTGACATAATCTAATTAAGTAACGTATGTACCAATAAGCTGCATCTGGCAAAAAGATGTACTTTAAAACAATTTTAATTAAGAATTATTCAAAAGTCATTAACTTTAGAAATGCTTGTTGACTAAGAACTGAAGTGTTATGCTCATTGTATAAATATAAAAGTTTTTGTCAATCTTAAGTGTTATTATGTAACGTAGGTTTGGGTGAAATAAATGATAAACTAAACATAGCATGATATACTCAGTGATAGACATTTATTGTTGAGCAGCATATCTGATTTTGACTACTTATCCTTTGAACAGTGGGTATTTTAAATATTGAGGCGACTTTTTAATTTATTGGTGGGTGCTAGGGTATTTATATATATACAGTCAAACCCGGCTGCAGAACCTCCCTTGGGGACTGAAAATGCTGGAATTTGTGAAAACATATATTTTTTCAAGACAGGTGACGTGTGACCATAGTAAGCAGGTTATATTTTTTGGAGGCTGTCTACAGTACGGGTCTGACTGCATAAGGGAGTTCATCGGTTCTAAGACAAAGGTGAATGTACCAAGTAATATAGCAAAAACAAAACAAAATTATGTGGGATAAGGCCGTGACTTTATTGTAAATTTTCAAATGAAAATTATGGCATATTGTAAATATATAGCATGGTATATATGAAAAATGATGAGAAAATATGAAAGACAAAGCTCCAGCTAAAATGCCTGGAAGCAACATAGCAGCGCGAAGGTGCAGAAAACTATGAAAATAAGCGCAGAACATGCCAGACCTAATAGGAAATTGTAGGTTCTAGTACTTCGCACTAATGAGAAACGAGGCAAAGATGCTCTCAGAGATCTCTATGACATGAGATGATATATCAACAAAAATATTCTACCTAGATTAAGTAAATACGAAATGAAACATAACACCAAGATCAAAATAAAATCTGATGTAAGTCAAGAAAGTCTTCAACAAACAAACGCACAAAAATATTAAAATATCAATGTAATATATGAACAAACGGACCGGTGCGAGGGAATGGTTATAGCAAACTATGCTACAATAATAATATAATCCATCCAAGCGATTGACTGAGCTAACCGGCAGACTGGAAACGTAAGAAAACAGGGGGGATTTACATGTCTGTTTCAACATAACCCATGTGTTAGAGGTTTATAGCAAAGTGATCCACAAATTATAATAATATGTACGGACCTACACGTACATATAATAAATGCAACTTTCGACTGATCACTAATAATCGTATGGCCGATAAGTTGAATAACCCTGTTTATATAAGACACAGTCAATTCATGGACCTGGTGAATGGCCGACCACATGGTCAAGGCCCCCTCTAACACCAATAATAAGAGATGACCAACCGAGCGCGAGGTTGCAGATACGAGAAGGTCAACCTAGACAAGTGAGCTTTTATTTTGATACTGCCGTAGTATACAAGAATAAAATATTTTGTGGATCACTAAATATTGCTCACAACACGGACACAAATTAAAATGTAATTAGAATTGACTTGAGCCAAACATTTTAATAAAGAAGACTTTCTTTACTGTACTCCGAATAAAGATTACAATTTGTAAGCGCCATTTAAGTCACGACAATAAAATAATTCTAAATTGATGAAATCAGATCAATGCAAGTAATGTATGTTTACTAATAAAATCAAGTTTATATACGCATACACGCCTTCACTTCGTTCGTCCGAAAATAAATTATTTCTTTCCTTTACTATATAACTAATACCAAACAAACAACTTAAACTGGTTTCAAAGATGGTGGTTATCCCAATAACACAATGCATCAATAGAACGCCTTCAATATATATGTAGACAGAAATACCATAATTCTTTCCAAATATGCATGTACTTAAGCAATCAATATGCAGAAAGAAACATAAAATATACCGGACTATTTATGAACATATGCAGTAAGACAGAATACAGAATGGACAATTCATATGTAATATGACAAATACTTGTCATGTTATCTTAATCTTTACGCATTATTATTATTATTATTGTTTTAATTTCATCTAAATACTACCCAGAAAGACAGGTTAATCGTATGCTGCGAGCCGGCTGCCCCAACCCTAACTCTTTTCTATTTTTTATGATATATTTATATAAGAGGGGGGAAATAGGGAGAATCCGAGGCTCTGACCAGCGAAAAGGCTTACTCCACCCCCTGCTTTCCGAGTATTTACTATCATCAGTGTTTCTAGTAGATAAAATAAATGTGCCAAACAGAACAAAAACAATACGAAAAACTGGGTAATGTTCATGAGCTGTCATCGAATTATAAATCGATGTACTACAAAAATATTTCAATTATGTTTTTTTTGTTTTTTTTTTTTTACAGAATAAATGACATTAAGACCATCTCCTCATATTTCTGCAAATACTATGCCAGAATTTGGCGAACCTGCATGTTATCGCTTTGTGTAGTAAACCCACGCTAATTCATGATATCTTCGTGCTTAAATTCAAACCAAATTTAACAAAAACAAGAAACAAAGTACCAAAAAGAAAAAAGATAGTAACATTCGGAATGTTTATAAACGAATACATGCAGTTTAAAATCAAGTCGATTTCATTCAATTGTATTGTTCCATGATGATTAAATGTACCAACAGAATTGAGTTTATGCACACACAGTGTAAAGAGTTTGTTCTCTAATATACCACAGATTACAGAAGCGGCGTGACATGTTTGGTGCAGCAGTACATTTTGTGGCAGGGTTCAGCAGTATGGTTCACCATTGTGACCCTGAAATAGATTAAACTTGACGGCAGAAATATGTTAAAAAACAACAAAGTTACTGTAATGGGAAGGGTGGGAGGGAACTTTTGTAAACGATCTGTCCTCTACGGATTTCCTATAAAGAATGTACTTGTCACTGCACTAAATTTGCCCATGAAAATCCCGGTGGATTAAAACTTGTCAGACTAGTATTTGAACTGATACGACTATAAATACAAATACAGGTGCGGATTAGCAGTGAGGCGTTATGTTAGGCAAGTCGATACCCACTAGAATTAAAACAATTTATTTCATAAGAGAACATAAATTTACATAATACCTTATTGGTCAAAATTATGTTCTTGACTTTTGCATGACTTAGTTGCTTAGGAAATAAAGTTCACTTCACATTGTCATTTTTTACATCGGTTTCATCTGCCTTGCAAATAGAGTAACGTTATCATAGTTTTTTGTATGTGAGATGTATGTTTTATGACCTATTTAATGAATTTGAGGAGTTTAGAACTTTAAAATGTTTTTAAGACTACAAATGCAGTAAATTTTAAAATCGGAACTAAACTGTAATGAGGTCAAATTGGTTAATTTAATTAATAAAACAACACTGGGTGTTTTTGTTTTCTTTTCTATCGTATTCTAACTATTCCATTATGCAATCAACATTTGGTAAATTGTGTGTGTGTGTGTGTGTTGGGGGGAGAGGGGTGGACATTTTGTTCATCAAATTTAAGTGAAGTGAAAGTGACTTGTAAGAAGAACTTACTTATATAAAAAAATCGAATTACACCTGTGTTATGTATTACATTTTTCAGTTATAAAAGCAAATACAGTAACATACGTTACCGTGGAAGCATGCAGAAATAGATAAGATAAGATAAGATAACAACTTTATTTTCTGAAAGTTACATACTAAGCGTACAAATACAAATATCATACAACTTATTTCCAGTATGGCCTTCAATTAAATTCCATAAGGCTTTAAATTTTATGTTAAAAACAGATGAAACAGCTGTCCAGATAGAAGTTATGCATGATTATATGGTTAGAAAAGCGCTACTTTTAATACTGCACATGAACTTTTACAGTTAGATTCATAAAGGGAGATAATAAAAACAACTTTCTACTTTGCTTATCAGTATTCAAACCTTTGACAAATATTAGAGAAATCAATTATGGTAAAAAGGAAATTGATATATTCCATGTTCATAACGGAAAAGTGTCAGCCACATTTTAAACAAAGGCATTATGAGCCTTTAATACACAATCATACAGTCAATTTATAATCAAACATTTATACAAAATACACATATCAGAATAACTTAAATATTTCTTCGACAAACACGTTTCAAATTATAGAAGTCTTAAAAGCATAATATACAAAAATTGTAAATATAACAGTAGTAACTATATTTTAAAAGAAGTCTAGAATATGTTGTCACAATCCCCGCATACGGGTATTTGATGCTCACCAGATTTTACATTAAAATAAAAAAAAAAACAATAGAACTCAATTTGCTTATAACAAAAGATGTCTGTGTTAAATTATTTACAAAATATGCAAAGGGAATTTACAATTATCAAAGATCATCTGTTGTACAGTACATGATATATATAACACAAGTGTCAAGGAGCTGAGGTCGAACAGTTGATGTGTGCTTAAATATGTACATGATACATTAATTAGTTATTCCTGTTTTCTATAAAATTTAACAATCCCTTAAGGTTACCAGAGATTTTTCGCTAAAGGCTTTATCAATTGATGCCAGTAACGTAAGTACTAGCTATTAATTAAGACGACTGAATAGAAAGTAATGCCAAGATAAAATGCTGTTAATAGTAGTATGTCAGTTGCTAGTATAGTCTCTCTCTCTCTCTCTCTCTCTCTCTCTCTCTCTCTCTCTACTCTACTCGTATTTATTTTTCTCTCTATTTCTCATGTTCTATCTTAGCTTTACAAATTCTAATTGACTAAAAATAGTTTCATAATAATTTTAGTACATAATGATTGAAATATAAACTACACCCCTCTAATTTAAATAAAACATTGTTATAGTTTTGGAGACAACTATCAAAAGTAATCGAGAAGATTCAAGCTTCAGCATACATATTGTCTTATTAACCCCCTTCGAAAAAGTGGGGTATATTGCTCCTGTGATCGCATCGGTATGTATATAGGTCGGTCAGTCAGTCAGTCAATAGATTGAGAAATAATTTGAGAACCACCTGACACAGAACCTCCTACCTTAGTGGCATGATTGGGCTTATCAAGTAGATGACCCCTATAGTTTTTAGCGCCAGTAGGTATAAGGTCAAGATCACAAGGGCCTGAAACTTGCAAACAGTTTCCGCCCAATAATTTGAAAATCACTTGACCCAGAACATTCACACTTAGTGGCATCATAGGGCTTTTCAAGTAGATGACGTTTATAAATGTTGGAGTTAATAAGTAAAAGACATTAAACCTGAAAACGGTTTCTACCCAATAACTAAAGAACCACTTGACCTAGAACCTTAAAACTTAATAGCATATATAGGCTTTAAAAGTAGCTGACTACTGTAGTTTTTGGGGTCAGAAAGTCTAAGGTCAAGGCCACAGGGACTGGAACCTTGAAAATGGTTTCACTTAAATCACTTTATAACTACTTGACCCATTTAAACTAGGTAGATACAGTAGATGATCGGATCCCTATTGTGTTTTGGATCAAAGGTCTAAGGGGTCTGAACCTTGAAAACAATGTTCGCCCTATAACTTGAGAATTACTTGACCCAGAACCTGCAAACTTCATAGCATGATTTGGATTATAAATAAAATGACCACTGTCGTTTTTGGGATCAGGAAGTCAAAGATCACGGTCACGGGGACCTGAATCTTCAAAATGGTTTCCGCTTAGTGACTTGACCCGGAACCTTTAATCTTGAAAATATGATTGGGCTTATAAAGTAAATGACTCCTATTGTTTTTTGGGTCAGTAAGTCACAGGTCAAGATCACAGGGACCGGAACATTGAAGACGGTTTCAGTTCAATAACTAGAGAAGGACTCGACCCAAAACCTTCAAACATGATAGCATGATTGGGCCTATGAAGTAGATGACCCCATTAGTAGGTCAAAGGTCAATGTGACAGTGGCTGAACCTTGAAAACAGCTTTAGAACGACTTGATCTAGTATCTTCAATTTTGATGGCGTGATTCGGCTTATGAAGTTGATGACCCCTATTGTTTTGGGGGTTAGTAGGTCAAAGATCACAGGACTGAAAATCGGACAAGCAAAGATGGGGACATTATGGGAGACATACGTGTTTTCATAAACAGGCATTGTTACTTTGTACGTTTATCGAAGATATACTGAGGAATCTTGTTCAGTTTACTACATCTGCTATGCTCAGTTTCCGAAGCTTCAATACGGGTATTTTGATTAAGAACGGATCTCACGATTATAAGGCATCCTTTGGTTTGCTTCCTTGTATTTGTTTTCTCTACGGAACTGTCTGTCTACATACTACTTGTATATTATCATTATAATAAGTAATACAGTTAGCAGTGATTTTGGTTCGTGAACTTTTCTGAATAGCCTGTACGATACTTCCATTCGCTTAAGAAACTCTAAATACGTTTAAGAGCTCCTGAATTATTCAAAGTATCGGTAACCGTGGTTTCTTATTGCAATCAATACCAGTGTCTTTTGTCTGAGAGTCCGAGAAGATAAGTTATTTATACACAAATCATTCTCCATTTTTTTCACATGTCAGCTGTGTTGAGAGGCTGCCTCTTAAACAGTTAATTGATGTTTTGGCTGACAAAAACGTTATAGCTTTAAAGTTGTCGAATTTCCAAGGGGGGATCCACGATTTTGCTTTGGCATGCCCACCTCGGAAAATATTTAACAAGTGTACCAAAGACGGTGCAGTCTGACCAAACTGAACTATTTAAGTTTGATTATCGTCCATTCTCGCCAGTTCAGCAAATAATACCAATGTTTTGCAAGCGGAGCAGGCCATTTTGACATCAATCATATAAAATGACTGATTTCTCAGTTTAGGGCTTTCAAAATATGTGCTCGGTAGATTTATTTGTTTCATTTCTATTTTTTTGAGGGTTGGTGGTTGGTGGGGCTCAGTATGCCTACCACAACCCGCTAACCTTTGGATCCGCCTTTGATGTCTAACAACCAATTATTTCATGTGTAATGACACAGATACGATGCGCATTTGCGTGGCAAATATGTATTTGTTACGGATTAGAGGACGTTTTGTACTGTTTCCATGAAAGTTAAATCTTTTTTTCAGTGTGTCCGGCCGTTCGAAAGTAAGAGGCGGGCGGACAATATGTTGTTTTTAAATTGATTGATCTTTGGCAAAAGACACGTAATAACCATGCTTCTTTTCATAATTATAATTCGGGTAACCACAATTTACAGATGAGATGAATTAGTAAAAAGAGTATTTCCTTCTTTTTTAATGTATTTAATTTCCACATCGTATACTCTACGTGAAAATGTATTTGAAACGTTTCAATACTTATATAATCGGAATTGCGTTTAAAGCTCTTTATCTCGTTGGAGTGACTTTGTTGAAGGTTAATGTACATAACATAATTATACTTACTTTTCATTATTAGAGATTAAGGTACTAAACCTGTCTCTTCTGTTTGGAGATGTTTTTTTATGCCCCCGAAGGGAGGCATATAGTTTTTGAACCGTCTGTCGGTCTGTCAGTCTGTCGGTCTGTCCGCAATTTTCGTGTTCGGTCCATATCTTTGTCATCGATGGATGGATTTTCAAATAACTTGGCATGAATGTGTACCACAGTAAGACGACGTGCAGTGCGCAAGAGCCAGGTCCGTAGCTCAAAGGTCAAGGTCACACTTAGACGTTAAAGGATAGTGCATTGATGGGCGTGTCCGGTCCATATCTTTGTCATTGATGGATGGATTTTCAAATAACTTGGCATGAATGTGTACCACAGTAAGACGACGTGCAGTGCGCAAGACCCAGATCCGTATCTCAAAGGTCAAGGTCACACTTAGACGTTAAAGGATAGTGCATTGATGGGCGT
The DNA here is from genome assembly GCF_021730395.1 of Mercenaria mercenaria. Classification (NCBI taxonomy): domain Eukaryota; kingdom Metazoa; phylum Mollusca; class Bivalvia; order Venerida; family Veneridae; genus Mercenaria; species Mercenaria mercenaria. The sequence goes on along the minus strand of NC_069369.1, from coordinate 43,021,644 downwards.
GTCCGGTCCATATCTTTGTCATCGATGGATGGATTTTCAAATTACTTGGCATAAATGTGTACCACAGTAAGACGACGTGTCATGCGCAAGACCCAGGTTCGTAACTCAAAGATCAAGGTCACACTTAGACGTTAAAGATCATTTTTCATGATAGTGCATTGATGGGCATGTCCGGTCCATATCTTTGTCATTCATGCATGGATTTTAAAATAACTGTGCATGAATGTGTGACACAGTAAGACGATGTGTCGCGCGCAAGACCCAGCTCCTAAACTCTAACATCGGCCATAACTATTCATTCAAAGTGCCATCGGGGGCATGTGTCATCCAACGGAGACAGCTCTTGTTTTTCATTGGAAAATATTTTGTGAAATGGACCAAAAACAAGTAAATGAAACAATACCTGCTGAAGGTTGATGAAATGTTTGCGAGCTACTTGATAGAAGCATTAACGAAATCGTAACGTTCCGAAAAGCGATGGAAGCAAAATAAAAACGCTTTGTCTCACTTATCAGTGCTCCCTTTTTGCATTACAGATATGCTGATTATGAATTATGTGACATAACACATTACGCTTGGAAGTTACGTAGTGCAAAATTCCCGGAATGGTCTTGAAAAGGTTAGCCAATCAATATTACTATTTTATCATTTTTTCTTGTAAGAATAAATGTTTGATTACCTAGACAACGTTCATCTGCATTAAATGATTGAGAGGTCACATATTTCCATTTTACATATCTCCTACCTGCGTCCTTATCTACACCTGCTATATAACGATATTAAAATGAGTATTAGCACATGCAAATGTGCCTTAAGCTAGAATCTGTAAAACAACCTTGCCTAAATTTCCGAAGAAACTTAAATCACTGATATACAGAGGATTAACTGCACATCTCGTTCTAAACTGATAAAGTTATATCGATGATGTTCATTAAATATTATTTCCTATTTTGTTTACATTTATTTTAGCGATATAAATGATGATAGATCTAGTTTTATACATCCATGTGTTTGTAAATCTTAACTACAATATATCCTGCTCATGTGTGTCAAGATGATGTCAGTGATCTGTTTTACAATTATTGCGGCAAAACTTGATTTAACTTCAGTCATTGGTATGTATAACAAAATAGTGTAGTATTTTCAGCAATTGTACGATTCTACTGCAGTAAGTGAAATATAAAAGGTAGACTTTAATGTCTATAAACATACGCTTTAATGGTGTACACCTAGTGCAGAAGGTTTGTCATATCGGACTGAATAATAAGAATGAAATGCTTTTTTGCATTATTTCATCAATATATGACACAGACATGAGTTACAATTACTGTGTATTATTAGTAATTATCAAGAAGAGATAGCAAATTGTTTGCAGAAATGGCCATTACATGCATTCCTTATATGCAAGGAATGTTTAGTCTTACGAGTTGACAAGTATTAAAATATACTAAATAACTTCTAATGCCCTCTCTTTGAATTTGATTGCATGTTTCAAAATACTTGGAGTACATTTAAGAAAAGTGTTAAGACGTTGTTAATAATATGGAAAGATTTCACCAAAATTAGGTACATGTAGATGCTTTAATATAATTTTATGTATTTTACAACCTCAACCTAATTTTAATGTCTCGCAAAATTACCCATACATGTCTAAAACTTACAAACGAGCAAATTTATAAGGCAGGATAAACATGGCAAAACAAACAACTTCCTGTCATATCTTGGAAACAAGTTTAAACTTGGTACAATAATTATTTGGCAATTTTTCAGTGAAAATTCGATATGTGATCCTCTGTAAACTCATAAATGATATTTGCCTGTTGAATAAAAACAACACACGTGTAACAAATTTCGGTGGGTGCTATTATTTATCCGAGCGGTCTAGATAAAAAAAATACGTTAATGAATATCATAAAAAGACAAGAAAAAGTATTAGAATGCTAACTTTCACTAAAATGAAAGTACCAAAAATGCCGTATACTAGTATACAATTTTCCTAATGACTGCTTGTCAAATTGATTTTTGTAGCGAAATGTCTATAAATTCTCAATTACTTTTATATAAATTTTCCCAAAGCTATCTGCTTAGTGATTTAAAAGAAATGATTCGAAAAAGATTAGCTTATATAGGTCAATCAGAATAATAATTAAAAAAGATACTTTAAATGCCAAGAACTAAAATGTATAAAAAAATTACTAGAGTAAATAGTAAATCCTTACCACAACCCAGGCTTCTATGACCGTTTGATCAATAAAGACACAGAATGCTCTTATCTGTTCTACGTAGAAATATCAGCCTAAAGTCCTGGTGCAACTAATGTAATAAGCCACAAAAGACTCTTAAAATGCCACTAGAGTACTACGACCCGGGCCTCCATTGCTTTTCAATCTATCTAGCTAAAGAATGCCTTTTGCTTTAAAATTGTCTACTTGGCACTGTCGTCCCAAAGTCCCAGCTTGACTAGTGCAACAAATAATTAATTAAATAATTTATTATTATCGACATGTCTCTTTCGAACTCCAACTGCGAACTGAGAGTCGTTTAAAGTGAAGCCAAGTCCTTTGACTTGCTTCTAGATCTGCGCATGCGCCAACTTACTTATCCAGTGAAAATTCTTATAGGAAATGCGTAGGGCTACTGAACATAACTATATTAAACGTCCACTGATTGGATAAAAATGCTTACATTCAATTCAAAGAACGCCGTCCTGACATTGACTGATTATACGTGTACATATATATGCAAACAATAAGCGTTTATTGATACCTATTAAATAAAGCTTTAAGCAACAGAAGTGCATCATAAACAGAAGTATTATAAATGATTTAACGAAATATGAATTCAATCAATGCTTTAATTTACCCCAAATATGTAAGGGATGTGATTGAACAACATAATAAAGGGGAAAGAAAGAAAGCAGTTTTGTTAAAGGGCAGCTATTTTAAAGAACGATCTAATTAGAGTATCAAGGACATTTTTTTCACACACGCATCTTTATTTTTATGACTTTCAAAAAGACTGGCTGGGGTCGTAAAATGAGTATTATCTTTGCATTACTCGATCTTGTTGACATTTTTTTCATACGTTCTTAATAGCAATTTTTCAATGTGGTATTAGTATTATGAAATATATTGCCAAAACTATCGAGGGGGCTGGGGATGGGGTTGGGGGGGGGGGGGGGGAGTGGGTAGAAGCCGATATTCTTGCATAAAAACTACTGTTTTCACTGGATCGGCCAATGTATTAACGGGGGAAAATCGTGGGCAAACAAGGCAATTCACGTGCTGTTAGTATACGAATTTTTATTTTTGAAATGCTTTGCCAGGGTCGTATATGTGTATTTCTGAGCAGACTGACATCTGGCATCTGCATCTTGTTTTTTGTAGCGTAAAAGATGCAATGTAATTTTCATAGTATGTTTTGCTGTATCAGTTACCATTCCCAAAAGCTTCTCCCAGAGTTTACTTCCCTTTACAGCGTCGGTTCAGTTGTTGTCAATAACCGTGAATGTATAAGAATCGCGTGTAACGTGTGCGATTGTTTGTTTTTAGGAATAAAATTGATAATTATGGCAAGTACCAGTCGGTATGTTTTTATGTAATTTCTCGCAGTATTCATATAAATCTTGAAAGACTGAAATACTGTTGAAAAACGGCGTTAAACCCAAAACAAACAAACAAACAAAATCTTGAAAGCTCATCACTACGTTCGTACTCATCCGTACTCTAAATGTGTTCATTACTCAAGATAATTCGAATGTAAAGTAATTATTCTTGAAATTGTTTGCTGTTACCAAACTTTTAAGTAATATGCAAAATTATGGTAAAATCATGTTTGTAATAACAAGAAATAAAAAATGTAGTTCAAAACTCTTCAGTACATGCTTTTGGTAGTGTTGTTGATTTGTGGGCCCCGGTCATGGATACTTAAAACACATTTACCGTTTCCAAGAACAACAGAATGGTAAAAAAAATGTTTAGTCATCACATATGAAAACAATAAATCTAGGCGTCGTGTCATGTTTTTTATGCACGAATAGCGACAATACACGTTTGTTTTGTGTATCAACGTCTGCATATTAAGCCCTTGGAATATTTAGGCCTTAAACAGGCCCGTAGCTACACTGAGGCACAGGGAGACCTGCGCATTGCGTAGACTTAAGACGTGGTCAAGAACTAACATTAGAGAAGACTGCCTTAATTGCATTGCGCTAATGTTTGTACATGGGTCAAATGTTGAAGTTAACAGCCTTGAAATTCTAAAGTTATGGGATTCAACTGGGCATAGAAGAATTTCATTAGCGTGTGATTAAGTCTTATTATAAGATATGATCTCGAGAGTATGCATACCTAAATACAACGTGGGGCTTATCTGACTGAACGTTGATATTTTTTCTAAATTGATTCATTTTGACATTACAACAGAATGGAGTCTTGCAATCATGCGGTTTTGTTCTTTATACGCCTTTGAACATATCATTTCTAAAAAGTCACAATTATACGTACGGCATTTCAAAACTTCGTTATAAGGTTTCTCTCAAAAATATATGGTCACTTAATAGTTAAGAACTTATATCAGACACACTTATTAAATTTTCGTAAGTATGGAATCTTCCCGTTTATACTTTTTTATATAAATTTTTGACTTTTTATATTTTAATTAGCTTATAAGTATAACTTTATGACAACATTTGATCATCTTTTAGATCTGACATGTCATACGCACTATTTATCCAAGGTATAAACTTTTTTTGCTGAATTTCAAAAATGTAATATTACTTATTTTAAAAAGATTGACAAAAAAAATTATATTATGTATTAAGTACATTTGTATTACATATGTATTGTATTTGTATATGCATAAACTATGCTGCTTTTTTTCAAATTTTCGTTTCAGGTCAGCCATGCTAAAAAAGTTTATAAATGAACATATATACATTTATTCAACGGAAGATGTAAGAACCAAGCAAACATGACCATATGCCCTTAAATTAGCGCTTTAGGGTATCAATAATCGCAAATACGTTGGCTATATCGAAATTCTTATTTTTCTGCAGATCTATACGTAACTAAAATGTTCGCGAATCTTTTTAATGTCTTTTATTTTTTCAAAATCGGAATCTTAAAAGTAACAAAAACATGTTTGAAATGCAGGAAAACGCACGAAATGGCACCATCGAAAAAAAATCGGGGGGGGGGGGGGGGGGGGGGGAATGCCCCCGGACCCACTAGAAAGTGTTTTCCTATTTTTTTACCGCTGGCTACGGGCCTGATGTATGTGGCCTCAAACTTTGGTCTCGATCACAAACATTCCCGCGGGCTTCTGCAGACGTTAATACACAGAAAACGTGTACATTTATACTGGTAGACAATTTCATATTCCAGCAGTTTTAACTGACATTTGGAAGAATAATCTCGTCAGTAAATAGCTTGAAAGTATAGGATTTTCTGAACAATCATTTTGGGATCCGGTAATATAAAACATGATGGAATACATTTTTTGATTAATCCCTATGACTTAATTGTAGTTTTAGGTTTGCTATAATTTGTACCAGTATTTGAAATTATAATTTGTTTTTGTGTAAATGCAACATAACTGATTTTCTGAAAGTCAGTGTCATATAATAATAATAAAATAGGGATGGGAACGAATATTCGAATATTCGAAAATCGGTCGAATATTCGGATATGAAAATCAAAGTCGCATATTCGTAAATTATTGTATATTTTTTTTTTTCAAAATAAGTATTGATTTTGGGCAATATTGTAACAGGCGTAAATGTTTCAGATGCATGTCAAAAGATGTCCAATTAAGAAGAAAATTTCAGTGCATAATTAGCTGGGGGTCATCGTTACAGATTAACAGTTTGCATTAGGCGTAAATGTGTGTGTGTTGTTGCGTTTGTTTATCCTCGCCGCCGGCTATTGCCATGTGGGCGAGCATTTAACTAAAGTTTGTCTTCTAAATTTTCGTCTAAAGTTGTGACATCTCATGTTGATTCGTCTGAGTTGATCTTCTAAAGTTGGTTGCAGCTCGGGCCATCTCACGGTACAATCTGTGTTGTCCGACTTTTGATGACGCAATTATAGTTCCTCATTTTGTAGATTTCTAATGTTATTATGTTGATCTCAGTTCCGTCGTCTTTCTAACTTGAAATTGTGCTGCGCCTTCTGTTTGCCTAAGTTCTGTTGCCTCGCCGCCGTTACATGTCTAAAACGCGTTGACCGAAGTGACTCCATGCCGTCGTAGATGCCTCCGTTGTCATTCCATCCTGCTCACGCTGTCCCTGGCGATCGTCCATATGTCCCGCCATCTTCCCTCAATGTGACCCTCCCGAGCTCCCGGAGTGTTGGCGTCGTACCTCGTCGATGAACCAGCTGAGGGCTTGCTGAGTAAGAGGACCCTTAGAGATGTCGATCCGGCATTGAGTTGGGCGACCCCAACTCACCAAGTTCTCGGGCCGTGGCGCGGTTCGGAGTATATGAACGCCCGTCGAGCATCTATACGTCGTAGGTCCATGATGTAAGCACCGCCACGTCACACCAGGTCCATGCTGGAACACCCAGGCCGTTTCTGACAATATACGATCCACCCCGTCTGGATAAGATGTGGTAAAAATGTGTAAAAGCTGATAAAAGCCGACCGACATCGATCGAAGGAGTACGAATGTTGATGCCCGGTAACAGGATGCATAGTCAACAGTGTAGTCTCGATGGCATGAACTCTCTTCGGCTGATGATACCCGTTTTAATGCCACTACCGCCGATGTTCGTCATGTGTCGCTAACTAGGTCAAGTGTGACAATATTCGACAATATACATTGTGACCTAGTAAGCGACATATGTTCCCTCTCCACGACGAGAACGTAAATGTGATACCTTTTTTTCATTTTTATTAGCGCCTGTTTTATGTAACAAGTTTTAGGAAAAAAAATACGAAAACAATACCAAACTTGTAGATATTGTCGATCTTTTTACAATATTTTGTACGACATTTCAGACCGTCCGGAGAATCGGTTTTCATCTGCAATCGGACGTATTCGAAATAAATTTTGAAGTAGTTTATAAAAAAATCAAGCAATAACATATGATTGATGCATAAAATCATGTTGAAGGAGGTTTAAGCATGCCTTACTTGCTTTTTTCACGCCGAATGAAAATTTTCAAAATGGCATCGGTAATACAACAGCGCAACACGTGCTTAAATGGGACGACCTGCTATTTTTAGATAAAGTTGCAACGGTCTAAACTGTAATCGAATTTTTTTTATGGTATCATTTTGAAGCTAAAACACTGAATTAGTTAAATATGTTCATGATTATACTGACAGAATCGTGAAATAAAACGCTAGGGTCGGCGGGTTGAACTAGGTAGGGTCGGGATATACCACAGTCACACATACGGCGCGGATAGCTACGTTTAGCTACGGATAGAAACGTAGTAATCCGTATCGATCCGTACCTGAGCCGTACGGATTAGTACGGATTGATACGGGTTACTACGTTTCTATCCGTGGCTAGACGTAGCTATCCGCGCCGTATGTGTGACTGGGGTATTACCCGGAACAAACATTTATTTAGGCCTTATTACGTACGATGATTCACGCTTTAAACAAAGGAATACATTGTGTATATGCCAATCACTTAATAAGAATTTAAGGTTTCCATTAAAACAAACCGAATATTCGAATATATTCGAATATAGCCTACCGAATATTCGAATATTGATTTCAGTATTCGTTTCCATCCCTATAATAAAAGGTTCAAATCAGGATAATATTATTAATGTCTATAAATGCATCAACTTGGAACACAATTAGCAAGTTCTTTCTGAAAATGTAAGGTAATTACATTAGACAAGGGCAATTTCCTTTAACAACAACAACAACAACAACATTTATTAGCATAATCGACATATATATGCATTTGGCTAATGAACAGTATACAGTTCTTTCAAATCATGCGTATAAATAATTTGTAATCAAGATTTCAAACCCTTAACAAATAAATTTCCTTCAAATATTTACATATATTCCATTGGACGTTTTTCTTAGCAGATGACAACAAATTGTCAAACATTTTCAGATTTGGCCACGATGTTTTTGGCAAATATTTTGAACGTAAGTTTTTATATTTAGGACAAGTCAATAACATATGATACTCAGATTCTATAACATTTAAATTACAATTTTGACGTATTCTTTGATCCCTAGCTATACCACTATACCTTCCAGTTTCAATAGCTAAGCAATGTGAAGACATTCTAAAACAACTGAGTAATTTTCTTAAGTAATCATTATCAACATTTGTGAGATATGGTTCAAACATAAACAGCGTTTTAAATCTTGAATAATATTCTAGTTTTGGCATGTTTGTAATACTACCATGCCATTCCTGTATAAACTGGTCTCTTAACCGTTTTTGTAGCATTGGAAAATAGTTAATATTTGGCGCTATATGGTACAAAATGAAAAAGAAATTTATGGTTTGAGATTTCCGAACTTGACGTTAATCGTGGTTGAAGGCATAAGTTATCATAGCCCAGCCTTTCATAACATTCGAAGAATTAACTATTGAAAAGTAGAAGATATTTTACAGAATTATGGAATCACAGTCCAAACTAATATCTAAAAAAATAATTTTATTTTATGTTGCCATGGAAACAAAATGACTGCCATTTTGATAAAATATTAAAATGTTTGTAAGTTTCTTGTTTATCGACCCATTGTGAAAGTTCTGTTACTTCCTGATATTCTATAAGGAGACCTTTCAGACAGAATAACATTGGAACAACGTTGTATTCCCATTTAAATAGGGGACACAATTTATGAAAATTAGAAGTCTTGAATGTCACGATTTTGTATTTCATGATTTAGCGACTCAAAAGTAATATGAATGAAGATTAGATAAAACACGACGATACCACTGGTCTGAAAAACTTAAGACTTACATTAAAATGATATCAGTGTATGTAATGCCCCTTTGAAACAAATGCTCAATTTGATATCCGTGACAATTTGCCACGCTAAGACGTAACTCATGACACTGGACGTGTTAAAATTTCAAGTAACACTTGCACTAAAAGGAGCATTTAATCAACATAACAGATAACAGTATAATTTGAAAGGTAAGAAGTTCCATATTACTGCAAAATTATAGAATTGTCATATAACAAAACTATTTTTGTTGCAATTGATGGAAATTATATCAGATGCCGGATAACGTTTGTTTTAACAGCATTGTTTCTGACTTGTTGTATAATTCTAAAATTAAATGTCCTTTAGGAAATATATGTACATTCAAACATTTTGTGATATTAAATTGGAAATGTGACAAATCGAAAACACAATTGATAATGTAACAATATTAGCAAATATACATGCAAAGTTTAGTTCAAAGAATTAAAAGTTATTTTTAAAACATTATTTTTATCTATTTTTTCAGTTTATCAGCATTCATTTTTGGGAGCAATGACCCCAGAGTTAACAAACCGTCTTTCAACTTTCTTGTCGAGCTTATGACCAACCTGACAACACAGAAAACAAGTTCCAAAGTATTTACCAAACATAACTTTCATATTGCATTTTGCAATTATATTTTGATCCAGACATGATTAAATAGATCTACACATTTTATATTAACAACAGTATGTGAAGAAAACTAAACTGCATTATAAATATAAATTATGATAGCTCTTCTTATGCGTAAGAATAATAAAGACGCTTGTTTTGATCACGTGATCGATTCTAAAACCGACACTTGTTTTGATCATGTGACCTATTCTGAAATCCAATAACTAGTTTCAATACGCTCAAAAAAATGTGTTCATGATTATGCGTGAAAATAGCAACTACTATGGCATTGCAACGCCACTGATAAGCCGGTAGATTATTGATTTTTTTTTCATCGCCGTGCCTCGACACTGTTGTGGATGTGTATTGAGAATCTTTATCAGTTTGCGGCGGTCAGTACCGTTTATCAGTAGGCGAATCTATAAATATGCGGCAACACCCTATAGATCCCGATTCGCAATCTGTTAAAATATCTCTTCTGTGCAGGTGTTTTTTCTAAAATATTATTTCAGAAAATACAGTGCTGAAATGTAATACTTTTCGCATGTCTAAGAAAATATTTTCAAGAGATATGTTATTTATAAAAATTAATAAAAAATAACATGAAAAAACAGTGTTTTACTTGAACTAGAATAGGTAGAAAAATCAATACTTATTCGTCAGTTTGAATTTATGACTTATTTGGTTCGGGGGAAGATGGAGGGGTAATTAATTTGACAGTTTGACTTTTAGCTCACCTGAGCAATGCTCAGGTGAGTTTTTCTGATCACTCGATGTCCGGCGTCCGTCGTCTGTCTGTCGTCTGTCGTCTGTCAACATTTAGCTTGTGTATGCGATAGAGGCTGTATTTTTCAATTAATCTTCATGAATATTGGTCAGAATGATAACCTTGATGAAATCTAGGCCGAGTTCGAAAATGGGTCATCTCGGGTCAAAAACTAGGTCACTAGGTCAAATCAAAGAAAAACCTTGTGTATGCGATAGAGGCTGTATTTTTCAGTTAATCTTCATGAATATTGGTCAGAATGATTGCCTTGATGAAATCTAGGCCGAGTTCGAAAATGGGTCATCTCGGGTCAAAAACTAGGTCACTAGGTCAAATCAAAGAAAAACCTTGTGTATGCGATAGAGGCTGTATTTTTCAGTTAATCTTCATGAATATTGGTCAGAATAATAACCTTGATGAAATCTAGGCCGAGTTCGAAAATGGGTCATCTCGGGTCAAAAACTAGGTCACTAGGTCAATTCAAAGAAAAACCTTGTGTATGCGATAGAGGATATATTTTTCAATTGATTTTATGAAATTCAGTCAGAATGATTGCCTTGATAAAATCTTGGTCAAGTTTGAATATGGGTCATCTTGGGTGAAAAATTAGGTCACTAGGTCAAATCAAAGAAAAACATTGTGTATGCGATAGAGGCTGTATTTTTCAATTGATCTTCATGAATATTGGTCAGAATGATAACCTTGATAAAATCTAGGCCAAGTTCGAAAATGGGTCATCTGGGGTCAAAAACTAGGTCACTAGGTCAAATCAAAGAAAAACATTGTGTATGCAATAGAGGATGTAGTTTTCAATTGATCTTCATGAAATTTGGTCAGAATGATTGCCATGATGAAATCTAGGTCGAGTTTGAATATGTGTTATCTGAGGTCAAAAACTAGGTCACTAGTTCAAATTAAAGAAAAATCTTGTGTATGCGATAGAGGCTGTATTTTTCAGTTAATCTTCATGAATATTGGTCAGAATGATAACCTTGATGAAATCTAGGCCGAGTTCGAAAATGGGTCATCTCGGGTCAAAAACTAGGTCACTAGGTCAAATCAAAGAAAAACCTTGTGTATGCGATAGAGGCTGTATTTTTCAGTTAATCTTCATGAATATTGGTCAGAATGATAACCTTGATGAAATCTAGGCCGAGTTCGAAAATGGGTCATCTCGGGTCAAAAACTAGGTCACTAGGTCAAATCAAAGAAAAACATTGTGTATGCGATAGAGGCTGTATTTTTCAATTGATCTTCATGAATATTGGTCAGAATGATGACCTTGATAAAATCTAGGCCAAGTTCGAAAATGGGTCATCTGGGGTCAAAAACTAGGTCACTAGGTCAAATCAAAGAAAAACATTGTGTATGCAATAGAGGATGTAGTTTTCAATTGATCTTCATGAAATTTGGTCAGAATGATTGCCATGATAAAATCTAGGTCGAGTTTGAATATGTGTTATCTGAGGTCAAAAACTAGGTCACTAGTTCAAATTAAAGAAAAATCTTGTGTATGCGATAGAGACTGTTTTTTTTTCAATTGATTTTTATGAAATTTGGTCAGGATGATTGCCTTAATGAAATCTAGGTCGAGTTTGAATATGGGTCATCTGAGGTCAAAAACTAGGTCACTTGGTCAAATTAAAGAAAAAACTTGTGTATGTGATAGAGGCTGTATTTTTCAATTGATCTTCATGAATTTTGGTCAGAATGATTGCCTTGATAAAATCTAGGTCGAGTTTGAACATGGGTCATCTAGGGTCAAAAACTAGGTCATATCTAAGAAAATGCTTGTTTTATCGCAAGAGGCCAATTTTTTGGTCCAGTCTTAATGAAAATTGGTCAGAATATTTGTTTCCATGAAATCACTAGGTCAAACATGTTTTACACTGTTATGGTGTGTTTCTTAGGTGAGCGACCTAGGGCCATCTTGGCCCTCTTGTTTGTAATTATTATCTAATCTAATAATCGTCAGTAGATTTTTCTCTCATTGTTCGAATTCGTAAAATCAACTATGAACAGATTACTTCTGTTTTACACCAACTATTAAGAACATTTTTAAAGCTTAAAGGCATATTTATGTCCTTGGTCGGACCGTCCTTATTCGTGATTTTATATTATGTATAATTATAGATTTTGATCTCAAAATCAACTGTAAATCGTTAATCAATGTGTCTTGTCCACAGAAGTTGCATAAAAATGAATTGAATTTCAAATAGTTACTAAAATTTAATACACAATTGCACGGTGCATATCCATATCGGCGGACCCTTTGCGAAATATGCTTTATCGGCGGTTTCTTGCGTCGGCACCGGCGATTCTTTGCTATGCTATAAACAGTTTGGGAGTTATAAAAATTCAGATAAGCACACCAAATTAATTAAGCTATAATGTTTCCAGAAAGTCATTAGCCCTAGAGCCTCTCTGTGCGTAATGCAGAGAGCCTGCCTGTGCAAAAAAGAAGAAAAAAAACTGGTATGCAGGAAGACTGCCGATGCCACGACAAAACCGAAAGTAAGTGGTTTTCATTCTCGCATACCAGAGGTCTACCGTGGTTCCCCGGATGAACGTTCGTCTCGGTATTTTGACGAACATCTGATGGATGAGAATGGTGGTTTTAAAAAAATATCCATTTACATTTCGGCCTATTTACCTTTATTATTTGGAAGAATATTGATAAATGAATACAAATAGTGTGCTTGATATGTATGATATCAAAGCAAAAACTGGTTAAAGACTGTGGAAAAAGTCGGGCTAGTGTTCCATGTCAGTACACCATCAACAAATTTCATCGAGTTGCGAGCAAAATCGCTGATAATTAAAAAGTAAAGTCACTATAGAACATAGAAAAGACAATCTTATGTTCCGTGCTCTACTTATTTTTGAGCAGCATTCCTATGATCATGGATGGCAGCTCGATATTTCGCCTCCCATACCTACCTGGGGACTGTTTATAGCAAAAAATAGCCGGTGCCGACGCAAAGAAACCGCCGATATAGCAGATTTCGCAGAGTGCGTCGACATGGATATGTACTGTGAATTGGAGAGAGCTTCCTGAATATACGCTGATCAAACTGGTATTTATCTGCAGGAAAATTATCGTTAAACGTAAAAAGTGCGCTAAATACTGTTATAACTGCGCGTACACATACGTTTACATCATTTTTCAGACCGAGTAATTTTTGCTATGGGAGGTAATCCACCATTCCGCGATGATAACTTGCCACAGGTGCCCGTTATATTTCGGCCTCATTTTGTTGGTAATCATCCCTGCAGATGTACATTTATGTTACCAGTTTAATGTATTTCATCTATCTGAGGGTGCAAATATTTTCTGATGGTGATATTCGAAGACAGAACCACCTGGGAAATCTTGTTCTTTTTCCACGGGCGTTTCGTATCCTAATTTACTGGAACCTAACTGTATACGCCAGTTCGGTAGGTTAATTGATATGACGAATCACCGTTTTCATAGTGTTTAATGTATTTCTTACATGATAGTGATATTTTGAAATACAAGTGTATATTAAATAACCTAAAATTGAAACAGACAATGTTATTTTGGTCAACAAACATAACAAACAATATGGATAATAATATTATCATATATCATGTGTATTTTTAAGAAAACAGTTACTGAATTTTAGCAATAGCTGGAATTGGAAAAAATCTATAAAAATATTTTTACAGGTGTTTGTGTGTTAACTAATGACGACTCCTTATTAAAATGATGCTTATTAGTAATAATAATAATAATAATAGTAATAATGAAAATAATTTCTTTATTTTACAAAGGTTAACTCATTATGCAATGACATAAGCAGATACAAATGAAATCACATATTTACATTGAGTCCTTCAACAAGGTACACATTATTAAAATACATATTAAAACATTACTACTGTACATCAAAAAAAATAAAAGAAAAAATGTAAAAACGAATTTGATCTTAGCACCTGTAGCATTATGATTATGCAGTGCAGACTTCATCAAATAAAAGTTTTTTTGTAACTGTATTTAAAAGAGTTCACATTCGCGGCATTTCTGAAAATAACTGGTATTATAGAATTCTACACCTTCATTGATAAAAATTTGAAAGATTGTTTCATATAATCTGAAATGAGTAATTAAACCTTGGGAATTATATCTTAGGTTGTATGACTTGTTGTCGGAAACAGTAATCAACTGAGTAATATACTCCGGGGCTGAACCATGCAGAGCCTTATACGTCATTATTCAACGCCGCCTGGAGGCGGCGTCGAGTATATGGGATACACTTTTATTTTGGACCATGTAAAGATAGTTATGAATAGTTTCGAAACGATAAATAGAACACAGTGAATAGCGTGTTAAAGGACCCACGATATTGCACAAAAGATTTTAGTGAATAAACGAAAAATGGCAAAAAGAAAACATCAAAAATGTATGTTATGCAAAATTATCATGTGATATATAACAGTGTTATTTGTCATGCCTCTCCTTATTTGAAGAGCAGAAAATAATTTTTTATTTAAAAATTCGTCAGAATGTTGATCCGATTGATAAGGGAGGTTACTGTAAGTCAAGTTTTCTATTTCTGACCTTAGTATAACCTAACTACCTGATAACAATGGCATTTATACCACAGTTGGCAGTGGGTTATCATGCTTGCTAAATTTCCTGTAACCAGACACTGACATATTTCTAGTAATCTTTCGGTTCAACCAAAGAGGACTTCAGGTTCACCGTTCGTCCGAAAACAACTGAATTCTATGATATTCCAAAAGTATAAGAAAGGTTCATGACATTTGCTTTGTGTGTAGGGGCAATATAGAGTTTATGCATGTCATATCATTCTTTTCGTGGACAAAACTTTTGGTTGCTTTGGCAACGGAAACAGCAAAATACTGTGTATAATCAGAATCCTGAAATCTATAATGTAGGTGACTAAGGTCCATGAAACTTTATCAGTTTCAAAAATAAAAACAATCAGTGAATAAAAATGATAATAAAACATTTTTGGTTTCTGTGAACCACAACTTTGAAATAATTAATTTTCAGCTTTTCCTCATTTCCCAACAAACTGCATTTATGTGAAACTTCATACACATGCACCTGCATATAAGAACTTTCCACAGGTGCTGACCTTAGTTGATGAAATAATAACTTTAATTTTGTTTGTAAAGGGACCACCAACTCGCAATGTCAAGGTCATTGCAGGTAGAGTATTTGTATTGCAGGGTAATACTTCTTTATCATGTTTATTCTTGACTGTTTTGAACAGTTTATAACATATATTTATTATGTGCTAATGTTGATAATTTGTAACACAGTAATGATTAAGTAATTTTTCATATTGCAGTAAATGTACTTCAGGCACAACACTTGGTGGCGTCTTTGATGCTTGCATCAATGAATTTCCTTGTAGCTATATGTATTTTATGTCTGTTTCCGACAGAAGGCCATTTCAAGTACCATATTGTTTGCAACGCACCATTTATCTATATGTAAATCAGACTGTAAGTTGGTCTGAATAAGAGAAACTGACCGATCAGCCACATATAGAGTTCATGTCAAGGTCAAAAATTTTCAAATGTAAAGGCAAACGTATAAGAGAAACAATAACTTGAGACACTCCTGTTTTTAGCTTACCTGTCACAAAGTAACAAGGTGAGCTTTTGTGATCGTGCAGTGTCCGTCGTCCGTCCGTGCGTACGTGCGTCCGTGCGTGCGTCCGTCCGTAAACTTTTGCTTGTGACCACTCTAGAGGTCACATTTTTCATGGGATCTTTATGAAAGTTGGTCAGAATGTTCATCTTGAGGATATCTAGGTCAAATTCGAAACTGGGTCACGTGCCTTTAAAAACTAGGTCAGTAGGTCTAAAAATAGAAAAACCTTGTGACCTCTCTAGAGGCCATATATTTCACAAGATCTTTTAATGAAAATTGGTCAGAATGTTCACCTTGATGATATCTAGGTCAAATTCGAAACTGGGTCACGTGCCGTCAAAAACTAGGTCAGTAGGTCTAAAAATAGAAAAACCTTGTGACCTCTATAGAGGCCATATATTATAGAAGATCTTCATGAAAATTGGTCAGAACGTTCAACTTGATAATATCTAGGTCAAGTTCGAACCTGGGTTACGTGCTGTCAAAAACTAGGTCAGTAGGTCAAATAGTAGAAAAACCTTGTGACCTCTCTAAAGGCCGTATTTTTCATGGGATCTGTATGAAAGTTAATCTGTATGTTCATCTTGATGATATCTAGGTCAAGTTCGAAACTGGGTCACGTGCGGTCAAAAACTATGTCAGTAGGTCTAAAAATAGAAAAACCTTGTGACCTCTCTAGAGGCCATATATTTCATGAGATCTTCATGAAAATCGGTCAGAATGTTCACCTTGATGATATCTAGGTCAAGTTTGAAAGTGGGTCACGTGCCATCAAAAACTAGGTCAGTAGGTCAAATAATAGAAAAACATTGTGACCTCTCTAGAGGCCATATTTTTCATGGGACCTGTATGAAAACTGGTCTGAATGTTCATCTTGATGATATCTAGGACGAGTTTGAAAGTGGATCACGTGCCTTCAAAAACTAGGTCAGTAGGTCAAATAATAGAAAAACCTTGTGACCTCTCTAAAGGCCATATTTTTCAGGGATCCGTATGAAAATTGGTCTGAATGTTCATCTTGATGATATCTAGGTCAAGTTCAAAACAGGGTCATGTGCGGTCAAAAACTAGGTCAGTAGGTCTAAAAATAGAAAAACATTGTGACCTTTCTAGAGGCCATACTTGTGAATGGATCTACATAAAAATTGGTCAGAATGTTCATCTTGGTGATATCTAGGTCGTGTTTGAAACTGGGTCACGTGCCTTAAAAAACTAGGTCAGTAGGTCAAATAATAGAAAAACCTTGTGACCTCTCTAGAGGGCATACTTTTCACGGGATCTGTATGAAACTTGGTCTGATTGTTCATCTTGATGATATCTAGGTCAAGTTTGAAACTGGGTCAACTGCGATCAAAAACTAGGTCAGTAGATCTAAAATTATTAAAATCTTTTGACCTCTCTAGAGGCCATATTTTTCAATGGATCTTCATGAAAATTGATCTGCATGTTCACCTTGATGATATCTAGATCATTTTTGAAACTGGGCCACGTGCGGTCAAAAACTAGGCCAGTAGGTATAAAAATAGAAAAACCTTGTGACCTCTCTAGAGGCCATATTTTTTATGAGATCTTCATGAAAATTAGTGAGAATGTTCACCTTGATGATATCTAGGTAAAGTTCAAAACAGGGTCACGTACCTTCGGAAACTAGGTCAATAGGTCAATAGGTCAAATAATAGAAAAACCTTGTGACCTCTCTAGAGACCATATTTTTCAATGGATCTTCATGAAAATTGGTCAGAATTTTTATCTTGATAATTTCTAGGTCAAGTTCAAAACTGGGTCACATGAGCTCAAAAACTAGGTCACTATGTCAAATAATAGAAAAAACGACGTCATACTCAAAACTGGGTCATGTGGGAAGAGGTGAGCGATTCAGGACCATCATGGTCCTCTTGTTATTAATGGTTCATCAGAAACACTTGTATTTAAATTAACAGACTGTGTTCTGTTTGAAAGATAAAATCGAAATCAGCCAACAAAGGAAGAAGAAAAATGGTACAATTTCAATTTTTGAAGCAAAATTTCATGACCACATGACTATGCCGCATGCAAAATATTAGTTGACTTAAAAAAAGTTTTGTAATTGTAAAGCAACATGCTTTTCAAATATTTTTGTTAAAGTTGGTAAGATAGAAATTGGTCTATAATTATTTTTAACGAATGAGCTTATTTTGGGTAGATTGGAGTCTTTTTGACCAATATTTTGTAATACAAGGGTACCAAAAAAGCACATACATAATCAAACTGACACTGAATCAAAGCCCTGACTAGCAATTTTCTAGTGTGCAATGTTAAAAATTTACTTTTGCGATAGAGAAACATTAGTGGGGCATTTGCTTTTGTAACAACTGATCTTACACTTTATATCAAGAGATGACTGATTCCTTATTTTGGGCCTAGATCCAAAAAGAATTGATTCAGTTTTACCTAAATGTAAAGACAGTCTATTGTCCACAAGCCATTCACTTACAAGTTCTAACTCATTAGACAAATTGGTTTGAATCTGAGTTATGTCTTTCCCTGATATAAAATAACAGAATCACCTGCATATAACGAAAGTTTATTTTTAACAACAGCTGATATGTCATTGACATAAATTAAAAATAAGAGGGGGCCTAAAATTGACCCTTGTGGCACCCCCATGTGACAGCAGCTTGACTAGAGTAAGTTCCACATACATCAACTAATTGTTGTCTATCAAAAAGATGAGACAGAAACCAGCCTTGAGCAATTGAATTGAGGCCAAATGCCTTAAATTTCATAAGGAGAATACTATGGTAGACTGTATCAAAGGCCTTCTGAAGATCGAATAAAACCATCCCTATCATATTTCCTTTGTCTATTTGAAATTTAATCAAATCTGATAAATCAATAAGACAGTTATCTGTACTAAAACTTCTCCTAAAACCAGGCTGAAAACTGTATAAAGCTTTCTTATAATCTAAATAATTTTCCAATTGCTTAAAAAATGACCCTTTCAAATATCTTTGAGATGATGCACAAAATACTGACAGGTCTGTAATTTCCAACTTCAGTTTTATCATTTTTCTTGTGGAGAGGAATGACCCTTGCAGTTTTAAGATCATCTGGCACCAAACCTTGGATAATAGACAAATTTACTATATGGGCCAGGGGCCAAGTTATAATAGATACACTATCTTTAATAAACCTACCGGGAATGCCATCCAAACCGTAGCCTTTTTAGCACTTAATTTATTTAGATGTTTTAGAATAATATTTTCTGAAACAATACTGAATGAAAAATAAGTTTGAAAAATACCTTTAGCACTATAAAAAGACTCAAGGAATTGTTTTCCAAAGTTTAAGGTAGAACTTGGAAGTTTTTCAACAAGCTTGGATGCCACAGTTGTATAAAAAGAGTTGAAGTTCTTAGCTACTGTAAAAACATCAAAACAAATTTCATCATCAATTTTCAAACTAATATTACTACTAGAAGAAACATTTTTCTTAGATGGTAAGCCCAGCAGTTTCCAGGGTTTTCACAAAGATTTAGAGTCAAATTTGTTGTTGTTTTTAGTGCAACATGACAAAATTTTCCATGTCATAATATTTTCATTGATAATTACAGAAAGTAGATATATTCAATGACTTTACAAACATTTGTATGAAATATCCAATTGTACCCCAATTACAGAAAATGATTTCTTTACTCAAAATTAGACGTATGTTGCATTTAATATAGAAATATCATGCGGTATGGCGAATTCACATTTCAAAGAAGAAACATTGTGACTAGAGGTTAATAGAAATATTTGACGCTCCGCAAAATGACCCGCGTCTTCTTAGCGCAAAGCGAGATACGCTATCTTTGTTAATCTATTTTTTTTCTGGAAACTATCTTGATACATTTTTCTCCAGAAAAAAGGTTTAAAACAGTATCCATATAGAATTTAGAGCTCATTTTAGTTAGTTCCATTGACGTAGGTCTTGCCTTTTCACGAGACACGAACCTAAGCCCAATATCCATCGATAAAAAAGAATAAAACTGAAGTATCTTCAGTTCTCGCGATCATTATCACCTTTTGTTATGTACCCTATAGAATACACCTAAGATGAACAAAGCCTTATAAGAGCTTTTTTGAACAAGGTTGCTTGCAACCTGTAACACTTTTATTCTAAAAGTAGAAAAACTACGCAAAATAGTTCTGCGACAGTGTTTCATTACACATGTTTGTGCAAGTAGGAAATCAAAAATGAAAACTGGGCGGGAAAGATGTTTGCAAAATCTTAGATATTATGGGTTATCCATATCGAACTAAGGCGAGCATAGGGTACTGTTGTGATGAATCATCTTGATTAACTTGATTAACTTGAGACGGTAGTGTAAGGATATTACAGAGTATAGATGGTGAAAACAAATATATTGTGTTTGCTACATTGGGGTAACATAATTAGTGAGACAGACGGCACATAATTCTCACTTGGGAATCTGAAAAACGCAAAGATTAATATCTAACAAAAAAGTCAGGTTCCGAGAACGCAATCCAATCAAACCACAACCTCGCAACAGTGTATGTATTGATTTGAACACATAAACATTTCTTCAAAATATAAATGAAGTAAAAGTTATAGACAAACGAAAGCTAAATGAACAATGAAAGGAACACAGTCGGACACCGTCTTGTAAATGTCAGATGTGGCAAACACACCACAGGTTAATTTAAACCGGTTTATGCTACATTTGTAACCTTATCATTTGACCCCCACCATGGTTTAAAAGTTAACACTAAAATTACGAAAGACCCGTGGTGACATTTCAACTTCATTATTTCACGATTTCTGCTTCCTGATTTCACGATTTCCACTTCATGAATTCACGAATTCACGATTTCTGCTTCCTGATTTCATGATTTCCACTTCACGAATTCACGATTTCACAATGGTGAAATCGTGAATTCATGAAGTTGAAATCGTGAATTCGTGAAGTGGAAATCGTGAATTCGTGAATTCATGAAGTGGAAATCGTGAATTCGTGAATTCATGAAGTGGAAATCGTGAATTCATGAAGTTGAAATCGTGAACTCGTGAAGTGGAAATCGTGAATTCGTGAAGTGGAAATCATGAAATCGTGAATTCATGAAGTTGAAATCGTGAATTCGTGAAGTGGAAATCGTGAATTCGTGAAGTGGAAATCGTGAAATCGTGAATTCGTGAAGTGGAAATCGTTAATTCGTGAAGTGGAAATCGTGAATTCATGAAGTGGAAATTGTGAAATCGTGAATTCGTGAAGTAGAAATCGTGAATTCGTGAAGTGGAAATCGTGAAATCGTGAATTCATGAAGTTGAAATCGTGAATTCGTGAAGTGAAAATCGTGAATTCGTGAATTCATGAAGTTGAAATCGTGAATTCGTGAAGTGGAAATCGTGAAATCGTGAATTCATGAAGTTGAAATCGTGAATTCGTGAAGTGGAAATCGTGAATTCATGAAGTGGAAATTGTGAAATCGTGAATTCGTGAATTCATGAAGTGGAAATCGTGAAATCGTGAATTCAAGAAGTGGAAATCGTGAATTCAGGAAGCAGAAATCGTGAAATCATGAATTCATGAAGTGGAAATCGTGAAATCAAGAAATCGTGAAATCATGAAATCGTGAAATCAAGAAATCGTGAAGTTTTTTCGTGAAATCGTGAATTCGTGAAATCGTGAATTCATGAAGTGGAAATCGTGAAATCGTGAATTCATGAAGTGGAAATCGTGAAATCAGGAAGCAGAAATCGTGAAATAATGAAGTTGAAATGTCACTACGGGTCTTTCGTACTAAAAAGCCAAGTTGATTCATTGACTGTAATATAGCATGGATTTGCATATAAATAAGTAAAATCTCATATCAATATATCGTGTTTAAGAGAGTACTTTAACTAAGTTTTCAGGAGGGCGTAGGTTCAAGCCCCACTAGGACCAAACTTTTTTTCATTTATTTTTCTTTTATCTAGTACTAAGATAAACTGGGTTTTTTTCAAGACTTATTATAACTGATTTGTTGTACAAAAGCGGAAATTTTTGATTTAATTAGTCATTTCTTGCTGTTCAAAGTGAATTTAACCTATGATACAGAAGGGTGAAGGTTTAGACATCATTGAAAATACTTATGTTGTAAAAGGTCTTGATTTTTGCATTTATTCTTTAGTTTACAAATTTTGGAAGAAATGTAGGTTTTACTTCTGCCCTATGGTTCTTTTTGAATGCAGAGAGCAAGGCCATAATTTTTCAGTGTTGGAACTTAATTTCTGTCCGATTAAATCCTTTTACTTGAAGCTCCCAAGAAAAATTGCTATCGACAGTTTTATTTTGTGTTTTATAATTGTTACACAATACTTTGAGGTTTCTTTTAGCAAAATATTTGGTATAATGAATTCTCTGCGATCGTTTTGCGCAGTGGTCATCACTTTGAAATTTGTCTCTGTTTGAGCTTGAGGAAATAACATAAATTATATCAAATTAAAAAAAAAAATAAAAAAATAAAACGACACGGTAAAAGTCGTTTAATAATGCAACACAGTGCGAAATAATGTTAACTTCAGGACTGTATCAAGTTAATGCAATTGTTAAACGTTACCATTACGGGTCCACTATCTTAATATAACCTGAAATACAGTTGAGAAAACGTGTGTTTAAACAAAAATCCTTACATCTACGCACCCCACCACATTAAGCAAATTAGATATAAAGCACTTTTTACAATATTACTTTCAGCATTCGTCAGACTGTTCTTCCACGCAGCGATTACGTCCCGTAGAACCTATGGCAACTGATCTGGAAGAATTGATTTTTAAAAATTATGCTTCCTTTTTACATTATACATATTTTGTGCTCATTATTAATTGCATTATGTGCAAAATCATACCAAGTAAAAGTAATACTTTTAATAGCTCACCTGAGCCAAAGTCTCATGGTGAGCTTTTGTGACCGCTCAATGTCCGTCGTCCGTAGTCCGTGCGGCGTGCGTCCGTCAACAATTTCTAAAAAAAATCTTCTTCTTGAAAACCACTAGGCAGAATTACACTAAACTTCACGGGAATGATCCTTGGGTGGCCCCCTTTCAATATTATTCAAAGAATTGAATTCCTTGCAGAACTCTGGTTGCCATGGCAACCGAAAGGAAAAACTTTAAAAATCTTCTTGTCCAAAACCGCATGGCTTGTGATATCATCTTATGTTCTCTATTAAGATCGTTCACATTGTGCCCCTGGGGTGAAAAAAGGCCCCTCCCCGGGGGTCACAAGTTTTACATAGTCTTATATAGGAAAAAAACTTTAAAAATCTTCTTGTCTAAAATCACAAGACATAGGCCTTTGATATTTGGTATGTAGCATTGCCTTGTGGTCATCTACCAAAACTGTTCAAATTATAACCCTGGGGTGCAAAGAGGCCCTGCCCCCGGGGGGGGGGGGGGGGGGGTGCTGGTCTTAAGTTTTACATAGACTTATAATGGAAAAAAACTTTAAAAATCTTCTTGCCTTAAACTGCAAGGCCTAGGCTTTTGATATTTAACCAGGTTTTCAACGAAAACCTGAGTTATTAGATTGGGGTATGTCGTTGGTCGGGCGGGCGGGCGGATGGGCGGGCGGCGGCGTCAAACTGGTGTTTCCGGTCAATAACTTTTGTTTCGGTAAAGATATTTGAATAAAACTTGGTATGTATGTAGCTTATATCAAGACAAAGGCTGGGATTGATTTTGGGGTTTCTGGGGTCAAGGTCAAGGTCACTGTTACTTAAAATAGAAAAAGGGTTTCCGGTGAGTAACTTTTGTTTCGGTAAAGATATTTGAATAAAACTTGGTATGTATATAGCTTATATCAAGACAAAGGCTGGGATTGATTTTGGGGTTTCTGGGGTCAAGGTCAAGGTCACTGTTACTTAAAATAGAAAAAGGGTTTCCGGTCAATAACTTAATTTAGGAATGAGCTATCATGATGAAACTTGGTGTATAGAAAACTTATATAAAGTTGTAGCTTGGGATTGATTTTGGGGTTTCTGGGATCAAGGTCAAGGTCATTGTTACTAAAAATAGGGTTAGGGTTAGGTTAGGGTTAGGGTTAGGGTTGTGCTTTAAAGTGGTGCACTGTGATTCAGTATACTTTTTTATTCTTATGAAAAGTGTTGAAAACCTGGTTTCGTGGCATTGCCGCGTTTCTTGTTGGTATATTGCATTGCCTTGTGGTCCTCTACCAAAATTCTTCAAATTATGCCCAGCCCTGGGGGTCCCAAATTTAACATAGACTTGTATAAGGAGAAACAAATCTTCTTGTCTGACAGTTCAAGGCCTAGGCCTTTGATATTTGATATGTAGCATTGCCTAGTGGATTTCTAACAAGATTGTTCAAATTATGCCCCATAACAGATGTAACAGGTCGAACAAATATGTAACCAAATTCATATATGTAACTGAAACAGGCATATGTGTAACTACTACTATAATAATAATATATCATAGCATATTTTTGACGAACAACATCGGCGTTTATCCGGCGAAAATCGTGTATTTTTCTAATAGAACATTTTGAACTGGCACAGTACGCTCCCGAAGTTGTGTGTAATCTGCACCCAGTTGAAACCACTTGAAACACTGGGTCATACCACAAAATATCGATGTTCACGGATTGTCTATCGGGACGAAACAGGGTTAAATGACGTCAAAAATGACGTCACATATCCCGGGCGGGGCAGTTACCGTTTTTGGACGGTTGTCGAAGACATACCGGCCAGTGCAAACGATCCCCACTCCCCCACCGCTTCCAATAAATATATATACGAAAAAATCCTTATTAGATTTTTGATCACTCCTGTGATTTCGAAACTCCGTTGGAATAAAATAGTTCCATACTTTAACAGTATTTTGTTTGCTTTAATAGGAGTCAGTAGACGCTTGCAGTTTACGGATAATTAAAGCGACCCACTTTACCTAGAACGGTGAAGAATAATGTAAATGAGTGTTTGATGATAAAATAAATTAGTGCCGATTCCTATGTATATATACATATGTTTATACACTATGACGTCACTGTTCCACTGTAGTATAATGGTGAGTGCTCACGCCTCACATTCAAGAGGACGGGAGTTCGAGCCCTACCTCAATATTTTACTTTTTTTTAATTTCACTAGTTTTATTATTTTTTTATGAATTTTGCAAATTATTGTCGCAAAAATCATTTGTGCGAAAGCTTAAAAAGTTTTTTTTATGTCAGATTCCAATGTACTTCCTGTACAGTAGACTGAGTACATCAAACTATAAAAAAAAATGGGGGTCCAAATTAACAGGCGTGGAATGTTTGAAAAGCACATATTGCCTCTCCCTCTCTCCTTTCACATATATTGCATCCATAAATCTTAGAAATCATTGACCAGTGTTTTATACTTGGGAAAAATTGTTGGCTATACAAATGAGAATTAACATTGAAAAGGTTCCTACTACCACCCCTACTCTATAGAGATGAAAATTATAAACCTTTAAAAAGCCCTAGACTGTTAGAAGTTGGGTAAATTAAACATGGGTTTTCGAGAATTTCTGTGTTCAGTGTTTTTCTCTATGTAAAACTTTGATCAATTACTTTTTTAAAAACGTTTTTGTTTTGAATTTAAAACAAAAATGTTCATGTAAATGGTTGTTTGTCATTCTTCCATACCAGAGGTCTAGAATAGCAGTGTTTCTTGACCGAAATTTGGTCCCATTCTTCCTTTCAAAATGAACGTAATATGCATTTAGAAATTATGGATAATCATTGATACAATTATCATTATTGTAATAACCGCACATAAACATCTCTGAAGCTGAAATTGTATTGTATTTGCACTGAATGTCTAAAATTAGTAACAGTATTTTTGTGTTAGTTTGCTGTTATATAACCTGTATATAGCTGATGTTTTGTATTGTACTCGCACTGAATGTCGAAAGAGTAACAGATCTTTATTTTTTTAATAAAATTTCCAAAATGAGCCGCGCCACGAGAAAACCTACATTTTGCGTTTTATAGGTCACTGATTTAACTATACAACAACATCTCTGACAGACGGAGGATGGAGCCTAGCACTGGCCTTTCCCATGAGTGATGTTTCGGTAAACTGTCTGTCTGTGAAAATAGCTGAAATATTGTTGAAATCTATAAGTAAACCAAAAGAACATATAAAACTAGAAAATTTGTTGCAGGCTATCGTTGATTAATCTGCTGAACATGATAGGCCCATTATCGATCTCGTGTGAAGTCGTGAAAATTCCAAATGTTATAGTATTCTAGTGCCTAGTCAACTTTAATACATTTAAAATGTAACTGTTACTCGGACCAAAAACATAGTCTTACTATGCGCAATATTCAAGACGTCTTTT
This sequence comes from Mercenaria mercenaria, assembly GCF_021730395.1. Taxonomy (NCBI): domain Eukaryota; kingdom Metazoa; phylum Mollusca; class Bivalvia; order Venerida; family Veneridae; genus Mercenaria; species Mercenaria mercenaria. The sequence goes on along the minus strand of NC_069369.1, from coordinate 42,995,312 downwards.
TGTGTTAGATTGCTGTTATATAAACTGTATATTGTATATATTTTTGTTTTGTACTTGCATTAAATTTCCGGTTAAACCACCGGGTGGGGCATGTATGTTAATCGGTTGAATACAGTGTATTGTTTCTTAATGAAACAAAAGATTATTGAGGCTGTGTTCATAAACCATCTTGAGATAATTTTTACCTAAGTCACTATTTTCCCCTTATATTCAAAACTTTTCCCTTTAATACGTTCAATGAAATATTTCACAGGCATTAAAATGATTTGCATTCACTGAAATCTAGAAATAAAAAAAATGTAATCAAGTATTTGTGATTACAGTCTCTCTCAATAATTATTGAAAGGAAACAAAGTTAGGAAAACAATTAATTAAAAAAAAATGTTTTATGAATCTAAGCCAAGGAGTATAGTGAATAAAATTTTACTATTTTTGTAAATGCATGCATGTTGAAAATCCTAATTGTGTTTGTTTTTTAGAACTCTTTAAACTAGTCTAACATTACTACATTAAAGTTTATGGAATATTATTACAACTCTGGACTCTGTGGGGCTCTTCGGGGTGGGTGAAGGTCTCTCTCTATTTCCATTACTAACAACTCACAGTCATCAACAACGAATACATGTTTCATGATTTTATTTACACTTTAGTGGATTTTCAGATATAAACTTCCGTTCAAAGAATTCCAAGAATTATAAAAGTAATTTCAGAATTTCTAAATAATATTTAACTAAATTCTGTTAAACCCAAATGCAAAGCCCAACTCAACTCATTTTTTTTTCTAGCTTAGCTCTCTCCTGTTCTTGGTTTTTAAGTACCCGGTTTATATAACATTGTAGAGCAAACAAATTACATAAGTTACCGACAGAGTTTCGGTTAACCTGAAAAGTCATTAAAATGAAGTTGAATGAATGTCGGTACAAATAAACAATTATGTAAGGCACCGAAAGAGAAATTTAACATTCTTATATTTCACAGAAGGGCCTCCAATCAAGGCTTTCTATATACTAATGAGTAAATAATTTGACTTAAGATTTATGATAGTACCGACAGTTCTCGGTACACCTGTAATAGACCGAAAGAGCAATAAAGATTCCAAAAGATAGCTACTAATAATACAAGATTTGTTACAGAAATCAAATCTATGATTTATATAGTTAGTAACAGTTAGAACAGTATCAAATTGAGAAAAGACTAATTACTAACAATATTTCCTTTCAAAATGGTTAGAAAATTGTTCACTCTACATCAGACTATGAATTTGTAACAATATATAACGTTCTTTCTTTTCTCTTATAACCATGTTTGAAATGAGTTTGCTACAGAAGTGGTTAATTCAGCCTATACAAAGAATATACAAGCTTCCTAGTGAAACCTTTATTCCAGAATACAACATTTTTTCCCTTAACCGTCTTTGTGTCTATGGTGTCCAGTGATGAAGCCAAGAAATTATTACTGTGCAGCATTTCTGAGACGACACCAGAACATGACACTTTGTACTGCAGAAAATTAACCTTTATCTGCCACTTGTGCACCACCAGAAACAATGCAAACGTAGGCCTACTGTACTTTATCTAATTGTTAAATTGTGCTCAAGTGTGACTTTTGGTAAGCATTTACTTGTGTAACGCAAATGTTCATTTGCTCTGTTTGGTTTGACACTTTTCAGGACAACCGTCCTCCAGTGCTTTCAGCGCTTTGATTATTTTATGCTAGCTGGTGAAATACTCAAAAGTATCAGTGAAATATTTGTCTGTATCACTCATAGTGCCGAACTTTTTTCAGGAAATATTATCTCCCTTTAAATGTATTCTTTAATTACCTGCCTTTGTTGCCTTTCGAATTACTGGTACCCTGTAGTTATCCTTTTTTCAAGCCATGTACAGCTAGACATTCCTATATAGTAGAAACTAGCTATACTAAAGTTTTCAAAAGAAATAATAGTAATGCTTAAAGTTCATGTGTGTGCTTCCTCAACATTTTATCTGTTTAGACTCTACTATCGTTTGGTAGATTATACTGGCGACAGCACATTTAGTTAGTTGTTGTCTTAGTTAATTATCACAAGACATCTTCTTAACCTTACGTAATACGCCAGCAATATCGCCGAAGTACTTTCCAAGACAGTTTTCATTTGTGTTCCATCTCTATTTCGCGACATAATTTGTTATGTTATGCAGCTCCTATATCAATATTTCGTAGCAGTTTCTATTGAATCCTTGATGATATTTAATTCTGCAGCTTGATTTACGTAGGCCTTTAGGTTAGCGTTTGTGTAGTAAACAAAGCAAGTTTTTGGTCATTCAACAAACTGACGGCATTGACCCGAAAAGTTTTAAATATGCATACTGAACTATTGGCATTTGCCACGATCTGTAGCCGCGAATCGTGAATTTTTAAAAGCATTTTTTTTTATTTACTTTTTAATGGCGTCGTGTTGATTTCACAAACCTTATCACCAATATTCGATATCACTGTGCATAAGATGGTTCTTTAGTACATGTATTTAGCGGATGCATCATGTGTAAAAAGGTAGCCTAAATTAATCCGGAATTAGTCTCATTTGAATGTGTAAGCATGAAATAACCAGACAATTTGTTGATCTTCAAAAATTAGCATAAAATAAAAAGAAAATTTGTTTGTTTTCAGTGAGATATCGAAATATATCTTTACCTATAAGGCAGAGAACTTTGAAGATATGTTTTGATATCACACTGCAAACAAACAAATATCCTATACATAATGCCACCTCAGGTTAAAATACCGGCTTCCAGTCGGCCTGGGTCACAAGATCTTGTCCTATGCAGTTTTGTTACTGTTTATAGTAACAACTTATATTGACTAGCTATCTAGATAAGATTTAGTTAAGGATGTACGAGCGTTTTTTTAGGATATCCGCAGTTTTGAAAAAAATGTTTCTTTCAATACTTTTTCTATCAAAATTTATGCCAAAAATTAATAATTAAAATATGGTTAATAACGTAACATTTAACCAAACAAATTCTACTTTATGAGAAAAAAATCACCCTTATTTTTGGCTGATAAACATCATATGATGAGTCAGTTGATCAACGTTCAACCTCGAGACTGAAAATAGTGTCTGCTCTATAATTTGTTAAAAATGTTTTGACCTACAAGGGTCATACTTCATGGCATGATTGCCTGCTGTCAGTAGATAACCTGTCATTTTAGGGAGCAGTAGGTCTAAAGTCAATGACCTCAAGATCGGGAATGTATTTTGTTCGATAACTAAGAATCCATTGACTTACTTTTTTCAATTTTCATGTGATGATTGCCTGTTCCGCAGCTTTGTTGGACAGTATGTCATAGGTCAATGCCTAAGACTGAAAACAGTTTCAGTTCAGTTTGGCCCAGTAAATGACCATATTGTTTTTGGGATCAAAGGTCAGTGTCACAGTGATCTCAGGACTTAAAATGGAACGCCGTCATGGGGACGGGGTGCAGATGTGTCTTAAAAATATTTCTTGTTTCTTTTTTCGACTGGACTTGAAAGCATGAAAGTCTAGAAATGTCTATTATGTAGATGCATTTTTTTTATAAAACAAAACCCTAATATAATTCAAGAAAAAATATGAGTATTCTCTTTTAACATCTTCTTTTATTGATATAACAGGGTTAATCTTACGTTATATCGTTTCAAGTAAATGCTTGATGCGGTAAACGTTGTCATGAACTTCCGGAATATTTTAGCAAATACGCTCGACAAGTAATTCAATTTTGTATGGTTGAATGATTGGACTATTTCATATTCAGAAATGATCTTTTTATATATTGTCTTTATATGAATGTTAGTTGTTTTATTTAATTTATGATAGATAGTTTTTTTAAGTCTTTGTTGATGGTTTAGTTTTGCCTCGATAACAATGTAATATGTCTTATATTATTCATATTGATTCACGGCGGGTAAAAGAGAAAACATGGAATAAAAAAGAAGACAAAAAACATTTATTACTACTTTACGATTGCTAAATAAATTTGTTAATGCTAACTTAAGACGCCGCAATAGATTTCTTGGATATCATGTTCATACTGTCCATTAAAGTAATGAATTTTGTTTGTTAAAATAAATTTGAACGGGCAATTTGTCAGATGTTGTCTCTAGATAATTGGGATTTAGTCTTGCAATAACTGTCGTGCTGGGAGAGAACAAAAACCTATTCTGTCAAAAATAAATCACTCGACAAAATAGTTTCATGACGAGCAGGAGACATATAATTTTAGATTGTTTTATGGCGACTGCTTATCGTTTTTAGATTTTAGATATGCGACATTGATAAATCTCTAATGGCAGTGTTTTTACCCATTGCAATAGGATGTCTATAGTGAGTGATGTTAATATGGTGGCCGTCTAATTACTTAGTTACATTTAACAATAATTAATGTTTAAAGCTGACATGGGTTACGTTTTCAAGGCTGACAACAGAAAATGTTATGATAGTTGGCAAGACAATAAACTCTTACATGATGTACTAATGGGGTTGGAGAGTTAATATTAAAAAAGGTTATGATGGCTGATAATGATGATAAATAATAGATGTAATAAAGCCTGACAAGCTTTTGTGATTGGCAGTAGTGTTGTAACATGATGCAATTACAGTAAACGTAAAGCAGATTTTGATGACTTCCTGTTATGATAGTAAAAGTATTATGAAACAACCGCTCGGTCTCGGATGTGTATCGGACAGTATTACCTTAAACCCAGAATTTATATTGGATTTTCCTCCTTTTGAGAGATGGTAATAATGGTCATGTGTTGATATTTGCAAATGTATAGACCTATAACGATACTATAGTAGTCGCAACTTGACCGCGATGGTTGACCTTAGGCTGATTATTCATATCGATTATTTCATTATAGAAATCAAGGGTGCTTAGGGTATTCGTGTATATTCATATGGAATTAGTTTGTATACAGTGCAGTATCTAAGTATATATACTTACATTTGATCAGTTAAAACCTTCCAATACAACAATTTATATTTACTCAAATTCATATTTCCTTTTTCTCGTGCAGGTCGTGTTTTACCTACACTCCTTTTCAATAATAGGTTGTGCCTTATTATGTATTATAATGCAAAGGTCAACCATCGGGGTCAAGTTGCGTCCACTATATCCCCAACGATAACTTGATGTTTACAAACACGACTATAAACAGATTAAAATGGAACAGGGAATTCAACATTTTTCTTACATATTTCTAGTTTTAGTACCAATTTCAGAGGTAAAGCATACTGTCCATATTAATCCTTTGCCGTGTGGGTTCGAAACTCAGCTTCGGCATTTAATTTCTATTTCATTTTTTAATAAAAAATTAGCTTTCTTCATGTGCTCTGTGTACGAGGAATCTTTCAAAATATGTGCCAAACTTAATTTACCCATCATACAAAACTTTTTTACTATGATAAAACAATTAAGTAACATAAGAACTGACTTTTAAGATCGGTCGTAGAAATCTAGTGGTGTGCCGTAACAATGGAAATGGCTACGAAGCTGGTAATCGCGGAAACTCAAAAAACTGTCTTGTGTCATATTTCAAAAGGTGATAGTATTAGAAACTTGATTTTTTCAAATTTTCATTAAGTTATGAATGCCTATTGTTTGCAGTGATTATATTCTAAATATCTTATTTAATTTCTTACTTGTCATCAGCACGTGTAATTTTAGTAATAAGCACGTGCATTCAGTTGTGAACCAACAAGATGCCTTTTTTTAAATCAGAAAATGTTTTCTAGACTTAATTACAACTATTGCTGATTTTTGGCTTGAAAATGTTGTATAATACGCCTGTAATTAAATTTCTAAAAATTTTGATACGTCAGTTTAATATCATTTTATATATTAATGCAGCGGATTGCATGCCATATAGGCCACTGGCACCAGACCAGAAAGAAAATGCCCCTGACATGTTATACCCTACCCCTAGGTATCATATAAGAACCATGGTCGTGAACGGGAATTTCAATCGCGTATTTCATACCTAAAACGCGCAGTTCAGTAAATGTGTACTATTGATATTAAACAAGTGGTAATTTATCTTCCGTTGTGTACCTGTCACATTTCTTCAATACTTCTTATCTTAGAAAAACAACGTGTAGTTTATAGTTTTTTCAACGGTACACAAAAAACTTGCTTGAACTTCCCTGGTGAAGTTCCGGTCTAGATTACAGACACACCCTGATTGGCTGATGTGAAAATGTATGTCCGTCGACATTTTACTACACGTGTATAGTAGACGCAACTTGACCGCGATGGTTGACCTTAGGCTGATTATTCATATCGGTTATTTCATTATAGAAATCAAGGGTGTTTAGGGTAGCCGTGTATATTTATATGGAATTAGTTTGTATACAGTGCAGTATCAAAGTATATATACTTTCATTTGATCAATTAAAACTTTCCAATACACTAATTTATATTTACACAAAATTATATTTCCTTTTTCTCGTGCAGCTCGTGTTTTACGTACACTCCTTTTCAATAATAGGTTGTGCCTTATTATGTATTATAATGCAAAGGTCAACCATCGGGGTCAAGTTGCGTCCACTATACGCTTAAATATTTATATGCAGCATAAATGTGCAAAATGAATTAAATAAACAGAATAGATGTATACCAATGTATAATTTTAAATTCAAAATCATACACAAGATGAATTTCATTCATCATTTCGAGTCTTATTGTAAAACTGTGAATATATTGCATTCTGTTTTTGTTTGTTTACATTTCGCTTAACACGTGCACACTGCCGTGACCTCTAGACCGGATGTTCATTAGGAGAGTTCACGCAAGTTTTTCCTGTAACGTTGACTAAAGCATAAAATATGTGGAACATCTCTGCAATATGGAATATTGAGACAATGTGACAGGTGCACGAATGAAGATAAATTATCGCTTGTTTAATATCGATAGTACACATTTACTGAACTGCGTCTTTTAGGTATGAAATACGCGATTGAAATGGGTTAGTATATTTTCCCGTTCACGACCATGGTTCTTATATGATACCTAGGGGTAGGGTATAACATGTACAGAGGCATTTTCTTTCTGGTCTGGTGCCAGTGATATAGGCTATTAATTCGCTTCCTTTTTCAATACATATGGACAATGAAATTAATTGATAATGCGTTAAATATCGGCTTGGAATATTTAATAGATATTATATGAAAAACAACAAAGTTTATTTAATTAATTGTTGGAAAAAATGTGGATAAATTGTTTTTGTGACATTGCCTTTTGTTAGCTGTCAGTATTGTATAGATACGCTTAACATATTATAATGCATGCATAAAATTGTTCCCTTTTTCGTTGATATTTTTACTATTACTGTTACGAAATCAAATATTTTAGATTTGATACTTATATTACCGGACTTTTCTCCATAATTCAGCGGTACCATAATGGGAGTAGAGTAAAGGCTTCCGGTGTGTGTAGAGCGGTTCTACCAAAGTGATGCTAATGTACATGTAGAAAGAATGTACGATGAAATTTGCGAAATAATAATAATATTTTGCGTATTTCTTATTTTCGTGGTGGGTCACTTATTGTTACTCTGTTGAAATCTTGTATTATGCAATACACTTTCCGGAGATATCATCACCATTGGTATGTTATCAAGTACTATATATTTTGTATATAGACGGGATGGAAAAATAAAAGGAAAATACGATGTTTTTGAAAGAGCATGTCTGTATTTCTTTCATGCACATTTGTAGTAGCAATATACACCCTCTGCATGCGGTTATGAAGAAAATACCTATGTTAAAGTGACAGTTTGCAAAAGGATGGTCAGTAACACTGGCACCAGACCAGAAAGAAAATGCCCCTGACATGTTATACCCTACCCCTAGGTATCATATAAGAACCATGGTCGTGAACGGGAAAATATACTAACCCATTTCAATCGCGTATTTCATACCTAAAACGCGCAGTTCAGTAAATGTGTACTATTGATATTAAACAAGTGGTAATTTATCTTCCGTTGTGTACCTGTCACATTTCTTCAATACTTCTTATCTCAGAAAAACAACGTGTAGTTTATAGTTTTTTCAACGGTACACAAAAAACTTGCTTGAACTTCCCTGGTGAAGTTCCGGTCTAGATTACAGACACACTCTGATTGGCTGATGTGAAAATGTATGTCCGTCGACATTTTACTACACGTGTACGCTTAAATATTTATATGCAGCATAAATGTGCAAAATGAATTAAAAAACAGAATAGATGTATACCAATGTATGATTTTAAATTCAAAATCATATACAAGATGAATTTCATTCATCATTTCGAGTCTTATCGTAAAACTGTGAATATATTGCATTCTGTTTTTGTTTGTTTACATTTCGCTTAACACGTGCACACTGCCGTGACCTCTAGACCGGATGTTCATTAGGGGAGTTCACGCAAGTTTTTTCTGTAACGTTGGCTAAAGCATAAAATATGTGGAACATCTCTGCAATATGGAATATTGAGACAATGTGACAGGTGCACGAACGAAGATAAATTATCGCTTGTTTAATATCGATAGTACACATTTACTGAACTGCGTCTTTTAGGTATGAAATACGCGATCGAAATGGGTTAGTATAGTTTCCCGTTCACGACCATGGTTCTTATATGATACCTAGGGGTAGGGTATAACATGTACAGAGGCATTTTCTTTCTGGTCTGGTGCCAGTGGTCAGTAAATGTTATATTTATACATTTTCATTCCGGCTCCGTTGCTTCAATAAGTCGCATATTTCTAGTTATTTTATATACAAAACACTTTATAGTTTATTGACAAAATGAAAAACAAAATGAAATCCAAATGATCGTTTTACTATGATGATTTACATTCTAAACATTGAAAAACATACATCTACCATAATCTCGTTTTAAAAAGCAAACACAACGTAAGCATAGGACTATGTGTAAGGACGAATTGCAAGCGTTAATGAATAACTGCGAATGGCCAAACCCCGGATCCCCACACCCCCACGTACTACCACTTACTTAAATTGAGCAACTTGAATAAATCCTAGACATCTCAGTGCTTTACTGCAACTTTGTATGGCTGTTCCGGTACTTATCAATATACACACTATATCAGAATCAATTTGCTTTGAGTGAAAATACTGAAATGGTACAAGGTTACATACTTCATTTGTTTCATATAAACAATTAAATCTTGAGACCTCATTTTCAGTGCTTTACAGCATTTCAATGATATAAAAACACATATATAGCCATTAAATATAACATGTCTTCTCACCAAAAATGAAAAAAAAATATATTGAGATGTTAGGTTACATATATTAAAGAAACATTATCTGTCTGAAAAACATCACCATATGAAAATACTCCCATGAAATTTGTCATTTAGCGATAACCCGTATACATGTAGACATGGAAATTCATAGTGAAAGTGATCTAGATCTTTTCTCAATACAATAAGCAATACAGCTAAGCCAAAGCTATAACTGTCACATCCTTATCTGACTCATATACAATATCTCATCAGCAACATGGAACTACATTTTGAATTTCAAAAACAGATCATCTAACATCATCTGAAATGCTTGGCGAACTTCTCTTTTCGTTACACTGGGGCTCACTGTCCCTGCGCAGTTAGTGGGGACCGATGCGCAATGCTAACTGCCAAATTCTAAATAAGAAGTTGTTAATGCTAAATGTCAATAGCTTAATGTTAATGTCACATACTTAATGCTAAATGCTACATACAAAATACTATATGCCGTATACTAAGTGCTAAATGTCATAAAAACTCTACATGCAGCCACAGGAAAACATTGCAGCAATTACAAGGCAGAGACTGAAGCACTCATGAAGGCCGTCTCAATGGTTGAAGACTCGGCAGAAGAAAGCTCCTCAGTCGTCTTTCTCACATATGCACTGTCTGTTATGGAAGTTCTGATCAACAATAAAGCTCCGCACTAGCCAGGAGAATACAGAGCCTGAGTATAACCTGCAAAGTAGCACTTCAGCGGATTACATCCATTGTAGACTTGCAGGCAATGAAGAGGCTGACAAACTGGCTACGCTAGAAGCTCAGTCAGAACAATCAACAAAACCTGTGAGTTACAAGAAGAAAGTCACCATCATCAAGGCACTAACGAGACCAAGGATAGAGGAAGATGCTTTTCATCTCCTTGATCGGTCTGAACAAGTGATATTGGTCAGGCTTCGCTCGGGGCACAACAAGCTCAATGCTCACATGTACAAGAAATACAGACTGGCACCATCGCCAACTTGTTCATGCGGTGAGGAAGATCAGACTGCGGAGCATATACTTCGGAGATGTAAAAAGGCATGACAATGAGCGAGCTGCGACTTGGCAGATAGATACCTCAATGCACCAGAAACTGTATGGAAGCATTGAGGATCTGTGGTAAACCACAAGTTTCACCAAGGCTGTAGTTGCGAACGAGAAGAAGAAGATAAAAACATTTTTTTTTTGTCAAATGATAAATGGTAATTCTCAAATTATCAATCTTTGTGATCTTTATCTCTTCAACTAATGAATGTAACTTTTACTCATTTGAAAAAAAAAATGTGCTGCCTGTCTAATTTAAAGCAGTAGCGTTGCAGATGTTACAGGGGCATGGAACCGAAACATTTTGCTATAAAATGTTTATTATATAAAAGACTAAGATATGTAACAGAGACAAAGTTATGTAACGAAGGGCAATGATTATATAACTGATATATCCAGCTCTTTATTTCAATGGAAGCTTAGCAATGAGCATTTTGACATTTGTTGTTTTAACAAAAAAAAAAAAAAAGCTTTTATCATTGACATACCGTTCGAAAGCCAATATTTGAAGTTAAGCAGCTCGTAGATAGCATTTTTCATTTTGCATTAACATTTTTGCAGTTATCATTGCGCATTGACCTTCCATAGGCATATCGCATTTGGTATGTTGCATTTTATATAAAGTATTTGGCATTTTGCATTAAGTGATTGGCATTTAGCATTAAGTATTTGGTGTTTAGCATAAAGTTATTGGCAGTTTGCATTAAATAATTGTCATTTAACATTTGGCTATATTCATGGCACACCTGCCTTCAATACATATCAAGTGCCATATCCTTTGTGCTAAATGCCTATAAAAGTTGCCAAATGACAAACGCTACTCGTCAAATGCTTTAACTTTGTGAGTTAATGATCTGTATCCCTTATACTAATGAAAACTTATGAAGTTCTATCAGCCTGATTTGAAGCAATAACATGTTCTGAGGGTTATGAGTTGACATGATCGAGACTTTTCACTCTATATCTGAAATCAGGAATCGAACTCTCAAAACGATTTGCTTATATCCAATTGATATCTGTATTTTACCCGACTGAGCTATGTTGCAGTACGCTAACAGTTAAAATAAAACACATACTAATATTTACTTGTCAAGTAATGAGCAAGCATTACAAATGGTTATTTTATCAGTTATCATAAAATGGACTCGTCCTCGCATTTCAGCGGGAATCACGTTATCATTGGGATTAGTATTTGTAATGAAAAGTATAGTTTTCAGCCAATTGTTTTTATTCTACGTCGATAATGTTACAAACCGGATGTTGTCATGGAGGATATAAAATTATATAATAGTGGTACATTGAGAAAGTGACATCTCTAAAGAAATAGAGTATAGTAAGATTTGCTTCTTATAAGTTTAAGAGTATTGTTTTGGTTTTGTTCCCGTAATCACCTACAGCTATTTAAAAACAGCGAAATGATCACACGTTCTGTACTTTCTAGTGGAAAAATTATTGAACGTTTTTTATCTTGCCATTATCACCGACCTGGTTTCCTTTCATGCACAGTTTATCTCGAGTTATGCAAACCCAATTTTATAAGTTTTCTTTGGGTATATAGTTGTATGTTGTCTTTGGGCATATAGTTATATGTTGTCTTTGGGTATATAGTTATATGAATAATAGAGCTTTTGTTGTCACCCTTTTGTTGACGTAAGTGTCCGACACAAACGTTGTGCATGTAAGTATGTTTCTATAAAGCTTCTAAGCCAACTCATTTCAAACTTCACACATGTTTCACAGGACAAGTAAACAAACTCTAGCATTTATGTTGTTAAAATTATGCCCCTTTTTCAACATTTTAACATTTGTTAAAGTTTTGCATGTACATGTAAGCATGCTTCTCAGAAATTAATTGGCCAAATGTTTTCAAACGCTACACAGAACTTGGCATCATAAGATGGTTTCATAAATCTGGCCTACAGTTTGGCAAAATTATGCAGCATTTTCACTTTTAAATTTTGGTTGGTTTCTCAAGACCTATTGTACTGAATGTTTTCAAACTCTTCGTAAGTCTTTGTTATAATGAAATTATCATTATGAGCCATGTTCCATATTTCCGAGGTACAGTTTATAAAAATGTTTTAAAGGCTTATAAAAAACTTATAATTTACACATAGGACAACACATAGGACAACGACAACATCAATTCTTATTAAGAACTATTAGTGAAACTGATATACACTCATAGACTTTTATAATCGGTCACTGTTGTAATTGCGATAACTTGGATAATATTTAAATTATACGACTGAAATTTTCTCGATCACCTTTGTTCCCATATGCTATTTATTCGTGAGGGTAACTTTTAATTAAAATGGCTTAAATCAACCATGTGTGGTATACTTTATTGTTTTATTTTCAGCGTAGTCTAACGAAATATATGAAAATCATAGGTGACCGATTATAAATGTCTTTGAGTGTATACTGTACAGATATTGTGACGGACACAGTGGTATTTCTATTAAATTGCAAAACAAATTACGAAACGCACTCACAACACGTTACTTCAAGATTGCTGTTAGGCTATATACCAATAAAAGAAATTGTTCTTTGTTTCATATAAAAAATAAGCTACTTCAGATCAATTTTAGTACAGTTTCTAGATTTTCACTCCGTCGTAGACCTATTTTCCACAAGATATCCATGCATTTGCTTCAAGAAAATGAAAAGAAAAAAGGGGTGTTGAAATGCAAGTCAACTGAAGTCAGGTATCCTCATATTGCCGCATTTCAGAAAGCAGTGCGCAGAATAAACTCCCTACTTTTGTTTTTAATTAAACAACCCGAAAACATGCCAATATAAGCATGAAAAGCGTCTTATTTTATGTAAATACGTGCCGATTTCGACCCGGTTTGCGTGCAAATGCGCGAAAAACGGAAAAATTAGGATCTATTTATAAGGGACTTTTTTCGACTACACCACGGAAGCACATAATTTGACCAAACTGATGCTATATGTAAGGTTCTGGAAGCATTTCCATAGCAAAATATTGAATATAGATATATTTTTGTTTGTTGAGCGTAGAGTTCTGAAACGAGATAAATTAAAATCAAATCGACGCGGCCATGTTAGAATTAAATGTAATTGTTTACGGTAGCTGAATGGGCCACTTCCAGCTGAAGTAGAATATTAGGTTACTGTCTTTTTTAACATAAGTGTAAGTTAGAGAAAGGTTTGTTTAAAAACTGTTGTTTGATACAAAAATAATCCACACAGAATTTTATTCATGTGTAAATTCCTACGCCCTTTCTTGATTCAGTGATACACGATTCCTTACAATAAAACGCTATTCCTTACCTCATGCTTTGTCTTCAGTGTATCATAAAGCATAGGCGCTAACAAGACATTCGTGTACAAAAAAAGCAAAGTGGTTTTGACTCGGATAAAATACAGCCAAAAAAACCCCACATGTTCCGATTGTCACCGATGATTAAGTAATCGTCGCCAAAGTTTCAAAGTCGGCGACATTCTGACCACAGAGAATCGATTCTAGTGGCAGATTTTGTTGAAAAAATGAAAATCCAGCTTTCAAGACTTTCAGATACCTCTCGCTGTTTAGGGTAATACATTGGCACAGATACGTACATACTGAAAATAAGGGTGTGAATCCGGCGGGGATAAGTTTTACTTACACTGTCCTGTAATTGTTGAATATATAGAGGATATTACACGAGTGCCTTTTCATATCGAATTTATTAAACGAGTTGAATAAAATAATAAAATGCGAGGCTCTGCCGAGCATTTTATCAATTTTATACAACGAGTTTAATAAATTCAATGTGGGAAGACACAAATGTAATATTCTTTTTATTACATGTAAGCTTTTTTTATTTCTTCTTTCTTACCTATTACAGACCAAGTAAATTCGACCAACGTCTCCTATAAATAAACGACGTCAACGTTCACACTTTATTACATTATTGCATAAAAACTGGATCCGCCCATGTATAAACGGGAGAAAAATCGTGTGCAAACAAGGCAATTCACGTGCTGTTAATACATGATTTTTATTTTTGAAATGCTTTGCCAGGGATATATGTATGTATTTTTACGCACACTGATATTTGGCATCTGCGTCTTGTTTCTTCCTTAACAACCTCATCCTGTAGCATTATAGATACAATGTAATCCATAGTATGTTTAGCTGTATCTGTTTCCAACCCCAAACGTACTGCCCCCATCAATGTACGCACTAGCTTCTCTTAGAGTTCACTCCCTGTTCAGGGATTTTTATATAACTGTGAATAATTTTAAATAACTGTGAATAATTAAGTATCGCGTGTAACTTGTGCTATTGTTCGTTTTTAGGTATTATATTTATGATTTTGTTAAGTATCAGTCGGTATGTTTTTATCTAATTTCTCGAAGAATTTATATAAACAGCTTGGAAACTTGACACTACGTTAATTCGTACTTATCCGTACTCCAACTGCGTGTCCGTACTCAATATAACTCGAATGCAAAGTTATTATTCTTGAAATTGTGATCGAGTCCACCAAACTGTGAAATGATATGAACAATTATTGGTAATTTTATGTTTGTAATAATGAGAGGTAAAAAAATCACTTAAAAACCTTCAGGATGTGCTTTTGATAGTGTTGTTTATTTCCGGGCCCTGGATACGGATATTTAAAACATGTTTACCGTTTCCAAGAACAACAGGAATGGTAAATAAAAAATGTACCGGAATCGTCAAGTCATCACATATGAAAACAATACATAAATCGTCGTAAAATATTTTTTTATGCAAGAATAGCGACAATACACGTTTGTTTTGTGTATTAATGTCTGCAGAAGCCCTTGGGATATGTTTGTGACAAACAATCCCGCGGGCTTCTGCAGACGTTTATACACAAAAAAAACGTGTATTATCCCTACACTAGCGTATTATCAAATTTATGTAATGGCTTTATTTCACTCCCACGACGTCAAACATGTGATAATGTCTGGTTAAGAGCGAGGTTTGGTACATCACTCATCAGTTGTGCTATTGTCACTGACTGTCAAGGCGTGTTCACTGTGTGCCTTTTTAGCTCACCCTGAGCACAAAGAGCTACTGTGATCGCTCTCCGTCCGGCCGGCCGTCGTTCGTCTGTCCGTCCGTCCACACGTTTCTTTAAACAAAATCTCCTCCTATACTACCAGGCCAATTTTGATGAAACTTCATAGGGATGTTCCTTGGATGGTCTTTTTTAAAAAAATTCAAAGAATTGAATTCCATACAGAATTCTGGTTGCCATGGCAACCGAAAGGAAAAACTTTTAAAATCTTCTTTTCCAAAAACACAGGGCCTAGGGCTTTGATATTTTGTATGTAGCATCATCTAGTGGTCCTCTACCAAGATTGTTCAAGTTATTCTCCTAGGGTCAAATATGGTCCCGCCCTGGGGGTCACATGGTTTATATAGACTTATATAAGGAAAACTGTTCAAAACCTCATGGCCTAGAGCTTACTTATTTAGTATGTAGCATTGTGTAGTAGTCCTTTACCAAGATTGCTCAAATTATCCCCTGGGTCGAAAACTGGCCCCACCCGGGAGGAGTGGGGTGGGGGCACATGGTTTAAATGGACTTGTATAAGAGAAAAGGGAAAAAACCTTTAAAAAATATTATCTCAAACCATAAGGCACAGAGCTTAGATATTTAGTATGTGGCATGCTCTAGTGGTTCTCTACCAAGATTGTTCAAATTATGATCCTGGGGTCAATATATGCCACGCCCGAGGGATCCCTTGCTTTACATTGTCTTATATAGGAAAAAAACTTATTATTAACATGTGAAGTTGTGTACCCACACCCAGTCACCCCTTGGTACCGCCCTGGTCAAATCCCTCGTCCCCGCCCCCACATTTTTTTATTTTTCTTATTTTTTTTCACCATAAACCTTCCATGAATATTTATTATCAATCAAAGTTGTATACTCCCCCCACCACACCTCGCTCCTGCACCCAGTCAAACCCAACAACCCGATCATGCACCACCAACAAGATATTTTTCATTATTTTTTATTTTCCATCATTTTTTATTATCAGCTTGTGAAGTTTTGTACCCTCATCTGGTCACCTCAACCTCACCGATTTTGTTTATGATGCTTTAGCAAAGAAATTTGTTCAAGAAAGCAGCTAAACTCAGGTAAGAGCGATATAGGGCCATCATGGCCCTCTTGTTTAATTGTTTTTGTTGTCCTATTGTTTACTTATTATGGGGATGGGGCCTCTCTGGCCAAGCTGTTACGAATGCTGACTTCGAATCATTTGTCTTTGGGCTCAAAACCTCGCTTTGGAGTGTAGAATTCTTTTGTGTGACGGAACCATCCAGCTTGCTTGCGGAAGACCGGTGATGATACCCAGGTGCCCGCTCACGTCTGAAACAATACTTTGAGGAACATCTTGGGCCCTCCTTCACAAGAAGGAAGCTAGATATATGACCTATAACTACTTACTAGGGTGAAACCTTAAACCCAACAAAATGAATAAATAAATTAACTTAGTGAATGTTAGTGTAAATATTAATTCTTTGCGCATCCACTGCTCTTGAGTTTTGTTTCGGAAAGGCTTCGATCTTGGATGTGTCTATTATCAATCGTTTGTACATCCACCACTTGGTCTACGGTCGCAGTTCGATCCACGGGCGGGGCGTATGTTCTCCGTGACTATTTGATAAACGACATTGTGTCTGAAATTATTAGTCCTCCACCTCTGATTCATGTGGGGAAGTTTGCAGTTACTTGCAGAGAACAGGTTTGTACTGGTACAGAATCCAGGAACACTGGTTAGGTTAACTGCCCGCCGTGAAAGACTGAAATACTGTTGAAATACGGCGTTTAACCCAAAACAAACAAACAAAACTCTTGGGTTTGTTTCAGTAAGGCTGTATCCTAGAAAGAGTCTGATATGTACATCCACAGCTCTTGGGTTTTGTTTCAATAAGTATGTGTTCTAGGTAGAGCCTAATATCAATCATTTGTACATCCATTGCTCTTGGTTTTTGTTTCAGTAAGGCTGTGCTCTAGGAAATGTTTAATATCAATCATTTGGACATCCATTGCTCTTGGGTTTCAGTAAGGCTGTGTTCTTTGAAGAGTCTTATATCAAACATTTGTACATCCACAGCTCTTGGGTTTTGTTTCAATAAGGCTGTGTTCTTTGAAGAGTCTTATATCAATCATTTGTACATCCACTGCTCTTGGGTTTTTTTTCATTAAGGCTGTGTACATTGAAGAGTATTATATCAATCATTTGCTAATCCACTGCTCTTGGGTTTTGTTTCATTAAGGCTGTGTACATTGAAGAGTCTTATATCAATCAGTTGCTGATCCACTGCTCTTAGGTTTTGTTTAGGTAAGTATGTGTTCTTGGAAGTATCTAATATCAATCATTTGCTGATCCACTGCTCTTGGGTTTTGTTTCAGTAAAGCTGTGTTCTTTGAAGAGTCTTATATCAATCAATTGTACATCCATTGCTCTTGGGTTTTGTTTCAGTAATGCTGTGTTCTTTGAAGAGTCTTATATCAATCATTTGTACATCCACTGCTCTTGGGTTTGTTTCAGTAAGGCAGGGTTCTTTGAAGAGTCTATTATCAATCAATTGTACATCCACTGCTCTTGGGTTTTGTTTCAGTAATGCTGTGTTCTTTGAAGAGTCTTATATCAATCATTTGTACATCCACCGCTCTTGGGTTTTGTTTCAGTAATGCTGTGTTCTAGGAAGAGTCAAATATTTGTACATCCATTGTTCTTGGGATTTGTTTCAGTAATGCTGTGTTCTTTGAAGAGTCTCATATCAATCATTTGAACATCCACTGCTCTTGGGTTTTGTTTCAGTAATGCTGTGTTCTTTGAAGTGTTTTATATCAATCATTTGTATATCCACTGCTCTTGGGTTTTTGCTTCGGTAAGGCTGTGTTTCGTTTCAGTAAAACTGTGTTCTTTGAAGAGTCTAATATCAATCGATTGTACATCTACTGCTCTTTGGTTTTGTTTTAGTAAGGCTGTGTACTTTGAAGATTCCTATATCAATTATTTGCTGATCCACTGCTCTTGGGTTTTGTTTCAGTAAGGCTGTGTACTTTGAAGAGTCTCATATCAATCATTTCTACATCCATTGCTCTTGGATTTTGTTTCAATAAGTCTGTGTCCTTTGAAGAGTCTTATATCAAACTTTTGTACTTCCACTGCCCTTGGGTTTTGTTTTAGTAAGGCTGTGTACTTTGAAGAGTCTTATATCAATCATTTGCTGATCCACTGCACTTGGGTTTTGTTTCAGTAATGATGTGTTCGTTGAAGAGTCTTATATCAATCATTTGTACATCCATTGCTCTTGGGTTTTGTTTCAGTCATGCTGTGTTCTTTGAAGAGTCTTATATCAATCATTTGCTGATCCACTGCACTTGGGTTTTGTTTCAGTAATGATGTGTTCGTTGAAAAGTCTTATGTCAATCATTTGTACATCCACTGCTCTTGGGTTTTGTTTCAGTCATGCTGTGTTCTTTGAAGAGTCTTATATCAATCCTTTGTACATCCACTGCTCTTGGGTTTTGTTTCGGTAAGGCTGTGTTCTTGAAAGTGTCTAATATCAATCATTTCATTTGCTGATCTACTGCTGTTGGGTTTGTTTCAGTAAGGCAGTGTTCTTTGAACAGTCTTATATCAATCATTTGTACATCCACTGCTCTTGGGTTTTGTTTTAGTACGGCTGTGTCCATTGAAATGTCTAATATCAATCGTTTGTATATCCACTGCTCTTGGGTTTTGGTTCAGTTACGCTGTATACTTTGAAAAGTCTTATATTAATTATTTGCTGATCCACTGCTCTTGGGTTTTGTTTCAGTAAGGCTGTGTTCTTTGAAGAGTCTTATATCAATCATTTGTACATCCACTGCTCTTGGGTTTTGTTTCAGTAAAGCTGTGTCCTTTGAAGAGTCTTATATCAATCATTTGTACATCCACTGCTCTTGGGTTTTGTTTTAGTGAGGCTGTGTCCTTTGAAGAGTCTTATATCAATCATTTGTACATCCACTGCTCTTGGGTTTTGTTTCATTAAGGCTGTGTTCTTTGAAGAGTCTTATATCAATCATTTGTACATAAATTTCTCTTGCTTTTTTTCAGTTATGCTGTGTTCTTTGAAGAGTCTTATATCAATCAATTGTACATCCACTGCTCTTGGGTTTTGTTTCGGTAATGCTGTGTTCTTTGAAGAGTCTTATATCAATCATTTGTACATCCACTGCTCTTGGGTTTTGTTTTAGTAAGGCTGTGTCCTTTGAAGAGTCTTATATCAATCATTTGTACATCCACTGCTCTTGGGTTTTGTTTCAGTAAGGCTGTGTACTTTGAAGAGTCTTATATCAATCATTTGCTGATCCACTGCACTTGGGTTTTGTTTCAGTAATGATGTGTTCGTTGAAGAGTCTTATATCAATTATTTGTACATCCACTGCTCTTGGGTTTTGTTTCAGTAAGGCAGGGTTCTTTGAAGAGTCTTATATCAATCATTTGTACATCCACTGCTCTTGGGTTTTGTTTTAGTGAGGCTGTGTCCTTTGAAGAATCTTATATCAATCATTTGTACATCCACTGCTCTTGGGTTTTGTTTCATTAAGGCTGTGTACATTGAAGAGTCTTATATCAATCATTTGCTAATCCACTGCTCTTGGGTTTTGTTTCAGTAAGGCTGTGTTCTTTGAAGAGTCTTATATCAATCATTTGTACATAAATTTCTCTTGCTTTTTTTTCCCAGTTATTCTGTATTCTTTGAAGAGTCTTATATCAATCAATTGTACATCCACTGCTCTTGGGTTTTGTTTCGGTAATGCTGTGTTCTTTGAAGAGTCTTATATCAATCATTTGTACATCCACTGCTATTGGGTTTTGGTTTAGGAAGGCTGTGTCCTTTGAAGAGTCTTATATCAATCAATTGTAATCCACTGCTCTTGGGTTTTGTTCGGTAAGCTGTGTTCTTTGAAGAGTCTTTATATCAATATCAATTATTGTACAGCCTACTGCTCTTGGGTTTTGTTTTAGTAAGCTGTGTATCGTTGAAGATCTTATATCAATTATTTGTACATCCACTGCTCTTGGGTTTTGTTTCAGTAAAGCATGGTCTTTGAAGAGTCTATATCAATCATTTTACATCCACTGCTCTTGGATTTTGTTTTAGATAGGTTGTGTCCTTTGAAGAGTCTTATATCAATCATTTGTACATCCCACTGCCTTGGGTTTTGTTTATAAGGCTGTGTACATTGAAGAGTCTTATATCAATCATTTGCTATCCACTGCTCTTGGGTTTTGTTTCAGTAAGGTGTGTTCTTTGAAGAGTCTTATATCAATCATTTGTACATAATTTCTCTTGGCTTTTTTTCAGTTCATGCTGTGTTCTTTGAAGAGTCTTATATCAATCAATTGTACTCCACTGCACTTGGGTTTTGTTTCGTAATGATGTGTTCTTTGAAAGTCTTATTCAATCATTTGTACATCCACTGCTCTTGGGTTTTGTTTTAGTAAGGCAGGGTTTTTTGAAAAGTCTTTTATTAATTATTTGTACATCCACTGCTCTTGGGTTTTGTTTCAGTAATGTTGTTATCTTTTAACAGTCTTATATCAATCATTTGTACATCCACAGCTCTTGGGTTTTGTTTCAGTAATTCTGTGTCCTTTGAAGAGTCTTATATAAATCATTTGTACATCCACTGCTCTTGGGTTTTGTTTTCGTAAGGCTGTGTTTATTGAGGAGTCTTATATCAATCATTTGTACATCCACTGCTCTTGGGTTTTGTTTTAGTAAGGCAGGGTTTTTTTAAAAGTCTTATATCAATTATTTGTACATCCATTGTTCCTGGGGTTTTTTTTCAGTAATGCTGTGTTCTTTGAAGAGTCTCATATCAATCATTTGTACATCCACTGCTCTTGGGTTTTGTTTCAGTAATTCTGTGCCCTTTGAAGAGTCTTATATCAATCATTTGTATATCCACTGCTCTTGGATTTTGTTTCGGTAAGGCTGTGTTTTGTTTCAGTAAAACTGTGTTCTTAAGATCAATTCATCGTTTGTACATCCACTGCTCTTGGGTTTTGTTTCAGTAAGGCTGTGTACTTTGAAAAGTCTTATATCAATTATTTGCTGATCCACTGCTCTTGGTTTTTTTTTTTTCAGTTATGCTGTGTTTATTGAAGAGTCTTATATCAATCAATTGTACATCCACTGCTCTTGGGTTTTGTTTCAGTAATGCTGTGTTCTTTGAAGAGTCTTATATCAATCATTTGTACATCCACTGCTCTTGAGTTTTGTTTTAGTAAGGCAGGGTTTTTTGAAAAGTCTTATATCAATTATTTGTACATCCACTGCTCTTGGGTTTTGTTTCAGTAATGTGTGTTCTTTGAACAGTCTTATATCAATCATTTGTACATCCACTGCTCTTGGGTTTTGTTTTAGTAAGGCTGTGTCCATTGAAAAGTCTAATATCAATCGTTTGTACATCCACTGGTCTTGGGTTTTGGTTCAGTTACGCTGTATACTTTGAAAAGTCTTATATCAATTATTTGCTGATCCACTGCTCTTTGGTTTTGTTTCAGTAATTCTGTGTACTTTGAAGAGTCTTATATCAATCATTTGTACATCCACTGCTCTTGGATTTTGTTATAGTAAGGCTGTGTCCATTGAAAAGTCTAATATCAATCGTTTGTACATCCACTGCTCTTGGGTTTTGTTTCAGTAATGCTGTGTCCATTGAAAAGTCTTATATCAATCATTTGTACATCCACTGCTCTTGAGTTTTGTTTTAGTAAGGCAGGGTTTTTTGAAAAGTCTAATATCAATCGTTTGTACATCCACTGCTCTTGGGTTTTGTTTCAGTAAGGCTGTGTTCTTTGAAGAGTCTATTATCAATCAATTGTACATCCACTGCTCTTGGGTTTTGTTTCAGTAATTCTGTGTCCTTTGAAAAGTCTTATATAAATCATTTGTACATCCACTGCTCTTGGATTTTGTTTCGGTATGGCTGTGTACTTTGAAGAGTCTTATATCAATCATTTGCTGATCCACTGCTCTTGGGTTTTGTTTCAGTAAGGCAGGGTTCTTTGAAATGTCTTATATCAATCATTTGTATATCCACTGCTCTTGGGTTTTGTTTCAGTAATGCTGTGTTCTTTGAATACTCTTATATCAATCATTTGTACATCCACTGCTCTTGGATTTTGTTTCGGTAAGGTTGTGTTCTTGGAAGTGTCTATTATCAATCATTTGTTGATCCACTGCTCTTGTGTTTGTTTCAGTAAGGCAGTGTTCTTTGAAGAGTCTCATATCAATCATTTGTACATTCACTGCTCTTGGGGTTTTTTTCAGTTAGGCTGTGTTCTAGGAAGATTCTTATATCAATCAGTTGCACATCCATTGCTCTTGGGTTTTGTTTCAGTAAGGCTGTGTTCTAGGAAGAGTCTAATATCAATCATTTGTACATCCACTGCTCTTGTGTTTTGTTTCAGTAAGACTGTGTTCTGGGAAGAATCTGATATGAAATATTTGCACTTTCACTGCTCTTGGGTTTTGTGTCAGTAATGCTGTGTCATTTGAAGTGTCTAAAAAAGCAGTTTTCTTTGAAGAGTCTTATATCAATCATTTGCACATCCAATGCTCTTGGGTTTTGTTTCGGTAAGGCTGTGTTTTTGGAAGTGTCTATTCCTGTGGATCCATTTTAATTTTAAAGAAAAATAATATTTGATGTATTTCATAGCTTTTACAATGTATCGGTGTTGTTTTCTTTACTTTTACAATTTCATTCGAAAATAACCAAATGTTCTGTGTATCTTAAGGCTAACGTAATAAACTATACTATCGTGAGAAATTGACGTTCATTTCATCAAGAACAAGCACTTGAAATGTGTTTGCACATTTACTTCCAAAGCTAGCTTGTTTGCATATTAAGTTTCAAAACTAGGTTTCGTCTAATAACGAACGAGTCTATTCTCTTTATTTCAACGACGCCATTTTGTTTATGATTTTTTTGTAAATGACGTCAGATTACGCGTGCAGTCATCCTTGATATCATTACACCAAGGTTGTTAATATGAAAATAAGCTCTTTTTTTCCATACAAAACATATAGTGATATCATGTTAAAGTAATAGATAATCTTTGATAATGATATTACCGAAATAAATAGTTTGTGTCTTGTTTGTATAAAACTGAACTCTCGAACGTACTTACTCTACATTTGACATATACTGTATTGACTGTAATGCCACACGTGATGATTTGGGAAAAACATTTATCGAACTAAACTTCTAGACAGAAAAGCAGTGTCTTGAGTGGTCGCCATTTGAACACCATGTCAACTTAAGAGTGTCATTACCACTCTGGGATAATGTTGACAAATACAGTCACTAGACCGATAGCTTTTTGTTAATTCTCTGTTATCAAGCTTATGTTCTGTTCTTAGATTTATCAAATGATTAAATTTTTAATTCATCTGCGTCCCTGCCTGCAGCTGGTTTAAATGTAATGGAACTTTTTCGTAGACATTGGCCTATTTGAACTATTTCAACAAAGTCGACAACGAAAGACATACTAATTTTCCTTCACTTCCTAGCAACTATTGCCAAGTAAATTAATGATACATATAGATACATGAATGGAACATTATGGACTCCTAATGTGACTAGTGTACGACATGTATATATTAACAAACTAACAAGCTGAAAGTGAAAAAAGGCAAATACAAATATAATGAACAGTTATGATAAATATACGCGATTTAGTGCAGCAGACAAAGATAACATTATACCATTTACATTTCAAGCTATAATGGGTTTTATGTTGCAGTTTGTGCATAATAAATAGAGGATATTTGTTTGTTTTAGTGTAAGATCAAAATATATTTCACCGAGTGAACACTATAATGCAATATTTTAATAAGTGGCGCAGCCACGAGTGAAAATGTAAATTATGGTGTTCACGAGTGAAATATATTTCAATCTTACACTAAAACAAATAAATTTTCTATTTATTTTATGCATTTAAATGGTTTTAACCAAATTATATCCAGTTTGTCCGCGCAACGTCACGTGCATCGCATCATGACGTCATAATGTCGTGACGTCAGGACAGCTTTGTAGAAAAACTGTAAATAGTTCTATTACGTTTCCTGATTTCTTTTACATTTCATTACAATAGAATGTAAATATTTTTTATCCTGTTATTATTTTTATACATCTATATCTTTACTGAAAAATACTTTGCAAGGACTTTTCTATCATTTATTAATTCATATTATTTCGCATTCAAGTGTAGTTCCGTAAAAGTGAAAAATAAAGTTGATATTTTCACTGAAAATATCAATTTTATTTTACTGATAAATTTCAGTATTTCACTGAAGAGCATAAAATAAACATATGGACCCCTGTTCTAGTTAGGAGGTCGAGACGAGAACAGTATCTTATTATTTAGTCTCGCGCTAGTTGTTCCCTTTGCATTTTGGGCGCGTTTTGTATGCCCTAATGAAAAAGAGCGTGGATTTCGTTTTTGGATTTGCTACGTTTCTTTGCCATTTCAATCCTGGTCAGCGATGGAACAACATAGACTTTCACCGAATTTTTTTTTTTTTTTTTTTTGCATATAAGCGCTGACCACGCGGTACTTTATTCTATGTAGAAGTTTTTCATAATTATTTAGGCCTAACTGTGCAGAAAAATGCAAGTTAAGTTCGTCGTGAAAAGTTATCCACAACCTCAAGGAATATAACCAGTAGAAGCATTTGGGCCATAAGGCCTCCTCAGAATACGGGTGTGGACCCGGCAACTATCGTGGCCTTTGGAATGGGTAAGGTCAGAGTGCTTCTTCTCTGATGGCAGCTCTAAGACACAACTGAATGGTGAACCGGGTGAGACTTATTCTTTAAATTCATTAAATAAGGTGATAATATTGCACTCACGTCATCATAATCTGTACAACTATGTAGGCTACTTTTGTTGTGTGGGTCACGCAAGAAACATATTTGTAAAAATATTTTGAAATAGGACCAGTGTTTTCTGACTGGAAGATTTTAAAGTTTCCACTACATGAATAAGGGTTGGTAATACATTTTTGTAATACTTTAGGGGGTGGGGTAGGGATTGGGAAGGGTGTGAATGATGATACAAGAGTCTAGGACGTAATACCAACAAATAGTAAAAGACTCATTTCGACATAATCGGAGAAAGGGCAATTTATACTATACACTATATACAGAAAAATTCACTTTTTGAAATAAAACAAGCATTTCTTCTTCAATTGGTGGACGGATAGCTCAGTGGTTTGCACACTGGCCTTCCAATCCTGAGGTCGGGGGTTCTATCCTCGGCAGCTTCTCGGGAATTTTCAGAAACGCTTTTCAGTGTTTCCCACCCAACTAGAGGTGTACTGGTCAGGAACCCAGGCAATCCTTGCGTGTATCAGTGCTATTCACTGGGCACGTTAAAGAACCAGGCTGTCTATTCGCAACGAGCTTGGCTAAGTTAGCCGGACAAGCCTGTATCTGATTTCTGATCTCTCCGTCTGTCGTGGGGGCTTTGTCTCACTCTGTCCCTCTGGTCAGATCGCTCTGTGTCTGTACTAGTAGAGGATGAATTATGCGCCCTGTGTGGCTGCATTTGAACTATGTAAAGCGCCTTTGAACGTGGAATTGATCGCGAAAAAGGCGCTATATAAATCTGGTATAATAATAATAATAATAATTGATTCTAACTCCGACACTTAAGATCAGATCTTTAATTAATGTCCGTTTAATACAAAAACTACTATTACACCGAACTATGTTAATGCTTAGCATTACATTTTGAGAAAAAAAAAATCAAACAACACCAAAATATAGAAAGAAAGGGTTGTTTCACATGAAAATTTAACAGCATGTAAAACATGTATATTACTCTACAAAAAATATCAGTATACTGATATTCTGGAAAAGGACTGCATAAAGGGACCACACTTCCGGACAGTTAACTCACCATTTCAAAGAACTGTTACATATAATCGTTTGAATGCATTTGCAATAATGTCCCAGTGTTGAAATTTCACGTAACTAGGTGGAACGAGTTTTCAGCAATTGTTTATTTTTATTTCTTTACAAATGGCATTCATTTTTAAAGGGGGCAACTTTTTCAGAATATTTTTAAGTATCCGTCGTACAGGACAGTATGGCAGAACATGTAATGGTCAGGTAGATTGTTGGTAAATATGTTGTTCTGTAATCAAATATTTCTGTTTTGATGATATACTCCTAAACCTTAAATAAACAAATAACTTCTAAATATATCGCAACATATATGTGTTGCTACGACTGCAAGTGGCCAACCCCCAATGACATAAAACGAAAAATGCCAATTTCTACAGTGTGGCAAGAAAAAGGCAAACTTTCGTCGAATGTCATGCATTCATTTTAACTTACCAAAAAGCCAAAACGTGATCATAGGTAGGTCTTTTAGTGAATAGTATGAACCTTTCATAGTATCTTTACATCTATTTAATATAGCATTTGTGGTATCTCTGCGGGTATGGTTATGCCGCCCACAAAAATCATCTAATTTAATTATCAAACCTTCACTCCAAAATGAAGTTGACTTTTTTCATGACCTGCTATCACTGGGGGTTAACCCAGTATGTGCACAAGGTGTACATTGCGTGTCTAATACAACACTTTACGAGTGAATAAAAACTCGGGAACACTAGATGAGTTATTTTATATATTGTTTAATAAGATAACAAATCTTTCCCCTAAAAATATGTTTGTTTTCTGACACAATAATATGTTAACTCTTGTACAGATATTGTGGTTCAACATGTACTGTGACTTTTACACGTTCATGTTTGTTTTATCTACTTCCGCCAAAAATGTACTGAAATTGCTAAAATGTATGTGCTGTCGACAAAATTAAAGTGTATAAACGATGGTTTCTAGCACACGATGTATTTGTTGCACTTTGTTTTTCTCATATTAGATGTGTCGTATTTAGATAATGTCCGCTATAGACAATGACCCAAATTCATTACTACTTTTGCAGAACTTTTTTCTGTATCAAAGTGTCTATTTAAACGTAGTTTCCTACTGCATAAGGCAAGAATTAATGGTTTACAGTATTTATAAATAAATAAAAAACGAGTCAGCGTTTAACAAGCCAAGTGTAATAATTTCAATAATGTAAATTCAGACTGATACAGTAATAATAAATTTTAGGAATATGAGAGTATCAAAAAGACTTTTGTTCAGGGAACACTTAATAGTTCATGTATATGTTGCATGTGACATGTAGTCTCGACTTGGGCGAAGAATTATTTCTACGCACCCGGTGTTGGTGACGGCGTCGTCGTAACGTCTTAGTTAAAGTTTTGTGTGCAGAATCAGATCTCAGCAGTCACTGAATGTATTTGATTGAAACTTCACTCTTAAAACCTACTGACAAAATAAGTAAAATTACTCTTGGTTGGTTGAATGTGATACAAATCATTGTCATTTTTTTCAGCTAGGAAAACTAGTGTAAAGTTTTGCGTGCAACTATTTACCAGGCTGTTTCTCAGTAATAGCTCCATGTATTGGATTGAAGTGTGTTGCTTTTTTTAATAAAGAGCGAAATGTATCATTTGATGAATCCATCCTTTAAAAGTCACAGGTCCTCGTTACAATATTTTGTCTCTGTTAAAACATCTGCACAATTTAGAGTAAACACTTCGGTCCCATGTTCTTATCAGTGATAGAACAAGTAATTGCTTCAGTTCAGACTGCTTGAGCGTTATATGTTTTTGAAATGATTAAAAATAACATTCATTACTTAAATAGATACATGTCATCAACTCATAGTTATAACTATAAAGATCAAACATTTTATATTTATTCAATTATAATACTGACCAAACACAGTCGACGTTTAAGTTTTTAAGGACATTTTAAATGCGTTACTACACAATAAAGTAACAGACTGAAAATACTTCAGCCCAGACCGGGATTCGAACCCGGGACCTCTCGCTCCTAAAGCGGACACTACCACGTCGCTGTAAAAGCTAGCTCAATAGCAAGGAAGTATAAGGGCACCTTTGTACTCTGCATACACCCCCTCCATTTTAGAATCCAGGAGTTTGAACCTCTGTGGGACGTTCCGAGGTGTCCATTTATATCTACTCGTGAGTTATTTACGTTGGGCGCCAAATGTAACAGACTGAAAATACTTCAGCCCTGACCGGGAATCGAACCCGAAACCTCTCACATCTAAGGTGGACACTATTACGTCGCTATAAAAGTTAGCTAAATAGCAAGGAAGTATAAAGCTTATACACTGCCCTACTGCAATAACCTTATTAAAAAGTATTTCACTTCGTTATACATATAAATATTATGAAGAGATGTGGTGTGTTTGCTAATAAACTGTTTTTCACTTCAATACTATCAGTAGTAGAAAAGAAGGAATAATCCATATAGGGTTATTTGCAATATGACTGACTTCCTCATAACTACACAATATTTACAGTTTAATGTGAAAGGCTACATAATCTTTACAGTTTAATGTGAAATGCACATTTGCATACTGAATATGTTTGGACGGTAGACAATACTGCTAAACCTACTTTATTATGTTTAACATTATTTTTCTCGATTAAAAACTCCCTTGGGGAAAATCTGATACATTTTGACTTATTTGGACCATTATGCTTCTTTACTCACGTGAAAGTTGTCATTGATTATGTTGCAGTAATGAAATTAGCGATGGATAAACGATTCTACACGCGATAGAAAACGTAGGAAATCATCACTGCATTACTTCATACCGCCGAATGTATTCCCACAGCACAGAGCTAAGTTTCCAAGACTATGAATTAATAAATACAATATATGAAATGTGTTATAAATGACATTGCTGCATTACAAGAGGCTTCATGAACATTGACAGTAATAGATAGTAAGATCTATAGGGATCCTAATTATGCAAGTCATGTTTTACAGGAGAAAAGTAAAAAAAATAATAGCATCTGTCTATTTATCTCAGTTACAGACTGACGCTAATATAGTAGGACGCCCGAACCACGATTTTAAATGATATATAAATAGGATTAATGTAAAATGGTTGATGTAACAAATAACAGACATGGATACACTGCGGAAAGAAATACTGGCGAAAGAGCGATCCCGAAAATAGCATCAATCAGAACACACTTCTAATTGCACATTCGGTATCCAGCGACGAAGAATGTGAAGCTATCTAGTAATTAAGAAATCATCGACTTTGGAAACAATGAACTCGGGTATTTAAAGAAAATATTGTTCTAGGGTCTTGATCTTCTGTCATAGTTGGTACTTTTGGGTCGTACATTACGATTGGTTTAATTGTCACGGCGACAGAAGCTTGATACCAGGAAATACTCTGAACTCTGTTTGTGGAGTGTGCAATCTCAAACATTTGTTGTGGTCACGACACAATAGGGTCCTGCAGCTTATAATTGCATCTATCCAACACTTTTGGGTGATATATAAGATATACACGCGTGCACCTATAGACTTACAAGTTTACGCGTAAATACATACGTGGACATATAATTCTGCGCGTGAACGCGTAATTCTGGATGCTCGTATATATACATGTGCACCTGTATATTTACCAGTGTAAGCATTAATATATATGTGGACGTATAATTTTATGCGTAATTCTTGATTCTCATATATACATATACGCGTGCACGCATATATGAACGTGCACGCGTAAATTTATAGGTGCACAAGTAATTATAGGTACACGTATATATACGCGTGCACGCATATATGGATATATGAACAGTTGAATTCAGGAAAAGCCATACTTTCGGACAGTTCAACGCGTTAATAAACTCACCGTTTTCAAAGAACTGTTACATATTTTCTTTTTTATGTACATTTGTATTTGCAATAATGTCCCAGTGCTGAAATTTCACATAACTAGGTGGAATATAGTTTTCAGCAATTTTTTCTTTACAAATGGCAGTTATTTTAAAGGGGGACAACTTTTTCAGAATATTTTAAGTATCCATCGTAAGGCACTGTATGGCAGAACATGTAATGGTATGGTCGATTGCTGGTAATGATGTTATTGTTTTTTTATAAAATATTTCTGTGTTTTGACGATATCCTCCTAAATCTTAAACTGCGCTACCAAGGTAGACTGGCATCAGTCATTAAATGTAAACACTTGGCCATAAAATCAATCCTCTCTAATAGCACTTTCTGAAAAAAAAAACAATACCTCTTACCTCTGTTGAGATGAGTCTAGAGAGAAAATGGATTTCTGAGAAAATATCGGTGTCACTAAGAAGAAAGAAATGAATATTATTACAGATTATCTTATCTCAACAGACTTTGTAAGTCTACAAAGGGACTGATGTCGGGCGAATATGAAGGGTGTGACAATTGCTTGACCTGCTGGCCCTAGTAAATACTGCTGTACGATATTGCTATTGTGTGCAGATGCATTATGCCCCGTAAACGAGGTTGCGGGCGACGTTTAACGTAATGTTTTTTTAACTGATTTTAGAACCTGTCCCTGAAATAATTTCCAGTAAAAGATCTGCCGGGTACACTTGGTATTTAGAATTAAAGACAATTGTGTAAAGAACCCGTGTGATTCACCTGATCCCCTAGACTACTGACTTGACAATTAAAATCATTTGAAAATCATTCGTATACGAATCATTAAGGCTTGGAAGCCAGTGGAAAACTATATATGGGATAGAAAAGGTTTAAACATCTCTCCGTTTTAACAAAGGACATTCAGTTTAGTTTGTCAGCTATTCTAAGTCGGGGCGAGTTTGTCACGGCGACGTTCGGCGGGATGCCGACGTTCGGGGAATATTAGTATCCAGTCGTACGGGGCAGTATGATAGAACATGTAATGAACAGGTAAATATATTGGTAACTGTTGGCAAAGATGGTTTTTTTTACAAAACATTTCTATATAACCTTAAATTAAGAATTGTGTAACCTGGTTTCCAATACAGAAAGAGGTAAAAAAAAATCAAATATAACTCACGAAATTTCGTCTTACTAGCTCGACATTCTGTACTAATATTAAATACTTAGAATTCCAACTTAGTATCTCAAAATTTCGAAGTTTTTAATCGGAAGCCATACGATTGATCGACCGACAGTCTGTATTTTCTTTTTTGAAATCACATGACCGAGCGATCGACCTACATTCGCATGTAGAGCTCGAATCAATGTTCAATATTCGTATCACGTGTCGACCATATATCATTTCCGTATTCGTCACACCGAAACTGTGTGATATATTTGAACGTAGTTTTTAGGTTGAAACCGTGAAGCGGTTGAGACCTATAACTACCGTATTTTAGAGCTTGCAAGAATATCATACTGACAGTTTTCACTGAAAGGCAGAGTAATCCGCCGTAAGGTTTTTACCCATTTTTCAGGCTAATCGACAGATATTTTTATTGATATAAACTGTTCTCTGAACATTGTTCTACAGTCCGTTGATATTTTCATACATATGTAAATACAATAAGGTTAAAGAATGCGTCATTTCGCATGAAAAACATGTTTTTAGGTCTGTTAACCAATCGATCATGGCTAATTTGAAAAGTGAAGGTGTATTCCTTTAAAACATTTCAGAAAACCCCGGATGTGACCGAAGCGCATGAAAATATGCCGATAGAATAACCTAGCTGGTTTGTCAGTATACTCAGATTTGGGCAAGACATGGTTTTGAGCATTCTTCCCCCAGGGACAATTTAGCATGACTTTGGCCACGGTACTTTTGTTTCTTTTCAACGTGTTCAAGGATGACACCTTTGGCCTGAAAATAGTCTCCTTTAAACTTATCTTTATCTGCATGAGTTTTGACCCAACTGGGATAACCACTAGCCTCGTGTTTCCTTTTCATGTGCTTATTGATGTATTCCTTATAGACAGTGTTGCTTCTTTCTTGAAATGCCAGATTTGGTACACTTCAAGGACCTTATAAACCAAGGTCTAAAGCCTTTTTTAATTCAACTGAGGTCCAAACCCCAAGCAAGACTCTTTTCTCCTCTGAATGAGAACAGGTCTGAAGTTCTTTCTCTGCACAAGTATGGCACAAGCATTTTCTTGTTGCAATGCATATGTAGGACTGGTAACAATAAATCTTGAGGAGGCAACACCTTACACTCGACCAAACACTTGTATTGTTGTAGGTTGTTTGTGCTATCAGTTTCCTCCTGACTAGAATGACAGGATGGTAGAGGGGATATTCTTTGTATTTGTTCATATAAGATAAAGTTAACAAATATCAGCATACTTCAGCTCTTGATTGGTGCTTTCATCTATATCATGGTATACGGTGACTGCATTGGTACGTCCACCAAACAGGGCATCATGCGGTTTGATCGGTTCCATATGGGGATAGAACCGATCAATCAAACTCCTGTACTCGGGGTTTTCCTTGTACCTTTGGTCAAATGCACATCCCTAAATGTATTCAATTTGGTACCCTGGTACTTGTAAAGCTTCAAATCTTCGAAAGGTTTCTAGATATAATATGTTCATGGTCTTTAATCAGAAAGGATTATTGACCTTACGACTGGGATAATATGTTTGTCACCCATGTGTCCAACACCCTAGAAACTGATACATCGTGTCGGTCTCTGCATCGTACCCATCAACAGAATAGAGTCCTACACGGAATTCCCCACCGTTCAATGCATGACGAATGGGTTTTCATGTGGTAGTTGCTTCGGCCTGTAACCATCGAACGCCTTTAATGGAATAATTGGTCTTGTTTCGGTAAGACAAAACATTTTGAAAAAGGCTGACAATGGCATACTGAGAAAGCTCAAGGAATCAATCGTTCTGATTCCATGGAATATGAGGGAAATGAGTTTGTTTCCATTCATGATGACATCGGATTTGGCTGTGGTATAACTGACAATATACCGCAAGATAAGGAGATTTAGGTGGACGGATAGCTCAGTGGTTTGCACACTGGCCTTCTAATCCTGAGGTCGGGGGTTCGATCCCCGGCAGCTACTCGGGAATTTTCAGAAACGCTTTTCAGTGTTTCCCACCCGACTAGAGGTTTACTGGTCAGGAACCCAGGCAATCCTTGCGTGTATCAGTGCTATACACTGGGCACGTTAAAGAACCAGGCAGTCTATTCGCAACGAGCTAGGCTAAGTTAGCCGGACAAGCCTGTATCTGATTTCTGATCTCTCTGCCGTGGGGGCTTTGTCTCACTCTGTCCCTCTGGTCAGATCGCTCTGTGTCTGTACTAGTAGAGGATGAATTATGCGCCCTGTTTGGCTGCATTTGAACTATGTAAAGCGCCTTTTAACGTGAAATTGATCATGAAAAGGGCGCTATATAAATCTGGTATAATAATAATAATAATAATAAGTCGTGCGGGATAGAGGAGTACCAAACATTCCAGACTAAACTGAACCCAGACTGCATTATCAAGGTACACACCCAACACGGTAATAGTGAACCTTTGTTTACCCCACCCACCATGAGGAAAGGGAGTAAAGTGATACACATATATCACCACGGAGGACATTATGACACCATCACTTCGATCAAGGGAGTCTATGGACATGAATATCACATACCAAAATATACTTCGCCTGAATCTAAAGGTCCTTTTTTTCGATTTTGAAAGTCGGTTCGATACAAGCGAGCACATACTGAGTTTTTGTTGTGCGATGAATGTATTTATAAAGACATACATATCGGAACCGTGCGACTACTGCCCGTTACCTGAGCCTAGGGAAATGTTGTTTAGGGGTTATAATACCGTGACCGAATCAAGTACTTGGCTATATGACCCCACTCACAAAGGATCTACTGTCATAGGTCACAATTTTCAAGGTTATGACTATCAGTTTATCTTGCGGTATATTGTCAGTTATACCACAGCCAAATCCGATGTCATCATGAATGGAAACAAACTCATTTCCCTCATATTCCATGGAATCAGAACGATTGATTCCTTGAGCTTTCTCAGTATGCCATTGTCAGCCTTTTTCAAAATGTTTTGTCTTACTGAAACAAGACCAATTATTCCATTAAAGGCGTTCGATGGTTACAGGCCGAAGCAACTACCACATGAAAACCCATTCGTCATGCATTGAACGGTGGGGAATTCCGTGTAGGACTCTATTCTGTTGATGGGTACGATGCAGAGACCGACACGATGTATCAGTTTCTAGGCTAGGGTGTTGGACACATGGGTGACAAACATATTATCCCAGTCGTTAGGTCAATAATCCTTTCTGATTAAAGACCATGAACATATTATATCTAGAAACCAATCGAAGATTTGAAGCTTTACAAGTATCAGGGTACCAAATTGAATACATTTAGGGATGTGCATTTGACCAAAGGTACAAGGAAAACCCCGAGTACAGGAGTTTGATTGATCGGTTCTATCCCCATATGGAACCGATCAAACCGCATGATGCCCTGTTTGGTGGACGTACCAATGCAGTCACCGTATACCATGATATAGATGAAAGCACCAGTCAAGAGCTGAAGTATGCTGATATTTGTTAACTGTATCTTATGTGAACAAATACAAAGAATATCCCCTCTACCATCCTGTCATTCTAGTCAGGAGGAAACTAATAGCACAAACAACCTACAACAATACAAGTGTTTGGTCAAGTGTAAGGTATTGCCTCCTCAAGATTTATTGTTACCAGTCCTACATATGCATTGCAACAAGAAAATGATTGTGCCATACTTGTGCAGAGAAAGATCTTCAGACTGTTCTCATTCAGAGGAGAAAAGAGTCTTGCTTGGGGTTTGGACCTCAGTTGAATTAAAAAAGGCTTTAGACCTTGGTTTATAAGGTCCTTGAAGTGTACCAAATCTGGCATTTCAAGAAAGAAGCAACACTGTCTATAAGGAATACATCAATAAGTACATGAAAAGGAAACACGAGGCTAGTGGTTATCCCAGTTGGGTCAAAACTCATGCAGATAAAGATAAGTTTAAAGGAGACTATTTTCAGGCCAAAGGTGTCATCCTTGAACACGTTGAAAAGAAACCAGGCAAAAGTACCGTGGCCAAAGTCATGCTAAATTGTCCCTGGGGGAAGAATGCTCAAAACCATGTCCTGCCCAAATCTGAGTAAACTGACAAACCAGCTAGGTTATACGAGATCATGGCTGACCCTACCAAAAAGGTACACTACTTCGATTTCTTTGATCATGACGAGTTATTCCGATTACATGGATATATCTCAGAACCCCATGCTGCAGCCAGTGTGGTGGTTGCAGCCTTTGTCACTGCCTATGCTAGATAAGAAATTAATTCAGTCCTGGAGCGTTTATCGGATCGAGTCTTGTACTTTGACACAGACAGTTGTATGTACATATACGGCCCTGACAAATATAACATTTCCATTACAGAGTGGAAGAATTGTCAAGTATGTAGGCCTAGGTCCTATAAAAACTACGGCTGTGAGTACATTGTCAATGGAGAGCGCCACACAGTGTGTAAGGTCAAAGGCATTACCCTGGATTACAGTACCACCTAAAACGTCAGTTTCTACAGTATGTTACAAGCTGTCCAAAACAGGGAATCCCTTACTCATTGAATATCTATACCGTATCAAAAAACATAGAGATAGAAAGGTCACCAGTTAGCCCCAGTCCAAGACTTTCCGTTCAGTGTATACCGAACGTGTAGTGGTGGACCAGTATAAGACCGTGTCGTACGGATATCTTCATTCGTAAACATATTGAAGAATCGTGAAAAGTATTTCGTCAAATAGTGGCTTCTTAAAGACGCACAACAGAATAACTGTAACTGTATCTTTCGTATTTCTGTGATGGTAATTACATATATTTTGCGTGGGAAAAAAGAGAAATACAAGTATCTAGTTACAAATTGACAGTTACATATATTAGCCCAAGACAATGTGTTTAATATCTAAACATTTTATTGAGTTAATGTAGCAGTATGCACATTATTTGATGTGTTAATTGTTCAGTAGTATATACCAAACTTTGTTTCTACAGTGTAAGACAGGTATTTATCTATGTTTCTATAACTGTACTGAACAGAAATTGACTTAATAAATTTGCAGATGAATTTGTGAAAGCAAATGAATTCATTAACATGTTGAAGTTTTTAATTGCCCACCTGTCATCTTGTATTATAGATTTATCATACCAGTATTATCAGAATAATTTTCACGAAATTCATGTGGGAGGAAAAATATAGGACATTAGGTTGCGGTGGGTCTTTAAAGTTAGCTTTAATAAAAAATCCTCAAAATTACGTATTTTCAAGATAAAAGCTATCAATATTTTGCTGTAGCTCACACGTTATTGCGTCTATGACGCCATTTTGACGAAGCAGTGTTTTGTAGCGTTTCTGTGGTGATTTAGTCATTAGTTCGATTAGACAGCTAAGCATCAAATCGGAGACAGGTTTATGTAATTGTTCGGAAGAATGAATATACAAACTCATTTAGGTTGTCGTAAATTATCACATTCCGCTTGCGGTTGTACATGTATTACTACTAAGTTGGATAAAATATATCATTTTGATTTTTAGGCTGCAAATGTCAACCAAAACTGTTTTGCAACAAATAGTTAAATATTCTGAGAAAGGCAAGTGTGAAAATCTTTAACACTTATTCACAAATAATTAGACTCTAGGCTAAGGTAGCCATTAAAAATACCTTATATTTACCGGATGCAAATCATCCATGTAATTTCGATTACTCCCATTAAAGCTCCCTCTAGAGCCTTTGATGACCATTGTATAATTATCTAGATTCAGAAAAGATGATCTAAGATGATGGTTGAGAAATATCGTGACTAAATTTTATAGCCTGGATGTTCTTTTACAAATGTCAAATGATTACTGCTCATCCTGCAAATTCATCAAATAAAGGTTTTATATTTGAACTTTTAAATTCATTTGTTTTTGAAAATTGATACAGGAAAGTATGATGAATTTATATAAAATAAAAACATAAAATATTTTTTAAAAATACCAGTTGTTTTCCTTAGTGTTTCCTAATATTTGGTTATTAAACATCTTGATGTATCGTATTGTAATACCTTAAGTATTGTTGAGCTTTCTTGTATAGCCTGCATGATATTTCCATTTAGTGAAGACAATTAAGAGCTACTGAATTATTCAAAGTACCGTTAACAGCGGTTTTTCTTATCACGATCAATACCAATGTCTTTTGTCTAAGAAGATAAGGTATTTATACACGAAACATTCTCCGCATACATTTTCACATAAGTTTGCTCTGTCGAGAGGTTGCCATTGATTTTTGGCTGCCAAATGGTTGCATTCACGTTACAGTTTTAATGTTGTCAAATATTTGGTAGCCATTTATTTCATATAACACTTTGGTAATGTACATTCACAATCTTTCAAGAATCAGAACTTTTATTGGGGTTTCCCCAGACCCATTACTTCAAGCGTTTTGTAGGGGTTCCCTGGTTCAGATGTATCAGTTCGATTGTAGGGTTCACCAGTTCAGTTGTATCTGTCCGATTTCTTCGAGCGTTTTATAGGGATTCTGTGCGTTAGTGGCATCCTTCCATAAGTCCAAGCGTTTTTTGTTATCAGTCCGAGTACTTCAAGCGTTTTTAAGGGTTCCCTGGTTCAGTGGTATAACTCCAATTATTTCAAGCTGATTGTAGGGGTTCCCTGGTCCACTGGTATCATTCCGTTTACTTTAAGCGTTTTGTACGGGGTTCTTTTCTTCAGTGGTATCTGCCCGATTACTTCAAGCGCGTTTTGTAGGGATTCCCTGGTGTCAGAATAATTTGTATATTTGATGTATTGCTAACGTAACACATAAGCACAGATAGTGCTTGACTCCCTTTTCATGGAGTCTTTGCTAGAGTTATTGTTGAATTGCTGTAAATAATAGAATTTGGGTCATTTGCGGCTGATTTGGGTTCATTATGTGGATAGCTGGATCCCAGCATCACACATTATGTCATATACAAACGTTAAAGGGAACCAGATATTTGATAGAGCAAGTACTCGTTGTAAAACGTTATGTTTAAATTTGGACCAATCAGAAACAAGGTCTAAAAATAGCACGTCTGCTAAGGTATAAATAGGTTGATGGATGACAGAGAGCTCTTCGGTATCCAGCGGTCGAAGAAGACACATCGAGGATTCAACTAATAATTTGTCCCAGTACCTTGATAAGGAGACTATTGCAGTTACCCTGTCAGGGCGGATAAATTATTAAAAAGGGCTAACGCATAGGAGTTTTACCTTAAGGTAGTTGAATGCTATAGACGATAGCAAATATAGGCCGAGCATTGGAAAGCTGAGGCAGAGACCCAGAGTTTGGTAATCTACTGAGATAGTAGGAGAGTTCCAGCTTATAGACGGTTCAGCGTTATTGGCGAAGTACAGCCAAGGCATCGGGGATATACCTATATGGTAGTTGAATGCTACATATGATTGCATATAGGCGCTGAGCATCCAGGAGTCAGGGCAATCATATAGAGTTGAGAAGACAGAGGGCGAGCATCTATGCGATAGGACTCGTATGTTGTTAATTCAAAGACATTGTCTGACGGGAACTTCAACAAAAAGACCAGTCAAGTATAGAGTCTCCAGCCTATAGGAGTTTGAGCAAATTATTGTTAACTGAAGATTGTTTGTTTGAAACATTTAGTGAATTGCCTGATCCCTGAAATTATTAAGCTCCTAATAGAAATCATTTACGAATCATTGGTACACGAATCATTTAGGCAAGGTAGCCAGAGGAAAATTCTATATATGAGATATTTGGTGTCACCAGCTCTACGTTTTAACAAAGGACATTCTACATCGTTTGTCAGCTAGTCTAAGACATAGTCACCTTAGCGATTGGACCCAAACCATTGTTCAAGATACAAAAGGCATAGGCACTTCCCTTGGTCATATAAATCGTATCCTGACACCTGGTTCACTAGTATTTGCACGATTACTTCAAACATTTTGTAGGAGTTCTCTTGTTCAATGATATCAGTCTGATTACCTCAAGCGTTTTGTAGTTAAGTTCCGATAACTCCAAGCCTTTTGTAGGGGTCCCCTGTTTCAGCGGAAAACTCCAATTACTTCAATTATTTTAGGGGTTCCGTGGCTCAGTATTATAAGTCCGACTACTTCATGCGTCTTGTAGTGGAACACTTGTGAAGTGATTTAACTCTGATTACTTCAAGCGTTTTGTAGGGGTTAAGTCATATCAATCCAATTTTTCAAGCTTTTTTTAGGTGTTCCCTGGTTCTCTGTTACCAGACTGATCACTTCAAGCGTTTTGTAGGTGTTCTCACTTTCAGTGTAATCAATTCGTTTACTTTAAGCGTTAGGTACGAATCCCCTCGTTCAGTAGTATCTGTCCAATTACTTCAAACGTTTTGCACGGTTTCCCTGCTTAGTGTCATTACAAGTAAATCGCAGATAATTATTTTAATCCTTTCAACACAAATTTTCTGAACTTTATCCAGAACATGACTGTGCATTAAACTGTTTTATTTTAAGCAAACATGTTTTACATACAAAATACCTGATATAACTTACCAACGTAAAGTTCTGTCCTCTTTCTTTATTTATTTTATTTTATTTTTTAAATCATATCTGCTGATATCTGCATATTCATATTATTTATGAGAGAAAACTTGCGTACTCAAATTTGTGTGTGGGTGGGTGGGTGTATATGCATATGTGTATGCGTACGTGTGTGTTTTACGTTTTCTTTTTCATGGATGTAGGTGAGTGTGTGCAGGTTTAGAGTGTAGAGTGTTTTGAAACATACCTTCGCATGCATTTTTGTTTTATTTTTCTACGCCTTTTAAGCCTTTGTTTATCGTAAAATGTACACCAAACTGTCCAGAACAAGTAAAGTGCCTTATATCTCATGCACTTCGACTGTCCACATTCTGTTTTATAGAGAATATTGTACTACTTTTTCAAAAATATTTTAACTTTTATTTTCGTGAGCCTAATATATTTCTGTAGGTACTCAAGTTTTAAAAATATCACAGAAGGAATATATTAAGAAAATTGAGAAATAAAAGCAAAACGAAAGTGAAAGTTGATGTGTCAAAATATAAAAAAAATACTGTTATATTTAAGAAAATATATAAGTTAAATATACATCATCATTGGAAAGACCTAGATAAATATGTAACACAACCAAAACAAAGTTAGAGAAATACACTTTTGAAAAAGAAAATTGATATTTTATTCAAAACAAAACGTTAACAGTCGAAGTACATGTGATATAAGACAAAATAGATATTCCAAAATAAGCTTACCTTTGTACATCCTCTGAACAATTGAGTATATATATCATAAATAATAATGGTCTATGATGTTTGAATTTAAAAAATTAAAATTCACATGAACATGAAAATCTCTGTACGCACCTCCGATGACCTAGAATTATGAAATACGACTGCAGAAGCGCACTTTAAAATTATTTTTAGGTTAAATGGAAGACACTGGACAAATAAACTATTAATACAATTTTCCGTCTATGTCTAAGCGTTGCAGAATGTTTTATTTCTGTAACTGTGCTCAATTCTATGGGGTTGCGGTTTGATGGGGCTGCCTTCTCGGAACCTGACATCCTGGTGGATATCAAAAAAATCTTTGTTGGGTTTGTTTCAGAGTGAGAATTAGGTGCTGTTTATTTCACTAATTGTGTTATCCTCAATGAAGCAAACACTATGTGTTTTACCATCTAAAGTTTGTAATATCCTTACACTACCTTTCTCAAGTTAAGTAGATGATTCCTCTCAACAGTACCCTATGCTCACCTTAGTTTGGTACGGAAAACCCATATATTTCAAATTTTGCAAACATCTTTCCCGCACAGTTTTCATTCAATGTTTTCATAAAGCCTTTCTGTACTTTCAGTATTTTTATTTATTTTCCCTAGTTATCCCTAGTATAGACCACTCCGGGAGAACTACATTCTAACGTAAGTCATGTCTTAATGATATCCTGTGACAACATCTCAACGACGGCTGGTTACGGTATCGCTCAGTATGACACGGCTGACATAATTTTCATATATGATAATTACTTTGGTTACATTTACTTGTGTCTTTGCATGAACATGTATTCAACTTCTAAAAGTAATCGCATAAGTTGATTAAAACATTTAGATTTAAAAAGCAACAAAAAAAAACATTCGTCTGATATTGAGCAAATAGAAGTATTTTGCTATTTTCCAGAATAAAAAAATATATTACACGTTTTTAAAAACAATAGTTATAGACAGTCAATGATCAATTAAATGCAATGCAAGTTCTGCAATATATTTCTGCGAACTGCTTTTATCATAAACACGCAATATTTATCTAATATCATGTCACTCACTCTAACCGATGATGTTACAAACTCTAAACGAAGACACAGGCAAGCGTTACTGACACTCATCGAAGTATTGTGGCTAAACACATTACTTATATTCGAGTAAAATATACCAGCAAGTCTAAATGTGATTGAAATTTCAGATTTTGTTCGAAGTGTGTAGTAATTTGTTTTGATCTCGTTTTTCCATTAAACGGTTTCCCCAAGATATCTTAGTCAAAATGAAAGCAACATGTACGAGGTGGCACAGAGTTGACTTATACTATTACGTGCGTACATATAATTATAATAAAGTCTGTAAAAAGATCCTCTTGAGGCACGGGACGCAACTAAGCAACATAAAGTGAGCAAGTAATTGTAGGTTATTAGATTTGTATCGAGAAATATGCACACGTTCTGCAGCAGAAATATCGCGCGACTTTAGGAAGAACGAATGCCTATTTCTCGATGCAAATCTAATAATCTTTTTATAACATACACATATAGGCATAGGAAATAGAGATCAATATAATTGCACCTTTACTAATCCTACCAGGTGTTCTGTATTACAAAAGTGCTTCTATTGTGACATTTTGATACAAGCAAAACTGTTTTATTTGCACTATTAATTACTTACTGGTACTTCATTTTATTATTGGCTTGTTAAAAGTTAATTTTTTACCATATGTAAGTTGACAGAATCATAGGAACCATGTTTTGAGGGTAAATCAAACACAAATGAATAAATCCTAAATGTTTTTGTCGTGCAAAAAAGTATAATATTGTGTCTAAAACAGTTTTCATTTTCCACTCAATTGTGTAATTGCAAGGGAAGTAAACTAATAGATATCTCTGCTTATAAGTATTAGGCCAAGGCAAGAGTTGTCATTCTTTGTGGATCACAACTTTAATTTAAAAATTAAAACTTCTGTTATTGATTTTAACAAAACTATCATAAACTTCACATTTGTGAAATCATTTTTGGTTATTTCAAGGACTTGGAAATCAATTTCTAGACTTTATTTAATATATTACAATCACTGAAAATTTTAGGGTCTATCTCTAACACATACTACACGTGTAATCATTATATCAATGATATAAATTTGTTCTTTAGCCTGAGTAGAACTGAAAATGTCGTCGTTAAAGAACTTATAAACGTGACGACATCCATGAAACTGACGTCACAACTGAAGCCTCGCACCCGATATGAAACTGGAACGTCAATATGGAAAACTATTTCTTGCACACCGGACTGGCGTTTCCGTTGATTTTACCCATGCCGGCAAAACCCATCTGGCACCCCTATGCCAGATGACTCTCGTGCTGTTAATGACAACTAACGCTTTATGCATTGATTATATATAGTATTGTTTATGTGAACTAAGAAAATATCAGGTACCTTGATAGTTTCTCTCCGTTCCTTATACATGTAGTATATTTCTCGGTCCAAAATACGTTATTTTATGGTAAGAACATACCGTTACGCTACAAACGATAAAATTTAAGTGGAACTTTGTTATTGTGCTTCACTGAAACGTCATGACGTCAATTCTGCTTACGGACGTTAATTTCCCGCGCTGTGTGTACATACTCTACTATAAGAAAGAGTGCTGCAAATAAAGTCTTTCTATTTGCTTTATTTATTCTATCTTTTGTAAAATAAGGTATGCAATAAAAACAAGTAAAAAAAATGCTGCAAGATGCAGCAAATAGATGGTCGCACGGCCCAAAAAACGGTGTTTGGCCCATATTCAAACTGGACCTAGATTTTATCAAGGCAATAATTCTGACCAAATTTCATGAAGATCAATTGAAAAATACTGTCTCTATCGCATACACAAGGTTTTTTTCTTTGATTTGACCTATGACCTACATTTTGGCCCCAGATGACCCATATTCAAACTCGACCTAGATTTCATCAAGGCAATCATTCTGACTTAATTTTATGAAGATCAATTGAAAAATACAGCCGCTATCGCATACACAAGGCTTTTCTTTGATTTGATTTAGTGTCCTAGTTTTTGATCCCAGATAAACCATTTTCAAACTTGGCCTAGATTTCATCAAGATAATCATTCTGACAAAATTTCATGAAGATCAGTTGAAAAATAAAGCCTCTATTGCATACACAAGCTAAATGTTGACAGACGACAGACGCCGGACATCGAGTGATCACACGAGCTAAAAAAACAAAGAGTACAAATATACCCCCAAGAGTAAACAAAATAGTGGGGAATAAATTTATTTCAAGGTAAATACAGTATTACAGCAATATAAGTAAATAAAATGCATTTTCATATTTTACCTGTAGATCTTCTATAAAAAACTGGAAAAAGTTAACTTCACAACGTGACAGTTTGCACAGCCAGACCAGGATTCGAACCTGGAACCTCCCAAAAACTCAAA
Source organism: Mercenaria mercenaria (assembly GCF_021730395.1). NCBI lineage: Eukaryota > Metazoa > Mollusca > Bivalvia > Venerida > Veneridae > Mercenaria > Mercenaria mercenaria. Next base: position 42,951,267 of record NC_069369.1, on the reverse strand, counting down.
TTACCATACGTAATTTCCTCAATTTTGGATTGATCTGCCAATTGAGCTATCTGGCCAGTGGAACTGCAATATCCTAGCAATATCTCTTAAGATAAATGTTCGATTTGCGGTTTTTAAAGCTGAAAGGGAGCATTAAAATGTGAAAAAATGGTAATGGGGATATTAGTAATCGTTCAAGTTTTCTACCAAGTCAACTCTGTATATAAGCTGATTTACCACCTTTTTTTCTATTGAGCCTGCTGAAATTCTCTCAAAAATATTAAATAAAATCCTCTTTTTAATATTTAAAACAGCCAGTAGCCCATGGTTCCTAGATTTTGGGCTGGGACATAAATTGTTGGAGAAAATGCCCATATACCTAATGTTAAACATTTATTTTTGACAGTCTGGGCCCCTAAATAAAAATAGCTAGTTTATATCCCTGTTACTGATGCTCTAAAGGAATAACCCCCTTATTCGTATTTTTGTACACAAAAATAGTTTCCGAAAGGTCCCACTTAATGATAAAATCCAGAACATTTCTTTAAAAATTACTGACCAGCTACCTACCTATTTTTCTTTAGCATGTTACTGGAAACATTTTTTTTTTTGGCCTTACAGTACATGTTTACCTAAATTGTAGTCATACTATCTTAATTACTATATGATTTTTAAGACGGGAAAGTGTGCAGATTGGAAATTATACACTGTTTTTCAAAGTGAAAGAAAGTACCTAAGTGTATTTGAATGGGACTAAAATTACATTTTCATTTTTCATCGAGTGGGTGTGTAATCTCCCTATAAATCCATATCTACATTTACGGAAATACTTCCAACATTCAACAATTCATTTCTGATCATAACTGGGAGGTCAGGGTAGTTGTTAAAAAAAATCAAATAAATGAAGCACAAAATATGCAATTATAGCTGCTGTCACTCATGCAGAACCTGAAAAATGTGTAAGTGTCATAATCTAGGGCCTATATAAATCTTTATCACTTTAATTTTATGTCAAAAGCACAACTGATTTGTCATTCAATACATTCATACACGTACAAGAGTCCAACACACAATTTTCGTCTTGTAATCAAAACTAGCAGAAAAGTAGTGGTTGTTATTTATCATCAGGAAGTACATGTATGTACCAGAAGACAGCGAGTCAAAAATTTTCACGAGGTCTCAAATCGCCCATTATCTTGACTATCATTGGACCTTATAATAAGACGAAATGCCCCCTTGTGCAGGACATTGGATTATGTTTAAAAATAGTTCGCTTTAATAATTGGAAAAACCTTGAACAGCGCCACCTGCCGAGTGTAACATATGTACATGTGTAGTAAATTCTCGCTGTAAGTCACATGGTCTATTCTAGGATTTCTTCGTTTTAAAATATATACTGTACAGTACATATATGGACCATCCATGATTTCAAAGATTTTTCTATCTATAATTTTACAGAACATACAAAATCCTAGACCTGAGCTTATACGCCGGATTATTTCGACTATCTATCTCTTTATACTGTCTCGCGCCTCTTTTTATCAGGAAGTATGTACCAGAGAAAATTCTCTCCAAGACACCGAGTCAAAGGTTCTGACGCGGTCTCAAATTGATAAATTAAAATGCCTAATGTTTCAGTAACTGCAGGACATTGGGATATGTTTATAAATAGCTTCATTTAATAATTGGAAAAACCTTACACAGCGCCACCTGCCAGAAGTAGCATATGTACATGTATGTGTAGTAAAATCGCGCCAAAAGTCACGTGGTCTATTGTTTACATAATTCCGTCTTCAAAAACTTCACATTTATACACATTAAAAAATGATACTTTGACTGCAACTCACCTCTATAAAGCTATTAAAATGCGTAACTAAGCAAAAAGTCTTCTAAAGCATGCTATTTATTTATGTTTCCTATAATTTGATTGTGTAAATAGGTCATCACTTAGTTAGGGTGACTCGCTATGAGTTTGGTTTATTCTAAAATTTAGATCAACGCATGTGAATTGGCACTCAAAATGCATTGTTATCAAAAACAATATTGTTGGTAACAACTTACCTTGTTCTTGACAAAATCCACTTCAAAATATTTTAATAAAAAAAGATGTTACACTGACTACACTTTATGTATATACAGCAAGAATGACATAATTTCACTGCGCTTGCGTGAATGGCCCTGCGCGAATAACTTGAAAGGCTGAAATTGATCAAATCTGATTCAATATAATGCAAATTCTGCAAATATGGCAAAATATAAACCAGAAGGAACAAAATTAAATAATATCAATTCCATTATTGTTGCGATTACACGTTAGAATATTCACTTTCTGAGTGTCAAACGAAAATTTAACAGAAATATGACTCGAAGAGAAAAAACTGTCAAATCCGAACCCATGGCACATTCTTAAACCACCTCTATATGCCCGGCCTTGATGGGCCGTGCAATAATCTGTCAGAATAAAACGCTTATATGTAAACGATATGCAAGAAAAATTTCAGTCATGTGTTTACGAATCGGATAGAAATATCCGTTCTGAGGGTACCGGCGCATTGGGCGGTAATGAGCTATGACGTCTCAGGTTTCTAATACATTCCCACGTAATAATATTTATTACGTGCGGACGAAATGAGTAATACGCCTGCACATGATAACGAAAACATATGTACGCAACAGTTAATTTCTGTGCAAAGTTATAGAAGTAATGCTTCACGATCCGGATTATCTATACAGTATTGATTATCGGCGTACGCATGTATCAGATATTACGTGTTCTTACGTGCACACGTACTATTTAATACGTGTGAATGTATAAGCTATTTTGAGTCCATTTAGTAACATTAATGAAGGGTTTTACGTCACTGCGAGACAATTAAAGATAATAAGGCGACTTTTAAGATTTTCGTGGTGAGGGAAGGCCCTAGGTGCCCCTCTGAACATTATTTCATATACGAACGGGCACCTTGGTAGAGCAAACGACCTACTGCAAGCCGACTGGGTGGCTTTCTTACATGAGAATCCCACACCCAAAGCTAAATTTCAAGCACATGGTTGAAAGAGCAAGTCAGCGACCATTGGCCTCGGAGGCCTTTCACGTAATAACTTACTATGGACGCATACAATATACAATGCCATTTTAAATGATTTTTGTAAAATTCATACAAAATCCTATTAGAGATCTTGCGGATGATACATTAACCCTATAAGAAGATTTTTTCAAAGGATATATATTGCAACAAAACAAAATCTTTTCACAAGACGGACGGGAAAAATGTAAAAACTATACGGGATTTTAATTAGTAAAATCATACGATCTTATTAATTGTGAATTTAAAAAAGCGAGGGGATTAAACAGACGTAGTAAAATAGCAAAATGATCACGAATAAATACTTGAGTCACTGCGAACATAGATTAGAGGGAAGAAATAAATAATAATTAAATGAGATTTTTGCAAAGCAAGTTTTATTTTGTTTTTAGCGAACGGGACGCAGTAAAATGCAAATTTGTCTTGAGATTAAAATAAATGGTTATAGGTGTGTGTGTGGCAATAGGGTCTACCACGCATCCCCACTAGACTTTTTTTCATAGGTACCAAATTGTTCGGCAGGAACAACTCTTTCAAAATAAAAAAATGTTCCCATGAAAAAGCTCTTTTGAACTATATGTGGTTTCACTGTTTCCATGGCAACCGTTTGTTTTTGGAAAGGACAACCATATCAGTGATAATCAGTCATATCTTGTTCAGTTTTCATGATAAACAATAAAAATGGTATCAAAATGGAGCTAAGACACTGGCCTTTAGATAGCAATATTTTTAATAACTAGTTTGCATATTCATTAATATTAATTAGAATGTTACAAAATGACAAAAAATTATTAAAAAATAATACTTTTCTAAGTTTTAAATCAATTTAAATGTACCAAACAGTTTTGATCTGGTCTAAAAGTCTCTCAGTGTTTTTTGTTAATAGTATTTTGTAATTCTGATGGTATCTTTTTTTACTCCAAACTAGGTATAAAATGAAACACTGCCACAAACAATGTCTCAGGAAACAGATACCACTAAAATTGAATAAAATCATATAATTAATTGTTATCAATAAATTAACGATTATGTGAGCTGTTTTGTTCGGAAATATAGTTTAAACACCTATTTGAAGGAAGAATCAGTATGCAACATACTTTACACATGTTACGTTACCATTTCAATAACCTTGTTTTATTACATCAATTATTTAGAAAATATATATATATCAGACAGTTTTGATCTGGTCTTAAAGTCTCTCGGTTTTTCTAAAATAGTATTTTGTTACTCTGAAGGTAAATAATTTTTTCTACATTATGTATCTCTGGAAACAAGATATAACTAAAACTGAACAACATGATGAAATAAACTGTGAACAATAAAGTGGTGATTGTTTCAGCTGCATCATATGAAAATATTTTGTAGAAGGAGGAATCTGTTTGTAACATACTTTAAACATTTACATTACCATTCCAGTAATCTTGTTTAATTGTATCGTTATTTTCTTAGAAAATAGTATAGGAATATTCAGTTATCAAGTTATTAAATACTCTTACAAAATAGTATAGTTCCATACTTCTCAAGCAATGAGATTGTTTTCGTAACGGCGCTTTAAAATACGTTACCACTGTATTTTGTTATAGTTTTGGCGTTGTCCGTCCGTCCTTCCGTCCATCCGTCCGGAGCCATATCTAGAAAATGGTTGGGAATATTTATATAAAACTTCATCTACATGCTCACCACAATGAGTTTTTGCGGCCCGCCAAGTTTCAGTCAGATTGCCCAAGTAACACCAGAGTTATGGCCCTTAAAAGTTTCTAGTGTTAACTATATAGGGTATTATAAATATGGCAATTTCTGCATCATAACTTTTGGTATATTTGACCTAGAACTATGAAAGTCTAACAGACTTTAGATCATCATAATGTGGTTGTGTACACACAATTTCGTTCAGATTTGTTTCGTAAATTAAGAGTTATTGCCCTTTAATTGTATAAAAATCCACATATTTGTACATAACAAACTTGCCATTTGGTAGAATTTCATTAAATTTCTTTCATTCTTTTCCATGAACATTTATTGTAAACATGTAAACATGTGAACTTGTGTACCCACACCTGGTCACCCCCTTACCTTGATCACACCCCCCCCCCCCCCCCCCCCCCCCAAAAAAAATCCTTATTTTAGATTTTTTTCCAACAAACGTCATATACATGTTCACCGCTATGAGGTTATAGGGCCCATCAAGTATCAAGTTTCAGTCAGATTGCCCAAGTAACACCAGAGTTATCGCCCTTAGAAGTTTCTAGTGTTAACTATATAGGGTACTATAAATATGGCAATTTCTACATCATAACTTTTGATATATTTGACCTAGAACTATGAAACTTAAACAGAATTTAGAGCACTATAATGTGGTTGTACATACACAATTTCATACGTATTTCTTTTGTAACTTCAGAGTCATTGCCCTTTAATTGTCTAAAATCCACATATTTGTACATAACAAACTTACCATTTGGCAGAATTTCATTCAATTTCTTTCATTTCTTTTCCCTGAACATTTATTATTAACATGTGAAGCTGTTCACCCACACCTGGTCACCCACTTGCCTTGCCTCCCAACCACGCTTCCCCCCACCCCTAAAAAAAATTATTTTTTTAATGCCATATTTTTGATTTTTTTCAAACCTTCCATGAATATTTATTAACATGCAAGTTGTACCATTCCCCCACCTCACATTTGAATTAACTGCATTTAATTTTAAAAGCTAAGCTTAATACAGCATATCCCATTCAAAATAAATTCTTTAGTCAGGATCAAAGTATCATACTTTTATTATGTACTCTTTAATTAAACATTTGTTTTCTGTTAAATTGATTTTGACTAATGAAATTATTTGCTTCTTATTAACATCCTTAACTTTTTGCTGGATATATTTTTGTGCCATTCCTCACCACAAACTCTTTTGGCGGGGGATACCAATTCATCGAATTTGCTTGTTGTATTTAGAAATATGTAGGAAGAAATTTGAATCATTGTTATCAATATTATGGTATCATTGATTTGTTTAAACTTTAAATTATTAATTCTAACATTTTTTCTTTATTTTTGTCAACCAAAATCATCTGAAACATTCATTACACATTCAATGTTCCTTTTTCTTTTGAAATAATATATCTATCAGTTTAATGAACAGTCTGAATTATGTTGTTCCTCATTATTGTTGTCAGTAATTACATTTTACATCGATTATGTATTTTTATGTATATATTCGGTATATATTAATTATGTAGACATCCCTGCAAACATCGATACACTGATAATAGGGTTACGATTTGGGGCTGCCTTTCATGGAAAATGTGTTTTTAATGGATATTTATCTTTGTTTTGTGTTATCGTAAAGTGTGTCTACGTAGTCATTAAGTGAGAAATAAAGCATTTTGTTTTTGACTTTCAGAAACATTGTATTGAGATATTTATGCGCTCATTAATAAAATATTCACTGTTGAAAAACTGCACTGAACAAAAACTAAAAAAACAAGATGAAATATTCAGGTAGTTTAAGTAATCTTTAGATTTAAATTTTTGAAATTGCAAAAAGCTGTCAAGAATGTGAACAAAATTAAGTGCTTGAAAACCAAAAACTGTTAAGAAAACAAATACTCAATACTATTCAAAACTTTTAGGAAGGTACTGAGTGCCTTCAGAACGACAATTGAGATATGAAAGATATGAAAACATTTAATAACATCTTAAAGCAGATCCTTTAGAAGCAAAGAACGACATCAAGCAAATAAATAGCAGACTCAGTTGAGTCAAGTCTGTTTATGAGAGGTAATGAAGTGTGAAACACCCTTACGCCCCCTAGCACCGGCTTAAGTGGATTCTATATTAGTAAACATGATATAAAAGGACCAGAAAATCACTGAATGTGAGTACGAGGCGATTTTTTACAACCATCAAATGGCACGGAAAACTATTTTTGTGATTGTAAATATTTTTTTAAGATGATCATTAGGAAGCATAAGAACACAACCAAGCAAAACTACAGCTGACTTGATTTGACTGTATCTGTCCGTTAGATGTAGTGAAATGTGAAACTGCACTCACGCCACTAGCGCTAGCTTAAACAGCTTAAACAGTGTTCTGTTATAGTAAAATTGAATGGCTTAGATAAAATCTGAATCTACAGTCATGACGAAATGTCTGAAAAACATGAGCTGGACACAATTTGAGGCAGCAGTGTTACAAGAATTACATTCTGCACATCTTGATTTAAATGTGACTTACGATATTTTCACTTTTAAAATTAATGTTACCTAATATAGCATGTTTGCTCTCTTGTTGGTTAGCTGTTATGAATACTGTGTTGCTTTATAACGTATAAATTATAACATGGAAAGCAATCGGCAAAAGAAGATCATAGGCTATCCAAAAATTATTTTATATTTTATGAATGACATTTGATTACACTTTGATTCTGAAGCAATCTGTATTGTTGTATTATAAATACTCTCAAGTCTCTTGCTACAGTTTGGACTTTTGACAAAGACATCATGCCTTGATCATAGCCTTTGATACCTAATTTAATTGATATTCAAAATTTATTTGTTATGTTTGATGCGTAGTTTGTCTTAGTGTTTCCAGTATTCCAGGAATATTCCACCACATAGTACAATTTAGTCTTTGTCTGTATAATTTTAAATATTAAAAAATATTTTATACATTCTGTCATTCTTGTAAATGTTTCAAAATGACTACAATAGTCATACCTGCATATTTTCTTTTGTTTGTTAGTTTTGGTTTAATACCGCTTTGCGACAGAAATTCAGTCATGTAATGTTGAGCATTTAACTTAACCAGTGTCCCTGGATTCTGTGCATGAACTAATCAGTTTTCTACAAGTAAGTGCTAAATTCCCCATATTAAACAGACTTCAGACACGATGTCTTTATCGAATGTTCTTGGAGAACAAAGTCTCATCCAGATATCTGACTCAAGATCCTATGATTTCTCCTATTGAGCTAAATTGGTTGGTTTTGTATATGTCCTTATAACGCTACTATTTCTAAAATTCAGAAAACACTTCTTATAAAACTTGGTTTTTACTCACATGAATGACTTCACATATCAGTTGTATGATCATATGAAACAGATTTATAGTATTTTTGTTTTATTGAAATTCCATCTAAAATAATAGTTACGTGGATGCAGCAATCAGAAGTAAATAATCTTAAAATTTATCCCTAACAGTTTAAATGAAACAGTATGTGATAATTTGGCTTCAATTTCTTCTTAAATATCTTTTAAAACAATGGTAGTGGTAACGTATTTTAAAGTGCGTTACGAAAAGAAATCTTATTGTCTGACAGGTAAAGAAACATATTGTTTTAAAAAAAATTGGTAAACTGTCACTGCTTAAGATAAATTATTTTGATTCTAGCACGTTATCAAGGATTATTTTGTACATCCTTGACAAAATCCACTAAATATTTGTCTGTTTTGTTTTGGCTTCTTTTCAAACGCGGCGCTATGACGTTTGACACTTTGACGTAATGATTGTGATGTACAAACAGTGAATTATTGCATAGTAACACATTATTTTCAGTCTTCTTTTTTAATAGGAAAGCAGATCGGGTCGTGTTAGAGAAAAATATTTTTGGAGTAGTTGAAATATCCCGTCAACCAAAATGATTAATACTTTGTTAAAACCATATAGTAGCCATAATACTAGATTGAGCTTCGAAACTCGGATTAGCTTTTTTGGCCATCATCATTCTCTTCCTGAAAATATAATTGTTGCCTTTCCTACTGCCCGTGACATATACTTCTTGTTTCTAATATTGCAGCAGACTGCTGATGTTATATAATTACAGTTTTATAAAAACATGTCTTTATCCGGAAATGATGGTCTCCAGACAGACCTGTAATATTGTAATTAGATTTTTGGCACAGGCGATAATTTGCCTTATTGATATTCTCGTTTGAAGAGAAGTGAAGTTATAATAACAATCCTGGCAATAATACTATCTGACAAAAGCTGTGACGTCGGAACTATCAATATTGCGACAGCTTATATCATATAGCATTGTCAGTTGTTTTTTCTTTAATCGGTTAAGCTTTGCAAAAATTCTGAACATTTGCTGTTATTTTCCTTGATAATGGCACCGCTCGTTTTGATCACTGAATGTAGTCAAATACTTATCTTCAGAATCTGGCTCAAGGATGTTGTCGGTCACTTATCTTACAACTCTGGCTCACGGATGTTCTCGGTTACATATCTTTCAACTCCGGCTCAAGGATGTTGTCGGTTACCTATCTTACAACTCTGGCTCACGGATGTTCTCGGTTACTTCTCTTTCAACTCTGGCTCAAGGATGTTGTCGATAACTTATCTTACAACTCTGTCTCATGGATGTTGTCGGTTACTTATCTTTCAACTCTGGCTCAAGAATGTTGTCGGTTACTTATCTTCCAATTCTGACTCACGGATGTTCTTGGTTACTTATCTTTCAACTCTGGCTCAAGAATGTTTTCGGTTACTTATCTTCCAACTCTGGCTCACGGATGTTCTCGGTTACTTATCTTTCAACTCTGGCTCAAGGATGTTGTCAGTTACTTATCTTATAACTTTTGCTCAAGGATGTTTTCTGTAACTTATCTTCCAACTCTGGCTCTCGGCTCAAGGATGTTGAAGGTGACTTATCTTATAACTCTGGTTCAAGGATGTTGTCGGTTACTTATCCTCCAACTCTGGCTCCTGGATGTCGTCGGTTGCTTATCCTCCAACTCTGGCTCACGGATGTTGCGGTTTACTTATCTTCCAACTTTGGCTCAAGGATGTTGTCGATTACTTATCTTTCAACTCTGGCTCAAGGATGTTACGGGTGACTTATCTTATAACTCTGGTTCAAGGATGTTGTCTGTTACTTATCCTCCAACTTTGGCTCATGGATGTTGTCAGTTACTGATCTTTCAACTCTGGCTCAAGGATGTTGTGGTTTACTTATTTTTCAACTTTGGCTCAAGGATGTTGTGGTTTACTTACCTTGCAACTTTGGCTCAAGGATGTTATCGGTTAATTATCTTTCAACTCTGGATCAAGGATGTTCTCGGTTACTTATCTTTCAACTTTGGCTCAATGATATTGTCGGTTACTTATCTTACAACTTTGGCAAAGGATGTTGTCGGTTACTTATCTTTCGACTCTGGCTCAAGGATTTTGCCGGTTACTTATCTTACAACTCTGGCTTACGGATGTTCACTGTGACATTTCTTACAACTCCAGCTCAAGGATGTTGTCGGTTACTTGTCTTACAACTCTGGCTCACGGATGTTCTCGGATACTTATCTTTCAACTCTGGCTTGAGGATGTTGTCGATTACTGATCTTACTACTCTGTTTCACGGATGTTGTCGGTGACTTATCTTACAACTCTGTCTCACGGATGTTGTCGGTTACTTATCCTCCAACTCTAGCTCAAAGATGTTGTCGGTTATTTATCCTCTAACTCTGGCTCAAAGGCGTTGTCGTTTACTTATCCTCTAACTCTAGCTCAAAGATGTTGTCGTTAACTTATCCTCCAACTCTGGCTCAAAGATGTTGTCGGTTACTTATCCTCCAACTCTGGCTCAAAGATGTTGTCGGTTACTTATCCTCCAACTCTGGCTCAAAGATGTTGCCGGTTACTTATCCTCTAACTCTAGCTCAATGATGTTGTCAGTTACTTATCCTCCAACTTTGGCTCAAGGACGATTTCGGTTACTTATCCTCCAACTCTGGCTCAATGATGTTGTCGGTTACTTATCTTTCAATTTTGGCTCAAGGATGTTGTCGATTACTTATCCTCCAACTCTGGCTCAAAGATGTTTGCCGGTTACTTATCCTCCAACTCTAGCTCAAAGATGTTGTCGGTTACTTATCTTCCAATTCTGACTCACGGATGTTCTTGATGTTACTTATCTTTCAACTCTGATATTGTCGGTTACTTATCTTACAACTTTGACAAAGGATGTTGTTGGTTACTTATCTTCCAACTCTGGCTCACGGATGTTCTCGGTTACTTATCTTTCAACTCTGGCTCAAGGATGGCTTACGGATGTTCACGGTGACATTTCTTACAACTCCGGCTCAAGGATGTTGTCGGTTACTTGTCTTACAACTCTGGCTCACGGATGTTCTCGGTTACTTATCTTTCAACTCTGGCTCAAGGATGTTGTCGATTACTTATCTTACAACTCTGTTTCACGGATGGTGTCGGTTACTTATCTTACAACTCTGTCTCACGGATGTTGTCGGTTACTTATCCTCCAACTCTAGCTCAAAGATGTTGTCGGTTATTTATCCTCCAACTCTGGCTCAAAGGCGTTGTTGGTTACTTATCCTCCAACTCTAGCTCAGAGATGTTGTCGGTTACTTATCCTCCAACTCTGGCTCAAAGATGTTGCCAGTTACTTATCCTCCAACTCTAGCTCAATGATGTTGTCGGTTACTTATCCTCCAACTTTGGCTCAAGGATGATTTCGGTTACTTATTCTCCAACTCTGGCTCAATGATGTTGTCGGTTACTTATCTTTCAATTTTGGCTCAAGGATGTTGTCGGTTACTTATCCTCCAACTCTGGCTCAAAGATGTTTGCCGGTTACTTATCCTCCAACTCTAGCTCAAAGATGTTGTCGATTACTTATCCTCAAACTCTAGCTCAAGGACGTTGTCGGTTACTTATCTTCCAATTCTGACTCACGGATGTTCTTGGTTACTTATCTTTCAACTCTGATACTGTCGGTTACTTATCTTACAACTTTGGCAAAGGATGTTGTCGGTAACTTATCTTTCGACTCTGGCTCAAGGATGTTGCCGGTTACTTATCTTACAACTCTGGCTTACGGATGTTCACGGTGACATTTCTTACAACTCCGGCTCAAGGATGTTGTCGGTTACTTATCTTACAACTCTGGCTCACGGATGTTCTCGGTTACTTATCTTTCAACTCTGGCTCGAGGATGTTGTCGATTACTTATCTTATAACTCTGGCTCAAGGATGTTTTCGGTTACTTATCTTCCAACTCCGGCTCTCGGCTCAAGGATGTTCCGGGTGACTTATCTTATAACTCTGGTTCAAGGATGTTGTCGGTTACTTATCCTCCAACTCTGGCTCATGGATGTTGTCGGTTACTTATCTTTCAACTCTGGCTCAAGGATGTTGCGGCTGACTTATCTTATAACTCTGGTTCAAGGATGTTGTCGGTTACTTATCCTCCGACTCTGGCTCATGGATGTTGTCGGTTACTGATCTTTCAACTCTGGCTCACGGATGTTGTGGTTTACTTATCAACTTTGGCTCAAGGATGTTTTTGTTTACTTATCTTTCAACATTGGCTCAAGGATGTTGTCGGTTTCTTATCCTCCAACTCTGACTCATGGATGTTCTCGGTTACTTATCTTTCAACTCTGTCTCAAAGATGTTGTTTGTTACTTATCTTTCAACTTTGGCTCAAGGGTGTTGTCGATCACTTATCTTTCAACTCTGGCTCAAGGATGATGTTGGTTACTTATCTTACAACTATGGCTCACGGATGTTCTGTGTAACTTATCTTTCAACTCTGGCTCAAGGATGTTGCTGGTGACTTATCTTATAACTCTGGTTCAAGGCTGTTGTCGGTTACTTATCCTCCAACTCTGGCTCAAAGGCGTTGTCGGTTACTTATCCTCCAACTCTAGCTCAAAGATGTTGTCGGTTATTTATCCTCCAACTCTGGCTCAAAGGCGTTGTTGGTAACTTATCCTCCAACTCTAGCTCAAAGATGTTGTCGGTTACTTATCCTCCAACTCTGGCTCAAAGATGTTGCCGGTTACTTATCCTCCAACTTTGGCTCAAGGATGATTTCGGTTACTTATCCTCCAACTCTGGCTCAAAGATGTTGTCGGTTACTTATCTTTCAATTTTGGCTCAAGGATGTTTGTCGGTTACTTATCCTCCAACTCTGGCTCAAAGATGTTTGCCGGTTACTTATCCTCCAACTCTAGCTCAAAGATGTTGTTGGTTACTTATCCTCAAACTCTAGCTCAAGGACGTTGTCGGTTACTTATCCTCCAACTTTGGCTCAAAGATGTTGTCGGTTACCTAATTTTCAACTTTGGCTCAAAGATGTTGTCGGTTACTTATCCTCCAACTCTGGCTCATGGATGTTGCCTGTTACTTATCTTTCAACTCTGGCTCGCGGATGTTGTGGTTAACTTACCTTTCAGCTCCTGTGTATTAATGTAGTCGGTTACTTATCTTTTAGCTTTAGCTCATGGATGTCGTTTACTTATCTTCCAACAATCTTCCAATTCAGGCCCATGGATGTTGTCGCTTACTTATCTTCCAATTCTGATTCATTTTGACAGTTACTAATGAAAAACAAGAAAGTACAAAATGAAAATATAATACTTGATAGGCTATACACGGAAATACTGTTGAAAATTGCGTAAATCATATATATATTAGTGAAGAATTAAAATAATTGTAAAACACAGAAGTCTGCTGCTGTTTATTCCTTACAAATTGAACTTTTATATTTATATATATATATATACTACGTCTGATAAATTTAAAAAATACCTGTCGAAAACAGGGCAAAAAGCTGTTAATTCCTTTCTTCAGATTATGTTATCTATGAAACTTCCCCAAGAAAGAAATTTATATAAATCATATTCAATTTACTTATTTTGTGATATGTAGGGATATATTCAATCGTTCTGCTCAGTGTGCAGCGTTGTTTTGTTAGTTAGAAAGCATATGCATCGAACATGTTTTGTACTGGTCACGCCTCTTACAGGTATACGACATTGCGCGTTTATGCTGTTTTCTATTGTATTGTCGCCATTCGGCAGTACTAACCTTTCATCATTCGACTGTTGTAACTTTTCACTCTGATGTTGTAATTTTACATTATGATGTAGTACATTTTTGTTCTGATGTGGTTCAATGTCATTCGGTAGTGCTAACTTGCCATTCGGCAGCAGTTACTTTTCATTCGGTAGGACACAGCTGAATGTCAAGTTAGCATTGCCAAAAAGATAAATGACCGCTGCCGAATGCCAAGTAGCCACTGCCGAATTCCATGTTAGCGTTGCCGAAGACAAGTTAGTACTTCCGAATGATACCGAACCACAACATAATGAAAATGTATATAATTAGACCTAGAGTCAGCATTGGCGAATGACGTAAGCACTGCCGAATGAAAAGTTACGAATTAGCTTTGTCGGATGACAAGTTACCACAGTCGAATGACATAAAACCACGTCATAATCTAAAGTGACAATATCAGAATGAAAACTTTATACTAACGAATGATAAGTAACACTTGCTGAAGATATCATTGCTTAATGACAAGTTTGCGCTGCAGAATAACAAGATATCATTGCCGAACTGTCGAATGACGTTACCACGGCCGAATGACATCGAAAGTAACATAGAATGAAAGGTTATAACCTATGAATGACAAGTAGCAACTGTCGAATGACAAGTGATGTAAAGTGACAATTTCATAATGAAAATGTAGCACTGCGGAATGACAAGTTACCAATACCGAAAGACAAGATAGCACTACGGCATGACAAATAACAACTGCAGAATGAAATCTTCCCACAGCCAAAGACAGTATACCGCCAAAGTCGTGTTTGTCCTTCCATATCACCAAGCTAAGTTGTCTTTGTGGATCGCTGTTCACCGTGATCCTTTTAGCATTTAGCACAAAGCATTGGCCAGCACACTTGCCCCAATTGTTTGTATTTCTATACATATTTATATATGTGCGTTTAAAGTTAAATACATACATGTGTAAGAATAATGCATTAGTTTTTGCACCCTTTAATTTCTTATAAAATTTTAATTTTCAGTTTAATTCATGGATTCATTATTTAAAGACGAAGATACAAATTAAATCCAACTTCAGAAAGTAGGAATCAAAATATTTTATATCATTTATTATAAATCCTACAAAACTTTCAAAATCCCTATTTTCATAAAAATCAGTAATCATATTTCAACGAATACTGACTGGAGCTTTCATTCGATAAAAATTTCACATTCATACCAGATCTATCAAAGTTAGCAACTTAGGTTAATATCGAAAAATACGTACGTTTTCATTGTATGTTAACAGTTTTGAGCAGTGTACATGTGTATTGTATGTTAATAGTTTGTGCAGTGTACATTTTCATTGTATGGTAATAGCTTTGTGCAGTGTACTTTTTTATTTTATGTTAATAGCTTCATGCAGTGTACATTAATTTTGTATTGTATGTTAATAGCTTTGTGCAGTGTACGTTTATATTGTATGTTAATTGCTTTGTGCAGTGTACATTTATATTGTATATTAATATCTTTGTGCAGTGTACATTAATTTTGTATTGTATGTTAATAGCTTTCTGCAGTATATACTTGTATTGTATGTTAATAGCTTTGTGCAGTATATACTTGTATTGTATGTTAATAGCTTTGTGCAGTGTACATTTGTATTGTATGTTAATAGCTTTGTGCAGTGTACTGTTGTATTGTATGTTAATAGCTTTGTGCAGTATATATTTCTACTGTATGTTAATAGCTTTGTGCAGTGTACTTTGTATTGTATGTTATTATGTTAATAGCTTTGTGCTGTGTACATTTGTATTGTATGTTTGTATGTTAATAGCTTTGTGCAGTGTACATTTGTATTGTATGTTAATAGCTTTGTGCAGTGTACATTTGTATTGTATATTAATAGCTTTGTGCAGTGTACATTTGTATTGTATATTAATAGCTTTATGCAATGTACGTTTTTATGGTACGGCAATAGCTTTGTGCAGTGTACATTTTTTTGTATTTTAATAGCTTTATGCAGTGTACATTTGTATTGTACGTTAATAGCTTTGTGCAGTGTACGTTTGTATGGCAGTATATATCGTTATGTATGTTACGGTGGAATGCGCCTAATTTGAAGTTCTTGGGTTCCATTTCGAAATTTTGTTTAATGTAAAATTAATCATATTCCTCATATAATGCGTATTTTACATTTTTGATGTTTCTGTAAATTTTTTCTCTACAAACCTTCAAACACGACCATTGACGGCCATTTTTGATGAACCATGATTTCACGTCCGTCAGACTGTTTTCTTAAATCGTTTTGTTCAGTCAACAAGTATCGATTTGCTTTTTTCTCATCATATTTGCATTTAAAAATGTCTTTGAAATGGTGTATAATTTGTGGAGATCATTTTAACGTTGAAGCCGATATTTACGTTAAAGTGACGTCAGAGCTATAAATATGACGTTTAGTTTTGAATAAAAAGTTTGCGCTAATCTTGTCTCATGTAAAACCCAAACGATAAAATTTGACAAAAAACTAACATGATCATGAAAACTTTATTTTCTGTCGATTAAAGGAATAAAATTATGGGGCCCCCGAATTCATTTTCGCGTAAAATTACGTTACCCCTATCCCCAAATCACAAGATAGCGCAATTGAGTGATTTTTTTTTCATGTATCTCCTCCTTTTAGGATAAACTCTCCTATTTTATTTTTCCTAGTAAAATTAAATCTAAATAGCCTTTAAAACTCTGTTACATTAGCGAAATAATTTCTGTGTAAAACTCAGATTTTAATGTTTATATTATATTTGATATATGAGAATGCGACAATATCAACACCCTGTTACACTTTGCACTGAATTACTTTACTCTACTCCTATTCCAGATAAAAAAAAAATGCGTAATTCAATGGATTTTCTGATTCTCGTGATCAAGACAAACTCATCTTTAACCTATTTAAGAAGAATTTAATCAAAAAAGGCCTTTACAACTATTAATGATTCCATTCAACGTTACAAGTGAAATGATTTATATCGCAAGTTAATGATAATACACGAAAGAAAACTCAAGTATCGATGCACACATTACATTGTTAACATTTACAAAAATAAATTTTAAAAAAAAACGACAGAATATAGTGAAAATACTTTATTTGAATTATCTCAACCTTTTAATTTTAACAAGTACCAGTATAGAATTCCATCACATGCCGCTATTTCCATGACGTATTATCTATGCGTAAATCAAAGCACTGAGAGTACTGATGGGGCGGTTTTTGTAACATTCTTAGATGAAAGTCAAATATTGAGACAGGAACCTGTGGTTTGCACAAGAGACTTCGTCTGAGTGAGGATGACATTTATGCCAAATATAAGATAGATTGCGTGATAAAATGTGAAACACCACATTTTATCAATTATATTCAACGAGTTTAATAAATTCAATGTGGATAGTCACAAATGTAAGATGAATTCTCACAATATTAGCTTACTGTCATATAAATTTAAATTTATTAAGTGAGTCAGAGAAAATACAAACAAGAGGGCCATGAAGGCCCTGTATCGCTCACCTGACCTATTGACCTAAAGATAATCAAGATTAACATTCTGACCAAGTTTCATTAAGATATGGTCATAAATGTGGTCTCTAAAGCGTAAACTAGCTTTTCCTTTGATTTGACCCGGTGACCCAGTGTTTGACCCGACATGACCCAAGTTCGAACTTGACCTAAAGATCATCAAGATTAACATTTTGGCCAAGTTTCATGAAGATAAAGTCATAAATGTGGCCTAAACAAGCTTTTCCTTTTATTTGACCTAGTGACATAGTTTTTATCCCCACCTGACCCAAATTTGCACTTGACATAAAGATCATTAAAATTAATATTCTGACCAAGTTTCATTAAGATATCGTCATACACGTGGCCTCTACAGTGTAAATTAACTTTTCCTTTGATTTGACCTGGTGACCTTTTTTTTTTATTCTAGATAACCTAGATTCAAATTGGACCTTACGATCATTAAGATCAACATTCTGACCAAGTTTTATGAAGATATAGTCATAGATGTGGCCTCTGCAGTGTTAACAAGCTTTTCCTTTAATTTGAACTGGTGATCTAGTTTTTGACCCAATATAACCCAATATCAAACTCGTCAAAGACTTTATTGAGGGTAACATACTGGCCAAGTTTCATTAAGATTGGGCCCAAATTGTGACCTCTGGAGTGTAAACAAGCTTTTCCTTTAATTTGAACTGGTGACCTAGATTTTGACCCCAGATGACCCATGTCAAACTCTTTCAAGATTTTATTGAGGGTTCCATTCTGACCAAGTTTCATTAAGATTGGGCCAAAAATTTGACCTCTAGAGTGTTTACAAGCTTTTCCTTTGATTTGACCTGGTGACCTAGTTTTAGAGCTAAGATGACCCAATCTAGAACTCATCAAAAATTTTATTAAGGGTAACATTCTGACTAAGTTTCATTGAGATTGGCTCAAAATTGTGACCTCTAGAAAGCTTACAGTCAAATTGTTGACAACAACGACCAACGACTGACACAGGGCGATCACAAAAGCTCACCTTTGAGCACTTTGTGCTCAGGTGAGCTAAAAATGAGGCTCAAAAATCATTTTTTACTACATTCAATTTGATGCGAGTCTGCCTTGCATATAATTCTGGATATCATAACTAAACTAGAGCTATCACTAAAGGTGATGAATGTACCCCCCGCATGCACTGACACAGTACATTGCAATTTGACGCACACAAGATTGCATAATTATGTGGACTGTATGTATATAGACTGTATGTATACAGTATAGTAACAAAAAACAAAGTCCCATAACTATGCAGAATGTTTATCTAAAAGAATGTAACATGCACCATGCACAACTAGGGTTGGTACTGATCACTGGTGTGAAGTTTCATTAAATTGTGTGCAAGTGTTTGGTAGATTAGGCACGCACAAGATTGCATATGCAGACTGTATGTACATAGTATGTTAACAAGAAACAAAGTCCCATAACTCTGCAATTTTTGTCGCTGAAAGAACCTAACATGCCCCATGCACAACTACTGTTGTTACTGATCACTTGTGTGAAGTTTCATTAAATTGTGTCAAGGGGATGAGGAGAGATGATGCGCACAAGATTGTGTCTATGTATATAGTATAGTAACAAAAAAACAAAGTCCCATAACTCTGCAATTTTTTTTCTGAAAGACCCTAACATGCCCCATGCACAACTGCTGTTGTTACTGATCACTTGTGTGAAGTTTCATTAAATTGTGTCAAGGGGATGAGGAGAGATGATGCGCACAAGATTGTGTCTATGTATATAGTATAGTAACAAAAAAACAAAGTCCCATAACTCTGCAAATTTTTTTTATAAAAGAACCTAACATGCCCCATGCACAACTACTGTTGGTACTGATCACTTGTGTGAAGTTTCATTAAATTGTGTCAAGGGGATGAGGAGAGATGGTGTGCACAAGATTGTGCCTATGTATATAGTATAGTAACAAAAAAACAAAGTCCCACAACTCTGCATTTTTTTTTCTAAAAGAACCTAACATGTCCCATGCACAACTACTGTTGGTACTGATCACTTGTGTGAAGTTTCATTAAATTCTGTCATGGGGATGAGGAGAGATGGTGCGCACAAGATTGCGTCTACGGACATACAGACAGACAGACAACCTGAAACCAATATACCCGCCCCCCCCCCCCCCCCTTACAACTTTGTTGTCGGGGGGTACAATAAGATATTTTATATACTGGCAGCGATCATTTAGTTATGGAATTGTCCTCTTAAATTCAACTGAGTCCGCCCGTTTAGCTCAGTAGGTAGAGCGTCGGTCTACGGATCGCGGGGTCGTGAGTTCGATCCTCGGGCTGGGCGTATGTTCTCCGTGACTATTTGATAAACGACATTGAGTCTGAAATCATTAGTCCTCCACCTCTGATTCATGTGGGGAAGTTGGCAGTTACTTGCGGAGAACAGGTTTGTGCTGGTACAGAATCCAGGAACACTGGTTAGGTTAACTGCCCGCCGTTATATGACTGAAATACTGTTGAAAAACGGCGTTAAACCCAAAACAAACAAACAAACAAATAAATTCAACTGTTTAAGATCAGCACATAAAATGCCAGTTCACTGTTAGAATATTGCAAAAAAAGTAATGTCTACATATAATTGTAATATTATTCAAATGTTTTGTCAAAAGAATTTTGATACTAAACCTACAATTATAACGATTTTATGCTGAAAATTGCATTATTTCCCAGGGCTTTTCACCAGCAAATTGGGAAGAGGCCTATGCCTTTAAAATTGGGAAATTTCTGCGCGATATCTGTCCAGATTGGGAAAAAATGCCATTTATGGAAAGATGTTGCTAGTGTAAAAAAGTTAAACAGTAATAAATATTTTAGACTCAAATTTAATTTTTACTGTTATAGATTAGACTTTACAGCACTTTTTTTTCAGACTTCCAAGTTTCACAAATCTAATCACAGGCCGTATTTTTGGTGTTATTATTACTGGTACCCTCAAATTTACACAGAACATAACGGATTAGGCTGGTAATACGCAACACGCAGTACTTTGCGATATAGTAAGACAAAAAATCGGTACCCGACATTCGCTTCCCCGATAAAACTAAAATGTAAACAAAATTAAACCATTGGTTGGTTTGATTTTGGGAAATGTTATCTTGCATTTTGAGAAGTTTCTCTGCCATTTTTTTGAAAATCCTTGATTAAAATAGAATAACTCGGTAGCCTAGTGGTAGAGCGTCCGCTTCGAGTGCGGGAGGTCGTGGGTTCGATCCCTGGCCGCGTCATACCAAAGACGTAAAAAATGGTACTAGTTATTTGTCTTACTATATCGCAAAGTACTGCGTGTTGCGTATTACCAGCCCCGAATACTTAGTTAAAAATAGACATCAACAACACCAAATACACAATTTTAAATGTGTTCATGGAAAATATTGTGTGTGTGTGTGTTCGGGTTTAACGTCTTTCTCAACAATTTTTTAGTCATATGAACGACGGTGTCTACTTGTAGCAGTGAGCACAATGCCCAACTTTATAGTGCTGCCTCACTGGAATATCACGCCGTAGACACATAACATGATACCCCACCCAGTCACATTATACTGACACCGGGCTGACCAGTCCTAGTGCTATCCTCTAAATGCTGAGCGCCAAGCGAGGAAGCTACTAGTACCATTTTTACGTCTTTGGTATGACGCGGCCAGGGATCGAACCCACGACCTCCCGCACTCGAAGCGGACGCTCTACCACTAGGCTACCGAGGCGGTCAAGGAAAATATTGGTTTATTTATTAATTGCCTAAGATTTAATAGGCGAGATCGTGTTTGTATACAAATCCGTTGTATATTCTATTTATAGAACTGATAAATCGGATGGACAGATGCCAAGCGTCCATGTTTTTGGTTAACAGTGATGTTTTTCTAAAGGCTTATAATTTCTAAAATCACAAATGATATCAATAATGTTTTGATCAATGGAAAGGATATAAAATAAGCATGTATTGATCACTTTTAATTATTATTTTATAATAAAATGGATTAATTATGAACGCTTAATAGCTTACCGTGTTTTCCTAAAAGTTGAGGGCATCTACGGCGCTAGTTAAATCATATGTCATTTAAAACAGTTATTCATTTTCAAAAGATATTTGAATAACGAAACATGAATATCGTAAGCATTTCGTAACTTTTTGATTTTTTGGAATTATATGCATTTCTCAAGTAAAAATCAAGCTTAAATAGATGTACATGTAAAAAGGATGAAGGACATTATAGCTTTTAACCCAATATACCAAACTCTTCCTGTTACCAGTACAAAATAATAAGTTTCCAAATATGACTTTTCTTATTTTGACTGGGGCAGTCTTTTTGAAAAACGTCAAACTTCAACCAGAAGTTGCTTCCCTTCTACTTCAGAAATTTCCATTTTCAGGTAAGGGAGATCATTGCGCAGAAGATTGAAAAAATATCTATTATTTTATCCGTCCGATTTCTTTGTTTTTAAAGCATCAACTTCAAATACTAATGCGGCATTATCGTTGATTTAACACATATAAATGCACAGCAACCGAAAATTGCTTTTATAGAACACTCACCCAAAACACACTATATGCAGTATTAGATACGCATAATGCCACTTTAAATGAACAAAATTATTAAAAATTAAAAATTCTAATCCCATACACAAACAATGTAAAATTATTTTTTTGCCCACCACCAGATAAACAGGTGTTGATGCGTGACGTCAGGGTGATCTAGCCTATTTGAAAAGGAAAAACTTTGGCTACAAACAACAGTTGATTTCTTTCTTAATTAAGATTTAATTCGACATGGAAAAGGTTGGGAAACCAAAAATCGGTCATGTGGTTTACGGAATACCTAAGTTATTATCGATTCCGAAAATGGCAAATCGACGGGAGAACAGTTAATTGGAGTTGAATTTGTTGCACAAACATTTTGTTTTTCAGTGTACACTAATAGAATGTGGTCCAATTGATGGGATACCAATTTGTAAAAATGTGCGTTTTGTAATATTATTTAACCGAATGCGACTGGAGTCGTACACCTGTTGACTTTCAAAGAACAACTGGCTTTGACGATGGAATTTTATGCTCGTTAATGATCATCATCAAAGACATTCGACTACCTTGCATAGAAATCTGAAGATTAATACGTCAAAACGTTATCTATCTATTTATACTGCATTACCCCTCTTTACGAGTATTATGTGCAGCTGCGTGAATGTGTCACTTTATGTACCAGACACTTTATGTACCAGCACTTTATGTACCACTTTGGACACCTTATGTACCACATATATAATATAAAGTGGATGATCATTTTTGTATTAATTTGATGAAAACGTTACATTTTATGTTACTTGAAATGTTTTTACTAAATTTAAAGTTAATTTTCATTACTAATAAGGTAAAAGTTAACAACATTCTATGGACTTGAGCTGATAAATCAACGTTGTTTTCACAGGTAATTATCACATATTTACAATGCTACACTATGAGGTACAATTACTATATAATATATAGGTGGCACATTAAGTGTCAAAGTGGTACATAAAGTGTCGCACCCCAGCTGCGTGCCTATACAAGAAATTTAAAAGTAGAATGGACAGTAGAATACACAAATAGCTGAACAGCTGAATTATTGAATAGAGCCTTTGAAATAAATCAAAAATATTATAAAATAAGAGCTGAAAAACAAACGCAAACCGTGTTTAGCTTTGTACCCCTCTGTTCTGCTTAACATGCTTGAATAATTTTGATTTTCTGCCATGCAAAAGTTTGTCCTTCGGTTGTATACCGAATTACCCATCTTCACCAAGCAAACGAATGACGTGACTTATACACACGCCATAACGCCGCTTGACAGAACAAATAGGCAACCCGTATCCTCGATGATTTTATTCAATAACACTCCATTCCAGATGCAGTATCTTCCTAGATTGAATTGCAGAAAGCTAAAATCCTGAACAAATGCTAACATGAGTCACTTTCCGCTTCCTCAAGCGTTTCCGTTATAAAAACTTTTATGTAGTAATTGCAAATACGGTATGCATACACTAAACATTTGTAACATGGTCTCACGAACCTAATAAAAGTCCAGTTTATAATAATAATCGCATAGATATGTCTTTTTTGCAGTTATTCTAAAGAACAAGATGGCGTCGTTTTAAGAAATTTTTTTTAAAAAGTAGTCCGCCAAGCTTACAAGTCACTGACCTGTATATATTTTTAGAAAATTCTGATTAAAACCAAGTGGGGTTTTCACTCATGACGTCAGAGTGTAAAATTAGTCTGGCTTACCTGCCCCTTCACTGTCGTACTAAAATACATAGTACGACGGGAACCAGACTAGTCTAAAATAGCCGTAATATAGGTCATATTCATGCGCTTTGTTGTAGGTGCTCTTATTTATGAGAGGATGTTGAAAGTGGATGAGCTTTGCCGTTTTGCACTAAGAAGTGACGGGTTTTCATTTTCCCGTCTTAATTCCAATGGAGGCGGAGCTTACGCACCGCCCCAAAAATTGTTACATAAAGAATTTTATGCATCTAATAGAACTGAGGCAAACAAATATAGGCCTACATTAGAAACATATTCCATACATAATACTGTTTCCTAATATTAGAAACATAAGAAATACGAGTATCCATGACATGAAAAAAGAAAGAATGTTGTTGGTTTTGTTTGTTTGTTTTTTTTTGGGGGGGGGGGGGGGGGGGGGGGGGTTAGCTCTGTTTTTCTACGTTACTGCGGGCAGTTAACCTAACCAGTGTTCCTGGATTCTGTATTCTCAACAAATAACTTCTATCTTTACCACATAAATCAGAGGTGGAGGACGAATGATATCGAACACGTGCCTTCTATCAAATCGTCATGGCCTACCCGGGGACCGAACTCGCGATCTGCGCTCCTACTGAGCTAAGCGGATGGGGTAAAAGAAAGAAAGAAAACAGCGGTTGTGACTGACACTCGCTGTAACTCAACGAAACCTCTCTTATATCATGAATACTGAACTTGTAGAAGTTATGAGTTATTTCAAATAGCGTCTGTGGTATAAAATTTCAAAATAATGAAAAATTAACTCTGACCCGTAAAACCAAATTCCGCCATCAAATTATGCAAACGTATGCGTGGAGCGGGTAATTAACCGGGCAAGCCCCTGGCAACTTATCTTATGGTCAGATGTTACTACGGTGGTGAAGTAAGAAACGAAATAGTAAAAATGTAAGACCTTGTGATGTGCGTGCGTGCGTTTGTGCGTACTTAGGGAGGGTTAGGGATGATATTTTAAAAAAAAACAAGATACAAACAACCTTTACTCCCTTGGGGGGGGGGGGGGGGGGGCGGTTGAGTCAAGGGCCATACGTCTGAAATCACAACCTTTAGAATCTGTTGTATAGTATTGATCAATGATATTGTACAGTAATGATGCTTTCTGTTTGTGTTTTAAGTGTGAAAACTCCGAACAATAAACACAATTGCATTTGCAAATATTCTTCATGTTTGCAGTGTTTTACAACGGAAAACGTGTTTATTGGTACTTTGAATGAGAAAAATTTGAAAAAAAGCTTTATCATATAGAAAGTATATTTAAAGCGACTTTCAAAAATAACATGATCAGTATTTCAAGCAAAGTTGTCGTATTGGCGTATGTTATACATTCTACATTCAAACCATTTCTCAATAAAGTCGCCAATTTTACAGTTATAAGGACCTCTTTTGAAAGGAGTAGCGAAACGTAATTTTACGCGAAAATGAATTCGGTGACCCCATAATTTTTTTCCTACAATCGACAGAAAATAAAGTTTTTATGATCATGTTGATTTTTTGTCAAAGTCTATCGTTCGGATTTTACATGAGACAAGATTAACGCAAACTTTTTATTCAAAACTAAACGTCATATTTGTCGCTCTGACGTCACTTTAACGTAAATATCGGTTTCAACGTTAAAATGATCTCCACAAATTATACACCATTTCAAAGACATTTTTAAATGAAAATACGATGAGAAACAAGCAAATCGATACTTGTTGACTGTACAGAACGATTTAATAAAAACAGTCTGACGGACGTGAAATCATGGTTCATCAAAAATGTTTGAAGGTTTGTAGAGAAAAAAGTTACAGAAATATCAAAAAAGTAAAATACGCATTCTATGTGGAACATACTGAATTTTATATTAAACAAAATTTCGAAACGGAACTTAACAACTTCAAATGTGGCGCATTCCACTTTAACAGCTTTGTGCACTACTCACCTGTATATACTATGTTAATACTTTGAGTAGTGTACATCTGTGTAGTATGTAAATAGGTTTTGCAGCGTAAACATGTATAGTTTATTATTAGCTTTTTGCACTGTACGCCTGTGAAGTATGTTATTAGCTATGTGAAGTGTACACTTGCATAGTATATTATTAGCTTTTTGCAGTGTACATCAGTATAGTATGTTAATGTCATGTGCAGTGTACACCTGCAAGGTATGTAAAAAGCATATGCAGAACCCGAAATTATTCAAATATATCTTTATAGTACGTTAATAGCTACGTGCATTGTAGTAAATTTCAGTTGCTCCTGTATTGTACGTTAACAGCCATGTAAGCGCAAGTACACCAACATAGCCCTCGGGATTTTGCTTATGTTTCACGAAAAACGTGTTATCGCTATTTTTGCTTAAAACAGTTAATTACCTCATCTATGCAAAAATATTAGATCTGTCGCAGTCAATCATTTGTCCACATCCAAGTTTCGATTCTGTTACTTTTTGTATGTAAGCTGGTATTTCAGTAACCGCCAGTGCAAATGGATTAAAAATATCTCGTACAGTTGTTCACACAGGTTTCATAACACGACTTTGCTTTTTACCATGTTCGCCCCTTTCCCAATTTTGCAAGTTTAGTTAAATTTTGTATGTAAGCTGATGTCTCATTGACAACATGTGAAGATAGATTGAAACTTCACATACTTGTTCACTGCGATTATTTGTCATGCACCACATAGGTTTTTTTATTTACACTGCCTTTCCACAAAGTTATGCCCCCCATTTTTGACTGAGCAGTTTTTGATTAAGATTTTGTATATTGGCTTTTATCTCAGTAACCACTGCAGGAATTGATTTCAAGTGCAGGAGGTCGTGAGTTCTATATCTGGCCACGTCATACCAAAAGACATTATACCAGAATTTCCTATACTTTGTACTCAGCATGAAAAGGGGAACTGGCCTTTTCTCTCATACTCTAATGTTGATGAAAACCAAGAATGAGGCGTCGTGGGGGATTAATATAAATTGTAGAACTTGTTTCACGATCGACCTAAAATTAGTATAAGTTAATATTCTGTTCTGCTATTTTACAAAGTTATTCTCTTTTTCGACTAAGCAATGTTTGGTTAATTTGCTAAGCCAGTAACCACATTTTTATTGAAACTTGAAACATTTGTTCACTGTGATGTTATGATAGGTCCCAAAACTCCGTTTAGCTATTTTATACGGTAATGTCCCTTTTCCGACTGAGCAATGTTTTTGTGTGATTGTTATCTCATTAAGCGTTGTAATATCCAATTTAAACATTCAGCATCAGCGCGCGCCCACGAGAAACCCTTATTTGTAGTCGTTTTCCCCCAAATCGGCAAAAAGAACATTGAACAAAAGAAAACGGAGATCACTTTGGTTTATGCGCTCAAAGATGTTAAGCATTTGCTTGTGTAAATTTACCATCCATACTTGCAGTACTTTCTCTTGTACCATACATATGTCTGTGAAAATAATATCTTGAAGTAGAAAATTGGACTTTTATGAAGTAATTTGTCCTAAAAGACATTGCTTTGATTTATTTCATGCTTCTGTATGAAACCTGTCACAGTTAAGATTTATTTGTAAGAATATGTCAATATAAATAAGAAACTTATTTAATGTTCAACTTACTCTAGGGTAACAATTGTCTTCTTTTAACAGTACTTCAATTTTCTCTGCGGCAACTCGTCATATATTTTCATTTTTATATTCTGTTTGACGTAAAATTGTATTTACTAGATATTGGTCTGCAGTTCTTTTCTCAGTAGGACGCTGGAAGGCAATAATTCTGGAGAAAAATAAAACTGTTTTATGGACCGACTCGAAGTCTTTATAAGGCGGTTGTTTCCTCTACAATGATTGTTTTACAGACAAATGTAACAGAATGAATTTTGTTTGGCGCATTTATAACCAAGCAATGCCTGTATTGTAGTTATGTTATTGAACAATTCCGTCCAACTCGTACTTACTAGCAAATACCAGATCATTGATACGTCACGTCATCAATGTCGTCAAGCTTCTTACAGCACGTAGTCTACACAACGTGTCTGCCGATCACGTGTCACTAATAGACACATGACTTCGGAATTCATTTGCCTTAAAGGGGGATGTTGCTAGCGGTTGGTGGTCATAGCATGTGGCTTATTATCAGGTTATTATGAATCATCGGTTCATATGTTTTATTACCAAGTGACTACTGGAAGCAAACATGATCATCCATTTCCAGCTTGACCATCTGGCCTGCTGTGATTATCTATCAGTCAGAAATATGTATTATACATGTATACTATATATTTGCAATGAAAAACAAAAGTACATTGATATACTAACTGGTCAAAGTAGCCGGTATGTACCCAGCCAGAACGCATGTGATCAAGGACCACACTGTTCACTAATATGCCAGATATTTATTTTATGCATTTCAAGAACAATTTCTACAGAGACGAATAGTTAGTTTTTTATCAGAAATAGTTGTTCTCATTATTGTTTATTTGATTGTTTATTCATTTTTTTTTTAATACCCCTGTTTTGAAAATGTAATTCAAAATTGACTGGCAGGGTTGTCATTAATAATCAAGTGCATGTAATCCTGTAATTAATACAGCTACAAGAATAAATGTGAAATTTCCTCTTTTGAGGTGCATAATGACACCATTTTGTGGGAAAGAATATGTGACTGTTACATTAGTCTTTTACATTTTCAAGTATAGTTCAGTACATTTTAATTATATAGTATAACTGTAATTTACCAGACTCTGAGTGTGGAATGTGGTTCTCAGTTTAAATAATTACATCTAGATACATCATTACTAGTAAACCAGGCCAAAAAAGGTACCAAATTTTATTTTCAATACACTTACAACATTTCCATAGGTCTTTCGTATCTACATATGCAATCTTAGACAAATAATAGCGCATTTTGTATATTTGAAATTTGAGTGTTGAATGAAAGTATTTGTTATAATCCCGGGCCACTTTTTTTTTAAGTTTCATACCAACACATTACATGGTTTCCACTTTGAGTGTACAATGTATTGAAATCATTCTATGGATTATATTGTGAGGATTTATACTGCAAATTTATTCTAAAATAAGATTCATAAGAACTCATTTAATTATAAAGATACAAAATGTGCCGTCATAATATTATAAAAGGGAATACCAAGTAATGTTGAATTATTAACATGGACACGGAATCAAATATCTACCAATCGGCGTGATTCCAGTTCAAAGGTTGAACTGCCCTGTCTCATTCTTAAAAGTGTATGTCAACTTACGATCTAGTACGAAATTTAATTTAACTTAAAAAGTCGTATATACGGAACATTTTCAGACAGTGCACATACCATTTACGATTTGATATTGTCCAGCGTATACATAATAGTAATCTCATAATTAATTAATATAATTAATCATTGATTACATCATGATATTTTTATGAAATGCATCCATAATAAATTGAACTATAACTAACTTGGTGCGTGCATTTTGTTTCAGTAATTATATACGTTTGACAAAGTGACTGTGACTACACGACCTCAAAGAATTGATAGCGAGACTGGCATTGCAAAAAAATAATACAGCAGCAAAAAGCATCGTTTTCACAATCTCTTTTTTTATCTTGAAAAAAGAAAATACTGATAACACCGAGCCAAACCATAAAACACATGTGATGTTAATTAATATGCAAGATAAATATATCTGGCTGACCACTAACTGAGTATCCAATTTGCAGATGACTATTAATTATTGACATGCTGAAGTGCTAATATGTTTCCCTGGGAAATGAACATCCCCCTTTAACGAAATTAGAGTTTTTTTTGTTTTGGTCAAAGTAATCGAAAGTTTTTGGCACACAGTATTCCGGTATCTTTGCTGTGATAACTCGGAACATTTCATGCGCGTTTATACTGACATAACTACAGGTCCCAGGGTAGCCTGGGAAGCCGTTGATAATATTTGTGCTTTGTCAGAAGAAATCATACCTAATATTTATGCATTATAGATGCTACTAATGTGCGCTAATTAGTGTTAATTGGCATTCATAGAGTTTCTGATATTATCAACGCCTGGGGAAATCTGAAGGATTTTCCATGTCACTACTGATTATCGATTTTCTATAATTAGCCTAATTAACATGTGATCATATTTGCGCTTGTTTGAAACGAAAACGAGGCAATGATGCCGAAAATTCGGCAATTTTCGTAGATTACTAGGTCTGCATTAATATAACATCTTGACAACTATGACGCAAATTTAAGTTTAAACTTACATATTTTAAAGTTCTTACAACTTGCTGGAAAAGCTATGGGAGGTACAAACTGGAATTTGTTTATGGCCCGGAAATGTTCGGAAACCTTCAAAAGTACACGATTCCGATCTGTCTTTGCCGTGAGAATTCCGTTTCTATTTTTGCCCTTGGATTATTGCTTTTAGAAGTTACCGTTCTTTATTAAACACCCGCATATTTCGGGTGTAATATAGGTGGCGCTGCGATCGGAAAACAGGTTTCCCCAGGCTGTCAATTTGCAGGTAAATAAAAGATTACAAATTGTCAGACTGGATTCCCAGGCTAGTCCCAGGGCTATATAACCTTTACATATAAGTTTATTAGTTCTGTACAAAGTGCTTACATGTTGTCTGTATAATACTAAGTAGTTTTATTGCACTTGTAATCGATTCCCAGGCTTTTCCTTAAACTGATCTTGTTTTTCGTTACGGCAAGTTTTACAACTACAAGGAAAATGTTAATTATATAGCGCATGCTGATTAAATGAATCCGACGGTATTAAGCTCTTGTGATTGTATTAGATATGGCGATAAAAAAGTATGTATACATTACTTGAAGCCTTAACACTGATAGAAATGCGTATTTTAATATGTATTACATTTTTCAGTGAGTGAAATATACCTGGTATACATACTGAAACAAGCAAATCTCCTCCATATGTAATAAGTTTTGGCAATTATATAGATGACTACGTATGGTTTAAAACATGTATTATGAAACTGTTACTCATGTGAAACACATTACAAGTTGACACCATTTTCTTTAGCCAATTTCACTACGTGTCGTCATCTAAGGAAGACTCCCACCCTGTTAATGAACTACAGTTTTAAATGCATGCTCAAATGCAATCGCTTTTCAAAGAAAGAGTGTTTTGTTTTAATCATTATATTATTTGAAGAATAAGGTAACTCACAGGTTGCACGAGCGAAGAATCTCTTACCCAGTTAAGAATTACGCACGAACCAATATTCCGATCCGCCTCTTACTTACGATAATTCATTATTTGCATATAATGGGCCTTTAAACATTGCGATGCAGATAATATGTCCTACATAGGAGACTTCTAGAAGAAAAGTTTGAAATTTGTGCCTATGGACATGCGTCTATTTCCAATAAGTAGACCTCTTCAATCAATCAACAACCCCTCAGAGACTGTATCTCTGATAAAGACGCAGTTTAATTAGTGTGCTTTAGCGTGTCTTATTTTGATAACCAGCGGTGTTAATCGATTCTCACGTTAGCAATGATTGTTTTCCAAATCAAGAGCAAGTATGAAATCAGTGACTGTATAATATCAGTAACTCTGTATTAACTCGTGAAGCTGTTAACTCTCGGAAAATCAGATGAGTCGCTAACTCATATTATAATCTGAGGAAACGGGGCCTCCATTATCGCTTACTTCAGATCGTTAAAACCCACCCGCTATGGATTCTAAAACCCGCTATCCATGTAGAATTATTACGTGTGAAAGCTGTTGGAAGTCTTTATTCTATATTTGTTATATTTTAGAAAATCGTTAATAAACTAAAGTAAAATACAGGTTCATATCTGACAGAAATTAGATACTTTCGTAGATAATGTTTATTATGCCATTCTACTTACATTTAACTGTTGTTTAGAACGTGCTAGCCGCACAATTCCATTTTTTCCCCTTTAAATTTTGCATAGTCTCTTGTTTTCGTCGTTTTACAAATTTTAAAAATAAATCGTTTTTGTATTTTATACTTTATTTGAATTAGTGTCAATTTTTCTGAGTTTTTTCCGGACATTCTTCTAGAATAGTTTTTCTCTGTGTTAGTCCTAACAATTTTAGAAACGTCGACTTCATTGATGAAGCTAATTATTTGCATTCTTTATAAACATTTGTGTTATGTACTTGAAAGTCCCTTGCGCTCTTAATTTTTTATCCGCAAAGTATGATGTAGCTTTGTGATATTTGATGGGTCCTCATAAAAGGAGGTATCTGCTATTGGTAATAGCGTTCTTTGTTTTGAATGCTATTGTCGTCTGTTAATTAGTCTCTAAGGAATGCGTTGTTTGTTTTCAATTTATGGAATTGTTCATTTATACCTCATTGTTCTCCAAATGTTATTCTACGGCAATAGAATAAGTACAATCAAACTGCCAAGTGTGAGTATTCCCGATGTGTGAAAATAAATAACGTAAACTAGAGAAAACGCTGTTACATCAGGGTTGTCCCTAAAGTTTGCAATAGGTATATCCTCTCTCAAATCGTCTTAAAGTGAGTGAAAGATGTAGAAATTCCTACTTTTTGCTGTTGTTATGCAGTTAATATAATGTGAGAAATCTAGAGTATAAATAATAGATCCCAGGCCGTGGTATTAATCCGAGGACGAAGGCCTGTGACAGATCGCGGATCTATTACACACAATTCTACAACATGATCATTTTAATAGCAGAGCTACCGGCGCCGCATTACTGTTAGACGTGTGAAAAAGATAATTCAGAGAATTATAATGAAACAGATACCGTGTAGCCTATATGATCGAGTTGAAAATTCATGGTGTTTATTGGAATCGGTGCTGTTCGGTTTTCTTCCAGTAGACTGTGCGCATAGTAATTAACGGGGTCAGTAGACGCTTGTGCTGTTTACGGATTATAAAAGCGCCCCGCTTACTGCTATGAACATTGAATAACAATGTAAACGGATGTTTGATGATAAGAAATTAGCGCCGAATAGATTTTCTACGTAGAAAAAAAGCTGTAATACATAAAATTCAATGTGAAACGATTTTTATCCCGCTGTCGTAACTGAAATGTTTTATATATAAATATAAATGTCGGTTTGACGTCACAGATTTATTTCGGTGCAAAGGTAGCGTGTCCGCCTTATGCACTCGAGAGGTCGGGAGATCAATCCCTATCAACACCAAACTTTTATTTCTTATTGTATTTATCATGAATTTTTAAAATATTGTAACAAAAAATCATTCATGTGAAATTTTAACGAGTTTTGTTTTGATGCCAGCTTCCAATTTACTGCCTGTACAGTAGATATAACGTTTTAAAAAAAGTTTTGGGGTCCAAATTAACCGGCGTTGAATTTTGGAAAAGCACACGTTGCTCTTCTGCCCTTTCACATATATTGCATCCACGCTCTTAAGAATCACTGGCCAGAGTTTTACACTTGGAAAAAAATGTTGGCTATACAAATGAGAATTAACATTAAAATGGAGCTAAAGATTAACCTTAAAAGCCCTAGATTTTTAGCAGTTCAGTAAATTAAGCAGGGGTTTTCGAGAATTTCGGCGAACAGTCTTTTTCTCTGAGTAAAATTCTAACCAGTTATTTTTAAAAATGGTTTGTCTTTTAAATTTAAAACAAACATTGTACATGTAAATGGATGTTGTCATTCTCCCATACCAGAAGTCTACCATAGCAGATATTTTGGCAGAAATTTGGTCCCATTCTTCCTTCCAAAAAGAACGTAATTTGTTATTTGACATAATGACATTAAAAAGAATTACAATAGTCATTGCCTATGATTATATATCCCAGGATTACGTAAATTCTGATTTCTATAAATGTTTGAATTGGAACATAAAATGTTTTCATTAGGTCTTCATTTCCAAACATTCACCCGAAAAGAGACACAATTTCTTTAATTAGGCTATAGGCCTAATGAGATTCTATTAGGTTAAAAATTCACAAGCCAAGCTTTTAAATTTGAAGCAATTATTATTAGTGATTGGTTTAGAACTATAATAATAGTTTATGTAAAATTGTCGATACAGTATTTTTCAATATGAATAACAGAAATTATTAAAATATGTTTTTCTCCTCATCTTGGTGCAGATGTATATCAGTACCGTACTTTCTTTTGTTTAGAATATTTGTCAGGTGTTCACATTTCGAGATTTCATTTTAATGCAATCCAAGACATAACAAGTTTATACATAATGTATTGCATTCAGAAATTATGGATTATCATTAATACTGTTAATTGTAATAATAGAACATAAACTTCCTAAAATGGATCGATAATTCGAGATATTTACAGCCATTGCAATAGCATATAACACCACTTCTTTAATTTTTTATGGGGCACTGGTGATTTTTCAAGGGAGGTCTACCTTTTAGGTAGCACCTAATTTCATATTAAGTTTTAATTAAATACTTATCATTGAAATCATTGAAATAATATCATTGAAATAATCTCACTTGTCTGTAAACATGTACTCAGCTTTGCAAATGTACTGTCATTTGTGGTGGTACCGTAGACATTACACGTCATGGGAAATTGAAAGTTGTATTAGACATGGCAACACGATGAAAATCAGTGTGCTGCCGTTACAGACCAGCAAAATAAAGTGAATGCAAGTTTAAAAACACATGTGCTGGAATGATCATATTAGGGTCTTTTTTTACAGTCATTTATTATCTTTTAGATGTTCATATCCGATTAGCTGAGCATCTTAAGGCATGCACTTTTTAATGGCGTTTAGCAAACAAATGAGTCCAAAGTGTTGAATAATAAATAGCAGTTTGACAGAAAATGTCATTGCTTACACATAT
This sequence comes from Mercenaria mercenaria, assembly GCF_021730395.1. Lineage (NCBI taxonomy): Eukaryota > Metazoa > Mollusca > Bivalvia > Venerida > Veneridae > Mercenaria > Mercenaria mercenaria. The sequence continues at coordinate 42,916,740 of NC_069369.1, read as the reverse complement.
TTATTCTGCTACATCTGGTTGATGTAACGTAGCCCTTTGTGTACCTGAAGTTTGTCTTGAAACACAACACGATTATGACAGTTCTAACATTTTTATTTCTTAAGAGGCGCAATGCACAGTTACTTATAATTGTTTTTTCGAATTTCAAAGATATAATCAATGTTCAGTTAGCCTTTTAAAACAGTTCTATTTACTGCTCTATTAACAACATTTCTTAATTATAAATGTATTTCAAACTAGCTTTTAACAATGCTTTTTAAGTTTCAGCTCATGAGAGCGGGACTACATGTCCCTTAGCCCGTCACCTGGGCAGCTCCCTCCTCTTTACAACAGAATATATTGAGTATATATAAGATAATACAGGAAAACATTGCAGACACATTTTTCAACTTCCGTCAACTTATTAGTAATTAATTACACCCCGAAGCTACTGCATTTTTTTCAAGTTTTGTCTGACCCTTATTATTCATGAAATGTACAGTTTTTCTTCTACATTTTTTAAAGTCTTAAACTTCTGAAAGAAATACCCGAAACAAAAACACAAAACACCTTACCAGTCTTACGAATTTGCCCGAAATATCGCTCTTTTTGAGCCAGGTAACCTTAAGGGCATGCATCATTAATAGATAATTATAATTACATGCATCTCGCTCTGTGGCAGAGAAAAATCAGCATGATAGTAAGCATGATTAGATAATGATATTTAGATTGCTTATAAATTATCTTTCCTGAGACCGTTGCATGGCAACACACGAAATTGGCCAATCAAAACTATCCATTCAATTAAAAAAAAAAAAAATTCAGTAATTATAAACCCAGGTATGGCCACTCCCACGAAAACCAGAAAGTCGTGCTTTCCGTGCTAGACCGAAAGTTATTAGATTATTTTCCCACGCTATAGAGATTTTGTTAAAGACCCTTTGGAGATTTAAATTCCGCAATCTATTAAAGTCCCATCATGTTTCAAAGAATTTAGAATTACAAGAGACTATATTTTCTAACTGTACACCATTATAAATACTTACAATACAAACGTAGCCATCATGGAATTTTCATTACTTTTACTCAATAAATAGCTAGCATCTACGATGAAAAAGAAGAAATAAAACTAAATAAATATACTTGACAACGTTACCTTACAACCAAATTTGATTAACTTCGTTGCTTTAGTTATTTTTCCTCTATGTAGATGAATTAAAAGAATACCACTGTCCCCATATATATATATATATATGTACTGTATTTTAAATATTGTATAACACCTTGTCTGTCCGAAATATTTTTGAATACCATATGTCTATTGTAATACACTCCCACAGTCTGAAGAATTTATTTAATCATGTTGTTACTATTATATGTAACCTGATTGCAAATAAAAGTAATTGTTGTTGTTGTTGTTGTTGGTAAGGAGAAACACATTTCTCTTATATGAGTTTGCAATAGAAAATTATTTGTTTTATATACATCAGTAAAAAGAAATAAACATTTTTCTTTTTAAAAACAGTTTTTTTTTTCAATTTTAGTACGATAATAAAATATTATTAACAACAGTAATACATTGAACAAAGTTTTATCTATAGAAATGATTTATAAAGATATTTTTACTATAAAACAATTGGTTAATGCATATATAAAAAAGACTTATTTTTTAAGCATGAAATGCATGAATAGTTAATATATGGTAACACATTTCTTTTAAAAATGATAATGATAAGAATTTCTGATTAGAATTTATTTCAATTGCTAAAAGGAAGATATGTGAACTGTGTATGACATCGATATATACATATAAAATATTACAAATTCTAAACACCCGGACCTATATGTTGCCTTTCATAAATATTGAACATAATTTCACGGATAAACACACTAACAGAATACAAAAGTGAACAAGGGCATTTCAAATCTAAAGTGTGTAAATAATTGTTAAGTCATTCTAGATAATCAAATAAAAATGATAATTATGTGGGATGAAAAATCAAGATGACTGTGATAAAAAATATATCTTAATTGTCACTTTGCAATAATTTTAAAATAATCTTTCAATCTCAAAATTATTTATATATAAAAAGTTTTGACCGTGTTTTTTTATATATATAAAATCTTATCTTTTTCATTTCGCTGATTGTGGTTATTGATACATACACAGAATGAAAGGCAGCCTGTACAAATAATGTGATAACATAAGATAAGAATAATTAGTATAGTTGCAGTGGTGCTGACTTTATAATCAAGCTAATTGCTAGCAATCAATGCCCTCAGTAAGAACCTAATTAACACCTTGGTGTGAGAAGGAAAGAGATTTTGAAGTATTTTTGCTTTTCCTGGGCTTGTTCCATAGACTGTTACCATTACAGTCTACATTGAGTTCCTCTAAAATCTTCTTGTTTCCGTAGAATGTTCCGCTCTGAAACCTTTATGTTATCTGAAACAGTATGAACATACATATACAAATGTGACTTCAAATAAAATTTAAGCTTAAACATTCTTATATCAGAAGGGCTATTATACAATGTCCATATTGCTCTCTGGGCCTTACAGCAGTGTGGGCCTTACAGCAGTGTAGGCCTTACAGCAGTGTGGGCCTTACAGCAGTGTAGGCAACTCGAGTATTGTTAGTATCTAAATGATCTAATGTATTTAGTTCAAGTGTAAATAGTATACTGTGACAAAGACGTCTACTTAATTAACTCTGATATTTAGAAAACCGCAATTATATTATGTTGTTATTCTGGCACGTATTTCAACTATATCGTGGATTATTACAGTAATTCCTAACCAGCGTCTTGGGTACTGGCTTAAATAATAGGTGTATCAAGTCTGTCTGGGTATTTACATATATAACATGCTAAATGCGTGCTGTCTTTGTTACGAAATTTTATGACAGAGTATTTTGGGAGTTTTACTGACATTGTAAAATATGTTTGTCTGGATGAGTTTGTTTTTGTAGATCTCTCCATTGTTGTCTTTATTGATTGACTGTGATACAGAACATATCATAAACACTCCGGTATCTCGTATATAGAATTTTAACAGTTTATGGCATAGCTTAGATTCTAATAAATTCTTAAGAATAGATATGAAGTTGACCCTTGTTGCAAACAATAACATAGAGTTTGGGTGCTGTGTGGCATCACCATGTCTTGAAACAGATTGAAACACGTGCGCACGCACGCATGCACGCACACACCCACACACACACACACACACTTGTAACAAGCATATAAATAAATCTAAATATCAAATGCAGTATTACAAAATTAATATAAACTATATTATATTATATTTTTAGTCATACCTGTATATGTTTACATTGTAAAGTTATTGTATGTTTAGACCATTATTCAGTCACATGGCCCAATCAACGATCATTTAGACGCGATACTTACTACTAATACATACTTGATCTCTTCCGTGAAGTCGGAATTATATTGCGTATATGGAGACCAAGCCCCGGTCTAGAATAGATTCTTTATTACCTCCACAGAAAGCATAAATTTTATAACAATCTTAAGAAAAATATGTAATAAAAATAAATATACAAAGAGCATTAACAGGCATCAAAAGTCGTTTTATGTTGTTTTTTTTTATTTCGTGCCAAATAAATCATGTCGGCAAAAAGCTTCATGTATAATGATTTATAATTCCGACAATAAATAAAATTTGATTTTATTTTGTTTGAAATATTGTTTCAGAGATCTGGAACTGTAGCAATAAAATATAGAATTTGGATAATAAAATAAGAACACTATTTATTGTGGTCTCCTAGAGACCAAAATGCAAATAAGATACGCTTTTCTTCAATTATAGTCATGAAACACGCGTTAGTGCGGAATTTATTAAATTATATAGGATGGCTCAATATAAAAAAAAAATCGAATTCATTCTTCTGTTTTTGCTTTGTGAAATACACGGGGAGAACATTCGTACAATCATACTGGTGCATTATGCAGAGACAGAAACCTTCTTATACATGAAAATTTATGCAGTTTTCATAATATTCCAGTTCACACTTCTAACAGGTTGTAAAACAGTTTTTTTTTCATTATTTACTTTTTATCATTTATGCATTATTATCTAAAACATTTACTATTCATTATATTATATGTTGGAGAGGCGTTGTCTTCTGTTGACAAAGCCCATCTGTCTCAAGATTAATCTCAAACAAGACAAACATAGATATTTGTTTAAACCTGGGTGCCTCTCCTCAACTTGCAACATTTGTCCGCTGATTAAACATAACCTTTGCTCGCCATGTGAAAATCACGCGGCGCCCACCACTAATAGTATCATATTTAATCTTTTTAGCCTGATGCCAAGCTTTCTATTTACCGAAAAGCATTGCATTTTACTAGATATATAGAGAATATTAGGTTACTGTCTTTCTTAACTTAAGTTTATCCACCGAGTTGGAGAAAGGTTTATCCACCCGAGGCTTGCCGAGGGTGATAAACCTTTCGGAGACGAGGTGGATAAACTTAAGTTAAGAAAGACAGTAACCTAATATTCTATTTATCCTGCAGTCAATAAAATCTGTGTGTAACATATATTTACTTTCATAATGTTTTTTTTCTATACAAAAATAATCCAGAATTTCACTCACTTGTGAATTCCTACGCCTTCAACCCCCTTGTCTGCTTGATGCAGTTACACACGATTCCTTACAATAAAACATTATTTCATGCCTCATACTTTGCCTTCTGAAGTTCTGTGTATTATAAATCATCGGTGCTAACAGGGCATTCGCGTACAAAACAAGCAGAATGGTTTTGACTCGGATAAAATACAGCCGAAAACCACGCTTGTGACGAATTCAAATGCCCGCAGTCTTAAATTTACTCCATTTCCTTACAAGACAATGTGAGATAATGAAATTCCTTCCACCATGAATAGTTTAGATATAGGCCTGATAAATGCATAGTGGTAGGATAATATTAGTTACACAACATGATGGTAACAGGTCGCTTGGGCCCGATATGGATTTTAGAGACAGTGTATATTCCTTATCCTGTAACCAACAAGATGTGTAACGATTTTATATTTATCAAGTTATATTTATCCCTTTACTTCCATACTTTCTGAATTTGGACATTATTAATTTTAAAAAATCTTATCTTGCCGACTGCTATATACCACAGGTACTCTACCGCTGGACATATAGCCGCCTTGTTGACTACCTGTTGTGATTTGACCGATATTTCTGCTATTTGAAATTATTTACATTTATAGTAACCAAATAGCCCACAACTTTCGATTTAAATGCTTCTTTAATACGATCGTCGGAAAATTCTTACTATTTTAAGGAAGCATTTAAATGGAAAGTTGTTGGTTGTTATATGTACAGAATTTCAAAAAAAGGAGAAATAACGGTCAAATCACGACGGGTAGTCAACACGGCGGATATATCATATGTCCAGCCGCAGAGCACCTATGCTATATACTTCTGATAAATCTTTGCTTTACGATGATTTAACTTCTAAATATGAGTTCAACGTAATCTTGGTATAGTCTTCCATACTCTCGGAATAAAACTCCAATAGCAGGAGCTATAATAATCTGATTTGATTCGACTGTGCCAGGGTACGGCCACTGGCGCCAGACCAGAAAGAAAATGCCTCTGTACATGTTATACCCTACCCCTAGGTATTCTATAAGAACCATGGTCATGAAGGGGAAAATATAATAACCCGTTTCAATCGTAAATTTCTCATTTATTTTTCATATTATAAATCACGTTATCGTTTGGGCATATAATATATTTTGCATCTATTTATAAATTATAGCCTCGTTTCGGAGGATTCTTCCGAAAAAATCCGAAGATGCTCGACGGGTTCGTAAGCAGTCGGAAAACATACTTTCGGTTTGACATAGGCAACATTTTTTGTTTATTTGTTAGTTATTCTTGATCATATTCATGACTATTTGGTCAGATCCGAAGCAGTGGGCCATATTTTCAGTAAATAGGAAGTCTCAGCTACAAACTCTGGTTTTCATATAATACTCGTTCGGGTTTTAGTAATGGACCTTCAAGGTAAATCCGCAAATTGAAATTAGAAATTTATGTGAAAAATCAGAATCCTCGAAACAGCTTTCGAAATGCAAGGACATAAAATATATATGATAAAAGTTGAAAAGATATATCTGTAGGTAAACTTGCGAGCATGAAAGCTACGCTGAACCCTATTTCCACAGTGCTTTGGAAGAAAATGAGTGAACATTTTTGGTGCAAAATTTTGGTATCGTATGCAACCTAAATTGCTATAAAAATATTTATTTTCAAATCAAAGAAATGCCAAAATAGTGCACACGAGCGTTACTTTTTCAAGAAAATGTCGTTAAACATTCTAATGCGCAAAACACGTGCACAGTTTTTCTAAAATATTTCAAGGAATAAAATATATGATTGTTCTTTTACCTCAGATTTCCTTTCTGAAATATGTATGTCTCCTTATTCATAGTTAAAGATATCCATTTAGTATAGTTTTTCACTGTCCGATCTCCTTAATCTGTTACCGATCCTTCACATTTAACACTGTTTAAAGAATAAACGCAATGTGTAATGATAGTTTTTCGCTTTACACACCTTTCACAAGAAAGCCGTTTCACTTAAAATTTGTAAGCATCCGCTGGCAAAATATTAATGAAAGATCGGAACTTTTTCTAAAATAAAGTTGAATTTCAATCATTTTCAAAAACTGGAAATATTGCGCATTGTGTTGAATTTATAAATAAAACAAAACTCCCCAAAATAAACAATTTCAGAACTTTTCCGGGAACTATACGTTTCAGCCGAACAACGCATTTCAAGATGACACAAAACTGATTTCTCTTCGTAAACAGTGTCAAAGTTCACCTGAGGAACATTGCTGAAAAAGTAAAAGTGCTTACTTGTTTCAGTTTTACGTCCTGTAGAAAACAATCAACTTTCAACTTTAGATGCATATATGTTCTATAATTATTCCAATATAAAAAACCGTCCGATCTTTTCCGTGAGAAATAAAACGAGGCAAATTTAACTGTTTGTTTACACTTCAACCATGTGAAATTAAAGGCATGTACTATCACGAGACTCCCGTGCATTTTGAACCTCCTGGTGAATAAACAGAATTTACTTTAAAGTATGGTGTCTCAGTTGAGCCAGTTATTTGTTAATTTCAGAGAACATACATTAAAGAGGTGTTTATGAGATTATGCATATGTACGAATATTTACTAGTCTACTTTATATTAACGACGATAGAAAACAAGTGTGCACTCGGCAAATAGCAAGTCTATTATTTTCAGGTGTATACTGAACACTGTTCCCAATGTTCGTAATTTTCAGATAAAAAAACTCGTTATCCTTGGTTTCGTAGACAGTCTTTGTACTGGACCGCGAACGTGTGAAAAAATATAATTGTTTAACGAAGAACCAAGATACAGAAATATTGCTGATTTTAATCATCAGGTTTTCGCGTGAGAAGTTCAACTGATTGCATTTTGTAAAATGTTTCGTAGTTATCTACAATTGTATACAAATTGTATTACCTCCTAACATATTTGGCTGTACATTTTTTTCTGCGATTTATTCTCACTGTGTTTTTAAAAACATGCTGCATAAATTCTCATATTGTATAAAAAGTCGATAGATCAAAATTGGTTAGTTTACGACGCATGAACATCTAATAAGGAATAACTATACACATCGAACTTGTTCCGGACCAGTATGCGGAAATACTGTGGCCAAATGTTTCAAGATTGTCTAAAAATATTTGCATATATCGTGATAAAGCAAATATTTCGATTGTTTTCATAATTTATAGATATACAATCACGTATGTGTGAGAAAGTTACGTTAAGTAATTTCGGTAGTTACCGCAGGAAGTGCCGAATATTCCATTTCCACCAAATTTTCCGTGAGATAAGCAGCGCGTAAGTACATAAATTCCACTATAATAAATTAAACCTTTCTTATTCCTGCACAATCCTTGAAAAAAAAATTGGTTCGTTGCCAAATCTTGTTCACATTAAAGTCTGAGACTTGTCTTACAATTTTAGGCAGTTTGGTACACCATACGTAAAAAAAATCATTGTCCGCACATTTCACTTCTTTTATGTATGCTGAAAATAGCAATATGTACAGATTTATTTTCGTTTTAATACATGAGGTGGTCAGATTTGAAAACAGATTTTGTACTAAGTTTAGTTCTATTCAGTAAGACAATTCTCCTATGCACTAATTGAAACTTTGAACTAACTTTTGCCATTCATCAATCTTTAAATTGGAAAAATACAGGTAAAATATCTTCTTTGTTTATTTTCAAATTTTAGTATCACTTTTTAAACAGCTACTTTTAGTTCAGGTCTTGCAAACTGGGCTGTTTTGTACTCTGGAACAGCTGCATTTGAAAGCTTTTGTTCGCTATATTTTCACACCTCAAATGAAGGTCACTTTAAATTCAAGATGGCGGAAGTACCTTAAGGTGATGTCACTTTTTGAATTTCCGGTGAATAACAAATGATGAAAACCAAAGAATTTCAGTTCTTTCCAACTACAGTTATATCATATTCAACAAATGTTTCCATTGTCTACCAGAAGAAAACAATATAATCATAATATGACATTTGATACCTTTTAAAAGACAGTAAACCAAACCAAGACGTCATTTAAAGTGACGCGGTTTAGACTACAAGCCCGAGGGTTGGGATTTCCGATCTTCACCGAACACCAATGATGGATTCTATTTCTCACTTACCACAACAGAAACAATAAAAACAAGCATAAAAATATGAAACTACTTAAAACGCGGGAAATTGGCGTCCGTAAGCAGAAGTGACGTCGTGATATTTCAGTGACGCACAATAACAAAGTTCCGCTTTAGTTTTATCGTTTGTAACGTAACGGTACGTTCTTATCATAAAGTAATGAATTTTGAATCGAGAAATACACTATAAGGAACGGAGAGAAAAGATAAAGGTACATGATTTTTAATTATTTTACATAAATAATATGTATATTCAGCGCATGAAGGAGTCCGTCACAGGAGTGTGGGATAACCCATGTGAGATAAGATTTTCCAGCACTTCTAAAAATAGAGATTTTTCTGTCCGATAAGCCGTGAGAATATATTGTTACCTCACTGTCGTTTTGTCTACTCATCTCTCGTACGAATTCCTATTGTTTCAGTCATTTGTCATTAATTAGAGCAACTCACAGTGTTGCAATCATACAAAACACATCCCTTATTTTCACATAGATATTGAGGATTTATCTAATGAGCACATGTATTGGAAACACAATTTCAATACCGACTGTGTATTGTAATAATGCTAAACTATCTCAGCCGTGACATCTCCTTAAACGCGCAGTTCGGTGAATGGGTACCTAGTATATTGAACAAGCGATAATTTATCTTCCATCGTGCACCAGTCACCTTGTCTCAATATTCCATATTGCTGAGATTATCAACATATTTTATGCTTTCGTCAACGTTACAGAAAAAACTTGCTTGACCTTCCCTAATGAACATCCGGTCTAGAGGTCACGGCAGTGTGCACATGTTTGGCGAAATGTAAACAAACAAAAACAGAATTAAAAATAATACTGGAAATGATGAATGAAATTTATCTTGTATATGATCTTTAATTTGAGATCGTACATTGGTCTGCATCTGTTCTGTTTATTTTATTCATTTTGCACATTTATGCTGCACTTTCACATTTTAGCGAACACGTGTAGTAAAATGACGATTGACATACATTTTCACAACAGCCAATCAGAATGGTTCTGTAATCTAGAACGGAACTTCACCAGGGAAGGTCAAGCAAGTTTTTTGTGTAACGTTGAAATAACCATAAACTACGCGTTGATTTTCTAAGATAAGATGTATTGAAGAAATGTGACCGGGACACAATGGAAGATAAATCACCACATGTTTGATATCCATAGTACACATTTACCGAACTGCGTGTTTTAAGTATGAAATGCGCGATTGAAAAGGGTTAGTAAATTTTCCCCTTCATGACCATGGTTCTTATAGAATACCTAGGGGTAGGGTATAACATGTACAGAGGCATTTTCTTTCTGGTCTGGCGCCAGTGGGTACGACAGCCAGTTGTTTTAATTAAAATTTATATCTGAAAATTACAAACTGGACATGGAATATTTCCCGTCTACACGTGTCAGCTATGGACCAATAGAAATGCAAGAGACTTGTAGATGGCAAGAATAGATAAATATTATTTTCAAAATAAAACTACAAAAATGGAAATATACCTTCTTAAAGATTTTATTTAAATAAAAATGAAAATGGCTTCTTCCTTTATCTGTCTAGGGAAAGGTTCCCGGCAGTATTCACCAGTAAGCCTTAATCTATCTAGGGAAAGGTATTCGGCAGTATTATAAAAAAAAACCTTTATTTGTCTAGGAAAAGGTACTCGGCAGTATTCACCAGTAAGCCTTAATCTGTCTAGGAAAGTGTTCTCGGCAGTATTCTCCAGTAAGCCTTAATCTGTCTAGGGAAGGGTTCTCGACAATATTCTCCAGTAAGCCTTAATCTGTCTAGGGAAAGGTATTCGGCAGTATCATAAAAAAAACTTTATTCGTCTAGGAAAAGGTTCTCGGCAGTATTCACCAGTAAGCCTTAATCTGTCCAGGGAAGGGTTCTCGGCAGTATACTCCAGTAAGCCTTAATCTGTCAAGGGAAGGGCAGTATTCTCCAATAAGCCTTTATCTGTCCAGGAAAAGGTACTCGCAAGTATTCTCTAATAAACCTTTATCTGTCTAGGGAAAGGTACACGCAAGTATTCTCTATTAAGTCTTTATCTGTATAGGAAAAGGTATTCGCAAGTATTCTCTATTTAGTCTTAATCTGTCTAGGGAAAGGTACTCGCAAGTATCCTCTATTACGCCTTAATCTGTCTAGGAAAAGGTACTCGAAAGTATTCTCTATTAAGTCTTTATCTGTATAGGAAAAGGTATTCGCAAGTATTCTCTATTTAGTCTTTATCTGTGTAGGAAAAGGTATTCGCAAGTATTCTCTATTAAGTCTTTATCTGTATAGGAAAAGGTATTCGCAAGTATTCTCTATTAAGTCTTTATCTATATAGGAAAAGGTATTCGCAAGTATTCGCTATTTAGTCTTAATCTGTTTAGGGAAAGGTACTCGCAAGTATCCTCTAGTACGCCTTAATCTGTCTAGGAAAAGGTTTCTTATAAGCCTTAATCTGTCTAGGGAAAACTTCTCGGCAGTATTCTTTAATAAGCATTAATCTGTCCAGGGAAAACTTCTCGGCAGTATTCTCCTGTAAGCCTAAATATGTCCAGATAAAGGTTTCTAATAAGCCTTAATTTTTTTCGAGGGAAAGGTTCTCGGCAGTATTCCTTAATAAGCCTTAATCTGTCCAGGGAAAGGTTCTCGGCAGTATTCTCCAATAAGCCTTAATCTGTCTGGGAAAATGTACTCGGAAGTATTAAAAAAGCCTTAATCTGTCTAGGGAAAGGTTCTCGGCAGTATTCTCTAATAAGCCTTAATCTGTCTAGGGAAAGGTTCTCGGCAGTATTCTCCAATAAGCCTTAATCTGTCTAGGGAAATGTTCTCGGCAGTAATCTCCAAAATACCTTAATCTATCAAGGGAAAGGTACTCGGAAAAAAATCACCCAAACGCCTTAACCTGTCTAAGGAAAGGTACTCGGAAGTATTCAACAAAAAGCCTTAATATGTCTACGAAAACGTTCTCGGCAGTTTAACTCAAAAGCCTTAGTCTGTCTAAGGAAAGGTTCTCGGCAATAATCTCCAATAACCCTTATTCTGTGCAGAAAAAGGTACTTGCAAGTCTTCTCTAGTAAGTTTTAAGCTGTCTAGGAAAATGTACTCGCAAGTATTTTCTAATAAGCCTTAATCTGTCCAGCAAAAGGTACTCGGAAATATTCTCTAATATGCATTAACATGCTTAGGGAAAGGTACTCGCAACTACTCTCCAATAAGCCTTAATCTGCTTGGAAGTATTTAACAAAAAGCTTTAATATGTTTTTGGAAACGTTCTCGGCAGTTTGATTCAAAAAGAGGGAAAGGTTCTCGGCAGTATTCTTCAGTAAGCCTTAATCTGGGCAGGAAAGGGTACTCGCAAGTACTTTCTAATATACATTAATCTGTCTAGGGAAAGGTGCTCCAATAAGCGTTAATCCGACTAGGAAAAGGTACTCGTAGGTAATCTCTAATAAGCCTTAATCTGACTGGGAAAAAGTACTCGAAAATAATCTCTAATATGTATTAATCTGTCCAGGGAAAGGTACTTGGAAGTATTCAACAAAAAGCCTTAATCTGTCTAGGGAAAGGTACTCGAAAATAATCTCTTATATGTATTAATCTGTCCAGGGAAAGGTACTCGGAAGTATTCAACAAAAAGCCTTAATCTGACTAGGGAAAGGTACTCGAAAATAATCTCTAATATGTATTAATCTGTCCAGGGAAAGGTACTCGGAAGTATTCAACAAAAAGCCTTAATCTGACTAGGAAAAGGTACTCGAAAATAATCTCTAATATGTATTAATCTGTCCAGGGAAAGGTACTCGGAAGTATTCAACAAAAAGCCTTAGTCTGTCTAGGGAAAGGTACCCGAAAATAATCTCTAATATGTATTAATATGTCCAGGGAAAGGTACTCGGAAGTATTCAACAAAAAGCCTTAATCTGACAAGGAAAAGGTACTCGAAAATAATCTCTAATATGTATTAATCTGTCCAGGGAAAGGTACTCGGAAGTATTCAACAAAAAGCCTTAATCTGACTAGGAAAAGGTACTTGCAAGTATTCTCTAATATGCCTTAATCTGTCCCGGAAAAGGTACTCGAAAATAATCTCTAATACGTATTAATCTGTCCAGAGAAAGGTACTCGGAAGTATTCAACAAAAGCCTTAATCTGTCTAGGGAAAGGTTCTTGGCAGTATTCACCAAAAAGTCTTCATCTCCATAGGGAAAGGTGCTGGGAAAAAAATCATCTAAACACCTTAACCTGTCTAGAAAAAGGTACTCGGAAGTATTCAACAAAAAGCCTTCATCCGTTCTAGGGAAAGGTACTCGGCAGTGTTTTCCAATGAGCCTTAATCTGTCTCGAAAAAGGTACTCGAAAATAATCTCTAATATGTATTAATCTGTCCAGGGAAAGGTACTCGGAAGTATTCAACAAAAAGCCTTAATCTGTCTAGGGAAAAGTTCTTGGCAGTATTCACCAAAATGTCTTCATCTCCATAGGGAAAGGTGCTGGGAAAAAATCATCTAAAAACCTTAACCTGTCTAGAAAAAGGTACTCGGAAGTATTCAACAAAAAGTCTTAATCTGTCTAGGGAAAGGTACTCGGAAGTATTCAACAAAAAGCCTTAATCTATCTAGGGAAAGGTACTCGGCAGTATTTTCCAATGAGCCTTTATCTGTCTAGAAAAAGGTTCTCAGGTTCTTCAGTAGACATATGTATCTTTTGAAGGGGGATCATATTTCACTACATAGTTTTCATTTTGGACTCATTTAGGATGAAAACAAGGATTTTATCAGTCTGGTCATATTTTTTGTCCCAGGTCCGATACTCGTGCCTGTGACTTAGTCACTTAGCACCGAATAGTACCACCTCAGATTAGCAGGTTCAGTTGAGTACTGCCTGATCTGCATTTGTAATAGATGCATGTTATCCAGCACATTAAGGGTTAAGAGGTCTTATGTCACGAGCAGAAAAAATTGTTAAGTGATATTTCAGAATAATAATAGCGCTGATAATTATATTTCTTACTTTTTATTGTATGTATCACACATTAAAAATTCAATGCTCCAAAGACAATGCTGTCTGAATGTTACTTAACACACATTTGTTTTTCCGGCTTATGATCTGGTGTTAAATATGACACAAGTGATTATTTACTCTTTTTTTTATTTCATCGCTTTTCGCTCGCTTCAAAAAATGATGATTTGAAGAAAAAAAATTTATTTCGCTCGCTCGCCCCAAATATTTTTGAAAAAAAATCCGAAGAACAAGACATTAATTTGGTGTGGCCTTATGAAGTGAATTCTTCGTGAAAAAGAAACCGATAGGGAGGGAAACGGAGCGTAGCGGAGTGACCGACCGAGGTTTCTTTTTCTCGAAGAATTCTCTTCATGGACTCTATCTAACATAGTGTGAAATCTACGTTTGACCAGTCAGTCGTGTCGACGCTCTTCAGCGTGTAAAGCTGTTCTTCGAAAATTATTGCTACAGTCACATTGGTCTTCAGGAATAAGAAGCCACATTTTTTGAAAAATAACTCGCTCTGATTGGTCAAAAAAGTAGGTTCATACTATTCAATGTATTGAATTAAAGATTTTATTATAAGTTGACATATTGAATAAATTTATCTTGGTTGTTATTTATAAATTTACCAAATTTGACTTTTAGTGCACACAATGGCGGCGAATGCTAACTAATAAAAGTCAGATTTTAAATACATTTTATAACTTAAATATCTTCAACACTTTTCCATATCCTTTTTGATTTTAATTTTTGTTTCCTGAATCAAATCTGTCAAGTCTACTAAAAGTATAATAGTATTTTGCAGTAAGAACCCACCTACTGTGTGTTTGCTTTTGTTAAAAATACTGCGTCTGTTGTCTGACATTTTAAACAAACTTTATGACTCTTTTAAGGAACATTTTATGTTCTGAAAAGAAACTTCTTTTGTCTGTATCAATGAGATAAACAAGCTTTTTAGACATTACGGTGTAATTTTACATTATAAATTGATGTGGTAGGTCCGGCCGGCTAATGCAGAATGTATAAAACGCCTCGCATCTCTAATGGAATTCAAAAACGCATTATGCAGAAATATTAGCGTATATAATGGGCACATTTTTTACAATCTTGCAAGGCATACATATGTTTTTGACAACACAGAAAATGACGTCAGACGACCCGAAAGTTATGGAAATGAAACTACTCGGGCTAACCTTGGAAACGAAAGTCACATTAATATTGGTCTACACGGTTCGGGCATAGTGGATTTCTGTCGATGAAAATGGTTTGCGCGCAGGAAAAATACAAATCCCACAGGGGTTCGTAACGGTACAAGGGTATATTCTCCTTAAATCGTACTTAAGGCCCTTTCTGATGCTGTTTTAAGTCTCAGCATAAGCTTCGGGTGTCAGATATTTCTGTATTTTTGAGCTGCTGACCTAGACTTTTCAATGTATTTCGTGTAATAAATGTTGATTGTATGGAAGCGTGAAAGGGCTAATACGTTTTATTACGTTACAGGCGTGGAAAAGATATGAGAAATCCGGAAGTTTTAGCCTTTTGAGTTACAATGATATGCCTTAAATCTAGATAAGCTTTTTGGAGCAAGAAAGGCTAATACACGTACAGTATCCAAATGTCTGAATGTGAACTAGTTCAGCAGCTTGGTATTCATTACAGCAGCTAATAGCAGATGAAAATATACTGCATATGTATGAAAAATATATAATTGTATCAGGAAAAATCAGGAAAAAATGAAATTAATTAGATATGTAACAATTAAGCATTTCCATAAAAATAACCTAACACCTAACCCATAAGAAATTAAATATTCAAGTATTTGACCAGTTAAAATCGGAGCATCCAAATTACATCGTTGGTAGAAACTCGATCTGTTTACTTACGAGTTTTGGCTTTATTTGTGTTTATTCTAATGTAGTTGGAAGACATTTATTGTTTCATTTAACACTTAAGACAATAAAAGATGAAGAGCAACTGTCGTCGTAATGTGTTTTGCCTCTTAGAATTGTAACTAACACGCAATATAAGGATACAGTTATATATGGTGATGCGTTTTTTTTTCTTCTCATTTAGTTAAACTCAATTTAACTAACAGAAATAACAGGTTTCACCATTTTAATGTATTTGCATTAAACTATTTAGAAGAAATCGATTTTACATATACATAATCATTTTGCTATATAAATTTTACACCTCAACGTATATAAATCTAGCACATTTGTTATTATTCTTGCATAAGAACCACTTTTTCCACTGGATCCGAGCATGTACTAATGGCAGAAAAGTCATGTATAAACAAGGCAATATATTCATATTGCTGTTAATGAATGACTTTTATTTTTTAAATGCTGTACCAGGGCTATTATTTAGATTTAGATATTTAGGCGCAGGTGAACATCGGGTATCGGCTTCTTGTTTCGTCCATAAAATATTTTTTATAGGCATGAAGATTGCAATCCAATCTATCACAGTATTAGGTACCAACCCACTGGCACTAGACCACAGTATTAGGTACCAACCCGCTGGCACCAGACCAGAATCTATCACAGTATTAGGTACCAACCCGCTGGCACCAGACCAGAATCTATCACAGTATTAGGTACCAACCCGCTGGCACCAGACCAGAATCTATCACAGTATTAGGTACCACCAGACCAAAATCTATCACAGTATTAGGTACCAACCTGCTGGCACCAGACCAGAATCTATCACAGTATTAGGTACCAACCCGCTGGCACCAGACCAGAATCTATCACAGTATTAGGTACCAACCCGCTGGCACCAGACCAGAATCTATCACAGTATTAGGTACCAACCCGCTGGCACCAGACCAGAATCTATCACAGTATTAGGTACCAACCCGCTGGCACCAGACCAGAATGTATCACAGTGTTAGGTACCAACCCACTGGCACCAGATCACAGTATTAGGTACCAACCCACTGGCACCAGACCAGAAAGAAAATGTCCCAGTACATGTTATACCCTACCCCTAGGTATAATATAAGAACCATGCATGCTTTTGGTAGAGTTGTTGATTTATGCGCCCCGGTTATGGTTTATTTAAGAAATATTTTATAGCAAAACCGTGTTTTAACACTATTTATACACGATGAGCGGTTGTATATCCAGATTTGAAGAACATGACCCTCCAAAGGTATTTCATATTGAAAGAAGAAGGAAAATACGGATATTTAACACTTTTCAGTGTATTTTAGTTTCATTGAGATCCGTAGAAGTCTGCATAATTGATAATTTTACTGGTATGCACGTTATCTTTCTAATATAAGCTTAAAATGTATATGTCGCGGGGCTCGTGTTTCCATGGTAACGCATTTTCTCTCATTTTTAAACAACTATGTATAAAAATGGGGGTTTTCGACGGCTTCAGTGCCATTCTGTTAATGACCAACATGAAATGTTTGGGTAATATTATTAGCAAAATACCAAGCACTTTACATGGTACTCTATTTTTCTTAAATTTTAAAGTAACCATGGCAACAGAGATGTTTAAAATAGCTTATATCTTGCTGTTTGTCGTAATTTCTTTTTAAAATATATTGAATAAGATTATCTTTCTAGTTGATGTAGCTTTAAAACATATTATTTCTAACGTAAGTTACATTTTCGTGTTTTTTGCATTTATTCAAACAAATTTCACAGCTTAGAATACGTACAGCAGTACCCCTCGTCTGCCATTTTTCATGGAAAAATCGTCCAGCGTGCTGCTATTATTCTCATGGCTATTGTTGAAATGAAAATAAAAAGCCGAAGCTGTGTTTCTTAAATAGACCAGTGTCAGCGCTTTTGAATTTTACATTTAGATACATAGGTCACGGGCTTCGTTTCCATGGTAACATCAATTCAATTCATGAATCCACAATTTTCTACTGAAATTTGAACAATTTTAGATCTTAGTTTTAGTATATAAGTAACAAATTATCAACGGAACCTGAAAAATAGGTATTACAGCGCCGTAGCCACACTGAGGCAAACCGAGGCAGCTGCCTCGGTTAAAATTTGAGGAGCCAAAAAAAAAAAGAGTAAAAAGTAGGCCTATCACACTGATGAAAAATTCAGTTACAAAAATTCAGAAAAGTATATAAATATGAATAGAATATATTAGAATATCATTTGCCTCATTACATCTTTGAGGCAAGGTGAGGTAGAAATCCTAGCAGTCATATTAATAGCCTTGCCAGGCCCTTGCCCCACCCCCAGTTTGCTTACAAGTGACTTATACTCATCAAAGTCAAACCCAAATGTTTATTATCATTATCACATTTAAACCCCAAAACGCACCAGAGGCCACTATTTCATACCGATATTTAAAATTTTTCCAGGGGAAGAATCACCGTGACCCCACTAAAATGAGGGTACCCCAATACTTGAAACTTAAGACCATAAAATGCACAAGAAGCCACCACTTTATATCTGTATTTCATTTTTTCCATTGAGAGAGCCCATTAACACCCCTAACACGAGAGGCTTTCCCATTCAGTACCTAAACATTTACACCAAACAATGCACCATAGGCCACCATTTCGAGAGAGAGGCCCCTAAAATCTGTATTTCAAAATTTTCCAGGAAGAAAGCCCACTGGCCCCACTAAAATGAGGGGAAAATCCCCGCCATACCTTAAAATTTAAACCGAAAAATGCACCAGAGGACACCATTTCCTACTTGTATTTCAAAAATTTCTACTGGGAGATCCCCTGACCCCCCACCCCCCACAACACGGACAGAGCTCCCTCCCGTACCTTCCCTATCTCGGCCTATATAAACTAATAAACTACTAGTAAACTGATGAATAGCATGTTCTTGTATGTCTTTATTGGTGGCTTTCTGATTTTACTGCCTTTTAGTTACAAAAATGATTGTATCCGACCATATAAATCCCCAAATATCATTGTTATCAATATATTTCTTTCTTAAAATATGAAAGTAGAACTCTGATAAATAGGGCTAAAAAGACGATTTTTATTGTTATATAACACAATCTGAGAGGGCTCCGGAACGCACCAGAGCCTTCCTGAGGACAAATATTCCAGGGGGAGGGGGTATGCCCACGGACCCCCTAGATTGCCTCGGTTAAAATTTGTGTCTGGCTACGGCACTGTATTACAAATCAAACGGCTAGAATTTGTATTTGATAATGGCCGTAACAAGTAACCTTTCACCAAACTATATTCCAAATAACATCGGTTGCCGTCATCCATTTTCTTACATTCCGCATAACATTTCAATATAACTACATAAAAGAAGCAAAATATTGATTATTATTCAGAGCAAAAGACTCATAAAAATATTTCAGCAAATAATGGTTATTTGAAAATAGTTAAAATAAAGAAAATGTACAGAATTACGTACTTTCAAGATAAAAGCTATTAATTTTGCGCGGTAACTGACACGTAACGTCATGACGTCAATGACGTCATTTTAAGGCAACATTGTTTTGAAGCGTTTCTGCGGCAATTTATTCATTATTTCTGCATTATTAAACCATAAAGCATCAGATCGAAAACAAGTTCATGATTTGTTTTCAGAAGAATGAATATACAAACACATTTAGTTTGTCGTAAACATCGTCGTAAATCGTCACGTTAGCTTCCGGTTGGACAGGCGCACATACAAATATGAAGGTAACCTACCTCCTTAATTAAGAACGTCATGAAAGCAGTATGACGTCGCCGTGCATGGCGTGTTTATTTCAAGTCATTAATGCAACACATTTTGCGTCTCTCTTGCTAAACATCATACGTTTGATTATTTAGGAACAGTTCAAAATGATTTTACTGAAAAAAATAACTTAACCGTATATTTTTGGTGTCATCACGAGCCTTTTATCTACATACCTCTATATTTTCATGATGCATGTGTGCTTTGGAATTTCAATTTCCATGACAACACAAATAACATTTATTTGTAAGATATGGTAGAATTGATTTCTATAAGATAACTGTATTACAATATACTTGCTTCTTGTTTCTGCATGAACTTAAGAAAAACAATGATTTTGCAGTATGTTAAACTGCTTATTATGCATTTTTTTTTATATATTTGGAAATGCTCAAATTGTTAAGAACTAAATGCTATTTTTGTGTGTGTTCTACGAGTATAAACAACATAGGGACTTATCCAAGAATCGATAACGCGACTCGTGCATTTGCAAGAAGTCCCAATATATAGACAGCAACGGAATGCTCATAGAACCAGTCCAAAACACCTCATGAGCTCTATTATCCTGACGTACTGACCTACATTCTTGTTTCTGAAGCTACAGCAAAGAACTTTGGACCACATTTATAATGTTTGATACAGATTTCAATACTTATCTTGAATAGTCGTAACCATGACCTTATTGACCTGCTTTCTTATTTTTGATGTTACAGTATAGAAATTTGGACCACCTGTACGATAAGATTCTTTCACTGGTTACAGGTGCAGATGGGAATTTCCGGCCTCGAGGGTAACTGTTTAGGCGGTAACGAGGTTCCTACCGAGTTACCGCCTAAACAGTTACCCGAGAGCCGGATAACTGCACCTATAACCAGTGACAGAATCTTTTTCTTGCATACTGATATAAAGATATAATAATAAAAATAAAATCAGTCGAACGGCTTTCTTTTTAGAACTATTTCTTATAGCAGCGTATTTAAACAAAGCGCGGGAAATCAACGTCCGTAAACAGGAAAGACGTCATGACGCTTCAAAAACAAATAACAATGTTTAGTTCCGGTTTTGTTTTATCAGTTCCAGCGTAACGTTATGAATTTTTGACAAACTAACGTGTTTTGAATCGAGAAATATACTATCAGGAACAAAGAGAAACTGTCAAGGTATTGGATTTTTATTCCGTTTTTCGAAATAAAATATAAATAACTACATAAATTTACATATATGTAGTTCGTAATACGTCATTTAAAGCACGAGAGTCGGTGTAAGATGGATTTTTCCAGCAACGGTAAAAATACCGGAAATCCCCGTCTGGTTTGCAAGAAAATACTCATCTTATAAGATTCTTTCACTGGTTATAGGTGCAGATGGGAATTTCCGGCCTCGAGGGTAACTGTTTAGGCGGTAACGAGGTTCCTACCGAGTTACCGCCTAAACAGTTACCCGAGAGCCGGATATTCCCATCTGCACCTATAACCAGTGACAGAATCTTTTTCTTGCATACCGATATCAAGATATAATAATAAAAATAAAATCAGTCGAACGGCTTTCTTTTTAGAACTATTTCTTATAGCAGCGTATTTAAACAAAGCGCGGGAAATCGACGTCCGTAAACAAGAAAGACGAAAGACGTCGTGGCGTTTCAAAGACAAATAACAATGTTTAGTTCCGGTTTTGTTTTATCAGTTCCAGCGTAACGTTATGAATTTTTGATAAAATAACGTGTTTTGAATCGAGAAATATACTATCAGGAACAAAGAGGAACTGTCAAGGTATTGGATTTTTATTCCGTTTTTCGAAATAAAATATAAATAACTACATAAATCTCCTACATATATGTAGTTCGTAATACGCCATTCAAAGCACGAGAGTCATCTTACACCCCGGGGTGTAAGATGGATTTTTCCAGCACCGGTAAAAATACCGGAAATCCCCGTCTGGTATGCAAGAATGAACAATCTTACCCTACTTACATCCTTTCTTGTTTTTGAAGGTACATCATATAAATTTGGACCACGTGTATAACTTTTGATACAGGTTTCAATACTCATCTTTAATATTCTTAACCCTAATCTACTGACCTACTTTCTTGTTTTTAAAGCTACAACAAAGAGATTTTCACCACCTGTATTTTTTAAACAGATTTCAGTAGTAAGATCTTTACCATGACCTACTCACCTTGTTTTTAAATTTTGTTTGAAGCTTTAGCAAAGAAATTTGTTCACAGGTGAGCGATATAGGGTCATCATTGCCCTCTTGTTAAATTACCCGACTGGTTTTTAAAAAGCTGACGATTCATGCTTAAATGTATTTTATAATGCTTCAAACGATTTTTTTCTGATTGTTGATCTGGCGGACTTCTTTTTAGTTACTAAAATAATATTGCACGAATGAATCGTGTCCCATTCCCGTCAAATATAATAAAGGATAGTTCTTCAAGGGAGAGTTCTTTATCCCAATAATCATTCTCGATCGCTGTTATAGACCCAGTTGCACTTTTCCGAAGTAATTGAAGAATATTAACATTTACTTTTGCAAACTAATCTGCAACCTCAAATGAAATCTAAATCGCGTTCTTCATTAAAAGATTTGCCATTTCTTCTTCATGAAATTGCTTACCTCCAATAGTTTTTACTACAACCTTCAGTCTACACATAGAACTAACTTTACACAGTACATATGCAGCTATTTAAACAAATCAAACGTGGTGGAGCTCATTTTGCAACTGTTTTAATCTCAGCGCGGGAAACAGACGCGCGTAAACAGACATGACGTCAGACGTGCTGTGACGTTATAAAGACGCATGCAACATAAAGTTCCATTTTGTTTTATATTTTGCTGCATAACGGTATGAAATTCTCTTTAAGTAAAATAATTTGAATCGAGAAATATATTATAAAGAACAAAGTGCGACTATAATTTTCATCCTGTTTTAAGCATATATTTTAAAATTCATACACAATGTATGAGGGGGCGGAGCTCATATCTCTCACAGAGTGAAAATATAGATTTCATATTTTCACAGTGTGAGCGATGAGATATGAAAATATTTAACTGATAGAATACAGTATTTCATTAGTAAGCATAAAATAAATAACGTTACATTGTAAATGACATTGTTATTGACAATAACGGCCTACAGTAAGGAGTTTTCGCATGCCTGCAACTTAAGCTTGACAACAGACGAACAACAAAGGCACAGTTTGTTATGTCCGCTGAAGTCGTTAACAAACGTGTTTGCTACAAAATTTTGCTGTTACCCACCGTCCGAGTTTTATGATGGAGAGCTTCTCTGGACATTTTGAGCGCAGTTTAGTACAGCAACCTCAAAGGCCCATAGAAGGAATAAATACTAAGGGTAAAATATACATTGAACCCTTTTAATGCTCCACGCGACGCAAACCTGTGCATTACTTTTGACAAGGTTTTAAGGCCTACGGGTATGAACATCAGAAAATTTTGAAAGTAGTTGTCAGAATAAGTCTGCAGAACCGATATTATTGAATCATAGCTAAGGGGTCGACCATTTGAACTTGAAGTGGGGTGGGGGTGGGGGGGGGGGGTAATTACTTGGGGTCAAGATTTCTTTTTCGTTTTCATTGAAAGTCAGATTTTTTTTACAACTTGAAGATCCGAATATTTTAAAAGAGTAAACCAGGATCATTTTTTTAAATATCTTTTTTATTCAATAGCTAATTGTCAGGATGAAGAAATACGTTCTGTATAAAGTAATTTGCTTTTATAAGTACATATGAAATAGCTAATTGCAATTTTAGCACAATCATATGCTTCTATAGGCAAAATGGTTTAAAAATCTGCAATGTAAGTATAAAATATTAAATGTAAAAACAATTCAAAATTTCAATGAGACTGACTTTCAATAATGGATTTTTTTTAATCTGGCTTAAGGAGGTAGGTTACCTTTATATTTGTATGTGCGCATGTCCAACCGGAAGCTAACGTGACGATTTACGACGACGTTTACGACAAACTAAATGTGTTTATATATTCATTCTTCTGAAAACAAATCATAGACCTGTCTTCGATCTGACGCTTTATGGTTTAATAATGCAGAAATAATGAATAAATTGCCGCAGAAACGCTTCAAAACAATGTTGCTTAAAATGACGTCATTGACGTCATGACGTTACGTGTCAGTTACCGCGCAAAATTAATAGCGTTCATCTTGAAAGTACGTAATTCTGTGCATTTTCTTTATTCAAACTATTTTCAAATAACCATTACTTGCTGAAATATTTTTTATGAGTCTTTTGCTCTGAATAATAATCAATATTTTGCTTCTTTTATGTAGTTATATTGAAATGTTATGTGGAATGTAAAAAAATGGATGATGGTAACCAATGTTATTTGGAATATAATTGGGTGAGATGTTACTTGTTACGGCCATTTTCAAATAAAAAATCTAGCAGTTTGATTTATAATACCTATTTTTCAGGTTCCGTTGATAATTTGTTACTTATATACTAAAACTAAGATCTAAAATTGTTCAAATTTCAGTAGAAAATTGTGGTTTCTTGAATTGAATTGATGCTACCATGGAAACGAAGCCCGTGACCTATGTATCTAAATGTAAAATTCAAAAGCGTTGACTCTAGTCTATTTAAGAAACACAGCTTCGGCTTTTTATTTTCATTTCAACAATACCCATGAGAATAATAGTAGCATGCTGAACGATTTTTCCATGAAAAATGCCAGACGAGGGGTACTGCTGTAAGTATTCTAAGCTTAGAAATTTGTTTGAATAAATGCAGATAACACGAAAATATAACTTACATTAGAAATAATATGTTTTAAAGTTACATCAACTAGAAAGATAATCTTATTCAATATTATTTTATAAGAAATTACGACAAAAAGCAAGATGTAAGCCATTTTAAACATCTCTGTTGCCATGGTTACTTTAAACTTTAAGAAAAATAGGTTACCATGTATAGTGCTTGGTATTTTGCTAATAATAGTACCCAAATATTCCATGTTGGTCATTAACAGAATGGCACTGAAGCCGTCGAAAACCCCTATTTTTATACATAGTTGTTTAAAAATGAGAGAAAATGCGTTACCATGGAAACACGAGCCCCGCGACATATACATTTTAAGCTTATATTAGAAAGCTAACGTGTATACTAGTAAAATTATAGATTATGCCGACTTCTACGGATATCAGTGAAACTAAAATACACTGAAAAGTGTTAAATATCCGTATTTTCCTTCTTCTTTCAATATGAAATACCTTTGGAGGGTCATGTTCTTCAAACCTTGATAAAAATTGAACTTGAAGGGACAGAGACAAATGAAACTGAGATTTTAGCTGTTAAAACTTCATATTACACGAAATACAAAAAGATGCTGCGGTTCAACTAATTTGAATTTACCCTTGTTACAAGGTAACCTACCTCCTTAAACGTTGGTGGAACTGCTCTTCTTCCTTAACATTTTATTTAATTGATTTGGGAGTCAGAATTACTTTTTCAAGCAAATCTCAAGTCAGATTTAAAAAAGATAAAAAAAAAAAAAAAAAACACCTCAAAATGGTTTGCCCGTAATGCTGGCTTTAATTCCTCTATATATTGTACATATGCCACGATTGTTTGTATAAATAAATTCTGTTTAAAATTCACGAAATCACAACTCAAAACTTTTATTACAATTACTGACCATTTTCTTCTGACGGCCAAGCTGAGTTCGTTTGCTTGTTTTACCCTCGTTGTGAACTTGTAATACTTTGTATGTATTTATATTTTTTCACAGCGGCTTAGAAACAAAGTTAATCCTTTTACATAAACGTATTAAGGAGAATATATTCACATACAACTAGATATTGTTTTTCGCCAAAAAAAAAAACAAAAAAAAAAAAAAAACGTTATCTCCCACCACTAACCACGCAGAAATTGTAAAATGCCACAAATTAAAGGCCATAACAAATGATATACACAACTAGGCTTTACAGTGGTAACTCAGGTGAAGTATGTAAGATTTCGAACCACTGGTATAGGGGAAGTAGCACGAATCACAGAATTTCACAAATAAGGAATCATAAATCATTTAATTAAAA
Organism: Mercenaria mercenaria; assembly: GCF_021730395.1. Lineage (NCBI taxonomy): Eukaryota > Metazoa > Mollusca > Bivalvia > Venerida > Veneridae > Mercenaria > Mercenaria mercenaria. The sequence continues at coordinate 42,891,239 of NC_069369.1, read as the reverse complement.
CATAACAGTAACATGTATAAGTACGCTTCACACTAGTCACTCATGAGGTTTGGTGAAATTTAGCTAAATATATGTAAGTATACAGCAAGTAGTGGGACCATAATCTCTGCTGAATATCAGTGCTGAATATCAGTGAACTGGGACATGCCGATGATTAGTATAACTGACACGGATAACTCCGGAAATCTGCCCAATCGTGTAAGAGAAGTTGCTAAAACATAAATTTGACGAATCAATGGCAATTACTCTGTTGAAAAACAGACATGACCATGATATGCACAACTAGGCTTGGCAATGATCACTTTTATTAAGTTTACTGTAATTCCGCCTGGTTGTATCGGAGCAGATGCCCAGACAAGATAAAGTAAGATATGTCAAGGGTCATAACTCCACTAAAATTTACTGAACCGGAACATGCCAACAAGATGATTACTCAGGTTTGGCACTGATTACTCCTGTAAGGTTTGGTGGAAATCCGCCCAATAATATAAGAGAAGTGGCAAAAACAGCATAAAATTTCATAAACCAAGGGCCATAACTCCTCTGAAAATCATCGAACTGGAAAATACCGATAAAATGCACAATGAGGCTGGCAATTATCGCTTTTGTGAAGTTTGGTGTAATTTATCCTGGTTGTATCGTAGCAGATGCCTAGACAAGGTGAAAATCAAAGGCCATAACTCAACTGAAATTCACTGAACCGGAACATGCCGACAAGATGGAAAAAAAAGAACCTTGGTACTGATTACCACCGTAAGTTTGGTGGTATTCCACCTATTAATATAAGAGAAATGGCAAAAACATCATAAATTTTATTAATCAAGGGCCATAACTCCGCTGAAAATCATCGAATCTGAAAATGCCGACGATATGCACACCTAAGCTTTGCAATGATCACTCTGAAGTTTGTTGTAAATCCGTCCAGTTGCTTGGACATACAGAATGGCAAACGGACAGACGAACGGACAACACTAAATCGATATGTCGCCCCCATTACATGTGGGAGACATTAAATGTGTAAGAATAATGGTATTCAACACATTCAGCCCTTTTGTGAATGGTTGTGCCAATGGTAAAAGAAACATAAATGGACAACAACGTTAAGCAAGTTATAACGATTGTTTTATTTTGCAATGTAACAAATTCTACACAAATAAAAGACCGCCTCGGTAGCCTAGTGGTAGAGCGTCCGTTTCGAGTGCGGGAGGTCGTGGGTTCGATCCCCGGCCGCGTCATACCAAAGACGTAAAAAATGGTACTAGCAGCTTCTTCGCTTGGCGCTCAGCATTAAGGGGATAGTGCTAGGACTGGTCAACCCGGTGTCAGTATAATGTGACTGGGTGGGGTATCATGCCACGTGTCTACGGCGTGATATTCCAGTGAGGCAGCACTATAAAGTTGGGCATTGTGCTCACTGCTACAAGTAGACACCGTCGTTTATATGACTGAAAAATTGTTGAAAAAGACGTTAAACCCGAACACACACACACACACACACACACACACACACACACACACACACATAAAAGTATCTGTTACCAATACATATACATATGTATTGCATAGTTCACTAAGCATTGTTATGCATAGAAACTTGTGCTATAAAGAAGAATAAGAATGATGTCGACAATGTAAGGCACAAACCCTCTGCTTGATTCAATAGTGTTATAAAGTAAAAAGGGGCATAAACAATCGGACACACAAAAATATATATAAAAGAAAAACATCGAATGGGTTTCCTCTATATATGTTTTTATTTACTGACCGGTTTCATCTACAATCATCAGGACAGACATATAAAAAACGTGAATATATATACATATATATATATATATATATATATATATATATATATATATAGCAATATATATATATATATATATATATATATTGTCAAACAGCAATATAATTGTTGTAACGGGTTTTGTGTATCAGAGAGTAATTATTGTTGTTACGGATTGTGTGTATCAGAGTGTAATTATTGTTGTTACGGATTTGTGTATCAGAGAGTAATTATTGTTGTTACGGATTTGTGTATCAGAGAGTAATTATTGTTGTTACGGATTTGTGTATCAAAGAGTAATTATCAGAGAGTAATTATTGTTGTAACAGGTTTTGTGTATCAGAGAGTAATTATTGTTATTACGGATTTGTGTATCAGAGAGTAATTATTGTTGTAACAGGTTTTGTGTATCAGAGAGTAATTATTGTTGTAACAGATTTTGTGTATCAGAGAGTAATTATTGTTGTAACAGGTTTTGTGTATCAGAGAGTAATTATCAGAGAGTAATTATTGTTGTAACGGGTTTTGTGTATCAGAGAGTAATTATTGTTGTTACGGATTTTGCTTATAAAACAGTTATTACGGATTTTGTTTACCAAGCAGTTATATTATTGTTGTTACAAAGAAAAGCATTAACTACAATGATAATGTTAACATAAATATATCCTAATAAATATTTTACAAGATCTTTTCCACATTCAGGTTGATATGTTAGTTAAAAATCTTCAAAATAAATACAAACTTTTTATATCGTCCTAACTAACTTCAGAAGAAATTTAATAGGTCATTAGTTAAATAAGTTGATAAACGGTTACAATGCCCAATGTCCGTCGTCTTTTGTTCAAATGATTGTTCACTAAGCATTGGCTAATTTTCCTTTCGTTAAAGCTAGTCACACATACGGATATGTCCGTGCGTTGAGGTACGGTGCGGATGGGAATGATCTGTGGGGGATTGGACACGGATAAGTACGGAGCAGTAAGTCTTAGTACGGGAAAATTAGTGAGAAACGGGGAACAAAAAGATACAGGACGCGAATAAGTACGGAAAGGTACGGCGTACTACGTTGAACTACGTTTTACTGCGCCTGACAACTTACCCAGCGCGTGGACGGATCTGCGGTGAACTACGTTGAACTACGCTTTAGTACGGACTGCCTCGGATAACTACGTTAAGCTACGGATCAATAAGCATTACTACGTTCGCATTAAGGTTTAGTAGCGGGTCGGTAAGTTTCATATAAATTGGGCAACGTGTAGCCAGCGTTTTCATTACGATTATCTTTGACATCAAGTCACTTCGGCAAGGTACGTTTCAGTACGGATAACTACGTTTAGTACGTTTAACTACGGATGAATGTGTTTCGGCCAAGTTGGACTAAGTCACGCTCAAATGGCTACGGATCGCTCAAACTTTTGTGCATGTTCAAAAGTTGGAGAAACTTGCAAGTTGGGAGTACGTCTTGAATACGTTTTGACCAAGTGTCAATACGGATTGATACGGATTACTACTTTGAGGTACGGCACAGGTACGGGTCGATACGGATAACTACGTTTCTATCCGTGGCTAAACATAGCTATCCGCGCCGTATGTGTGACTGGGGTATGATCAATGTTATAATGCTTATTATTGACCCCGCTCTGTTACATCATACAAATCTGTAAGTCGTGAGCAGTGTGATGATTTGAAAATAAAGCATGTAGTTTTTAGTATTTCGTTATCAAGCTCTTATTCATCCGAGGGAGTGCGATGTATTTGTGGATAGCAAGTTATAATGACTTGTATCTCTAATTCATTCGAGGAGGTGTGGGGAATATGTGGATAATAAGTCAGTAATCTATCTCGTGTATCGTGCGAGGGGGAGAGAGATAATTGTGGACAGTAAGTCAGTAATCTCGCTCTAGCTCATGCGAGGAGATGTGAGATATTTGTGGACAGTAAGTCAGCAATCTATCCCTGATTTATGCGAAAATTTGCGAGGTATTTGTGGATAGTAAGTCAGTAATCTATTTCTAATTTATGCGAGGAGATGTGAGTTATCTGTGGACAGATTCATGCGAGGAAATGCGTGGTATCTGTGGATAGCAAGTCAGTAATCTATTTCTAATTCATGCGAGGAGGTGCGAGTTATCTGAGGGTAGCAAGTCAGTAACCTATCTCTAATTCATGCGAGGAGGTGCGAGTTATCTGAGAGTAGCAATTCAGTAATCTATCTCAAATTCATGCGAGGAAATGCGTGGTATCTGTGGATGGCAAGTCAGTAATCTATCTCTAATTTATGCGAGGAAATGCGTGGTATCTGTGGATAGCAAGTCAGTAATCTATCTCTTATTCTGGCGAGGAGATGCATGGTATCTGTGGACAGCAAGTCTGTAATCTATCTCTAATTCACGCGAGGAAATGCGTGGTATCTATGGACAGCAAGTGAGTAATCTATCTCTGATTCATGCGAGGAAATGCGTGGTATCTGTGGATGGCAAGTAAATAATCTATCTCTAATTTATGCGAGGAAATGCGTGGTATCTGTGGACAGCAAGTCAGTAATCTATCTCTAATTCAGGCGAGGAGATGTATGGTATCTGTGGACAGCAAGTCTGTAATCTATCTCTAATTTATGCGAGGAAATGCGTGGTATCTGTGGATGGCAAGTCAATAATCTATCTCTAATTCATGCGAGGAAATGCGTGGTATCTGTGGACAGCAAGTCAGTAATCTATTTCTAATTCATGCGAGGAAGTGCGTGGTATCTGTAATCAGCAAGTCAGTAATCTGTTTCTAATTCATGCGAGATAATGCGTGATATCAAGGGACAGCAAGTCAGTAATCTATCTCTAATTCATGTGAGGAAATGCATGGTATCTGTGACTGGCAAGTCAGTAATCTATCTCTAATTCATGCGAGGAAATGCATGGTATCTATGGACAGCAAGTCAGTAATCTATCTCTAATTCAGGCGAGGAGATGCATGGTATCTGTGACTGGCAAGTCAGTAATCTATCTCTAATTTATGCGAGGAAATGCATGGTATCTATGGACAGCAAGTCAGTAATCTATCTGTAATTCAGGCGAGGAGATGCATGGTATCTGTGACTGGCAAGCGAGTACAAATGTTCTAATAGAATGAAGTAAACTAGGGAGGTTAAATGTCAACTATTATATTACTGAAGACAAAAAACATGAAGCATGTGTGTTTGATGAATATCCTGTGCTCTGACAATATAATACAATGGTGTTATGTATGTCGTTTATTGTTTTAATTCTTTCATAAAGAGAAGTATCATTGAAAACAGTATTACAAACGGCAGTATATTGCCTTAATTCATCGTTATATACCGCCGACATTTATTCATAATTGCAATACTAAATACTGTTTTTATTGGAGATTCATACAACTTGATTGTCTTATTCATTACTTTACTATCATTAATTTTGAAGAGTTATTTTTGTATGATTAATAAGATTAAATCTATTGTTTGTCTTTCATGTGCCATGCACCTTATTTGCATTAATATCGCTTTCTGTATTATATACATTGGGACAATGAAATTTGTCTTAGATTGATTTGTTTTATCAATAATTCAGGACATGGCATCCGGACGATAGTGTGTTACGGCGAAAATACTATGATATAATTTTCGCTACTTAGACTCTGTGTTTCGGGGTTATTCCTTAATTCCACCTTCTATTGTTTAAGGTTGTTTTATCTGGTTTTGGCAACAACGCTTAAGGTGCAGAACTTTGGCTGTTATTTTTATTAACCTGGTAACAAACTGTTTGACAGTACCCACCTCCCCCCTTATTTTTATTACTGCAGCGTTTATATTTAACTCTTTTTTTTTACTGCAGCGTTTATATTTAACTTTTTTTTTACTGCAGCGTTTATATTTAACTCTTTTTTTTACTGCAGCGTTTATATTTAACTTTTTTTTTACTGCAGCGTTTATATTTAACTTTTTTTTTACTGCAGCGTTTATATTTAACTTTTTTTTTACTGCAGCGTTTATATTTAACTCTTTTTTTTACTGCAGCGTTTATATTTAACTCTTTTTTTTACTGCAGCGTTTATATTTAACTCTTTTTTTACTGCAGCGTTTATATTTAACTCTTTTTTTTACTGCAGCGTTTATATTTAACTCTTTTTTTTACTGCAGCGTTTATATTTAACTTTTTTTTTACTGCAGCGTTTATATTTAACTTTTTTTTATCTGAACATCTTTGCATTAGATGCCGAATAACATGCCCTTTGTATCGTTATAGTTGTCCTTTTACGATATCCGACCTATAATCGTGTGTGTAAGAACAGACCATGACGCATTCGTTAGTTGAAAAGCAATATTAACATGATCAGTTCTTGGAAACACTGGAATTGTTAACGTTCAGTTATTTCTTTCTTTCCAGATTAAAATATCACAATACAGGACTTATTAAATCGGTAAGTAGAATGGATTTTGTGTCGCTTTTTTCGTTTGATCATTGCATACTTAAATAGTTGTATAACGTTTATTTTATTACAATTATTTCACTTTTTACTGTTAATTAGTTCTTTCCATATCGGTTAAACAGTTACACTAAACTTTAGATATTTTTTCAGAGATACCATTTCTATTCTGTCTAACAAATGATTTACAGGTTACCCGACTTTGTTATTTGCTTGTGTTGGCGGTATACAACTATTAAATTTTTATTTTTTAATATATTATGTAGAAGCGGGATGAGTTGACTGGCAGGTCGCCATTAATACATTTAGATTTCTCAAGTAACTGCAATCTTTTTTCATAGAATTTTTGAATGCCTTGTTAGCACTGAAAGATTTTCATAAATTTAGCTGGTTTAAATGTTTTCATACAAACAGTTACTGTGGCATTATTCTGTGAAAATATTTTCTTACTCTGTTTTGTGTGTTTGGAAAGATCTTAACTGTTTTAATGTTATAAAAGCTGATAAAACATATTATTATATACGTTACTATAAATAGTAACAAAAATTCCGTTTAAAACGGTCATTACGGTCTCTGTTGACGAATCCATAATGGCGCAGTGCGCCTCACCCGCCATAATCATAATGGCCCCGGGTAACCGGAACGTCAGCGCGTTCTGACGTTGACGTCATGTAGCAACGTCATTATGGCGGGTGAAAGGGTGCTGAATCATTTTCAGGTCGATTGTCAAATAATGATGGCACTGTTGATGAAAAAATCAATACAAATGATGCTTAGGCCCCATAAGTTTGTAGAAAAAAATATGTAAAATGAAAATAACAAGATGAATTATGAAGCGAAGGTATAGAGAATATTAGGTTACTGTCTTTCTTAACTTAAGTTTATCCACCGAGTTGGAGAAAGGTTTATCCACCCGAGGCTTGCCGAGGGGGATAAATCTTTCGGAGACGAGGTGGATAAACTTAAGTTTAGAAAGACAGTAACCTAATATTCTATTTATCCTGCAGTCAATAAAATCTGTGTATAACATATATTTACTTTCAAAATGATTTTCTCTACAAAAATAATCCAGAATTTCACTCACTTGTGAATTCCTACGCCCTTCAACCCCCTTGTCTGCTTGATCCAGTTACACACGATTCCTTACAATAAAACATTATTTCATGCCTCATACTTTGCCTTCTGAAGTTCTGTGTATTATAAATCATCGGTGCTAACAGGGCATTCGCGTACAAAACAAGCAGAATGGTTTTGACTCGGATAAAATACAGCCGAAAACCACGCTTGATATGAATTCAAATGCCCGCAGTCTTAAATTTACTCCATTTCCGTACAAGACAATGTGAGATAATGAAATTCCTTCCACCATGAATGGTTTAGATCCAATAATTACAATAAACGACTGCTTAAATCTGGTAATTTGTGTAAATTTCTAACTAAAAATGAGTGAACGCCAAATAAACAAAGTCAAGGACGATTCACTCAGACTTTAAAAACCTTCACCGTACCATTCCGTATGGAGGTTTACTAGGACAGAGTGAACCAATTTTTAATTTTTTTTACCGTGGCTGTCCTCATAAAATGATGAAATGTTTGAGCTTTGAACTCTTAGCCCAGTTTACATTACCTATAGCACATATACTTGAAAAAGTAGTCCGTCAGTTACATTGACGGTATAAACCTGCATTGACTGAATAAACCTCAAGTTTACACGGCAGGCAGATATCGGCCTGATAAATGCATAGTGGTAGGATAAATATAATAAAAAGGTCAATAAACGGCTGGTTGTGCCTTCTAGCCATAATGGCACACCTAGTTTCATAATGGCCCTCGGGCAATTATGACACTAGATGTGCCATTATGGCAAGAAGGTACAACCAAGCCTTATATTAACCTCTTAATAAAAGTAATTTAATTTCAAGGTTAATAATCGTTCAGTTCCAACACTATGATTTTGTAACATATATAAGCAAATTTATTCAGCTATACTCTAAACATTTTATTTAGATTTTACGTATGAATTCCTCATAACGGTTGTGCAGCTTCCATAAAAAATTCTCTTCAAATAGGCAAGGTTTATTAATTTAACTTATTTATTAATTTATTAATTAATTTACTTAAACATGACCAAAAAGGCGATTCCATCATGATGTCCGGTTGGCTGCATTCAAACGTTTGGTGTTTAGGACAATGAGGCATCGCTATGATCTATTAGTTTCTGTAAGGGCTGGATTGTTCTATACTTTATGCTCACACAATATAATTTGCTGGCTCTGACTTCGCAAACAGATATATATATCTCCTACTTTTGACAGAAAGGAGTTGAAAATTCGCTGGTGATGTTTTTCTTTAATTTTAGGAACACGCAGACCGTTTTGGGGGTAAATATCGGCAAAATATACAACTTTCCTATTATCTTCTGTAAGGAGAAATATAATGTAAACAAGGATGATTGTAGCAGACTAGCTTAGTACATTCGGTAACAGTTAATCCTATGTTTTATTTGAAATTTCCACCAACAGACATTCTGTACCTTTCATATGAATCACGTATTTTCTCCTAGACCAATGGGAACCTGCAATTTTTGTCACTTATGAGATATTTTACACTCCAAGGATATATGTCTGATTCAGAGCCAGATTTTTGGGAAATAACTATACTATTCGTTCACACTGGAACGGGCACTGATTATAGTTCCTTCTATTTTTACGGGTTCCATTTAAACGTCCTTGTTGGAGATAATTTGAAAATATTACTAATATTTCCATTACGCTCAAACCCCAATTGTAACTATGTTCGTTCGTCTGTTTTTCACAGTTAGTTCTATTTATAGCTACGTCATGCAACATTTGTTTTAAATAAAATTTCACAAACATTCATTGTAACACTTGGACGGCGTAACTTTCGCACTTCTGACTTCTAACTTCATGACTTCTGACTTCCGACTTCCACCTTTCCAACTTCTTACTTCCAACTTCTTCACTTCTAACTACCTCGCTTCCGACTAAAGACTTCCAATTTTTTCACTTCTAACTTGCGAATTTCTCATTTCTTACTTACAGTTTCCACACTTCTAACTTATGGCTTCCGACATCTGATTTCCAACTTCCACACTTCTTACTTCCAACTTCCCCACTTGTGACTTATAACTTCCAGTCTTTTAACTTCAAACTTCAAACTGCTAAGTTCTAACTTCCTGATTTCTAACTTCTAACTTTCAGACTTCTTATTTCTGACTTCCAATTTCCAGCTTCTGACTTTCGACTTCCGCACTTCTGACTTCCAACTTCTGCACTTCTAACTTCCGACTTCCAACTTCAAATCTTCTGACTTCCAACTTTCCCTCTTTGGAAGTCGGAAGTAAGAAGTGTGGAAATTGGAAATCAGAAGTCAAAAGTCAGGAAGTTAGAAATTAGAAGTGCGGAATTTAGAAGAAGGAAGTAAGAAGTCAAGAAATCGAAAGTAAGAAGTGTGGAAGTTGGAAATCAGAAGTCGAAAATCAGGAAGTTGGAAGTCAGAAGTGCGGAAGTTAGAAGTCAGAAGTGCGAAAGTAAGAAGTAGGAAGTAGGAAGTCAAGAAGTTAAAAGTGAGAAGTGCAAAAGTAAGAAGTCAAAAGTGGGAAGTACGGAAGTCAGTTGTCCCTCCAGGGCTTCCATAATCTTCCGGTATTTATCAGTGTGTAATTTAAAAATCGCATATTGCGGAAATTGTGTCTGTTTCAGTCGGACAAAATTAAGTCGTAGTTAGCAAATAAAATTCTTAACTAATCAACGAACGAAATTAAATTGCTTCACAATATAGAACAGTATATGAGAAATTCTGGCCAATTCATTTAACCTCCAATTTTTGTTAGTAAATACAGTACAACTTCTTCGCAACTAATAAAATTGAAAATATATAACAGAAGAAAGGCGTCATGATTTTGGCTACTGCTTAAGGCAAGCATAAAACTTGAAATCTCTCCCGACGAAACTGCCAGATTGAAATGCATTTCGTGGTCTATAAATAACTTTCCTCGTTCAGAATTTCAGCATGAGAAATACTTTGCTGCCAAGAAGTAATTCTAGAGTGCAGTCTTTTACTATTATTGACTTTCATTAAGGCATAGAAACTTTTAGAAATTAAAAAGAACTATCAGAGGTAATTTAGGTTTTATTAATGGGATATAACAAAAAATAAGTGTAAATGCATAAGGCTTTACTAATTTAAAAAAAAAAATTTCGGAAGCTGTGCATTTGCGAGTTTACTCAATGTTATTCACTTGGTAATTTTGTGAGCTATTGATATGTTAGATTATTGCTTATCTCTATATTTAACCACTGTAGTTACTGTACACATGCCTATTTAAATTTCATATAGAAAAATGAAAAAACGTGAAAAACATTATGTTAGCTTATGATGCTTTCATGTAAAAGAAAATGAAAACATTTAGATACATTTCTTTCCTTTTGTTTTGAACCATAAAACGACAGTTGAACATTTAGAGCTGATGATTATTTTATGTACGTGATTTAAAAAAGAAAATATGTTAAGTAATTTTCCTCGAGAAAAATTAGACTTAAATGAAGATACATGTATTCCTCTTTTTGTTTGAATGCTCTTGTCCATATAACAGTAGTTTTTGTGTCAGTTAACATGCCTAGAGTTTTGCCACTTTAAGGTAGTTTTGCACGTTCGGATCAAAACTTTTTCTACTATGTAGAATTGGATTAAACACTGATTTTTCAAAACCTCAGAATATACTAAGAACATTCAGCAAATAAAACTGATAGGGTCGTGTGTTTAATCATGCAAGTTTTTATAATGGGAGTCTTTGGGAAAATTACAATTTTCATAACATTTTCGCGAATAGAACAAAGTCGTAAATAAACATATGGCCTATAAGATGATGAAATAAAAATTATATGTCCGTATGCTTGTTTTTTAGATATTTGCCCATGATTGAAGTAATCCCCACATTTCAAGCTGGTTTTAAGCCATTATTTTGAATTATTTAACGTGTCACATGTTTTGATATCATATTTTAACTTTAGAAAGATAGTAACTTTGCCATCGTAATAAATTTACACACGGGTTGCCATTAATTCATAAAATGATTTTAATTTCCGTACGCCGAATCCAGGCTTTATTCTACATTATCCGGGTAAATGACGTTACGCCATCACTTTCGATTTATCAAACGTGCAGAACTACCTTAAAAACATGATAAAATAAAGTATTGAAATAAGCAATACGGTATCTGACATAGGCATTTGCAATACCTAAAAATAATAACGAGCAAATTAAAAAAACATAATAGAACACACACTTTAATAAAACATGCACGCATATTTGACAGATTACCATTCTAACTGCACTTGAACCTTTCTGTTGTCATATAACTGTAAACTGCAAGGTGTTCCTTAAAAATCAATGTTTATACACAGAGGAAAGAAGGAAACTTTTTATTAATGAATCAAGTTTCTGATTTTTGGTGGCTGATGCCACCAGTGTCGAAATGTGTACTAAATTTGAGAAATCTGCCAGTTCTTAAGACCATCCTAACAACAACACTGAAAATAGTTCCAGGCTTTCCAGAAAAAACAACTTTGTTCACAACGTGCAGATATGCAATGCTACCAGGTATAGCCTTAAACCATTTCAATGTAAAGTTGGCGACTGAACAACATAAATTTATTAAAACAACCAAGTGTATGAATACAAATATACAAATTTATGGTCACGTGAACAAAAGATGACCTCATGTCACCTGAACTGGAGCGATGCTATGTATCTAGTGGCTGTTCCTTATTATGGTATCGTCCTAGAGGTCACGTAGCTAATATCTTGAAAAAAGTAGAAACACACAGGTCGACCAAAATGACAAACGGGCTCGCCTTGACTATGCCAGATGAAGGAAGGTACAAGGAAATTCATTGATGCAAGCATCAAAGACGCCGCCAAGTGTCGTGTCTGAAGTACGTTTATTGCAATATGAGAAATCACCTAATCATTACTTTATTAGTCTGACCGGCTACAAATTATCAACATTAGCACATGAAACAATATATGTTATAAACTGTTTAAAACATGGAGAATAAACATGATAGAAAAGTATTACCATGCAAAACAAATCCTCTACCTGCAATGACATTGACATTTCGAGTTGGTGGTCCCTTTACATACAAAATTAAAGTTATTATTTCACTAAGGCCAGCACCTGTGAAATCTTATATGCAGGAGCGTGTGTATGAAGTTCCACAGAAATGCAGTTTGTTGGAAAATGAGGTTATGTTAAAAGATAATTATTTCAAAGTTGTGGTTCACAGAAACCATTATTTTTATTATCATGTAATGTAATGAGTGTTTTCTATTCATTGATGAAGTTTCATAGACCTTAGTCACCTACATTATAGATTTCAGAATGCAGATTATACACAGCATTTTACTGTTTCCGTTGCCAAAACAACCAAAAATTTTGTCCAAGAAAAGAATGATGTAACATGAGTAATCTCTATATTGCCCCTATTCACAAAGCATGAATCTTTCTTGTATACTTTTGGAATATCGTAGAATTCATTTTTTTTTCGGACGAATGATTAACTTGAAGTCCTCGTTGAACCGTAAATAAGACAAAAGGTTAAAAATAAGTTAACAGCGGCACTTCCTTCGTTCATTTCAACATATATATGCTTATTGGTTCCTTTATTTAATTTGTTAATACGTTTTACAATGAATTTTATGCAGGCAAAGTGTAATTTTCCGTTTTTTTATTTTTTAATATTCTCTTCGAAGTTTACTGAAATGGTATTGTAAAATACATGAATGCTCACTTGTCAGCAATTCACACGTTGCGGTATATCTGCGGTGTGTTCTATTAATAGAAAATGAGATAGGTAAGTAGGTCATGCTAAGATCAGAAATAGAAAACTTGACTTACAGAGTAACCTCCCATATCAATAAATCGGACAAATATTTTGACGAAAGTGTAAATAAAAAAATCTTTTCTGCTCTTTAAATAAGGAGAGGAAAGACAGATAACATTGTTTTATATCACATAATAAGTTGCATTACATACATTTTTTATGTTTTCTTTTTGCCATTTTTTGTTTATTCACTAAAATCTATTGTGCATTATCGTTGGTCATTTTAAAAGCTATTCACTGTGTTCAGTTTATCACTCCGAAACTATTCATTACCATCTTTACAGGGTCCGAAATAAAAGTGTATCCCATATACTCGACACCGCCTCCTGGGCGGCGTCGAACTATTGACGTACAATTTTTATCAGTTTGTAGATTCGTGAAAATGGGTCGTATATGAACTTGTAGCGATGATATTTATAATAGCAATCTGTAGCAAGTCGTCGGGTAACAGATTTGATCAACTTAAAAATTTTAGATCTAAATTTTAACCTCATTTGAAAAATTGTCGGAAGTACCTGTTTCGTCCTCACATTTTCCCCAAATAATTGATTACCTTTATTTACATTTCTGAAGCCAAACAACTGTTGATAAATGCAAAATAAACTAATAATATCTTACTGCAACAGTGTTTATTCGATCAAAATTATTCAACATTAAATAATTTAGAAAAACTGTTCGTATCCAAATTGCCGATAAACGGTTCAACTTTTCGTACCAAATGTTCTCAATATTAAGAAAAATGTCAAATATATTTGAATTTCTTGGCAGTGGCGTTAGTTGTTAACTGTAACTTTAACAGTTCCATGATTGTTTTCTCAAAATATGAACATTTAGATTTCTGTCCTGCCACCATTACGTTTTTATTACTAGAACTATTGAAACATTCAAACTGATTAAAAATATCTGCTCTTCCACTTCAGCTTAATTCATTTTAAGAAAAATCTGTCAGACCGGGAAAAAATCGAAAAATGAGTATCTCACGAAACAGAACCTTTTAAATTTTGATACATATATTTGTAAGCTTGTCCGTCAGTCAAGCACTTTTGCGAAGCCTGCTGTTATATATGACGGACTTTTGAATATAACAGATGGGTGATAATCTATACATCTCTGCTTGTTTAATGTATATACTTACTAACATATACTGGCTGCAGGACTGACATTCTGAGGCGCATGTTTGTGGTGTTTTCTTTCACAATAATCTCATGAAAACCAAAGCTATCTGGTAAGGACTAAATCAGACTGTATATAATCAATGACAGACAGTGTACAAAAGCTTTAGAAAGATATCTAAACAGCTGAATGATTTTTTAGCTCACCTGTCACAAAGTGACAAGGTGAGCTTTTGTGATCGCGCGGCGTCCGTCGTCCGTCGTCCGTGCGTGCGTGCGTGCGTCCGTCCGTCCGTAAACTTTTGCTTGTGACCACTCTAGAGGTCACATTTTTTGTGGGATCTTTATGAAAGTTGATCAGAATGTTCATCTTGATAATATCTAGGTCAAGTACGAAACTGGATCACGTGCCATCAAAAACTAGGTCAGTAGGTCTAAAAATAGAAAAAACCTTGATATTTCACAAGATCTTCATGAAAATTGGTCAGAATGTTCACCTTGATGATATCTAGGTCAAGTTCGAAAGTGGGTCACGTGCGGTCAAAAACTAGGTCAGTAGTTCTAAAAATAAAAAAACCTTGTGACCTCTCTAGAGGCCATATATTTCATTAGATCTTCATGAAAATTGGTCAGAATGTTCACCTTGATGATATCTAGGTCAAGTTCGAAAGAAGTTCACGTGCCATCAAAAACTAGGTCAGTAGGTCAAATAATAGAAAAACCTTGTGACCTCTCTAGAGGCCATATTTTTCATGGAATCTGTATAAAAGTTGGTCTGAATGTTCATCTTGATGATATCTAGATAAAGTTCGAAACAGGGTCATGTGCGGTCACAAACTAGGTCAGTAGGTCTAAAAATAGAAAAACCTTGTGACCACTCTAGAGGCCAAACTTATGAATGGATCTCCATAAAAATTGGTCAGAATGTTTACCTTGATGATATCTAGGTCAAGTTTGAAAGTGGGTCACGTGCAATCAAAAAGTAGGTCAGTAGGTCAAATAATGAAAAAACGTTGTGACCTCTCTAGAGGCCACATTTTTCATGGGATCTGTATGAAAGTTGGTCTGAATGTTTATCTTGATGATATATAAGTCAAGTTTGAAACTGGGTCAACTGCGATCAAAAACTAGGACAGTAGTTCTTGAAATAGAAAAACCTTGTGACCTCTCTAGAGGCCATACCCTTGAATGGAACTTCATGAAAATTGGTCAGAATGTTCACCTTGATGATATCTAGGTCAAGTTTGAAACTGGGTCACGTGCCTTAAAAAACTAGGTCAGTAGGTCAAATAATAAAAAAAACCTTTTGACCTTTCTAGAGGCCATACTTTTCATGGGATATGCATGAAAGTTGGTCTGAATGTTCATCTTGATGATATCTAGGACAAGTTTGAAACTGGGTCAGTTGCGGTCAAAAACTAGGTCAGTAGGTCTAAAATTAGAAAAATCTTTTGACCTCTCTAGAGGCCATATTTTTCAATGGATCTTCATGAAAATTGATCTGAATATTCACCTTGATGATATCTAGGTCATTTTCGAAACTGGGTCACGTGCGGTCAAAAACTAGGCCAGTAGGTATAAAAATAGAAAAACCGTGTGACCTCTCTAGAGGCTATATTTTTCATGAGATCTTCATGAAAATTAGTGAGAATGTTCACCTTGATGATATCTAGGTAAAGTTCAAAACAGGGTCACGTACCTTCGAAAACTAGGTCAATAGGTCAAATAATAGAAAAACCTTGTGACCTCTATAGAGACCATATTTTTCAATGGATCTTCATGAAAATTGGTCAGAATTTTAATCTTGATAATATCTAGGTCAGGTTCAAAACTGGGTCACATGAGCTCAAAAACTAGGTCACTATGTCAGATAATAGAAAAAACGACGTCATACTCAAAACTGGGTCATGTGGGAAGAGGTGAGCGATTCAGGACCATCATGGTCCTCTTGTTTTAAAATCTTATCATTAATTGATAGTAAAATAGACCTTCGGTGTAAGTTATGTTGTAGTTTTCGCCACAAATAATAAAAAAGGACCAAAATATCCATTAAAGACTAAATCAGTTTGTATGTAAACAATGACCAGGCCAGACCTGAATGTTTTGGGGGAAAAAATGTTCTTTTTATTTATAGTAAGAATTCCTCAGCTGTCATATTCTTTCAAGTATTTCAACAATTGATTAATATTGTTTTAATTAACACCGTGTAAGTTACATTAATGCTTTAAGAAATCCATCAGTTTTCTTTTCTTGATTAACTTTGAAGTGATATGGGAGCAAGGAGCTTTTACTTTATCAGAATTGCAAATACATTATCATATTTTTACACAAACACGAAGGCAATAGGTAATAAGTTGTCATATTCGGGAAAGCATGATTTCTTTGCCTTTAAAGTGAAGGAAACTGAAACTGTTTGTGATTTTCAGTATGTACCCAATGTAAGTGACGGTGATATTTTTAACAAAATTAGAAGCAAGAAGATGATCAGTTGGAATAAATATTTTTACATCAAATTGAAGACGAGAAATTGATGTAAAGTATTTTAACTGCCAAAATATTCACAAATAAAAAGAAATATTTGAAATTAACCATTTAAAGTACTTTCCGCTCAAAGATGTATCTGCCGGGGAACCAGTGTATTGATTATGGGCTATTTCAAGGGGGACGGCGTACAATGATATGCCAGTTCAAATATATGCTTGCCAAAAACTAAAGAGAAACTATGCTCTTTCATGTACTGAAACGTTATGATATGTTTTCTTTACTGAAATCTGATATGCGATTCAGACCCTCTTTCTGGAAAACATTTACTTACAAACATACGGACCCTCTAAACACTAAACTAAGCTTGACACTGAAATGTTTTACTACGTTTTTCTGAGATCTGTTCACTTGTTTTAAATATGTAGTCAGGACAACATTTACTTTTTTGATATCATTCAATCGAAAATCAAGTAGAGCGTGTTCGTCTAGGCTTGCTATTGATTAAAGCTATGAAGTTTCAATCAAATCCCGCACGTAGTATAGGAGTGGTTCCGGAAAACATGATTTACTAACCCGTCCAAAAATCATTCAGCCGGAATACGTTGAATAAGTTCGGAACAAGTCTCTGTATTGAACGCTTTTCTAAAGTTTGTGTAGAACCCAACTAAGTCCGAATAATTGTCAGGGCGATATATTCTTTTTGAAGTTTCTAAGGTCTGTTTCTCCGCAGAAACCATCCAAGCGAAATTCCTGTTAAGAATGCTCCACTATCTTTGGTATAAGTAATCCCCATCAATAGCATAGTAGTCCTGACAAACACAACAATTTATGGGCCATATTTTTTATTAAACAATCATTATTCAACCAGAAAACGGTAATTATATGCGAAACTAGCACAAGTACTAAACATGCCTGCAAAGGTTGATTGAAATCCCACTAGTAGTTCAAGAGAAATAGAGAAGTACTCAGGACAGAGATTTTACAGAACCAAAACTCCACCAAAATCATTGGTACAATGTGCGCAGCTAGAAGATTTAAGTTTGATGGAAGTCAAACAGTAGCAGACCTCCTAGTGAAACCTTTAAAACCTTTAAAAACCTTTAATTTCAGAGCAAACCTTTAAAACCTTTAAATCTTCTGAAAAAACCTTTAAAACGGCCAAATAGCCTGTAATTTTCACTCAAAACCTGTATTTTTGTTCAGACTGCTTGCCGTGCCAGTTTAAAGCAAGTAATGGTTATACTGCTGTATTTCCCTCCCTTTTAAGTGTTGTTATTAGGATACTGCTTGTATATCTTTCATCTTGAGTTTTTCAGAATGCTGTTGTGTTCACCAGACCACATACATGTAGATGTTTGCAGTAGTGTTCACCAGACCATATATATATAGGTAATAGGTGTTCCATGTATTCAGCATAAGGTACCATGGAGCTGAATGCTTGAAATGGTCTGGTGACATGATGTTTACACTATGGTAACACTGGACAAGGTCTGGTGAAGATATAGCATTCTGAGCAAAGTTGATGTAGGCACTACAAATTCAGGCTTTCAAGTGGCCCTAAAATTCCTAAAAATTCCTATTTTTTTTAGGTCTCCCTAGAATTCCTAAAACAATGCTCAAAAAGGGACAAATTCCTAAAAAAGCCCTTATTTTTTCAATTGTCCCTAATTTTTTGTAATATCTGTCTGAACTTAAATTTGTTTTAGATTCATTTTCAGAGGTTGCTTCTATCAGTTTCCATGAGTTCCTAGGCTACATCTTCATGAAACATAGATTTACTTCATTGAGTGATCAGGCCTAGATCCATGGCTGGGCCCAGGAGGCCTGTGCCCCCATTTGGCTCATCAAAGTTGCTGTCAACTATTTTGGCAAAGAACAGATATTTTCTCAAAATTAGGCCCAAAAACGCACCAGAGGCCACCATTCCATTTCTCTATTACAAAATTTTCCAGGGGGAGGACCCCCTGACCCCCCTTCCAATAAGGGGATTGCCTATTCAGTACCTCAAATTTATATAAGTTCCCCAGAGGCCACCATTGATATCTACATTTCAAAACATTTCCAGAGAAAGAAGAGTCCCCTGACCCTCCTAAAACTGCAGGGATACCCTCTGCCACACATCAAAATTTAGACCAAAACATGCACTACAATCGAGCATTTTATACCTGTATTTTAATTTTTTTCAGAGTTGGAGGGGTGGGCAGCATCCTTACCTCCCTAAAATTAGGGGGCTACACCCTCCTATGCTTCAAAATTTAGAACAAAAAAGACACAAGCACCCACTATTTCATACCTGTATTTTAAAATTTTCCAGGGGAAAATTACCCCCTCCCCCCAATTGAGAGAAGTACCCCTCCAGTACACCTCAATATGTAAACAAATAAAGGCACCAGTGTCCAGTGTCCACCATTTCATACCTGTATATCAAAAACTTATGTTGGAGACACAGTTGTTCTAGAATGGTGCCCCTGCAAAAAGCAACAATATATAAAAGGATGGGCTTGACATGTTGACCTGTGGGCATTTAGTCCTAATTTAGCCCTTACTTTTTGCAAAAATAGCCCTAATTTTTGTCAATAGTGCTTGAAAGCCTGTACAATGTGTAAAACAGGAACCATATACAAAAAAGGTGATATAAATGTGCAGTGAAAGTGGGTATACCCATTAAGTTAGGTATGTATATCAATCATAATGTATAATTCAAACAATATATAATATCAAACATGCCTATTTCTGATATCTGGTTTTAGAGTGTGGGTTTCCATATATAAATTAACTTTTTTTAGTAAATACCTATACAATAATGTATATATTATGTGTTTTCAACGAGAATTCCGACAAAAATAGCCTTTATTTACTCTTTATTTTTTAATATTTTACACTAAAAGGCCTTTATTTCCATAGATTGGAGCCTTTATAAAAACCTTTATTTTTGTTCAGGCCTGCTAGGAGGCCTGCAGTAGTATAAACCTATGAGGAATTATAACAGTCGCTTACGATAAAGTTTTTATTCGTTTTGTTTTGTGAAATCTGTAGCAATCCACTTATTCATAGAACTCTTGCTATTTCATACTTATACAATTTATGTACTTTTATTTTGAAGGTTTTAAAGTTTGTTTTTGACAAGAGCATTCAATCTGGTATATTTAAAACCAATGATACGTCTAAAACAAACGTTGTAGCAAAATACAAACTTAATGATGGTAGCTGTGAGTGTGTCAGTTTTGTATGAGATTGTATCAGACCTGAGCTATATTAGTCGCTGTATAACATGATAACAATTACCGGTTATGTTAGCTAGTTATTAGCTTTGATGAGATTTCAGTTAGAGATTTCTTTTTAATTAGATCTACGAAATGTTGTTCTAATTAACTAGCAACGGTAATTTGTTGAATTGTGCAGATTATTGAGGAAATTGTCATTACATTAATTAAGGTATAGCTTCGCAAATTTGATTACAAGTTACATTAAAACCATTTGGTTGATTACATTAAGATGAGAGATAAACTTACTATATTTCTGCAACATCTAGAAACTTCTAACGCCCTCTCCATATTGTTTGCAATATCTTTCAAATACTTAAGGAGGTAGGTTACCTTGTTACAAGGGTAAATTCAAATTACTTGAACCGCAGCATCTTTTTGTATTTCGTGTAATATGAAGTTTTAACTGCTAAAATCACAGTTTTGTTTGTCTCTGTCCCTTCAAGCTCAATTTTTATCCTGGTTTGAAGAACATGACCCTCCAAAGGTATTTCATATTGAAAGAAGAAGGAAAATACGGATATTTAACACTTTTCAGTGTAATTTAGTTTCATTGATATCCGTAGAAGTCAGCATAATCTATAATTTTACTGGTATGCACGTTAGCTTTCTAATATAAGCTTAAAATGTATATGTCGCGGGGCTCGTGTTTCCATGGTAACGCATTTTCTCTCATTTTTAAACAACTATGTATAAAAATAGGGGTTTTCGACGGCTTCAGTGCCATTCTGTTAATGATCAACATGGAATACATGGGTAATATTATTAGCAAAATACCAAGCACTATACATGGTACCCTATTTTTCTTAAAGTTTAAAGTAACCATGGCAACAGAGATGTTTAAAATGACTTGTATCTTGCTTTTTGTCGTAATTTCATATAAAATAATATTGAATAAGATTACCTTTCTAGTTGATGTAGCTTTAAAACATATTATTTCTAACGTAAGTTATATTTTCGTGTTATCTGCATTTATTCAAACAAATTTCTAAGCTTAGAATTCTCACAGCAGTACACCTCGTCTGGCATTTTTCATGGAAAAGTCGTTCAGCATGCTACTATTATTCTCATGGATATTGTTGAAATGAAAATAAAAAGCCGAAGTTGTGTTTCTTAAATAGACTAGTGTCAACGCTTTTGAATTTTACATTTAGATACATAGGTCACGGGCTTCGTTTCCATGGTAACATCAATTCAATTCAAGAAACCACAATTTTCTACTGAAATTTGAACAATTTTAGATCTTAGTTTTAGTATATAAGTAACAAATTATCAACGGAACCTGAAAAATAGGTATTACAAATCAAACTGCTAGATTTTTTATTTGAAAATGGCCGTAACAAGTAAGCTCTCACCCAACTATATTCCAAATAACATTGGTTACCGTCATTCGTTTTCTTAAATTCCGCATAACGTTTCAATATAACTACATAAAAGAAGCAAAATATTGATTATTATTCAGAGCAAAAGACTCATAAAAATATTTCAGCAAATAGTGGTTATTTGAAAATAGTTTGAATAAACAAAATGCACAGAATTACGTACTTTCAAGATAAAAGCTATTAATTTTGCGCGGTAACTGACACGTAACGTCATGACGTCAGTGACGTCATTTTAAGGCAACATTGTTTTGAAGCGTTTCTGCGGCAATTTATTCATTATTTCTGCATTATTAAACCATAAAGCGTCAGACCGAAGACAGGTCTATGATTTGTTTTCAGAAGAATGAATATACAAACACATTTAGTTTGTCGTAAACGTCGTCGTAAATCGTCACGTTAGCTTCCGGTTGGACATGCGCACATACAAATATAAAGGTAACCTACCTCCTTAAAGTACATTTTTGAACTTTCTCATACAGACAGATAAACTTTTGAATTATATTTGCTCTTTTAATGAAAAACCAATCAATGAAATGATGTATTCTTTCGGACACAGTTTTTAGCATAATCATCAATAGACGGAGTTATTTCAGAGAGACATTTTTCAAAGTTTATACTCAAGGAATTCTACATTTTGGAATTGTAGAGTAAAATGTTCTTGATTCTTTTGTCATCAATAATTAATATTGCAGGCCGGTTGATAACAGTATTTACATTTTTTACAATTACGACTACCAGAAACATAAAGTTCTGTCTAAATCCGAGACAATTTTATTGTAATTAGATATTTAAAAGTTTCTGGTTAATGGTATTTGTAACAGAAAATAGTTTCTTCCGAATTCTTAAAATATTAAGGCATAGAACTAATTGGCCTCTAAAATACTAGATAAATCAATAAATTATATTTCTTTACTGAGGAAAGATAATTTGAGAATGTTTCGTTCATGATCAGATTCAGAATCTGTATGTGGCCTGAGAACCACGCAGCTTCATAAAATGGATAAGAACGTATAACAATATCGTCAGCTTCGTGGTCAATATTCTTTAAAGAAGAAACAGGTAACGTGGTTAAACATGATAGCATAGTAGCGTATCTCGTTTGTTCGACCACCTGATTTTACGAAAATGATGGTATAAGAAATTTCGAAATTTATTATAATACAGTATACTGGTTTTAAGAGGTCGTTTCGTTTGCCAAACATGCTGTATTTCACCATTATGGGAATTTCATGTAACAGGGTGGTCAACCCACTGGACTTTTGGATATCATGCACACGGAGAAAAATGTCGCGATTCAGGGTGGCATTTTGCCTATATTTTCCTTATTACTTGACGGATTTTTATAAGGTAAAGAGCGCCGAAGACAGAAAAATGAGTGCGTTCCTCCGCAAAAAACGTCTGCAATCAGTTCTCAGTATTTTCTCAAATACTTTGCCCAACTGCGAAAGTGTGTACGTTATCAAATTAGCTAGTCCACGAAAAGAAGCTGGACAAAGTGTTTGAGAAAAAAACTGAGAACTGATTGCAGACGCTTTGTGCGGAGGAAAGCTCTCAATTTGCTGTCTTCGACGCTCTTTATTTTATGAAAATCCGTCAATTAATAAGACAATATAGACAAAATGTTATTTAAACGTGACGTTTTCTCCGTGTGTTCGGTATCTAAAGTCACGTGGGTTGGTCACCCAGACAACATCAGAAGAATTTCAACAAATGTCTGAAAAAATATTATTTACAGTAGAGCATATTGTCGAGTTAAATTAAAATGAGGACATCACATACACCTATTAGAATGGCACTAAGAAACTGAATGAAATTTAACGTGTTCAGTAACACATGTATTGATGTTGTATTATCTAAGGATATGTGATTTAACTGGTGAAGATAATCAATTTTGTTGTTGTTGTTGTTGTAAAGTGCAGTGTTTTAATAGTCCTTCTGAATGCAATGGCAAATGACCACCGGCCGCCACATTATAACTAGTTTTTACGGAAGTTAAGTTTTTACTGAACACGTTACGTATTTTATTAGTAATAGTGTTTGTTTAATTATTCTGCTCATAAGGTTTTTTATTTAAATATATAGCCATTATGCATCAAGCGAAATTGAAAACAAATGGTAGAAAAACCCATGTATTAAAATTCAAACCAGAATTCCAGTTTAATCATATTCCCATATCAATAGCATGAAGATAAAAGAAACAAATAGAAATAATAATAAGGTGCCTGATTATGATATAATCAGAAACAAATATTTTTTTGTTTGCGAAAAATAGAGCCAAATAGGTCTACAAAAACATCGGAAATTTCAATATGTAAAAAACAGATAACTGAATGACGTAAAAAATCTGACTTGTAAATTACGTCATAACCTATCTAGTCTGAAGTCTTAGCTATGTACATAATGACAAATGAATTGTTATTATTATGATGATGATAATGATGATGATGATGAGTACTATTATTATTATTATTATTATTATTATTAAAGGAACGGAAGCAGATTAATGAAAACAAGGAACATTTATTTGCTGTTTTAGTTTTTATGCCCCTGAAGGGAGGCATATTAGTTTTCATATCTCCGTCCGTTCATTCGTTAGTTCGTTCGTCACAACGTTAACTTTTTGCATGGAGGCACTTTACTCGCGAACCACTGCACCCAGGACCTTCAAACTTCACATGCTGATAGTACTTATTGAGTACACGACCCCTATTGACTTTGGGGTCACCACGTCAAAGGTCAAGGTCACAGGGGCCAATGTTCACTTTTTGCATGAAGGCACTTTACCGCTGATATTTTATAGAAAATAAAGGGCGAGCATATAGTTGCCGCTTCGTCCGTCCGTCCTTCCGTCCGTCCGTCCGTCGCACTTTTGTCCGGCGTACAAATGGCATTTCGTTGAAACTTCACATAAGCATAGAGGCCATTGAGACAAAGTGCAATGTCAAAGAATCATAACTCTATCTTTCCTAGTTTTTGAATTAGTTCCCTTTATAGTACAAAATAAGGCTTGTCCGGAGCATTACTTGAAAAGTATTAATGGCATTTCGTTGAAACTTCATAAAATGATAGAGGATATTGACGGGAAGTGCAGTGTCAAAGAACCATAACTGTACCTTACCTAGTTTTTGAATGATACCCCTTTATTATACAAAATAAGGCTTGTCCGGAGCATTACTTGAAAAGTATTTATGGCATTTCATTCATACTTCACAAAATGATAGAGGCCATTGACGGGAAGTGCAGTGTCAAAGAACCATAACTCTACCTTATCTAGTTTTTGAATTATCTCCCTTTATTCAATTTTCATTTTTTTTTTTACGATCTCCATTTTTTTTCTAATACGTTATTCCCCATATTGGGACAAGCACATGCATCGGGGAGCGTCATTCGGTTTTACCGATTCCTTGTTATGTCTGTTGTTTTTCCAGGACGGACTGGTTTGCTAATTTAAAAAAAAAAGATATACTAGAAATAAATCAAACGATATTATACCGGTATATTAAAGGTCAGCTTAGGAGAATAAGTTGTTAAGAAAGACAAAAACTTTAATTAGTTTTAAGTTCGCGGAATCCACAATACTTTGATATACGGTCAGCAAGAGTGATGTTAAATCAACAAAGCGTCTTTGAACAAATAAACAAAGTTAAACTATTATGACTATCAAAACTAATAAATATTTACGGAAATTCTGAATATTGGCACTCAGTATGAACATTTCTTGAAATAAAACACATGCATACATCCGATAGTGCATTTTGCCAGATGAATTACATGTGATTTGCAATTTGTTTTAACGAGCTTTCTCAGATTGCAAATGTCTGTGTAATTATTTATATTCATACTGGTTCAAAAGTTCGAGTTCATCGTTTCAATATGCAGGAAGTTAATTAAGAACATGTTTAAACCAGATGGGTTCTGTATAATGGCAAGCTATCTTATTAAAACACACTCCGTCTGTTTGGCCACTGGCTAGTCGTTTGCATTTCGCAAAATCTAAAAATGTTTCTTTCATTGCTGTATTTGCGGGTGTAGAGATAAATATTAATGTTTTAAATGAGGTAAATTCCTCAAAGCAATAATGGCAACAAAAAAAAAACCTTATCCAATGAGAAATGAATACGCGTATTTATTAATCTGGAAACTCTTGCTAGCGTGAAAAACTATGATCTTTAATTAACAAACAGAGGCCTCAGTATTACGTTATTTTGCATGAAATCATCACATGCACAAGTATCTATTGTCTTAATGGCTTACATACGTATGCAATAATCCAACTGACATACATACATACATACATACAATAGATAGCTGTCCCTCTTTATTCTTTATGAACCTAGCTTTTATTAAACCTTCAGAACTGAAAAATGTGCTTTGTTACAATGATCTGCCAAGGTGTTGACTATTTGCGAATTCTTAATTTCACACTGATGAAAATCAAAGCTGTAAATTCATACTTAAACGCATTTGATTGAAATGAAACTTTACATAAAGATCCACTATAAATAAAGATTAAGCAAGGTGATTTTAAATGTATCTGCAAAAGCTATCCTGAAAACTGTAGGGGTCTGTAGGGGTCTAGAATTTTTGTTTAGTACATATTCGTATGCAGGTATACACATAGTTTGTGTTCAGACCCTGTGTTTTGTTCACAGGAGACATCTCCTGAGGCTATTCAGATGTTTTGTAAATATGTCCCTTTTCTTCTCAAAACACTAGATAATCAGAGCCAAGAAATATTGGTCAAAATATTTAAGAGGAATTATTAAAAAAAATATATTATCTAGTCTGTAGACAGTAAAATGTTGATATTGAAAATATTTGTCAGCATAGAATTTCTCTAATCATATTTTGAAAGCATTTTCATCCTAAAATAATTGCATTTTAGACTCAGGTCATGTGCCACTACCACCTCGATTTGAAGTCTTATGTTTTAGCTTATTTTACAAAAAAGTAATGGAACATCAAACATCTCGCATTTTTCTGCAATGACAGATTTAAAACATTCGAAAAGTCATTTCTGGTGTAGCCGCTGTAAAATTGAAAATATTGCCGTTAAAGATTTTTTTCTTGCATACCAGACGGGGATTTCCGGTATTTTTACCCGTGTTGGAAAAATTCTCGTGCTGTAAAT
The DNA here is from genome assembly GCF_021730395.1 of Mercenaria mercenaria. Classification (NCBI taxonomy): domain Eukaryota; kingdom Metazoa; phylum Mollusca; class Bivalvia; order Venerida; family Veneridae; genus Mercenaria; species Mercenaria mercenaria. The sequence goes on along the minus strand of NC_069369.1, from coordinate 42,864,742 downwards.
GACATACTACGAACTACATATATATAGAAGATTTATGTAGTAATTTTTATTTTATTTTTTTTATAAAACGGAATAAAAATCAAATATCTTGACAGGTCCTCTTTGTTCCTGATAGTATGTTTCTCGATTCAAAAATCGTTATCTTATCAAAAAATCATAACGTTACGCCGCAACTGATAAAACAAAACTGGAACTAAGCTTTGTCATTTGTCTTTGAAACGTCATGACGTCTTTTTTGTTTACGGACGTTGGTTTCCCGCACTTTGTTTAAATACGCGGCTATAAGAAATAGTTGCCGTTCGATTGATTTTATTTTTACAATATGATATGCAAGAAAAAGATTCGATCACTGGCTGTAGGTGCAGACATGAATATCTGGCTCTCAGGAAACTGTTGTGTCGGCGGAGCCTCGTTACCGCCTAGCAGTTACCCTCGAGCCAGATATTCCCATCTGCACCTACAACTAGTGAAAGAATCTCATAAACGCGACGACATAACATTAAAATGACGTCAAAATGACCTCGCGCAACTGACGCACCTGATATGAAACAATATGAGAAGTATTCAATTGACGGTTAGATCTAGATCTAGTACCTATCTAATTGTATTGTCAATACTTTTTTTTCAAATCATCCATCAAATGTCTCCACCTTTTTAAATCAGCTATTTGTGTGACAAAACACGTCTATAGCTGCGTTAACTTGTTAATATACCGTCGTAATATTTCGAAATTAGTTGCACATCACAGAGATCACATCACAACTATTTAAATCATACATGCCTGCCTGTGTAAGACAGGTTTTTCCCTACCCGAGGTACAGTGTGTACGACACTTATATCAGGTACACTACTACTTGCATTACCGAACAAAGTACACCTGCTTCCTTTCCGAACACCTTTTCAAAGTACATCATTTATGTCTTCCAAGGCAATATGTTAATTTATAATGCATAATTTTAAGCACACAGTATAGTACTTTTATGCTTCAAGGAAAGGAAAATGACAACTGTCATGACTGTTTTAGCCAAAATCTATCCCTGTTTTACGAAAGTCACAAACAAATCTTGAAAGTAATATAATGTTTACCTTTCAGGTTATCAAGCAATGACAATTTAATTACCTTTGTACGGTGCCCCTAAAGTGACATGTTACACACTTTTTTTCCAATTAGATAATGTGAGACTTTTTTTATTTCGTTTAAACGAAATAAGTTATTTCGTTTATAAGATGACATTGGTAAAAAATGAAATCTGGCCAGATGATGGTGGGAATGGGCTAGTTTGATTAGAATTTGATAGAAAATGACAAATTAATTGCAATTTTGTTGAAAATGAGGATAAAACCCAAAAATATCACATTTTCACTGTTTTGGGTGTATTTTTTTCAAAAACTGCATATTTATAGGCTACTGATTGCTATTTTCTGGTCATCAGAGGTAAAAGTGAACATATATAACAGTTTAAATGTGTAATTTGCATGCAGATCAGAGTAGAAAATGTCAAAACAGGGCAAAACAAGGCTGAATTTAGGGTAACTGCTTAAAAATTATGTCGCGACAGCTATTTTTGACAAAATCTGACGCTTTGTCTTATGGTACTGAAAATGCCGTAAAAACTTGGAAACTGGTGATATCAAGCTAAAACATTGTATTTCTTCATGCATTTGGGTTTCTTGTACATTTCAAATGAAACTGGCACACTGTCAGAGAAAAAAGTTTTTCTTATAGGCATACAGACACTAAATAGAAAAATGGCGCGAAAAAAAATGGTAGTCGCATAATGGCGGACACAAATAGTCCTCAGTTTATTTGCTCTGTAGGCTATTTTCCTTATTTTCTTTGCAATTTTTTTGCTAAAATCACATGACAGATCTATGCTTGACATGTAGGTAGCATTTTCATAATGAAATAAGAACATGACAAAAATTTTCATGGAAACTTAGATCATACACCACCAGTATAATTTGGGGTCTCATTTTTTAGCTGATTTCGCAGTTTGTGTGTTTGACTGAAATTATTTTTCTTGCATCAAACATGACCCCCACTTTTCTTTTGATTTTTAGTTAGCACTGACAATATTCTTCAAGAAAATGTAAGTTACAGAAATTTAAAATGGGTCCTGATGTGTGCTGCGGTCATTGGAAATGGGTCAGTTTCATATAGAATAAAGAACAACAACTATTTAGTGTGTTATAACCTATTATTGAAGAATATTGTCAGTGCTAACTAAAAATCAAAAGAAAAGTGGGGGTCATGTTTGATGCAAGAAAAATAATTTCAGTCAAACACACAAACTGCAAAATCAGCTAAAAAATGAGACCCCAAATTATACTGGTGGTGTATGATCTAAGTTTCCATGAAAAATTTTGTCATGTTGTTATTTCATTATGAAAATGCTACCTACATGTCAAGCATAGATCTGTCATGTGATTTTAGCAAAAAAAATTGCAAAGAAAATAAGGAAAATAGCCCTACAGAGCAAAAAAACTGAGGACTATTTGTGTCCGCCATTATGCGACTACCATTTTTTTCGCGCCATTTTTCTATTTAGTGTCTGTATGCCTTTAAACGAAATAGTTATTTCGTTTAAACGAAATAAGTTATTTCGTTTAAACGGAATCATTTCGTTAAAATGAAATCATTTCGTTTAAACGAAATAAAAAAAGTCTCACATTACCTAACTGGAAAATAAGTGTGTAACATGTCACTTTAGGGGCACCGTACCTTTGCAACACTGACAGTTTTCGCTGAAAGGCAGATTAATCCGCCGTAAGGTTTTTGCCCGTTTTTCAGGCTAATCGACAGATATTTTTATTGATATAAACTGTTCTCTGAGCATTGTTCTACAGTCCATTGATATTTTCATACATATGTTAATACAATAAGGTTAAAGAATGCGTCATTTCGCATGAAAAATACGTTTTTAGGTCTGTTGACCCATCGTTCATGGCTAAGTTGAAAAGTGAAGGTGTATTCCTTTAAAACATTTCAGAAAAAACCCGGATGTGACCAAAGCGCATGAAAATATGCCGATAAAAATAGTTCAAAACGTATTATAAAGATTTCTCTAATTTAGCCTTAATATTACATATTGCACTCATCAGTAATAAAACAGCATATGATCGGAATCATTTTTTGTACTTGTATATACATGCGATTCTTCCTACCTGTCCCGACTCCTACGCAGTGATTTGAGTGGCAAGGGAGATCACTACGTAGTTTGCTATATAAGAAACTGTTTGATTTCGTCTAAAAATAGGTAAGATTTTTGAATTACTTCCCTTTATTCTTATGTTTTCCCTATTTTTGTACAGCTTTTATAATGACCGATTCATATTATTTATTTCCTATACTTAATTTTATCTTTTAATATTTTTTCACGATTGATGTAAAATTGAGTCAAAATATTCGTTTAAGATTTCCTCTTTTTATGTAAATATAGCTGTAGTATATATATTGCTACATAACTTTAATGTAGCAATATAAGTAATACGTTAAGCGCGCAATCGTGCTGCATCTACACGTTTTTATGTTACATAATTGTGTCAGTATGTCATATAAAATAGACCTATTTTATTATTTACAAGATAAATATTGGCATTCCTATATGTGTCTCGATTTTAGCGGCACTTGACGATGACGTTTAACAACATTACGTTAGTTCCGGATTTGCATTACAGTTGTTGTTGAATTGAAAAAATTACTCGAAATTTGTCAATTTGATAAAGGCCATAAGGCCGAGACGTTAATAAAACAGAGTGAAAACTACAGTCTTTAAAATAGATCGTTAAGCAAAATAGAATCAAAGCAGTACATAACGAGTGATTAGTTATGTAGAATATCACAAAGGGGCGTTTGCATGATGTGAAGTTAATTTTCTGAGGACTTTTTGTGTCCCCCTCCATGAGTGGTGGGGGCATTTAGATTTGCTCTTGTCCGTCCGTCCGTCCGCCCGTCTGTCCGTCCGTCCTTCCGAAAATGTTGTGTCGCGCCTAGCTCCAAAAGTATTTGACGTAGAGTCACAAAACTTTACAGGAATATTGGTCAGCATGTGTAGTTGTGCACCTGGGGTTTCACGTCTGGATTCATTCAGTCTTGTAGGAGTTATGGCCCCTGACTTTGTAAAAATTGGTCATTTTAGTGTTGTGTCGCGCCTAGCTCCAAAAGTATTTGACGTAGAGTCACAAAACTTTACAGGAATGTTGGGCAGCATGTGTAGTTGTGCACCTAAGGTTTCGCGTCCTGATTCATTCAGTCGTATAGGAGTTATGGCCCCTGACTTAGTAAAAAATTGGTCATTTTAATGTTGTGTCGAGCCTAGCTCCGAAAGTATTTGACCTAGAGTCACCAAAGTTTACAGGAATGTTGATCAGCATGTGCAGTTGTGCACCTGGGGTTTCACGTCCGGATTCATTCAATCATGTAGGAGTTATGGCCTCTCACTTAGTAAAATATTGTTCATTTCAATGTCATGTCGCACGTAGCTCCAAAAGTATTTGACCTAGAGTCACCAAAGTTTACAGGAATGTTGGTCAGCATGTGCAGTTGTGCACCTGGGGTTTCGCGTCAGGATTCATTCAGTCATGTAGGAGTTATGGCCCCCGATTTAGTTAAAAATGGGTCATTTTAATGTTGTGTCGCACGAAGCTCCAAAAGTATTTGACCTAGAGTCACCAAAGTTTACAGGAATGTTGGTCAGCATGTGCAGTTGTGCACCTGGGGTTTCGCATCCGGATTCATTCAGTATTGTAGGAGTTATGGCCCCTGACCTAGGAAAAAATCGTCATTTTATTGTTTTGTTGCGCGTAGCTCCGAAAATATTTTACCTACAGTCATTATTTCACTACACAAGACCAGACTTTTTGTCCAGACTTACTCAAAAAAATTTTGTGAAACATGTATGTTAAAATGTACTTGACCTAGAGTCATAAAACATTAGAGGATTGTTTTATAGCCTATGAAGTGTTCTCTTTAGGATTTTACTCAGCTTAGGGCCAGAGTTATGGCCAACTAAGTGAAAAATACACATAAGGTTCTTAAAAGTTTGTGTTGCAAACATCTTAAAATTGTTTAACCTGAGTCATTAAACCATGTTACAGTGGCAGGAGTGGGGGGCACCTGTGTCCTATGGACACACATCTAGTTTTCGTTATTTTGCTGAGAAATACCTTTAAAGTAATTGCGTAAAAAAATCCATGGACCAATAAATGCAAGCTCCCAATTTATACTAGAAACGTCACTTCCGTCAGATTTTGGAACAACACATGCTAAGATTTATGGCTACAACTTAATTAATCGGAAAGGGTCAGGCTCAAACTTATCACTTAACAAACTCGTGTGCAGTCAATGTCGCTGTGGGCTAACAGTTATCTGGTAGAAGTGTATTTCGTTGATTTATCAAATGATTTTCTTATGATTTTTTTGTGTCAGAAAAATGCACGAGAAAAGTGGGGTAGGGGAAAATTTATGACAATACTGCGAAAACGAAGTCGGTGACCCCCGATTTTTATTTGCTCATTTCACAGTAAAATAAATTTATAAGATAATATTAGTTTGTTTTTTTTTTTTTAATCTATGGACCAGTTTTTGCACACTACTTACTCATTCCGCACGAAAACAATAATTTCATAGAAAGATTTTGGCATCATTTTTGCATAAAGTAAGCATTCCTTCGGCGAATAGTGGGAGTATATATTTGAAAATTACATCACCATATAGGTTTCGACTGCCATATTATATAAAATGGGGAAAAAAAAGTTTTTGAATAAAATGAACTCCCCGAAACTAAATTAATCGCCATGAAAACGGTAATGTCACAACTATTTCCGACTAGGCTTAAACGTGAAATTTCGACGTCATTTGCGTAAAAAGTGTGATTTGACCTTTTTAATAATTGTACATCGGGTGAAGATCAGCTTTTGCTATTATTTAAACATGTTATCAAGGATTCAACTTGTTTTTAAAAATCCCGCTCATTACACCTTCTTCGCCTTAAAGAAGTGGGGTTGCAACACTTTTAATGTATTGGTGTCACGATTAAGTCGTGACATCAATACATTGTATTTCTAGGGTCGGCTAAACTAGAAGCTGATTTCGCAGAAATGTGTAGAATTATACAACCCGTGCTCCAAGAATTGTGAAAATTGGTGTATTATGTGATATCGTGTTGAATCTTGAAAAATAGTTAGATTTTTCTATTCTACACGATACTTTCAACCTAGCTACATGGAAATACTTTTAAAATTATGTCTTCTAGCTTATAGTTAAGAATAAGAGAAGGGACCCATTGTCAAAACATTATTCTATATATCTGAAAATTGTGTTTTTGTTTTGCGGAAGTCGACACAGTGGCTATTCTTAGCCTTATTTATTTAATACATAACGATTTGTCAAGAAAACATTCACTCAGATATTATATGTACAATAGACTGGTGAACATAGAAAGTAGTATTGATTAGGTCAAGAATATATAGTATTTGTTGTTGATGTAGCCCGCTGCCAACTGTAGATATGTTCGTTAGTTTTCGAAACGCTGTAACATACTGTAGTCCAAAGACCGACACGCAGAGGTACATCCTAGACGGTTTATGCATGTGTAGCTTTTGAATTCTGAACCTTTCTATAGAACACTCACTTATATGCCAACCCTGCTAGAACAATTGATAATCCTCGTTTAATTTACCTATTAAGCCTCACAATTTAGCAATTGTACAAAAAACTTGAAACCTGGCAAACATTGACAGTCTTGGGAGTTGAGCAAATTTATAATCTTGGAGATCTAATTACTTTGAGAATGATCTTTGAGTTGAACTTTTGAGGTGTTGAATTCTTGGAGTTGAACTTTTCTGTGTGTTGTGGCTGCAGTAAGTGCATTCTGGTACTGTACGGTATGCTGTAGTCGTCTGATTGTACGATATTATTTTCATATCCTTCTAAATTACGCTTGATAATCCTTTTGATTTACTAATTTATCACCACAATTTAGCAATTCATGGAAATATGCTTCAACTTACAATTATAGAAAAAAATTTACACATAGCAAACATAAATAATATTGGAGTTGAACTGTTGGAGATCTGATTACTTGGAGAATAGCGTCTGATACCCTGGTGAGCAGTAGGACCACAATGACCCTTTTGTTTGTTTTATCTTCCTTAAATGATAAGCGCAGTTTGGGAACACCGGGAGCGCATTTATGTACACAATGATTTTGTAGTTATTGTTGAATAAACATGGTTTGGAAAACATCGTCTGCTACTGATTAAGTCATACTTAAGCGAGTCCGTCACCAGTGTCTCTGTTTAGGTTGCGTTGACCTACCCTCCATTGTTCTTATTGTTCAAGGTGCACATACCTTGACTTACCCTCTATTTTTCTCATTAAATCGTCTGCTCAGACTCTAGATCGATATCGGGGATATATTTTATTACTTTATTACATGTTAAACATACCTCTTTGTGTAGAAAAAAGATCTGAGGAGATGCACATGACTGCTTATGGGAGTGAAGCCATGGTCACGTGATTGATACACGTGATGGAAACGCTAATATTGTATAGGTAGCTTAAAACATCAGCTGACATTCTTCTTTACAATCAAGCATCAATAAAGCTGATACTTGACATGAAAATAGCCTTTACTAGTCGGGAAAATTGCACTATATATTTATATGGACTGCATTCGAGTAGACCACGATGGCATATCCGGCGAATAACTACCTTCACGCCTTTAATACCAGCTCCTGTGAAAGTGAAGGCTCATACACACTTCTTTCCAGAACAACATGTTTTTCTTCAGATTATAATTTGTTAACAGCATATCGAAAGGTTTCAACCTTTCTGTGCTTTCAGCGCTTTGATTACCAATAGTTTTCCAAAATTGAGTATCATTATTCTCTAAGTCAGATAAGATAGCTTTTGCACTTTATAAACATGAGCACGTTTAAAACGTTGGACTTTTCTATCGAAAGATTTACGTAATTCAGTGTATTCCTGTTTAAGAGTTATTTTTGTAGCTCTGTTATTATCCCGTAACCACCTACGCTCTGCAGCATGTAAGTTTTTCCAAGACTCAGTTCACTCTTGGTTCCACCAAGGTTTATGCTTTTGTTTGACAGTTTAACGTGATCATTAGGATATATGGTTTTGAAGCTTAACTTATCATACATTTCGGTTTTAACAATCTTACACCAACCATCATAGGCAGTATCGAGATCAGATTGCAGCCTTAGCCCTTGCTCAAGCTTCTCAATGATAGAATTTATTTGCACTCTAATATTCAAGTCTGATAGAAAGTTATTCGGGATGTTACTCAAATTAAATTTATCAAATCCTGGAACTGACAATGGCGGATCAATGGTACTAAGAGCAGGGTGTGACCTGATGTCAATATACATATTCCAGTTCAACACTGAATGATCTGGTATGACCTGGTGTCAATATACATATTCCAGTTCAACACTGAATGATCTGGTATGACCTGATGTCAATATAGATATTCCAGTTCAACACTGAATGATCTGGTATGACCTGGTGTCAATATACATATTCCAGTTCAACACTGAATGATCTGGTATGACCAGGTGTCAATATACTTATTCCAGTTCAACACTGAATGATCTGGTATGACCTGATGTCAATATACATATTCCAGTTCAACACTGAATTATCTGGTATGACCTGGTGCCAATATACATATTCCAGTTCAACACTGAATGATCTGGTATATTTCTAGGTAAAACATTTCTAACATCTATGCTATTCATGAGATCTAACGTACGAATTACATTAAAATCTGTAAATTGATGCAAATATTCATGATTAACCGATTAGCACCCTTTTACAGATAAAGATGTAAAATCGTTTACAGAGTAATTGTGTCCATTCAAAATGCACATATTACTATCAATAAGAAACTGTATTAAATGATGTATGAGTTTGTATTAAAATCAACTACATTTCTTGGTACAATATCATCAATTCTAGCAATAAAATCATCACTGTCCCCACATCGGCTGTTAAAGTCACCGCATATAAACAATATACCTTTATTCTGATATTCATAAACATTTTGTAACAATTCATTATAAAAAGTAACACAATCTGAATATCGAGAAGAGTTTTCTGGCGGGAGGTAATAAACACAAGTGTATTTATAAAAGTTGTCTCCCTTATGTTTCAATTCTAGCAATAAAATTCCATCAGCAGAATTGTTTACTACTGTTACATTGAAATCAGTTAAAAGACTATTTTTAACAAAAAGCCCAACCCCGCCCGAACCATGCTTTGCATTTTTATGTATATACTTTCTATTATGACCAAAAAACGTGTAACGCTGGACATCAATACAATTATTTCCCAATAAATGAGTTTCCACAATTCCTATTATGTCATAGTCAAGATGATTAATACATTTCTGTCTAAGTAAGTGATTATCTGAGGTATTGCAAGAACTCCACCCACGCACATTCCAGAATCCGCACTTAACCTTAAAGCGTCCATCTATGCTGTATCGATTGTTCCCTTAGTTCCTTGATCTATCATAGTGACCTGAGTGTGCTGAAAAAGAATTACTCGAGTGTCTATAATAGCCACGGCCACCATCTGAAAAAGAGGATTGTCTGTCATTTACATGATTTTGCGAGTATGTATCACGTGAATAGCCATTGCGCGAGTAGTCTGAAAAAGAATTATGTCTGTCACTATTATTATGACCACGGGTATCTCGGGCAGTACCATAATACTTCGAATTTCCTCCCTGGTAACACTGATCAGGCCTACGGCTCTCCTCAACTACTCGGTCTCCTTGGAGAGAGATGTTACACCCATTGTCTCGTAACGCATTTACAATCGTTTTCTGGTTTCTGCTGAGTGATCTCTCCTCAGTGATTTGATCTTTATAGATAGATACCTTGCAATAGTGTTTTGAGATTTTCAGTTTACGTTCAGCATACAGAATATAGTTTTCCTTTCCTCCGGGGCTTGAAGAGTGGCATGAACAATACTATCAGAACCATCAACCGACTTTCTAGATGTATTAAGAACGGTTACTGTCTTTATTCCCATGCCATCGCTGATAAGCGAGTTCACCTTAGAGTTTAAGTTCTCACCTTCATGATAAGGTAGTCCTCTTATCACAAAGTTACAGTCTCTCTTCTCAATCAAGGTAGTTGTAGAGCTTGCGGCACTTTTCACATTAACTATGGAATTCAGTTTTATTTCAATTTCTGAAATATCTTGACTAATATCATCCTTGAAACTCTGTATTTTATCGTCACATTCTTTTCTAATATATTTCATTTCTGTGTTGATACGTTTGTCTATCACACCAGCCATTTTATGTGATATTTTGCTTTCAAGAGAATTTTCAAGCTTGTCCATTCTACTATAAATATTGTCACTCGGTGTATCAAGATTTCCCGATAACCTTTGAACCATTTTTATTAAATTTAAAATTTCATTCCGGAGCCCTTTATCTTCATTTTTAACATTATTAACACTGTCTACAGACTCTACACTATCATTTTCATTTTCTGAAATCACATTCACTGAGCTTAATTGTATGTCTACCGGTTTCATATTGTTTATACTACCGTCATCATTGTGAGGTTTAAGAGAACGTCTTGCTACATCAATAGTTCTAGCTTTCTTTATAGCTGAGTCACAAGTGTCATTTAGGGTTGGCTCAGATCTGTTTCTCTTTCTCCTTTTCCCTGGTGTACATACCTTATTAATAGGACACGGTGACATAATTGCAGCAACGTACTCAGCAGCAGATTCCGTATCCAGACCTGAAAACCCACTCTCTGCTAGATTAGTGCTCGAGTTCTTTTCCTGGCTGACTTCGGTATTTGGCTTAAACAGGCTTGGAGTGTTCTCAGCCATGATACACAAAATAATAAGCAGAAATGTCCTCTAAATGTCTTCTACGAATAATTCCCAACTATATCCCAACTATAGACCACCGTAATTCACTACAGTAAATCTAGTCACAACTCTGGTAAGAACTGAGATTCTTGTCCGAGCACTACTGCACTATTACACGAGTCTCCACCTCAACACTTTTCCGTCCGCTAAATTGCGTAAATTGTCCAACTGCCGGTAAAATATTTACTAAAAAGTAACTTTAAAACTTTCTCCAACGTTTAAAATGTTTTATTTTCGTATATTTTACTCTCTTTTTTTTTTTGTATTTTTTCATAGCTTTTTCAATATGGCTGCCAACCAGCTAGGTCTCAGCTTATGTATTTAACCAATTTACTCAGTTAAAACAATCTTTTTAATTTCATCATCTGTACGTATCAGAAAGTTAATAAACATTGTTTCAGTTGAATTCAGCATGACTGTCATATTGTTTTGTTCAGATGTTTCATACAGCGGATAAATTTTCAAATCCGTAAAATTAGAATTATTAATTTTTGCTTCAGAAATCAATTTTTACGGAAATATATTGTTCTAGGCAGGTAATACGAGTTTCATGATAAAAAAGAATAACAGACTGCTGTCTTTTGCTATTAATGTTCGATGAACATCTTCCAGCCCATATCAGCCTAGACCGTATAACATTAGTATCAAAAGACAGTTGCCTGTTACTCTCGATTAGATGATCCGGCGTCCTACGACCATCGTCCTACGTCCTGTGTCAAACGTTTTGCTTAAACATCTCCTCTGAGACTTCTAGTCATTGTTACATTAAACTTGGTCGCATCCTGTTATAGACCTCTCTCAAGCTTTTTCAGATGATTCCTCTTAGCCCCTTGTAGCGGCCGCAAGAGCTAAAAATACTTTTAAACGACTTCTTCTCATGAACCACTATTCTTACTCTGTAGCATCCCTGTGTATGCCTCATTTAAACTTGTTTAATGACTCTGTCTGGTCCTCTTTAGGGACTACCAGAACTAATAGAGAAACACCTTTTAATGACTTGAACATGAACAACTTGATGGCTCTTCACAAAATCTGGTCTGTAGCATCTGTGTAAGCTCCTGTCTCGGTTTTGATCAAATGAATGTGCTTGGTCCATTTAGGGGCCACCAAAGGTAAAAATAGAAAAATCTTTCGAAGACTTCTTCTCATAGCCACATGATGAATATAACCGAACTTGGTCTGTAACATCTTTTATGATCCTCTTTCAAATGTGTTGAAATGTTCGCCAAACCTTCAGCCCACTTTTTCTCATCAACTGATTGATGAATCGTAATTGAACTTTACATCTTTACATTGACCTATTTCAGTTTGTTCCAATGGGTTCTGCTTTTTTAAAGGCACTGACCTCCAGTGTTGTTGGCATCGCTGTTATGGTGTCTACATTTTAAACAATCTAGTCGTCTGTTCTTCATCCCGCCTTCCGTCCCCGCGTTGTACGTCGCCTCCGCCAACTGCCTTGCCCGGAATGTCGCATCTAGAAGCTTGGTCCTGAAGTACCTCCTTGTCGATGAACCAACTGTGGCCGATATTGATAGACCCCAGAGATGGTAATCCGGCATCGAGTCGGGGGTTCTGAACCAACATCAACCTCGTCGATGAACCAGCTGAAGTAAACGCTGCCCGGAAACTATCAACAAAAAACCAGGACGCCCCTCAGAGATGGTAATCCGGCATCGAGTTGGCCGGGATCAACCAGACCCGGCACCCCGGTGGTAGAAGTAAGGTCCAACACAAAGGCAAGTAGGCAAGATGAAGTCCAGTCGATAGATGTCCCCTTTTTACGGCCACGCTCCCTGGTTTTCGTCATGTGACGCTAACTAGATCAGGCGTTGACCTAGTTAGGGCGCTGACCCAGTTATCGCCATATGTGCCCTCTCCGCGACGTGCACGCAACAGGGAGCTCGGAGAAGGCAGGTTACGCATTTCAATAATGGGAATAAAAATTACTTCTTTTGTGGTAATTGCTACTACAAACTACATATCACTTTTGATTGGATTATCACGCCTTGATTAATTGTTTGTTGATATACAGCACGTGTATATTTATCGGCAGTGCGCATTGCAACTAACAGCGATTGTGGTGACATCGGATATTTATAAACATGTGTCAACATCATCTTTAATTTGGGCGAAAATGTAAAGAAAACAATAGAAAATTTAACAACATATTGCTTATTTTCGCCTTTAATGTTATTTATGTAAGCGATTTTGACGCTCACATCTAAAGTATTTGCTTTACAGAATACAGAATAAAATTTCTGTTATTTACAATTAGTGCTCTATTCTTGTCTTTGAATGACATTCCTCCCAGTTGTAAAATATCAAACACGAAATCCCCGTTACTGCGACATATATGAATATGCGAGTACTGTTCTGTTAAGTACGAGGGAAAAAGTTATTATCATATTTTATATCTTTAAGGAAAATGTGGCAGCCGTATTACTTTTTTCTATATTAAATATTTTAGCAAATGCACGTGATTTACAGTATGATTTTAACAAGCGATTTATACAGAGTGTATTTTACTTTTTTCTATATTAAATATTTTAGCAAATACACGTGATTTAAAGTATGATTTTAAAAGTATGATTTTAACAACTTCAAGCGATTTTGGACACACTTTAAACTGGAATCCACCTAAAAACCGGAATACACCGGAATACATTTTCCATAACCGGAATTCAATAACAAGAATACACCTGTATTTTGTAAGATAAAGGTATTTTTGAAGGTTTTTTTTTTTTAAATAATTCAATCACAAATGAATAAAATACGAACGGAAAGTAAAATACGTTCACGCAAAATGACTTTATACGAGATTAAAATTCGGCGACCGCGCGGGAAATTTCCATTACCGAAATACACCCGTATTTTATTAATAAATGTTATTTTTGTAGGGTTTATTGCAGAAATAATTCGTGTATAATATAAATAATGAGTTTCAGAAGGAAAAATAAAATACTTCAACGCAAAACGATTATATAACAGATTGAAATTCGGCGACCTTGCGGGAAATTAACATAACCGAAATACACCCGTATTTCTTCAACAAATGGTATTTTTGAAGTGGTTTATGACTGAATTCAAACATATATATAATAAATTATTATTTTTCAAAAGGAAATCAAAATACTTTTGCGCATTACGTCTTGTACCTGATTGAAAATCGGCGTGCGCAATGGAAATTTGCACATTCGTGAATGAATTTCCATGTCCTAAAATTCTTTAATGTACACACGTATTTCTTAAATAAAATGTATTGTTAGGGTTTATGACAGAATTCAATCATATCTCAAATAAATAATTAATTTACAAAAGGAAAATAAAATGCGCAAAACGTTTTAATACGAGGTTGAAAATTTCTTGAGCGCACGGGAAATTTGCGCACACGTGGATGAACCACAATCGCCATAATTTTGTTAGCTTTTAAATTAGATAAAAACTTATCATATTTAACTGCACTTACCTTGTTAGACATTATTTGTCACATGTCACTTGTGTGTGCTAACAAATATACCGATTAATTGATAAAATCAATAGGTGTGATAATCCAATCGAACTCTATCAGGACTAATTAGAGACACGTGTTTGTTACGCCGCATATATTCAAAGGATATTAATTGTGCTTTGGCAATAAATGCAGTAAACGTTTTTTATGCCCCCGAAGGGAGGCATATTAGTTTTCAACTGTCCGTCCGTTAGTTAGTTAGTTAGTTCGTTCGTTCGTTCGTTCGTTAGTCACAACGTTAACTTTTTGCACGAAGGCACTTTACTCGCGAACCACTAAACCCATGACCTTCAAACTTCACGTGCTGATAGTACTTATTGAGTACACCACCCCTACTGACTTTGGGGTCACCAGGTCAAAGGTCAAGGTCACAGGGGCCAACGTTAACTTTTTGCATGAAGGCACTTTACTCACGAACCACTTCACCCAGGACCTTCAAACATGCTGATAGTACTTATTGAGTACACCACCCCTACTGACTTTGGGGTCACCAGGTCAAAGGTCAAGGTGCTGCGGGGGCATTTGTCACCATTAGTGACAGCTCTTATTATATTCATATAATAAACATGATATAATTCTTTTAAAAACTGACTTTTCATAATATATTTTCTTCTTAAATTATCTTACACATGAAGAAATATTTCAATTAGTTCCAATGATAAACATACGTCCTTTCCGGTCAGCGCGGTTTATTCACTGACATGTATTTTGTGTATGATTCATTTAAAAATAGAATATTCATATAGATCAATATATTCATATTTTCTAAATTATGCAAAATGGGAGAAATATAAAATGAAAACATACAACTATTTCTGAGGGGACGAAATGTCTTGGGGTCGAAATGTCTTTGGGGTCGAATTGTCCAAGAAAATTAAATTTTGGGGTTGAAATGTCTTGGGGTCGAAATGTCTTGGGGTCGAAACGTCCAAGATTCTACTGTAGTAGAGAATAGGTGCCTTTCAGTAGGGGACTTTGTCTTGCATGGCAATACTTCAGCCACTTTTTTCATTTTAATAACATGGTTACTTCTTCATTAGTCTATGACATTATCTTGCTTTTGGTCATGCTGCAATGTGACATGCATCCCTCGGTGTTTTAGCTTGTGGTTAACCTAGACACTCCTTTATGGCATGTCAAACGTTGCTAAATTATATATGTATGTTATTATTATTGTATGTTTGTTATTGTTATTCAATGTCTTGTCATTCATGTTCTAAAAGTCATTATTGTTTAAGAAATAATATATCTCATCGGTGATTTGTCGCTGAATAAATCACTGCTTGGAGTTCAGATGCGAAGGAATTATATCACGAGGGCGTAGCCCGAGTGATATAATGCTACGCATCTGAACGACAAACAGTGATTTATTCAAGAGCAAATCACTAAATGAGATATATTATTTCGATTCTAACACGTTATCAAGGACTTTAAAGTACACCTTGTCGGCATGCATGAAATATTTGCCCGTTTTCAATCGGATTCTTTTCCAGCGCGCCGTTACGCCGCTTGATGCTATGACGTAATAGTTGTGACGTCAGAACAGTGAATTGTTGTTTAATAAATCACTGTCTCCAGCCTTCTTTGTTTAATAGGAAAATGAATCGGATCGTGTTAGAATATTCTATATTTCGTTATTCTTATTGTATCTTTGATATTGTTATTCATTGTCGTGTCATTCATATTCTAAGTCTTACCATTGTTATTCTATATGTCGTTATTCTTATTGTATGTTCCATATTCTTATGGTAAACGTCATTATTGTTTTTCTATATTTCGTTATTGTTATTGTATCTTTGATATTTTGATTCAGTGTCGTGTCATTCATATTCTAAGTATTACCATTGTTATTGTATATGTCGTTATTCGTATTGTATGTTCGATATTCTTATGGTAAAAGTCATCATTGTTGTTCAATATCTGACGATTCTATTTACAATACGTGTCATTCTTATTCTATGTTATGTGATTGTATTTGTATAGCATCGCTGTGCTATTTATATCGCGGGAAATCGCACATACAATAAGAATATCAAGCTTACAAAACAATAATGAATACACAACAACAATAACGTCTTTTACAATAAGAATATCGAACATACAATAAGAATAACGACATATAGAATAACAATGACTAAACTGCACTGCACTGACTGGCTTGTTAATGAGTGGGTTGTATATTTACTAATTTTGGCAGTAACCGCCGCCCATACCGAGGCTGTGTTTACGGCTGCCGAAATTAGAATTGCAGTGTCACGTACGTCAGTTGTTTTACCACTGTAATAATATACATGTACATAGAAAGACCTGTTAGGCATTGCATTACTTCTATTTAAACGTAATAACCGACTGGAATGTAGCGCAGATTTTTTTGTTTTTATTTTGTAACATTTTTCGATTATCTCATATAATGTAGAAGCCGTATTTGCATAATTATATATAAATGATTTTATTACGTGATGTTACTTTAACGTTCAGAAGCAGGAAGACTTTTAGTAGTTTAAAGTTTGAAATTAAGGCTGTTTTAACAATGTTAAATTGTCACATACTGTAATCAAACTTAACATGACTGCGCTTTTTATCCCCCGCCGATGAAATCGGGGGGGGGGGGGGGTATTGAAATGGCGTTGTCCGTCCGTCCGTCCGTCCGTCCGCAGCCATTTCTCAGTAACTACCTGGTAGAATTTCATTAAAACTTGAAATAAACATGAACCAACATACTGCGATGATGCCCGTCAAGTTTTTTTTTTTTTTTTTTTATTGGTCATTTTTCCTTAGAGTTATTGCCCTTGATTTAATGAAAAATGTCCGTCCGCAGCCATTTCTCAGTAACTAGCAGGTAGAATTTCATCAAACTTGAAATAGACATGAACCGAGATACTGCGATGATGCCCTTCAAGTTTTTTTTTCGATGGGTCAATTTCCCTTAAAATTATTGCCCTTGATTTAATGAAAAATGCACAAAAATGTCCGTCCGCAGCCATTTCTCAGTTACTAGCAGGTAGAATTTCATCAAACTTGAAATAAATATGAACCAACATACTTTGATGATGCCCGTCATTTTCTTTTTTTATTGGTCAATTTTCCATACAGTTATTGCCGTTTAATTGTTTAAAAATCCACAGATTTGTACATAACAAACCAACCAATTGGAAGAATTTCATTAAACTTCTTTCATTCTTTTCCATGAACATTTATTATAAACATGTGAAGTTGTGTACCCACACCTGTTCGCCACCTTGCCTTGGTCACCCCCCCCCCCCCCCCCCCCCCACCCCCCATTTTTTTTTTATAATTTTCCATCAATATTTATAATCAACATGTAAACTTTTGTAACCTTACCCCCCCCCCCCCCCCCCCCCCCCCCCCCCCCCCCCCCCCCGCCCAAAAAAAACCCATTCATTTTCTGTTAATTTGATTTTGACTAATGAAATTATTTGCTTCTTTGTAACATTCTTAACTTTTTGCTAGATATATTTTTTGCAGTTCCTCACCACTGACCCTTTCGGCGGGGGATACCAATTCATCGAATTTGCTTGTTACAACTACACATAGCTCAATAGATTTCATTAACGAACCAAGTTACGACAAAGGAAATACTATCAGCTCTTAATCTACATTTCAGACATACGATATTGACAATAAGAATGCAATGCCCGTATTAGTCAACGTTTACTAGAACCCGATGGGCGGGCCTGTGACGGGCATATCTTTTCGATAGCTCAAAACTGAGACAGCAGTCACAAAAACAATCATATCAATAGTTTTTATTTAGTGCTGAAATGGTGTGACCGAACAATAGTCAAGTTAAAATGATGTTTTTAAATTATCTATAAACTACAAAAACACCAAGAAAAGTAGGGGGTCAGCACTATGGAATATCTTCCATTCTGACAGCTAAAAAATGGGTATGAACACATGTGAAATAAAGTTTGTTTACATTACTATAAATGCAAATATTATCCCTGAAAATGCAACCAAAATGTCAATTATAGGTCCACAATGAAATAAAAACAGGAACTGGCTTACATTAAACATGAAAAATAACAGCGGAAAATGACGATTTTTTCTTTCCGCCATTATCCGAATAGCGGAAGTGCTGCTTGATTACCTATTTAGTACTATTATTATTCACACATTTAAAAGAGGACATTTTGTCAAAAACATTTTTTTTTCATACACACACTATGCCAAATATACGCCAGATTGCGCCATTTGAGTTATACCCTGTTTATTGTTTTACATCTTTGCTATGATTCACTGACAGGATACAACGCTTCCAGAGGATCATCTAACAGATTTGATTGCCTTCTTCAGCACAGCAGTTTTTAAGTGTTTATGGCAGATTTCTGGCCCCGTACTTGGTCTTAGTGTTTTTAGCTCACCTGAGCCAAAGGCTCATGGTGAGCTTTTGTGACCGCTCGATGTCCGTCGTCCGTAGTGCGTCGTGTGTCGTCCGTCCGTCAACATTTTCTAAAAAAATCTTCTTGAAAACCACAGGGCAGAATTACATCAAACTTCACAGGAATGACCCTTGGGTGGTCCCCTTTCAAAATTTTTCAAAGAATTTAATTCCATGCAGAACTCTGGTTGCCATGGCAACCGAAAGAAAAAACTTTAAAAATCTTCTTGTCAAAAACCGCAAGGCGTAGAGCCTTGATATTTGGCATGTGACATCATCTTTGTTCAAATTATGTCCCTAGGGTGAAAAGAGTCCCTTCCCTGGGTGTACCAAGTTTTGTATAGACTTATATAGGAAAGAAAATAAAGATCTTCTTGTCTGAAAGTTCAAGGCCTAGGCCTTTGATATTTGGTATGTAGCATTGTCTGGTGGATCTCTAACAAGTTTGTTCAAATTATGCCCCTAGGGTGAAAAGAGGCCCCGCCCTGGGGTCACTTGTTATAATTATGAGTTATATAGGAAAAATACTTAAAAAATTATTAGATCATATTTCCTAGACTGTTTAATTATAATTACCTGAAGACCCCAAGCGATTAGGGATCACTTGACTATGACCTTGACCTACTAACCTACTTTCTTTTTTTAAGATACAGCCTTGAAATTTGGATGACATGTACAGTTTTGCACACCGATCTTAAAACTGACATTCAGTTACCAAGAATGTAACCTACTGTTGTACATTCTTAATATTTTAGCATCAGTTTGCCATTTGAAACATGAGGCTCATATTACTCAGGTGAGCGATCCAGGGTCATCATGACCCTCTTGTTATTATGTCTAGTCCTTTAGGCGTCCATTCAGTGTCACAGTATGAGACAGTCCTGATTATGTCGATGCCGGTTGAATAGTTTTTGGAGGAGATTGACAAAAAAAAAAAAATTGCGGATTTCTGGCCATTTTAATTTCCAAATCTGTGGCTACATGAACATATTTCAGAAACTGGGTGTATTGATTCAGTATCGTGTCTGTTTCAAATTTTAACATTTGCAGGATCTGTCTGTTTGTCCCTTACCTTACATGACTGGCAGTCGTTGTTGTTTTTTAGATTACGTGCAATTAATGCAATATCAAAATGACTTTTGAATGGTTTAAGAGCGAGAACGAACTTCTGTAAGTGTTTTACATATGACAATAAGCAAAAGAGTTCCACTTTCCTGGCCTTCTTACTCACTTATTGATGATAAAATAAATGACTGTAGGCCCTATAATATTTCAATTGTATAGTACTGAAGAAAAATTTGACCTAATCAAAAAGTTAGACAACAAATACATATTTTCTAAGTTATAAAAATGCATCTGTTATTGACCTACTTACTAATTCCATGATGATAGAGAAGTGTACATAGTTTCAAAGCTTAACGCTTACAGTTTTCAAGAAAAATGAAACTCAGCAAGACATTTTACAAAGGAATTCGAGTTTTCTGCATACAGGAGTACAGAAAGGGCCATAATTCTAATAAAACGAGAATTGTGGTTCTTACTCATCAGATGATGATAAACATGTGTGCAAAGTTTCAAAGTATAGCTCCCACAGTTTTTGAGAAAATGGTCATACAAAAATTTTAACCAACGCCGACGCCGACGATCGGCACCGACGACCAAGTGACGACTAAAAAGGATAGAACAAGAAACGTACTGACACGTGATTATTTCATCTATACATTTAAATAAAACTAGTTTCCGTTTTCCAGCGAGGCGTAATAATTTATATCTGCAATAATTACCGAGTATACATGCATTGTACATATTCAGTATTCAGATATTTAAATAAGAAACATTGGAGAAGGTAGTATATGTAGATCTGAGAAAAATAATAATTCATTTTTAATTCTGAAAACTCAGACGTAATATAAACGCCAGACAACATGAAAGAAAAACAAAAAGAGAAGTTTTATGCCAATGGACAAATAGTTTCAAATGAAATAGATGGTATATTCTAGGGACATAAAGAAAGACTGACATTCATTTGATCACGGTTTAGGGGTTCGTGCACACCTAATATTTCCTTCCTTTGTTGCTTTGAATTTTATTGTAATGACGACAAGTTTATTCTTCGAACAATAGTAAAAGATACATTACACTTGGCAACTTTATGCGAAACCAAAGCATATGAAGCGATAGCCAGCATCTCCAATCTCGTCTGCAAACTGTCTAACCACACGCTCCATTTTTGTTCATGAGCGATGAAACCTTAACAAAATGTTTAGTTTACTTTGACATAACTAAAATAAACATGTACAATGCGCAATCATTTTTTTTCGTCTTATATTTTATCATATTTTGTCAATACTTTTCCCGCCTTACCAAGTAATGAGAGGAAGACATATGAGAACTCATGGCTCAGTAGATTACAATATCTAACTGTCTTATCGTTGTAGCTGGAAAAGTTTGCTACCAGATATATTGCAGGGCTTTATCTAGAAATGTGTACCTGATTCGTTCAGACAAGATATAATATAAAACTATTTATAATCCTCGACACTACGTGGTTCACTATGTCTGAAGAAACGGAACGCGCCCTAAATCTGTCAGTCTAATAAAATTGCGCTGGTAATCTTATAATAAGGGAAAGTGTATTTTATCCTTACTGTACGGATCAGGTTTCTAATTCGGAAAACATTGAAAAATACTAGAACCAGATAAGCTGATATTCAGTCGTGATATTTATCACTAATATTGTTGTCTAAATATACGAGTTTTATTACTCTTTTTTGCTTTGACAACTGTCCAACGATACAGTGTTGTACAAAATTAACAAACATATTTTATACATACTGATGTTTCGCATTTTGCATACTGTAATAGCTATTCGGTGTTCCTTGATATTTATATTCACCTTTGCTGACCGATAAGTTCAACGTCTGGATCAGATGTTTCCTTATTCAGTCTTGTCCAACGCGAAAAGAAAACACATATTCCACTGTTCCTGCATTCTACCCTGAAGGGAGACGCCTAGGCTGGCATCAGTCCTGTTCCTGCATTCTACCCTGAAGGGAGACGCCTAGGCTGGCATCAGTCCGTAGAGTCCTTCGAAACAAATATCTCTACTATAAAATCCTCTGCACTTTCTTGAAAAATTTACAGTATCTCTTATCTCTGACTCTAAGATGGGATGAGCCTAGAGAGAAAATGGTTTTCTGAGAAATTATCAGTGTCAGTATGAAGAAAGAAATTAACTTTGTTACAGTTTATTTGATCTCAACAGATTTTGTAAGTCTAGGAGACGCCCGAAACGCAAACTTGAAATGCACATACTGTAGCGTTAAGACAACGCAAGGCCTGCTTTATGTGTAAAAGATCGCAAATGTTTAAGTGCTATACTGATTATTTTTGAGAAATTCGGGATATAATCACCTTTTAAAAAACGATAGTTTTCGTGAAATAAACTCATGTTTACACTAAAAAGATGTTTCATATATAGGTTTTTGTGAGACAGTTATAATAACCTTTCTTTGGCTGCTACAGTCTCTGTAAGTATTTATATTCTTACTACTAAAGTTAGAGATTATCGCTTCAGAACATGTTTAAGGCAGATGGGTTCTGTATAATGCCTTATTAAAACATGCCTGTTCTCTTATTTGCTCACTAGCTAAAATATTTCGCAAGTTTCTTCCTTTGCGCGTTTGCTTTTCGTTAACAATTAAAGAATTTCCTTAAAAGCAATTGAGAGAAAACCATTTTGAAAAAGAGAAGTTATATTTTACTGGTCGTTATTGTGGTGCTGAATTACATATCTATAATACATGAATATTTAATGAGTGGAATAACCACAGTTCTCAACATTATATCATTCTGTTGTTATTAAATAAAAGAAATCTCTGATCTCAAATTGTTACGTAGACATAGACATAGACAACACTTTATTTCATCTCAAATCATATTACATGATGTATGAGCGAACAGTTGCTCTAAATACAATACAATTATACGTGACATGGTGTTATTAATTTCAATTCTAAAATATGCTAGGAAGTAGAATTACATTTTCACTGATTGGACTGTTTTGGGGGTAAGGGCACAGCCACATTACAGCAAATAAGTATTTTACAGTACTGCGAATGTGTCTCCAGCCCCATCCCAGTCCTACACGCAAAACAAATACCATTTTTATGATTAGGCAGCGGGAAAGGGAAACTATAACTTTTGAAACAGACTATATTCAACTAAGGTATTTTGTTTACTAATATAGAATACACAGGTCACGTGACAGTGTGTATTGATCGTAGTTTTCAACACGTGGAGTAATTTTCTTAACATATCATGTATGAAATCACATTTGTATTCGAATTAATCGCAGAAAATATAATACCTCCAGCCAAACCTATGTTATTATATTTTACGCTCCGAAGGAGGATAATAATCTAAATAATATGAATATCTTTCACTGATTCAATTTGGGATAAAACAGTTGAAATTATGAATGTTTATTACTGTTGACGGAAACACAGATATGTAGCATGAACAATAATGGGAGAAAAGGACATACAATAAGGACAGACATGTATCCATAAAACATTTTAGATACCAAATTGATATATCAATCTATTAGAAATGTGTGTTTTATAAAATTTTGTAAACAGATCTATGGTAGTATTTAAAAAGTCGAATATTTCTTTCTCTTTCAAGACGTTTTACCTTAGCGTTTGATAGATGTTGAAATGTTCTGTTAGTATAGATTGTCAATCCTTTGCTGTTATGTATGGAAACGTATATCGTACATCCTGGTGAGATGTTTATATTGTTTAGTCGAGATTCTGTAGGACGACATGACGACATATAACTCAGCAACTCGTCAAAAAATAAGACTATAAGTTGTGAAAATCTCGTCATGACGTTAAAAAAGAACTCAACTTGTCGTCTAAAACTAAGACGACATGTAATAAAGAACTTGCCATGATGTTAAAAAGTATGTCTACTTGTCGTATTAATTATTGAGTGGGCTTAAATTTATTAAAAGAAATTCAGACTTTTACGAATATGTGTCGCATATCTTAAAAATATTCACTGAATTTCTTTAAAATTCCTGAATTTCTTCAGCTGTTTGCATATTAGAAACACCTACAATTTATCAAAATACAAAATTCGTATTTTTGCTAAAGAGGCTTTGTTTCATTCACCTGATACAGGTGAAGTGAAAGTAAAAATACCAGAATTCTGGCGCAAAAATTGGCTCATTGCAGTTTGCTGATGTTAGCTTCTAACATAATGTAAAGTTGCATGTAACATTTTCCAGGACTTTAGAAGTAAACAATAAAATTGTTTTCAAATTTTTAACTAAAACAATAATTTCGTTTCATTAATTTAAGCCCGATCGGGAAATAAAACCTTGATTGGGCCTCTAAGCTCGATCAGGCAATGTTACCATGCTGTTTAAGCACTAAGTCAGTCTAACAATTGTTGTTGATCAAATCGTAGGGATCACTGACTGGCGTAAATCTGTCGGGGACTATGTATTGCCATGCATTATTCCAATAATTTGTTTTTAGTGTCAGTAGGTCAAAGGTCAAGATTGTTGAGGTCTGAAAATTGAAAATCATTTCCATACACGATGCAGTAACTTGAGAATCATCTGTTAAGGTCTACTGTAGAACATTCAAACTTAATAGATGCATCAGTCTCGGTCATCGTGAAACCTCCCAGGCCACAGCTGGACATCCCGACCAACTTCCACCGGACCTGAAACAGATATTATGAAATTTGAGAAAAAAAGAAACATGGGCAACTTGTAACTGTATTTATTATGGCCTTTGTGTAATGATTGTCACTAACTATCGTAAAAATACGGGAACCATCCGGTGGTCTGAACTTCCGTCTATAATTCCAGATTATGAGCGCGTCCGTCGGTCAGGCCGTCGGTCCGACGAGGTTTGGATTTGACTGAAGTCTTGATCTGTAGTTGATCCCTGTTCATATTAAAGTCAGTGCTCCAATACTCATACAATATATACAGGGGGGAGGTAGAGGGGTGACATACAATTTTGTCTCAAAAAATCTTTTCAATTTCTATTACCTAAAGCATACATTTATATTAATTAAAAGATAAATTACTCTTTAATAAGTTCAGTCATTGAAGCCACAAACCATGGCACAGTCTAAATAACTTATAAAGATTACTTTATGTAGATATGTCGGATAAAATTTAGTGATAAAGCTGTATTTATTATGTAGACAATACATCTTCATAAATCACGACATACTATGGAAACGTATATCGTACATCCTGGTTAGATGTTTATATGGTTTAGTCGAGATTCTGTAGGACGACATATAACTCAGCAACTCGTCAAAAAATAAGACTATAAGTTGTGAAAATCTCGTCATGACGTTAAAAAAGAACTCAACTTGTCGTCTAAAACTAAGACGACATGTAATAAAGAACCTGTCATGATGTTAACAATTATGTCTACTTGTCGTATTAATTATTGAGTGGGCTTAAATTTATTAAAAGAAATTCAGAATTTTACGAATATGTGTCAAATATCTTAAAAAATATTCACTGAATCTCTTAAGTCCTAAATTTCTTCAGCTGTTTGCATGTGAGAAACACCTACTATTTATCAAAATACAAAATTCTCATTTTTGCTAAAGAGGCTTTGTTTCATTCACAAGATATATGATACATGTGAAGTGAAAGTAAAAATCTAAGAATTCTGGCGCAAAAATTTGTTCATTGCAATTTGCTGTTGTTAGCTTCTAACATAATGTAATGTTGCATGTTACATTTTCCTACACTTTAGAAGTAAACAATAACATTGTTTTCAAATTATTAACTAAAACAATAATTTCTTTCATTAGTTTAAGTCCGATCGGGCAATAAAACCTTGATTGGGCCTCTAAGCCTGATCGGGCAATGTTACCAGGCTGTTTAATGTATACAGCAGTGAGTCAGCTTAACAATTGTTGTTGATCAAATCGTAGGGATCACTGACTGGCGTAAATCTGTCGAGGACTATGTATTGTCATGCAGTATTCTAATACCTTGTTTTTAGTGTCACGATAGGTCAAAGGTCAATGTTGTTGAGGTCTGAAAATTGAAAATCATTTCCATACATGATGCAGTAACTTGAGAATCATCTGAAAAATTGTACTGTAGAACACTCAAACTTAATAGATGCATCAGTCTCAGTCATCGAGAATGCTCCCAGGCCTCAACTGTACATCCCGACCAACTTCCACCGGACAGGACACAGATATTATGAAATTTGAGAAAAAAGAAACATGGGCAACTCGTAACTGTATTTATTATGGCCTCTGGGTAATGATTGTTACTAATTATCGTAAAAATATGGGAACCATCCAGTGGTCTGAATTTCCGTCTATAATTCCAGACTGTGAGCCATCTCGTGGCAGAAATATACCACCATACGTAAGGGAATAACATTCGAGAATGCGACCGAATATGACACGCATTGCCTAATTAAGTACTTTTACATCTAAATTAGTAAAAAAAAAAAGATTAAATTGATCAGTGAAAGTAAGGTATAATGGAACTAAAACACATGCAAATTTGACAACTTTTTGAACAATTTTTGAAGGCATATTCTCCAATTTTTAGTCGGTCACTGCGACCCGATGATAAAGCAACCTTCATCGGGCGCGTCCGTCGATCAGGCCGTCGGTCCGACGAGGTTTGGATTTGACTGAAGTCTTGGTCTGTTCATATTAAAGTCAGTGCACCAATACTCATACAATTTATACAGGGGGGTAGAGGGGTGACATACAATTTTGCCTCAAAAAATCTATTCAATTTTATTTACCTAAAGCATACATATATATGAATTAAAAAAATAAATTACAATTTAATAAGTTCGTTCATTGAAGCCACAAACCATGGCACAGTCTAAATAACTTATGTCGAAAAGATTACTTTATGTAGATATGTCGAATAAAATTTAGTTGTAAAGCTGTATTAATTATGTAGACAATACATCTTAATAAACCACGACATACCGTGTTATTTTATACTATGTCGACATAAATACTCTTACATAAACACATCATCCGGGTATACCATATACGTTTCCATAACATACCGTGTTATTTCACAGTACGTCGACATAAATACTCCTACATAAACACATCATCCGGGTGTACCATATACGTTTCCATAGAAACGTATATCGTACATCCTGGTTAGATGTTTATATGGTTTAGTCGAGATTCTGTAGGACGACATGATGACATATAACTCAGCAACTCGTCAAAAAATAAGACTACAAGTTGTGAAAATCTCGTCATGACGTTAAAAAAGAACTCAGCTTGTCGTCTAAAACTAAGACGACATGTATTAAAGAACTTGTCAAGATGTTAAAAATTATGTCTACTTGTCGTATTAATTATTGAGTGGGCTTAAATTTATTAAAAGAAATTCAGAATTTTACGAATATGTGTCACATATCTTAAAACTATTCACTTTCTTTAAAAGTCCTATATTTCTTCAGCTGTTTGCATGTTAGAAACACATACTATTTATCAAAATACAATATTCACATTTTTGCTCAAGAGGCTTTGTTTCATTCACATGATATCTACATGTGTGAAGCGAAAGTAAAACTCCGAGAATTGGCTCATTGCAGTTTACTGATGTTAGCTTCTAACATATTGTAATATTGCATGTAACATTTTCAAGGACATAAGATGTAAACTATAAAATTGTTTTCAAATTATTAACTAAAACAATAATTTCTTTTCGTTAATTAAGCCCGATCGGGCAATAAAACCTTGATTGGGCCTCTAAGCCCGATCTGGCAATGTTACCAGGCTGTTTAATGTATACAGCAGTGAGTCAGTCTTACAGTTGTTGTTGATCAAATCGTAGGGCTTACTGACTGGCGTAAATCTGTCGGGGACTATGTATTGCCATGCAGTATTCCAATAACTTGTTTTTAGTGTCAGTAGGTCGAAGGTCAATGTTGTTGAGGTCTGAAAATTGAAAAATCATTTCCATACATGATGCAGTAACTTGAGAATCATCTGAAAAGGTCTACTGTAGAACATTCAAACTTAGTAGATGCATCAGTCTCAGTCATCGTGAAACCTCCCAGGCCACAGCTGGACATCCAGACTAACTTCCACCGCCCCGGACACATATATTATGAAATTTGAGAAAAAAGAAACATGGGCAACTTGTAACTGTATTTATTATGGCCTATGGGTAATGATTGTCACTATTTATCGTAAAAATACGGGAACCATCCGGTGGTCTGAGCTTCAGTCTATAATTCCAGATTGTGAGCCATCTCGCGGCAGAAATAAACCACCATACGTAAGGGAATAAAATTCCAGAGTCCGACCGAATATGACACGCATTGCCTAATTGAATACTGTTCCATCCGGATGAGTAAAAAATGAATAAATTGTAAAATATAACGGAACTAAAACATGCAAATTTGACAACGTTTAAACAATTTTTCAAGGCATGCTCTCCAATTTTTAGTCGGTCACTGTGGTCCAACGAAAAAGCAACCTCTGTCGGGTGCGTCCGTCGGTCAGGCCGTCGGTCCGACGAGGTCTGGATTTGACTGAAGTCTTGGTCTGTAGATGATCCCTGTTCATATTAAAGTCAGTGCACCAATACTCATGCAATATATACAGGGAGAGAAAGTGGGGTGACATACAATTTTGCCTCAAAAAAATCTTTACAATTTCTTTTACTTAAAGCATACATTATATTAATTAAAAAATAAATTACACTTTAATAAGTTCAGTCATTGAGGCCACAAACCATGGCGCAGTATAATTAACTAATGTCGAAAAGATTACTTTATGTATATATGTCGGAAAAAATTTAGTAGTAAAGCTGTATTAATTATGTAGACAATACATCTTAATAAATCCCGACATACCGTGTTATTTCACACCACGTTGACATAAATACTCCTACATAAACATATCATCCGGGTGTACCATATACGTGTCCATAGTTATGAGAAGAAACCAAGCCGGAAACGGTTGTTGAAAGTTAAACCGTTATTTACAAATTGCAGGCACATGTATGGGCGGCGGTTACCGCCAAAGTTAACAAATATACAATCCATTCATAAACAAGTCAGTCAGTGCAGTGCATTTCAACGCCGTCTAGTCTGAAACTCCATCCCGTCCAATAAATTTGCATTCAACGCATTGTATTTTGAAACCATTTAACACAAAACTTCATTCCATCCATCTAAACATGGAACGATGCATTGAAAAACTTGTTGTGATGCATCGTACTATGAAATCATCCAACAAAACATGATACCATCCAGCTCAATGTGAAGCCGTTTAACACAACATGAGTACGTGCAGTGTAAAATGAAATGATTTATTACAATTTGGCGCTATCTAATGCATATTGAAACCGCTTTGTGTAATTAAGAGCAGTGTATAATAACTTGATGCCATGCAGTTCAATGTGAAGACGTTTAACGCAACATGAGTTCGTGCAGTGTAAAATGAAACGATTCATTAAAACTTGGTGCCGTCTAATGCATACTGAAACCGTGTTGCGTGATTTGGAGCGACGTATCAAAATTTGATGCCATGCAGCCAAATGTGAAGCCGTTTAACGAAACACGAGTACGTGCATTGTAAAAGTTTAATAAGTGGAGATAAAGTTAATACTTGTATGAAATCTAGGAAACTGACTGTCCAACTTAAATGAACTACTGTTTAGAAACGGCATAAGATCTTCCGCCCCAACACATCACCGAAAAAACAAACAAACAAAAATTGAAAAAACATTGCACAGTGAAGTACATGTAATTTAGACATACTGTCTAAAAACATAAACATGTTAACATTTATTTTATATGATTAATAATTTACTCGGGATGTTTGTTAATTTTGTCATTGTTATTTCTGTTACTGAGTCTGTTTCACGAAGCATTCTTCTGACAAAGCTTAAACTAAGAAGAAAGATGTTTCACGAATATAAGTCAGATCAATCGCAGGAACAGTGTCAAATTAAATGTTAGAATTTTACCACAAGGTCGGTTTTAGGACAAATTTTAAGATATTCTTATGTAAAACTGATCCAGAATCTATATTTATAACAGGGCAAACTTATGAACTGATATTCTTATTAACCTACTACAATGCACGTACTCGTGTTTCATTAAACGGCTTCACACTTGGCTGCATGGCATCAAATTTTTATACGCCGCTCCAAATCACACAACACGGTTTCAGTATGCATTAGACGGCGCCAAGCTTTAATGAATCGTTTCATTTTACACTGCACGAACTCATGTTGCGTTAAACGTCTTCACATTGGACTGCATGGCATCAAGTTATTATACACTGCTCTTAATTACACAAAGCGGTTTCAATATGCATTAGACGGCGTCAAGTTGTAATAAATCATTTCATTTTACACTGCACGTACTCATGTTGTGTTAAATGGCTTCACATTGAGCTGGATGGTATCATGTTTTGTTGGATGATTTCATAGTACGGTGCATCGCAACAAGTTTTTCAATGCATCGTTCCATGTTTAGATGGATGGAATGAAGTTTTGTGTTAAATGGTTTCAAAATACAATGCGTTGAATGCAAATTTATTGGACGGGATGGAGTTTTAGACTAGACGGCGTTGAAATGCACTGCACTGACTGACTTGTTTATGAATGGATTGTATATTTACTAATTTTGGCGGTAACCGCCGCCCATACACATGTAATCTAAAAATATATAAGCGTAGAAAAATTATTGTGGCATCTTCTCGCTTTCGTTGAAACAAAATTTATTGCCCAGTCAGATTGCCATCATATGTATTTTCTACATAATTAATACAGCTTTACCACTAAATTTTATCCGACATATAAGGAAACGTATATGGTACACCCGGATGATGTGTTTATGTAAGAGTATTTATGTCGACATAGTGTAAAATAGCACGGTATATCGTGGTTTATTAAGATGTATTAATACAGCTTTACCACTAAATTTTATTCGACATATCTACATAAAGTAATCTTTTCGACATAAGTTATTTAGACTGTGCCATGGTTTGTGGCTTCAATGACCGAACTTATTAAAGTGTAATTTATTTTTTTAACTCATATATATGTATGCTTTAGGTAAATAAAATTGAATAGATTTCCCCATGGGTTAATTGATTGTACATAGGAAAATCTTAAAAAATCTTCTTCTCAAAAAGCATAAGCCCTGGAGCTTAGATATTTGACATGTAGCATTGCCTAGTGGTCCTCTACTAAAATTGTTCAAATCATGACCCCGGGGTCAAAATTGACCCCGCCCCAGGGGTCACTTGATTTTAAATATGAAAATCTTCAAAAAAATTCTAAAAATAAACCAGAAGGCCTAGAGCTTAGATATTTCACATGTAGCATTGCCTAGTGGATCTCTACAAAATTATTTGAATCATGACCCTCGGGGTCAAAACTGGCCCCGCCGCCGGGGTCACTTGATTTTACATAGGAAAACCTTAAAAAATCTTCTTCTCAAAAACCAGAAGCCTAGAGCTTAGATATTTGACATGTAGCATTGCCTAGTGAACCTCTACTAAAATTGTTCAAATCATGACCCCGGGATCAAAATTGACCCCGCCCTAGGGATCACTTGATTTTACATATGAAAATCTTCAAAAATTTTCTAAAAATAAACCAGAAGGCATAGAGCTTAGATATTTCACATGTAAGCATGGCCTAGTGGACCTCTACAAATTTTATCAAATCATGACCCCTGGGTTCAGAATTGACCCCGCCCCAGGGGTCTCTTGATTTTACATATGAAAATCTTCAAAAAAATTCTAAAAATAAATCAGAAGGCCTAGATCTTAGATATTGGACATGTAGCATTGCCTAGTAGACTTCTACAAAATTTGTTCAGATCTTGATCCCCGGGGTCAAATTGGCTCCGCCCCATGGGGTTACTTGATTGTACATAGAAAATTTTTCAAATTTTCTAAAAAATAAACCAGAAGGCCTAGAGCTTAGATATTTGACATGTAGAGTTGCCTAGTGGACCTCTACAAAACTTGTTCAAATCTTGACCCACCAGGGTCAAATTGATCCAGCCCCAGGGTTACTTGATTGTGCATAGGGAAATCTTCATAAATTTGCTAAAAATAAACCAGAAGGCCTAGATCTTAAAGCTTTAGCTAAGAAATTTGTTCAAGCAAGCAACTCTACTCAGGTGAGCGATATAGGGCCATCATGGCCCTCTTGTTTAACGTCATGACGAGATTTTCACAACTTGTAGTCTTATTTTTTGACGTGGCGAGTTGCTGAGTTATATGTCGTCATGTCGTCCTACAGAATCTCGACTAAACCATATAAACATACGATATACGTTTCCATACCAATAGTGATCACTATCCCATTTGCTAGACGAAGTTAAAAGAAATCAACATACTGTAATTAAATTTAGATTATATAAGCCGACTTTTTACAAACCTAATCTCAAGAACAATCCAAGATAGGAATTACGGCTAGATATTCCAAATATGGAACAAACTTTCGTAAGTGATCTAAATAGTCATGCACCCAATAAACATAAATGCGTTAAAAGGAAAATTAAACCAGATTGGCTAATGATATTACCTTTGCACAAAAGAGAAGAGATTAGAAATTGACCGAAATATAAATACTAGAGGAATCAAACTAAAACACTTGATATTAGGAAAAGTAAGCAAAATTTCTATTTCCGTTGCCATAAATAACAATATATATAACTCATACCTTTGGAAACATATCAATAATATGAATAAACAAGAAATATCTTTAAAAATGATGGTCGGCGAATTGTAATAAGGAAAGAAGTTTATGAATTTTTCATCTAACATTCATCTTTCATCTAACATTTTTCAAATTGCAAAACTAAACACCGCACTTTAGCAATTTAAATGGTTCTCTTTTAATTTTTCGCAAAGGTTTCGTAGGGTTGCAATTTTGTTTCGATTATCCTTAGACGAATAATTACAGCAGTAGTTTGATGAAGATTCATGAAGCGGTTCATGAGAAGAGGTCATTAAACGTGTTTATATTTTTAGCTAAATTGGTCCCTATCCCCATTTGTAACAAAATAGCAGGAGACCTTACGATATTGTTACACACCAAGTTTGATAAAAATCCATTACATTTTAGTGGTTAATGCGAAAAAAGGCATATCTACTTTTAGCTATAGTGGTCCCTAATAGGGCCCAAGTTCCTATATAAATAAATTTGGAAGAGGACCTTATAATGATGCTCCAGACCAAGTATGACAAAGATCCACCAAGCTGTTCATGAGACGCTGTATAAAGGCATTTCTAGTTTTAGCTCTAGCAGCCCCTAAAAGGGGTCAAATGTCCCAGCTGAACAAAGTTGGCTGCGGGCCTAATAAAGATGCTACAAATCAAGTTTGATTAGAATACATGAGAAAAAATCAATTAAAGGATTTTTTTATTTATTATTTTTATTTATTTATTTCTAAAATAGGCCAACTGATCCCGCTTTAACAAATGCATATTCGCTATTCATGAATCTTTGGACAATGACGTCACAGCTATAAAAAAGTGAAGGTCAAGCAAAACATACAATTGTAATTATTTCAATATTTCTGTTTCATAAGCAAAGTTTGACCGTAGTCATATCACATAGATAAACTGTATGCAGCGTACCTTCGTTTCAGTGTAATGAGATTCAGTCATTATATAGCATATACATAATAAAACAGATTTCAACTGAGTTCAATATTTGCATACCATACTAAAGAAAAATATTCATATATAATAAATCCGTTAAACAATTTATAACAAATATTCAAAGCAAACAAGTACTCATTTTAATATGCAATCTGAATAAGTCACAAAAGCAAGAAACCTTTTCATATCCAGACGACAATTGTAACAAGGAAAATCTTTTAAAAAGCACTTCTCTACATAAAAGACTCTTATCACACCCTTATTCATGTGATACGCAGACCGTATTCAGCTCTTTCTTTAATTTGATATATGTTGGTATTTGAACAGGTTTTTATCATATTTATTAAACTTACTTATCACTTTGAGATATATCAATATTCTTGCTAAATATACTGAGCCAAAGTTAGCTTTAAAACTGTGAACAGCGTCGTTTAGGATAAACGCTTTGTCTACATTTCACTCAGCGTAGCACAATCAACAGAGTGAAAGAAATAGACACTCTCGTCCAATCAGGCAGAATGTTGCATAAGTCTTCCATTTTGATAAATTATCTATAATGCGTTATCAAGTAGTTTGATTTGCAAACTCAAGTCACGTGGCATAGGTAACGAATTCGTTCTTAGACGGCGTTTGCTGAAAAAGGCAGTCAAAATTCTATTCCACAAAGTCTTGATATCGATTGGTACAAGATCGAAGATTTACAAAGTGTTATCAACACTTTTAACATTTTTTTACTAATATAAGTTAAACTTAAGGGAAAAGACACATTCTGAAATTCGAAATTTTGAGAAAAAACTCTCTCAATTTATAGAAGATAAAATTTCTTCTAACGCAAACTGTCAGATACCAGTTGTAAAGAAAATTGACGCTTTAAAACTTATCAATGATATCAATATCTCACTTTAGTCCATGATGTCTAACTGTTGAATATTGACAATTATTACCGCTGATGCGCAAGACCATGACTAAGAATTACAAACACATAAAAATCAGATTAACATAAAAGCTATCCGACAAAATCAACCATTATACTAATTGTACAATAATAACAACAAAGAGATGACTACTCAATAATTAAAATCTCAACAACTTGCTTCCAGTAGTTTGTCAAAATCGTAGAGACACTTCAGAAGAGGAATCCCGGAATATTGTTTTCGAAAGGATTTGTTTACAAATCCGAAACCTTGCACCGAAAAACAAATGGCCCATATTTACGCATTTGTTATATATATATCTTATTAATATTGGCTGATTGTATAATCATTTCAAAACAATAACTATATTTTGGTATTTATTCTGTCACTAGGGGAAAGATTATAAATATTTTTTCTAAATCGGAATTGAAACTGATTCTATTTGTAGTCTATTCCACTGATTTGTCAGTTATGGGGGCAAGGGACTGTAAATTTGAAAATTCCACGAATCTGCGTTGATACCAATGCGAAAAAATTATTAAAATTCCAATTTTTAGAAATTCTCGAAAAGTGTTGAGCGGATGTATTGCATATATTTAACACTCCATCATGTGACATTTTCAGCCTGCCGATTTCGTTGTTTCTATGATAAAAACGAGCAAAACTCCAGTTTCAGGACACTAAATTTTGAGGCAAAAATAACCTAAAATGCACACCTTGCGCGACCTGTACCGCATTATCTGCAAATGACTGACCTAAATCATGTGTATATTTTTAAAGCATGTGACCAGACGAAAATAATGGTGGGAAAAAAAGTGTCTTATAACCGTTTACTATTTCCGCAAATTTGAGCTGAATCTGGATGGATGGATGACCGTTTCTATTTTTTTCTGACTTCCATTACCTCAGGTAAGATTTTAGACCCGGCCGCCCACACGGAGCTAGGAAATTCGATTCAAGCATTTATTCATTTATTTTACACAATAATTACTCGTACGCAGGGACCCTTAGTACTATAAACACCATTAATATCCAGTTGAATATAGAGGACTTTAAAGTACATCGACCTGTTTTATTTAAAAAGCGTACCTGGGCCAGATGCGAAACTGTCCCCTGCCAAAATGCGAAACTGTCCCCTGCCACTTAAAGCAGCATGCCTCCAGATTTGGCTAAAAATAATCTTTCTTTCAAATTGAAGTTTTGGTCATATTATGAACATTAGAATATGATTTTTTGTTTCTAAAATATTTTAAAAATTCCAAATCAAGAAAAAAAGATTACCGTTTCGTGAATCGAAGGCCCCGCACCGCCGCGGCAATAAAGACATTTTCCCGTCGTCGTAACCAATAGCGCTATAGCTGAAGTAGTGAATAATGACTTCAAAATATAGATATTTATAATCGAGACAGTTTACCTGGAGTAAAAGCGTGACAAACGCTTTTCGATTTTCATCGTAAAAAGTAGTAAAAACAGCAAATTCTCATGTGTTTCCGCAAAGAAGTATAAAATAATTTATTTTTATAGCTCTTTGGTTTCCGTAACATGAAGTTTGTCAGTAATTAAGTTTTAAAGCCTTCTTAAGAAATATAGCATTTATTTCAAGATATCTAATTTTTGTTGTCGAACGATTTTAAAGCATGCCGCTTTAACAAACCAATTACAAGCGCACAGATTTCTTTTCAGCAGTGAAAAATTACATTAAGCCTGTAAGACAAGGGAAGTAACACAGTCTAACAGATTTCTGTAGGCTATATACCAATAAAAGAAATAGTTCTTTGTTTCATATAAAATTCAGCTACTTCAGAACAATTTTGTTACAGTTTCTAGATTTTCACTCCGTCGTAGACATATTTTCCACAAGATATCCATACATTTGCTTCAAGAAAACGAAAAGAAAAAGGGGTGTTGAATAGTATGCAGTGAAATGCAAGTCAACTGAAGTCAGGTACCCTCATATTGCCGCATTTCAGAAAGCGGTCCGCAGAATAAACACCCTACTTTCGTTTAATATTAGCATGAAAAGTGTCCTATTTTATGTAAAAGTCATTCCACGAGTGAAATAATGCCCATTTGGCCCCCGATTTACGCGCAAATGCGCGAAAAATGGAAAAATTAGGATCTATTTATTAGGGACTTCCTTCGACTACACCACGGAAGCACATTTTTGACCGAATTACTGCATTATAACCTATAAGAAATATCTTTTATCAAATTTCATAACATTTTCATCCCTATTTTCAAGAAAGATTTAATACCGAACATGTTAACAAGTTTCATTGTGAAAATTCGAGATTTTAGAGAAATATAGACATTTAAGTGAGGCCACCCGCTACCCATTTTCTGGGCTAAATTTAGGCTCTATGGTCGCTTCATTGTAAATTTTGGTAAAAGTTTCACCTGTTTCACTTTGATTCTGAAATATCATTCATTCCGTCATGAATATGACTCAAATGGGTGCATTTTCACACATTCTGGAGACAAAATATTGGCCTTTCTATTGCAGAAATTGCTGCAGAAATAGGCGCATCTACTCAAAATATGGTCAAAATTCAAAATTGTTCAAATTAAATGATTATTTTGCATTGAAAACATCATTTTATAACATATACAATCGATTTATGACTATTAAGACTAATTGTGATGTGTTTCGAGAAAAGTCTTATTTCAGCTCTTATAGGCTATATACCAATAAAAGAAATTGTTCTTTGTTTCATATAAAATTCAGCTACTTCAGAACAATTTTGTTACAGTTTCTAGATTTTCACTCCGTCGTAGACCTATTTTCCTCAAGATATCCATACATTTGCTTCAAGAAAACGAAAAGAAAAAGGGGTGTTGAATAGTATGCAGTGAAATGCAAGTCAACTGAAGTCAGGTACCCTCATATTGCCGCATTTCAGAAAGCGGTCCGCAGAATAAACACCCTACTTTCGTTTTCAAGTAAACAACTCGAAAACATGCGAATATTAGCATGAAAAGTGTCCTATTTTATGTAAAAGTCATTCCACGAGTGAAATAATGCTCATTTGGCCCCCGATTTACGCGCAAATGCGCGAAAAAAGGAAAAATTAGGATCTATTTATTAGGGACTTCTTTCGAATTACTGCATTATAACCTGTATCAATACCATGATCCACCGCGCGAATGCTAATCTAAAAATAAGTTTTTGTATCACATCGATAAAAAATACATTGAAATAATGGGCAAAAAATGAAGATTACTTCACGAGGTTATAAAATTTCGTTGAATAACGATACTTTGCCGAAACTACTGGTCAATGTATTGGAATGTTGGCCATGTGTACCTAAAACAACGGTTTTTACGCATGTTTTTCTCTATCACTGATAGTTTAACATAAAATACTATTTTTTTAACATAAAGAGCTATAATTTTATATACTTACATTCATTAAAATCAGGAATATATCCAAAATTACTTGCGAAGTATCAAATACTTCGTCTACATCGTGGCTTTCGTCATAATTAACTTTTCGAAAATGTTCATGAAATTCTTGAATATCGGGCATTTTATTATGGTATCCTTCGAAATTTCGATTGTCAATGATAACAATGAATGACCGTCCGAAAATAGTGAGTCGACTTCTACCACTTCAAATTCTAAAAAATATTCAAAACAATTTGCTGTTGTTTTTGCTTAATTGATAACCGACGTATTTCGGAAAGTATAGTTTCCAGCGGATTTATCATTGCCGAATCTTCATTTACAATAAACAAGTTGTTACATTTGCATGTATCTAAAAATTTAAGCCCCATAGTATTTGTTTTAACATCTTTAGAAGTTCTTAAAACAGGGAAACCTCTCATTTCCAGCAATTCTGATGAATTAAACTTATTTAAAAAGTCCTCATCAAAATCAAAGTATTTGGCAAAAAAAATCATCCATAATTACATAGTCAGGTAAGTCAGATGTGTGTGCATTAACATCACCAAATAACATACAGACGTTGCGTACATTGTTGGCGAACATCGGAAATTTTTCAGTTTCGTTCACTTCAATGTTTCATGAAATTCGTTTTAGAAATACGGTTGTTTATCTTCTTATATCACAAGAAAGGCAAAACAATCTCCCTCTTAGTAAATATGATCGCATTAACGTTTAACAATTAGTAAAAATTTAATTCGACATAGAATCATAGAAAACAACACTAAAACGTCATGTAAGATGTAACAGAATTCACCAATGCGCATTATTTAACGGCTTGGTAAATTCATAAAATTATTTTTTTCCGTCAAATAAGAAGACTCGGTGACGTGACGTTAACTATATTTGACGTCATTGCAGTCATTTGCTGTTCAATACTTCCTGTAACAAACAGGAAGCAAAAGGCAGTTCCAACTGAAAACGTAAGATTTTATGTCTTTCCTCGACCGGATTTATTAAAACTTCTGTAGTTTCTTTAACTATCGTATGTTTTCTATAATATTTATTTTGACAAAAAGTACATAAATTCTACTTTTGAATTAGTAAGTTGTTGTCCTGTTTTAACTTGGATAATGGCGCTTAATATATGTATACTTTAATCTAGCCGCGATGTCACACGTGTCAAAAAATGCACAAAATAAAATTACGAAGTTGTTACGTGCCGAAATATGTACAGAAATATGTATTTGTTTACAAATCTGCGACTACAGTCTGAAAGTACATACAATTGTCTGCAAATTGATATGCATAAGTCTAACATTGAATATAAATTAAATTTATCACACGAAAATTCCAAAATCTAGCCGAAATGTCACAACCGTGAAATTAGTGTAACGTCGACGTTATGTTTGAAAACTAAATAACGTATACGCATTAAAATTGTATCCGAACATTGCAATATAATTCACTGTCTGATAAATAATTTGATCGAATAAGCATCATTCGACATCTATATCAAAATATTTCTTTTAAATGTCGGAACGATATGATTAATGAAAACTGTAGCCCAAACACCCCAAGAAATCCCTGTAACGTCAAAGCGGTTAAAAACGACAATAGCGTCAGTTACGCTAATGTACGCCAACAATGAGCGTAACGTCACAGTATTTATACCCGCTGCATTTAATTGTTATTTCGTTTTCAAAACTAAAATACTCTTCTTCATTGAAGAACCTTGATTGCGTAGACGGTATAAACATTACCCCTAGCAAAACATCACTATCAAAATTACTTTGAAATGAATGTTTCAACTTTAACCAAAGTATATATTCACAGTCGTTTTCAATAATTTCAATATAATCAGCATGGTTTTTTCGGACGAACAATCCGATCCCACCAGACTTTCTTAAATACTTTTCAGATCTAGGTTTAGAAAATAAAGCAAAATCGGGAACATCAATTTTATCATACTCGTCCAATTTGCTTTCTTCAATACAAAATATATCATAGCTACATCTATTTATTAAGAC
This sequence comes from Mercenaria mercenaria, assembly GCF_021730395.1. Taxonomy (NCBI): domain Eukaryota; kingdom Metazoa; phylum Mollusca; class Bivalvia; order Venerida; family Veneridae; genus Mercenaria; species Mercenaria mercenaria. Next base: position 42,824,901 of record NC_069369.1, on the reverse strand, counting down.
TTCGATCTTCAGTATATTTATCAGTGCGCTTTTATTTAATATAGAGTCTCCGCGTGTATTGTTTGTTTGCGAAAATTTGGTACTTAAGTTTTCATTATTTAATTTCTGGGTATTATGTCGATTAGATGAATATGATAAATTGTGGTTACATGTAGTTTTATGCGAAGAACCCGGTAAATTAGTGCACATATCACATAGAAAGGTTTCACATTCATGGACCGTACTCGTATTGTTGACATGAGAACATTCAGTTTTATGTGATGGTCCAGGTAAATCAATATATTTACTGCAGAAAAAAAAGTTACATTTTGGATATTCAAATTTTCACTTAAATATCGAGGGTTACCAGTCGCACTAAATATAAGACAATACAGTTTCGAATAAAATGAACATGATTTGCTCCTTTTTTGGGACGTTTTAGGTAATTATCAATATAATATTGAGTTAATTTAACTCTTACATTGTCTATTTCGCTCGGAAAAATATCAACTCGAGATTTTATAGCAGACCATATTAATATATACAGTACAAATACTTCCTATGTTTTATTGCAAACATTTTATGGCACTATCTTTCAGTTGTATAATGCATGAATATGGTATACCAAAATAGTTCTGCAACTTTTTTCTGTTATGGGATATATTACACTTCATCACTTACAACCTTGAACATTTGTCAAGTTCAGAGATCGACTTTTTGCAAACAATTCGTTCACATTATCTGTGTTATTTACAATGTTACATTTATATGAATTAGTTCCCTCCCTGTTGAAAGCCAGATGGTATTACAAGCTTACATTGTGTCCATCGGATTTTCTCCAATTTTCAACCATGTCTTGCACAGAAAACACTAAAACAAAGATGGATTTTAAAGCTGATAAATCTAAGATTAAGTACTAGATGATTCCGTGTTGCAAATAGCTGTGTCGGTTAAAGTATTACTAATTACCTCATTTTGACGTGTACTGTAAGTGCGTGCTATTGTTGGCACCATTTTCCCTTAGCTGCCAAAGTATATAAAAGGTTTTTCTTTGAGACGAGACCCGAATGCGGATAACAACGCAGAGACCAGCATATGGAAGGCAAACATATTTATGCCCCCTTGGTTGTAATTGCAGATCAATTATTGGAGAACATATCATTTAAATTTTATAGAATGATGGGTTAGGAATATGACACCTTTTATTATAGAGACAATAGGTCAAAGGTCAAGGTCACAGTGGCATTTTGTCTGTTAACAGCTTTCTATCAATTAAATCTCCAAAGAATGATATCCTGTTTTAGGAGTTAAGTCAAATGGTAATACCGTCGCATACTTGCACACCGTGTGACCTCCAGTCGAATAGAGGATATGTAAGAACGAAACATCTTTTACCGAGCAAATATATGTAAAATGGTGATTGTTTAGGAATGGCGTACGTAGCTACGGGCGAAAATGTAAGATCTGTTGTTCATGCAGGAAGTATATTTGATCTTACTTGTAAAACAAATAAAGTTTCCTTTTTGTTTAATGTTTTCAAATGAACTTTGTATACTTGATACTTTTTCCCCATTGGAAAATATATTTGATACTTTTCAATGTAAAAATATTTCAATATTTTAATGAAAAACATGTAGGCCCCTAATGAAAGGAATACTTTAAACAATACTATAAAATCTAAATAAACCCTTCTTGAGCATGCCGTCAAGTGGCTCAATGATGGCTGAAAAAGGGGTGATTAGGTTCAGTTTCTGTATTATTTCTTGTGCTTTTGGATGTGTAAAAATTATCAAATAAATCATTCTGTAGACGTTAATGTTCCAAACATATGTACACAACCTTTCATTTGCTACTGTTCGATATAAACATATACACAGCCTTTCATTTGCAACTGCTCCATATAAACATTTACACAGCCTTTCATTTGCAACTGCTCCGTATAAACATATACACAGCCTTTCATTTGCAACTGTTCCGTATAAACATATACGCAGCCTTTCATTTGCAACTGTTCCGTATAAACAAATACGCAGCCTTTCATTTGCAACTGTTCCGGATAAACATATACGCAGCCTTTCATTTGCAACTGTTCCGTATAAACATATACGCAGCCTTTCATTTGCAACTGCTCCATATAAACATATACGCAGCCTTTCATTTGCAACTGCTCCATATAAACATATACACAGCCTTCCATTTGCAACTGTTCCATATAAACATATGCGCAGCCTTTCATTTGCAACTGCTCCATATAAACATATACACAGCCTTTCATTTGCAACGGTTCCATATAAAGGTACTTTGCTGTAATAAATATAAAATGGTATGATAAAATGTTCTTATTATCATGTATGAACCTATTTCACATAGGTTTTAGCCATCTTTCAGATGATAATTTGTAGTCTGAAAAAATGAATTTCACTTTGCAGATCTCCAAAAGCTTCTTCTCCAATATGTATAGTACATTTAAATTGAATGGCATCAATAGTTGGCAAAAATAAGTAAGAGTTATGGTCAGTATGTATCAACGAGCTGTTCAGCTAAGCTATTTAAAATTGTATGTACCACTGCGACATTAAATAGTCTTCTGGAAATTCTGGCAAATGTGTTTTTGTATAGGTTTTGTACAGTTTCTTTGGGAAACATCTATAGACGAAGACAGACGTCCTCACTTCACGCTAATGCTTGAGGCAATGCAAAAACAGTCTTGAACATCTTTCTGGGAGAAATTTCAACTGCATTCCATGGGTCATAAATAACTCTTTCATCATAATGTAATGATATTTGTAACAATACATTTTCTGAATGTAGAACTTATGTATGGAATACGGTTTGCCATGAAATGATTTACAATATAAAGTTTTAATGAAGCTTAGAAAACATATTTCTATCAATCGTTCTGTTTAAAGTAAAAGGAATATAGGAACATCATAAAGGTTTTATTATTGATATATTATAGTAAACACAGTATTCACGTTTTATAACTAAACAAAATCGAAAACATATTCTTCGTTAGTTTTCAATTTGAAAAAGCAGTAAATGTGCAAGTTCATTCGCTGTTATTCATTATTCAGTTATTGCATGCATCATTTATTGCATCATTTATTACAAGGAATTTGAAAATACAGTGGTAAACTAGTTATGGGCGCTGACAGTCGTAAAGGTTTGACAGTCAAGAAATATCAGATCTATAAACGGTGTCAAACCGGTACGCTTAATTAATTAGGCTAGGTCTCCTTCCAGTGTTAAATAACACATACAATTAATAACATTTACTGTAAAGTTTAGTCCGCTTCTGTCGTGTTGCCCTGAAGATCAAGATCAGGCAGTCGCCAAGAACGACAAGCGAAATACTTCTTTTCATGATTTCCTTCCCTTCTCTAAAACATCACCATATATATATATATATATATATATATATAACAAATAAAAAAGAACCCGGAACGGGAACAAAATATCGTAAAATTATAAAATGACTTCACACGCTCGCTTAGTTTTTCTTAAATTTTAATATAAAAATCACAAACTAGTTTCGCCGTGAATGGCTCATCAGTTGGGTTGGTTCCCTTTCTCTTATTGTTATATATTTAGACACACTGATGAGCCATTCACGGCGAAACTAGTTTGTGACTTTTATATTAAAATTTAAGAAAAACTAAGCGAGTTTAACTAAACATTTCTGTTGGGTTGGTTCCCTTTCTCTTATTGTTATATATTTAGACACACTGATGAGCCATTCACGGCGAAACTAGTTTGTGACTTTCATATTAAAATTTAAGAAAAACTAAGCGAGCGTGTGAAGTCATTTTATAATATATATATATATATGTTTAGCTTTTTGACGAATATTCAGAATTTCCAAATTAAGCTATTCATGGGGTCTACCGTAGTCTTATCCATCGCTTGCATTTTTCGAGGTTACGGGCTGGTTTCGGGAACGGAACGAAAGAAAGTTCATTCACAAGCCTGTCTGGATATCAAGTATCTGATTTGCATATGCCATAACAGTACCTTTTTACCATAATGATAGAAATTTACTAAAAATACACAATATTTCTATGTCAGACAAGTCAGTCAGTTTGACGGACAAAATGGCGGATAACAACAAGGCTTATCAGATTAGCTGTCAGTCATTCTCTGTCGTAAGGTCAGTTGTCTCAAATTCATAATATATTTCAGTAGCGTATTTTCGGGTATGTTTATAAAATGTCACGTATTAACAATTGTGGTTTCATTATTGATTATGCTACGGGACAACAGGCTAACGAAACTACACTGAAAACATGCACACTTACAGTCTTAGGTCAATAGCATAATATAAACTAAAACGGATGTTATACATTTTTTATTATCTGGAGTCCAATTTGAAAATAAAACAGTTAAAATAGAAATGGCCAGAAACATTTGTCACTGTTTACAGTTTTCTAAATCAAAATGTCAAATTCCTATTATCCTTGAAAATATTTGCTAAAGAGTCCTTTTTTTTTTAATTTTTCGCGTGAATGAGGGTTGCTCTAAATGTATTGTTTCCAGATGTACCCTTAAGTGTCAAGGTATTGCTTGTTTTTCTTATCTGTATATTTATTCATTCATTCGAAATGAGTTAGTTTTCTCTGAATGCTTATTTTTCAGACCCTCTGCGCTGGTTTGATAGTTAACTTGATTGTATGTTAGCAGTTTATATGCATGATGTATCAACTAAATGATAATTTGATTATAATGTAAGTGCCTTAAGATGGCCGTAAATGTCTCCGCGTACGTGTATATAGTGTTGTTAATATTTTCTGGTCTTTTGTGATTAGAATTCCACATAATATTATTATACAAGATTTATTTATCGCCCTTTCCATGATAAACACGTTTAAAGGCGCTTGACACAGCGCAAACCGGTACTAGGGAGCGTGAGGTGTATTGCACTTTCTTTTACTTCTCATGAGCAGACTAAGTCATTTTAAGATCAAGGTCACACTTGGAGGTCAAAGGTAAATAGATGTTTTCTTGTCCGGTCCATAACTTTGCCATGCATTAAAAAGATTTTAATATTACTTGGCACAAATTATCCAAATAGTAAGCCAACATGTCGTGCATAAAACCTAGGACCCTAGCTCTAAGGTCAAGGTCACGCTCTGATGTCAAATATCACTAACTAGGTTTTCTTTTCCTGTCCGTTCCATAACTCATTCATCAGTGAAAGGATTTTAATATTACTTATCAAATAATTCCTATAATGAGAGGATTTGTCATGCCTAGACGCAGGCCCCTAGTATAAAAGGTCAAGGTCACTCTTGGAGGTCAAAGTTATGTATGTTTGTTTTCCTGCCCGGTCCATATCTCTGCAATCCAGCAAGGGATTTTATATATCACTTGGCAAAAATGTGTCCAATAATGAAATGATGTGTCTTGTTAAACCCAGGCCCCTAGCTCAAAAATCAAGGTCACATTTGAAGATCAAAGGTCAATAGGTCTTTTTTCCTGTCCGGACACTAACTTCGTCATCCTTCAAGAAATTTTAATATTACTTGGCACAAATGTTCCTCATAATGAGACAACTTGTCATGCGCAATACCCAGATCACTAACACAAAGGTTAAGGTCACACTTTGAGATGTAATGTAAATAGGTTTTTTCCTGTCCGGTCCATAACTTTACCAACAATTAAGTACGTTTGATATTACTTGGCATAATTGTTCCCTAAATGAGACAATATGTCATGCCCAACACCCGGTTCTTAGCTCATAGGTTAAGGTCACACTCGGATGTCAAAGGTCTTTTTACTGTCCGGTCCATAACTCTATCATCTGTCAATGAGATTTTACTATTACTTAGTACGAATGTTCCCCATAATGCGATGATGTGTCATGCACAACATCCAGATTCCTAGTTAAAAGGTCAAGGTCACACTTGGAAGTAAAAAGTCACAACATTTATCTTTTCTTGTCCAGTCTGTACAATAGTTTAGGACCTTTTTCTTGTCCTGTCTGCAGCTTTTTCATCCATCGATAGATATTTAAATAACGTTGTATAAATGTTCAGCATATTCAACATATCAAGCTTATAGGTCATATAAAAGTAATTGCTGGCGAGATTTATTCAAAATTGCTTCCCTTTATTATTATAAAATATTTCATTCCCTTTTTTTAGTTTCCTAAATGAAATGTTTTAAAACTACTTTTATATTTATAGATGTTATAAGCAGTCAACAACAATAGGTTTTTATATATTCAAATTTTAATCAAAATATCATATGTGATGAGAAATTATACGAACTAAATCACCACCACAGTATACCAGACCAGTTACGACAACGCACCTAGCAGTACAAACGAGACAGATATCTGATCATTCGGTTATTCTGCAGTTGAGATAACTATAGTCATCTATAGTTACAATTATCTCCGAAGGGAGGCATATAGTTTTTGAACCGTCTGTCAGTCTGTCAGTCTGTCCGCAATTTTCGTGTCCGGTCCATATCTTTGTCATCGATGGATGGATTTTCAAATAACTTGGCATGAATGTGTACCACAGTAAGACGACGTGTCGCGCGCAAGACTCAGGTCCGTAGCTCAAAGGTCAAGGTCACACTTAGACGTTAAAGGTCATTTTTCATGATAGTGCATTCGTGTCCGGTCCATATCTTTGTCATCCATGGATGGATTTTCAAATAACTTGGCATGAATGTGTACCACAGTAAGACGACGTGTCGCGCGCAAGACCCAGGTCCGTAGCTCAAAGGTCAAGGTCACACTTAGACGTTAAAGGTCATTTTTCATGATAGTGCATTCGTGTCCGGTCCATATCTTTGTCATCCATGGATGGATTTTCAAATAACTTGGCATGAATGTGTACCACAGTAAGACGACGTGTCGCGCGCAAGACCCAGGTCCGTAGCTCAAAGGTCAAGGTCACACTTAGACGTTAAAGCTCATATTTCATGATATTGCATTGATGGGCGTGTCCGGTCCATATCTTTGTCATTCATGCATGGATTTTAAAATTATTGGGCATGAATGTGTACCACAGTAAGACGACGTGTCGCACGCAAGACCCAGGTCCTTAGGTCAAAGGTCCTAAACTCTAACATCGGCCATAACTATTCATTCAAAGTGCCATCGGGGGCATGTGTCATCCTATGGAGACAGCTCTTGTTTAAGTTATGTACCTAATTGCAAATAAAATGGACAGAAGTTTAGTTACCAATATAATGAGTCCCCTATTAGAATACACAATTTATACAAAAAATAATAAAAGTACAAAGACCAGCTTACCTTAAAATAGATGAAAGAAGTTTCAAGAATTTATTTCAACCTTAAGCCATTTTCAAACTGTCAAGCAATAATGATACTGACTTCCACGGAAATGGGTCTTTTGGGTTTTTCTCACTGTCCATTGGTCTACGGTTCTCGACCAATCAATATAGGTAAATTACTTAAAAGGTGTTTCTGTGAAACAATAGCTTGGCATTTTAATATCACAAAATCACAGAATAATTTTAACCTGGTCTGTAGGTCAAAGGTCAAGGTCACAAATTGTGCTCAGAGGTCAAACCTGTCCGTCATATTTCGTGTCCGGAGCATTACTTATTAACCATTTAAGGTATTGACTTCAAATTTGGGATGTAGGTAGGTGGTGATGAGACGATGTGCAGAGCGCATTAGCCAGGTTGGTACGTCAAAAGTCAAGGTCATAGCAAGGTCAAATTTGCCCATCAGATTTCGTGTCCAGAGCATAGCTTAAAAGATCTTAAAAAATATTGATGTGAAACTTGGAAGATAGGCAAGTGGTGATGAGACGATGTGCAGACTGCAACAATCTACATTATCCTGTCACCACTACGGCACCCTCCCCCTACTCCGCCCCTTCCACCCCTCCCACACCTCCCACCCCAAAAAATCTTAAAATTTTGCTTCCGTCCTCCTCTGATGTAGACATTGCCACTCTTGGCGGAGCTCTTGTCTCAGTATCATATCCTGAACGAGTTCATCCAGGTCTCATCACTACAGTGTATACCCTCCATTTTTTCTGTTCATTTTGTGAGTACTGCATTTTTAACAAAATGTTAAGTTCAGTTTAGAAATAACTTAGATGAACACTTTCAGTTGAGAAATTACAGTTTTCCGGACGGGTCGATATTTACCCCAACACCGTGCCAATTTGGTTGTGTTTCTAATCGATGTAGCTCACTGCAGAGTTGGAGTGGTCTTCTGTGCATGCCCAGAAATGATTATCTAATGTCGCGTAAAAATTCGCAAATTATTGTATGTTCGCATGCATTTAATGTACAATATGTATAATATACTGACTAAAGGTTAGGGTAAGTATCACCATGGTTACTAAATATATACATTTAAACTACTTTTAGTTCAAATTGCTTCAATCCGACATATACTGGAGTCTGTAATTTATACCGGCGCTCCAACTCTGCATTGAGTCACAGCTGTTTCTAATCCCGTACCGTACCCATACCGTACATCCGTATTCGTAAACAATATGTTTTGTTCGGAGAAAGGCGGAAACTTTCATCGTTCTATACCATCAAAATGCTTCAGAAACACCTTAAAATCCGCTTATTAACAAATCTGCCGTTTGATAATTTGATATATTTCTAAGTCATTTGCTCAAACACTGAAAGAGTATTTTGTACCAACCTGCGTTGTATAAATGCCCGCCACACCCCACCTTGTTGTAATTTGATTTAAGCGAAATCTAATATGGTGACCTATCAATTTTCTTTTTGTTTTAGATTAGGTAGACATAACCAAAGGTATGTGCAGAGTTTGATTAAATTCTATTATGTGAAACTCAATAAAATAGCAGAAGTACCAACTTAAAATTGACAAAAATATGCAAAAATAGCCCTTGGGTCTGCTGAACAAGTATTCCTTTCTTTACAAAATCATTTCCATTCGATTTCTCTGAGCATGTTTCAAATAGATATATTGTTTTCCGTTATAAAAATGCTTAGATATCAAATTTATGCTGATTATTGTACTTTACTGAAATATATTTTAGGATTATAGAAATTTTGAAAAATGTTAAAAATAGCACCATATCTAGGGGCAAATTAAATTGAAACAAAGTTGGTGACCTAGTATTTTTATTTCATTTTTCAATACATCATAACACGATCTTTTAATACAAAACATTTCATCAAAATCTATTATTGAGAAAAAAATTACGAAACTGTAGCGAGCGTCTTTAAACTATATACATATTTCTTGGCAAATAAACTTCAACACGTGATTTTGCAGTTTGCTATAGTTTTCTACCTGTATTCTTACTTGATTATCTTTTACCCATTTTGTGATGATTGTGTTTTCCCAGGCTACCCTACTAAAATACTGTAAAATAATCAATATTCGTGGAGGACTAATTTCCATTGATTTCGTGGTTGAATCAGTCCACGAAATTTAACCCCAAAGAAAAAGTAAAATTCCCATTTACTATATGTTCAAATCTGACAAATCCACAAAAATATATACACACACGCTCAACATCTGGCCCTTTTTCTTCTTTATAAACAGACTTGCAACGACTGCCTCGCGACACTTTTTAAATGGATTTAACTTAATTTTCTTGAAGAACATTTTAGGGATGCAGTAGTCAAAGAAATACACTTTAAAAGCTGCGAAAAAGAGACCAAAATTGTGGTGTATGACGTTTTCATGGTCAATTCTAATGCGAAATCATTTCGTGATATATGATATATGCTTCTATACTTCATCCATACAGTCATGATATTGCTACTGAGCACCGGCCGTGTAAACACGGTAGAGAAGCGGACACCGGATATAGCCAAAATAGTGATGAATCTATACACGATTGATTTTGGTACACCGTCCTCTTATATAATGGCACTATTCTCATGGAAGTTGCATGATCGCTTTCACATGTTCAGTAAGGTGGTAGGTTTTCAAAAATATAACTACAAATAGAAACTAAGAATAAAAACTGAATCAAGCGGTTTTATTGTAATTAATCAGTCCGAATGTGTGTATGTTATCAATATATGGTAGCTGATTTCTACCAGTGTCGTTCTTTCGTTCTGGCGCCAAGGTGAGTGATCACTTTTCTATATATATATAATATATATATATATATACATTGTATTGGAAAGTTTTAAAATCTTCTTGTAGGAAACTGCTTGCCCGATTTTAAAATAATTTCACATAAATGGTCCTTGTGTGACACTCTACCAAGATTGTTCAAATTCAAAGTTTCCGATTTGTCAAAAAACATGGTTGCTTAGAAGGGGGTATTCACGTCTTACCTGTATGTGAATATTGTAAACTTTAAACATGTTCTTATCAGAAACAGCAGGCCCAATTAACACTGACTAAACTTGTTAGATTTTGAAAGCTATGCACATGGAATGATTTTAAATAAAGAGAAGTTGAGTAAGATGTTTCATAGGGTTCAGAGCCGCTCACCTGGCCTGTCCGAACGCAAAGTGTCTGTGATCGCTTGATCAGTCTTTGAAATTGTTTATTTATATTTAAGCCATTCTTTCCATTCGTCCTGAGCCAAATCTAAATTTCAAGTTTAGATATGATTTATCAAGAAACACGAATTTGAGTTAAGTTGGTCTGCAGTTCGCAGTTCGCGTTTCCAATTGCGAACTGCAAACTAGTCTGTAGTTCGCAGTTCGCAGTTCACGATTCAAATTACAAACTGCAAACTGGTCTGCAGTTCGCGATTCGAATCGAAAACTGTAAACTGGTCTGCAGTTTACGATTCAAACTTCCAAGTGCAGTCTGATCAGCACTGCCCTGCGAACTGCGGACAAGAATGCATTTCACAAAGCCTATAACTGGAATCGAATTTCAAACTGCAGACTGGTCTGCAGTTTGCGATTTGAATTGCGAACTGCAAACTGGTCTGGAGTTCACGATTCAAATTTCAAAGTGCAGTCTGATCAGCACTGCCCGGTGAATTGCGGACTAGAACGCGTTTCATAATCCGATGGTCATGGCTTTGGAATCGAATGGCAAACTGCAGACTGGTTTGCAGTTCACAATTCGAACTGCGAACTGCAAGCTGGTCTGCAGTTCACGATTCAAAATGAAAGTTCGAATTGCGAATTGCGAACTTGAAACTGGTCTGCAGTTCGCAGTTCGCGATTCAAATTGCGAACTGCAAACTGGTCTGCAGTTCGAAGTTCGCAGTTCACGATTCAAATTGCGAACTGCAAACTGGTCGGCAGTTCACGATTCAAAATGAAAGTACAAGGAATGTTACTATTAATATTTAAGTACTAAGTAAGTGGTGGCTAAATTGAGGTTATGGGTCTACACTCCATCCCTTTTTATTAGAATGGCAAACCGCCGGCTAGTCTGCGGTTCTCAGTTTCCAGTTCGAATTGCGAACTGCAAACTAGTCTGCAGTTCACGATTCAGAATCAAAGTATATTGGAACGTTACTCTTACTTTTTTATACGCCCTAAAGGACGTATTATGTTATACCACGTCTGTCCGTCTGTCCGTGTCCGCTCTGTAAATCTTGCACGTGCAGAGCGCATGTTCTGGATGGCTGGCTTCAAGGTCAAGGTCACACTTAGGGGTCAATAGTCATACGAGTCTGTTTCCGTTTCCACTCTGTAACTCTTGAACTGCTTACTGGTCTGCAGTTCACGATTCAAAATGAAAGTACAAGGAACGTTACTATTATAATTTCAGTACATAGTAAGTGGTTGTTAAATAGAGGTTAAGTGTCTGCACTCGCTCTCCTTCTATCAGAATTGCAAACTACCGGCTAGTCTGCAGTTCTTAGTTTCCGATTCGAATCTCGAACTGCAAACTGGCCTGCATTAGCAGTTTGCAGTTCACGATGCACACTGGTCTGCAGTTCACAATTCAAAATGAAAGTATATTTTAAGTAATTTAAGTACTAAGTACTAAGATAGTGGTTGCTAAATAAATGTTAATGGTCTGCACTCCCTCCTCCTCTATTAGAGTTGCAAACTGCCGGCAGGTCTGCAGTTCTTAGTTTCCGGTACGAATTGCGAACTGCAAACTGGTCTGCAATTCGCAGTTCTCAGTTCATGATTCGAACTGCGAACTGCAAACTGGTCTGCAGTTTGCAATTCAAAATTAAAGTATATAAAAACGTTATTCTTTTGATTTTAGTACTAAAAAGTGATGGTTAAATAGAGATATAAAGTTCTAACCTGGCAGCTCGCGATTCAAATTTCAAACTACAGCCTGACCAGCACTTCCCTAGTCGAACTTTGAATTGAAGAGTAGTATGCTTTCCACTGTTCGCCGGGTACCGTTCAAGAATCGCAAAATATACGGATAACGTTCAACCTGTTTTATAGGTTAACGAGTCAATATTTATTTCAAAATAATTAAAATCAGATTATATAAAATGCCAAAACTAATCTTAGTAGAATGTGCCAACGATATGAAAAACTACATTATATGCTGCTCATTGCCTTCAAGTTGTAAAGACCCGTACTTAAGAATTTGACAATAATTTGTGACAACCCGGGCAGTCAGACAGACAGAAAACAATGCATCTCCCTTGAATTGTCAGTGAAGACTAATAATAAGAGCACCTTGATGGTCCTAGGTCACTCATCATAGTTTCACAATGGAAATAGTAGCTCGTGTGTCAGTCATGAAGGAGTCATTTCTGTACTTTGGCCTACATATTCAGAGGAAGTATACTATATAGCCAGAAAGGGAAATATAGCCATGTCTTTCACTAGAAAAGATGGCTTTAATAATTTTGGTAAAGGTTCATCCAAAGAAAATACCTTTGAAATGATTTTAAAATTTGGACAATTTCTGATGTTTCGACTATGTAGGGAAATTTTATCACAGGTTCTGAAGGCCATGTTTTGGACGAATCGGACTAATTTACAAGTCTTGGTTCATGGTAATCTAACGAGCCATGTCTGTGTAAAATTATTTAAAATCTGGCCATCAGACGAGAAGATATTTCAAGTTACCATTATGTACATACAGGAAAAAGTGATCGCGCCCTCTAGCGGCCATGTTTTGGCGAATCTAAGGAACTTCACAATACCGATAGAGGGTCAAAATTAGCAAACATTTTATTTGAAGATTTTTTTGTCTTGCGGCCATGTCTTTTGACCAATCGGATAACTTAAATACACTTGATGTAGATTCCCCCGTAAAACATTACTGTGTAATAATTTTGAATTTAACATAATTTTCTTGAAAACATCATTTCAAGTAAAATGTATGTTAATAAATTGTAATCATTGAAAAACCGCTCCATTATTTAGAAAACTTTCAATAAAATCATATCCAGAAATAGAAATTTTTATACGAGGAACCGAGATAATATTTCACAATTTTCACTCTAATACATTTTCTAGGTAAACGTTTATGAAATGAGCAACCGCTGCATTGTTTCAAAAACCTCAGTAAAAACATTCCATAAGAAAAGATATTATAACACCATGACAGCAGACGGGCTGGGATATAAGCCATTCAAGAGTTACGTTTGGCCATACATGGCTGTAGACGATTCCTTGTAATGGATGTAAATGTCTTACACCAGACTTTACATTGAAATATGTAAATTACATATCACAGGACTAACATATATCAACTCGCGGCGTAGGTTCGTTCTGTTTTATTTTCCGTAATATAAAAAGTCTAAAACATAATAAAGACGAAATTAGCAATCGTGATAAAATAAAGATAAAATAATACAAAATTTGCACAAATAATTGTTCACGCGCTGTATAAAGAAATAAAAACTACAATATTAACGATATTTCTAAATATTGTTACCACAGCGACTGGTGAATTAATTGAAGTAATCGAAAAAATTCTAAGTTTTTTCTGGATTTTACCGTCTTACTCGTAAGAGTACATTAACTATTCTGAGGGCAGAAGGAATTTGGCGGTAAAAAGTGCTAAGAGATTAAAAAGAACACACCAGTGTATTTCTTTCTCTCATTCTATCTCTCATTCATACCCGTAAGACAACCAAAAAGATTGGTCATACATGACAAGAATTAACAAATACTGTACGGACAAGCACATGGATGAAGTGCTTCCGATATCTCCGTTAATATTCGTGATATAACGTATATTACCGAAGATATCCGATTCAATTAAACAGCAGACGATACAAACATAATAAAACCTGACGGACGCTGTCGGAAATTTGGCTTCGCGAGGGCAAAGTATTAGTTTCCCGTTCAGGAAAAGACTTAATGCACGGTGCACGTCACTAATTAAGTTTAAAATAGTACATAAAATGTTACGACCCGTGACATATATACTATAACTTCTACATGTTTTCTTTGTTTATATTTAAGCTTATCTATATTCGTCTTCGGTAATTGATATGGGCGGCTCATCCATTAAAATGTGAGCAATTTCATTGGGAAAATCCTGCAAGATACAGAGGACGCTCCACTTCAAGAATCTTCCTTTCTTCTTTACTGTTCCAGATGTAAAGCACCCATGCACGGGACTCTTATCCAAATGTTAGTAACTTTAATTGGAGGAGCGGGGTATCGAACTAATAACCTGGTTTCGTAGTTAGACAGTGGATCATTGCGTCCGCTCTAAGTTTGGTTTGCTTGCATTTGAATTTATTTACATACAGACGACTCCTTCGGAATACAGACAACTAATTTTAATGGGAGGATAGGGCAAGATAATGGCAGACGCTTCCCTGGCTCTTTAGCGTGTCGTATGTAAAACACACAAAAAACAAATGACCATTCAATATAAATGATAAATTGCAAAAATAAACAAGAGCTGGCCGTCCGTGCTCGACTATTTGAATCATTGTCCCAGAAGCAGGAATATTACCATAAATGTTAAAATATCTATAGAGTTTCAATCCAGTATCTGCATTAGTTTTGGAGATAGTAACTTGCACGTAAAACTTTAACCAGAAGTTTTAAGGTATTAGGCCCCTAATAGTAATGTTTAAGAAATGGCATTTGCTTGGTATATTCTTACAGTTGACCGTGCTTTACATTGTGTTGCAAATTTTTAAAAACTTTTACCGTGCCGTTTTTTTTATAAATTTTGTATAATTAATGGTATTTCCGCAAGCTCAAGTGGGGACAAATTTCAAAGTGATGGCCTTTATCTAAAACGTGTACAGAGAATTCATTTTACCATTATTTTTTATGAAAGAAACATCAAACTATTGGTAAACATATATATAACTTAAAATAAAACTGTCAATATCGTCTCTTTTAGTGTGCCTGAAGTAAACGGGTTTAATGTGACAGAATTCTAACTCCAACATTGAAAAATTAAGGTCGAATGCTGTGGGTCTGTTTTGAATTTTGCTCGCTTCATTCAAAAATAACCTTGGGGCAGAAGTAAAACCTACCTACATTTCTTTCACAATATGTAATCTAAAGATTGAAGGCAAAATAAAGAACTTTTACCGTATGTAACTCAGTATTTTTAAAGATGTCTAACTCTACCCCTTCTGTTTCAAAGGTAAATTCACTCTGAACAGCAAGAAATCGCTTATCAAATGATTTTTCCCCTTTTTTTATGCAATAAATCATTAACAAGTCTTGAAAAGAAATGAAAACTTACTAGAAAAAATGGAAAATAAGGAAAAAAAATTTGGGTCCCAGTGGGGTTTGAACCTACGCCCTCTTGAAAATTGCAGTCAAAGTAGGTTTATGGTAGGAATTGAATACTCTTCAAAAAGAAGGTACTCTATTATGGGCCTAATACCTTAAGTTCGAAAGGGGACATAGTTTGGCCAAATTGCATGTCAGAGTTATGGGACTTGATGCAATCAACTAGTTTTATAACCCCGAAGGCACATGTGAAGTTTCAATTGCTTTAAATTTGCAGATAGTAACTTGCACGCAAAACTTTAACCAGAATTTTCTAAGTCCAAAAGGGGGCATAATTTGCCCAAAATACATGACAGAGTTATGGGACTTGACCCAGTGAGGTTGGTTATTGATCTAGAAAAAGAAAAAATAGGTTCAAATCTATATGCCTTTAAGTAATAGCTGTATGTACTTGCACGCAAAACTTTAAGCAGGATTTTCAAAGTCCATAAGGGGGCATTTTTTGGCCAAAATGCATGTCAGAGTTATGGGACTTGATGCTATCAACTAGTTTTATAACCCCGAAGACACATGTGAAGTTTCAATTCAATATCTGCATTAGTTTTGGAGATAGAAACTTGCAAACAAAACTTTAACCAGAATTTTCTAAAGCCAAAAGGGACATAATTTGCTCTAAATACATGTTAGAGTTATGTGATTTGACCCAGTGAGGTTGGTAATTGACTTAGAAAAAGAAAAAAGAAATTTCAGAGCTATATGCCTTTAAGTAATAGCTATATGTACGTGCAAGGAAAACTTTAACCATGAATTTTCTAAGTCCAAAAGGGGGCATAATTTGATATACTTTCATTTTGAATTGCAAAATGTAGTTCACAATTCGAATCCTAAACTGCAGTGTTCAGTTCTAAAAAATTGAAATTACATCTATTCAGCAACCACTTACTAAGTATTAAAATTATAAGAGTAACGTTCCAATATACTTTCATTTTGAATCGTGAACTGCAGACAGTTGCAGTTCTTAATTCGAATCTGAAACTGAGAACCGAAGACTAGTCGGCAGTTTGCAATTCTTATGGAGTGGGAGGGAGTGCAGACCCATATCCCCTACTTAGCAACTACTAACTTAGTCCTTAAACTATAAGGAAAACGTTCACATAAACTTTCATTTTGAATCGTAAACTACAGACCAGTTTGCAGTTCGCAATTCGAATCGGAAACTGAAAACCGAAGACTAGCCGGCAGTTTGCAATTCTAATGGAGGTAGAGGGAATGCAGACCCTTAACCTCTATTTAGCAACAACTTACTAAGTACTTACTAATTAAAGTATAAGAATAACTTTCCAATATACTTTCATGTTGAATCGTGAACTGCAGACCAGTTTGCAGTTCGCAATTCGAATTGGAAACTGAGAACCGCTGACTAGCAGGCATTTTTACCATTCTAATGGAGAGGGAGGGTGTGCAGACCTATAACCTCAATTTAGCCACCACTTACTCAGTACTTAAATTATAGTAGTAACATACCTTGTACTTTTATTTTGAATAGTGAACTGCAGACCAATTTGCAGTTCGCAATTCGAACAGTGAACAGCGAACTTCGAACTGCAGACCAGTTTGCAGTTCGCAATTCGAACTGTGAACTGCGAGGTGCAAACTGCAGACCAGTTTGCAGTTCGCAATTCGAATCGGAAACTAAGAACCGCAGACTAGCCGGCACTTTGCAATTCTAATGGAGGGGGAAGGAGTGCAGACCCTTAACATTCATTTAGCAAGCACTAACTTAACCTGGGTTCACGAGCGTAAACCATAGTTTACGAACGTGAACCTATGTTAACGACCGTGAACTTGGGTTTAAGACCATTAACATCGGTTTACGACCGTAAACATAGGTTCACGCTCGTGAACATAGGATAACGACCGAAAAGTATAGTTTTGTTCGAGAAACCTAGTTTATCGAACGTAAACCTTAGTTCACGTTCGTAAGCTATGGTTCACGCTCGTAAACCCAAGTTCACGGTCGTAAACATAGGTCCACGCTCGTAAACATAGATTCATGTCCGTAAACTATGGTTCACGGCAAGCCAGTAATTACGTTTTGGGTCGAAAAACTGGGATTATCGGATACTTACCAATATTTTCGAGCGAAAACATAGGATAACGGGCGTAAACCGTAGTTAACGCTCTTGAACCCATGTTTACGTTCGATAAACTAGGTTTCTCGATTGAACTATAAATTTCGGTCATTATTCTAAGTTTACGAGCTTGAACCTAGGTTCACGCTAGGTTCACGCTCGTAAGCATTGGTTTACGCTCGTATGCCTAGGTTCACGCTCGTAAACCTAGATGCATGGCCGTAAACATAAGTTCACGGTCGTGATCCCATGTTCACGCCCGAAATTGATAGTTGATATCAATCCTAAACCATGGTTTAGGTTCGATAAACTAGGTTTCTCGATTGAAACATGAATTTCGGTCGTTATCTTATGTTTACGAGCGTGAACCGGGGTTCATGAACGTGAACTTGGGTTCACGAGCGTGAACCATAGTTTACGAACGTGAGCCTATGTTTACGGCCGTAAACTTTGGTTTACGAACATGAATCTACGTTTACGAGCGTGAACTATGGTTTACGACGTTATCCTATGTTTTCGCTCGAAAGAATAGGTTAACATGATTTTACGTCCGAAAAACCTAGTTTATCGATCGTTAATCCTAGTTTTTTTACCGTGAACCTAGGTTCACGTAATTATTGGACAATTGCCATACATGTCACGTCCGTAAACTATTGTTCATGTTTATGACAAACCTAGGCTTACGGTCGTAAACATGGGTTCACGATCGTAAACGTAGAATCACGCTCGTAAACATAGGTTCACGACCGTAAATTCATGTTCACGCCCGAAATTCATTGTTGATTTTATAATCATAAGATATCGACTGTAAACCATGGTTTACGTTTGATAAAATAGGTTTCTCTATTGAACTACGAATTTCGGTCGTTATCCTATGTTTACGGTCGTTATCCTATGTTTACACACGTGAACCCCGGTCCACGCTCGTAAACCATAGTTTTCGAACGTGAACCTATGTTTACGACCGTGAACTTTGGTTATCAAGCGTGAACCTACGTTTACGAGCGTGAACTATGGTTTACGGCGTTATCCTATGTTTTCGTTCGAAAATATAGGTTAGTATTCGAAAAAACTGGTTTATCGATCGTTAATCCTAGTTTTTCGACCGTGAACATTGGTTCACGTAATTATTGGACAATTGGCATATCATAGACATATATTCTGAGTGTCAATTATTGATCTACCTTGTGACTGACATCTTTTATCCATTATCTTCCACATTTATGGATTTACTGTAGGAGGACGTATTTTAACGGTTTCTGGAACTTTGTACTTAATGTCACAAGAAGTACAATGTACATGGCATATTTATCATGTCAGCCGGTGCCGATGAAATAGGTTTGCCCTTTTTGGGGTCTTCAAACGAGGACGATCCCAGTCTTTGTAATAACAATTTCCCCATCTTCAGATAAGGCATTAGCCATATCTTTATGTAAAACCCCTTGCGGAACATGTGGAATGTCTCCATCTGAAATATCATCACTGCCAAACACAACATGGATATTAGGTACATCAGGCCATAAAGGATCAAAACCTTGAGCTTCTGGCCCAGTATCATACTCAGTTGTCTGTACAATCCCAAGGAAAATGGTACTGTAGTTTCATTATTATTTTGGCCTAAAACCTTTTCTGTGCTTTTCGACATTTTATTGTCTTTTGTTTTTGAACATTTCGTATTATGATTATACGGAAATTTCTCCTTCGGATTGTCCGCTTCAGTTTTATTTTCTCTCTGATGATATAACCACAGATATGGGTTTATTCATTGCAGAAAAGAATGCCTCCTCGGACGGTAATTCTACAAAACTATCGAATTATTCCCGGCGTCGTTTCCGTCTAAAGACTAGACATGTATAGTTAATAACTCTGGAAATACGTCCTCAGATGCTTCGTTACCCTTTCAGTATACTTACCGAAAGCCGAAACTTCACTATAAACAACAAGAAAATAATGAACAAACGATATGCTAGTGTATACGTGCGAAAGCCGAAAGCTTTACGGAAAATAATGTAACACCATACCATAAAACATGAACTGATATTATATTTATGTAATAGATAACGATAGCCATATCTGTAACGTTTGTATGACTATATTTATAATTTGTAGATGGTTCCGTGGCCGAATGGTTGAGGTAACTGATTTCAAACCACATGCCCCTCGTCGCTGTGGGTTCGAAACCTCGCTTACTTAAGAAGTAAGACTTTTTCATTTGAGGAAGACATCCAGCTCAGTGGTTCTACCCGAATACCGTAACGTCGATGGTTCTGCCCGGTACCTACCTGTGTTTGTAATTATGCTCGGAGGGACACTTTATGTCTTTCTCTATTATCCATGAAAAAGCTTGAAAGTCGCTATATGACCTTGAATTATATCCCAAATCAAATGATAGAATATGTTTTGTATGTACACAATCATTGATATAAACCATAATAGAATAATGCGAATGCACCTGAGCCTTTTATATTGGTACAAAATGTGGTGTTCATAAATGGTGATGAAATTTTATCAGTTCTGACGTACCATGATCAGTTCTGACGTACCAAGATCAGTTCTGACATACCAAGATCAGTTCTGACGTACCAAGATCAGTTCAGACGTATTGAGATCAGTTCTAACTTACTAAGATCAGTTCTGAAAAATTAAGATCAGTTCCGGCGTAATAAGATCAGTTCTGGCGTATTAAGGTCAGTTCTGACGTGCTAAGACCAGTTCTGACGTATTGAGATCAGTTCTAACGTACTAAGATCAGTTCTGAAAACTCAAGATCAGTTCCGGCGTATTAAGATCAGTTCTGACGTACCAAGATCAGTTCTGAAGTACCAAGATCAGTTCAGACGTGTTGAGATCAGTTCTGACGTAGCGAGATCAGTTTAGACGTATGTAGATCAGTTCATATGTATTTAGATCAGTTCTCGCATACCAAGATAAGTTCTGACGTACCAAGATCAGTTCAGACGTATTAAGATCAGTTCTGACGTATCAAGATCAGTTCAGACATATTAAGATAAGTTCTGACAGTTCAGACGTATTGAGACCATTTCTAACGTACTAAGATCAGTTCTGAAAAATCAAGATCAGTTCTGGCGTATTAAAATCAGTTCTGACGTACTGAGATCAGTTCAGACGTGCTGAGATCAGTTCTGACGTACCGAGATCAGTTCTGACATACCGAGATCAGTTCTAACGTACCAAGATCAGTTCTGACGTACCGAGATCAGTTCTAACGTACCAAGATCAGTTCAGACGTATTGAGATCAGTTCCGGCGTATTAAGACCAAGATCAGTTCTAACGTACCAAGATCAGTTCAGACATATTGAGATCAGTTCAGGCGTATTAAGATCAGTTCTGACGTACCAAGATCAGTTATAACGTACAAAGATCAGTTCAGACGTATTGAGATCAGTTCAGGCGTATTAAGATCAGTTCTGACGTACCAAGATCAGTAATAACGTACAAAGATCAGTTCAGACGTATTGAGATCAGTTCAGACGTATTAAGATCAGTTCTGACGTACCAAGATCAGTTCAGACGTATTAAGATCAGTTCAGACGTATTGAGATCAGTTCTAACGTACCAAGATCAGTTCAGACGTATTGAGATCAGTTCAGACGTATTAAGATCAGTTCTGACGTACCAAGATCAGTTCAGACGTATTAAGATTAGTTCTGACCTACCAAGATCAGTTCAAACGTATTGAGATCAGTTCTAATGTACTAAGATCAGTTCAGACGTATTTAGATCAGTTCTAACGTACCAAGATCAGTTCAGAAGTATTGAGATCAGTTCCGGCTTATTAAGATCAGTTCTGACGTACCAAGATCAGTTCTAACGTACCAAGATCAGTTCAGACGTATTGAGATCAGTTCTAACGTGCTAAGATCAGTTCTGAAAAATAAAGATCAGTTCCGGCGTATAAAGGTCATTTCTGACGTGCTAAGACCAGTTCTGACGTGCTTAGAACAAACGTGACGTTTTAAGATCAGTTCCGATGTATTAAGATCAGTTCTGACGAATTACGATCAGTTTAGACGTATTGAGATCAGTTCTGATGTATTAAGATCAGTCCTGACGTGCTTAGGACAATTCTGAAGTGTTCAGATCAGTTCTGTCGTGCTAAGATCAGTTCTGACGTACCAAGATCAGTTTAGATGTATTAGTTTATACATAATTTATTTTAGGTCGATTGCGAAGGAAGTTCTACAACTTATATTAATCACTCTCGACATCTCATTCCTGACGGAATCCATCGCCACGAGGGTATGAGAGAAGAGGCCAGTTTCCCTTTTAATGCTGAGCGCCAAGCAAGGGAGCTACTGGTACCATTTTTCACGTCTTTGGTATGACGCGGCCGGGGATCGAACCCACGACCTACCGCACTCGAAGCGGACACTCTACCACTAGGCTATCGAGGAGGTTAAGATGTATTGAGATCAGTTCTGATGTATTAAGATCAGTCCTGACGCGCTTAGTTCAGTTCTGGCGTGCTTAGAACAATTCTGACGTGTTAAGATCAGTTCTGACAAATTAAGATCAGTTCCGACGTGCTAAGATCAGTTCTGGCATACTACGATCAGTTCTGACGTAATCAAGACCAGTTCAGACGTGTTGAGATTAGTCCTGACGTGATAAGATAAATTCTGACGTATTGATATCAGTTCTGATGTATTAAGATCAGTTCTGGTGTGCTAAGATCAGTTCTGACATGCTTAGAACAAATCTGACGTGTTAAGATCAGTTCTAACGTGCTAAGGTCAGTTCTGATATATTAAGATCAATTCTGACGTACTTAGATCAATTCTGACGTGTTAAGATTACTTCTGGCGTATTAAGATCAGTTCTGACATGCTAAGATCAGTTCTAACGTATGATTGGATAACTATAATGCATAATATGATTTATAATTGTTTGTAGTTCGCTTCCTGGTAAAACCAGTACTGATGTCATATGAGAAGGCGTAGTCATGACTCCAGTGGGGCTTGAACCCACGACCCCCGGGTTGAGCGGCTGACACCCTAACTGCTAGACCACCGCTCTCCTATATTGTTGTTTTGACGTATATTTTTTTAGAAAGAATGGCTTATATATGTTTCTACTTTTTTCAGAGTGTATATAAAATGATTCAGAAGGTCGATTGAATTAATTATGTGCTTTATTAAAGAAATAATAAGTATCAAAATTAGGTTTATCGTAGAATAACCCGAGTTTGGAGTTCTTATGCGTATGAATATATCGCGAAGGCAAATAAATAAACCTTATTTATATACTTAATATTAGACCTTTCTAACGTAAACGTAAATCGGAAACGGATTACTGAATCCGTAAATGTTATTTGCAAATAATGGTCTAAGGGAGATACTATTGCATTACTATTGGATGAAATTGTCTCCCCTAGTCCACAAATTAGCCTAAACTTTACGAATTCAGTATTCCGTTTCGTAATTACGTTTACGTTAGAAAGGTCTATTTCGATTCTAACACGACTTACTTCAAACAAGAAACGTATTTAAAAAGACAAACGGCGTAGAGGTAATCATGTTTGGCGCAAGAAAAATTCAGAATTAAACAAGATGTACAGACAGAAAATATTTGGATATGCATATACGAACACATTATTCATTTGCAAATATTTCAACTAAGCAGCAAATTCAAATGATCAAGAGGTATCCTTTCAGTGATAGGAGGTCAAAATGATTTGACGTCCTGGGCTGATTCTGAAATAATTCCGTGTTGGGTCAGAATCCCCCATAAGTAACCCACTAGCACAATATGTCGACAAGCGTACAATTAGTTGGACTGGAAAAGGCTAAAGCAGTTGACATGAAAATAAAACCCTAGCTTTTAAATCACTAGTAGTGACCCCCATAACTCTAATTACTTGATTAAGTTCTCAGTTTAAAAAAAACTTAAAGCAAAAAATCAAACATTTGCAGATTGGGATACCTTCAATAAATGTTGAAATCTTTTTTATTTGGGTAAAGTAATAGGTAAATACTTACATAATATATGATGGAATAGTGATTTTTAAATTTAATTTGCACATTGTTGTTGTTTGCATAGTCATTATTTTCATGAAATTTAAAAATTTTCAGCTGACCTTCTGGCCTCCATTGGTGTTGTTATTGTTTTTGTCTGCACTTGCCAGAGCGAGGCTCCAGTGGGGAAATACCCCTGGTGTCAAATTATGTAGGGAATAACTCAGTTTCATGAAATAATAACAAAGAATTGTTAACTTTTCTGCTTTATTTTCACGAAGAACATGAATTTGCCGTGTGTGCGAAAGCGCGTACAGTACGACACCGGATACACTGACTCTACAGTTACAACCAGTCACAATTCATTCATCAATAAGCGAGGTACGCAGCGGGGAAAGAAGTTTACTTTCGATTTCTCCAGCGGTGATAAATTACTAAAAACTTTAAATAAGAATATATCATTTTAGTTTAGGGTAACAAAACTACTAAATATGTTCCATTTAATATGTGCTTTCTGATAATCAATGTCATTTAAGACTTATTAAAGGGTTTATCTTCTCAGCGCGCACCTGTTCCGTGTCCCGATTACTACAGAATCTAGGTCAAAATCCATGTTATTCAGCTAACGCCGAAAAACGTAAGACGAGAATCAGAGGAGTAATTTCATCAAACATAAATTACAACTGCGTGCTACGCCGCAGCATTTGGTCAAAACACGTTGCGCGGGCAGCACAGTTCAAGTTCGGTTTATTGCAGGATAACCCGAGATAGATTTTGCTCTAAAAGTATGGTCGTGTTAG
This sequence comes from Mercenaria mercenaria, assembly GCF_021730395.1. Taxonomy (NCBI): domain Eukaryota; kingdom Metazoa; phylum Mollusca; class Bivalvia; order Venerida; family Veneridae; genus Mercenaria; species Mercenaria mercenaria. Next base: position 42,800,477 of record NC_069369.1, on the reverse strand, counting down.
AATGTAAAATATTCGTAACCATTCAGTTATCTTCATGAAGATGGGTAATTGTAAATTTAAAAACTCATTTGGATCAAATACATCCGCTAATTTTTACCATGTATGTTGAGTACCGTTTTCAATACCATAAATTCTGTAGGTTTTTTTTATTCGACATATACTTCATTCAAGCAAATAAGTACAGAAAGAACAATCAATCAGGTCGTATAAGGTTTAATGTTTATTTTGCATGATATGCTCATGAATAGGTACAGCTACTATTAGCCAGAACGTTCAGTAATATATCTCATCGAAATTTAATAGAGATACTTGTAATGAACTTAATAGAGCAGGAATAAATTGACTTCAGACATTTTTTGATATAGTGCCTATATATTTCGGCAAAACTGTTTGACAGTTTAGAATTATATAAAATATAAAATCACTCCCAATTGGAGAATTATAAAGATTTAGGTGGTATACAGAGATAAATGCCTTATACAATGAAATATGAATAAATTGAAATTATTTGTAAAATTATATATCCTGTCTATTCTTATTTATACAATTACATTTGCTTTAAAATGACAATATATCTCATTGTGTTTTTGTTCTTAAACGGCAATTTTACCTCCATGCAAACAATACTCTACCTAACAGACAACAGATAAACTTATATCCGTCTTACAAAATCAACTTTTTGTATTTATTTTATTACGGGTTTATCCAATTAAAATTTAAATATAATAGTCTTCACAAAAGAGATTATATACACAAATAAACAGTCCTTTAGAATGTTTATATGGTATGTCAACAAACGTATTTGGCTTTGGCAATCTTATTAAAATTTGATGTCATTGGTTTTGAAAACTTTAAATGTGCTTATCTTGTATACAATGCAGTCCTGCCATTTTACAGATACACAAAACTGCACAGAAATAAAAAGTATATTGTTGGAACATTGAAAACAAAAACGTACAAAACTGCACACCGAACATCGAAAAACACTTCAGCTTCCCACTTTTGACATGTTTGTTCCCGTAAAATTGTATAAATTTGTATGTTCCTTTACATTTCTAAAATATAACATCGCAATCACACACAAAAAATCGCAGAATAATCCCGCATTGAAAAGGTCCATACAAATAATCGCGAAATAATCCCGCCTTGAAATGGTCAGCTATCAATAGAAATTAATCGCGACTATCGGTAGAAAATAATCGCGAAATAATCCCGCCTTGAAATGATCAGCTATCGATAGAAAATAATCGCGAGATAATCCCATCTTTTTATGTTCAGCTATCGATAGAAAATAATTGTGAAATAATCCCGCCTTGAAATGATCAGCTGTCGATAGAAAACAATCGCGAAACAATCCCGCCTATCGATAGAAAAATATCGCGAAATAATTCCGCCTTGAAATGTTCAGCTGTCGATAGAAAATCATCGCGAAATAATCCCACATTGAAATGAGTAGCTATTGATAGAAAATTATCGTGAAATAATCTCGCATTGAACTGATCAGCTATTGATAGAAAATTATCGTGAAATAATCTCGCATTGAACTGATCAGCTATTGATAGAAAATTATCGTGAAATAATCTCGCATTGAACTGATCAGCTATTGATAGAAAATTATCGTGAAATAAACCAGCCTTGAAATGATCAGCTATTGATAGAAAATTGTCATAAATAAACCAGCTATCTATAAATGGAAGAAACCAGTTAAAACGTTCAAAAAATAAATTATGTTTTGTTTTACTTTATATCAAAATAATATGTACGTAGTCAACTTTTGTACTCGAAATGAACAAAATAAAAATGCACTTGACTACAATTGTTTGAGTATAAATCAGATTGTTTATGTCAATGAGAATATATTCTAATATCAGTTGTATTCTCAATGTAAATGTATTTCTAGACTATACTCAATGAGTATATATTCTAATATCAGTTGTATTCTTAATGTAAATGTATTTCTAGACTATACTCAATGAGTATATATTCTAATATCAGTTGTATTCTCAATGTAAATGTATTTCTAGACTATACTCAATGAGTATATATTCTAATATCAGTTGTATTCTCAATGTAAATGTATTTCTAGACTATACTCAATGAGAATATTTTCTAATATCAGTTGTATTCTCAATGTAAATGTATTTCTAGACTATACTCAATGAGTATATATATCTAGGTTGTACATAGTGAGTATCTAATATTATGCTATACACAATGACTATATTTCTAGGTTCAGGTTTTAGTGAAAGAATATATATTTCCAGGGTATAGTCAATGAGTATATGTTTCTATGTTATACTCAGTGAGTATATATTTCTAGGTTATACTTAATGTGTATATATTTCTAGATCATACTCGATGAGATATATTTACAGGTTAAACTCAATGAGACATATTTCTAGGTCATACTAAATTAGATTATATTTCTAAGTTATAGTTAGTGAGTATATTTGTTTGTTTTGTTGGGTTTAACGTCGCATCGATACAGTTATAGGTCATATGGCGACTTTCTGGTCTTCATTGTGGAGGAAGGCCCATGCATTATTTCATACCGGTCGGGCACCTGGGTAGAACCATCGACCTTCCTTAAGCCAGCTGGATGGCTTCCTTACATGAAGAATTCAACGCTCGGAGTGAGACTCGAACCGACATTGGTGGAGGGCAAGTACTCATTGAGTATTTGAAGTCACTTGGCCACGGAGGCCCCTCAATAAGTTCCTAGGCCATACTCAATGGGTATATATCTCTAGGTCTTACCCAATGAGTATATATTTCTAGGTCATACTCAATGAGTATACATTTCTAGGTCATACTCAATGATATATATTTTTAGGTCATACTCAATAAGTATACATTTCTAGGTCATACTCAATGATATATATTTTTAGGTCATACTCTATGAGTATATATGTCTATGTCATACTCAGTGAGTATATATTTCTAGGTCATGCCAGTGAGTATATATTTCTTGGTTAAAGTCAATAAGTATATATTTCTAGGTCATACTCAATGAGTATATATTTCTGGGTTATACTCAATGAGTATATTTCTAGGTCACACTCTGTGAATCTTTATTTCTTGGTTATACTCGGTGAGTATATATTTCTGGGTTATACTCATATATGAGTATATATTTCTAGTGATGACCAATCGCTTAGTATGCTTTTCAACTGCGTTGAAATTTTGAAGGTACCTCGAGCGTAACTCGTGTTGAATAGATTTGGTAATAAGCAAGTCAGTTAATTTCAGCAAAAACTTGCTTTCGTCAGTTTCATGTTAGGAAACTCTACTCATTTCACTTCCTTTTTTTCGGAACAAGTGCAGAATTATGTCGGTCACAAAATATTGATCCTTTTTTAACTTTCAAAGTGCAAGTTTTTTTCATGAAACCTGACTGATAGGTGGAAGGATTTTTGGAGAATATGCGGGTTCATCAATTGAATTTCAATTTAGAATATGCAGCATATTTAGCAGCAGATATTATCCCTACCGGTTGTCTTATTTTATTTTATGTTTTATCTGATTTTTAATATTAATCCGAAGCTAGAGGATTGAAAAATAATTAATTCTGATATTCCCGCATAATACTTACTTAACTCTGAAATGCATGTTCTTTATTTGCAAAAACGAAATCTCTGGTATTAAGAGAAAACTTATACATTGAGATTTGTAAAAGTGTATATGAATGCGGGAAGGTAAGTGAGGTCATATTAGATTAAAACTTGCAATGATATGGCCCATTTCATATTTGCATATTATTCAAAACTTGATCCAAGAGCTTTTCAATATTGACAAAGTAAATACCGCTAAGTATCATCACATAACCACCGTATATACAAAACTTTATTCGTTCATTATATATCGTATGTATTTAAAGGTCATGGTGGACAATTTTTCTCTGTTTTTCAGGGAATTAACTTAGTAAAAGTGGGTCACTACTAAAATATTTATATTTGATGCACATACTGTGCAAAACCCTGATATTCCTCAACAAGCAGGCATGTACTAGAGGAAAAACGTATGTTTCAACAAGTAAGTTTGAATCAGTCCACCGGATTGTGCACAAATGCAATAATCAGGTTTGTAGCAGCTCAACACGAGAAAATAGAAAAAGAAATAGCACAATTTTTATGCATTTTTTTCACAGATGTTCTTTTGCGTTCTTTGAAATCCAGGAAAAAGTGCTTGAGTTTTCTTTACAATCAATGTAAAATAAGATAGATTTGAACCAACAGTGAAGTACCTTTAACTTTAATATATTTCCTTACCTGATACTGTGTAAACATATGTGTGTAAATGTATGTAAAGTTCGAATTTTAATAAGAACAAAAAACACAAGGGTTTGTAAGAAATGTCGAAGATTTAGCGAGAATAAAGGGGAAATCGATGATGGTAATTTCTTTCCCGAACCCTGCTAAAAGTGATAAAAAACTTTCGCCAAGTTGCAGGAAAATGTTATTTAAATCCATTTTATTACTTTTTTACGACATATTTTGCGATAATAATAGTTTAACACCTAGCGCCTAATTTATCTTTAAATAAATGCTTAGTAAAGATTGCTAAAATGTTATTTTTATCAATAAGCACTTAACTGATCGCAATCTGTTATTCCAGTACGGCAACATGCTTGTTTTCATTTTACAACTTACTTGTAGTGTTGCGACTGTGGATTTTTACATGTGTATATCGTATATTGTTTATAAGTTAAGTTAAATACACATAGAATTTGTTATAGAAAGTTTATACGTGACGTTCAGTGGTGACCGTCCCAACGGCGAATATTTGGTTTAACACTTTTCGAGTATAATATTGATTGTGATAATCTGTTTATCTTGCTTCTGCTGACATTAACGGATCACGAAGTTAGTGGAAAAAATGCAAGTTAATTGAATCTGAAGCATTGTTATCAACACACATTTATTTGTTCGAAAAAGCACTGTTATTGGTACTGAGATTTTTTTCCGAAGCATTGTTATTGGTACATAAATTTGTTTGGAAGCATTTTTATCGGTACATACAATTATTTTGAAGCATTATTACCGGTACATACATTTGTTCGGAAACACAGTTACCGGTACAGTGGTTTGTTCCAAAGCATTGTTAATTAGAAACATTGGTAAATAGGATGTTTAACTGTACAGAGTTCAGTTTGGAAGCATTGTTTTGGACAGAGATTTGTTCCGAAACACTGTTACCGGCATAGAGACTGATGTCGGCACAGCGTTTTAATAATAAGCATTGAACATTTCAATACAGATATTGGTTCGGAAGCATTGTTATCGGAACAAAATACTATTGAAGTATTGTATCCGGTGCATCGACTGGTTCAGAAGCATTGTTATCGGTGCGATGACTGATTTGTAATTATTGTAATTGATACTGAGGTTTGATCATAAGTATTGAATATAACCTGTGTAAAGATTGGTTCGGATGCATTGTTCTCAGTCGACATTGTTTTGGAAGCATTGTTATCGGTACAGTAACAAATTTTGGAAGCATTGTTGTTGGTACAGTGATAGGTTTGGAAGTTTTGTGATTGGAACAGGTTTGGAAGCATTGTTGTTGGTACAGTGATAGGTTTGGAAGTTTTGTGATTGGAACAGGTTTGGAAGCATTGTTATCACAACAGTGATTTATTTGGAAGCATTGTTGTTGGTACAGTGACAAGATTTGGATGCATTATTATCGGAGCAGTTATTGTCTTGGAAGCATTGTTATGAGTACAGTGATTGGTTCGGATGCATTGTTATTGATACAGTGACAGGTTTGGGTACATTGTTATCGTTACAGTGACAGGTTTGTATGCATTGCTATCGCTACAGTGACAGGTTTTTGATACGCCATTATCGCAACAGTGACAGGTTTGAGTACATTGTTATTGCTACAGTAACAGGTTTTGGTGCATTGTTATCGTTACAGTGACAATTTGAGTACATTGTTATCGCCACAGTGACAGGTTTGGCTACGCTATTATCGCATCAGTGACAGGTTTGAGGACATTGCTATCGCTACAGTGACAGGATTGGGTACATTGTTATCGTTACAGTGACAGGTTTGAGTACATTGCTATCGCTACATTGACAGGTTTGGGTACATTGTTATCGTTACAGTGACAGGTTTGAGTACATTGCTATCGCTACATTGACAGGTTCGAGTACATTGTTATCGCTACAGTGACAGGTTTGAGTACGCTATTATCGCAACAGTGACAGGTTTGGGTACATTGTTATCGCAACAGTGACAGGTTTGAGTACATTGCTATCGCTATTGTGACAGGTTTGGGTTCATTGCTATCGTTACAGTGACAGGTTTGAATGTATTGCTATCGCTACAGTGACAGGTTTGGGTACATTGTTATCATTACAGTGACAGGTTTGGGTACATTGTTATCGCTACAGTGACAGGTTTGGGTACGCTATTATCGCAGCAGTGACAGGTTTGGGTACATTGTTATCGCAACAGTGACAGGTTTGAGTACATTGCTATCGCTACAGTGACAGGTTTGGGAACATTGTTATCGTTACAGTGACAGGTTTGAATGTATTGCTGTCGCTACAGTGACAGGTTTGGGTACATTGTTATCATTACAGTGACAGGTTTGGGTACATTGCTATCGCTACAGTGACAGGTTTGGGTACATTGTTATCGTTACAGTGACAGGTTTGAGTACATTGCTGTCGCTACATTGACAGGTTTGGGTACATTGTTATCGTTGCAGTGACAGGTTTGAGTACATTGCTATTGCTACAGTGACAAGTTTGGGTACGCTATTATCGCAACAGTGACAGGTTTGGGTACATTGCTATCGCTATAGTGACAGGTTTGGGTTCATTGTTATCGCCGCAGTGACAAGTTTGGGTACGCTATTATCGCAACAGTGACAGCTTTGGGTACATTGTTATCGCAACAGTGACAGGTTTGAGTACATTGCTATCGCTACAGTGGCAGGTTTGGGTACATTGCTATCGCTACAGTGGCAGGTTTGGGTACATTGATATTGTTACAGTGACAGGTTTGGGTACATTGTTATCGCCACAGTGCCAGGTTTGGGTACGCTATTTTAGCAACAGTGGCAGGTTTGAGTACATTGTTATCGCAATAGTGCCAGGTTTTGGTACATTGTTATCGCTACAGTGACAGGTTTGGGTACATTGTTATCGCTTCAGTGACAGGTTTGAGTACATTGTTATCGGTACAGTGACAGGTTTGGGTATTTTGTTATCGTTGCAGTGACAGGTTTGGGTACATTTTTATCGTTATAGTGGCAAATTTGTATACATTGTTATCGGTATAGTGACAGGTTTGGGTACATTGTTATCGTTACAGTGACAGTTTTTCTGACCTACCTACCCTAATTTTATTTTAGCATGTCACCGGAAACAAAGACTTTTTTTAGGCTTGATCAATATGTACAGTGATAGGTTCGAAGTCAACTGTAAGATCAGACAAAACAAATAATCGTTGAACAGTTTAGATCACTTGCCTCGTCTCCATTATATTGAAAATATAATGCTTTAATTGAATTATAACGACAAATTTTGTTCAAGATCTATATATCAACTACATTTATGTAAGTTCTGTTTAAAGAAATACATACATATTCTATATCCAATCCCCCTACAATATTAAGACACGTTTGTTCATCTTAATGTTGCTATTACCGTTAATGATCCTATTTAAGATAGACGGTGTCCGTGACATTGATAATTGGCGAAATATGCATAGTTTCAATTTTAAATAGTTTTTTTTTTATTAGTCGGAGAACATAGTGAATATTCTCTAAGTAACTGTTTATGTAAAGAATAAGAATCAATTAAAGCTGAACGGAAAACTGCTCATTCTCCAGTTATTTTAAAGTACTATTTGTGCACTATCGATGACCTTTCCACTTAAAAACAATCTCTCACTTGCGGTGAAAAATATTATTTTCTTAAACGTTATATTTTACAGCTTTTGTTTATTACATATGAACGACACACAGCTTAAATTGTTCATAACATCCTGGTTGAAACATTAAAAAGTATGTTCTGCACATATTCATATAACACGTTACTGTTAAAGCATGTTCCAGTTTAATATAATTAATGACTTAAGAAGTTTCCCTTTTGGCTAATGTGTTAAAAGCTTTTAATTAGACAGATTGTTAACCAGTATGTACACTTAAACAAGTACTATTCTTGTTCTGTAATTTACAGGTTTATTGTATTATACACATGTAAGAGGCTATAAATGTATTTATGTCATTTAATGCCAATAAAGTTATGTTATGTTATGTTATGTAATAATTGTTGTATTTCCTTTATTTTCAGATGTTTGGATTTCAATAAAAGGGTTTAATTATACATACATCGTGTTTATAGGAAGGCGGCATTCCTCAAAGAAATATGAAAACAAATAACTGGGAAGTATAGACGATTTTCAATGACGGGAAAGTAAACATATGTATGCTTCAAACTCTTCCTACGCAAACGGTGTATGACAAATAAGTTTACATAAAGTACAAAAGTTTTGCAGGATATTTGCATTAATTAGCAAGAAGAAGGATTTGTTACCCAAGGTTTTGAACAAATCTTGGCGGACACGATAGTGTAGACTCAAACCACTGTGACCTTAATAGAAAATAATCTACGCAGATGATCACATTATATTATAATATTCAAGTCAACTGTAAATTGGAGCAACCTTTCCATTGATAACATACTGGAATAAAATAGTTTACAAAATCGTTTAATGAGCAGTTTGATGACAGCGAGAGTAAGTACCCGAAATATTATAACCGTTTTTTGATTGACGTGTCATTGAACTGTATTTAATATGTTAAAAGTTTGATGACATTGGAGAAAGTAATCGGCAGTATATCAAAGCCATCGACTAGTTAATAGAAGTTACCCGCATGACATTTGCTATTTTACCTATTGAACGAATTAAAAACAACTCTTTTTACTCGTGGATTATACCAGTCTGAAATATATTACAGAAAACAGCAGCGAAACTGCTTGACTTCTTACTGATATATCTGGAGTTGCACTTGCAGGATTAGGAAAACATACATGATTTAATAACACAAAGTGGGGGAAACCTATGTAGGAAGTAATAAATCTTCCCCGCAGATTGATGTTAAAGTTAGCAAACTTGTACAACGTTTAAAGTTGAATGTGTGTTTTTAGCGTCTGGTTGCAAGCACAAATTTACCCTAAGCGACAAATTGCACAATTCAGAAATTATAACAGGGAGTGACTGTTCAGTACTGAAATAGAATTCTTTTGTGTTTTGTGATAAAAAAATAAAATGCAACAAACGTTTAACGCGCTTTAAATAGAACGTGCGAGATTAAGTAATGAATAAACAGAGAGGATGACGGTAATTAACAATCGTATTTTATATTTGTGTTGTTTGTTTCTCATTACTTGGTAAAGCGGAGTTGTTTGTAGAAAGGAGATGGTACATGAAAAGCAATGAATGAACCGCTGCTATTTATAAATTGAATGGAGCATTGAAGGACTTCTTCCCCGTATAATACGATTTGAAATTTTGCTTTCGTAGTCATTGTTAGGTGTGAAATTACATTAACCTTCCATTTAAAAAAAGACTTTTCAGCTGATTAATTGATTGAATATTCAAAAGCGTCGTTTTGTCATAAAAACGGTATGAATAATTATGACATTTATTAAACATTTATTGACAACCGGCGCCTTGCTGTGAAAAGAATATGAAAAATAAAATAAAAGATCGTGTGGAAGCAAGTAGAATTATTTGAAAAGCATGTTTTATTACAAGAGATTGGCCAAAACTGATCCGAACTCATTAAACAAATTAAATTGACAGTCATTCTCCAAAAATCATTTAAATCAAAAACTGCTCGTCAGCCGATCTCTTTTCTATCTACTGAATAGTGTATATATATACTTGAAAAATAAGTAAATAAATGTTTAAACAACGCTTCTAAGTCTTCAATAGCGTGGATACCCGCTTTCAATACCAATACATAAGTAAGCGAAATCGATCAAAACTTCAATACTTTTATTGACATAAGAACCCGCGGATGGGAAAATATATTTTTCATCTTTCCGAAATCTATTTATTGGTGAATTTCATTTAGAAGTTTTTACTATTCATAAATGACAAAACGCTTTAAATGGAAAAAATTCGTGTAAAGGAAGCGGTTTAACTTTTAGTGGATAAATTTACTGCTTAAGCGGTCTTCGTAAGACCCAATTTATGGAAACACTATTATCATATTAAATTTCATATGAACAAAAATTGGAGAATGTCTGGAAAGGAAATAAGACGTTTAGTGATTTAGTGAGAACTGGAAGAGATAATCATGTTGACAAATTATACTGTAGTGGATGGAGGCAGAAGAAGCACGTTATCAGCGATGTTCGTCAGTCCAACCAAATCTTCACTGATTACAACAATAACTGCTTCAGCAAACTCGTCCACAAATTCGTCAGATTCATCTGGAGATGGTGTTGAGGAAAACGTCACAAATAAAGTAGTGATAGGAACGTTTCTGTGTTTAATAATATTTCTGTCATTAGCCGGAAATATTTTAGTGTGTATTGCAGTATTCACTGACCGCAGGTTGAAAAGGCTAAATAATATGTTTATAGTTTCACTGGCTGTAGCTGATCTTTGGGTGTCGCTGATGGTTATGACGTTTGCAGTTGTAAATGACATAACAGGAAAATGGATGTTTGGTTCCGCATATTGCAACGTTTGGATATCTTCGGATGTTATGGGCTCTACGGCTTCTATATTGAATCTGTGTGTTATTTCCTTAGATAGGTACATTCATATTCGTGATCCACTGAAATACGCGCGATGGATGAACTGGAAGAAGGTGGCTATCGCAATAAGCCTTGTATGGACGATATCAATAATCTTGTCGTTTATACCTATAAATGTAGGGTGGCATAAAAGTCCCGAAGATTACGATAAAGTTCTTCCACCAGAGCTATGTTATCTGGAGATAAGCGGGACTTATGCCGTCGTGTCATCCTCAATCAGTTTTTATCTTCCATGCATTGTGATGTTAGCATTGTATTGTAAATTATATATGTACGCACGTGAACAGGTGCGCAGTATAAACAGTACTCTCGTGCATAATCACATTGGAGAACAACGTGGTTCTGGACAAGCGTCTAGATTAAGTGATCATAAAGCAGCTGTTACACTCGGAGTAATAATGGGTGTGTTTTTAATATGTTGGTTACCGTTCTTCATTCTGAACTTGATAGAAGCTTATTGTAAGTGTGCTCCAATCATTCTGTTTCAAATTCTCACGTGGCTAGGATATTTTAATTCATGTTTAAACCCAATCATCTATAGCATTTTTAACTCAGAATTCCGCAATGCCTTTAAAAAGATTTTATTCCCCAAAAATTGTCGATGTTTTAATAGAGACGGAAGAAGCTTTCGTTATGGAACTCCAAAGAAGACGAAGAATGGCACATCAGCGAACAGTGAAATTATAACGACTCGTCAAGAGAACGGGTCGAAAACTTCACACGAATCAAAACACCCGCTAATGGAGGAAAAGATTACTGCTTTATAAAGTAGCAAACAAAAAATGAACGCCATGTAAGCAGAAAAATTGCTGGATAATTTAGGCCGGTATTTCCATGTGTACAAAGCTTGTGGACCGAGTCCGTATTCGTGAAACGATGCGAATCCGACAAGTTTGTAGTGGGAGTAATAAGGTTTAAATTTATTTTTTCTAATACTGCAATGATACTGGTTACTGAATTATGAATATATTCTTCAATTTGTTATGATTATTTGTCTTTAGGTTTGTATGTCAATATTACAAATACTTATCTACTTAAATTTAGAAAAAGCTTACATACACACTTTTGTAAAAGATAAACTAACGATAAATTCTTAGTTAGGATTTCCTGTCCGTTCGTTTGTAGCAATAATACCTTTAAATACCTGGGTGTAGTATTGACAACTTATTTGTCATCACTTATCTTTCGGTTATTTGGTTCAAATACCTGGTTGTAGTATTGACTTTTTTGCCATCACTTATCTTTAGATTGTACAGGATTAGATACCTTGGTATAGTACTGACAGACTATTTGACATCACTTATCTTTCGGTTATTTGGTTCAAATACCTGGGTGTAGTATTGACTTCTTTGCCACCACTTTATCTTTAGATTGTACAGGTTTAGATACCTTGGTATAGTACTGGTAGACTCTTTGTCATCACTTATCTTTCGCGGATTATTTGGTTCAAATACCTGGGTGTAGTATTGACTTCTTTGCCACCACTTTATCTTTAGATTGTACAGGTTTAGATACCTTGGTATAGTACTGACATATTCTTTGCCATCACTTATCTTTCGATTATTTGGTTCAAATACCTGGGTGTAGTATTGACTTCTTTGCCACCACTTTATCTTTAGATTGTACAGGTTTAGTTACCTTGGTATAGTACTGGTAGACTCTTTGTCATCACTTATCTTTCGCGGATTATTTGGTTCAAATACCTGGGTGTAGTACTGACTTCTTTGTCATCACTTATCTTTAGATTGTACAGGTTTAGATACCTTGGTATAGTACTGACAGACTCTTTGCCATCACTTATCTTTCGATTATTTGGTTCAAATACCTGGGTGTAGTATTGATTTCTTTGCCATCACTTATCTTTAGATTGTACAGGTTTAGATACCTTGGTATAGTACTGACAGACTCTTTAAAATCACTTATCTTTCGATTATTTGGTTCAAATACCTGGGTGTAGTATTGATTTCTTTGCCATCACTTATCTTTAGATTGTACAGGTTTAGATACCTTGGTATAGTTCTGACAGACTCTTTGCCACCACTTATCTTTCGCGGATTATTTGGTTCAAATATCTGGGTGTAGTATTGACTTCTTTGCCATCACTTATTTTTAGATTGTACAGGTTCAGATACCTTGGTATAGTACTGACAGCCACGTTGTCATCACTTATATGTAGGTTGTGCAATTTCAGGTACTTTGGTATAGTAGTGACTGCCACTTTGACGTCACTTCTATTTAGATGGTACGGGTTCAGATACCTGGGTGTAGTATTGACTGCCTGTATGTCATGACTTAGGGTGCAGGTTCTAATACCGGCGTATAGTACGGTGTTCCGTTAGGCCATCACTGCATATTTTGAGCTCGAAATAACGAAAGACCGATACTACGATGATGAAAAGTCGAAATAACGAAACTATGATGATGAAAAGTCAAAATCACAATGATGAAAACACGAAATGACGATGTTGAAATGTCGAAACTACTATGGTGAATAGTCGAAATTATTTCGTATTTTCATCATCGTACTTTCGACTTTTCACCATCGTACTGTCGATTTTTCACCGCAGTAGTATCGCCTTTCTGTCGCCCATGCGCACTGATCTGATTATGGTCAAAACGTGATAAACCATGGCAACTGAATTTCTGAGAAACTAATGACGAATTTGACAGATGAAAATAACTGTTATTGCTGTTATTTCTACCTTCCCGTTCGATTTTCTTGAAAAAAAAATAAGGCTTTTCTATATTGTAGCTAACAAATTATGAATTAAAACAATAAAGAACTAACTGTTGATTTGCTGTTTTTTCTATCCATGTCCTGAAAGAATTTCTATTGTTTCGGTCATCTGATACCGATAAGGTAAATTATTCGACTTTTCACCATTGTAGTTGCAGTTTCATATTTTCACCATCGTGTTTCGATTTTTCACCATTGTAGTTTTGTTATTTCGACTTTTAACATTGTAGTATCGTACTTTTGTTTCTAGCTGTGGCGATGACCCTAACGGGACACCGTACTATACCCATGTATTTGAACCGGCACACTCGAACGGTACACCGTAGTATGGTATTGACTGCCTCTTTGTTATCAAGGTTTCGAAATATTTTATGAATGGCACATCAAGTTTACTGGGTATGTAACTATATCTTCAACTGTGCACAGAACAATGAATTGTCGCGTGACGTCATGCACATTTATACATTTTGTCGGTTGTGTACCTTCGACAACCTTCCTTTTTATCAAGGACATTATGTTATATATGTAATATTTGAATTTATTTTATGTTTTTCGGTGGTTTATCGAAATATAACGGTGAATTATATCCTGATAAACTCACTGGCCACTCAGTGAAAATTATCAAATCTGATACCCGGATTAACGTCAAAAAGTTTACCGAGCGTACTGAAAGCCGAAAACAATATGACGATTGAACGTTAAAATGACGTCATCTTTGCGATGCTTCCTGATAAAATTTCCCGCAAATTTCGACACTTTATTGAAATAAACACAACAAAAGTAGAGTTTTAGACATAAAATAAACAGAAAAATTGTTGGTATCGATGTAATATCACGGTAATTTCACTCGTGAACACCAAAAATTGTTATTTTCACTCGTGGCTGCGCCACTCGTGAAAATATCACTTTTGGTGCCCACTCGATGAAATTATAACGTGATATTACACCGAAACCAACAATTATCCTCTATATATTTATGATATTTTACTTCACGCAAATATGTGTATGAGCAATACTTTTTGTTACAGTTATGGAGTAAATTGCATTTAATCATATCCACGGTTTCTTTACATAAAACTAAAGAGAATAATATATAAATACCTTCCATCGAATGTGTGACATTGCCATTTAAGAAAATGTATTTTATTTTTTTTGTTCTGTAGGGTAAGAGATTTTTGCTTCTATCTTAAAACATTCTTCTTATTTCATTCCATTGTACTCAAGTAACGTCAGTCATTACGTCATAGTGTGTATGAATAAATATATTCTTTTTTCTTCAACTGATCATAAATAAACATCAGTAACATTTTGGATGTACATTTTCAAAAGGTCATGATCATTATCAGTGGCAGAAAAAGTCAGTGCAACTATTATTTGATGCTTTTATGCAATAATCATACTGCTAATGCTAAGTATATAATCTAATGTTATATTCAAATACACCAAAAAACATGTGCACGTTGCCAAAGTTTGACATTAATTTGTTACTTGTGTAATTTTGATTGTTACTTGTGAATTGTTACTTATATATTCAGGTTTTCAATACGCAACTGATTTTATTTGTTTTTGATAATTTACAACTGGAAATGAATTATTAGGCATCGCTTTATCCTGAAAGCAGTCGTTTGTTTATCATAATTGTTAACGTGTTTTTTTCTTGAGGACTTAAAATATATTTAAGTAATTTTCAAGGTAGAATGTCAAGGTGGAACGTCACCTGGCTAGGGAATGTCCAATAAAGCCCCCTTTGATCCTTATAGAGACAGCTGTTGGCCGCTATAGAGACAGCTGTTGGCCGCCAAAACAAGTAGTCTTCCATCCAATAAAGCATTGCGATATGCAGTTGTCACTTTTTCATTTGGCCGCTTTTTAGAAATAACATGAATACCTTAAAATATCGGTAACATTATCTAAACCTGATGATTTACGTATTGATGCAGCTTTACTTTTTATACTGCATTGTGTCACGTTCGTTTCAGTTGAAAACTGTTTCAGTAATTTGTTATTAAATTTATCAAGATGATCGACTGATTATGTCAACTATGAAGAGAAAAAAGCTTATGCTATTTATAAAAGCACTTGTTACTCTTTAAGGACGAGAGTCTCGTTACGAAACCCATTTAATAATGAAAGGCACTTCAAGTATTTCATGCAAAATGGACATGTTCTTTTTAACTTCTTTCTGTTCCATATTGTTTAGCTGTTAATTTCTCTATGATATCTAATATTGCAAAAACTACTTGACAAATCATCTTGTCATCTGAGACTGGTAATTAGAATCATTTTGCTTCGTACTACAGGGCAGACATACCGTGGGTAGTCGAAATTAAGAAAGTCGTACATATAGTTAGGGAGATGGTTGGGGCGACTGTGTAAGTTTCGAAGCTCGTAAGCAAGGTATGTCCATCTATAAAAGATATGAAAATAGTGGTGGAAGATATTGTAAAAACAAATAGTGGTGAAAGAGGTTGTAATAAACAAATAGTGGGGAAAGAGATTGTAATAAACAAATAGTGATGGATGATGTTGTAATAAACAAATAGTGGGGAAAGAGGTTGTAATAAACACGTCTCTTTTTAAATAACGTTTCCATGTGAGTCTTTCCGTTTGCTACACGGCGGGGTTAATGTAAAAAGGTACCAAATGCTAATAATTAAATAAGGTTATGGTACCTTTTTGTGTTAACCACGCGAAATGCTTTAATACCTAATCATGTAAAACACTTATTGAGAAAAGTACTTGAATGGACGTAGACAAGCTTGACATTCCTGATACTAAAATGAATTGTAAACTGTATTTGTTTCTGATCATGTTCTCGCAACTGATCAAATAAAAAGCCTAGTTTGTTCCTGCCTATTTTAGATTTTCATAAATCACACGAATCATTGAGTAGAAGCAAAAACCAGTATTCTGTCAATTAAATCAATTCGCATTGTTTAATAAAGAACGTGCTTAATCTGTTTGTGTCGTGGTGTATTTGTTAATGCAAATGTTTTATTATTATTTGAAATCTATATATGTGAGCATTATTATTATAAAATAAATGAATTTCAATGTACTTGACTTGTTTGTCTTCCTTCAAAACAAACCCATTTACGGATTAATGACAAAATATTTTATAGTCGTTCAGAAAAGAAAATCGATGACCCATTTAGAAGTGCCTGACTGTTTAAATGGTGTGTATAATTTATAGGTTGATATTTACTGTTGATCATTTCATGTTTTATACGGAACAGTACTGGTGCCATCACTGAGAAATATGCGCATTTTCCATTTAAATGCGAAAATAGAAATTCCATTACGAAATGTCAGATATTTTATGTTTCGTAGACAAATATTAAAGAAAAACGCAATTTCGTACAGAGATCATACCAGTTTAGCATTAATTAACGCTCATACCATTATGAAGGTCATATATTTCATTTTACGAGTAAAAAAGCACTGTGTGGGTATTTGTTTTATTTTAATCATAAAAGCATTCATTACTTGCTTAGTTGAATGTTATTTTTTGGAATTAATACTATCATAAACATATATGAATTACATAATCCGCATTACAACTCCTGGTTGAATATCAATTACATTTAAGTAAAAACAAATATGTCTCACATAAAGAGGCTGAATATTAATTTTAAAATAAACACTACTAACAGTCAATATAAATACCCTTCGTTGCCAAGAAATATTTATAGGAATTTTCCAAGTAGATCTGATGGATATATATTAGGTTATTTAACATTTTTCTGTACAATATGGTAATATATTTTGACGAGTACACATCCGGAGAACATATTTTAGTAAGGTAAATTACCAGTCACTTGGGCCGGAGTCCAAATACATCCCGCATTGTACAGGAAAATACTAAATAATCTTTCTACTATATGCATATTTTTCTTAAAACAGTACAGTCGCGCACGATTCTATTTGTATCCCAGATGATCGAAACGACTTATAAAGAAAATTATTCACGTGACATACTCGACTGAACATTCCGTTAAGTTACAATGAAACCTAAAACGTCCATATTTTTCCATATTGACGTTCAAATTACATATCGGCTGCGTGGCATCCTTTGTGACGTCAGTTTCACGCATGTCGTCACGTTTTGTTTTGGTTTAACGCCGTTTTTCAACAGTAATTTAGTTTAAACATATTGATTCCCATAAGACAGATTGGTACAATTACAACAACAAGTTAATATGATATTATGGAAAGGATGAGAATGAAAGACATGTCTTACACAATTCTTCTCCTTAAGCCGACAATACGGTTTGTATGAGAATACGGTTTGTATGAGAATGAAAGACATGTCTTACACAATTCTTCTCCTTAAGCCGACAATACGGTTTGTATGAGAATGAAAGACATGTCTTACACAATTCTTCTCCTTAAGCCGACAATACGGTTTGTATGAGAATACGGTTTGTATGAGAATGAAAGACATGTCTTACACAATTCTTCTCCTTAAGCCGACAATACGGTTTGTATGAGAATGAAAGACATGTCTTACACAATTCTTCTCCTTAAGCGGACAATACGGTTTGTATGAGAATACGGTTTGTATGAGAATGAAAGACATGTCTTACACAATTCTTCTCCTTAAGCCGACAATACGGTTTGTATGAGAATGAAAGACATTCTTACACAATTCTTCTCCTTAAGCCGACAATACGGTTTGTATGAGAATACGGTTTGTATGAGAATGAAAGACATGTCTTACACAATTCTTCTCCTTAAGCCGACAATACGGTTTGTATGAGAATGAAAGACATGTCTTACACAATTCTTCTCCTTAAGCCGACAATACGGTTTGTATGAGAATACGGTTTGTATGAGAATGAAAGACATGTCTTACACAATTCTTCTCCTTAAGCCGACAATACGGTTTGTATGAGAATGAAAGACATGTCTTACACAATTCTTCTCCTTAAGCCGACAATACGGTTTGTATGAGAATGAAAGACATGTCTTACACAATTCTTCTCCTTAAGCCGACAATACGGTTTGTATGAGAATGAAAGACATGTCTTACACAATTCTTCTCCTTAAGCGGACAATACGGTTTGTATGAGAATACGGTTTGTATGAGAATGAAAGACATGTCTTACACAATTCTTCTCCTTAAGCCGACAATACGGTTTGTATGAGAATGAAAGACATGTCTTACACAATTCTTCTCCTTAAGCGGACAATACGGTTTGTATGAGAATGAAAGACATGTCTTACACAATTCTTCTCCTTAAGCGGACAATACGGTTTGTATGAGAATGAAAGACATGTCTTACACAATTCTTCTCCTTAAGCCGACAATACGGTTTGTATGAGAATGAAAGACATGTCTAATACAATTCTTCTCCTTAAGCCGACAATACGGTTTGTATGAGAATGAAAGACATGTCTTACACAATTCTTCTCCTTAAGCCGACAATACGGTTTGTATGAGAATGAAAGACATGTCTTACAGAATTCTTCTCCTTAAGCCGACAATACGGTTTGTATGAGAATGAAAGACATGTCTTACAGAATTCTTCTCCTTAAGCCGACAATACGGTTTGTATGAGAATGAAAGACATGTCTTACAGAATTCTTCTCCTTAAGCCGACAATACGGTTTGTATGAGAATGAAAGACATGTCTTACAGAATTCTTCTCCTTAAGCCGACAATACGGTTTGTATGAGAATGAAAGACATGTCTTACAGAATTCTTCTCCTTAAGCCGACAATACGGTTTGTATGAGAAAACGGTTTGTATGAGAATGAAAGACATGTCTTACACAATTCTTCTCCTTAAGCGGACAATACGGTTTGTATGAGAATGAAAGACATGTCTTACACAATTCTTCTCCTTAAGCCGACAATACGGTTTGTATGAGAATGAAAGACATGTCTTACACAATTCTTCTCCTTAAGCGGACAATACGGTTTGTATGAGAATACGGTTTGTATGAGAATGAAAGACATGTCTTACACAATTCTTCTCCTTAAGCCGACAATACGGTTTGTATGAGAATGAAAGACATGTCTTACACAAGTCTTCTCCTTAAGCGGACAATACGGTTTGTATGAGAATGAAAGACATGTCTTACACAATTCTTCTCCTTAAGCCGACAATACGGTTTGTATGAGAATGAAAGACATGTCTTACACAATTCTTCTCCTTAAGCCGACAATACGGTTTGTATGAGAATGAAAGACATGTCTTACACAATTCTTCTCCTTAAGCCGACAATACGGTTTGTATGAGAATGAAAGACATGGCTTACAGAATTCTTCTCCTTAAGCCGACAATACGGTTTGTATGTAAATACAAGAGAGCATTATATTATACTCGTATTAGGAAGTGGTCATATCCAAGTATCTGTCTATTATAAAAATAATAGTGACAAAAAATATAGAACATCGTTAAGTATAAAAGATTAAAGTAATTAGAAAGTGGAAGGACAGAGAAAAGTATATATAGGGAAATACTATCTCAAAGAAAAAGCAATGTATCATGAAAATCTCTTACTCTCAGATATGTAATTCTGAACAGGCGTGAATAGTATAGTACTATCCTGGTCGAAAAGAGCACTGTGTTGAGATCAATAGAAAGACGTTAAAGTAGACATTGTATAATCTATATTCGCAGAAAAAAATGAAAGTTTGATTAAATTTTCCCACACATGTACAAGGGAGAGGGAGAAATGTTTTTCATACACAGATGTTGGCCGAGAGAACTGCATTTAGTGCGAAGCCGTGTGTGAAGAATTTGGAGTTTTCTGCTACCAACGTAATAATACAGTGGTGTTTTTGTTTTGTTCTTCTATACATTTGACCTTTTCAAAGCTGGCAAAGTTGAGCAATTGCGGACATCTGCTGGTAGTTGGTTCCATTCACGAATGACCGATGGTAAAAAGAGTTGTAATATAAAGCAGATTTCGCGTATATACTATGTATGTCGTTAGAGTTTCTTCTTGAGTATCATGAGTTACAAGCTTAAGGAATCAAAGATGAGAGATAATCAGGTGTTTGATTTGCCTGCATTTATAAAATAAATCGACTTTGTGCTTATATCTTCTGTCCGACAGAGGTTCCCAATTGATTTCCTATTGCTCGTGTGATTGGTATAATTTTGCGATTTGTTACCGGGTTATTATGACGTCAGAGATATTTGTCTCAATTGAAAGACAGATATAATCTCCAATAAGTATATTATGAATAGTATCAGAGTTTGGACGACGATAAAATATGTCTGTTACTACATAGCGTTAAATCCACCCATATATATTCCAAACGACTTTAATATACAAGATAACTTCGGGTATCACCCACTCGATATCTGCTTTTAGGCGTGTGAAATGAGGATAATATCAGGTCGTCTGTAGGAACAGAGTTATTTAGCCAAGTTTCTTAGAAGAAGGCGAGAATGTCAAAGTCACACAGTTCTGTGTATAAGATATGAAGTTTGTGTTGTATATACTCTGAACATTTAGGTAAATAAAAGTGAGATGATTTGGAATGTTTATTGGTTCTGGTGATGTGGAAGACGAGATGAATTAGAGGAACTTGTTGGGCCTGGATTCAAGTGAACATCTCCAGCAGTTAGCAGAAGTAGCGAGAGCCATGTGCAAAAGTTTACTACAAACAACGCCTTGAGAAGGAACTGTGTAAAACGAAGGTTAGTATACAAACTTTTTTGTAAACATTGAGACTTTTCTTAGGTGATACCTGTTGTGTTTTTGCGTTTGAAAAGATGTTTATATACGTGTACAATATATGCGGGTATGCTAGAAATATGCAACAGTAACAAGATATACATGAAAATTGGTAAGCGCCCTTGGAATCTACATGAATGCATAACGGCTTCTTTTGAAATTTTGTTACTCCTGTAATCATGTAATTGAGAGTCCCAGTAGTAGGAATATTTGAGAAGCCGTCATAAATATCATAGCTAAGCCAGGAATACTATAATGCATGAGAAGTTGTTGCAAGCAGGTTTGGGGCTGGAGAAACGAGACAGGTGTAATAATAATGGAATAGAGAAGATATAGTAAGGTAGGAAAGTAGAAAAACATTTGTATTATCAAATAAATGAGGGACAGATGCAACAAAATCACTTTAACTTGTTATTTGCAATAACTGAAAAAGCATGGCGGTAACACGGAGGTATAACTATCAGATTTCTGTAATGTGTCTTGGGCACTGGATAGGGAAGTTACCATCAGATATCTGTAACGTGCCTTGAACACTGGATGAGGAAGGTACTATCAGGTATCTGCAACGTGCATTGGACACTGGATGACGAAGTTACTGTCAGGTATCTGCAACGTGCATTGGACACTGGATGAGGAAGGTACTATCAGGTATCTGCAACGTAGACTGGACACTGGATGAAGAATTTACAATCAGGTATCTGTATCGTACCTTGGACACTGGATAAGGAAGGTACTATCATGTATCTGTAACGTGCATTGGACACTGGATGAGGAAGTTACTGTAAGGTATTTGTAACGTACCTTGGACATTGGATAGAGAAGGTACTATCAGGTATCTGTAACGTGCATTGGACACTGGATAGAGAAGGTACTATCAGGTATCTGTAACGTGCATTGGACACTGGATGAAGAAAGTACTATCAGGTATCTGTAACGTGCATTGGACACTGCATGAGGATATTAATATCAGATATCTGTAACGTACCTTTGACAGTTACTATCAGATATCTGTAACGTACCTCGGACACTGGATGACGAAGTTACTATCAGGTATCTGTAACGTGCATTGGGCACTTGATGACGAAGTTACTATCAGGTATCTATAATGTGCCTTGAACTGGCCACTGGATGAAGAAGTTACTATCAGGTATCTGTAACATACATTGGGCTCTGGATGAAGAAATTACTATCAGGTATCTATAACGTGCATTGGACACTGGATTAGGAAGTTACTATCAGGTATCTGTAACGTGCATTGGACAGTGGAGGGGGAAGTTACTATCAGGTATCTGTAACGTGCATTGGGCTCTGGATGAAGAAGTTACTATCAGGTATCTGTAACGTGCATTGAGCACTGGATAAGGAAGTTACTATCAGGTATCTGTAACGTGCATTGGACAGTGGAGGGGGAAGTTACTATCAGGTATCTGTAACGTGCATTGGGCTCTGGATGAAGAAGTTACTATCAGGTATCTGTAACGTGCATTGGACACTGGATGAGGAAGTTACTATCAGGTATCTGTAACTTGCATTGGACACTGGATGAAGAAGTTACTATCAGGTATCTGTAACGTGCTTTGAATACTGCATGAGGATGTTACTAACTTATAATAGATACGTTGTTTTGTTGTTGGGGAATAGCAAAAAGTCAGTTTATGGTTGTTGATGTTTATTAATATAATATATCCAGAATAAAATTTAACATGTTGTCAGGTCTAAATATTGTAGCAAACTGATACAGAAATGCAAAGGTACAGAAATATAATTGTTTCAGCAATTTCAAAGGCAGCATTCAATCACATATCAAACAAACATCGAATCAAAAGATTTTACAGT
The DNA here is from genome assembly GCF_021730395.1 of Mercenaria mercenaria. Classification (NCBI taxonomy): domain Eukaryota; kingdom Metazoa; phylum Mollusca; class Bivalvia; order Venerida; family Veneridae; genus Mercenaria; species Mercenaria mercenaria. Next base: position 42,777,420 of record NC_069369.1, on the reverse strand, counting down.
AAGGTGTTAATGATACATGTCAGTCAACGTGGAAAATAAGAGACTTTTAGGAATTAATTATAAAACTGAATGGAGAGATTTGGTAACAAGGTTCTAATGACAAATGCCAATCACTTTGACCTTCCTTAACTCTTTGAAGTTTGAGGCCACCCAAAAGTCTAGAAAATATACAAAATGTATATCACATATATAACATCCGCCCTCTAAAAGAAAACAATTAATTATTAACAAATCAACATTACATTTTTTTAAATGTTTTTTTTAGCTAATTACTATATGCAAAATAATGGAAAATTAAATGTACAAGCAATGAACATACAAAAAATCTCACTAAATCACATTGTATATGATGTAAATTTAATATGTAGCTGAAACTACACAAACAATTTACAGAAACCTGAGGTGCTCTATAATACCATAGTGCAAAATTAATGCTTATGTACATGATCAAAGTACATTTGACGTACAAACTATATTTCCAGGTTATAATACATCACAATATAAGCAGAGCCTGCCATAAATTCTTGTAATTATCACACTAAATGAAAATTCTATGCAGAGCCTGCCATAAATTCTTGTAATTATCACACTAAATGAAAAATCTATGCAGAGCCTGCCATAAATTCTTGTAATAATCACACTAAATGAAAATTCTATGCAGAGCCTGCCATAAATTCTTGTAATTATCACACTAAATGAAAATTCTATGCAGAGCCTGCCATAAATTCTTGTAATTATCACACTAAATGAAAATTTTATGCAGAGCCTGCCATAAAGTCTTGTAATAATCACACTAAATGAAAAATCTATCAGGATCCTAGTGTAACTGAACATAACAAGTCTTAGAATACTCCGACTTGGTATCAAAATGTAATTATTCAATGCCCATTGAAAGGAACATGATTAGAAGGAGTCTGTTAATACATTTGTAATCAGACATTTTCCAATAAAATACCCTTTTGAACTGAGAAGCCTTCGACAACTATACAAAATGCCATCACAAACCTATGTACATTAATTATTCAATGTCAACAATGACAATGTCAACAATGACAGGGGGCGGTTTCTCTCTGACCTGTTTTAATGCTAATTTGCTCATGGCTGTCAAAGGAACCGAAACTGCATTTTCAGTTGGTTCCCCTCTAAACTGAACTAGATACTGTCTTTCATTATTTATATACTTCTGTCCCAGAACTTTTTTGATTTTGTGATATCCATTATCCATTACATCATCATTACTCATCACATCACTTAAATTCACAGTCAATCCCAGCCTATCTGGCTCTTTCCTCTGACGGGATGATTTTCGGATGGGGGTGGGGGTGATTTCTTTCTCTTTATGGTCTGTGCTCAATTATTTGTTCATTCTGCTTACTGGGCTCACAGCATTCGACACTAGGCTGGTTTTGGCTTTCTGACATATGCCATTTTCAGTCTATTAATGTGAACAGCAGTTTTCAATAACTGACCATTTTCAAGATTTTTCAGATTGACAAGGTGTGAACTGGGAAGATTAACAACAACAAAAGGTCCTGAATATCTGTTCTGAAGCTTTTGTCCTGTTCCTTTTGTTTCAGTTAAAAGATAAACATAATCTCCCGGTGAAAGGTAAAGGACATTTTCGGTTAGCCTTTCTCTTTCTCTGTCATTTTCTGCTGATATGAAGTAATATTGCGTTTCACTTCAGTCCGAATTATATTCAGTTTGTCAATTTGTTTACGAACGTACGACTGCATATCAGATGGTACCGTATTAAAATCCGATGGTATTGGTGCACTGAGAGGGAATTTTGGTCTGTGACCGAACACTATTTCATGCGGTGAATATCCTTTACCTGAATGAACTGACTGGTTAATGGAAAATGTAACCGAACTGAACACTTCATTCCAAGTATTTCCCTTGTGTTGTAGATATGACGTAAGACGTTCTGCGATAGTTCTGTGTGTGCGTTCACATGCTCCGAGACAATGGTGACTAAAACTTGGTGTGAATACCTGCGTAATATGCAAATGTTTGCAAATTTCCTGTAGACATTTAGAAGTGAACTCTGTTCCTAAATCACAAATTAATGTATCACATACTCCATATTTGGTGAATATTTGCACAAGAGCTGAAGAAACGGAAAGTGTATCTTTATTTGCAATAGGGATGGTCACTAAGTATTTACTAAACATGTCTATAGCTGTCAAAACATATGAACATCCTTGGCGTGTTACTGGTAAAGGCCCATATAGAACTACTTGCCAAACTTGAAACGGCTCAGTTGGTGTGGGGTAGGCTGTAACCCGTGCCTTTGTTGGTTGTTTGGTAACTTGGCGCTTTTGACAGTAATCACACGATCGTACATAATCCGTAACTATAGGTCCCATACGTTTGAAAAAAATACTTTTCACGCAATCTGTCTGAAGTGTCATGTATTCCCGAATATCCACTCATTGGCGTGTCATGGTATAATTGTACAACTTCTTTGATCATAATTGCAGGAACAACTAACTAATAACTGTCAAGTAATTTTGCCCGGTTTGATTTTGACTGACGTGAATGCATTAATAATCCATCAATGAGCACATAATCTGTGGACTCAAAGGAGAATTCTACGGGCTTTTTTCTATCCTTTCGGTAATTCATTGTTATCTAAGTATTTATTGAGAATGAAAAAATTTCAGGGTCACATTTCTGTAATGTCTTCACTTTCTCAACACTAAAGTCAAACTTTTCAAATAGTTCAAAGTTAAGATCCGTGTTATTCTGTTCAGAAGAAGAAAGTGATTCACTAGTTTCATATTCACTTGTCGTAACCTCAGTGACTGTTAACGATGAATCAGTATGGACAGTTAAACTGTCAGTGATACAAAGTTTTTCCTGTTTTAGTTTTGAATAGCCCGATTTTTTAAAATGATCTGTGGCATAATCCTCACTATCTGCATCATAATTGCCATCTTCTTCTCGTATTGTCTCTAATGAGTTTTTAACCTTGGCATGATTAACAATCAGAGAGTTAATGTCCGGTTTTGAATTGCATAACTAGTCAGTCAATGTTTTCCCATCCGTAGACTAGCCACTAGACTGATAATAACTATATTTCTATATTTTTCCCTTTTTTGACAAATTCAATTTCATAGAGACAAAAGGCAGTCTATTTTAGAGCTTTTCACACAGGACTGATGTTGAAATTATCATGTATGATATTGGACATAGGATATAGACTGGCTCAGTTCACTACATTCAATCATAAAAATGTAAAAAGATATATCATAGTCTAGGAGCTAGTCTATCCCAACTGGCAACCTAACGCATGCTTGTTTTTCTGGTATGTAAGGGAAACAGGGGTCATTTTCATCAGGACTAAATTCCAGTTGTTCAGAATGTTTGTTTGTGAAGCACCTGGATAAAGCATCTGGCACTGTCATTTCACTTGCTTGTTTGTATAGTATTTCACAGTCAAATTCTTGTAAAATTGCAAGCCATCTTTCATATATTGCACCTTTCATTTGTTTTTGAAAAAGTGGTTTTAAGCTTTGATGGTCACATTCAACAAAGAAATGTCTACCCCGTACGTAAGATGCACAATCTAAAACACTTGTCACCATTCCTAAAACTTCGAGTTTGGTAGGTCCATATGATTGCTGGTAACTGCTCAATGACTTGGATCCAAATCTGACGACACGTATAGTTTCACCTGTGTTGTCATTTGCTTGATGTTTTTGATAAAGCATGTATCTAATACCCTTACTGGAAGTGTCAACTGATAGATAAAATGGTAAGTCGAATCTTGGGAAAGCTAATGCTTCAGAATTTAGCAGTGAATTTTTCAACTCTTCAAACGCACTTTGGTGTTCCTGTAACCAATTGAATTTTACATCTTTTTTGAGTAATGTGTATAAAAACGCTGATTTCGCACTAAAATGAGGAATGAATTTTCTGAACCAGTTCATTAGTCCGAGAAACCGATGCAACTCTTTCGCACTTTTTGGTGTAGGATCATTTCTAATAGCTTTTAGCCGATCAGGCGGTGGCCGAATTCCTTCCCGTGAAATTTCATGACCCAGAAATATACATTTATTCTGTGAAAATTTACATTTGTTAGGTGATAACTTCAATCCTGTAGCTCGTAGCCTTGAAAATACACCATTAAGATCATCTATATGACGCGAGAATGTCGGAGATACTATGACGACGTCGTCCATGTAACAAAGTGTAGTCTTAAATGAAAGGCCTTTAAGCACCTTGTCCATTAACAACTGAAAACTGTGGGGACTTGTTTTCATACCTTGTGGTGTCCCCTGAAGTTTATACGTTCTAAAACAAGTATTAAACGCTGTATACTTGGCTGATTCTGGTGCAAGTTTCATTTGAAAGAATGAGGGCATATCGAAAGTCCTGCGTCTGCGTATTCAAATATCTGAAGTCAATACAAATACGGTACATTGACAAACAGTCTTGCTTTGGTCCGTGTTCTGTACTTGAACTGGGCTTATTACGTTTAGCCACTAACACAACTGGGCTTGTTATGGGTATATCCTTTTTCTCATACACTGGAGTAATAACTCCTTGTTTCAATAATTCTTCAAGTTGATGACGCAAAACTTCCCGTTTTTCTGGTGTTAACGTATATGGTCTCTCAGGCCTTAAATGAATGTGATGTTCAACAAGATTGGTCAGTCCTAACGATGGATTTTCGTCAGTAACAAATACATCTTTGTTTTCAAACGAACAGTTTTCAAGTTTAAACTTTTCATCGTCAGAGAGAGAACCTTTGTCAAATTGAAAATAAGTCATAAATCTGGCTTTCTTTTCTGTTTCCAACTTGCATCTATCATCCTTGTTCTGACCCATACCCTGACCTGAATTCACCTGAACATGGTTACAATAATGAGGTGTAACAAATGAATTGTCTGTCGGACAGCCCTGTATACATGTATTATCATCAATGACCTGAAAATATCCTAATGGCTTATTTCTGTGAATAACAACAGTTTTATCAGTGGGGTTAAGAATTTTCACAGGTACCATACGATTCTGTGGTATTGTAACCACTATGCGGGCAACTAATAATTTCTTCCTATTTACACGTTTTACATTAGACCAAAGACCATTTAAACCCTCAGTTAAGCGTTTTGGTAGTTTACCATAAACAATAGATTCTGAATTTGGAGGTAAATAAATACGTTTCTGAGCATAAATCTTTGAATCAGAAAAATGATAACCATCACTAAAATCTAAAATCAATTTGTTTGATTTTATAAAATGTGTCCTGAGCAAATAAACATAAAATTCCTTTCGGTGTCCTTGAACGAAACATGATATGGAAGATATTCCATCAATATTAACTGACTGGTTGTTTGCTAGCACAATGTTACTACTATCCATCCGTGTCATACTGCTTTTATTGTGCACTGGTAAGGATTCAAACAATTTCCGCGACATCAAGTTTATGGAACTTCCTGTATCCAATAATGCTGATATTTCCCTGTGATGAAACTGTACTTGTAAATAAAGGAAGTTATTATCATTATGTGGATTAGAATTAGTCAAGTAATCCAAATCACAAGAATCACACATATCACCATGTTCATGTTTCACATCTCGCCAATGACTGTATCGTTTTATTGGTGATTTACTGCGTTGCCGCGTTTTACCGAATAACCTCCTGAGCGATCGCGGTCTCCTTCCCTCAGGCGTGTGAAGTTTCCCTGTTCCTGGTTTCTCTGGATCCGTCATATGGATACCTGGTTGCACACTGACGGGCCTCATGGCCAAACTGACATAACTGACATCGCGAATCTGGATCTGATGTATCCCGAGCACAGTTGCAATATTTCGCAATGTGTCCTGCACCACCACATGTATTGCATAATTTGGAATTATTTCTTGGTTTGTTTGTGTTGATATTCGTAAGAGAGTCTAATCTTCTTGTTAGCTCTTCAATTTTGCTTTCAATACTTGAAAAATTAGCTGTGCTACTGTCGGTTGTGTATATAATAATTAATGATTGTCTGTACCCATAGGCTTCTCCCTTTTTGGCTGCTTCCAAAGCGGAGTCGAGATTTCGTGGTGACCCTCCACGGGTGAAAAATGCAAGTTTCTCTGGTAATCCATTTATAAATACCAGCATCATTTCTGCATCGCTTTTAGACAGTTTTTTACCACATTCGCGAATAAATCCGAAATATTCTTCAAGTGACTGATTAACTTGTAACTGCAATGACTGAAGTCGTTTAATTTCAAAGATAAGTACACTGGCATTGACATCACAGTATTTGGTTTTAAATTGTTCTTGAATATAGTCCCAGTCATCGGTTTCGAGGTTGTCGAACCAAATTTTTGCTGGACCGTGCAGATGTAATTGAAACGCAGCGAGTTGCATTCTGTCGATCTTGCCAATTTTCATGAGCGTGGCGTATGCATTAAAATCCGATAGAAACCGTTTTACATTTTCATGGGAAAGTCCAGAAAATTTTCGCACTGATATCTTCTGATGATCCATGGTTGTACGCGATTAGAATTTATTAAATGAAGCTCCCTCATCAGTCCAAATAAATAATAAAGTTTTAAGTCTACCTCTTAGATCCAAATCATAGATTCTTAGTCCAAATTTTAGAATATAAGTCCACATTTTAGATTCTCCACCATGTAATAGATACGTTATTTTGTTGTTGGGGAATAGTAAAAAGTCAGTTTATGCTCTCATGTGCCTTGCACACTGGGTGACTAAATTACTATCAGATATCTGTAACGTGCCTAGGAAACTGGAAAGGAAAGTTACTATCTGGTATCTGTAACGTGCCTTAGACATTGGATGAGGAAGTTACTATCAGATATCTGTAACGTGCTTTGGACAGTTACTATGAGATAACTTTCATGTGCCTTGCACACTGGATGACGAAGTTACTATCAGATATCTGTAACTTATCTTAGACACTGGATAGGCGAGTTACTCTCAGATTTCGGTAATATGCCTTGGACACCGGGTGAGGAAGGTACTATGATGTATCTGTAACGTAACTTGGACACTTGATGAGGAAGTTGCTATCAGATATTTGTAACTTGCCTATCCGTAACGTGCCTAGGGTGACTAAATTACAGATAGGGAATGTATTATCAGGTATCTGTACCGTACCTTGGACACTGGATGAGGAAAGTACTATGATATATCTGTAACGTGCATTAGACACTAGATGAGGAAGTTACTATGAAGTATCTGTAAGGTACCTTGGACACTTGATAGGGAGATTACTGTCAGGTATCTGTAACGTACCTTGGACACTTGATAGTTAAGATACTATCAGATATCTGCAACGTACCTTGGACACTGGATAAGGAAGGTACTATCAGATATCTGTTAGGTACCTTTGACACAGCATAGGGAAGTTACTATCAGATATCTGTAACGTACCTTGGACACTGGATAGGGAGGTTACTATCAGGTATCTGTAACGTACCTTGGACACTGGATAGTGAAATTACTATCATATATATGTAACGTACCTTGGACACTGGATAGGAAAGTTACTATCAGGTATCTGTAACGTACCTTGGACACTGGATAGTGAAATTACTATCATATATCTGTAACGTGCCTTGGACACTGGATAAGGAAGGTACTATCATATACCTGTAACATACCTTGGACACCGGATAAGGAAGTTACTATCAGATATCTGAAACGTACATTGGAAACTGGATAGGGAAGTTACTGTTAGGTATCTGTAACGTGCCTTGGACACTGCATGAGGGTGTTACTATCAGATATCTGTAACGTACCTTGGACACTTGTTGAGGATGTTACTATCAGATATCTGTAACATACCTTGGACCCTGGATGAGGAAATTACTATCAGGTATCTGTATCATGCCTTGGACACTGGATAAGGAAGTTACTCTCAGGTATCTGTAACGTGCCTTTGACACTGGATGAGGATGTTACTATCAAATATCTGTAACGTGCCTTGGACACTGCATGAAGGTGTTACTATCAGATATCTGTAACGTACCTTGGACACTTGTTGAGGATGTTACTATCAGATATCTGTAACATACCTTGGACCCTGGATGAGGAAATTACTATCAGGTATCTGTATCATGCCTTGGACACTGGATAAGGAAGTTACTCTCAGGTATCTGTAACGTGCCTTTGACACTGGATGAGGATGTTACTATCAAATATCTGTAACGTGCCTTGGACACTGCATGAAGGTGTTACTATCAGATATCTGTAACGTACCTTGGACACTTGTTGAGGATGATACTATCAGATATCTGTAACGTACCTTGGACACTGGATAGGGAATTTACTATCAGGTATCTGTAACGTGTCTTAGACATTGGATGAAGAAGTTACTATCAGATATCCGTAACGTGTTTTGGACACTGGATGAGGAAGTTACTATCAGATATCTGTAACGTACTTTGGACAGTTACTATGAGATATCTGTCATGTGCCTTGGACACTGGATGACAAAGTTACTATCAGATATCTGTAACGTGCTTTGAACAGTGGAAGAGGAAGTTACTATCAGATATCTGTAACGTGCTTTGGACAGTTACTATGAGATATCTGTCATGTGCCTTGGACACTGGATGACAAAGTTACTATCAGATATCGTAACGTGCAGATGGACACTGGACGACGAAGTTACTATCAGATATCTGTAACGTGCTTTGAACACTGGATGAGGAAGTTACTATCAGATATCCGTGCCGTGCCTTGGACACTGGATAAGAAAGTTACTATCAGGTATCTGTAACTTGCCTTGGAAACCTCGATAAGTAAGTTACTGTCAGATTTCTGTAACGTGCCTTGGACACTGGATAAGGAAGTTACTATCAGATATCCGCAACGTGCCTTGGTCTCTGGATAAAGAAGTCACTATCAGATATCCGTAACGTGCCTTGGGCACTGGAATACGAAGTTAATATCAGGTATCTGCAACGTGCCTTGGACACTGGATGAGGAAGTTACTATCAGGTATCTGTAACGTGCCTTGTACACTGGATGAGGAAATTACTATCAGATATCTGTAACATACCTAGGACACTGGACGAGGACGTTACTATCAGGTATCTGTAATGTGACTTGTACACTGGATGAGGATATTACCGCAGCTATTTGTAACGCGCCTTGGACACTGGATAAGGAAGTTACTATCAGATATCTGTAACGTACCTTGGACACTGGATAGGGAAGTTACTATCAGATATTTGTAACGTGTCTTGGACACTGGATAGGGAAGGTACTATACACTGGGTGACTAAATTTCTATCAGATATCTGTAACGTGCCTAGGAAACTGGAAAGGAAAGTTACTATCAGGTATCTATAACGTGCTTTAGACATTTGATGAGGAAGTTACTATCAGATATCTGTAACGTGCTTTGGACAGTTACTATGAGATAACTTTCATGTGCCTTGCACACTGGATGACGAAGTTACTATCAGATATCTGTAACGTATCTTAGACACTGGATAGGCGAGTTACTATCAGATTTCGGTAATATGCCTTGGACACCGGGTGAGGAAGGTACTATGATGTATCTGTAACGTAACTTGGACACTGGATGAGGAAGTTGCTATCCGATATCTGTAACGTGCCTAGGGCACTGGATAGGGAATGTATTATCAGATATCTGTAACGTACCTTGGACACTGGATGAGGAAAGTACTATGAGATATCTGTAACGTGCATTAGACACTAGATGAGGAAGTTACTATGAAGTATCTGTAAAGTACCTTGGACACTGGATAGGGAGATTACTATCAGGTATCTGTAACGTACCTTGGACACTTGATAGTTAAGATACTATCAGATATCTGCAACGTACATTGGACACTCGATAAGATAGGTACTATCAGATATCTGTTAGGTACCTATGACACAGCATAGGGAAGTTACTATCAGATATCTGTAACGTACCTTGGACACTGGATAGGGAGGTTACTATCAGGTATCTGTAACGTACCTTGGACACTGGATAGTGAAATTACTATCACACTTATTGTCTCATAATCAAGTATGTCAGAGTCGTCAAATATGTAACCACTATCAGTAATCGTATAATAAAATGTCAGTGTCACTAAATGTTGTACCCATCATATCAATAATCTCAAAATCAAATCTCTCAGAGTCGACAAATATATAACCATCACATTAATAATTGTATTACCTAGTGTGTGAAAGTAACCAAATATGTAACCATTTCATCAATAATTTCATGATCAACTGTGTCAGAATCACCACAAGTGTAACTGTCATCAATAGCCTCATAATCAATTGCGTCAGATTCATCACATATGAAACCATCATCAAACAAGTCATAACCAAGTGTGTCAGAGTCACCAAACATGTAACCATCATCAATTATCTCATAATCAAGTGTGTCAAAGTCACAAAATATGTAACCATCTTTGATAATCTCATAATAAGGTATGTCAAAGTCACCAGATATGTAACCATCATCAATACTCCCATAATCAGGTCTGTCAAAGTCATGAAAGATATTATATATTATACCAGATTTTTACCTCCAAAGGCGCTTTTCAAAGCGCAAAGGCAGCCACTCAGGGTGCTGAATTCATCATCTACAGGCAAGGAGCGATCTGACCAGTGGGACAGAGTGAAACAAAGCCCTAAGAACAGTGGAGAAATCCTTTTAAGTACAGGCCTGTCCTACTAACTAAGCCTGGCTCTTTGCGAACAAGCAAATTCGATGATTTGGTATCCCCCACCGAAAGGGTTTGAGGTGAGGAATGGCAAAAAAATGTATCCGGAAAACAGTTAAGGATTTTACTAAGAAGCAAATAATTTCATTAGTCAAGTGTACATAATAAATGTATGTTATGTTGATCCCGACTAATGTGTAATAAGCTTAGCTTTTAGAATTATATGGAGTTATTTGAAATGTGTACTTGAAGTGTAACTAGAACAAAATATTGTATTCGAGTAGTTTGGCACCAATTGTCGCTGTTTGACATGTACATTTGAACTTAAAAGAACAGAGCACAATCAAGTAAGAAATCTGGAACATGGGTGGTGGCGGGTGGGGGTAGGTGAGTGTGGTTACAACTTGGCGGGGGATGGGGCGACCGGGTGAGGATACAAAGCTTCACATCTTGATAATAAATATTGATGGAAAATAAAAAATGAAAAAAAAAATTATGGGGGGTGACTGGGTGGAGGAGCGAGGGGTGGGGAGGGTACAACTTTGCATGTTGATAAATATTCATGGAAGGTTTTAAAAAAAAATTAAAAAAGGAATGAAAAAAAAAATTTGGGAGGGTGGGGGGAGTGGGTGTGACCAGGGTGGTAAGGGTGACCGGGTGTGGGTACACAACTTCACGTTTATAATAAATGTTCATGGGAAAAAATGAAAGAAGTTTAAAAAAAATCTACCAATCTGTTAGTTTGTTATGTACAACTATGCGGATTTTTAAACAATTAAAAGGCAATAACTCTGAAGTTACAAAAGAAATCCTGACGAAATTGTGTTTGCACTACCACATTATGGTGATCTAAATTTAGTTAAGTTTCATAGTTCTAGGTCAAATATGGCACAAGTTATGAAGCATAAATTGTCATATTTATAGTACCCTATATAGTTAACACTAGAAACTTCTAAGGACCATAACTCTAGTGTTACTTGGGCAATCTGACTGAAACTTGACGGGCAGCATTTCCCTATTGTGGTAAACATGTATATGAAGTTTTATTTAAATATTCCAAAACATTTCCTAGATATGGCTCCGGACGGACGGACGGACGGACGGAAAGACGGACTGAAGGACGGACAACGCCAAAACTATATCCCTCCGCCTTCGGCGGGGGATAATAAATAGTCTGCTTCTTTAACGTGCCCGTTGTATAGCACCGGTACACGCGAAACCATCTTTTCTGGGAAGAACCAGTACTGACCTCGTAGTTAAGTGGGAAACACTCAAGGGCATCTCAGAAATTTCCAGTGCCTGGACCCGGATTTGACCCCAGGACCTCTGGGTTGACAGTCAAGCATGTTACCACTAGACCACCGTGCCACCTTATACATATCAAATATGTAACCATCATCAATTATCCCATAATCAGCTGTGTCAAAGCCACCAAATATGTAACCATCATCAATAATTCCATATTCACCAAATATGTAACCATTATCTAAAATCCCATGACCAGGTGTGTCAAAGTCACCAAAATGTGTGACCATCATCAATTATCCGATAATCAGGTATGTCAAAGTAAACAAATACGTAACCATCAATCATTATCCCATAATCAGGTGTGTCAAAGTCACCAAATATATAAAGACCATCAATTATCCCATAATCATATGTGTCAAAGGCACCAAATATGTAACCATCACCAATAATCCCATTATCAGGTATGTCAAAGTTACCAAATATGTAACCATCATCCATTATTCCATAATCAGGTATGTTAAAGTCACCAAATATGTAACCATCATCCATTATTCCATAATCAGGTATGTAAAAGTCACCAAATATGTAACCATCATCAATCATAACTATAGCTCTATCTGTTATGTACCAGGAGTAGGCTGCATTATTTGAGCTCCAGTATTTTTGTGATTTAAAGACAGTTATACTTGTTTTACAACCTTGCAATTTGGATATATGATCATCATATAACATCATGGTTACATCATTATGTAACCATGATTGGAATTATGTTCGTTTTATGTGGATTGAATTTGTGGTTATCCAGCTATTTGGATTTTAATAACAGTTTTAGACATTTATATTTTGAATTTTCATCTCAGTGCACTTGCCCTGGAGCAATCATGACTGTGGGTGAACACTTGTCGTGGATTACCTACGACAGGTCCATGTTATTCAATGTGAAAAAAAATCAGTGACTGCCTGGGGTATTAAACCTGATCCTTTTGTATTGACACAGCTAAAACATCTCGGGATTTTGCAATACAGACAATATAGAGGGGAAAGGGTCGGTCAAAATACTATAAGAAGGATATGGGACAATAACCAAAGAGTGAACCAGAAACATCTCCGAACATTGCCGCAGCAAATACCAACTGTCTCCCTGCCGAAACGATTTCCAAATCTGAACAACAATTCTACAAATGTACAGAATATTATTAAGATAAATTGTGAAAGTCATCCATTGGTCAAGTCACAGCGAAACACAAAGTGTGTTCCTTAACTTCTAGATCTGTGAAAAACAAAACCTTATCCCTCTCCGACTCTGTTCTCTCACATGATTTTGACATTGTTGCCATCACCGAGACATGGCATGACAGTTCTATAGACAAAATCTGAATCAGTGAACTCGCGCCAACTGGTTATAGGTTAAAGCACGTTCCTCGACGTGGAAGTCAGCAAGGTGATGGCGTCGCAATCATATATATGCCTGCCATTGAACTCCGTCTTGTTGCTTCAACCGGTGAAGGATACTCTCGACATTTGAGTACATTGATAGTAAGATTCTTATAAATGGGTACTCCATGCAACTAGCAGTAATATACAGACCACCACCATCTAAGAAGACTGGAATTTACTGCTCAAGTACAGACTCAATCAAACCGAGTCTGCAATTTTCATTGTTTGCCTTGTTCTCGGTGCTTTCGAGGGATCAGATTATATTAGTACTCAAGATTTTCTTAGGAATAGCCTAATTTTCTGTCCAAATATGCAACAATTGACAAAAGTATTATTATTGTTGAGGACTTAAATTTTCATCTTGATCTACCTAATTATCGTGAAACTGCAACATTTAACAGTTGTCTTGAGACCTATGGTATGCATCAGCATGTACTTGAGCCCACCCATGTTGCAGGACACATTCTTGATGCAGTGATTACGAGAGACACTGATGATATCATCTCAAACGTGGAAGTCGTCGACCCTGGACTTATTGATTTTAATGGGACGATTACACGTGATCATTTTGCTGTTTCATTCAATGCACGTGCATTAAAACCAGCACCTACCAGAAAACAGTGACTTTCAGAAAAATGGGTTGCAGGACACATTCATGATATAGTGATTACGTGGTTCAAAAATGACTTCAATTCTTTCAAATTTCTCGGCCAATATGGTGCAGTCACGGACCTGGATGAGATTGTGAATTCATTTAATAGTAATTTGACCTTACTTGTTGACAAGCACGTTCCCGTGAAAACAAAAACGATTGTTCTAAGACCCACATGTCCCTGGTTCAATGAGAAACTACATGATGCCAAACATCTAAAACGGAAATTGGAGTGTAATTGGCGAAGGACAAAACTGACCATTGATCACCAAATATACCAAGAGCAATGTGGAGTGGTAAACAAGCGGTTGAAGCAAGCACGTGTTAATTACTATTCAGAAAAAGAGTCATGCGGGCGAGGTAAGAAAAGTTTATATAAAGTAACCTAACATCTTCTTGGTAAGGTGAATGAAACAGTATTACCATCAAGTTCATCATCAAAGGAACTGGCCCATCCGCGATGGTATAAATGTCAAAAATCGTTGTCAAAAAGTACCATTGAATGAGGAGCAAACTGATCAAGCATCTGAAGAAGAGGTCAAACGTGTCATCATCAAATCTGCTAGTAAATCATGTGAACTTGATCCCATTCCAACTTGGTTGCTCAAAGAATGCCTAGATGAGCCCGTACAGCCATTGACAAAAAATTTCAATTTGTCAATGGAACAAGCATATGTACCAAAGATGTTCAAAAGTTCTAGAATTAGGCCACTTTTAAAAAAAGTAAGATCTTAAATGGTCTTTATGAAGAATACCAATCAGCTTACAGAAAATTCCATTCCACAGAAACTTCATTGCTTAAAGTCCAAAATGACATACTTCAATCTCTTGATTGCAATAATGTTACAATTCTAGTGTTACTCGACCTGTCAGCAGCCTTTGATACCATTGATCACGGCGGGACTCTGTTGCATCGCCTTGAACATCATTTTGGTATTGCAGGCAAACCACTTGGGTGGGTGAAGTCTTATTTAGAAGAGCGCTACCAAACTGTTTGTATTGACGAAGAGGTGTCAAATCTTGACTTGATGAAATACAGTGTGGCACAGGGCTCAGTCCTTGGACCTAAAATCTTTACCATGTACACAAAACCTGTTGGTGCAATTTGTGAGAATCATGGGCTCAGTTATCATTTCTATGCTGATGGTGGACAATAATATCTGTCATTTGAGCCAACAGAGTCTGATACTAGAATTGAATCCTTACAACGAGTAGAACATTGTCTCAATGAAATAATCACCTGAATGAATAAAAACATGTGGAAACTGAATGCTGAAAAACCCGAAGTCATTGTCTTCACATCAAAACAAAATGAAAAATTCACTGATAACAGTGAATTCCTGTACCATACAGAGTGGAGTTTAAGATCTTGACCCACACCTATAAAGCTATTCATAATCATGCCTCTAAATACATCAAGGACATACTTGATATATACAGACCTTCAAGAAATTTAAGATCACAAAATTCAAATTTACTTGTTGTGCAAAAAGCACGTACTGTAAAATACGGTGACAGAAGTTTCCGACATGCTGCACAAAGACTGTGAAATGCTCTACCTAACGACATAAGAAACTGCGGAACACTCCCATCATTCAAAAAATCATTAAAAAGACATTTATATGTAAAATACTATGGACAGTGACAATGCACATGTGATAGTCTGACAGTTTACCAATTTTGATTATTTTCTTAGTCTCGTTATGAATTGTATTTAAACACTTCAGTGTTGTTTTCTGCGTAAAACTGTTTTAGACGTAATTTGTGTTTAACCAGACAATTTATGCTTTTCGTAGTTTTATGCATAGTTATATTGCAAGTGCGATATTGTTTTAATTTTCATGTAGTAACCTGTGTTTAGCATTTAATCATTTTAATTATTATCTAATTATTTTAAACACGTATCTTAATTGGCAGAATTAATCCGTATCATTGCTGTTATTTTTATAACTATCTATTGTACATGTATGTCCATTCGATTGTTAAACACTTTTGAACGTATATTCTTTTGTATGAAGAGAGTGCTATACAAATATGGTATAATAATAATACTAGTAACAAATATGTAAACATCATCAATTTTCACATAATCAGGTGTGTCAGACTCACCAAATATGTAACCATTATCCATAATCTCATAATCAAGTGTGTCAAAGTCGCCAAAAATGTAACCATCATCCATTATCCCATAATCAGGTGTATCAAAGTCATCACATATGTAATCATTATCCATTATTCCATAATCAGACGAGTCAAAGTCACCAAATATGTAATCATCATAAATAATCCGATATGCACTGGTATTCGGCATTATGGGTAAAATGGTCTCAGGGGGCAGGGTGCGGTCATGACTGTTTGTTTAAATAAAGTTACTATCATCATCATCATCATCATCATTATTATTATTATTATTATTATTATTAGCATTATTATTATATTTATTATTATTATTATTATTATTATGTACAACGCCATTGAATATGCCATTGCATAGAAATAGGCGTTTAATCAAATTAATCATTTTCAGTTTTCAGTTTCATTGTCAGGAAATGCATAACCGTCGTATCAATAATTTCATAATCAAGTGTTTCAGAGCCACCAAATATGTAGACACCGACAATTATGTCATAACATGTGTCTCAGAGTCACCAAAAATGAAACCATCATAAATTATCACATAATCAAGTGTGTCAGAGTCATTAAATATCTAACCATCATCAATAAGCGTCTTATAAAATGTGTCAGTATCACTAAGTGCGTAACTATCACAACAATAACTTCATAATCAAATGTGTCAGAGTCACCAAATTTGTAACAATCACATCAAAATTCGCACAATCAGGTATGTGAGAGTCACTCAATATTTAACCATATTCAATTATAATGATATTCAATGATTTAATAATCAAGTGTGTCAGAGCCAACAAATGTGTAACAATCATCCATTATCCCATAATCAGGTGTCAAGTCATCAAATATGTAACCATCATCAATAATCCAATAAAAGGGTATGTCAGACTCAACAAAAATTCGTAACCATCATCAATAATCACATAATCAGGTGTGTCAAAGTCACCACATATGTAACCATCATCAATAATCCCATAATCAGGTATATCAAAGTCAACAAATATGTAACCATCATCAATAATCCAATAGTAAGGTATGTCATAGTCACCAAATATGTAACCATCATAAGTAATCCCATAATTAGGTGTGTCAAAGTCACCACATATGTAACTATCATCAATAATCCCATAATCAGGTATGTCAAAGTCACCACATATGTAACCATCATCAATAATCCCATAGTAAGGTATGTCAAAGTCACCACATATGTAACCATTATCCATTATTCCATAATCAGACGTGTCAATGTCACCACATATTTAACCATCATCAATAAACCGATAATCATGTATGTCAGAGTCACAAATATGTAACCATCATCAATTATCCCATAATCTGGTATGTCAAAGTCACCACATATGTAACCATCATCATTTATCCCATAATCAGATGTGTCAAAGTCACCAAATATGTTATCATCATCAATAATCGCGTTATAAAATGTTTCAGTGTCACTAAAAATGTAACCATCACATCAATAATCGCGTGACCAAATATGTTAGAGTCACCAAACATGTATACATCATCAATAATCTGATAATTAATCAAATGCGCCAGAGACACTACATGTGTAACCATTTTCAATAATTTCGTAATCAAGTGGTTCAGTGTCACCAAATGTGTAATCATCATCAATAGCCTCATAATCAAGTGTGTTAGGGTCACTAAATATGTATTCATCGTCATTAATCTGATAATCAAGTGTGTTAGAGTCACCAAATATGTAACCGACATCAACAATCTCATAATCATGTATGTCAGAGTCACCAGATATGTAAGCATCACATCAATAATCGCATTACTCAGTGTGTCAGAGTCACCAGATGTGTATCCATCACACTAATTGTCTCATAATCAAGTTTGTCAGAGTCGCCAAACATGTAACCATCATCAATCATCGCGTTGTAAAAGGTGTCAGTGTCACCAAATGTGTAATCATCACATCAGTAATCTCATAATGTGGTCTTGTGGTTACATGTTTGACTGTCAATCCAAAGGTCCGGGGTTCGAATCCCGGTCCAGGCACTTGAAATTTCACATGGTACCCATCATCAAAAACGTAATACTCAAGTGTGTCAGATTCACCACATATGCAACCATCATCAATAATCTCATTATCAAGTGCGTCAGAGTCACCAAATATGTATCCATCATCAAAAATCTCATAATCAAGTGCGCCAGAGTCACCAAATATGTAACCATCATCAATAATCTCATAATCAAGTGCGCCAGAGTCACCAAATATGTAACTATCATCAATAATCTCATAATCAAGTGCGTCAGAGTCACCAAATATGTATCCATCATCAAAATCTCATTCTTAAGTGCCCCAGAGTCACCAAATATGCAACCATCATCAATAATCTCATAATCAAGTGCGTCAGATCCACCAAATATGTAACCATCATCAATAATCTCATTATCAAGTGCGTCAGCGTCACCAAATATGTAACCATCATCAATAATCTCATTATCAAGTGCGCCAGATTCAACCAATATGTAACCATCATCAAAGACCTCGTAATCAAGTGCGTCAGAGTCACCAAATATGTAACCATAATCAATAATCTCATTATCAAGTGTGTCAGATTCATCAGATATGTAACCATTATCAAAAACCTCATAATCAAGTGCGTCAGAGTCACCAAATATGTAACCATAATCAATAATCTCATTATCAAGTGTGTCAGCGTCACCAGATATGTAAATTATCATCAATAATATCATAATCAAGTGTATCAGAGTCACCAAATATGTAAGCATCATCAATTATCAGGTGTGTCAAAGTCACCAAATATGTAACCATCACCAGTATTTCAATAATCAGGTGTGTCAAAGTCACCAAATATGTAACCATCACCAATAATCTCATAATCACGTCTCTCAGACTATCAGGTAACCACCAGGCAACAGACTCGACATTGAAATTGCATGGCTTCAACGACGTGATGAAACCGCATGGCTTCAACGACGTAATAAATCGCATGGCTTCAACGACGTGATGAAATCGTATGGGTTCAAATACGTGATGAAATCGCATAAAAAATCGCATGGTTTCAACAACGTGATGAAATCGCAAAAATAATCGCATGGCTTCAACGACGTGATAAAGCCGCATGGGCTCAACGACGTGACCTTAATTTTGTATTTTAAATAAAGTTTATTTACATGGCGAAGTTATTAGGCACATAATCCACTCGATATTGGAATATTTACAGTCGCGTTGCCAATGCATTTGTTTTACTGCTTCAGCTCAGGCTGTTGTGTAGATACATGCGATCAATATTGGAAACGTGTTTCTTCTTGTTCAGTAGATACTATATAGACGAATGCCTGTCAAGAAGACACGAGTCATTGTAAAAAAAAACGTTTTATACACGGAGCGTGACTATTGTATATTTATCAAATGTAGACGAAATATAATAATATTGGTTAACTGGTTGTGAACTTGTCCGTTTCTTGAATGATTATATCTATTTTTGACAGATTTTTCATTAATATGTCTTGTTGGTATCTTATATCTTGTTGCAGTTGACTTTATTTCTACGAACTAATTACGATCTTGGCAAGAAAATCTATATATGTATGACCTACGTCATTCTAGATATTTCCAAACATCCAAATTGTTGTCAGCTGTCAAATGTATGTATAAACTTGGAAAAGCCTTTCATAACATATCAATGTTCCCAACATACAGACGCTATAATGCATTGAAATTACTTAAATTAGTCTATTCAAAATAGAGATCAGTGAAATTTAATTTGTAAATGAGGACATATTACTTCATAAAAAATGCAAAAACTATACTAGTATCTGATGTTTCAAACTATGATCCTGCATCTTTTTTTATTGTAACATAAGGTGTCTGTTGTTTTTATATATTGCACATGTTCTCTATTTAAAATGCCAAATTCTGTAGGGTTCTTTTGCAACTTTGAGGGTTTTGCATCATCAAAAATAGGTTTTTCAGTTAGATTGTTCTTCTTTTAATGACAGACCTAAGGCTAGAGTTACAGACATATGAGGAAAAAAAACACAAATCCTTGGAGTAATTAAAAATAAATCAATTTTTCCGAACTTTTTTTTATTATTTTTTTATTTTGATTTTATTTTATGCGAATATCATTTGTTTTAAAAGTATTGAATAGAATATGGGTTCCAGGCATTTAGTTAAAATCAATTACAACTTAACATAGAACATACTTATGTCTCACACATATGGTGGAATAGTAATTTCCTTCTGTCAGTCACATAATTTGTCCACACAACTCCTCCGACGGATTTACATCAAACTTCACAAAAGTGATCACTTCCAAGCCTAGTTGTGCGCATCGTTAGCATGTCCGAGTTCAGCGATTTTCAGTTGAGTTATGGCCATTAATTCGTCAAATTGTATGATATTTAAGCCACTTCCCTTGTATTATTGGGCGACTTTTATTCAAACCTTGAGCGAAGCTTGACCGAATGTTGCGGTACAGTGATTTTCAGTGTTTTGGCCCTTGATTTGTTGTAGTTTATCTTGTCCGCGCAACTAATAACCACCCTGTGTCTAACTTCATAAAAGTGATCATTGTCAAGCTCGGTTGTGGATGTCATTGGTTTTCAGCTATGGCCCTTGATTTGTCATACTTTATAGTGTTTATACTCGTATGTATACAGTTGGGCTGAATTTCACCATACCTCACGAGCGATCGGTGTGAAGCGTAATTGTGCATATGATCGTCACACAGTTGAGCAACATTTTATGACATTTTTCATATTTAATATATTCTGTCGGAGGTTTGTTTAAGAAACAAAAGGACCTATTTTATAGCCTTAGATACCTGTTTAAAATGAATGTTTTACTATTTTTTATGAAATTTTGTAATTATTCCCCCCACCCCAGCCTTAATACTTAAGTAGTAAAAAATTTTACATTTGCATTTGATAGATATTGGGATATTTAAACAATCTGAACCAAAAGGCAAGTTTTAAAACAAGGTGTAGCTTCGGAATTCTTGTTTCCGATCTATCCTCGTTGCGCAACCAAGATAGGTAAAGGGAGGTAATAATATTTTTACAAACTTGCATTTCTAATGAATTTCGGCTAAATATATATTTGTGACAAATTTAATACAATAGTTCTTATATCCATATGATTTCTTGGGCAAAGTATGCTCATTAAATTTATACATTTCCTATAATAACTCTATCTTGGTTGGACAAAAAGAACAGGAAAATCAAATTTTAAAAATACCTCGAGTGAAATTCTAACATGTATTAATTAACTAAGCAGTTAGTGAACACAAATAAGTGTAAATGGTCATTGGTTTAACTTTCGACCAAATCCATTACTTGGTCATACGTTTTTATGTGAAAAACAATCTTATTTATTTAATGAATTTCAGAAAGATTGAGAATAAAGGAACTGAACAATAGTTTTTACAGAGTAAAAGAACCAAACAAACCACACAATAGTTTTTACAGAATAAAAGAACCAAACAATAGTTTTTTACAGAATAAAAGAACCAAACACTAGTTTTTTACAGAAAAAAAGAACCAAACACTAGTTTTTACAAGTAATGCATCATGAAACACTTTCAAAACTTTGCTGTGTTTAGACTGTAATCTAGTTTTAGAGATATGTTATACAATCACAAAATGAATCACAAAATATAACATTATTAATACAGCGTATGGATAAACTGAATATCTGGTTTGAAGTTCAATGTTATGCTAAATCTATGGGAATACATTTTTATCTTATATCTTATTCCCCGAAGTATTCAAACACATTAGTGTCATAGAATCTTGATAACAGATGTTGTTGTATCTCTATTTCAAAATAGATACGTAACATACAGTTAAGGCTTTTATTCAAGGTATCCGGTCCACAAATAAGCAAGTTCTATATAAAAGTGCTATAAAATATATCAAATATTGATGCCTGGTAAGCTCATATAAGTTTGGTATCATTTGAAAGTGTATTGTGTACTGAGAAAGAAAGTATAAATTACATGACAAAAATATGTTATAGAATTTTTATTTTTTTACTTCATAGTTTTCAATGATACTTCAACATGGAAATCCAGTTATTACAGTGTCAAAAAACATGACTGTAGTGATTCGTGCATATTATGATGGTCATCTTATTTACTAATTCTTGTTCAGACACAACTCTTTCAAACGACAACAAAATAACATATGGTCACCAGGCATCGAAATGTTATCTATATGTGGATGGGATACCTTAAAAAAACAACACTGTGGCATAAAAGCCATCATTTTACTCCATTTAAACAAGGTCTGTAAAAGCGTTTGCGTTTACTTTCAGAATATTTTGTCTATGACCGAAACATATCTTCACTTACTGTTCAATGTAATTATATAGTACACCTTAAATCAGTTAAATACATCAACTTTAATAGTTCGCAAACAAGACACACGAGGAAATATGCTCGTTCAAATTGAATAATTCAGCTGAGTAGATAAGCTATATAATCCAGTTTTCACTTTTCACGGGTATCTGCAGCAATTGATGAGGCTGGCAACACCTGAAAAAGAACATGTAAATTTATCTAAGTCATACATAATACAAGTTTTCAGAACAGAAACCAACAAAAAAGGATGCATGTGACGTTCATACAAAAATGCCAGTGAAATAGATGAACTCTTAAAAATCAATGGGCTGTGTCAGAAAATCTCATAACTACAACCCTTTTCCTAAAGCTGTATTATGTTGTACAAGAGAACTATGGATGGGGTTCGAATTGTACCCTGAATACCCAACTAAGCCATATGCTTTGTCAGGAAATTCACATACCTGACATGTTTATATCTTTCGAATAGGTGTTTTTTTGTGATTCGAGTGCTTTTTACAGCCATTTTTCTTGAATTTCTCAGTTTTGCGTAAGAAATATGATATTTTTTCATGCTGTTGTGAATACATGTAGTTTCTTCTGGCTCCTTCAAATCCTCGGAAAAAAGTCGATCTGAAGATTTCACTTCCCGACTTTTTTTCAGTCAAACTCGTCGGTTCATCGGACCCTGCGTCAGCGTATTTGATGAAACAGTACTTTCAAACTAACGTATAACTGCAGCTGTTCCTACAGCTAATGTCACCTGTCGAACAAACTAAGATCTAGAGATATTACCTAAAATTTCAAATAATGAAGAAAAAAAAACAGAAAAATTAACGTTGGTTGCTTATATATAACATTTAAGACCGAGTATAATACTTAAGTCTTGATTTGATCATTCTGAAACATGTTTACAATTTTCAGAAACTTATTATTTACTTATCAAGCCATTGATAAATGTTTAATCCCCAACTATAACTTCATTATTGCAGGAAGAACTTATCTCAATACAAAAAAGTTGTCAAATACATGCATATTGTAAGACGTAAGACAATGTTTTAATTCTAATAAAATAATTTCAGATCCTCTATTTAAGCTGAAATTTAGATATAATATTATTTGAATCCCGACGTCATGTGTTCTCGACATACATGTATTCTCGAGCTATTATGGAAATGGCCTGTATATTTTTGCATGCAACATAATCATCACAAGTAAATACACGCGGTGTAAAGATTGTGTCAGCTGTTTTAAAAATGAAAAAATAAACAGTTTACTTCGAGTCAAAGCAAGACAGTTTCAGTCCGATTTCAAATTATATAATTAAGCTGGAAAATCTTAATGTAACTTTTAACATGGTTTAAAAGTTGGTATATCCATAAATCTTCATTCAAGCATCATTACTGCTATCAAAATTTCTGCACCGGAAGTTTATAACATCAATCTTCCCGATTTCCACTGTAAGAGATGTGGACTGCGTAAAGTAGTCGTTACGAGAAAGAACTGAAACGCATCTTTATTTTCTCGGATATAAATCAGAGCTATCTGTAAAGAAAATATTTTAGAAAAAAAGTGTTAACTCTTAAAAGAAGTTAAGTCTATAGTATTTTGATATTGATATGGGTAAGTTATGAAAAATATGTAGCAATTTGGGGTTTTCAAATTATTTCAATTGTAACATAAATTGCTAGGCAACCATATGATTTGTGCATACCTATTGTTTTAATTTAGACTGAATATTAAAAAATAATGTTAAATTCCATTTTTATAAAACAGGTGATATTACCAAAGTATATATTTTTGTAGTGATACAGTGATTTTAACAGAAATGGTAAAAATATCAGTTTCTAAATATAGCTCGGGAATATATGACAGGTGCTTTCTGGAACTAGAAAGTAAGTCACTGATAAAGTGTGTTATTTTGAGCTCTACGAAAATAGAATTGTATATTTTTTTAATCAGGATGATCAGGAAGGGATAATATTTGGAATAAATGGTGATTTGAAAGATGAGTTTATCTTATTTATTTTTCAAATATGCCTGTTTTTGTTAGACTGCCGGGAACACATGACGCCAGGATACTATATCACACATCATATAACAAAAACTAGAAAAAACTTTGGTATTAACCATGAAAATTGAGACTTATCACTAAGCGTTTAAAGACCCACCACAACCTAGTGACCTACTTTTTCCTCTGACGAACTTCATGCAAATCATTCTGATAATACTGGTATAATACAGCTATTCTACAAGATGTCAGGTGGACAATTTAGGCCCTCCCTGAATTACAGTGTTTCACATTCATCTGATTTTTTTTGGTCATTCTCTTTTGAGTATAGTTTTAAAAACATAGGATGATAACTATCTTACACTGTAGAAACAAAGTGTGGTCTATACTCACCGTAATACATCAAGTATTGTGCATACTACTACAGATTAAATAGTGTATTTAGATATCAAACACATTGTCTTGGCCTAATATATGTTATTGTCAATTTGTAACTTCTCAATTTTTTCATGCAAACCATGTATAATTACCATCATTGAAATACAGAAGCATACAGTTATTTTGCGGCGCGCCTTTAACCATGCAATTACTTCATTGTGTCAGACAAGAGTATAGGATTATTATTTGTGTCATTGACTAATCTCTAGTACTTTATCTGTAAGATCCTCTGTTTTCTCCGGCTTCATCATTGATATTGACGCTATTTTTGAATGTAGGGATAATACACGTTTTCATGAAGACGTTAATACACAAAACAAACGTGTATTGTCGCTATTCTTGCATAAAAAAACATGACACGAAGACTAAATGAATGGTTTACATATGTGATGACTTTACAATTCCGGTACAATTTTTAATTCCCATTCTTTTGTTCTTGGAAACGGTAAACATATTTAGATATCCATAACCAGGGCCCACAAATCAACAACACTACCAAAAGCATGTAATGAGGGTTTTTAAACGATTTTCTTTTCATTTTCCTTTATTTCAAACATGACATTACCAATAAATTTGCATATTACTTCACAATTCGGTACACAGGAACATGATTTCAACAATAAGAACTTTACATTCGAGTTATTTTGAGTACAAGCACTTGTTTAGTGTATGGATTAGAACGACAAGCTTTCAAGATCTACATGAATTCTGTGAGAAATTAAGTAAAAACATACCGACTGATACTTCCCAAAATCAGTGCCATGATTCCTGAAAACAAACTATCGCACACGTTACACGCGATTAAATACACTGACGGTTATTATTGACAAAAATTGAACCAACGCTCAGTTCAAATGGGAGTAAACACAGGGAGAAGCTAGTTAGCACACAATCTGATTAAAGTCATCTCCAATGCTACGCACATTGGATCTGAGGACAGGCTATTGAGACAGAGACACTCCTTCACCAATCAGAGCTTTGAAAGTGAAAGTAGAATATTTAACCTGGGATTCAAGTTTTCGATATGTGATGATCACGGGTCTATAATTCTAATAAGTAAGCTTATATAAACACATGAGAATTAGTTGTTTTTCTTTTTTTTCGCTTTAAAATTGAAAAGCTTTTGTAAGCAGGGGGGCGGGGGTGGGGGGACGTATGGAAGAATGCTGTAAGGATTAAGTGAGCGAAATGTATCGCTGTACCAAAAGTGGCGGAAGTTTAAACAGAAAATCACGTGGCAGAGATATTTTTAACTGGTAAGTGGGTTTTACTTTACATTTCATGAAATAAATAATTAAATATGCCAGTGCTATGGCTTAGCTACATTGTCTTTACAGTCGGATAAGTGTAAATACAAAAAAGTTTTATGCAAGGTTTTGCGCTCGGGTGCAATGTTTACAAATAAATGTCTTGATTTTTGACGTAATTTTGTCCTTTTCCCCATGTAGACATGACTCTTCTGCGTGTTATACTTGTCCGTTCATGTAGTTGTACCTATTTACCATAATTGATGGTTCTACTTCAACTACCCACATTTTCTGGTCTTTCCTTTACTGTAAGCCCTGTTTTGGTAGAGTGAAAACACATTAAGCACGTTTAGTCTGACTGTAAATGATAATGATCTTTCATGGTACTCCTGGTGAAATAATGTGGCCTCCCACCGTCAGTCTATCAGTCCGTTCCTTCGTATTTTCTTAAAACGACATTTGTGCATCCCTTGAACTTGGCAGGACTGTTCTCCTAAAGGATTGCTCCCGTGCACATTTCTATATCAAAATAACAATTTTCATCAGCATTTCCAGCCTTTCACTTCTTGCGGGACTACCCTTGTCTTGAAGGTATGTCTATATGCAATTTAAATGTACCCAAAAATATGGCCATAGTCATGTGACTGAGACACATGATAAATCGCTAGGTAGACATCAGAAAATACCTACTTTCACTTTCATTTTACCCAGCAACACAACTTGTAAGCATATAAAAGCTTATATTTGGCATGAAAATGGCATTTACTAGGCGAGAAAATGGCACTATATACTGATACGGGCTAAGTTCGAGTGGACCGTGGAGGCATATCCGGCGAATTACTACATTCTTACACTGAGAAAAATAAATATCCATTTTACCCGATATATTCAAATATGTCTCAAAGTAACATATACGCAAAATTTCGGGTATTTAGTAATTGTGCTCGGTTATTATGTCTTAAACTTCAATATTTTCCTTACCTGCAATAATTCCTTTATTTTGGTCACCCACTACACGTTTGTAACATTCATGAACAGTAGTATATGACGTAAGATGTCGCACTCACTTATTACTTTGATCTTTACATGAAAGGTCGGAAATTTAAACATTGAGTTAATACTTTGATGTGTAGCAAAAAAGTTCATCGTTGATGGTAGTGTTTTTGTGTGATATATTGACTGGGATAATGTTACTCTTCAGAAATACAGAGCTGTGGAATTCACAATCCATGTCCAAAAGTGCTTGTTTTACTATACAGCAAAGAAGGGGAAATTGTACCGGGCCGACACCATTTTCCGTTTCTACGAGCGTTTCCATTATAAAATCTTTTTGTGGTAGCCTATAATTGCAATTACGGTAGGCATACGCTACACATTAGTGACATAATAAAAGCGCGTTTATAAAAATAATTGCATCAAAATGTCTTTTAGCAGTTATTCTCAAAAACAAAATGGCTCGTTTTGAAAAAAAAAATCACAAAAGAAGTCCGGCAAAACAGCAAAATTTATTCTACCCTTTATTTTGCCCTTTATTTTGCATGAAGGTAGGATGAAAGTTGTTAAGAATGGCATGATCAATAGAATAACAGCTAACAGTTTTTTGAGAAAAGCATTTCTCAGACTCGGCTAGATAATATGGTCTGGAAGGAGCTCGGCAAGCCTCGCTCCTTCCAGGACCATATCTAGCATCGTCTGAGAAACCCTTTCTCAAAAGACAGTAACCTGTTATTCTCTATATATCTGATCTTACTACATTGTATATGGGGAGTTAGGACTATTTTCAGACAAGATGTTTATAAACATTTAATTTATATTTCTGTCACTACCTGAGTTTTTCCGGGACAAAAATTCTAGAATATTTTTCAAATAAAAAACAATTTTTTTTACTTGGCTTTTGATAAGCTCAGTTATGATTTACTAATCTATATTCATATTTATACTTTATGTTTGTGGGAAAATAGCTCAGGCAGTAGTGTTATTTGTTTAGAATATATCCGACAATAAATACATTTTCTTGTATTTTGTCATTCTTGTGTATATACCAGAGGGTCGGAGGGGCGTATGAAATTTTGAATTATTGTCATCGCCCTGGTAAAGCAGAAAAATAAAAAAATGCTGGGCTTCTTTTTCATGAAGGTAATGGATGTGTAAGTCTGTTTGTACCTAGAGACTACCGCACTCAGTACCACGGATGCAGAACGACGAAGCGTTTGCTTTAGAAAAGATCCAAACTTGAAATGAATTTCACTTTCTAACTTAGAAAAAGTAATAAATAAGATATATAGATTTTTTTCCACTTTCTTCGGAACAAAAGATGATATTCGTAATTGAGTACAGTTTGCAAGGCCAGGCAATTGAATTTGCGTTGGTGTTATCTTTTCTCTATTCTCCCATGATACAAAGAACATTCTCAATCATAACATACACCACAGGAACCTGAAATTCTATCCATAAGTCAGCACAAGTCTATATAAAAAGACCCCCCCCCCCCCCTCTATATATATATAAAAAACACTAGGAATGCAACGCATTCACACCCCACCCACCACATATAAACACGAAAATTTCGAAAAACAGAATTGCGGGTGTGATTTGGTGGTGTAGTTATCTAAGGGCAACTAAAATATACACGGAACTGTGCTTGCATAACCTTGCATAAATCTTTTTTGTCTTTATACTTATCCGACTGTAAAGACAATGTAACTAAAGAATAGGCTTTGTGCCCACAGCACTGGCATATTTATTTCGTAAAATGTAAAACAGAAACCCACTTACCAGTCAAAAATATCTCTGCCACGTGTATTTTCTGTTTAAATTTCCGCCATTTTTGTTACAGCGATACATTTCTCTCACTTAATCCTGCCACCTTCATCAATCAAAATTACGTTTGCCAAAAAATGCAACAATATTTTCAGCCGAGCCAAAAGCTATTGATTTAGCCCTAAATTTTATATCAAAATGTAGTGAAGAAAAATTTATTATCTTTTCCGACTCGCTTTCTGTTTTACAGTCAATTCATAACCGAAATATGGAAAATCCTTTCATTCAAAATATTCTTCTCAGGGTTCATGAACAATCTTTCAAAAAGTCTATCATATTTTGTTGGATTCCCAGTCATGTTGGTATTCATGGAAACGAGGATGCTGATACTGCAGCAAAGAAATCCCTTTCATTATCACAATCTAATTTGAAATTACCACATACCGATTTAAGGCCAAATATAAACAAATACGTTTTGTTTAAATGGCAATCGTCATGGAACAATGTTTCATTCAATAAACTTCATGATATTAAACCTACTCTAGGGGAATGGCACCAAGGGAACAGATCTGTTCGCAGGGAGGAAGTTGTTCTTTCTCGTTGTCGAATAGGTCATACCCGTTTGACTCATTCTTATCTTTTGAATAAAGAAGATCAACCCGAATGTGTACCATGTCAAACACCGCTAACTATTAAACATGTTTTAATCGACTGTGTGGACTTTGCTCCACAACGCAGTACATACTATGACGTTCAATCTTTAAAAAGGTATTTGAAAAAGTTTCAGTCGGAAATATTTTATCGTTTTTAAAGCAGATAGGAATTTATCAAAAAATCTGACATTTCATATTTTTATTCATATCTTTTGCAATATTATTATGTTTGCAGCTGATATTTTAACACATACGTGTATACATTTTTACATACATGATTTTAGATATGCTTTACATTTTTACATAATGTGCTTTACATGTTTACATAAATGATTTTAGATATGCTT